>NC_030808.1:71032593-72282593 GCF_001704415.2 Capra hircus
TCCCTGCTGAGGGCCAAGTTCACCTGGCTGGGGAACTGAGATTCTGCAAGCTGCGCTGTGCATTCAAAAAAGAAAGAAAGACTAGCTTATTTCAAACTGTAACAGAAAAGAATAAAACGAAAGTTGTTGCTCATCCTGCTTGTTAGGTCCAGTGAATTTCTGTTCTCCTCTCCTTCATTTTCTAAGACTTGGACCACAGTTCATGGCTTCCCAGCTTTAATGCAAATCATATTTGAGAAAGACTTAATAGAAGAATGGAAGTACAGAGTCTACAGTCTCCTCTCTCCAATCTCAGGAGGTAGATTTGGTTTGGAATTAAGAGTTTTTCTGACTTTTCAGTAGCACTGATAATGTCTTTTTATCATGTATTCTGTAACACCCTCAGATTCTTCTGGGGCAGCACTCAGTAATCGACATACTAACGTATCTTCCATAAACAAGAATTTAGTCCAGTGTTTCTCTTCCTCAGTAAGGTTGACATTTGGGAGCAAAATAATGCTCTGTGGTAGAGGTCTGCCTGGTACACTGTAGAATGTTAAGCACCATTCTTAGCTTTTATGTGTTAGATGTTAGAAGTAGCACCTCCTACCCAGTAGTAAAAACTGAAAAATTCTCCAGACATTGGCAGATTCCCCTATGGGGCAAAGTTGACTCTAGTTGAGAACCACTGGTCTAGTCATGCAAAATGGGATAAAGACTGTAAATTGTCTACATAAGTTGAATTCAGTAAATTTGTTTTGGTGTCAAACTAAGAAAATAACTTACGGTTTTCAGAGCTTTATGGAGTTTAGAATTTGGAGAGGGGGGCTTCCCAGGTGATGCTAGGTGGTAAAGGGTGGCTTCCCAGGTGGTAAAGAACCCACCTGCCAATGCAGGAGACAAAAGAGACATGGGTTTGATCCTTGGGTCATGAAGATCCCCTGGACAAGGGCACAGAAACCTACTCTGGTATTCTTGCCTGGAGGATCCCATGGACAGAGGAGCTTGGCAGGCTGTAGTCTATGGGGTTGCACAGAGTTGGACACGACTGAAGTGACTTAGCATGCATGCAGGGGATTATGAACTGGTAATGGATTTTAGAATAAAGGCTAGAGATTACTTTATTAGACTAAGCATGGCAGTATGACACTGAGAGCTAATAAAGTGTACGTAAAGATATTTTTCCACTTGTATGTGTAAGTTTACATGGAGAGGTAAAACAGTGCTTTGTATATAATAATAAAAACATTTAATTTGAGTTGAAAATACATAAGCAGTGAAAATTTGAATGCGGTGATATAGTTAATATGGAATCAAGTCTTAGAGAATTTAGATATGCAGGCAGGATATAATCGTTGAACAGTTGAAAAACTGTTCATTTTAATGTATATCTCTAAATTTCCTCTTATTTTTAAGATTTCATGGGTCTTTGTAACTGAAAAGACTTGTGGAGGTATGTTTTTAAAATGATTTAGCAGAAGTGGTAGCATGTGCATTTGGCATGTTTGAGAATGAAATATGTACATGCTTAGTGAAGTGAAGTGAAGTCTGAGTGAAGTGAAATTTAAAGGAGGAAATTGGGAAATGAACCAAAAAGGAAGCATGAGAAGAGGCAGAAAAAGTGGATGTGTTGGAGAGCACTAAATCTTCCATGGTAGTATGTCAGTAAGAAAACCTAAAAATGGCACTGTAAACATAGTATTTATAATTAAAGAAGTTAGAAAAAAAATGTATGGAGGTTAGTACCAAAAGAAATTGCTCAAAGGGTGGAAATTACTTGCCTGTGGAGAGCAGAATACAAAATTGGGATAGGAGAATGCTTCACAATAGGTTAGAAGGTACTTGGGGACAGCCTTGGAGAGGGGAAAGGAAGCGTACAGAATGAAAGTGTGGACAGTCCAGCATTTTGGGTAAGTGGTAGCGTGGTAAGGCTTGTGAGCAAACTGAATATGCATTTACATAAATGCAACAGAGCATTTCATCAAAAACCAGTTGAAGCAGTCTTCACGAGCTTACCTGGACATCAGTTTTGGTTTTGCTTTCAAATTTTTTAATACCTCAGATGATTTTAACGCGCATCTAATGTTAAAAACCACTGCAGTAGTGGGTTATGAAATACATATAGTGAATGACACTAAGTGAAATGGAGTATAAATGGAGTTACTGCAAAAGTTGCATGAGACTTTTCAGTTGTGTGTTCATTGAGTCAGGATGTAAAATATATTGGTGTGGGTCCTGGCCAAAGATTTAAAGGTGGTTCTGAGGTATGTATTCAATACTTAGCAGTAAAATTGCTGGATTAAAGGGTTTGTGTTCCTGTGTTTGACTTAATTATGTTAAACAGATTACTTTCTAAAGTTTTTTTTTTTTTTTAATGTTCTTTCTCACTCACAGAACACACATGTTCCATTGTTGAACATCCTTGCAGATTCTTGTATTACGGGATTTAATTTTTGCCAATTTGGGAGGTGTGCAGTGGTATCTCATTGTGGTTTTAATCTGGATTTCCCTGATGACTTGGGAAATTGTCTTTCATATGTTAATTTACTTTCATATATTCATTTGTGTTTTCTGTGACATACCTTTTAGTCCAGATTTCTGTTGTTTCTCTTAAACATTCATTATAGTCTATATACTAACCTTTCATCAACTATGTGTTATTAAATATAGTTTTCCAGGTTGCAAACTGCCTTTTCACCCTTTCAGTGGTATCTTATGAATATAAATTATTAATTTTGGTGTAGTTAAATTGATCAATTCATTTTTTAACTTTGTGTTTTAAGAAATTTTTGCCGTACTAAAAGTGATATTTTCTTAGGTTTTTCTAAAAGTTTTACAACTTAACCCTTTAAACTGTCTGGATGTGATTTTTGTGTACTTGTAAAGGGCGATCTATCTTCACTTTTTTGTTTTTAACCCAGTGTCCCAGATCATTTACTGAAATTTTTATCATTTCCGTACTGACCTGCAGTATTAGCCGTTATCTGTCAGCTTTCCATGCCAGGATCTGTTTCTGTGTTTTCTTCTGTTTATTGAGTTGACTCATTTGTCTGTACCTGCGTTAATACTGTATTGCCTTAATCGCTACAGTTTATAATTCTTAATACCTTATAGAGCAAATCTGGTACCAGGTGGTTCTTCAGGATCTTTTGACTCTTCTGTATAAATTTTACACTTTGCTTATCATGTACTTTAAAAAATAAAAACAAAACCTGTTGATGCTTGGATTAGAATTGCCTTGAATTTATAAAGCAAGTTGGTGAGAATTGCTTTCAACTTTGTAGTTGAGAGTAGAACATCTAGAGTCCCTGGTATAGCCCATTTACAGGGAGATATTTAGGAGTGCGTAATTTTCAGTTAGACTGAGGAAAAAAGATGAAATGTTCGGAGGGTAGTGTGCGCTTTGATTCCTCCTATTCTTGGGGCTCTTCTCCCTTTCCAATTCAGCCTCCCAGGAAGCTAACACCTCTGGCAGGGCCTTGAGGGGTTGGATTGAGGGTTCGGAATGTGGATGTGTATGCATTTTCATGCTTGTGTGAATACAGAAATCTGTCTGCAGTTGCATTCTCCTGCCTGCAACCTAAACTGCTGTTTCTCTCTCTAGTTTTATGATAATTGCTTTTCATCTTTGGGCATTCCTTGCAGATTTTGTTCCATGATGAACAAAATGTGTAGGAGGGGAGAGCTACAATATATGCTTGGTCTATCATATTGAAACAGAAGGATACAAGGGGAAAAAACTTTTTATTTTTAAAAATTACAGTGACCTTAAGATCTTTGCCAGCTCTAATATAAAGCCTGATCTAGAGATATTAATGTTATTTACTCAAATTTACATTCCTTATTGTCCTTACTAAACAGACAGCTAATATTTTTATTTAAAAAAGACTTTAAAGTATCTTCAGTTATTCATTATTGGTTTTAATCAATGTCACTGCAAAAATTAAGAAAATTAGAATTATGCGTTTTATATAACAACTTGACTGAATGAATCTTTTTTTCACATTCCTGCTAATTATGTATCTTATGCACTCTGTGAGTTATCAGAGACTCATTGATAAGCAAGGCAGATGATGTCCTGTGATGGCACTCATAAAAAACTACAACATATAATTACAAACTGTGGAAAGTGATAATCGGGATAGAATAAAATGTCATTTCTGGGAAGGCTTCCTAAAGAAGTGATGTTACAGCTGATGACTAAAGGATGAGTAAGTGAAAATAGGAGAATTTGGGTAATTAAAAACTGTGTCTTATGCTTAGAAAAGCGTTTCAGTGGCCCAGGTACAGAGGAGATCACAGCACATTTGTGGAGCTGAATACAGCCAAATGTGATTTGAAAGCAGAGAAAATAATAGCATAATGTATGTTGGAAACTCAGATAGCAGAAGAGGCTAAAGAGGTAAGCAGGGAGCAGGTCATAAAGGGCCTTGTATTCCATGCTACAGAGCTCACATTTTACCCTGTTTCCTGGGGAACCATTACAGAAGTTTAAACAGGAGAAAGACCTGGTCACATTTCTGTCTTACATAGGCAAGACTAGTAGTGTCTAGAAAATAGATTTTGTTGGAGGTCGAACACTGAAGTTGGAGACTAGTTAGGAGGATTTTGCAGTAGTCCAGGTGAGAAATGGGCTTAACAAGTCAAGTAGTTTCGATAATGAAAATGGCAATGAGCCATCGTCTTTGCTTATCTTTAAAAACTCTATTCAGTTAGCTAGTGTTGAGTGGTATGTGTGTTTATAAACTAAAGTAATTTTCATGCCTAATTTTTCAACCTATATGCACTTTCACCTCTAGTTGATTTTGAAGATGAGAGGCTTAGAACTGTAAATATTCTTTCTGGTCTAAAAATGTAATTCTGAGATTAGTAATAGTAGTCCATACACCTCTGCCTGTTTCCTGGAGAATACTCTTCTACTTGATGGTACAAGTTAGGTCGCCAATTTGAAGCTGTTCTGGATCAAAAGAGCAAAAGGGTAATCACTGATTCTGTTAAACAGAAAAGTCTTCCTTTTAAAGAAAGGGAGGATGTTTTAGTGTTAGACTCTGGCTCAAATGTAGCCTGTAAGGTGTTGCCTCCTAGGATGTGGTAGCGGCATACTTAGGATCGTTCTGTGCAGCGCATCACTCGGGCTTCCCACCTCTTACGTGAAGGCTGCCGCCCGCCTGCTTGTTTTACTGTCTCGTGAAGTTGAAAAATAGCTCCGAGAATCTCTTTTTCGCCAGTACACTCCAGTAAGTTGTGCAGTTTCATTAAAAGAAGTTTCTTTCCCTGGTCCATTGCTTCTCATCAAGTGACCCAGTTGCTGAGTGGATGTCCTGTAGATAGATGATTGTGGATTTTCTTGTTGTTGGTCCTTTAGATCTTGGATTCCAGAGTTATAAAACAGTGATTCTGTTTACACAGAAATAACCTTCCAGCATATTGTTTGATTTGAAACATGCTTCAGTATCTTTTTGTTATAGATAACTTTTTGATATTCTTTTTTTCTCCTATTAGGACTACTAACATACAGGGAGTGTTTGTGTGTATGTGTTATATTAAAACCAATTAAATTAAACAGATGTTTACGGTATTGTGTTCTGCTTAATCATTCTCACTCCTTTCCTGAAACTCATTAGTCTGTACTCCTAATATTAATATATAAGAAGCTTTATATTAATTGTCTCTAAATTTTTCAGCATTCCCAAGTTGAAAAATATGTCAAAGGTGCTAAGTCTGACTCAGTTTAGGAATTCACCCCTGAACCAATCTAATTGGCTGGAAGTGTATGGGATACTAGGGCTGATGTGGCTTGAATAAATGCCTACTTTGGACCAGTCATCTGTAATCAGGATCATATAAGAAAATAGCATTTTTCTTAACTATATATACATCAGAAGTGGAATGCTGAGCAGAATTTTTAAAAAGAAGAAACAAATATTTTTATAAAGTGCAAGAAATTATATGTTTTTCTGTCAACAGTTCTCAGCCATATAAAAAGTCAGCTGTTGGGACTTCTTTGGTGGTCTAGTGGATAAGACTCCACACTCCCGATAGAGGAGGCCTGGGCTCAATCCCTGGTCAGAGAACTGAGATCCCTCACACCATAAATAAGCCTGTGCGCTGCAGCAGAGACCCAGCGTAGCCAAAATAAATAATAATAATTTAAAAGTCAACTCTTGATTTACAGTTGATTAATAAATAATTTCCTCCTGTATGCAGGATGCCAGGTTAGAAGTCAAAGGACATAATTGAAAAAGTGGAGAGCATGACCTGAGATTATTCACTGCCTAGTAGAAATGAATGATGTTTATGAGCGATGTAACTGTGCATTTCAGTAAAGGTAGTATAATTTATATTAGACTTAACAGTTGCATTTCCCTCTGGTCCTTTTCACAACCAATATGCCCTGTCCTTCTACTATAGTCTATTAGGAGAATCTTCTGGTAAAACATGGCAGATTGACCACATGCATCTATTTACTGTCCCTCCCCAGACACGACTAAAATGATAGTAAAAAAAAAAAAAAGAATTATTTTTTCTGCCACAAGGGCAAAGAGAATGAGAGAGGAGACCGTAGTATACAAGAGATTTAATACATATTTGGAAGAGTGAAGTGGAGAAGCACTAACTGACTAAGCAGAACAGAGGAAGACATTAATCCTAAGCATTTGCGGAAGGGAATGTTTATAAGAAGTGAGCCAGTTTCCTTTGTAAAAATCTCAGAGGCTCAGGATTTGGAGGTACACAGTAGTGTGGGGCGGGGGGAGTGAGGGTTTGTGTAATACATAGGGTGAAAAGGGGAGAATTAGTTGATTATCTGTTGGGTTGGCTGATATCTATTGGGTTAGTTTGTTTTTTTCTGTACAATGGCTTTACTGGTGCTTAGTGATCTCTAACTTCATTTGAAACAGTTTTGTTAGCTTGTATTGTGACAGCTGTCATATCAGCATGCATTTAAAAAAACTTTTCAAGGGCTTGTCTGGTAGTCCAGTGGTTAAGAGTTTCCCCGCCAGTGCAGGGAACACGGGTTCCATCCCTGGTCCAGGAAGATCTCACATGCCTCAGGGCAACTAAGCCCGTGTGCCACAGCTGCTGAGCCAGTGCTCTAGAGCCTGCGAGCCACAACTACTGAAGTCTGCACGCCTAGAGCCTGTGCTCCCCGACAAGAGAAGCCTGCACACAGCAACAAAGACCTAGTTCAGCCAAAAATAAACAAGTAAATAAATAAATTATTAAAAAATTTTTTTAAACCTTATCAAAATTGGTGAATTTTTATGTAGCCATTTTAATATTGAAAATGGAAGAAAGAGGCAACATTTTTGGCATGTTATGCTTTATTATATAAAGAAAGGCAAAAATGCAACTGAAATGCAAAAATTAGATTTGTGTAGTATATGGAGAAGGTGCTGTGACTCATCAAACGTGTCAAAAGTGGTTTGCGAAGCTTCATCCTGGAGATTTCTTCCTGGACGATCATCCATGGTCCTATAGACCAGTTGAAGTTTTAGTGATCAAATTGAGACATTAATTGAGAACAGTCAACATTGCATCTTATGGGAGATAGCCAACATATTCAAAATATCCAAATCAAGTGCTGAAAATCATTTGCACCAGCGTGGCTATATTACTTGCTTTGATGTTTGGGTTCCACATAAGTTAAGTGAAACGAACCTTCTTGACCATATTTCTGCATGCAATTCTCTACTTAAACATAATAAAAGCATTTCATTTTTAAAACAAATTGTGAAAATGGGTATTGTACGAGAGTGTGAAATGGAAGATTGTAGGGCAAGCAAAATGAACCACCACCAGCCACACCAGAGGTTGGTCTTCATTCAAAGAAGGTGATGTTGTGTATATGGTGGGATTAGAAGGGAGTCCTCTATTATGAGCTCCTTCTGGAAAACCAAATTACTAAATCCAACAAATACTGCTCCCGATTAGACCAATTGAAAGCAGCACTTGATGAAAAGTGTCCAGAGTTAGTCAACAGAAAATGCATAATCTTCCGTCTGGGTAACACAAAATCCCATGTTTCTTTGATGAGCATATTTGTTGAAGCTTGGCTAGGAAGTTCTGTTTCATCCTCTGTATTCAACCACTCATTGCACCCTCAGATGTCCCATTTTCTATCTTCGCAAAATTCTCTTAATTGAAAAGATTTTCAATTCCCTGGAAGATTGTAAAGGTACCTGGGTCAGTTCTTTGCTCAAAAAGATGAAAAGTTTTGGGAAGATGAAATTATGAAGTTACCAGAAAAATAGCAGAAAGTAGCAGAACTAACTAGTGAATTTTTTGAATACACTGTTCAATAAAGTCCTTGGTGAAAGTGAAAAACGTGTCTTTTATTTTTACTTAAAAAAACCAAAGGAACTTTTTGACCAACCAACATATAGGCTGTTTTGAAGGCTTTCAGGGCCCCTTCTTTATTCCACAGTCATGAACTCCATCCTCTGAGAGAACAGAAAACAAAATGATATATACATTTATTTGAGGAGAATTAAATCTGCGAGGCTCCTTATTCTTGTCAGAGGAGTCAGAAAGCGGTATAGAATGAAAAAAGCAGATTCAAGAAAGGTAACATACTGAACTCCTCTTCTGCCCTGCTTTTAGAGCACTTGTACTTTGAGTCAAAGCCCTCAGACAGAGACTGAAAGGTTTTTCTCTGGATAAACAGAATGTCCTGGGGAAAATATTTGGATACTCTGCACCCATCTTTAATGAAAATGCTTGCTTATCTCCCAGTTAACTTTTTAAATACTTTTTGTGCAAAGGATCAGTAACTATCTTAACCCAATTCTCTCTGACATCTAATGAGTCATGATGGGTCCATATCTTTATCTCCTTTTCCTTAGGCCTCAGGAGGTTCCTTCTGCCCCTGTGTTTTGCTTAGGAGAAGACAGTTTTTAAAGCTATAAAAAACCCTTAACATAAGAGTCCAAAACAACAGGGGATAAAATAGGAATGTAGAAGAAACAGCCAGGGAAAAAACCAAACCTAGACACACACATAAACTATATGATCTTCAAGGAGAGAAAGTGCATCTGTGAAATGGGAAAAGTATTCTCAGATAAAAAATGGTCAGAGAACAATGAGAAGTAATTCTTAGAATATCAGCAGTTAGGATTACCAACATAAACAAAAGAGGGCAATAGGCAAAGGATTAGAAGATAGTCAAAAATTTCCCAGTTAAAAGTTCAAAGATGGAAAATAGGAGAGAAAAGATAACAGTTATAAGATTAGACCAAAATGCACTGATCTAACTAATAATGACAGAAGAAAATAACCAAATAATAGAAAACATTTCCTAGATCTGAAAAATACTGTTTCTAGGTAGAATCAGCTCACTGATTAAAACAGTACCTAAAAGGATCCATTGTTTCTAAACTCTATCCAGTATGTGTAGATAGCTAAGAATCACCTATCTGTGTCCCAGAACAAAGTGCACAAATATTTATAGGAATACAAAAATACCTACACCTATCAAGGAAAAAAAGTCAATGGTACCTAGTTGACATTTTTCAGGCATGCAAAGACCCATAATTAGTGCAATCCATCAATTGAAATCAATCCTAAAATGACACAGATGATAGAATTAGTAGACGTGGACATTAAAGTATTAAATAATTATATCCCATTACGTTGAAGAACCCAAATGAAAGATTCAGCTTATTAAGAAGCAAAGGGAGAGAGAAAAAAGAACAAATCAAAATTTTAGAGTTGGAAAATACACTGGACAAAACTAACAGTAGACTAGATATCACAGAATAAGATTAGTGTATTTGAAAACCATAGTAACAGAAACCATCCAAAACAAAATTTAGAGAAAAGAGACGGAAACAAAAGCGAATGGGACAGTTTCAGGCAGACTAATAAGTCTCCAAAGGAGGGAAAGGGGAGACATTAAAAAAAACAACAAAGCAAGAACTTAAAGATCTATTGTGTAGCACAGGAAACTCTACTAAGTACCCTGCAATGACCTATATGGGCAAAGAATCTAAACAAGGAGTGGAGATTCACTTTGGTGTACACCTGAAGCTGACACAACACTGTAAATCAGCTATCCTCCAGTAAAAATTATTTTTAAAAAAACTTTAAAAAATGGTTGATTCCCCATCCCCCAAATTTAATGGAAACTATAAACCCACAGATTCAAGAAGTTCAGTGAATTCTAAATGAACACAGGAAATATGATGAAAACTACATTGTTTAAATTCAGTGGTAGAAAATCTTAGAAATGTCCAGACCTTAGGCTCAATTGTCTGTGAACCTGAAACTGCTCTAGAAAAGCAGGAGTTTTTAAAAAATGCTTGTTGTTATAAATTAAAAAAAAAAAATTGTCAGAAAAGACACATAGAGGAAAAAATTACAACAGACTTTATGTAAGCAACAATGCAGCCAGAAAATGAGGAGCAACATCTAAAAAGCACTGAAAGAAAAAAAAAAATTGTCAGCTTAGAATTGTGTATCCTGTAGAAATACCTTCTAAAACAGAAGGGGAAAGAAAACTTTTAAATGTATAAAAGCTGAAGGAATTTATCATTAGCATACCTACCCTGTGAGAAATGTTAAACCTAAATCCTTCAGGCAGAAGGAAAACGATGCCAGATGGAAATGTGCATCTGCATAAAGAAATGAAAATCATTGGAAATGGTGAATGTTTTTTATCTAAATTTTTAAAATAATTAAATTTTTAAGAAATGAAGCACACTGATACATGCTTTCACATGAATGAACCTCAAAAGGTAAAGTGAAAAGAGTCATTTGCAAAAGACCAATGTTGTATGAGAAACAGCCAGAATAGGCAAATCTTTGGAGATAAAGAATAGATTAGTGGCTGTTTAGAACTGGGACAGAGGCAAAGGGAGCAACTGGAAGTGATTACTAACGCAAATAGGTTTTTCTTGGGGATGATGAAGGTGTTCCAAAGCTATGTTGTGGTGGTGGTTGCACAATTCTGTAAATCTACTAAAACCCTGTAAACTGTACAATTTAAGTAGGAAAACTTTTTGGTATATAGAAAATTATAGCTTAAAAAAGCAAAGCAGACAAAAGCTAATTATAAAAAATAATATAGTTAATTCAAAAAAAGAAGGAAGTGAAAACACAGAGACTATTAGAAAACAAAAGGATGATGGGTTTAAACCCAGCTGTAGCAGTCGTATTAAATGCAACTGATCTGGCCTGGCGTGCTGCAATTCATGGGGTCGCAGAGAGTCGGACACGACTGAGCGACTGAACTGAACTGGTCTAGACACTTCATTTAGAAGGTAAAGAATAACAGCTTGCTAAAGCAGACCTAAGTATATACGTAACGTATAAGAAATCCACTTTAAAAATATAAAGTCACAAAATAGGTTAAAATAAATAATTGTTTAAAGTATGCGAACAGTGAAAAGAAAACTGGACTGGCTATGTTAATGTCAGACAAAGTAGACTTGAGACCAAGAAATATTTCTCTAAATAGTTAAAGACTGAGCAATAAGTTATTTTATAATAATAATAGGATATATTCATCAAAATGGAACAGAACTAAACATTTATGGACTTAATAGCAGAGCTTCAAATTACATGAAATGAATAAAGAATTTCAAGAAGAAATAGACAAATACAGTTAACAGTTGCAGATTGATTCCAGTACACTGCTCACGATAATTGATAGAACAAGTAGACAGAAAATTGCTAAAACTATCAACCAACTTAACCAGTTTATAGAATATTTCATTCTTTTTAAGTGAGTGTGGAACATTTGCCAGGATATCACATTCTGGCCATTTTTAAAGTTTCAGTAAATTTAGGTAGATTCAAATCACAAGGTAAATTCTATGACCACCATGCAATTAAGTTAGAAATTAGTTCTCACTGAACAGAAAAGATCTCTGGAAATATCTGGAAAGTAAATAAAAACTTCTGAAGAAATTAAACACTATTTAGAAAATATGTTAAGCTGAATGAAAATGACAGGTTAAGACACTAGTATCTGTATGATACTGCTAAAGCAGTACTTAAAGGACGTTTATAGTATTAAACATCCATTTTAGAGAAGAAAAATTTCAAATCAGTGATTTCAGTTAAGTCATTTTAATAAACTAGAAAGGAAGAGCAGGTGAGATCCTAAGTAAGTAGATGAAAAGAAATAATAAAAGTCAGTGTGTAAAATTAGTGAAATAAAAAATGCAGAAAAATCAATGAAATAAAAAGTTAATTTATTGAGACTACCAATAAAAATTGATAAAACATTTGACAAAGTCCAATATTCATTTCTGATCAAAGCATTCAGCCAATTTGAAATAGAAGGAAATGCCTTTAACATTTTTGACAAACCTAGCCTGGCATCACATTAGATGGTAAAATTAATGGCTTTTCCTAAGATCAGGAAAAATTTTCTGATTTCACCTCTGACCACTTTTATTCAGCAGTGTACTAAAGGTTCTAGCCAATGCAAGAAAAAGAAATAAAAGGAGTCCAGAGTGGGAAGGAAGAAGTAAACCTGTCTTTATTCATCAGCAGCACAATTGAATTTTTTTAGGTAATCCTGTGATGAGCTGTGAAAATGCTAAGTAAAGCATCATACTAAGGTTTCAGGATACAAGATCAGTATTTAAGAATCAACTGTGTTTTTCTATGCCATCAATGAACAATTGAAAATCAAAATTTAAAGAACTGTACCATTTGCAATAGCATCAGACTTTTTGAAATACTGTGCCAGAAATCAGACAAAAGCAGTAACAGATGTGTACATTGATAACTATAAAACATTGCTTAGAGGAATGAAAAAAAACCTAAATAAATGGAGAGAGTCACTACTTTCATGGATTAGAAGATACAATATTGTTATTAAATCAGTTCTTCCTAAAATGATCTATAGATTCAGTGCAGTCTCAATCAAAATCCCAGCAGACTTTTTAAAGAAATTATCAAACTTACTCTAAAATTCACATGGAAATGCAAAAGACCTAGAATGGAGCCAAACAATTTTTTAAAAAAGAAAAGGCTTATACTGTATATTAATAGTTTCAATGCTTATTATAAAACTTCAATAATCCAGTCTGATGGACATAAAGTAAAGAGATTATTGCAACAGAGTTGAACATCCAGAAATAGACCTGTGTGTATATATAATCAGTTGATTTTCAACAGTAGTTCAAAATGAGAAAGTGGCATTGGCCTTCTAAATAGCAACACTGAAATTTAGAAGAAATTCAGAGGAGGGTGGTATTTTCGATCTAAATACATATACAGTTAGTTGAGAGCTATCAATTAAAAGAAGGGTGTAAACCAAGAAGAAGAGAACACAGAATACAAACGGTCGATTCTCGCGCAGCGTAAAAGTGAAGGAATGACCTGGGACTGATATCTCTGCCAGAAGTCTTGACATAAATTGCTGCAGATTAAGAGATTCTGAGAGCAAGGTGGTTAGGTGGAGGAAGAATATGGAACTGATATGTTTGAATTTACAGAGATAGGTGTGTGGCAGAAATGTTGTAAAAATAATTGGTAGAACCGCAAGAAAACTGGGAAATGTTAAAATGTAACAGTTATTAACATCAATAAAAAGGAAGAGAGTTGCACAAAAAAAATGACATAGTCCTTGTAAACTACGTGTTCACATGGTGTATGTTATCCATAATCGTAGTAATGTAAATTGCTCTTTCTAGATAAATACAGAAACAGGGCTTGATAAACTTTGTTTTCCAAGTTGTTCAGTATGTGAAGTGTACTTCTTTATTAATGAGAGAGACAGTATTCTAAGGGACTGTCTCTTCTGTCCTGAGCACTTTTATTCAGGCCTGTTGTTGGGTCAGTCTGTGTGCTTCTTTAATCAGGACACTGGTTGACAATAGCCTTCACTCCTCCCACTCCCTCCCCCCTCCACCCACCCCACCCCACACCCATGAGGTTTCTAAGCTTGATTTATCAGCTTCCTATCAGCCAGTGTTTTTAGGGAAAATCTCTTTTTTAGAATAATTTTGTTCCTAGTCTGTTTTGGGAAGACTATAAACATGATTGCGAGTACCTTTTAAAAGGCTTTTTTTTTAATGCCTTCTAGGAAGTAAGAAGAAAGAGAAGGAAAGGCCAGAAATTTCTCCTCCGTCTGATTTTGAGCATACCATCCATGTTGGCTTTGATGCTGTTACTGGAGAATTCACTGTAAGTTTACCTAGGTGGAACGCGTTTATAAAGCAGAGCTCAAACTTTTCCTTCAGGTATTCTTTTCTGTACACATATAAACTGTGAATTCTTAGTGCTTTTCTCTTTGTACAGAAGTGTTTGTGGTTGGATGTGTCCTTTTCCTAGGGAGCTGAGGCTCTTGATTATAATTTGCAACTTAGATTTAGAAAACTAGACCTTTTAGAATTTAGTCAAACCTGCAGTTGTGTTGGTTGATTTGCTTTATATATTTTGTCACTTTCCTCTTGAAATTGGTCTTATTAGAGCAATTCAAAACAACTAATTTCTGAATATCTTTTCATTAGGGCATGCCAGAACAGTGGGCTCGATTACTACAGACCTCCAATATCACCAAACTAGAGCAAAAGAAGAATCCTCAGGCAGTGCTGGACGTCTTGAAGTTCTATGACTCTAATACAGTGAAGCAGAAATATCTGAGCTTTACTCCTCCTGGTAAGACATCAGACCATGGTAACAGGCTCGCTTAACTGGGATTGCAGAGTTATGGAGCACTTCTAGATAAAAAGATTGCTTCTGGAAAAATAAGAGTTAAGCTATGGTGGTTGTCTCTACTTTTTCCTCTGCATAGATCTGCCTTTTGTAAACCAGTGGGGGCAGCTCTTATGTACAATTTGGAGTCTGGAGATTATATTAATCTCTTAGTTTGGCCCAAAGTGGATATTTTGGCCTTTTGTTTGTTTTTTCCTCTTCACTGCTTTTGAATGAGTTCCAGAAGCAGATGGGAAAGAGGCTGATTTACAGACATGTTCAAACTAGAAATATTTTTATTGCTAGTGGGACAGGTTAATTTACTGTATATAAATGCACAGACTTTGAAATAAAAAATGTTTTCCACTCAAAAATTGAAACCCATCACATGTATAAATATAAGCTTTGGAACTCAAAGAATTTATTCCTCAGATTTGGAATATCATCAGGTAGGAACTGGAGAATAGTGGACTTTTTTTTTTAAGTTTATTTGTTCAAATAAGGCCTAGGAAAAAAATCCATACATTACAGTCAATTATTGTATCTCTTGAATCTCTTTGTTATGTAGGCTTCCTGCCCTCAGGTTAGAACTCATGCTGTCTTTTCCTTGAAGTTTATTTGTTAAAGAATCATTTGTCCTGTTTTCCCTCAGTGTGGATTTTGCTAATTTCATCATGGGTTATTATCATTTAATATGTTTCTTTGCCCTCTTAAGTCATACATGTAGTTTTAAGAAATAATATGATTGAGCTAAGATTATACATTTAGTTTTAATTGATTGTACTTATTTGATTATATCCTTTCAGAACCAATAAGGTCCATTTGGCAAATTTAGACCTTTTTTACGTAGTCTAGTAGTACATCCTTAGCAAAAGGTCAGATTTATTCCCAACTGCAATTAAATGAATAATGTATAAATGAATAATTTTTTAAAAATCGATGTCTGAACGGAAAATGGTATGTTTGTGTGTCTGGGCATTTTAAAGGATAATACAAAATTTGCTGTTCTAACTCCAGAATGAATATTGTGGTATTTAGTCTTCATGAACTGTGGTTTTGCCTTCAGGGATTTGCTTTCATATTGATCAAAATTTACGTCAATAATTTTCCTTTATACAATTACTGTTGGTTTCTTTAAGTTCCTTGATAGGCAGTTTGCTGGAGAAAAATATCATTCTGGATAAACTTCTGTTTAGTTTCCAATAAAATTTTTTATTAAGGTATAATTTTCTGCTCTAAAATTCACCCACTTGATGTTTGCAATTCAGTGACTTTTAGCAAATTTACAGAGTTAAGTTTTAATTCAACTCAAAATGATATCAGTGTAAGAACATTTCACTTGCTTTGCTTTTGTCTTTTCTTCCTTTATTGTGTAAAAGTCATTTTATTTTTTGAATTGTTCACTTAGCATTATTTTCTCTTTTGTATTCAGAGAAAGATGGCTTCCCTTCTGGAACACCAGCAGTAAGTTAATATGTTATTTCTTATAGCTCTTGTTTTAAGTTACCCAAAACAAATCTTAGTTTTTATTTTACTTTCCAAAATAAATTACAGCCTTCAGAAATAACTACTTGATATATGCTTTTAGATAGGTACTTGATTAGTTGAGCAATCTGTGTTAAGCAAATAGAATTTCCTCCAATGATGCTTAAAGTAACTAAAAATCGTTAGAGCAATTTAGTTACTTTTGATAATGTTTTCACGTATAACCACGAATACAAAGAACTTGCCAGCATTTTCCTCTGGCACCATCTTACCGAATCTAGACTGTGGAAATATACTGAACAATAAGAAGCCTGTCAGAATCTTCAGAATTGTCTGAGATTTCATCTAAGTTATCATGTGAGCACAAACACCTCCTGCAAATAATAGCTGTTTTATTTTCAATTCCTCAGTTAGGAGGAAACCGTCTCCTGGAGTTATTTGAACACTATATGTAATAACATGTAAAATCCATATCTAGCACCCACCTTGCAAATAATACACTTTGTATAAAGGATAATGCCTTGCTCTTTTGCTTTTTTAGCCAACACTTTTTCTGGTGAATCTGGCTGTTTTAAATAACTGAAAAACTCTGACTTGTACAAAGCCCAGAGGATTTTTGTTTTTGGTCTTAACAAATGAAGTGATTGTTTACTTTTTGGGCTTGCTTAAAGGGTATAAAATTCTCTATATAGTATTCTCTCTTAAGAATACTTGGTATTTACTGTATACATTTGTTTCATAAACTTTTCTGTAATGTATAGAATTACCTTTAAAAATGACTAGATTAAAACCAGTAAGGTTTTATTGCTTTGAAGTGAGCTAGTAAATATATTTTCAAGTATGTTAAAGAAAAGAGATAGTTGTATTTTCATCTATTGTTATGTTTGACGTATCTCCCTTACTTTCCTTATGTGATAAATGCAGCTGAACACCAAGGGATCGGAAACATCAGCAGTAGTAACAGAGGAAGATGATGATGATGAAGAGACTCCTCCTCCTGTTATTGCCCCACGACCAGATCATACAAAATCAGTGAGTTTCTGACTAATGAACTGGGTTGTGTGTCTGTGCATGTGAGTTTTAAAAAACAGCAGTCTGTGTTTGATTTCCAGGGTTTTTAAAAGAGTTTCCCAGTTGGCCTCGGTGGTAAAGAATCCACCTGCCAATGCAGGAGATGATCTCTGGCTCGGAAAGATTCCCTGGAGAAGTAAAGGGCTGCCCACCCCAGTATGCTTGCCTGGGAAATATCACAGTCAGAGGAGCCTGGTGGGCTGCAGTCCACAGGGTCACAGATAGTCGGACATGACTGAGCATACATGCATGCACCATTTTTGAGAGTCCTCCTGCTGAAAATGTTTTAATGTGGGGGATTTGACTAGGAGATCTTTACCTAAATACCATTGTCAAAAAACTTTAATTTTTTTGAAAATTAAAGTTGAATGGGTCTTTAAAAGTTAAAATGCATATTGTGTTTTCTTTCTGCATTGCCCCATCTCTTCCAGAGAACTCATCTGTTTCTCTGCCTTTCTCTGTTTATCTCAGTGCAGAGAAGTACTAAGTCTAGACTCTTACCTCTTACCCAAAGCGTGTATTTTATCTCCCATTTAACATTTCTGTTAAAACATTAGTATCATTCAAGAGGCTGCCAGGAGTGAAATTTCTAACAGATATGGGAGAATTTTAACAATAACACCATTAGAGACAGCAAGAGTCCTGTCCTCCTCCCTATACTAACAGAGATAAAGTAAGTAGAGCATGGTGAGGTGCTGGCACAGAAAACAGGTGTAGAACTCTGACTGCCACTGCATCCTCATCGATAGAGGGCTCTATTTTCTTTACCATTTAGAATTGACTGTTTGAAATGAAATGATAGAAATTATATTTGTGTAAAAATTTTTGTGGAAATTAATAATAGTTAGGCTTCCCTAGTGGCTCAGATAGAAGAGAATTTGCCTACATTGCAGGACACTGGGTTCAATCCCCAGATCAGGAATATCCCCTGGAGAAGGAAATGGCAACCCACTCCAGTATTCTTGCCTGGAGAAGTCCATGGACAGAAGAGCCTGGGGGGCTTTAGTACATGGGGTTGCAAAGAGTCAGACATGACTGAGTGACTGACACTTTCACATTGCAACATCAGGATTTCCATTATTTTGCTCTTTATTTCTCTCTTGTAGAAAAATATTATTTTTACAGTTATATTTCTTTCTGCTTCATTTCTGGCATATTATTTTTTATCTTTAATTTCATTTACAGATCTTCTGTTTTGCTGTACAAACTTTTAACATATGTATATGATGTCCCTAAGAAAAATGTTTCACATTGCCTCTTAATTAATTCTTTGGTAAAACAAGTCTGAAAGTATTACTGTCATTCTTTAGAACACTGAAAACAACTTAGATTTTGTCAGAAATCAAAGAACTGAATAGTGTGCCAGTTAAGAATACCTAAAAATATTTTTCTTCAAGTCTTAGTAATTAACTGTTTCTCTGCAGATTTATACACGATCTGTAATTGATCCTATTCCTGCACCAGTTGGTGATTCTAATGTTGATGGTGGTGCCAAGACTTCAGACAAACAGAAAAAGAAGGCCAAAATGACAGATGAAGAGATTATGGAGAAATTAAGTATGTTGCCTACATTTTACATTATTCTTAAATGCTAACAGCCCCTGAAACATTTGGCCTGGATGGGTCTTAATTTATACCTTATATTTTGGCTTAAATTGTTTTCTGCTAAGAACAACAGATTCAGTTAATGTAGTAAAGCCAAAATAATACTCTTCTTTGCCTGCTTATTATTATGTGCCAACTCGTGAGCTGTGTCTTTGAAATAGTCAGTATTTTGGGGAGCAATATGTCTTCTCAGAGGGCCAAATCTAAGAGTCCTAATTGGAAACTTTATCAGAGAAAGTTTGTGTATATTTATGCACACCTGTAGAATACAAAATGTCCCTAGATAACTAAACCAAATGTCTTATCTAGATAATATGTGTAAGCATAAAATGTATTTTTTCCTCCATTTTCATCCATCAACTGTCATTGGCCTGGATCAAGCACTGGAAGTAATACACACAGGCCAGAGAGAGGGTAGCAGTAGTATCTCATTACAGGTCTATAGCCACTAGAGTTCTAAAGGACACTGACCTAAAGGCATCTAGGAAAAATATTACAGATTGGCAATAGGCTTGAGCCTGAGTACCTAAGTAAATAAAATTGGCTTATTTTTGTGAATTTCTTTGATATGCCCCTCTCTCCTTTTACCTTGTGAAAGTTTAAGTGAAAATTTAGTGGGATTTTCTCATGCTTGGACTTAGTTGTAATAAGACTATGTTAGGATTTTATGTACAAAGTCATAACTTTTTTTTTTTTAAAACAAAATCCTAATTTAAAACCTGTTTCTTAGTTGTGGCTTTGTGAACTTTTCTTAAACAGATGTGTGATTAGTTTATATTAGAGTAATCTTCATAGTAATAAGTGATTTACTAAATATATTGAAAGATAGATAAAGGAGAAGAGTTAGAAAAGCCATTAGGGTTTTTCATTTCGATATTTTATTTTATTTTTTTCTCATAGTAAGTAGTTTTATAACTTACTGTTAGTTTAATATTGATACATTTCAGTGGAGTATGAAAAGTAGGATGACCAACTTGTCCTCTCGCCAGGAATTGACCGGTTAAGTTTTAAAACTTAACATGCCACATCCTAAGAACCCCCTGAGTCTCAGGAAAGCTAGTATAGTGGGTCATTCTGTAATGTCGTCATTTTTTAGAAAGTGGTAGGATAATCAAGACATTAGTTAGGAGGTCTAACCTAGTGGAAATAATGTATCTTTTTTCTTCTGGTACTTTTAAATTTTTATTTATTTCTTTTGTGTTTGAAGCATACATTATTTTTGAAACATAATGTTATGTATGTTCTAAAATCAGTGGGGTTTATTAAAAGAAATAATGTTATCAGAATTAGTTTACAATTTTAAAATGCTTGGCTGAATTTCCAAACTTTTGTTGTTTTTGTTTAAAATAGGAACTATTGTAAGCATAGGTGACCCTAAGAAAAAATACACAAGATATGAAAAAATTGGGCAAGGGTAAGTATTTGTGACTGTATTACCAGAATAGTCTTTGTTTTCTAGATGTCCGGCTTGATGTCTTTTTTGCCTACTGACATTGAACACTTATGGTATTCTCTGAGTAGTATTCTTGGATTTGTGTAAAAGTAATGAACTTATTTCTAGATGCTATTAAAATACTGTACTACTTAGCAGTGCTTGTACATTGCTGCTTCTTAAGTGTGATTTCACATTGGTGGTAAGAGATTGGATGGGTGGGAAAATTGTCCAGCAAATATTTAAAGGACAGTGAGAAAATTTACTACAAGTTTATAGTGTTTACTTTGTTTAAATGCATTTTAGGCACATCATGAGTATGAATCCTTAATTTTACTGCCCTTCTGATTTTGTTCAATAGTTTGTATTTTTTAAAATTATTATCTGTTTAATTATTTATTTTATGACCATGCCACGTGACTTATGGGATGTTAGTTCCCTGACCAGGGATTGAATCCAGGTCTCCCACTGTGGAAGCTCAGAGTCCTAACCACTGGCCCCTCAGGGAATTCCCAATAGTTTGTATTTTAAAATTATGCTAACTGAAATCTTTTTCTTTTCTATTGCTTGAGAGCGAATGAACATCTTGAATTCTTAATGTTAATTCTGGAAAGTATTCTGGGAGTTTTGAGAGTGAGCTTAAGTCTTTTTGAAAACTTTTATGAATTTCCTTTTAAAAATGAAATTTAATCGCACCTCTGGTTTTAATAACAAAAAAATTGAAAATCATGTTAGTATCCTTGAGCCTGATAATGGATAAATAAATAATAGTATGAAAAAGTGAAAGTGTTAGTTGCTCAGTCATGTCTGAGTCTCCAACCCCATAGACTATAGCCCTCAATTCAGTGTTGAATCAGAAAAGCAAATTATGGGAAAATACATAAAATGAAGTCATTTATATGAAGTTTTAAAAATACGTTAAATATCTTCTGTATTGGTACACACCTGTGTCCTTAGTAAAGTATAGAGAAACATGTGGCAATTATGCATATCGAATACAGAGTGAATGTCCAGCACAGATTACTTTGGGGAAGAGGGCGGATGCCTTTGGAAAGGCCACATAAGAACCTTTAAATTTGTTTGTAGTTCTTTGTTTCTTAAGCAGGGAAATAAATCCATGAGTATATGTTACTGATTTCTTTTTGTCTGATCTTTTTTCTATGTTTTTGTAGGTCTGAAATTTATGACATATTTCTAATATAAGTTTCGCCACAAGGATTACCTCTTTTTCCTGTTCTTCTCCCCTTTGTTTTTGCTTTTACCTTTTTTAAAGATGTTCAGTCTTCGGTGTTCTTTAATCCCCTTTCAGTTGTTTTGAGTATAAAGTCTTCGGATATTATAAATGAAAATGATTTAGAAATCTTAAATCTGCTTGTGTCTCTTTTTTCTCTAGGGCTTCTGGCACAGTTTTCACTGCTACTGATGTGGCACTGGGACAAGAGGTAAGCAACTTTTTCATACTTCTTGGTGTTACCATTAGCTTCTACTATAGGCAGAACCTAGATCTACCTGTGAATAATCAATGAGGAATTTCTTTTACAGTTGAATATGTTGAAGGATTACTCTAGAGAATTTTATAGTATCTTCCTTATTGAGGGGAAAAAAGAAGTAATTAATTATGTGTTTAGTTTCATAAATAAATATTTTAAAAACTATTTTCCCAGTTTGGATGAAAAGAGGATTAATTCCTGGCACTGGACTGACCTTGGGTTTAGATTTCAAGAGAAATCCGAAAATACTGGGGCTTCTGTATTACAAAGAATTGTGCAAAGGCAGTGTGGAAGTTAAAGCACTGCCTATGAGTAAATTATAATCTCACTGTATAGGATGTATGTAATAAATTAGATGATTAACTTATTAATGTTTATGATTTTCTAAGAGGATTAGGAAGCTTGTTCTGATTTTTTTCCTGTTTCCACCATAGGTTGCTATTAAGCAGATTAATTTACAGAAACAGCCAAAGAAGGAATTGATCATTAATGAGATTCTCGTGATGAAAGAATTGAAGAATCCCAACATAGTTAATTTCTTGGACAGGTAAAGAGAGATATTTCTTAAACATTGGGAGAAAAATGATTTTGGAGATTAGCCAGACTAGGGCTGAGTGTCAACACTGGAAAGTAAACTCAAAGTAGGGAGAGAGGTGAAAACAGCATGTTACAGTTTGTGATGTTAGTCAGTGAGTCGTGTCTGACTCTTTGTGACCCCATGGGCTGTAGCCCTCTAGGCTCCTCTGTCCTTGGGGATTCTCCAGGCAAGAATATTGGAGTGGGTTGCGATCCCCTTCTCCAGGGGACCTTCCTGACCCAGGGATCAAACCCAGATCTCGCACGCTGCAGGCAGGTTCTTGACCAACTGAGCCACCAGGGAAGCCTATGTCACAGTTTAGAAGGTCCCTTTTCTACTTAGGCATCAGCTGGCAATCAGGAGAAGGCAGTTAGATGAAGGACATTGCTGCTAGTGCTCACAACAAGTCCAAATGATCAGGAGTAGAAACACTAAGGAAAGATTGGCTGTGGTTCATGTCTTGATACAGAGGTGATTGGCCTCTGTATTTTTTAAACTTTCAGGTCAATTTTATTTCAGATTTTGTCTTGGGAAAATAGCATGTTTATCAAAACCTCACATAATTGAGGAATTGACGTTAAATAACAGAACAAAAAGTAGAAGAGAAAATTATGTATTTTACAGCCTTTGTTTTTTTGGCCACACTCTGCAGCATATGGGATTTTAGTTGCCTGCCCAAGGGTTGGCAGTGAGAGTACAAAGTCCTGATTACTGGGCCAACAGGAAATTCCCTTACAACAGATTTGTTTTTAAAGCAGGATGTCTATGTGAATGAAAGAAGAATAGTAGAAAAATAAATGAGATTATAGTAGCGATTGTATTGGAGATAGGGAATTATAGGTGATTTTTTAAATTTCCGTATTTAAATTTGTTTTGAATGGATTAAGAGAAAACATACTTTTAGACTTTAGGCCTACCTCTGGAGACCATGTTCATAGACATAAACTTTCCAGGTACATTTCTCTGCTTTTTAAAATAGTATTTCAAGTCAGTAAAGCATGGGTGGTTAAGATAAGCCATAAGCTCTGGAACCAGTTGTGTTTAGTTTCAGATTCTGGTTCTGTCACCTACTGGCTATGTGACCTTGTATGAGTTACCCAATCTTTCCAGGTCTCCATCTCCTGGAAGCCTCCATCATCTGGAAATTCATACCATACTGGGTTATTTTAATTGGGATAATCTATGTACACACTCAAGTTAGAATTGTGGGCAAATTTTAAAGTGATTTAGGAAAATCATAATGACCTTCTGTTGCTTTTCTGTGCTGTTACGAAGCGCCTTTTCAGTGTTCTTCCTAGCTATCAGAGCTACCAGCTTTCTGGGTTTTTTTATCAGGGTGTCTAATAATTGAAATCTTCAACATAGAGTGCCATGTATTTAGAAAAAGTGAAAGTGTGGATGTATTCGGTATGTTCTCTTGTAGCTACCTGGTGGGAGATGAGTTGTTTGTGGTCATGGAGTACCTGGCTGGGGGATCCCTCACTGATGTTGTCACAGAGACATGCATGGATGAAGCACAGATAGCTGCTGTGTGCAGAGAGGTGAGTTTGCTCCCTTTTTGATAAGTTACAGTAACATGTGATTAACCCAGTTGAAAAAAGGGAAATATTTATTTGTTCAAGTAGTATACTTTTGAGGGTAAGAGGGAGTGCCATTAAAAATATATCACTCAACAGTGGAAGCAAGGACAAAGTGGCATATCTTCTCCCTGCTGCTGCTACTAAGTCACTTCAGTCGTGTCCGACTCTGTGTGACCCCACAGACAGCAGCCCACCAGGCTCCCCCGTCCCTGGGATTCTCCAGGCAAGAACACTGGAATGGGTTGCCATTTCCTTCTCCAATGCATGAAAGTGAAAAGTGAAAGTGAAGTCGCTAGGTATTAATTAATGTGTGCTTGTGGTTTTATTGATTTCCTTAAAGGTGACCAATGAAATGATATTCATTAATGAATTTTGAGACACACTGTTTAGGCCAGTAGAATTCTGTCACATTGCCTACATCTAAGCCAAAAATGAGCCTTTCTTTTTTCCATGTAATCTTTTTCCTATGGATGAAACTTAGGTTAATGAGATTGTCATTAAAACTGAGACACTACTTCGAATCCTAGGAATCATTATCACAAAGGATGAAATTGTGACAGTTCTTAAAACTGTAATGTTTCCTGTGATTTGGCATCCCTCATTTGTACAGTGAATTATAAGTAAATTATAACCTTTGGTCATGTAAGAACAATATATGTGATGTTTTTCTTTTTTCATCTTTTATTTGGCATTTTTTAAAAAAGTATTCTTCGAAGATTTTAATTCATGTGTAGTTATGCTTCATGGATATTCCTCCTGATTATTTCAGGAAGGA
Source organism: Capra hircus (assembly GCF_001704415.2). Taxonomy (NCBI): domain Eukaryota; kingdom Metazoa; phylum Chordata; class Mammalia; order Artiodactyla; family Bovidae; genus Capra; species Capra hircus. The sequence continues at coordinate 71,057,237 of NC_030808.1, forward strand.
TGGAAATAAGAACTTTTTAATAGTTTTAAATATGATAGTTTAATAATATATCCCTTAACAATGAATGTTTGAAAAAATGAAGAATGTTTGGTCACTTAAAAGTTGATAAAAACAAGAATTTATTTATGCCTAATTTGTTTTTCTAGTAATTTTTTTCATAATTGGTATAAAGTTATTTTAAGAGTTCTTCTGTTTATTCCTACAAGTATTTTTCTGGGGATTTATTCTTTTCAGAAATCTGCTTAAATGCTTGGTAAATATGATGTAGTAATATGCAGTTAATCTAGTTTTTATTCTGTGAGTAGTGCAGTGTTTTGAATGAGATTTTTAGTTGTAAAGATGTACAGACTTCATTTGTTGTGCTACTTTAATGCGGATAAGAAATAAAAACACAGCTTTTTCCAAGTTACAATTTATATGCGGTTTACATTAAAAAAACATAGCAAGCAGATTTTTTTAAATTAATCTCATTCTGTTTTTAAGGAAGTGAGAGTACTTTTTCTGCTCTTTTGACTCAGTGCTCTCTGAAATATGACATAGTATCTAGGATATGGCTATAGCTTTATATAAAACCTACCATAGCATAGCATAGCATAGCATAGCATAGCATAGCATAGCATAGCATAGCACCATAGAAGAAAGGAAGAAAACATTTTACATCACACTGAAGAACTGGAGAGAACCAGACTACCCAGTGTCTTATATTGATTAGACTTCTGAGTATCTCATATTCAGATAGGAATGATTACAGGTTTATCCTTTACTGTTGAAAAGTGAAAGTGTTAGTCACTCAGTCACATCTGATTCTTTGCAACCCCATGGATTGTGGCCCGCCAGGCTCCTCTGTCCTTAAAATTCTCTAGGCAAGAATACGGGGATGGGTTGCCATTTCCTCCTCTAGGGGATCTTCCGACCCAGGGATCAAACCTGCATCTCCCGTGGCTCCTGCTTTGGCAGGCGGATTCTTTACCACTGAACCAGCTGGGAAGTCCCCATTACTGTTGAAATGATATCTAAAAAGCCTTGTGCATGTTTACCAAGTGCTGCATACCTTAAGACATTCAATTTAAACCTGAACAGGCCTAGAAATCATATTGACCCACCCGTTCATTTCATAAATGAGAACATTGGAGACTAAGTGATATTCTTATGATATTAAATAACCTGTGGCAGAAATAAGACTAGATAAGACATTATTTAATAGTTGTTTCTGGATAAGACCAGAGTAGGAAGAGCAGGATCTAATTATTTAAAGTGTCTTATTTTTGTAACTTTGTGTGTGACAGAATTTTTTTTCTCTGTAAATGTATTATTAGAGTGTCTTCTACTAGATACTAGAGGTGGTACTCAGGTAAGTAGTGTATATGAACTTCCCTTAGACTTTTCAGGGACTATTTCATTGATAGGTGTTTTTCTTCTGTTCAGTGTTTACAGGCATTGGAGTTTTTACATGCTAATCAAGTGATCCACAGAGACATCAAAAGTGACAATGTGCTTTTGGGCATGGAAGGATCTGTTAAACTCAGTGAGTAACAAGTGAACAGATAACGTTTATATGTTACTTATAATTTTCTGCCTTTTAAGTAAAAACTCTTTTCCTGCTATTAACATTTTTATGACAATACATGGAGTCGGGGAGATTAGCAGTAAAAAGATATGGACCATCAGCTGGACAGCTTGAGTTTAAATAGTGGATCTACTACTCTTTGCTGAATAATTTTGGGTGAAATCATATAATCTGTTTATGTTTGTTTCCTCATTTGTATAAGGAAAATAGTAGTACCTATCTCAGAGAATTCTTCTGAGTACTAAAAATGTAAAACACTGAGGAGCAGTGCCTGGTACTATTGTAATGTTGGTGCTGTCTTCCAAACATAAACTTGGATTTGTCTCTGCTACCTGTTGGGGTAGATTTTTCTCATTATGCTGTTCATCTTTCTTTGAATTTGGTAGATGGTGGTCTAATTAGGAGAGGCCTGTGTGACCCAGACATCAGAGATGACACTTTTAGGAAGAAAATTGTTTGTAAACCCCTTTCCCTAATTGTCTTCTGTATCAGACATGATAGAGTCATGGGGAAAAAAAACTCTCTTCCTCTGCTGGCTATAATCTCAGTTCCACCCATGCCTTCTGGAGGATTCAAGAACTTCTACTGAAGTTTCTCCAACTATGCAAAATGCAAGACATTTCTTGGATTAGGAGACCAAAAACTATTTCTTCTGTTTGCCTAGAGAATTTGGCTCCTTTTTCAACATCTCTTTTTAAAAATAGATTCTTCAGGGCCTTCCCTGATGGTCCAGTGGTTAAGACTTTGCACTTTCAATGTAGGGGATGTGAGTTCAATCCCTGGCTGGGGAACTAAGATCCCATAAGCTCTGTAGTCCAGCCAAAAAGTGGAGAAAAAAAAAAATCCTTCAGAGGTTATTCAACTACAAGAATGAGGATTTAGTTTCTATTTGATGGTCAAAATATATAGTTAATAATTGTAATTTTAGTGGGAAAGCTAGAAATTGATATTCTCATACATTTTGGGTGGATATACAGGTAAACTAAATTTGACCTTTTTGGATAATATTTTACCCTGGCTCTGCCACTCACTAGATGAATGACCTTGGTGTTCCTCAGTTTCCCCATTTGTAAAATGGAAGTCATAATAATAAATGTATCTATCATAAAGTTAAAATGTGGTATGTTTTTTCTTATGAGGTACTTGAAACAGTTTTATAAGCGCTCATTTTAGCTATAAATGTTATGATTTGACCTAACAATTGCCTTCTTAAGACTGTCTGCTATAGAACTGCTGAACATATGCACAGCAATAAGTACAAAAACGTTCTCTACAACCTTGTGAAGAAAACCAACAATATCTGAAATAATCTAACAGTACAGAAATGGTTAAATACATTATGGTATTTTTATGTTCTGTAAAGTTGTGTAGTTACAATAATAAGGTAGGTTAGTATAGTAATACAGAATGATCTCTAAAAATAGTTTTAAAAAGCAGTTTACAAAGTATCCTAAGTGAAATATTTAAGTAAAATAAACCAATCAGTTTGTAGATATTTTTTGTATATTTGGAAATGTATAACAGAAGTCCCAAATTTACAGTCCTAAATGTTGACAGTATTTACATGTGGAATAGAATGAGTTTAACAGTAGAAGGAAGGAAACGGTTTTAGATTCTTATCTTGACTTTCCTACTGAATTAACGCTGGGTTCTAAATTAGGTATCCTGCTCCTCAGTTATAAAATGAGGTGGTTGGAATAGAGTAATGCTGGAGAAGACCTTGTGGGTACAGTTGCAGTTAAATGTGTTCTTTTTCTAGACTCTCTCACTGACTCATATGCTTCTTATTAATTCTAGCTTCTGTTTTTTTTCTTCAAAAGTAGTGTCCACTTCCTGACCTTTGCCTGATTGACAGTGGACACAGTTTTGGTGTCCAGCTTTGGTAACTTTTTCTTTTAGATCTTTTTCAACTTTATTGAAAGTTTTAGGATAAAATTAATTGTTTAGAATAAAAACCTTCCTAATAATTTACCTTCTTCTTTTTGGGAAGTAAAAGTTAAAAAGTGAGAGTGTATAATATCAAAATATCTGTAAGCCCATTCTGGTGTACTTTATTAATGCATTCTTAAAAACTAAGAGACTGAATACTCAAGTATAATTCATTAAGTCATATAAAGTAAACTCCTAAGACAACCCATGAACACCATTAACTCAAGATGTTTTGTATTTTTTTTGTTTTGTAGCTGACTTTGGTTTCTGTGCCCAGATCACCCCTGAGCAGAGTAAGCGGAGTACCATGGTTGGAACGCCATACTGGATGGCACCAGAGGTGGTTACACGGAAAGCTTATGGCCCCAAAGTAGACATCTGGTCTCTGGGTATCATGGCTATTGAGATGGTAGAAGGAGAGCCTCCATACCTCAATGAAAATCCTTTGAGGGTAAGACCAGTTAAACACTAAACTTACTTTCAGAAAATAATTTTCTTTAAATCATTAATTTAGAACTTGCATGTACTAGGAACTGGCCAAGGATTTAGGATACAAAATTGATTAAAAACAACAAAAAGACAACCCCAAAAGCCCAGTCTCTTCTCTCACTCTATATCTAGAAAGTATTTGCTTCTGAGTTATTGAGTCGAATGTGTTAGGTTAAAGAGTTTGTAATTTTTTGATAAGCTGTATTGTTTCTTAAATTTGCACATAAATAAGAATTTGCTCAGTTTTCTGTAGAATTAAGAGACGCTAGATATAAGCTTCAGGTTACTGACTTTGAACTTTGGTCTTTGTACCCCCAGGTACAAAGAGGAAAGCAGGATCCCTTCTGTGAGGAGGCTGGGTAGATGGCAGTGTTAAAGCCCACATTCAGACAAAAGAGTGAGGGTCCCCAGAAACAGATGAAGTCAGTAGACTTTAAACGGTTTCATGTTCCAGCAGCTGAGGTAGAGTTCCAGCTTTCCTTCTTTCTCTCTTTTTCTCTTCCTTTCCTTCCTCCCTTTCTCCCTTCTTCTTCTCCTACCCTCCCTCCCTCCCTTTTTTCCTTCCTTCTTTTACATTACCATATATCAGTAGTTATTAAGAAAATGCAAATCAGAACCTCTATAAAATCACTTCATGCCTACTAAAATGACTAATAAAAAAAGGCAGAAAATGATAAATATTGGTGAGAATCTGGAGAAACTGGAACCCTCGTGCATTGCTAGTGGGAATGTAAAATGGTATAGCACTTTGGAAAACAGTTTGACAGTTTCTTTAAAAATTGACATTGAGTTACCATGTAACTTGGCAGTTCCTCTGCTAGGTAAATAACCAAGAGAATTAAAAGTATATATTCACCCAAGAACTTGTCCACAAATGTTCATAGCAGCATTATTCATAATAGCCAAAAGGTAGAAACAACCCAAATGTCTGTCACCTGATGAGTGAATAAATAAAGGTAGTATATCCATATATATATATACAAGAATCCTTAAGGATTCCAGCATATATATATACTACTTTTGTTTATTCACTCATCAGGTGACAGAGATTTGGGTTGGAAAATCCCATGGTTGGAGGAGCCTGGTAGGCTGCAGTCCATGGGGTTGCTAAGAGTTGGACACGACTGAGCGACTTCACTTTGACTTTTCACTTTCATGCTTTGGAGAAGGAAATGGCAACCCACTCCAGTATTCTTGCCTAGAGAATCCCTGGGATGGGGGAGCCTGGTGGGCTGCCGTCTGTGGGGTCACACAGAGTCAGACATGACTGAAGCGACTTAGCAGCAGCAGTATATCCATACAGTGGAATGTTATTTAGCCTTAATAAAGGGAAAGATGTACAGATACATGCAGCATTGAACCTTGAAGGCATTATGATAAGTGAAAGAAGTCAGGCATAAAAAATTACATATTGTCGGATTCCCTTTACAGTTGATTGATTCCTCATTTGTGGTAGGGTAGTTAGGTTCTATAACACAGCAAACACTGAATTAACAAATACTGAACCATTGCTTCTAGAGGAAGTCACATTTTTGTTAACTGATCAGTACCTCACCTTGCTTTATATCTGTTTCTGTTTAAATACACTTTAATATATATTGATGATTCAGTCATGTTGGACTTAGAGCCACTGTAACTCATGCTTGAATTTGGCTTATCAAACCAGTACATTTTCTCATAAGGCATGTCATAGCCTTCTTGTCCTTAGGAATGCTGAATAGTACGCTGCTTTTCACCTCTCTGCAGATTTTTATAGATGACCACAGAAGCACTGAGCGTATTGATTTGGAGGTTACAGATTAATTATAGTGAACAGGTAAATTCACCTATATGGAATCCTCAAATAATGAGGATCAGCCGACTATGAAGGCTCTGGAACAGGCACAGCCATAGAGACAAGAGATTAGTGGTTTGCAGCGACTGAAGAGAGGAGGAAATGTAATACATGTGAGTGTTCTTTTTGGAAGGATAAAAATATACTGCAGTTAGACATTAGTGATAGCTGCATAGTCTTGCAAATATACTAAAGACCTTAAATTATACATTTTAAAAGGGTGATGTGAATTACATCTCAGTGAAGTAATTATTTTAAAGTTTTAAATTGCCATATATGACTACAGACTTACTGCCAGAAATATAAAAATTTTTTCTCCAATTAAGTTGGACATGCTGTAAAATGAGCTACAGAGGCCAGTATAATGGGTATATGCAGAAGGTGCTCTGTCGGGATTGTGTTGGATTTTGATGCTCATTTTCCTATTGCTTTTCATCCTCTTGCAGAGATTCCAGTTCAACTGAGCAGTTAAAGTACTTATATAGAAGTGATTAATTTTAAAATGCTGCAGAACAGTTTTTAAAACTGCCAAACTGGTTCATTCATATGTTTGGCAAACACTGATTTAAGTACTTGCTCAAGACACTCAGATCAATAAGGTGCTATGCAAGGTACAGGCTTAAAGAAGCAACAAGAATTTCTGCCACTATAGAAGGAGGAGAAAGACAATTTTTAAAATAGAAATAATATATAATATGTTAAATGAGGGACCCTTAAGTACTGGGGCCGGTAGGCAGAGAGTCAAGTGTCCAATATCCAAAGAGTGGTTAGGGAGGCTTCACTGAAGTAACATTTGAACAAAGGAAATAAGAGAGTGATACTCAGTTACTTAAGGGAAGAACATTTCCATCATGTGTAAAGACCCTAAGCAGGAGCATTTCTTATGTATTCAAAGATCCATAAGGATTCCAGCATAGCTAGCCTGCAGTTGAGTACACAGCAGGAGAAAAAAGGGGGATCAGTTAAGACATGAAGCCAACTGTGGTACCATAGGCCCTTGTAAGTATTTGGCTTCTGCACAAGTAAGACGAGGAGACTGTTGGAGAGTGTTGAATAGAGAGGTGAAAGTGATCTTCCTTCTGTTTTAACAGGATCACTCTTAGATTTTGATGGGATTACTTTGCTGAGAAGAGGTTTTCAAGAGAGGCAAGGGCAGAAGCAGGAAGACCAGTTAGGAGGCTGATGCAGTGATCCAGGCAAGAAATGATGATAGCTGAGACCTGAATGGTGTTGAGGGAGGCTGGAAAAAGTAGTTAGATTCTGAATGTATTTTGAAAGGAGAGCCTACATAACAGAGAGGGAGAGATGCCCCTAGGAGTTTGGCCTAAGCAATTGCAGTGATGAAACTGAGGTTCTCCTTGGCTGAAATGAAGAAGACTGCAGGTAGAGAAGAGAAGTGGAGGTGGCCGGTACCAGATCAGGAAGTAACATTTTTAACTTGTTTTGGACATGTTAGGTTTGAGGTACCTGTTAAGATATCCAAGTGTCCATGTGGATATATTGAATAGGCTGTTGAATGTGGAAGTCTGGGATCCAGGATAGAAATATAAAATTGTTAGCTGTAGAATGTTTTAAAACTCTGAGATCAGGTCACTGGGTCTAATGGGCATAGACAGAGAATAGAATAGATATGGCTCTCATGTCAATGTATGGCAAAACCAATACAGTATTGTAAATTAAAATAAAGTAAAAAAAAAAAAAAAGAATAGATATGGCTTGCCTCCTGAGGCACTGCATAGTTAGCATTGATCCTAGTTTTTTAGGATATATTCAACTTATCAACTTTTTTTGGAAGTGCTACATCTATATTTATAAGTTAATTGGTTGTTATTCAGTCACTCAGTCATGTCCAACTCTTTGCAGCCCCATGGACTGCAGCATATCAGACTTCCCTGTACTTCACCATCTCCTGGAATTTGCTCAAATTCATGTCCATTGAGTCAGTGATACCATCCAACCATCTCGTCCTCTGTCATCCCCTTCTCCTCCTGCCCTCAATCTTTTCTAGCATCAAGGTCTTTTTAATGAATTGGCTCTTCACATCAGGTAGCCAAAATATTGAAGTTTTAGCTTCAGCATCAGGCCTTCCAGTGAATATTCAGGGTTGATTTCCTTTAGGATTGACTGGTTTGATCTCCTTGCTGTCCAGGGGACTCTCAAGAGTCTTCTCCAGCAGCACAGTTCAAAAGCAGTAAGCACCGAAATAATCAAGTCACAGTATACCATGCAGTTTTAAAAAGCAGAAAAATACAACCCATAATGAGGGGGGAAACCAGTCTATTGAAACCATCCCAGAACTGACACAGATAAAATAATTCATGTACAAGGTCATTAAAATAATTTTAATAGTTGCGTTCCAGATGTTAAAAGAGTTAAGTAAGACATTTGAAAGTTTTTTTTTTTTTAATTCAAATCTGACTTTTAGGTAGTAACTAGAGAGTTTGAGATTGTATTAATGGCAGATAATATAATGTAGATTAGTGATTTAATGATCATAGATATAATAATAAACTTAATATGAAAAATAAGGACTGAAATGAATTTCTTAAAAAATGAAACAGTATCAGTGAGCTGTGAGACAACTTTAGGTGTTCTCATATGTGTTTGATATAAGTTACAAAGTTTTAAAACAAAAAACCCAGTCAACCAAGAAATCTGCAGCCAATAATCTTGTAAAAACTAAGGTAAAAGTTTTCTCAGACATACAGAAGTTTGAAAGAATTTATCACCAGTGGATCTATACTACAAGAAATATTAAAGGAAGTCTTTTAAGCAGAAAGAAGAAGATAATGTGGCTCCACACAAAGAAATGAAGAGCATGAGAAGTAGTAACTGTGTTGATATATATGGACAGTATTTTTCTTATCTAAGTATCTTAAAGAAATAAAACTGTTTAAATATAACAGTGACAGGAGGAAAGAGCCTGTGTGTATGTAAAACAACAAAAGTGATTAAATATGGCAGAAGAGACAAATCTCCCATTCAGAAGAATTCCAAATAAAGTACGTAGGTATTCCACCTCAAAGGAGATGGAGCCTAACTCCCCTTTCCTTAAGTGTAGGCTGCAAACAGAGAATTTCCTTCCAAGGAGCACAGTTTGAAAAGGGGGAGAAAGGAATAACGTTCCAGTGGAGAAACCTAACAAACATTACCTAAACCAGGCTTAGATTAACTCCGTATCATCAGTGGTAAATCATGCTGATAGTATACACCTTTGATATGATGTCATGCAAATGGCACTCTTTTTTAAAATTAGTTTATTGATTTCTTTTGTTTTCTGTGCTGGGTCTTCGCTGCTTGCTGCCCAAGCTTTTCTCTAGTTGCAGTGAGCAGGGGCTGCTCTCTGGTTGTGGAGAGTGGGCTTCTTATTGCGGTGGCTTTTCTTGTTGCGGAGCACAGGCTCTAGGGTGCGCAGGCTTCAAGAGTTGCTGCTCCCAGGCTCTAAAGTACAGGCTCAGTAGCTGCGGCACATGGGCTTAGTTGCTCAGCGGCAGGTGGGATATTCCCAGACTATCCAGGGATATTCCCGGACTGTCTCAGACACAGGGATTGAACCTGTGTCTCTTGCATTGGCAGGCAGATTCTTTACCACTGAGCCACCAGGGAAGCCCTGGCACTCTTTAACTTTGATCTCAGTCTAATCCTGAGAGAAAAAGATAAAGAAAAATTCCAGTAGAGAGGCATCATACAATATAAAACCTGACCAGTACTCCTCCAGACTATCAAAGTTGTCAAAAAGAAAGTCTGAGGCATTGCTGTAGCCAGGAGGAGCCTTAGGACACATGACAACTGAGTGTAATGTATGGTGTCTTGGAACAGAGACAGCAGAGTGGGAGAGTGAGTGAGACAGGGATATCTAGTGTGAATGCTGGAAGCCCTAAGGCCCCCTGTGAGGTTAGTGATGCTAGTAGCAGGGGTATATCTTTTTCCTCCCCCATACTTAGCTGCATAGGTATAGGCAAGATGTAGGCAGAATTTTAACCATGTTTAGCCAAGTGAATACTATGAAGTATGAGAAGGCCAAAGAAGTGATCGTGTGAAAGGGATGATAGACACTGGAAAATCAATGGGAATTTAAGTCCTTTGGAGTCAAAGAATTACTGGCATTGGGGAACTAGGAGTGAGAAAGCTAGGAGATAGAGTACAATTGAGATTTAATAGTTGCAGTTACTGATACTGATGGCATAGCATGTGACCATGCGATGTGTGTGGCTGAGGCAGGCGAACGGACAAGAACATCAAAGAAGACATCAGGGAACCGTAACAAGCATCTTTGTATACTGAAATTGCCATGAACAGGGAGAACTGTATGAAAAAATTTGACCCAGAAAGGGGAATATACTGAACCAAATGGGTATTAGTATGGAGAAACTGAGGAATGACTGGGAGACCTGGGCTGCTTATAATCACTAATATGAATGAAAATAAGGACTGTAATAAGATTTATCCTAAAATGGAGAAAAGGTTACTAAGTATTTGGAAAGGAGACATACCTAATGCAACTGCTTTTTTTTTTTTTTCAATTTATTTCTTCTTTTAATTGAAGGATAATTGCTTTTCAGAATTTCATTGTTTTCTGTCAAACAGCAACATGAATCAACCATAGGTGTGGGCTTCCCTCTTAATCCTTTTTGATGAAAGTGTCGAGGCTCATAACTGTTATGATCTTAACTTGAAAATAACTGCTAGCTCAGAGATTATTTCTTAGAATGAAATTTTTAAATGAAAATTTGGAAGGAAATGTCATGTAAAGAGAAGTGAACTTAGGTAACAAGGAAATGGACGCACTCATATATGGATGATTTGTGTCAACTGATATCCTTTTTTTGATGGCATTTTGGTAATACAGCAGAATCTTTAAATAATTCAGTAGAACATCTAGGTGACCTTGAGTTGATACTTTATCCAAAGTATGATCCATGAAATAATAAATTGGACTTCATTAAAATTGGAATAATCTTCTCTGAGACATTGTTAAGAGAATGAAATGACCAGTCGCAAATACTGAAAATATTTCCTAATATTTCTAAAATGCATATCTGATAAAAAGAGTGTTATCCAAAACGTACAAACAACTCTTAGAATTCAACAAGGAGAACATCCTAATGTGAAAATAGTGAAAGATTTGAACAGACAGCTCATCAGAGAAGATCCACGGGTGGCAAACAAGGCACGTAAAAGGATGTTCAACATCATATCGTTAGTGAGTTGCTAATGAATTAAATGCGACTTCCCTGGTGGCTCAGATGGTAAAGCGTCTGCCTACAATGTAGGAGACCCAGGTTCCATCCCTGGGTTTGGAAGATCCTCTGGGGAAGGAAATGGCAACCCACTCCAGTGCTCTTGCCTGGAAAATCCCATGGACAGAGAAGTGTGGTAGGCTACAGTCCGTGGGGTCACAAAGAGTCGGACACAACTGAGTGACTTTACTTTCACTTTCAAAGAATTAAAACAAAAATGAGATAGCACTACAGACCTGACAGAATGGCCTAAAATTCACACATCATTATCTTACGGATTCCATAATTTATATTAGGGTTCACTCTTGATGTCATTCATATATCCTGTGGATTTGAACAAATGTATACTGAATAGTGTGTCCTTTATTAAAGTATCTTAAAGAGTATTTTCACTGCCTTAAAAATCCTATGTGTTCCATTTGTTTATCTGTAGTTATTTAGATGTAGCTAGTTTAAAATTTTTTAGAAAAGGTTTCAACAAATCTCATTGTTTTAAAATGTTGTATAACTTGGGGAAAAAATCTTAAAGATAAATGAGATACTATTTGTTAATTGTGAAATTGTGGTCATTTTTCTTTATACCCTTATGTATTATAATAGTTTTTTTTTGCCAGTGTGTATTTGTAATCCAAAAAGAGAAAAGGGTGAAGATAATTTTGAAAAAGAAGTCAGGGAAATATAACATCTAAATATAAAGTTTAAAATATTTAACCAAAATGGGTAGAAATAAGAACCTTACTTTAGTGTGTATGCCGTTGTCTTTAAGTAACTTTTAAAGTACTCTCTCACTTTGTTGAACTGTCTCAAGTTTGTCAAAATTATTCTTGTGTTTTTAGGCCTTGTACCTGATAGCAACTAATGGAACCCCAGAACTTCAGAATCCAGAGAAGCTGTCCCCAATATTTCGGGATTTCTTAAATCGATGTTTGGAGATGGATGTGGAGAAAAGGGGTTCAGCCAGAGAATTGTTACAGGTGAGTTTGGAAAGAATACTATTTGGGGGGAAAATTGACTTATTTGAATAGCCAGCAGAAAGTTTTCATAGGGTTAATAAGTATATTTCACTGTTCTTTCATCATCAGCAGCGTGGCAGCTGCTGCATTTTCGGATTTTATCTGCTGGGAATAAAATATCCATAACATTGGAATAAGAATACGAGTTTTTACATATTACCAGTTCTCACACCAGTTCATTGCCGTCATGGGTATCTGAATCATTTAACTGAGTTTTTGTAGTACTGGAAGAACTAAAAAGAATACACTTTCAACCATAAAAGTGATATATTGATTTTGTTGATTTTTATATAGGTGTTGAAATATTTGTTAAGTGAATTATGATCTATAAAGTAGTCTTTAGGGCTTACTAGAAAAAAATATTTGGCTTCTAAACTTGTGATATTTACACATTTATTTTTTCCTGCTCTTCCTGGCAGCATCCCTTCCTGAAACTGGCCAAGCCATTATCCAGCTTGACACCACTGATTATGGCAGCTAAAGAAGCAATGAAGAGTAACCGTTAACATCATTGCCGTGGCCTCATATTCTTTTTTCCATTTTCTAAAAGAAGTCTTTTAATATATGAAAAGTATTATTCTTTGGGGGTTTAAAGAAATGGTCTGCATAACCTGGAGAAAAAAAAATAAACTACTACTTCCTGAAGACAACCAAGAAAAAATTGCAAAACAGAATGACAACTTTAGGGTCCAAAAGGAATTGTGGACTGAATCACTAGCCTTACGTCTTTGTGCAGAAAGCCCGTCAGGGCCATTTATCATGCTTGAGATTTGCATTTTATTTTTCTGATATCATTATAATAGATCCCATTCATTGTCCCTTTTGGGCTGTTTTCAATACTTGAATGGCAGATTTGAGTTTTTCAGAGTATTTGTTTTATCTGCTAGTCTTCTTTTCTCTCTTCTTCATAGCTTTCTTTTTCCTTGACTTTCTCCTTTTGAATTGCTTTGAGAAGTGTTTCTTATGCCTAAATTGGAGGCAAGTGTGATGGAAATTATGTAGCTCCTTATATTGGCAAAGGAACTCAGTATGGTTTAACTTTGTATAGAAGTTGCAACCAACTATTGTTACATGTAATATTTCAGTTTAGAATTTGAGCTGAAGGGAAGAAAAGTATGTGATTTTTACCTGTTTTTAGCAAATGTGAAAGAGTCAATTTTAGAAATTTCATGGTAGTGAGTTGTTTGGCATTTGTTACATGTATAGAGAGAAGACTAATAATCTATATTTATAACTAAATCATTGAAACAAAAAAAAGAATCCCATTCACTATACATTCTTAGAGGGTTTTTTTTTCCCCTTCCTGTGTCCTCAGACTTTGCTTTAGGACTTTGATCCGCTGCTTTCCTCTTCCCTCTTTTTTCCCCCTTCATTTTGGAAATAAGTTTCTGTATATGTTGTAAGTTTAGCTAGTTTGTTTGTTTTTTAATTAACCCTCTCTCACCCTCCTCCTCCCTCTCCCTTCCCTGGGCAAATAATATAATAACCATTGAATTTTAAATTTTAAAACTTCACTATTTTTTTCCATTTAAAGGTGAAAAATATTTGGAGTTAACAAAGTGAGAGACTTGAACCTTGGTGAGCTCTAAAATAATTAGATAAGATTATATTCATGGAAGAGAAATGTTAGTTACTTAGAGATGCAGCTTCTGACCAGTAAACTGTAGAGATTTGTGATAAACATTGTTCCCAACCCATTATCAGCATTCTACTGTCTGTGAGAACTTAAGTGACAAAGTACTTCTTGGTAAATTCATGGGTCATTTGAGATGTTGAGTTACTTTTGATTTTTTTCAAATAAGTAAATAATATTCATGTAAAGAACTGGAGAAAGAAGGGATAGTGACATGTGCTTGTTAATAGCAACGCTGTTTTTATTTTAAAGATTAGAAAGGTCTGTGGCCTGTAGCACTAATTGTTAGAGCGCCCATCACCTCCCTCCCTCTCCTGTCCTCGCCCTCGCTGGCCATTTCAGTTGTGTGGCTTTTGAAGGCAGCATTTCCCTTCTGACATGGCGAGAGCCACGTGAAAGAAAAATCTGTGGTTTGGTTCTGGCTCTTTATTCCCACCATTCACTCATAATTGACTTCACACCTACTTGCCATCCTGCAATAGTACGAATTGTGAATAAAAATAATTTTGATGTTTTGAAGTGCATTAGGAGAACTGATAGAGTTTTATTTCCTATCATTCCCACCATATTTCTGTTAAGGTATAGGTAGGTATAAGGATAGAAATGGCTGGTGGTGGTTGTTTTTTTTTTTTCTTTAATTGGTAATGTAATGTTGGAAGGTTACACAAAAACAAGTAAAATAATTCATGGAATTTGTATCTAAAGCACTTAATGGTCTCTGTTTTCAGTTTGATTGTTGATTTTATTTTTCTCTGGATTATATTGGCCTTCTATAGCTATTACTAAATTACAGAAAAAGCTGGTTTATCTGGTGGAAAGCTACAGTGTCTCTTGAGTTCCAGATTTGGACATTCTTTGTAAATAGTTGTCTGGATGGATTATAATAAAGAAGATGCTACCAGTGAAATAGAAAACCAACTAAATGACACAAACTGTGACCCTCGTGACCCCTCTGGAAGGCACTTCTATACATCAGTCATAAAGACCATGTGAATTGGATGCAGTGACAGTACCCCGTTTTTTTGCCTGTGACTCAACAAAGATCTCTTCAGTTTATAAAAGCAGTTTGGGTTTGTATTTACAACTTCTCTAATGGTTACCTGCATGTCCATTGCTGGCAACGGACTTTGTCATTAAAACCTGACTCCTAGGTTAAGGGAGCTACACTGTGGTTTATTCTTTACTTACTCGGATAAACTAACTTGTAATAGAAATATACTTTGGTTAATTCTGAACTGTGTCATTTTTGAATAATCTTAATCTTAAAAGCAATACAGAATTGTGATTTATTAATTTTAAATTAAAATGTTCACATCTTGTTGCAAGAAAAATTATATCTGAATCAAGATTCACGGTTTTTTCTTAATAACTTCCTTTCGTATTTACCCTTTTTGTCATTACTTTAGAATGAAAATTCTCATTTAAATCTAAAAATTACCTTAGTAGTCTTCATTTGTTGTTAAGACAATATTACTATAGTATTTATTATATTTCAGACTCTCTGGCAGTCTAAAAGTTTCCTTTTTCTCCTGTTCCTTTTGCTGCTTTTAGGGACAGTTAAATCTGGGAAACCCTGAAAATATTGAATATTTTATCCTACCTAGAATAGTAAAAAACAAGTAGAGTGATTGTGCTGGCATCAGAAACGAAGGCTAACACAACTCTGTCTTTATGTGTTGAGTGCCTGGCACGTAACATAAATTCTCTTTCCCTCAATATATAAATACTAAGCTGCTCAAGATGTATCTAGTTACCACAGTCCTAAATGACCCTGTGCCTTTAATGAGCAATTTGAAACTACCTATGAGTATTTCTTTGTAGGGCTCACATAAATGCATATTTGTTTATATATACTGTATTCTAGTTTGGAGTAATTCTAGATCTGATCAGGCAGTAACTCTAATTAGAACAAAATGGGTGCTTACAAATTTTGCATTAGTTTTTTTAGTTTAAAAATTTTAAAACATACTGAGATTCATATCAAGTGAAATGTCTAAAATCATTATAGAATATAGCTGAAGTCCTGGTTAAACTTCTTTGAGGTTTTTTATAGTGAAATTCATAGTAATATAAAAAGCAGATTGTATTCCGTGTCTCAATTGCTCCCACAATAGAGAAACAGTTAAAATCAGTTTTTCCCCACAGGTGTATGAGTATGTGTAAGAAAGGGAAAAAGAAAATACACACACGGATTTTATTTCTCACTAACACATTGATTGACCACACTGACAAAGACACCGTGGTAAATACTGTGAGGATTACAGAGGAGAACTGAGCACCGGCCTGGCCTTGAGAGAACTGAAGTCTTTCTCACAATTCTAGAATGTTGCCAAATGGAGAGAAAAAATGTATGATAACTTTGTCAAGCATACTTTCATTCTGTGTTAAGCAGAATTAACTTTGAAACTGAACATCTTTGATAGGAATGTCTTGTGGGGGTTTTTTGGGTTTTTTTGTAGCTAGAAATGGAATTAAGTGAAAGTAACTTGTTTTCTGTTTTGTCTTCAAATTTTATATTGACTTATTTTTAATTTAATCCCATTCAATTATTTAATTGTTACATGGACATTAACTGCTGTATTTGATGACCTTGTTCAATAATTTTGTTCTTTCAGGGCTAGAAATAAACTTTTTAATGTTCATTTTCCCTTTTCATAAACTTTAATTCTTTCTTTAGATCAGAGTAGCTTAAAAGAATATATGTAATAGGTTTTCAAAGAACATTCTAGTATTTTTAAGGATGACTATTTTTTAAACGTGTCATGGCACTATGAATGTATTACAGAGCTCCAAATTAGAAAGATTTTCAGAAATCATTGAGTAATAAGCATGAGCCTTCCCTCTTCTAAATCAGGTTCAGAATAAATTTATTCAAAATGAAACGTGCAGTGTTCTAAGGCATCATTTTGTTATACACATTTAATTTGAATGTTGGATATCCTAACATGGAGAACAGATGTATTGCAGAGTTCAGGATGAAAAAACAAAATTGTACGTAAAAAAGTATGAGGATGTAGGCAATGACTGCTTAAAATATATTTGTTACACTATAAAACTGCTTAGTGTTATTCTGACATCTGTATTTCTTTAACTATGGCAAATGCTCAAAACCTTTGTCTAGGAAAAGTTTAAAAATGCC
Source organism: Capra hircus (assembly GCF_001704415.2). Lineage (NCBI taxonomy): Eukaryota > Metazoa > Chordata > Mammalia > Artiodactyla > Bovidae > Capra > Capra hircus. Next base: position 71,074,081 of record NC_030808.1, read on the forward strand.
TGGGGGATTGATTTGATTGAAAAGCACTATTTGTAGGAGCTTGATACATGCTTTACTACTATTTTGAAATTTGTGACTTTTTTAAATTAGAGAATTATTTTTTATGCAAATCATTTTTAAACAAGCTTTATCTTTTGAAGAGGAGGAAGAGGAGTAGATCAGTGAAGGGAAAGGTCTTTTTTAAGCCTCATTTTTTTTTAGGTTTTAAGCAAAATAATATGCATAGATAATCTTTAAGGAGTCATAATAAACAGTGCCAATCCTCAGATGTTAGCTTCCTCACTGCAGAGTCCTGCTCCACAGAGGCATCTGCTTTTAACTTTGAACTGGTATTAGCATGCATTAATTTTCTGATTTCTAAATTATATACTTATACTGGCATTTTTTGATATTTCTATGTTTTACTTTCTCTAGAAGCTTCCTAGTGTTACAGTCTAGAATTTGATTACCATGCCATTTTCCCATTTTTACTCTCTCTACTCTCCCAATTAAGAAGGGTGGCAAAATTTGATTAGTGGTCAGTTTTTAACCCAATACTATGTGGGAGTGTTGATCATTTGAGTAATTTATTATCACTGTATGTCATTTCTTGTTCAACTGTTTGCTTTTCTTATTGTCAATCTTGTCTTTTCGTTTCCTTTGAAAGTTTCTATGTTCCCATCACTAAATTTTTCCATACTCATCGCAAAAGCCCTCTTAAGGCTGTTTTCTATGCAATTAAATGTCTCGGATAAGGACTGTTCCTTTTTCTGATTAGGGCTTCAGTTTGGGCTCTTGCTCTCCAGGCCTTCTGCCCTCCGGCATCTGAGACTCTTTCACTTTTCGACTGAATTTAGATTTTTTGTTTCCTCTTGCTTGGTTTGTTCTTCATTTTGGAGAAGTAGATCTTTCATTACTGTCCTGAGGAAGGGTGCATATGGGTTAAGATTTTTAAGACCTTGCATGTCTGAAAATGTCTCAGATTTAATCTATAATACAGGATTTTAGGTTGGAAATCAACTTCCTTGAGAATTTTGAAGTCCCTACTTTATCTGTAAAACCTGCCATTTCTGATAACATCTTTTTATATAACTCGTTTTTCTGCCTCTCTGGAGTTTTTGTCCTGAAAATTTATCTTGAAACCTTGGAGAGGGTCTATATGTTTAGCTTTTGGCGGGCCTTGTTGATAAAGACTAATTTCCTTCAGTTCCGGTGAATTCTTATATTATTTCTTTAATAACTGCCACATTTTCTCTGTGTTATTTCCTTCTGGCATTCCAGCATTAATCTCCTGTTTTTCTTATCTTTCTCTCCTGCTTTCTATCCCTTTGCCCTCTGTTTTTAACTTTCTGGGAGAATTTCCTTGATTTTATCTCTGACCCTTTTTTGAGCATATATCACCTGTCGCTTCTTGTTTTAATTTTTTTTCACCCCCACACTGTGCTGCTTGTGAGATTTTTTTTTAGTTCTCCAAGGAGGGCTGATCCTGGGGCCAGGGCAATAAAAACACCAAGTTCTAACCACTAGCGGGCCAGGGAGCTCCCTCCTGTTTTTAATTTCCAAAAGGTCATTCTTCCTTTCTGATCTTTTTATAGGTTTCTGGTCTTGTTTCATAAATCCAGTATCCTCCCCTGGTGTATTAAAGAGTTTTTCCTTACCTCAGGTTGCCGTAACAGAATATATACTGAGTGGCTTCAACAGCAGAAATTTATTTCTCACAGTCCCAGAGACTTGAAAGTTGAAGATCAAGATGCTGGCAAAGTAAGTTTCATTGTGAGGCTTTTTGCCCTGTAGGTGGCCATCATTTTGCTGTGTGCTCCCTGAACCCCATTCTGTACACTTGGAAAGAGCAGTCTCTCTTCTTACAAGAACACTAATCTCATCATAAGATCTCACCCTCATGACCTCATCTAGCTTTAGTGACCTCCCAAAGACCTCCATCTCCAAATTTCAATACAGTAAAGGCTAAGGCTTCAGTATATGAATTCAGGGGCAGACACAAATATTCAAGCTAGAAAAAGTCTTTTTTTTTTTAGAGTTTTTGTTTTTTTTTTTTTTTTTAGTTATTTCTGGTATTATTTACTCTTAAGTATAACACTGTCTGGAACTGCACTAAACATTTCACACTGATTTTTCTTAATTCTCAGTGGGACTCTCGGTGCTGCCCACTGCTCATTCATTTCACTCCTAGGTCTTTTTTTTTTTTTTTTCCGTTTGTCTTTTTCACTCCAAACTGTCTCTCACCTGACTCCCAACCCTTTTATCTCAACACTTAACTTCTCCCTTACAGCCAAAATTCTGTGGGTTTTTGTCTTTGTCTTCCTTTTGGTCTCAGTGAAAGATGTTTTTCCTCTTGGCGACCAGCCTCACCAGGGACCCATTGTCTGTATTCTGCCACCCTCTAGGTCTCCAAGCCACTTTGATCCTAACTCTACTGTGCCTCTTACCTGTCCTTCTGTCTAACCCTCAGCAGAAAAAGGCATGCTGGAAAGAGGAGACCAGACTTGCTGTTTCTCTTCATTATCATGTTGCATCTACCATCAGCATGTCTTTGAAACTACCCTTACCAGTATCTCAGAATCACTGAATTTCCTATATTCTCAAAACATCAAAAAGATGACTTTCCTCGACAGGTAACTAATATGCTTACTGGTGTATTTGAGGATTTCCATGATTCCACTCATTATCAGTCTTCCTTTGTACAAGTAGGGGACTTTCATTCATCGATTTTTAAAAATGCTGTGACCAGATACTTACTTGAGGCTAAGGTTCAGAATGTGATGTAGGTGTAGCTTTGGTAAGCTTTTAATCAGTAGGATTATGTTTTCGACACTGAATATAAAATATGCAAACAGCTCTTGGTAAACTTTGTAATTGTGAAGGAAGAGTGATGAGGATAAAAAGAGAAATTTCTTAAAAATTTCTTCAGAACTTAGTTTGCAGTGTACATTTGAGTAATGGATTTGCCTTGCTGATAATTTTTAGCCCTGAAATATGTTTCTGTTCTTGAGCATATTAACATGGGCACCTAGAGGAGAAAGACTTATCTAGGAATGTGCAGAGTGATAGAGGAAAGCCAGCTCAGCCTTAAAAATGGCATAAATTCTTAGTCAGAAATTAAGAGTTGATGAGTACCTCTTTTTTTTCTTTAAGAGATTTATATAGCCTGTCACCGTGATTATAACATTTTAACCTATGCATCTTAGTTTTTGGTTAGAGGAAAAGACTAAAAAGATTGTCTTTATAGAAAACAGAATATGTTCAGTATATATTGGTAGCCTTTGTATAAATTTGTAACCCAAGAAGTTGATTATTTTGAAAGGAACAACACTCATGTGGATGTATAATTTCTGGTATACTTGTTTAAAAGAGATCTCATTATTTTTTATCCACAGATCCCAGTGTATGTTCTGTAACAGGTGAAAAAATTTACCCTTGTGCTGCACCCCCCTTTTTAACAATCAAAATGGAGTAACACTACCACATACATTTTGTCTTTCATTTTTAGATCTGTAGATACATAGTGTTGCTATGAATGCATTGCCCAAAAAAATGTTTTTCTCAATTTTTTAACTAGTTTACCCTGACTTCTCCTTTATTTAAAAACAGAAGTGCACCATTTTCAAAAACTATTTGATCTGGGCCATAAGATTAAAGAATGTCTAACAGTACAATCTGATTCTGATTAATGTATTGTCTTTAAAATCTTTAAGGAGTTTTGTGGTTGAAGCTAGAAGACATCTTAATCACATTCAGTATTCCTTATTCTTTAGGATACTATAAATTTTGCTGCTAGTAACTTTGTTGAAGAGCTTTGTTTTTCAATAAACTCTAAAAAAAAACTTTAACCATTTGACTTTTTACTATAGACATTGCTACAATTTTCATTACACTCTTGATGATATGAAAAGTATGTAATGTTTTGCCTTTTGTTTTGTTCATCTGTAGGTCTTTTGGGGTATGTTCGAAAACTAAGACATCATTGAAAAATAAATTTAGGCCATGGGCTGTTGGGTGCTACATGGATCAGCCAATTTCATATAACTTGTGTTGTCAGCCAATCAAATATTAATACTTTTCTGCTTCCTTTCGTATATGCTTATTTTACTACTGATATTCCCCACTGTGTGTCCTGTTTCAATATTTATTTTAATTATAAAGCACAGGTGACCCTAGTCTTGACACAAATCTAAGTACTTGAGTATTTCTTGCTGCACATTTCTTCATCCATCACTGAGCACTGTAAAACAGAGCTTTATTAAAGCTTTTTTAAAATTGGTTTCATTATACAGTTATTTGTTCGGGAGTTTCTTCTAAATAAAAATAAAACTGGAGTGTATAATTTAAAATTTTACTGCCAGTGGGAGAACCAGTTATGCTTTTAATTAGTAACCATATTAGTAGACTGTGTACTAAAAATGCTACTATGAAGTGATAGTTTTTATTTGTTTTGGGTGATAAAAGTGCTTATTACATCATACGGATTTTTATTTTTAGGGTCAAATGAGTTAATTTCACATAAAATGCTTGGAATGTGCTTGGCATATATTAAGCATTCAATAAGTGTGATCTATCACTTTTTAAAACCATACTCATTGGACAGTCCTTTATGATAATGCAGTAGCAGGTAGGGGGCTAATGAACTGAGAATGCTGCCCAGAGCCATCTGCCATTTCCCCGTACTTCATCTTTTGAGAAATGTATGCATAATACATCTTCAGGAAATTACATTGCAAATATGTGAAGACAGCCCCAGTACATCATTGTTTGGATACCATGAAATTGCATATCTTCAGTTCAGTCGCTCAGTCGTGTCCGACTGTGACTCCATGAATCGCAGCATGCCAGGCCTCCCTGTCTATCACCATCTCCCGGAGTTCACTCAGACTCACATCCATTGAGTCCGTGATGGCATCCAGGCATCTCATCCTCTGTCGTCCCCTTCTCCTCCTGCCCCCAATCCCTCCCAGCATCAGCGTCTTTTCCAATGAGTCAACTCTTCACATCAGGTGGCCAAAGTACTGGAGTTTCAGCTTTAGCATCATTCCTTCCAAAGAAATCCCAGGGCTGATCTTCAGAATGGACTGGTTGGATCTCCTTGCAGTCCAAGGGACTCTCAAGAGTCTTCTCCAACACCACAGTTCAAAAGCATCAATTCTTCGGTGCTCAGCTTTCTTCACAGTCCAGCTCTCACATCCATACATGACCACTGGAAAAACCATAGCCTTGACTAGATGGACCTTAGTCGGCAAAGTAATGTCTCTGCTTTTGAATATGCTATCTAGGTTGGTCATAACTTTTCTTCCAAGGAGTAAGCATCTTTTAATTTCATGACTGCAGTCACCATCTGCAGTGATTTTGGAGCCCCCCAAAATAAAGTCTGACACTGTTTCCACTGTTTCCCCATCTATTTCCCATGAAGTGATGGGACTAGATCTTCATTTTCTGAATGTTGGGCTTTAAGCCAACTTTTTCACTCTCCTCTTTCACTTTCATCAAGAGGCTTTTCAGTTCCTCTTCACTTTCTGCCATAAGGGTGGTGTCATCTGCATATCTGAGGTTATTGATATTTCTCCTGGCAGTCTTGATGCCAGCTTGTGTTTCTTCTAATCCAGCGTTTCTCATGATGTACTTGCATATAAGTTAAATAATCAGGATGACAGTATACAGCCCTGACGTACTCCTTTCCCTATTTGGAACCAGTCTTCTGTTCCATGTCCAGTTCTAACTGTTGCTTCCTGACCTGCATACAGATTTCTCAAGAGGCAGGTTAGGTGGTCTGGTATTCCCATCTCAGAATTTTCTAGTTTATTGTGATCCACACAGTCAAAGGCTTTGGCATAGTCAATAAAGCAGAAATAGATATTTTTCTGGAACTCTCTTGCTTTTTCCATGATCCAGTGGATGTTGGCAATTTGATCTCTGGTTCCTCTGCCTTTTCTAAAACCAGCTTGAACATCAGGGAGTTCATGGTTCACGTATTGCTGAAGCCTGGCTTGGAGAATTTTGAGCATTACTTTACTAGCATGTGAGATGAGTGTAATTGTGTGGTAGTTTGAGCATTCTTTGGCATTGCCTTTCTTTGGGATTGGAATGAAAACTGACCTTTTCCAGTCCTGTGGCCACTGCTGAGTTTTCCAAATTTGCTGGCATATTGAGTGCAGCACTTTCACAGCATCATCTTTCAGGATTTGAAACAGCTCAATTGGAATTCCATCACCCCCACTAGCTTTGTTCATAGTGATGCTTTCTAAGGCCCACTTGACTTCACATTCCAAGATGTCTGGCATTGCCCAACTTGCAATATGACACACTCTGTTTTATAGGTTGTATAATCATTTTCCTGAAAGGGGTTTTTTAAAGAAAAAACATACTTTGGAAATTGGTTTATATATAGCTATTATAGTAAGTTTTCCTATAAGTAACAGGTACCCAAGAGTGAATGAACAAGCATTAAGTCACACAAAAAAAGTCCACTTGTGGTTTGGGTTTCATGGAGTTCAGCAATGCCATCAGGTACTTGGACTTTGTCCTTATTTTGACTCTACCTTCTTTGCATGTAGGCCTGTATCCTTATGCCTGGCCACTCAGATGCAAAATGGTTGCTCCACCTCCGGTTTCACGTCAGGCAGGAAGAAGAAACATGGGCAGAAGGCAAGGGGAAAGCAGGAAGTAGTGTCTATGTCAGTCAAGTACATGTCCCAGAAACCCTTAGCTTCTATCTCATTGGCCATAACTGTTATTTGGCATCTCCTAGCTGCAAGAGATTCTGGGGAAGAGTGTTTTAAGAAGCTATTGCTTCCCAGACAAATCAGACTTGATAATGAAAATGGGTGTACACAGCAGTAGCCGCCATAGCTTGCATGTGAAAAGCATGATTGCAGTTTTTTATAACTCTTCTCCTTAGTCTGTGCATGATGCTGTAATGGAGTATCATATACCGAGTGGCTTATAAACTGTTCTGCAGGCTGGAAGTCTGAGATCAAGGTGCCAAAGATTTGGTATCTGGTGAGGTCCCTCTTCCTAATTTATAGCTTTGCTTCTCACTATGTCCTCTCATGGTGGAAGAGGCAAAGGTACTCCTCGGGGTCTCTCTTACAAGGGCACCCTCATGACCTAATCATCTCCCAAAGGCCCCACCTCTTCATACAGTCATATTGGGGATTGTCTCAACCTATGAATTTTAGGGGAGACAAAAACATTCAATGTATGGCATCCCCTTTCACATCTTTGTCTCCATTGATACTATATAACTCATTTTCAGAAGAGAATTACCCAGCTGGAATTTCAGCCTTTCCCATCAACTCCTAGGGAGTTAACTTGAAACAACTTTCAGCTCAGTAGGCCTTACTTCAGCTGTATAGATAGCTGATTTTCTAAAAAATTTATTTGGCTGTGTCACGTCTTTGTTGGCTCATGTGGGATCTTTCATTGCAGTGCCCAGTTTCTCTAGTTGTGGTGCGTGAGCTCAGTAGTTGTGGCATGAGGGATCTTAGATCTCCAATCGGGGTAAAACCTGTTTCTTCTGCATTGCAAGGCAGATTCTTAATCACTGAACCACTGGAGAAGTCCTTGCATACATGCCAAGTAGCTTTAGCCATGTCCGACTCTGTTACCCCATGGACTATAGCCCAGCAGGCTCCTCCATCCATGGGATTCTCCATGCAAGAATGCTGGAGTGGGTTATCAGGCCCTCCTCCAGGGATCAATCTTCCAGACCCAGGGATCAAACCCAAATCTCATTATGTTTCCTGCATTGGGAGGCTGGTTCTTTACCACTAGCGCCACCCGGGAAGCCCCTGGATAGCTGATTTTGAAGGAACCTAATTGTTTACATTGTAGGTGGATTCTTTACCTGGTTGTCATTGCCTACTCCAGGGGATTTTCCCAACCCAGGGATTGAACCAGTGTCTCTTGCATTGGCAGGCAAATTCTTTTATCACTGCACCTTGTAACCCTATTGTTTACATAGCTTATGAGAACTTAAATGAAATTTAAATATAGATGCATTGTTACATATTTAGTTATACATCAGTCAGAAAAGACCACAAGTAGCTGCTATGAATTCTTTATGGAGTGACCGGTTTAGCTTAGCTGAGGCAAGGCAGCCATCCAGAGCAGGAGCAGAAATGACCCACTTGCCCAAAGTAAATGGCTTCCATGGTTTTGCCTTGCCCTTGAGTTTGCTCTAAAGGGCATTGCTGCCACTGTTGGTCTCAAAGATAGATGATGCTGAGCATAAAAAACCAGATTCTTGCCACTGCCATGTGATACTCAGGGTTGGGAAGGTCTGCTGGAAGAGGAAATGGCAACCCATTCTAGTATTCTTGCCTGGAGTATCCCATAGACAGAAGAGCCTGGTGGGCTATAGTCCACCAAGGGTCAGAAAGAGTTAGACATGATGGGGTGACTGACCACTCAGGTTTACACTGTTCTGTAAGAATTATATATAACAATCTGACTGTTCAGAAGCACGGACTCTTTCGGTTCTTGAATCAAACTCAGTATCTGCAAAGTCACATTCTCGTGGGGAGAGGATGTCATGGCATCACTTTACATTGTTTAATGTTAAGTTTTAAGCAGCTTTTCCCACTCTCCTTAACCCTCATCAAAAGGCTCTTAGTCCCTCTTTGCTTTCTTCCATTAGAGTGGTGTCATCAGCATATCTGAAGTTGTTGATATTTCTCCCTGCAATCTTGATTCCAGCTTGTAGCTCATCTAGCCCGGCATTTCGTATGATGTACTCTGCATACAAGTTAAATAAACAGGCTGAGAGATGCACAGCCTTGTATTCCTTTCCCAATTTTGAACCATTCGTTCCATGTAAGGTTCTAATTGATGCTTCTTGACCCGCATACAGGTTTCTCAGGAGACAGGTAAGATGGTCTGGTATGCCCATCTCTAAGAATTTTCCAGTTTGTTGTGAACCACACAGTCAAAGACTTTTGCATAATCAATGAGACAGAAATAGGTGTTTTTCTGGAATTCCCTCGCTTTCTCTGTGATCCAGTGAATGTTGGCAATTTGATCTCTGGTTCCTCTTTTTTAAATCCAGCTTATACATCTGGAAATTCTCGATTCAGGTACTGCTGAAGTGTAGCTTGAAGGATTTTGAGCATAACCTTACTAGCATGGGAAGTGAACACAACTCTGTGGTAGTTTGAACTTCTTTGCACTGCCCTTCTTTGGAGTTGGGGAGTCCTGTGGCCACTGCCGGGTTTTCAAAATTTGCTGACATAGCTAGTGCAGCACTTTAACACCATCATCTTTTAGGATTTTAAATAGCTCAGCTGGAATTCCATCACCTCCACTAGATTTATTGGTGGTAATGCTTCCTAAGCCACTTGACTTCACACTCCAGGATGTCTGGCTCTAGTGAGTGACCACACCATTCTAGTTATCTGGGCCTTAAGGACTTCGTATAGTTGTTCTGTGTATTCTTGCCACCTGTCTGTGCATTACATCTAGATACAAAGGAGTACGTCAGGCTGTATATTGTCACCCTGCTTATTTAACTTATATGCAAGTACATCATGAGAAACGCTCGACTGGAGGAAACACAAGCTGGAATCAAGATTGCCAGGAGAAATATCAATAACCTCAGATATGCAGATGACACCACCCTTATGGCAGAAAGTGAAGAGGAACTGAAAAGCCTCTTGATGAAAGTGAAAGAGGAGAGTGAAAAAGTTGGCTTAAAGCCCAACATTCAGAAAATGAAGATCTAGTCCCATCACTTCATGGGAAATAGATGGGGAAACAGTGGAAACAGTGTCAGACTTTATTTTGGGGGGCTCCAAAATCACTGCAGATGGTGACTGCAGTCATGAAATTAAAAGATGCTTACTCCTTGGAAGAAAAGTTATGACCAACCTAGATAGCATATTCAAAAGCAGAGACATTACTTTGCCGACTAAGGTCCATCTAGTCAAGGCTATGGTTTTTCCAGTGGTCATGTATGGATGTGAGAGCTGGACTGTGAAGAAAGCTGAGCACCGAAGAATTGATGCTTTTGAACTGTGGTGTTGGAGAAGACTCTTGAGAGTCCCTTGGACTGCAAGGAGATCCAACCAGTCCATTCTGAAGATCAGCCCTGGGATTTCTTTGGAAGGAATGATGCTAAAGCTGAAACTCCAGTACTTTGGCCACCTGATGTGAAGAGTTGACTCATTGGAAAAGACTGATGCTGGGAGGGATTGGGGGCAGGAGGAGAAGGTGACGGCCGAGGATGAGATGCCTGGATGCCATCACTGACTCGATGGTCGTGAATCTGAGTGAACTCCGGGAGATGGTGATGGACAGGGAGACCTGGCACGCTGCGATTCATGGAGTCGCAAAGAGTCGGACACGACTGAACGACTAAACTGAACTGAACAGTTATGTAGACCAAGCAGTTTTTGAAGGGTGCAAAGAACATTTATTTTTGTACCTTCTCCTCCAATCCATTTCATGGGGCTAGTTCTTCCCTTTTCTCTGGATGAAATTTAGAACAAAGTCTCAGGCAGTTTTACCAGCAAGTTCTTAGAGTAGTCAAGGAAAAATAACTCCAGTCCTGCACAAACTATTTCAGGATATAGAAAACACCCCTCAAATTCTCTTTCGAGGATAGCATAAAACGTGATACGAAAAAACTATGTGAAACTTACAAGGCAGTCTCATTCATGAAAAACCAAATCTAGCAATGTATGCAAAAGGTAGTACATTCCAATCGAATTATGCACGGTTAGGTTTATTGCACAGACTTACTAAACACCTGTAGTCAGTCACTGGTGCTGGCTGGGGCTATAGCGGTGAATAAGCCCAGGCTCTTCCCTCCTGGCGGAGTGTTCTCAACCGAAGAGAGGCAAAGCAGGTATTACAGAGGCACATAGCGATGCCAAGAGGAAAGATCACCATCGAAAAACCAGGGAAGAAAAACCTAGGCCAGGCTTCACAGTGCATCCAGAGCAGCAACGTGTCTTTCGCTTTTGGCCAAAGGGAGGCTAGTGAAGAGAGAGGTCGCATAGTAGCTGTGGTCTGTCTTAGCCCCTTGGCAGCTGTGGTTTGCCAAGCCCTCACAAACTTGAGAGCAGTATGTAAAGAAGCCTCACACCCGGTCTGACGTTCAGATCCCGGTTTCTACAACCCTCCTGCGCTAGAAAGGAGGTGCCGGGGCGGGACCAAACGCAGACGTCCCCGGCGGGCCGGGGAGCGTGCGCCGCCCTCCCTCGCTCCCCGCCCTCTACACACGGCTCGGGCGGGGCCGAGGCGGAAGAGCACTGAAGGAGGTGACGGTGTAAGTGAGCGCCGGCGTCGCGGCCGCGGAGCCAGAGGAAGCTCGGCGGCGGTGGCTGCTGTGAGCAGGCCGAATTCCTGCTGGCTGACGAGGCTTCCTCTAAAGCTGGCGAAGGCGGGGCCGCAGTCCGAGCTGCCGCAGTATCTGGACCCACGACGGGGCAGGTGCCGGCAGCGAGGGACGTAGGTAAGCGGGAACCTGGGTGTCAAATCCGGCGAATGACTGGCGGACCGAGCTGGCTGGCTGGCCGTTCCCGCGTCAGTGCGCGCCAGCTCAGCACCCCGGCCTGGAGGCCTGCTGCGCTGCTCTTCCCCTACCACCGAACCAGAGGCAGTGGATTTCTCCCCCGCGCCTCTGTGCCTTTCTGGGCGCGGGGAAGGAGCTCGTCCCGAGGGACCAGTGTCCTCCGCTCCTCACCAGTTCGAGCTGGAAGAGGCAGAAGCGGAGAGGGCTAGCGCCCCCGGCCACTCCTCCTGAAGCCGGGGGAAGCTTTGAGAGGAATTGCTGCTGGTTAGCAGCAGCAGGAGCAGAGGTCCTCCAGCTCCTGCTGTCCTGGGTTTTGTTCGGACAACTTTGCTTCCGTCATACGTTTGGTTCCATCCTTCACACTCCTGGGACCCGGTTCTAGTGAACGGGTATGGCACAACTGAATATTTGGATGGTCGGAAGCCTGTTTTCCCGCTGTATGACCGCTCTTGGTCATACAAGAGTGACCACTCTTTTGCGGAGGAGGGATGCAGCGAGGATGTCAGAGGTATGGGTTTTGGACTTAGTCAGAAGAACTGAGTTGAAATTCTGGCCTGCCATTTGGTAATGGCGTTAATCTGGTGTAGACATTTTTAACCCATGTAACATATAACCCATTTAACATGTAACATTTTAACCCATGTAAAATGGAACTTTCTTTTATCTATATAAATTAGTTTGGAGAATTAGATGAAATGAAGAAAGCCGAATGTTAAGCATAAAATATTTGGGGAATCAAGATAAACTTGGCTTAAGAATAGCCAGGACACTTAATGATAGGTTCTTAATTATGTCTTTTACCCAGAATAACTACGCTTGGTGTGGGGAAGGGTGCCAGAGGAGATACTAGGATCTTGTGTGTTAAAACCTGACTGTAGTCTCTGCTTTGGGTTGGGCAGCATTAAAAAGAAATCAATTTCTTCTAGTCACCCAGACTTCTCATGCTTATTGATTACACATTATTAGTATATGAGGGATGACCTGGATCAGTTTCGCTCCTTTCTCAGTATAGTTAGTGGGTCCTTTTTAGGAAAAAAAGCTGGGAAGGGCTTCATTCACACCTTGGCCCACTCTAGAAGGAATTCTTTGCACGTTTCCGAGGACTTCTCCCTCTGCCTCTCAAACATTTCATGTTAATTAAAAATGTTCAGAGAATAAATACAGGAACTTGAATCCTTTGAATGCCCGGACATTACAGTTCCAAGTAAACATGAGGAGAGACCTTTCTCTGTGTTGGTAAGAGAAGTGTCCCCACTTTGAAGTTTAGTAGCGCCTAAGTTAGAGAACGGAGAGGGCAATGGCACCCCACTCCAGTACTCTTGCCTGGAAAATCCCATGGACGGAGGAGCCTGGTAGGCTGCAGTCCATGGGGTCGCTAAGAGTCGGACACGGCTGAGTGACTTCACTTTCGCTTTTCACTTTCATGCATTGGAGAAGGAAATGGCAACCCACTCTAGTGTTCTTGCCTGGAGAATCCCAGGGACTGGGGAGCCTGGTAGGCTGCCATCTTTGGGGTCACACAGAGTTGGACACGACTGAAGTGACTTAGCAGCAGCAGCAGCAAGTTAGAGGTTTGGGGTGGAGAGAAGGGAGATGGAATTAGTGACTTGAATGAGCAGCACCTGTTCTTACAATTGCTTTGTCTCACAAATTAAGGATACTTGCCTTTCCTTAGTGGTGCATGATATGCTCAGTGGAGCATGATGAAGTGTAATCTTCCCTTCCTATGAACACAGGATTGTCAGTTTGGGATTTTAAGTCATGGATACGGAAGGAACCTTGAGGGTCATCTAATCCAGTGGCTCAAAATCTGCAGGACGTCAGAATCAGATGGGGAATTAAAACCCCTGATGCCCAGTCACTACCTTAATAGATCTGAAATGGGACCCTGATGTTTGTGATTTTTCAAAAGCCTTTCAGGTGATATTCATAGTTTGAAAATACAGATGTAGATCATAGTTTATAAACAGGCTCAGAGAGGTAAAGTGCCATGCTCAATTTGTTGCCTATGCCTCTTTAATTTTTTCATGTTTCTCTTCCACTCCTTAACAGATAACCTTACTCAAATCAATAGTACTGTTTCAGGTTTTCTAGTGCTGAGAGCACAGAAGTGGAAAAAAATGTCATTTGTTAGTAGTTTGGGACTTCCTGGTGGCTCTGAGGGTAGAGGGTCTGCCTGCAATGTGGGAGACCCAGGTTTGATCCCTGGGTCAGGAAGATCCCCTGGAGAAGGAAATGGCAACCCACTCCAGTATCCTTGCCTGGGGAATCCCATGAACAGAGGAGCCTGGCAGGCTACAGTCCACCGGGTCGCAAAGTCGGACATGACTGAGCGACTTCACTGTGTAGTTAGACTGCTTAATGCTCTTTAATGAAAATAACAGATTTTACACTAAAATGTTTTTACTAAATATTGCTTAGGGTTTTTGTTTTTGGTAGAGTTATATAAAGGTCATGTCATTTTAAAAATCAGTTTTTTAGACTTTTATGCCAGGCCTTCATAAACAGTGGAAAAATTCCAATTTAGAAAAATGTTGCTTTTGTTCTGGCTTGTCAAGAACCCATGGTTACTGTCCACAGGTGTCCTCCCACCCTCTCCTTCATCCTGGTACACGTGACCTCTTTGCATCACTAGCCAGCTTCCTATGGAATTCAATTTGAGAACTGTTAGAGAAGCCCTGTCGGAGAAGGCAATGGCACCCCACTCCAGTTCTCTTGCCTGGAAAATTCCATGGGGTCGTGAAGAGTTGGACACGACTGAGCGACTTCACTTTCACTTTTCACTTTCATGTATTGGAGAAGGAAATGGCAACCCACTCCAGTGTTCTTGCCTGGAGAATCCCAGGGACAGGGGAGCCTGGTGGGCTGCCGTTTATGGGGTCGCACAGAGTCGGACACGACTGAAGTGACTTAGCAGCAGCAGAGAAGCCCCGTAACGTCTCTAATTGCCTTAAAAGCACCTGATTTAACTAGAGGTTCTCAGGATTGCCTTAAGCTGGTCCTTGAATTTTAGTCCCTTTTTCTTTTTTGATTAATTATACTGTACCACTGATTCAAAGAATTTGATAAATGTCTAGAAAGGATCAGCTGATGGGGAAATAACGGTGCTTTATATGTATTTTTCTTGTTATAGTGAAAATGTGACTTTTGCTGGGGGAGGGGGAGTGATATTTTCAGGATTCTTAATAGATTATTAGGCATAATAATTATTATTAGATTTGAACATTCTCTTGGGGAGATATATTCATTATCAAATTATTCTTTGATAAAATAAGAATCACTGAAGCAATGAAAAGGCTATATTAATAGATTCAGAAATGGATCGTATGTCAGAAATCTAAAGGAAGACGCTGAATCATTTTCTTTCTAAAAATGACCCTATTATAGCATGTTAACTTCCTATAACCAGATGACACAGGGCATTCTGGATTCACTGATTCAAAAAGTCATGTTAACAAGTAATTTATACTTTCAGAATTTAGAGAGATGTATGGTATGGGTCTAAGATGAAAAACTGAGTTGCTAAGTCTTTAAATTTTAAAATTTTGTGTCTGAAATTCCTTAATTCTGAAGCCTAAAAATTGTTGAATTTCAGATTCTAATGGAGTACACTTTCCAAGTAGAGGTATTTAGAAAGGATAAATGCAAACCCCAGGGTTCACAGTTTTAATATAAACTAGTGTTACAGATTTAACATAGAAGCAAAGGCAGGGATGGGATAGTGACAACTTGAAGACCCTCTGAGAAGTGGAGTTTGGAAGTCACTTGTTGGTCCTTGAGGCAGTCTGCTCTGTAAGGACTTAAGACCAAAATTGGATATGTGACTTAATCCACTTTATATCTGGTGGCTGAATTGCCTGTCACCAGGAGGTGCCATAAATGTACAAATCTTCAATTTTCAGTCTTGATGTTTTTATGATTCATTCATGTCCTGTGATGCCAGTGGGCAGTATTTTTTTAATTTTTGTTTTGTTTTTAATCTTATTTCCTACTATAAGCCATTCATTCTGGGACTTCCCTGGTGGTCTGGTGGATCATGCTCCACCTTCCAATACAGGGAACAGGATCCCTGGTTGAGGAGCTAAGATTCCCACCTGTCTCCTGGCCAAAAAACCAAAGTGTAATACAGAAGCGATACTGTAACAAATTCAAGAAAGTCTTTAAAAAAAACAGTCCACATCAAAAAAATCTTAAGGAAAAAAAAAACCACACCACCATTCATTCTCATTTTTGAAGAGCAGGTAACCTACCCCGTGTTCATTTACTACACAACCGTTCTCATTACTGTCTTGTTTAGACACTCAGTCATGTCCAACTCTTTGTGACCCCATGGACTGTAGCCAGGAGCCAGCCACCAGGCTCCTCTCTCTATGGTATTCCAGGCAAGAATGCTGGGGTGGGTTGCCATTTCCTTCTCTAGGGAATCTTCCCAGCCCAGGGAGGGATCAAACCCACACCTCCTGCATTGGCAGGCGAACTCTTTACCACTGAGCCACTTGGAAAGCACCTAACTACGGGAGAAAGAACTTTTTCTTAGTGATGGTTGAGTTAACCTATACAGTGGTTCCATTGCAGACACAAATAAATAATGGACCTGTTAAGGATTGTTCAGACTTTAGGCTGTCCTAGGGTCAGTGACTATCTAATAAGAGTTGAAAGCTCACTTGTTTCCCTTGTGTGTTTGTGTTTTATCTCTTTTTAATATATACTGTCTGTATTAGCTGTGCTGTTTATTTTATTATTTTTTTGGCCTTGTCTTATGGCTTGTGGGATCTTAGTTCCCCGACCAGGGATTAAACCCCAGCCCTCACCAATGAAAACTCAGAGTACTAACCACTTGACCATCAGGGAATTCTCCTGGTTTATCTTAGAAGGAATGTTGGTATTTGGTGAACACACAACAGCATGGCGGAGAGTATAGGAGCAAAACTGTTAAGGGACCCAATGTGGAGGTTGCTTTTAATTACGTGTACTCTGAGTTCATGCTTGGGATTTATTGATTTTAGGGTACACTGGTTGGACTCTTACTGGATAGTCTTCAACAGTGTTATCCTTCTCTTTTTTTCCTTAGGCTGCTTAGATTTCCCAAAGAAGAATCTTCAAATCTCTGGCTTGGAGCTTATAAACTGGGCTGTCAGCAGTCTTGTAGCTCACCTGGGGAAAATCGTACATGTTTTAACATTCAGTGTGTAAACATTCACTTATGCTCACTGAACTCAACTATTTTCAGTATGATACCCACATTCTCAACTGGACCAGATTCTGTCCAGTCCAGGAACCCTTTCTTTTCCCTTCAGAGCTGCCTTATCTAGTGTGGTAGCCGCTAGCCGCATGTAGCAGCTAAAATTTAAATAATTAAAATTAAGTAACATTAAATATTTAGTTCCTCAGTTACAGTAGACACGTTTCAGGTGGTCAATAACCACATGTTTCCAGAGACTTCCATATGGGACAGGGCCAATATAGCATATTTCTATCATTGCAGAACTTCTGTTGGTCAGCGCTGTTATAGTCTAGAGGGCAAGGTTGGGGGGAGGGGCAGTTGGCTGGGTTTTGTGGAGAGTAGAAGGGTGTTTAAACAATTGATCCATCCCCTTGTTTTTAGCTTGGTGTTCACACCCCTTTTATAGAACCTACTGCTGCTGATTCCTGACCTGTTTTGAGGCACTGTTATGTAAATTGAATTGCTTTTTTCATTGCAAGCTTGACATTTATCTTTCTTAGGGCTTGAAGTCAATCTGCATTCCAACTTCCTCTCTTCCATGTGCTTAAAAAAAAAAAAGAAAAACCTTAAAATCTATGCAATTCACTGTATGTCAATTTTAGTTTTAAAAGATAAGTTAAAAAATTCTTTATTCTCATCTTAGTGGGGTTTTGAAAGTGAAAGTGAAGTTGTATCTGTCTCTTTGCGACCCGTGGACTGTAGCCCACCAAGCTCCTCCGTCCATGGGATCCTCCGACCCAGGGATCGAACCCACATCTCCCACACTGCAGGCAGACACTTTAACCTCTGCACCACCAGGGAAGCCCTTAAATACAAGCATCCAAGTACTGACATCAAAGATTTCAAGGGAGGCAAGGAAGCCAGGTTGAAAGAAGACGGGGGAGGAGGCGGGAGGGGGAGAGTGAAAGGGGTGGCCTTACAGACGTCTCCTGCCACCTACGGATGCCCCGGCGTTATGGGACTTTTCCCTGGGCCTCCAGAGAAGGGAGGACTGGAACTCGGCCCTACCAGAATTAGACCAGACCAGAACCAGAATTCGAGTTCTCTGCCAAGAGGAGGTGATCAGTCGCCAATCCTCAGCTCAGGCTGAGGGCCCTTCGACCAGATTCCTGCGTCCAGGACCGGGGGACTAGAAAAACAGGGAAGGATAGGAAGGGTTAAGGAGAGGAAAGAGAGGGAAAGGGAGAGAGGTCAATAAAGTCTCTGGTTCCTTACCGGTCGGGGCACTCTGGCCAGTTGTCCGCATCAGGAGGAGACCAGGGAGAAAAGGGTCCCAGTTGCGGCCGCTGGGTCTGGTCCGTTGGCAGGCATAAAAGTAAAATACATTTTTAGTCTGCCATCTGTATCCGTAAGTAAAGTACTCCATCAACATTTAAACACATACAACTGTCTCCACTTTTAAAAAATCTGCCCTTATATTTGCTCATGATTCTTGAGCAGTTTTATGTATTGTTTTCTTTACTCCATCTTGACTTTTGTCCTCTCCATTCTACTAAAATTCCTCTTGTGAATGTCATGAGAATCAGCTGGACACTTTTTAATCCTTATCTTGCTTGACCTCTCAATAGCCTTTGACAGACCATTTCCCTCTTTCTAGAAACTTTCCCTAGCTTTCTGGGAACCGTACTTACCTGACTTTCCACTTTATTTCCCTAATCATTCCTTCTTACTTTCCTTTGCAAAGTAGTCTTCTTCCTTTTCCTCAACTCTTACATCCTACAGTTCCTCAGGACACTACCCTACTGTGCATTCTCTTCCGTGTTTTACAAATTTTCCTTGGTGAGTTTAGCATTTTCTGTAGCTTTGGTTACTATCAGTTGATGACTTAAAGGGGAATTTCTGTATTGTTCTCTTTTTAAAATTCCTGACTTGTGTATCCACCATTATGTATCCACTTAGATTTCTTACATTCACCTCAAATCTAACATGTCTAAAACTGAAGAGATAGCTAGTATAATCTTCCTCCAGTCTTTATTTGTTCCATATAAATTATACCACAATCTCCCCAGTAACTCATACCGAAGTTCTTACCCCTGCATACTGGCTTTCCCACAGTCTTGACATTTCTGACCTGAAAAATCTCAAGATCAATTCACTTTGCTGCTTCTCCCAGTTTTCCTTTCATCCGTTCACTGTGCCTACATTTACCTGTAACAGGCTCCTAACAGGTTTCCTCTCCTGTGGTCTTCTTCCAGGCATTCTGCACACTGCAGATAGAATGATGTTTTTAAGCATGCAACTGGGTCTTAGACCTGACTTTGTCTTTCAGTGGCTTCACACTGCCTTTATGTAAAATAGCAGCATCATTAATTTAGTTTTTCTATTTCTTGCCTACCTCTCCAGCCCCTTTAAGTGCTACATGCCCTCTCCTGGACTTCTATTTATCTGTTCACTTTAACTAGTCTGAGCTTAAAAATAATTCTTTCAGAGAGGTCTTCCTTGACCCTCTTGCCAGATAGTCCCATGGCTCTGAATTTTACCTTTCTTATATGCATCACATTTGTTTATACTTGTTCAGATGACCCACTAGACTATATATTTTTTGAAAGCACAGTGCTATTCTATTTGTAGAAGCTCAAATTATATTGAATTGAAATTTAGTAGTTGCTTGTATATTTTTATAATTTCAGCCATTATAATCAGCCATTCTGATCACCATCAGAAGTGTTAATTTACCTTTTTTTCTTTTCTTTTTGGCCACACTGCATGGCTTGTGGGATTTTAGTTCCCCAATCAGGGCTTGAACCCAGGCGCTCAGCAGTGATAGAATGGAGTCCACTGGACCACCCAGGAATTGTCTAATTTAAAGGCACAGTCCAGGTAGCTTTCTCTAATTGGGGGAAGATTTTTTAAGAACTTAATTATATGCTTTTTCCTACTTCAATTGAAATTTCTTATGGAGCTTTATGTGTACTTTTATGTGATGTTCTTAATAGAATAAATATCTGGGCTTTCCTGGTGGCTCATGGTAAAGAATTTGCCTGCCAATGCAGGAGACACAGGTTTGATTCCTGATCCAGGAAGATCCCACGTGCCCTGGAGCAGCTAAACCCTTGGGACACAACTGTTGAACCTCTGCCTGGGCGCCACAACTACTGAAGCCCATGAGCTAGTGCTCTGCAACAAGAGAAGCTACTTCAATAAGAAGCTCTCATAGCACAGCCAAAATAGATAAATAACATTAAAAATTTTTAATAAATATCTTATTGACTACTCAACAAGTATATTACTTTTAAGTATTATGAAGAATAAATCCCAAATCTCCTTTTATATTGGCAGTCACAATGAAAGCATATTTGAATTTCATATTAATAAGTTTATTTAAAAGTGATTTTTACATTGGTAAGAAATAAAGTAAAATACAGTACTCTAAAACAGAGGTTCCCAAATTTTCTCTGTTCACACCCCCTTAATGTCTTTTTCATAATGCCTTTAGGTCTAGTAGTTTAATTTATTAAGTAATTAGGTCTAAATAGCTTATTAAAGTGTTTATTTTCTATCAAGCTAATAGTTGAAAGACAAAATAGTATTTTTATTTCATTCTTAAATATCCACAGTTACTTTATGCATTTGTTGGGCACTATGAACTTCTCAAATCTTGGAATCATTAGACATTGCCACCCATATTTCCTATTCTAAATTGATTTTTGAAAGATCAATTAGAAAGATCAGTGTTTATCTTATTACAATTATGTAAGTGGTAGTCACAACTAAAAATATGTAGTATATACTATGATTTGCAGTGACTCTTTCCTTTCTTGTACAACTTCTTTTGTCCCTGAAATTAATAGTCTCTTCTGTTTAGTGTTCTGTGTGAAGGTAAAAGTGTTAGTCACTCAGTCGTGTCCGACTCATTGTGACCCCATGGACTGTAGCCGGCCAGGAAGAATTCCTCTGTCCATGGAATTCTCCAGGCAAGAATACTAGAGTGGGTAGCCATCTGTGTACTTACTAGGAGTTTATCTTCAGACTCTTTTTCACTTGTCTGTATCTCCTGTCTCTGCATGCAGATAGTTTAGAAATTCTGTCAGTTTCACATTCTGTCAGTTTCAGGAGGCATACTTCCTGCTCTCCTCAATTCTGATTGATAATTTGGCTGGTAAAATTCTATTTTGAAAATAATTTTTCCTTGGAACTTGGAAAGCATTAGTGTATTTTTTTCTAGTTCTCAGTCTTACTGTTAAAGAAATCCATTGCCATTGCCATTCTTATTTCTGATTTTACTTGTGTATGTGTATATAATGTAAATATTGTATATTAACCATATACATATATTTCTGTAATCTATATATTTTACATTTAATATATATATATTTTTTGTGGGGCTCAACATTTTTATTTTTATTTTTTTTTATTTTTACATTTAATATTTTATCTATTTTATATATGGATCCTTTTTTGTCATTACCCCCTCACCAAAGCTCGTAGAAGGGTGTTTTGTCTCCAGTATTCCAAAATTTGATAATTGATATGTCTTATTTGATTGTCAGATTGATGACCCTGTTTTCATTCATTAATAGGTTCTTTCCATGTACAAAATCATGTCCTTTAATTCTGAGAAATTTTTTGAATCATGTATTTGACATATTTGAATGTTTGATCTCCTGACTTGATCTTATCATTTTTTATTTTCATTATTTTCAATCTCTGTCATCTTGTGCTACTTTCTGGGTGCTATTTTCTGGGTACTGCTGCTGCTGTGCTGAGCTTAGTTATGTCTGACTCTTTGCGACCCCCATGGACTGTAGCCCACCGGGCTCCTCTGTCCATGGGATTTCCCAGGCAAGAATACTAGAGTGGGTTGCCATACTGGGGGATCTTACCCCCCAGGGATTGAACCCACGTCTCCTGCATTGGCAAGCGGATTTTTTACCACTGAGCCACCCAGGAATGTCCTCAAATGTTTAAATGTTTAAGAAAAATTTAAACTTTTCAGTTTTAAGTAACTTCAGATTTCCAAAAATATTTACACTTCACCCAGCTTTCCCTCAGTTTATATTATGTTGGTCGAAACCAGGAATTAACTGACCTATATATCTTATTTTGGTTTTCCCACCAATTTCCTTTTTCTAGAGTAGGACCCAATCCAGGATTGAACATTACATTAGTTGTTTTGTCTCCTTAGTCTGAGCTCTTTAATCTGGGACAGTGTCTCAGTCCATCTTTTTCTTTCTTGATGGACACTTTTGAAGAATATTGGCCAGTTTTCTGTTTGTTTTTTACTTTTTGGCTGCATCACAGGACCTGTGGGATCTTAGTTTCCTGACCAAGGGTAGGACCCACAGCCCATACAGTGGACGCAGTCTTACCTGCTAGACTGCCGAGGAAGTCCATGGCCAGCTTTCTTACAGCGTGTTCCTCAACGCACATGTGTCTGTTTTTCCCTTATGATTAAATTCAGGTGGTTTTTTTTGACAAGAACACCACACAGGATCTTGCGCCACATCAGGGGGCATATGCTGTCCACATGTCTCTTTACTGGGGATGGTGGAGATGTTTGCCGAATTTTTCTATTGAAAGGCACAGTTTTTCCTTTTGTAATTTGAAGTATCTTGTGGAAGGTACTTTGAGACAATTAAATAGCTTATACCTCATTGTATTTTCACCCTCTAGTTTTAGATTCTTGCCTGAGTCAGTTATTTCTGAGAGGAGTTGCAAATTGTAACTTTTGTATTCTGTTATTTCTTCTATATTTATTAATTTGAAAAATCTCTGTAAGGATTGTCTTTTATCCTCGTTTATTTATAGACTCAGGATATTTGTTTTATTCTTGAGTTATCAGCCATTACTATTACTACATACACAGTTGCTCAGGTATTTTGGCATGTATTGGTTCCTTCAAATTGACTCCTGTGTTCTTTTGACATGTCATTATTTTTTTGAGCACTTGTTTACTTTCTGGCACTACAGTGATATTCCAGGCTCATCTTCTACTTCTGCCCCAGCTCTGGAATCACCCATTTCTTTTGTTACTGGGATGTAATTGCTTCTAGTCTCTTTAAGCAGATAGAGCTAGGAAATAAATAAGAGTATGTGCACCTCTAGATCTGTACCTGTGTGTAAGTGTGTATAAAACACCATGAGTTCATGTGGATACCACAAAATGTAGCTTCTTTCACCAACATTCTGAAACCTAGCTCTGATTATCTACAACATATTTACTTACTTGCTCAATTTTTGAATACTGAGAATGTAGGTTAAGAATTAACTCACTCCTCTGTGAAAAGCAGATTTGTTAATTAAAGAACAGTATTTGTATACAATCCTTTTGTTTCTGGGGTGTGAAAGTGAAAAAGTGAAAGTCATTCAGTTGTGTCCGACTCTTTGCGACCCCATGGACTGTAGAATCCATGGAATTCTCCAGGCCAGAATACTGGAGTGGTATCTTCCCAACCCAGGGGTCAAACCCAGGTCTCCCACATTTCGGGGAGAGTCTTTACTAGCTGAGCCACAAGGGAAGCCCAAGAATACTGGAGTGGGTAGCCTATCCCTTCTCCAGCAGATCTTCCTGGCCCAGGAATTGAACTGGGGTCTCCTGCATTGCAGGCGGACTCTTTACCAACTGAGCTATCTGGATGTATACAGTCAGAATGTTTTCCTAAGTTACTTTGGCTAATTCTTTTCTGCTATATTCTTTCAGTGTGGTTATTTATTTGTGATACAGTTAGGCTCATTTGTTAATATTTGCGTTTCATTTTAATTATATGTATATTTTTAAATTATATGAAACATTAGCATAGTCCTGAAAGTCAGAACTTTACAAAAAAGGTGTATCTGAGAAGCACCACTCCCCTCCCATCCCTTCTACATTTTCTTGTTCCTCATTCTTTTCACCCTGTTCCCATCTACCATGCCCTGTAGGAAACTATTCTCATTAGTTTTTGGTTTGTCTTCCTGTTAATTGATTTGGGGGCACAAAAGGCAGATACAAGTATACTATTTTTTCTTTTATGAAAGGTGGCTGTATATAGTATAGTAAAGAATTTAAACTTGTGCAGAATGAAAGCCTTTATCCTTGGCTTTTAAGAGGTAATCCCTAAATCCTCAGAATGCAATGTCTGATTTGCCTGGGGGCTTGGGTCACTGGTACTAACAATATGATTTAGAATGGGATTGGCCCCACCAGAAAAAACCAGCAGTGTGATTTAGGGTAATGACTTTGACATCAGTAGATCTCCAGGGGAGTTAAAGATTGGGCCCTGTCATGTGAGCAGTCGGTTATGCCTATGAACCCCAGTAAAAATTCTGGACGTCAAGACTTTGATGAACCTCACTGGATTGCAGTGCTTGTCACACTTAGTCATACATTGATGCCGGGAGAGTAATGCTGTCTCTGCTCTGTGGGGAGAGGACAACTGGAAGCTACGCATTTGTTACTTCTGGATTCTTCAATATGTACTTCTTTGCTTGGGTGATTTTAATCCACATTCTTCAACTGTAATAAGCCATAGCTGTTAATTTAACAGTTTTCAGTGAGTTCTGTGAGTCCTTTTGATAAATTATCAAATCTGGGGGTGGTTTTGGAAACTCCCTGAACTTTTAGTTGTTGCCAGAAGTGGAAGTGATCTTGGGTGGATTGTTTTCTCTAACTGCACACTTGGTTAAACTATTGCAGTGGCATATCACTGACACTCATTTGAACTTTGCTTTTATCATTTAACCTGGAGAGTACTCCATGTTCATAGACCTTATCCTTATTCTAACTTCATTCATTGTGTGGATGAACCATAGTTTATGCAACCACTGTCCTACGTATGGGCATTTAGGTTGTTTCCAATATTTTTCAATTGTAAACATTGCAGTGAATAACCTTGTACTATGTGTTTTCATTAGTATCTTCAAGGTAAATTCCTAAAAGCAGAGTTGTTGGATTAAAAGGTAAGTACTTATATGGTTTTGTTAGATATTACCAAATTCCTGTCCAAAATTAGTTTATCAATTTGTATTCCCACAAGGGAAGTATAAAAGTTTTTTTTTTCCAACGAACTGTATATGTTGTGATAACTTTTGCCAACATTTTTGAAATATGACATACTAGTTTCAGATGTACAACATAATGATTTAATATTTGTATGCTTTGCAAAATGAATACAATAAATCTAGCTAAATCCATCACCATACATAGCTCCCCACATCCCCAATTTTTTTCTTGTGATGACGGTTTTGGAGATTTAGCAACTTTCAAATACACAGTACAGTATTACTAACTATAGTCACCATGCTGTACATTACATCATCATGAATGACTTGTTTATATCTTTATGGAAGTTCGTACATTTAACCCCCTTCACCCATTTTGCCTATCTCCCAAGCCCCCTTGACAGTTTTTTTTTTTTGACAGATTTTTAATGCATGAAGTTGAGCATGTTATGTTCAAAGGACATTTTATGCAAGACAGCAAAAGAGACACAGATGTGTAGAGCGGACTTTTGGAGTCTGAGGGAGAGGGAGAGGGTAGGATGATTTGGGAGAATGGCATTGAAACATGTATACTATCTTGTAAGAAACGAATCGCCAGTCTATGTTCGATGCAGGATGCAGGATGCTTGGGGCTGGTGCACGGGGATGATCCGGAGGGATGATGTGGGGTGGGAGGTGGGAGGGGGGTTCATGTTTGGGAACTCATGTACACCTGTGGCGGATTTATGTCAATGTATGCCAAAACTAATACAGTATTGTAAAGTAAAATAAAGTAAAAAAAAAAAATCCTTATTTTTGAATTGTTTCCTTATGTCTTTTTTCCATTTTTCCATCAGCCTTTATTGTTCAATTTTAAATATAAGTAATATTAGCCCTATTTTAAGCTAAGCCTAAGCCTTTTGTTGTTTTTCATCGTTCCTTTAAAAAATCTAACATATTCTTTTTTCCCCAGTGGCTGCAATATTTTCTTCCTTGAGGATAGTACTAGTTTTTTTTTTTTTTTTCTCTTGTTTTTTAAAAAAATAATGTGGTAAAGTATACAGAGCAAAAATTTACCATTTTAATCATTTTTAGACATCCAGTTCAGTGGCGTTACATATGTTCACATTGCTGTGCAACCATCGCCACCATCCATCCTCAGACCCGTCTTCATTTTCCTAAACTGAAATTCTTTCCATGAAACAATAACTTCCCTTCTCTCCCCTCCTCATTTTAAAAAAAATAACATTTATTTATTTGGTTGCACTGGTTCTTCATTGCTGTGAGCAGGCTTTCTCTAGCTGTGGTAAGCAGGAGCTACTCTTCGTTGTGGGGTGCTGGCTTCTTCTGTTGGGGAGCATGGGCGCTAGGCCCTTGGGCCTCAGTAGTTAGGGCTCATGGGCACTAGGGCATGGGCTCAGCTGTTGTGGCACAGGTGCTTGGTTGCTCCAGGGCATAAGAAATCTTTCCGGACCAGGGATTGAACCCCTATCTGCTGCATTGGCAGGCAGATTCCTATCCACTGTACCACTAGGGAAGTAGGTCCTCCTTGGTTTTTTTAAGTTAGCTTTTCTAAATATGCTTTCAGTTTTATCTGTTTGTTTTGGTCTACTTTTTATCCCTACAAGTATGGTGATTCTTAGTTATGCTGTTATTGAACCACTAAGAAGTTGCCTGGAAATTCTGAGCTTGTGGTGAGACTTGTCAGCTATAGGGTGCACTGTGAGCCATTTTGGGCCATTTTGTGGGGGGATATTTGTATTTATGTATTCTCTTGTGTATTAATCAAATTCTCCAAAGAAGAATCTTCCAGTCTCCTGCTTGGATGGATAAGATAGCATGCCGGGGTTTGGGGAGATGAGTGGGAAAGTGTTGAGGGGCTTATGATCAAAATATAATTCCTATAATTCCATTTCCTGCTGTTCCTGGAATCCCCTTGTCTGCAGGACTTCCTTTCTGAAGGAGAAACTTCGTCTTGGGTAGAGGAGGGATTTGGGGTCTCATTGTTTCTTAAACTTGGGGGTTATTATTTGGGGCTGTGTCCTTGTGGCATCCCCTAATACCAGTATACCGTTGATCTTTTCTCTTTGAATGATCTGTTGCTGCCCCACCCCTCACTCACTCCCAGAACTGATCTCCGCTTTGAGGGTATACACCTTTCTGGGACTCAATGGGGAAAGAGACTCAGGAGGAATTCACTATGTAAAACTGTCCTCATGGATAACAAAGATGTGGTACATATATTAAATGGAATATTACTCAGCCATCAAAAAGGATGAAATAAGGCCATCTGCAGCAACATGGGTGGACCTAGAGAGTGTCATACTGAGTGAAGGAAGTCAGACAGAAGAGAAGAAATATCGAATGACATCTCTTATATGTGGAATCTAAGAAGTGATATGAATGAACCCACAAAGCAGAAAGCTACTCAGACTCAGAAAAGGGACTTGTGGTTGTGCAGTGGGGGGTGGAGGGATAGTTGGGAACTTGGGAAGGTCATGGACACACTTCTATATTTAAAATGGAAAACCAATGAAGACCTATTGTATAGCACATGGAACTCTGCTCAGTGTTACGTGGCAGGCTTGATGGGAGGGACGTTTGGGAGAGAATGGATACATGTATATGTACGGCTGAGTCCCCTCGCTGTTCACCTGAGACTACCACAGCTTGCTAATTGGCTCTGTGTGTGGGCATTAGTCACTCAGTCATGTTCCCCAATACAGAGTGTTTTGGTGTTAAATGAAAAATCATGAGCAAAAAGCCAAAACAAACAATTAAGTTATCCTCTTGTTTGCACCTCTGCTCTCAGTTGTATATGATGTGCCTGACTGTTCTGGTTCATTCTCTGAGAAAGTGAAACTTTGATCATCTGCCATGGTAGGGGAAGGGATACTGAAGTCTAACTGCCGCTCATTCAGACTTTCAGCCAGTCCTTCCTTTTTCTGCTCTCCTCATTCCCTGACGTTCATGGGTATTGTTGTTCTGCTTCCTGAGCCTTTCTGAGGTACTGTAACTTGCTACTTGGCTTCCTCTACTTCTGGCTTAGATTTCAGCTCTTTTGGCCTGCTCTATTATCAGTCATTCATCTGCTTTTCTCTTTCGACAGTTTTATTGCTCTTGCCTCCTTTTTTGTTGTCATTGAGTTTCGGCCTTTTTTAAAACTCCGTTTCTGTCATCTTAATGAGATTTGTAGAGAGAACAGAGGTAAACATGTGTTCAGTCCTCCTTTTTTCTTTTCCTCCAGAGGAAACTAATGCACAGAAAGGTAATTCAGCTTTTCCTAGTAAGTTGCTATTAACAGTAGCTGAAATAAGGATGTTGGGTTTTCACTTCTTCTGTTAGACCTGCGGTGGCTGGTGCCTTTCTTTCTAGGTTAAAGAACCTTCAGTGGTGGTAGATCTTATTAAATCTGAGGGGAAATTATGTTTGATTTTGACCATCATTTTCATCTACCTTTTCCTTTAAGTGTGTTTCTAAAGTTCATACACAGATACACATACTTGTGTTGGTTCTTTTTTCTTATGTTCACTTGACTGTAAGAACCGTAACTGGAGGAGAGCACATGACAGGGCTCTGTCTTTGCATAGGCATTCAGAGTGTCTTTGGCTGACAAAGCACTGACTGCGTGCATTTATTGACTATCTGCCTGTGGCTGACTGTTTACAGAGTAAAGTCCCTGCCTTGCCTTTCCTTTGTATTTCCTTCCATACAAAATTTGTTGTATGGAACAAATTGTTTTGATGTAGACTCAGTTTTAAATGGTGTCTGGTTGCATCTCCCTTCTCCATCCTTCATTTTACAAATGAGAATACAGAATTCAGGTGACTTGCTTAAAGCTTAAAGCTAATGAGAAACAAAGCTAAAACTTACAAATTCTCTCCTGACTCCCTGCCCCTTCTGCTTCATCAGAAACTGGCTGCATGTTGGGAAATGATTATTGAAACTTGTTTCTATCAGAGGCAGATACAGTAAATGGGGTTATGTTGGAGCAGTCAGTCATGTCTTCCCTTATCCCTCATTTTCATTGTGGGAAAAGCCTTGACAGGTAGGATTTCATTATATCTTATATTGAGCATCATATGCTTTTTTTCAGTTTTCTAAAGTTTGCTGTGAATATATCGTAATGACCTTATTTTTAGGGTAGAAGTATAAATTTTCTTTCTCTTCTTTACAGCTGCATACAGATCTCATTATGCATCAGAAAAATGAAAAAACAGAGGAAAATTCTATGGAGGAAAGGAATCCACTTAGCCTTTTCTGAGAAATGGAATACTGGATTTGGAGGCTTTAAGAAGTTCTACTTTCACCAACACCTGTGCATTCTGAAAGCCAAGCTGGGAAGGCCAGTTACTTGGAGCAGGCATTTGAGGCATTTCCAGTGCAGAAAGAAGGCCCTTCAAATCCAGAAAACGTGGATCCAGGATGAACCACTTTTTGCTAAGACAAAAGGCAATGTGGCTGTCCAGAATCTTTGTACTTCTGCCTCTAAAGTGAAAAGAAAGGACACCAAGCACTTCATTTCCTCCTCAAGGACCTTCCTGAAACTCCAGGCAGAGAAGTTGCTGTCATCAGCAAAGAACTCTGATCATGAATATTCTGGAGAGAAAAGTCTCTTGAAGGCAGCTGTTGACTTACCAGTGAATAGTGTGTTAGGTCAGGCCAATGGTCACAGACCTAAGACGGAGCCACAAGCTTCTGATTTTCCTATGAAGTTCAATGGGGAGAGCCAGAATCCAGGTGAGAGTGACAGAATTGTGGTCACCTTAAGCACCCATAAGAGAAAGCGCTTTTGTTATGGCTGCTACCCAGGGCTGGTGCACCACAGGAATGGGGGACCCTTGATTCCAAAAAAATTTCAGCTTAACCAACATAGAAGAATAAAAGTATCTCCTCATATGATGTATGAGAAATTGTCCATGATTAGATTTCGGTACAAGATTCTCAGATCCCAGCACTTCAGAACAAAAAGCAAAGTTTGCAAGCTAAAAAAAGCCCAGCAAAGCTGGGTGCAGGTCACTGGGGACCATCAAGAGACCCTTAGGGAGAACGGCGAGGGTGGCAGTTGCGGCCCGTTCCCTTCCCCGGAACCTAAAGACCCTTCTTGTCAGCATCCACCATACTTTCCAGATATGGACAGCGATGCTGTGGTGAAGGGAAAGAACTCTCATGTGCCCGAGGGCCACGCTAAAGGAAGCCCTCTCTTGGACAAGGAGCTTAGTTTAGATGGAGCATTCCCTGACCAACAGAATGGCAGTGCCACATACACCTGGGACCAGTCACCCTGTTCCTCTCCTAAGTGGGAGTATACAGAGCTGATTCATGACATCCCCTTACCAGAACATCATTCTAGTAACGTGTTCATCTTGGAAACCGAGAGAGAAGTTACGGCTCTGGGTCAGGAAAATCGGACAAGTACTGTCAGTGATGACAGAGTAAAACTGTCAGTGTCCGGGGCAGATCAGTCTGTGAGGAGTGTAGATGGGCCTGTGTCTGAAGAGACTGTTCAGAATGAGAGCTCGTGCCAGATGGATGAGGATGGCTCTTTCAAGCAGAATATTCTTAGCTCTAAGTTGCTGGACCACCCTTACTGTAAAAGTCCACTGGAGGCTCCTCTGACGTGCAGTGGACTCAAACTAGAAAATCAAGTGGGAGGTGGGAAGAACAGTCAGAAAACCTCTCCAGTGGATGATGAACAGCTGTCAATCTGCCTTTCTGGTATGCACTCTTCTTTATTTTCCCCCGTCTCCAGCCCACACCTGCTGTATGTTATCCTTTCTGGGAGAGGCCTTTCTTTTTCCCTTCCACAAGTTTCCCTTTAAGCAATTAGACGTTTTCCTTTTATATTATTACGTAGATGTTCCACGGTTTTGATTTGATTTTTGATCGACGACACTCGTGTTGCTTCTAGTCGTTCCCTTCTATAAACAGTGATACAATGAAATTACTTCTTTATACTTGTATGATTGTTTCTGTAAGTTAAATTCCTAGTAGTAGAAATAATGGTGAAAGAATACTTCCACTTAAAACTTTAAGAGAACTGTTAAATTATCCATTCAGTTAAACCAGTTTGCACTTGTGAAATTTTGTCAGTCTCATAGATCACATGAGAATTGTCTTAATTTGTCTTTTTAAGTTTAAAGTTTGAATGTATTTTTCTATAGTCGCTTGCCATTTTTTGTTTGTATATAATTTTATTTTGCCTATTTTCCTATTGGATTTTTATATTTTGGTTAGTGTATGAGAAGCTTCTGTGTACCAGTGCTGGCTCTAAGAATGTAGCAACAAACAGGATACACTGATTCTTACACCCTCATAGTCTTTAGTATCATTATAATTTTAAAGGTTTTAAATTTTTGTAAAAGCCCTCAGTACCCTGACTTTGTGTATAATATTTTTGTCTAACAGAAAATTTCAACTCTTACATGGTAAAATGTATCTGTCTTTCCTTTATGGCTCAAGTTTTTACATCATGCTTTAATGTCTTCCTGTCAAAATCTACCCCATGAAGCTGTTTGGTATAAACACTTCTGGCAGACAGCATGGCAGTATCAGTCTTCGCCCCATTCCCCTTTTTGCCATTTGGCTAAGAGATGGAAGAGTACAAATATGTTTGTAGAGGGACATCACTTAGAGTATTGTCTCAGTAGTACAACACTGAAGATAACTAAAACAACTGTTGCTATGGACTTTGAATTCATGGCATGTCCAGGCAGTATACCGTGAAGCTGTTAAAGAATAAATTCCATCTGTATCTTGATACTGACCATTGTTTATATAAAGTGAAAAAAGCAAGTAGCAGGAGGCCACTTTGTTAAAAGATACATATGCACATATGAGTGCGTGTATATATGTATGCATATACATCTGTATAGGACGTAACTGGTTGGTTGATTTAGTCACCAAGTCTTGTCTGATCTTAAACCTCCATGTACTGTGGCCCGCTGGGCTCCTCTGTCCGTGGCATTCTTCAGGCAAGAATACTGGAGTGGGTTGCCATTTCCTTCTCCAGTAGGACATGACACATATATTAAATTGTTATAAGTGGCTTTTGGGGGGAATTAGGAGAGTTACTTCTTGCTGGTTTAAACAATTCTGATCATTTTGTGTTTTCCACCGGTTATATGTGCATGCTCGCTCATGTCTGACTGTTTGCAACCCCATGGACTGTAGCCTGCCAGGCTCTTCATCCATTGAATTTTTCACTCAGGAATAATGGAGTGGGTTGCCATTTCCTCCCCAAAAGGATATTCCCGGCCCAGGGATTGAACCTGCATCTCTTGAACTGCAGGCAGATTCTTTACCAGTAGTGCCACCTGGGAAGTCCAGTATGTATAAAAAATGTTTTCCCACAAAATGACAGTCCTAGAAAAATATTTAAAAAAAATTTTCCTGTTGTTTATGCTGTAGTAGAATGAAGACAAATTTTCCTGCTGTGAGGTTAGCAGAACCATGATTTCTAAATCTGAACAGGTTAGCATTTACCTGCAAATACCAATTAACTTGTATCAAGAACTTCCAGATGTTCAAGCTGGATTTAGAAAAGGCAGAGGAACCAGAGATCAAATTGCCAACATCCGTTGGGTCATAGAAAAAGCAAGAGAATTCCAGAAAAACATATACTTTTGCTTCATTGACTATGATAAAGCCTTTTACTGTGTCGGATCACAATAAACTGTGGAAAATTCTTAAAGAGATAGGAATACCAGACCATCCTACCTGCCTCTTGAGAAACCTGTATGCAGGTCAAGAAGCAACAGTAAGAACTGGACATGGAACAATGGACTGGTTCCGTACTGGGAAAGGACTGCATCAAGGCTGTATTGTCACCCTGCTTATTTAAATTAGATAGCAGAGTACATCATGCAAAATGCTGGGCTGGATGAAGCACAAGCCCAAATCAAGATTGCTGGGAGAAATATCAATAACCTCAGATATGCAGATGACACCACCTTTATGGCAGAAAGTTAAGAGGGACTAAAGAGCCTCTTGATTAAGGTGAAAGATGAGAGTGAAAAACTTGACTTAAAACTCAGTATTCAAAAGACAAAGATCATGGCATCTGGTCCCATCACTTCATGGCAAATAGATGGGGAAACAATGGAAACAGTGACAGACTTTATTTTGGGGCTCTAAAATCACTGCAGATGGTGACTGCAGTCATAAAATTAAAAGAAGCCTTATCCTTGGAAGAAAAGCTATGACAGACCTAGATGGTGTCTTAAAAAACAGAGACGTTACTTTGCCAAAAATGGTCCATCTAGTCAAAGCCTTGGTTTTTCCAGTAGTCATGTATCGATGTGAGAGTTGGACCATAAAGAAGGCTGAGCACCAAAGAATTGATGCTTTTGAACTGTGGTGTTGGAGAAGACTCTTGAGACTCCCTTGACTTCAAGGAGATCTAACTGGTCAAATCCTAAAGGAAATCAGTCCTGAAAATTCATTGGAAGGACTGATGCCAAAGCTGAAACTCCAATACTTTGGCCCCCTAATGCGAAGAGCTGATGCTCTTCATTTGAAAAGAGCCTGATGCTGGGAAAGATTGAAGGCAGGAGGAGAAGGGGACAACAGAGGACGAGATGGTTGGATGGCATTACCAACTTGATGGACATGAGTTTGAGCAAGCTCCGGGAGTTGGTGAAGGGCAAGGAAGCCTAGCATACTGCAGTCCATGGGATTGCAAAGAATTGGACGTGACTGAGTGACTGAACAACAATCAATTAACTTACAAATATAGATGGAGCACTTCCAAAAAAAAGTTGATAAATTGAATGTATCCTAGACTTAAACTGTAGCATAACGTGAGGATATAGGAGTTTTTACAGTTTTATAGTTTTTACACATTTAGTGACCTATACTTATTTTAACAGACTAAAAGAGAAAAATCATGGCATCTCAGCAAGTACTGAAAGCCTGTTGTTTAGTCGTTGTGTCCAGCTCTTTGCAACCCCATAGACTGTAGCCCATTAGGCTCCTCTGTCCATGGGATTGCTTAGGCAAGAATACCAGAGTGGTTTGTCATTTCCTTCTTCAGAGGATCTTCACAACCAGATCAAATCTGCATCTCCTGCATTGGTAGGCAGATTCTTTACCACTGAGACACCAAGGAAGCCCAGTCTAACAATAAAAAGATATTTTAAAGCATGATAGAAAACTCAGAAGCAATAAAAAAATATATATACTGGTTTGATTTCATAAACATTAAAATCTCATAAGTACAGATAAGAAAATTTGTAAGTGAAAATTTGAAAAGTTTAGGTACACTTGTCCTTTGACCCAGAAATTTAAATTTTAGCAACTGTGTTCTAAGAAAACACTAGAATGAGGATATATTGAAGGCTTTAATTGTAACATTATTTAGACAGCTAAAAAGTAAGAACTTAAATGGTTGTCAGTAGAGAATTGGTTAAAATATGGCAAATCAATTTAATGGACTACTGATTGTTTTGAGAAGGCGATGGCACCCCACTCTAGTACTCTTGCCTGGAAAATCCCATGGATGGAGGAGCCTGGTAGGCTGCAGTCCATGGGGTCGCGAAGAGTTGGACACGACTAAGCGACTTACTTTCACTTTCCACTTTCATGCATTGGAGAAGGAAATGGCAACCCATTCCAGTGTTCTTGCCTGGATAATCCCAGGGACGGGGGAGCCTGTTGGGCTGCCGTCTGTGGGGTCGCACAGAGTCAGACACAACTGAAGCGACTTAGCAGCAGCAGCAGCAGCAGATTGTTTTGAATTAACTTAGGAAAAAAATTAATGTGTTGAATGTAAAAAAGCAGCTTCAAGAAGAATGAATATAGTTTGCTACTTACGTTTTTAAGATATACATCTTCAGAAGGGCATAAAAATTCTAAAGGAATTATGAGGTGGCTGCCACATTATTTTAAAATGTTTACAGTCATATACTAGAAAAAGTACTCAGAGCTTTTTCCCATTTCAAGTTTATGAAAATATTCAATCCTGTTTTCTAGACTATTGTGTTATTTTTACATGTAGCTGTTTAGAAAAAAATGGATTCCTACTGCATTCTTTAGACCAAAATGAATTTCAGCTGTGAATAAGAGACTTAGTTTGTATTTCTAATGCTGTTTGTTAATTCATCTTTTCTGCATGATTATGGAATGCAGTTCAATAGGCAAACTTACCAGGCTTCTCTGGTAGCTCAGTTGGTAAAGAACCCACCTGTAAAGCGGGAGACCTGGGTTTGATCCCATTTAATCCCTGGGTCGGGAAGATCCCCTGGAGGAGGGGATGGCAACCCATTCCAGTATTTTTGCCTAGAGAATTCCCATGGACAGAGAAGCTGGGCAGGCTGCAGTCCATAGGGTTGCAGACAGTCGGATACGACAGCACAGCACACAGCTTATATGAATGGTGCCTACTAGATCTTATTGGCAAACTTAAGGCTGAATGAATTCCTAGTTTAGAAGCTCCAAATTTTCATTTCCTCCTCTGACTAAACTGGAACACAGAACTCCCTCTCTCTTCTGTGTGGCTAAATCCTAGACCAGAACCAGACATAGGCAAGCAACTTTTCTTACTATACTCTTGTCTTAAGCCTTTCAAATTGGGAGCCTCTGGTGGGAGAGTAAAAGGAGGAAAGTAAATTTTCCACACCTTTGTCTGCTCCTGCCGCGTACAAAACACTCCCTGCCTAGAACAGACTTTGTTGTGATCATTCCTGTCCATTTTATATTGATGCTTAACAGAGGCCCTTCTTGAAGTCAGAAAGAGGAAAATAAGTGACTTACAGTCCTCATTTTTTCTGTCTACACACAGTGGACTTAACTGTCAGACTGATGGTTAGCAGAGTGTTGCTCTTCCCCGCTCAGCATCAATGAATAGCCTAAGTCATATCTCTCTTCTGTGAGCCTCTAAGCCTTCTCTCAGCTTCTTTGAAGTTACTTAGTATCCTGGTTTTAATTCCTAGGATATCTTTAGGTATATTTCTTCAGTGGATCCTCTTGGGAGCCATTAAAATGCA
This sequence comes from Capra hircus, assembly GCF_001704415.2. Lineage (NCBI taxonomy): Eukaryota > Metazoa > Chordata > Mammalia > Artiodactyla > Bovidae > Capra > Capra hircus. Next base: position 71,109,689 of record NC_030808.1, read on the forward strand.
TATACATGTTACTTAAATTGATGTAAAGACTAGCCTGTATTCTGGCTAAGTCATCCTTTAATTGTTTCCTCTTTTAAAACGTGCCTCACCAGCTATTATCCAGTTAAGTTCACCTCATAGGGTTATGCAGTATCATAAGTATTCAGTTCAGCTCAGTCGCTCAGTCGTGTCCAACTCTTTGCGACCTCACCACACCAGGCTTCCCTGTCCATCACCAACTCCCGGAGTTTACTCAAACTCATATCTGTCAAGTCGGTGATGCCATCCAGCCATCTCATCCTCTGTCGTCCCCTTCTCCTCCTGCCCTCATCCCTCGCAGCATCAGGGTCTTTTCCAATGAGTCAACTCTTTGCATGAGGTGGCCAAAGTATTGGAGTTTCAGCTTTAGCATCAGTCCTTCCAATAAACACCCAGGACTGAACTCCCTTAGGATGGACTTGTTGGATCTCCTTGCAGTCCAAGGAACTCGCAAGAGTCTTCTCCAACACCACAGTTCAAAAGCATCGATTCTTTGGGCTCATCTTTCTTCACAGTCCAACTCTCACATCCATACATGACCACTGGAAAAACCATAGCCTTGACTAGACAGCCCTTTGTTGGCAAAGTAATGTCTCTGCTTTTGAATATGCCGTCTAGGTTGGTCATAACTTTGCTTCCAAGGAGTAGCGTCTTTTAATTTCATGGCTGCAGCCACCATCTGCAGTGATTTTGGAGCCCAAAAAAATAAAGTCTGACACCGTTTCCACTGTTTCCCTATCTATTTCCCATGAAGTGATGGGACCAGATGCCATGATCTTCGTTTTCTGAATGTTGAGCTTTAAGCCAACTTTTTCACTCTCTTCTTTCACTTTCATCAAGAGGCTTTTAGTTCCTCTTCACTTTCTGCCATAAGGGTGGTATCATCTGCATATCTGAGGTTATTGATATTTCTCCTGGAAATCTTGATTTCAGCTTGTATAATAGCTATCAAATTGTATGATATTAAAAATATCTTAGAATTCGTCCTCTGTTGAGATGTGAAATTTCATACCTTTATCAATAGTAAATACAACTGACAGTGATCTCAACAATTCCCTCTAATTGTAAATTTTAAAAAGATAATTTCTTCAGTTACCAAATGTGATAGACACATTTAACCAGGTGATTAAACCGTTTAGATTTTACCTTTAGGAGATAGACTTCTTCCCCAAGGCTAAGCTACTGAAAAATGTCAATCTTTAATTTCAGCTAGCTATTCTCTTTCTAGCAATCCAAAGTGAAATGATACCTTATCTTTTAAAAGATTTCTTTTTAGTATAATACATTTAGTAATGTAATTTAAACATATGTTATATGTTGGGTATAGGTTAAGTATCAGGACAGTGACTTTGCTGAAAACGGCTGTTTCCATCTTAACTTTTCTTTCTTCCTTTATTTAAGGATTCCTAGATGAGGTTATGAAGAAGTATGGCAGTTTGGTCCCACTCAGTGAAAAAGATGTCCTTGGAAGATTAAAAGATGTCTTTAATGAAGACTTTTCTAATAGGTTTGTCAATAACACTTAAGTTAAGCCCTTGAAAAGAAAATTATTGGCTTATAGGACTTTTCTCTTGATTTAAAAAAAAAAAAAAACCTGATACTTAACAATAAACTGAGTTAAACTTTTGTTGTTGTTTTACTTTCAAAATATTTCTGTTTCAGAAAACCATTTATCAATAGGGAAATAACAAACTATCGGGCCAGACATCAAAAATGCAACTTCCGCATCTTCTATAATAAGCACATGCTGGATATGGATGATCTAGCAACCCTGGATGGTCAGAATTGGCTGAATGACCAGGTGAGTGTACTGTATATTCTCACCATAGAAAAGTTGCAGAGGATGTTGGACAGTGAAGTGTAAAATGCAACCTCTGGGCTGGCCTCACAATTATCTTTTGGAATCAAGTATTCTTCATTCCTTACTATAGTGACTGTTCACTCACCCGGTATTAGAAAGGTTTGATTACTATTAGCAGTAGCTATGTTATTCCTTCTGAGTGGATGTTCTGAATTGTATGTGGGGTTAATGGGTTTTATATTGACTTTTTATAGGTCATAAATATGTATGGTGAGCTGATAATGGATGCAGTCCCAGACAAAGTAAGTGAAAACTTTTTCTACAGGAGAGAGGGTCCTATGTATTAAAGAAAGAAAGCCAATACAATATTGTAAAGTAATTAACCTCCAATTAAATAAATTTATATTAAAAAAAGCTTTTTCTTTTAAAAAAAATTGTATGCAATTATTTGATATTTCTTAGATTTTTTAAAAGATGTTTGTCTTGATCATGTGCTAGAATTGGGCATAAGTTCTATAAAATCATGTGAACATAAAGTCATGCCAGTGTTTTCCTGCTTATTTATTTCAGAGTGGGTGTATTTTTGATAACTTAGGGAGGCTTTTTTTTTTTCACATGCACAAAAAGGACTGTTCGCTTTAAGCATTTAAATTTAACTTAAATAATTTTTTTAACTTAATGTCTTATTCTCTTTAAAAATGTAGTAAAGTGTGTTCATCTTCACTTTTCTTGGATTAATCTTTGATACTCAGTTTAAATACAAACTAACCCCCATTAAACTCTAAAATTCCCTTAAGAGCTTAGTTACATATCAAAAAGCTATTTTTTTAATTTAATATATTTTGTTTCTGAATACTGATTACCTGATTGGTAGCCATTAATTTCAATAAGCAAAACCTTTCCAATAAAGCAAAACCTTTTTAAGTACTTTATAAACTTTCATAAGTCTAATCATTTAAACAGGTAAATGTAAGGAATCTCAGATTCCAACACTTTATTGATAGAGACAAAATGTCATAACTTTCCACTTAAAATAAAAAATTGATTAAACATTTTAAATTGTAATCATGAAGCTAATCTGTCAGATTCTCTATTTTGTCAAATTCTCTTAATCAAAGTGTAAATCTAAACATACAGATGATTTTTAACATAAAAGTATTCATTTCAAAACTATAGTTTCCCTTTATTACCACTACATTTAATTCTAAACCTTCACGGTATAAAAAAGACACAACTGAAAGTGGTTCTCAAAGTATGGTCGCCAAACCAGCAGCATCAGCATCACGTGGGAATTTACTAGAAATGTACATTTTTGAGGAAAGTAGGGAAAACCACTAGACCATTCAGGTATGACCTAAATCAAATCCCTTAATGATTATACAGTGGAAGTAACAAACAGATTCAAAGGATTAGATCTGATAGAGTGCCTGAAGAACTATGGACAGAGGTTTATGACATTGTACAGGAGGCAGTGATCAAGACCATCCCCAAGAAAAAGAAATGCAAAAAGGCAAAATGGCTGTCTGAGGAGGCCTTACAAATAGCTGAAAAAAGAAGAGAAGCTAAAGGCAAAGGAGAAGAAGAAAGACATACCCATTTGAATGCAGAGTTCCAAAGAGTTGAATGCAGAGTTCCAAAGAGTTGAATGCAGAGTTCCAACTCTCTCTCCAAAGAGAGATAAGAAAGCCTTCCTCAGAGATCAGTGCAAAGAAATAGTGGAAAAAAATAGAATGGGAAAAACTAGAGATCTCTTCAAGAAAATCAGAGATACCAAGGGAATGTTTCATGCAAAGATGGGCACAATAAAGGACAGAAATGGTATGGACCTGCAGAAGATATTAAGAGGTGGCAAGAATACACAGAATGACACAAAAAAGATCTTCACGACCCAGATAACCACGATGGTGTGATCACTCACCTTGAGCCAGACATCCTGGAATGGGAAGTCAAGTGGGCCTTAGGAAGCACCACTACAACTAAGCTAGTGGAGGTGATGGAATTCCAGCTGAACTTCAATTTCAAATCCTAAAAGATGATGCTGTGAAAGTGCTGCAGTCAATATGCCAGCAAATTTGGAAAACTCAGCAGTGGAAAAGGTCAGCTTTCATTTCAATCTCAAAAAAGGGCAATTGCCAAAAAAGGGCAGTGCCAAAGAATGTTCAATTCTTTGTTGTGCACAATTGCACTCATCTCACATGCTAGCAAAGTAATGCCCAAAATTATCCAAGCCAGGCTTCAACAGTATGTTAACTTCCAGACATTCAAGCTGGATTTGGAAAAGGCAGAAGAACCAGAAATCAAATTGCCAACATCCGCTGGATGATCGAAAAGCAAGACAATTCCAGAAAAACGTCTATTTCTGCTTTATTGACTATGCCAAAGCCTTTGACTGTGTGGATCACAATAAACTATGGGAAATTCTTAAAGGGATGAGAATACCAGACCACCTTACTTGCCTCCTAAGAAATGTGTATGCAGGTCAAGAAGCATCAGTCAGAACCGGACATGGAACAACAGACTGGTTCCAAATCAGGAAAGGAGTACGTCAAGGCTGTATACTGTCACCCTGCTTATTTACATTAGAGAGCAGAGTAGATCATGCAAAATGCCGGGCTGGATGAAGCACAAGCTAGAATCAAGATTGCCCGAAGAATATCAATAACCTCAGATATGCAGATGACACCACCCTTATGGCAGAAAGTGAAGAAGAACTAAAGAGCCTCTTGATGAAAGTGAAAGAGGATAGTGAAAAAGTTGACTTAAAACTCAACATTCAAAAAAGGAAGATCATGGCATCCAGACCCATCACTTCATGGCAAATAGATGGGGAAACAATGGAAACAGTGACAGACTTTATTTTGGGGTGGTTCCAAAATCACTGCAGATGGTGACTGCAGCCATAAAATTAAAACACACTTGCTCCTTGGAAGAAAAGCTATGACCAACCTATATAGCATATTAAAAAGCAGAGACATTACTTTGCCAACAAAGGTCCATCTAGTCAAAGCTATGGTTTTTCCAGTAGTCATATATGGATGTGAGAGTTGGACCGTAATGAAAGCTGAGTGCCAAAGAATTGATGCTTTTGAACTGTGGTGTTGGAGAAGATTCTTGAGAGTCCCTTGGATTTCAAGGAGATCAAACCAGTCCATCATAAAGGAAATCAGTGCTGAATATTCATTGGAAGGACTGATGCTGAAGCTAAAACTCCAATACTTTGGCCATCTGATGTGAAGAACTGACTCATTGGAAAAGACCCTGATGCTGGGAAAGATTGAAGGCAGGAAGAGAAAGGGACGACAGAGGATGAGATGTTGGATGGCATCACCGACTTGATGGACATGAGTTTGAGCAAGCTCCAGGAGCTGGTGATGGACAGGGAAGCCTGGCGTGCTGCAGTCCCTGGGGTTGCAAAGAGTCGGACACAGCAGAGTGACTGAACTAACTGAAAGTGGTTTTCAAAGTATGGTCCCCAAACCAGCAGCATCAGCATCATGTGAGGATTTACTAGACATGCAAATTTTTGGATCCATCCAAAATTTCTGGTAAGTCAGAAACTGGAGAGTGGGTCCTAGCAATCTGTTTTAATCAGCCCTTCAGTTTCTGATGCAGTCAGAAGTTTGAGAATCACTGCCTAGAGATGGCTACTATAAGCATTTTTGTGGATACCTAAAGCTCCCTGGTTCTCAAAACAAATGTGCATTAGAATCCTCAGATACCAGATTGCTGAGCCCACTCTCATAGTTTCTGCTTTATTAAGTCTTTAGTGGGGCCTGAGAATTTGTATTTTAACAAGTTTCTAGATGATACTTACACTGCTGGTTTGATGGCCATATCCTGAGAACCTCAGCTTTTCATCTCAAGTGAGTCAAAGTTACTGAGTAAACACTTGAATACCATAGTATGTTTACTGTCTCTGGTGAGCTGATACTCATTTATAAGCCAGAATTTTGAAAAGGCCAAGGATGCAGAACATGATGTGCCATGTGACTAGAGTAATTTTTTTCAGTGTTAGCAGTGACCTTTTTATAGTTACTATTAGGCTTCCCTGATAGCCCAGTGGGTAAAGAATCCGCCTGCAATGCAGGAGACCCCGGTTCAGTTCCTGGGTCGGGAAGATCCCCTAGAGAAGGGCAGGCTACCCACTCCAGTATTCGGGCCTACAGAATTCCATGGACAGTCCATGGGGTCGCAAAGACATGGACAGGACTAAGCCACTGTCACTTGCATTACTATCAGTTCAGTTCAGTTGCTCAGTGATGTCCAACTCTGTGACCCCATGAATTGCATTACGCCAGGCCTCCCTGTCCATCACCAACTCCCGGAGTTCACCCAAACTCATGTCTGTCGAGTCAGTGATGCTATCCAGCCATCTCATTCTCTGTCGTCCCCTTCTCCTCCTGCCCCCAATCCCTCCCAGCATCAGAGTCTTTTCCAATGAGTCAACTCTTCGCATGAGGTGGCCAAAGTATTGGAGTTTCAGCTTCAGTATCAGTCCTTCAAATGAACAACCAGGGCTGATCGACTTTAGGATGGACTGGTTGGATCTCCTTGCAGTCCAAGGGACTCTCAAGAGTCTTCTCCAACACCACAGTTCAAAAGCATCAATTCTTCGGCGCTCAGCTTTCTTCACGGTCCAACTCTCACATCCATACATGACCACTGGAAAAACCATAGCCTTGACTAGATGGACCTTTGTTGGCAAAGTAATGTCTCTGCTTTTGAATATGCTGTCTAGGTTGGTCATAACTTTCCTTCCAAGGAGTAAGTATCTTTCAATTTCATGGCTGCAGCCACCATCTGCAGTGATTTTGGAGTCCCCAAAAATAAAGTCTGACACTTTTCCACTGTTTCCCCATCTATTTCCCATGAAGTGATGGGACCAGATGCCATGATCTTCATTTTCTGAATGTTGAGCTTTAAGCCAACTTTTTCACTCTCCTCTTTCACTTTCATCAAGAGGCTTTTTAGCTCCTCTTCACTTTCTGCCATAAGGGTGGTGTCATCTGCATATCTGAGGTTACTGATATTTCTCCCAGCAGTCTTGATGCCAGCTTGTGCTTCTTCCAGCCCAGCATTTCTCATGATGTACTCCGCATATAAGTTAAATAAGCAGGGTGACAGTATACAGCCTTGACGTACTCCTTTTCCTATTTGGAACCAGTCTTTTGTTCCATGTCCAGTTCTAACTGTTGCTTCCTGACCTGCATACAGATTTCTCAAGAGGCAGGTTAGGTGGTCTGGTATTCCCATCTCTTTCAGAATTTTCCACAGTTGATTGTGATCCACACAGTCAAAGGGTTTGGCATAATCAATAAAGCAGAAATAGATGTTTTTCTGGAACTCTCTTGCTTTTTCCATGATCCAGCGGATGTTGGCAATTTGATCTCTGGTTCCTCTGCCTTTTCTAAAACCAGCTTGAACATCTGGAAGTCCATGGTTCACATATTGCTGAAGCCTGGCTTGGAGAATTTGGGGCATTACTTTACTAGTGTGTGAGATGAGTGCAATTGTGCAGTAGTTTGAGCATTGTTTGGCATTGCCTTTTTTTGGGATTGGAATGAAAACTGACCTTTTCCAGTCCTGTGGCCACTGCTGAGTTTTCCAAATTTGCTGGCATATTGAATGCAGCACTTTCACAGCATGATCTTTCAGGATTTGAAATAGCTCTACTGGAATTCCATCACCTCCACTAGCTTTGTTCGTAGTGATGCTTTCTAAGGCCCACTTGACTTCACATTCCAGGATGTCTGGCTCTAGGTGAGTGATCACAGCATAGTGATTATCTGGATCGTGAAGATCTTTTTTGTACAGTTTTTCTGTGTATTCGTGCCACCTCTTCTTAATATCTTCTGCTTGTTAGGTCCATACCATTTCTGTCCTTTATCAAGCCCATCTTTGCATGAAATGTTCCCTTGGTATCTCTAATTTTTTGAAGAGATGACTATAGGAGTCTACAAATCTACATTCCTCAAATGGAATTAGTTTTGTACTTCCCATCCCTTGAGTTCAAGGTAACTGTTACCTTTTTCTTTCATAGGCTTTTTCAACTTTATCACCTGATTTGACAAGATTTATCAGATTGTTTCTTTACTTGATTGGATTCAGGTCATCTGTTTACTGCCCCAGTCCAGTTCTGATAAGATACCACATCTGTAAGGTCATTCTAATGAAAATTTGAAATAGTCTTTTGTGAACTGCTGTAATGTATGTTTTTGTCATTATTTTTAACAAAAACTTTTCCTCATTTTTTTGTCTGTCTTACATTCAGGGATTTTTAAATTTCCCTTTTGTTGTGAACTTAAGTCCTGACACAGCCTAATATAATCTTGAGTGCTTGTATTTGATGTCTTTCCAGGTTCATTTCTTCAACAGCTTTTTTCATAGACAGCTGGTTACCAAAGGATATAATGGAGTAAAAAGATGGACTAAAAAGGTATTTGCTTTATTTCTTTTTTATTCTAAATTTGAAATGCAGATGAAGCTATCTTTACTGCCAATATGATACATAGTAGAAACAGGCCCATTGACTTAAAGTTGCTTTTTATTATTTCTTTTAAATCTTTTTGTTTGAAAGACAAGACACTAGTAAAATTTCTCAGTCTATCCAGTTGACTGGAATCTGCTATAACAGAAAGCACTGGATTGGAAGTTAAAGGTTCTGACACTATTATTAGCTGGCTGTGCAACTTAGATAAGATTAATTTGGGCTTCAGATTGCTTATTTATAAAAACAAAATGATAAAGCAATCCCTATTGTTCTTTCCAATCTTAATTTCTCTCTTTATTCATTGACTATATCAGAAACACTTTTTTAAAAGCCTATTTATGTTCTATTTTTGATATTAAGGCTTACGTAATTGTGGGTGTAAATTATTTTTGCAAAGTACAAACAGCTGATTGAACATTGCTAGGTAGGTTTTTTGTGCAAGGCATCATCAGTAGTGCCAAGATAAACTAAATTGAAGAGTGCACATCTGGGGAAATAATGAACTCAGGATTTAGACCTGGGTTCACATCCTGGTTCAGCCACTTAAATAGTTGTAAGACCTTAGGCAAATTACTTAATTCCCTTAAGCTTTAGTTTTATCATTTAAAAAATGGGAATGTCAGTTTTATTTATCTTGTGAGAATTAAATGAGAATGCATGTAAATCAGTAAGCACATGATAAACACACATTAAGTGGTCATCATTTTTATCTTATGCTGGTAGAAGCATGGGAGAAGAAAGAATAGCTGGATTGCAAAGACCAAAGATGAGAGTGGCATGAAGTGAATCTGATTCAGAGATGCAGGGCCTTGTGGTCTGCGTTTTAAGTTTTATCCTAAATGTGTAAGAATCTGTTGAAGGGTTTTAGGTGACAACATGCAATTTGTATTTTGCTCTAGTGGCACTGAAGATGGATGAATGTGGGAGCAAAGTTGATGTGAGTAGGAGGCTACTGCAGATTAACTGTACTTTAAATTACAATAGTAGAAGAGATGGGAGTTGTTCACAAATACGAGTGTGACCTAGGAAGTAAATTAACAGGACTTGGTGATGAGTAGGTTATGAGGGATGAAGAAGAGGAATTGTGAAAGATGACTTCTGAGCATGTAACTTGTGCCACTAGATGGGCTGTGGTGATGTTTATATTAGAAAAATTGAGGACGGCTAATTAGTAGGGGATTGGTCAAATGAAAAAGATACGTCCGACACTTCCTTGGTGATCCAGTGGCTAAGACTCTGGGCTCCCAGTGCAGGGTTTGATCCCCGTCAGGGAGCTAGATCCATCCCACATGCTGCAACAGAGATTGCAAGTGCCACAACTAAGACCTGGTGCAGCCAAATAAATAAATAAAAGTAAATACAAAACACATATAAATAAAGATATATATATACATCCATATAAGAGGATACTACTTAACCAGGAGAAGTTACAGAGCTGAGGAAAGATGATCATGTGTAGTATGGAGTAGAGAAAGGTTAGACAGGTATATCTTGAAGGTATTGTTGGTTTGGTTCCAGACCACGGCAATAAAGTGAATATTGCAAAAAAGTGAGTCACCAGATTTTTTGTTTTCCCAGTGTGTATAAAACTTATGTTTACACAGTAGTCCCTTATGTTTGCAATAGTATCATGGATAAAAAAATAATGTGCATACCTTAATTAAAAGTACCTTTTTGCTTAAAAAAATAAATTGCTAACCATCCCCTGAGCCTGAGTGAGTTAGAGCAATAATATCAAAGATCACTGATCATGAATAACTATAATGAATATAATAATAATGAAAAAATTTGAAATATTGCAAGAATTACCAGAATGTGGCAAAGAGACATGAAGTAAACAAATGCTGGAAAAATGGTGCCAATAGGCTTTATCTATGCAGGGTTGCCATAAATCTTTAATTCGTAAAATATGCAGTATCTGCACAGTACAGTAAAACAAGGTATGTCTTGTAAATAGCATGGAAATTTTTCTGAATAATAAATGACATGAAATTGAAGAAATAAAGCCAAGTATAATTCAGTGTCATTTCATTAAATATAATAAATTAAATTGTTCAATCCCGTGGACCCTCTCAGATTGGATTAAATCAGAAAATCCAACTATATGTGTGTATAAGAAACAAACATAAGATAATATGAAAAAGCTTGAAAGTCAAGTGACAGGTACTAGGCAAATGCAAACCAAAAGAAAGGAGTGGCGGTGGCAAGCAACGGGAGGAACAGTAGTATTAACAGCAGATGAAGTAGAACTTAGGGTGAAAAGTACACTGTGATGAAATTTTAGTATATAGGAGATACGACCGTGATTACAAAAGCAAGGAGACTTTGGTAAATAGTGATATTGAGAGACCTCTTTCATAGTTAGACAAATCTAGCAGATAAAAAATAAGATCATATATAAAAAATACAACCAGTGTTTTTGGTTTAACAGATCTTTATACCCCTCAAAAAAGAGAATATACACTTATTCTTATATCCAAGAAACATTTGTAAAAATTGGTCATGTACTTGGCCAAAATTATTACATATACTATTCCTTAACCAGAGTTTAATCAAATTAAAAATAAATAATAACAGGTATCTAAAAAAATCTTTAAAATGTTTACAAATATACATATTGATATAACCCTTGGGTCTAAAAGAAAATAGATTATATAGTAAAGGACAGAAAAGGGAACACAATCTTAGCAGCCGCTATGGAATAAAATGAAATCTCTTTTGAAAAAAAAAAGTCATAAATGCTATTATTATTAAAGAAAAAAGGAAAAATAGAAGAACTAAGTATTGAGTTTGATTACATTAAGAAAAATTATGGAGCAACCAAGAATTTGGAATGCAACAAATAGTGAAACAATGAAAGTACAAAGAAATCCACAGCAGAATTTTAAAAAATTTATCTCAAAGCAGCCGAGTCCATTCTGTGTACAACTTAAAACTCTGATGATATAAAAGAAAAATGAATTAATTCAACTATATAAAAAGATAAATAGTAAACTGGGAAAAATATTTGATGTTTATGTCAAATATTTGATATCAAATGTATATTTATATCAAATATCAAAGAACTATTTTTTAAATATATAAGTGCTTCTACACATCAGTAAGAAACAACCTCACCAACTCAATAAAAAAAATGAGTGAATGATAAGAATGAAAAGTATTATAAAGAAGTCCTTGAGTTCTGGATATAAGTCTTCTGTCAAATCTATATTTTTTATTGTTTTGTCTCAGTCAGTCTCTAACTTTTCTCCTTATTTCTTTAACATGCATTTTGATGAATAGAGACTTTTATTTTTATGAAATCTAATTTACCATACTCTTTTCTTTTATAGTCTTGCTTTCTATATCCAGTCTAAGAAATATTTGCCTCATATATTTTCTTCTAACAGTTTTATAGTTTTAGGTTTTATATTTACATCTCTGGTGCATCTCAGTTTTTGTGTAATCATAAGGTAGGGATCAAGGTTTTTTTTCCCCCTCATATGGTTGGATGGCATCACCAACTCAATGGACATGGGTTTGGGTGGACTCCGGGAGTTGGTGATAGACAGGGAGGCCTGGCGTGCTGCAGTTTGGGGTCGCAAAGAGTCAGACACGACTAAGCGACTGAACTGATATATATCCAGTTGTTTCAGTGGCATTTCCTGAAACGACTTCTCTTTCCCATTTTAATTGCTTTGGCATCTTTGGAGAAAGTTAATTGACCATATATGTGTGGGTCTATTTCTGGACTTTGTTCTTTTGCACTGATCTCTTTGTTCTTATTCTAATACCACACTGTCTTGATCACTGTCTTTACAGTTTGTCTTAAAAAGGGTGTAAATGGCCATGTTTAGCCTTCTTTTTCAGATAGCTTTGGCAATTCTAGGTCCTTTTGCATTCTTGTCGAAATTTCAGAATCAGTTTGTCAATCTCTACTTTTAAAAAACTTGCTGGGTTATATTGGCATTGTGTTTAATCTGTACGTTCATTTGGAGAGAATGGAGGCCTTAACAGTATTGTCTTTCAGTCTATAAACATGGTATATTTTCCATTGATTTGTATCTTTAATTTTTTTCAGCAATATTTTTTAAATCTTAGTGTACAGATCTTGCACCTAAATGTATCAGGTATTTCTGAAACTGCTATAAACAGAATTTTTAAAATGTTACATTTCAATTATTTGCAGTTAGTATAGAGAAATACAGTTGATTTCTCTATATTGACCTTGTATCCTGTGACTTGTCAAACTCACTCACTGATTCTAGGAGATTTTTGTAGATTCTATGAGATTTTCATAAATGATCTATAGATACTCTTTATCAAGTTAAGGAAGATACCTCCTATTTGTGGTTTGCTAACAGCTTTTAATCATAGATAGATGTTAAGTTTTATCAAATGCTTTCTATGTATCTAAGAGATGGTGCTATGTTTTTTCATCTTTATCCCATTAATGAGATTCAGACTGAAGGAGCAGCACCTAATCTTGAGACATGTCAGTCTTAGAGCTACATGATGGTTCTTGAAGCTTCAGCTTGGTCATGACATAAATTCACTTCTCTTTACCATGCATAGGTTAAAGCAAAGCATGTGACTACGTTTCTCCCCCTGGGAGGGGCAGTGAAGCCACATGGCAATAGGTAGTTCTGTATAATCCTCTTACAGGGAATTGAAAGTGTTAGTTGCTCAGTCATGTCTGTGTCTGACTCTTTGCAACCCCATGGACTGTAGCCTTCCAGGCTCCTCTGTCCACGGGATTCTCTGGCAAGAATACTGGAGTGGGTTGCCATTCCCTTCTCTAGGGTATCTTCCTGACCCAGGGATCGAATCTGGGCCTCCTGCACGGTAGGCAGATTATTTACCTTTTGAGCCTCCCTCTTATAGCGAGGACAACAAATAATTGATATCAATAATATAATTGACCACACATATCATTCTTAATTGTATGTAATAAGGTTGTATGTGTGTGAAAATTAATATATTAAAGAAGAAAAAGATCTGGAAAGATATAAACCAAAGTGTATCTTTTTATCTGTACTTTGTAATTTTTATTTTAAAACTGCCTTATAATTAAAAAGCTTCTTTTTAAGAAAAATGTAAATTTGGTCTCATTTAATACTGTATTTTAAATATGATTCCTTGTTTTAGATACTCAGAATTTTTGAGCCGGAAAGGACCAGTTGTCTGTCCTGTTTAATATTTCCTGTCCACTTTACCTCCCAGGTTTGCAGAAGTGCTTTGTTCCAAGGTCATGTAAACTAGTGGAAGATTCTTCTAGAGCAGGACATTATCTGAATATCAGAAAGCAAAGAAGCCTTGAGAAATAGTTGCTAAGAATCTAGTTTAAAATAGTCTTGTAATTGTTTTAACTCAAGGAATCACTAAAATACTCATAAAAACACCTGAAAGGAGTCCATTCATCCTTCTGTTGACTACCTGCTTCTTTATCATCCAGTCCACAACTGGGATTTTAAGTGGTATAGTGAGTGCTTCTAGATTTTAAAGGACATGTATTAGGATATGAAGCGTGAATTGGGATATAAAGGACATATAACTAATTATCAAGGATATTTTTCTCAATTTCGACAATTGAGAGATCCAAGGTAGTGATAATGATAACAGCTAAGATTTATTGGCTACATATAATGGTTAAGCATACTTGTGCATTTTACATGTATTGTCACTCTCAACAACTTCATAAAGTGGATACTATTGTTTGTAGTTTGTAATTGAGGAAGTCAAGGCACAAAGAAGCTATGCAAATTACCAAAGTCCTCTGACCACAGAGCTACAATTTGAACTTGACCAGACTTATTATACTGAGTCTCTAGAAGAATGCTAAAAGAAGGTTATGTTGTTTTCTAATACCACAGTTCCTTCCTAGATGGGAATTGATTCTAGGTCAAATATGTATATAAGAAAATTATTTACGCTTAAAAAATAAGTTAAATCATGTTAGGTAGTTAATAAGCACAGGTTAGCAGGTTAAGTGGAAAACAGTGCTTTCTGTACCTTCAGTTTCCTTATTGTTGTGTATTTTAGCTTACTAGATATAAACTAGTAAGCTTTAGATTAAGATCTGGCTTTAGATTAAGATCTGGCTTCAAATTCTGTCTTCACTTCCTAGATTTATGACCTTGGGCAGGTGAAAGGTTAGTAAATGGAAACTGCTGTTTCTTGTTGGTTTAGAAAGCCCATGGTGATGGCTGCATTTCTTTTATTTTTTCTTGATCAGGTGGATTTATTTAAAAAGAGTCTTCTGTTGATCCCTATTCACCTGGAAGTCCACTGGTCTCTCATTACTGTGACACTCTCTAATCGAATTATTTCATTTTATGATTCCCAAGGCATTCATTTTAAGTTTTGTGTAGAGGTAAGTTAATATACTCCCCCACTCCTTTTTTCCTATTCATTTTGTCATTGACCAAATGGTATCTCAGCTCTAGGATAGAGCAGCAGAAGTCAGTACCACAGGTGATCAGTTTCTGTCATGTCATGTCAAAATGTTGGCAGAGAAATGGACTATAAGAGGAACCTCCAGATGGGAAGAGGTAGCAGTCCAGGATCTGGATCCCTCTCTGAGATACCTGTCCTATTTGGATTTCATCAGATTTTTTTTTCAGTCTTTCCCTTTAAACTACATTTTGAATATGGATAGAAATCATTTTCTGGGACTTCCCTGGTGGTCCAGCAGTTAAGGCTCCATGCTTCCACTGCAAGGGGCACAGGTTTGATCCCTTAGGGAACTAAGATCCTGCATGCTGTGAGGTGCAGCCAAAAAAACAAACAGAAATAATTTTTCTTGGTTTCTCCTAGAGCTAAAATTGGTTTGTACCTTCAAAATAACTTCTGTAGAATGAATCATAGCCAAGAGAAATCAGCTGGCAAAATATTAGAGTTCACCTGATAAGAGTTCAACAAGATGGCAGGATACAAAGCAAGAAAAATCACTATGTTTCCTGATTTTCCTGCACTAGCAAGAGCTAGTTAGAAAATGTAAACAGATTTCATTTTTAAAAGCAACAAAGAGGTAAATTCCCCAGGAATATACCCTAACAGAAAAGGGGACATTCTTTGAGATGAAAACTCTAACGTACATAAAGGAAATCTGAATAGATGGAAAGATAGGCACACTCAATATTAGGAGATTAATTCTCCCTGAACTAATATAAACCAATTTTTGTCCTAATCAGTTTCTCAGAAGGATTTTGAATGAAACTTGATAAACTCATTGAGAATTTATATTGCAGAATTCATGTCATGAACAGCTAAAATAGTTTTGAAGTAGCAAAAAACTGAAGGTCTACTAGATGTCAAACCATATCACAAAATTTTAATAATTAAAAATTATATTGGTTAGGAGTAGACAAGTAGATTGATGGAACAACATGAAGAATCTAGGAATAACTCATGTATATGTAGGAACTTAGTAAATGATAAAGTTGAAGAAGGACAGGCTATTTGATGTATGCCTTGGGAAAGTTAGCTATTTGGAAAAGTAAAATACAAATTCTGTTTAATACCATTCATATATAAGAAAAACAAATTCCAGATGGAATAATGGTCTAAATATAAAACTATGAAAGTTAAACTAAAATATAGATGTTATGTTCTCAGAATATGAAAAGCCTTCTTATCCAGAACCAAAAAAGCAAGACTATGTCATAATTTTAAACTTACATATGTCATAAAGTTAAAAGGGATTGACTTGGAGACAATGTTACTGACATATATTCACTTTCTAGAATATAAAAAGAACTACAGATGAGTAAAAGAAAGAAATATGTAAGAAATGGACAAAGGATAAAATAAGTAATTTTTAGGAAAAATGCCAATAGCTGTTAAACCCATGGAGAGATGCTCACCAGAAAATAGGAAATGTGTTGCAGTCAGTGGGGTTGCAAAGATTCGGTCACGACCTAGTGAATGAACAACAACAAATTAAAATTACCTCAGGGTTCCATTTTTTGCCTATTATGTTAGGAAAAGTTTGATGGTACTAAAGTGGGTGTAAGGAAATAGGCATTCTCATATTTTCTGGTGGAATATGTAAATTAATACAGCCATTTGGGGAATAACTGCAGTTCTAGTTGCTTCTAAGTGCCTTTTAAGTCAAAAAGATGCATATCCTATTACAAACTAGTTCTGTTTCTTGGTATATACTCCATAAAAGTACTTGTGTATGCACACAAGAATGGGGCACACACCAGGGTGTTCATTGCAGCATTATTGATAATAGTGAAAAATCAAAATGCACTAAACTTTGCTCTACCAACAGAATAGCTAAATAGACACACTGTAATATATTCACATTATTACACAGACCACAGCAGTTACAGAATATAGTATTGGTTGGCCAAAAAGTTCGCTTGGATTTTTACATACCATCTGACAGAAATACCTGACTAACTTTTTGGCCAACCCAACAGATCTTTGTGTCTTAACATGGAAAGATTTATAAGGCCTACCAAGTTTGAAAAGGCAAGTTGCAGAATGATACAATATACGGGAAAAAAAAAAATACGAATCTACAGACATACACTTGTGTATATATACATGTACATACACATTTCTCCTCCACCTTCAGAGGGTTAATTTAATTCATGTAACCTCTGACTTCACCCTTACAAAAAGATAGGCAAAGAAACATATGCACAAAGAGGTGGAGGGCGTAGGGGAAAAGTAGAAACTCCAATAGGCTTTGTCTTGGGAGAGATTTCAGCATCGGACTTGACTGTATTTAGTATCCAGGATGAGTTTAAGTAATATAACTTTCTAGAAACTGAGTGATACTTTTACCTGCAGCCCTCATAAATATGGAATATATCTAAGGCTAGAATGTTTAAATTTAGTTTCAGTTATTAATGATTTCTGCCATGGATTCCTTCTCTCTGTTAAGCATTGGCAGTAATTAAGACATTCTTCTTGTTTTGCCAGTATTTCATTTTAAGTTTCAAATTCACCAAGCTGACTTATTCCTGGAAAAGGCTGACCATCTTATTAAAAAGATCTAATTAAAACATATACCAGTGTCCACAGTCTTTAAGTGCATACAGTATAGAAGGTCTGAGTCCTTCACTCTATCAAGTGAAAAAGGTCTGAAGTCAAGTTCCAGCTCTAAACTCTTTAATGCATACTCTGCCCAGTGGTGGGGCCACAGCCTCCTCCTTTGCTTCTATCTGCTGTGGGCAGGTTCCATTTTTCACCAACTGATGGAACACAGCATCTGTGTTGTGGTTTCTTTTTAACCAGAATATAAGAAAGTATTTGCTGACTGAAGCCAGAGAAAAAAATAGACCTGAATTTCTTCAGGGTTGGCAGACTGCTGTTACAAAGGTAAGTAAGTGATAAAAAATGAAAACCCAGGCATGTCAAGGGGCTGAAATTATCTAAGGGGTGGGTGTTTTTAAATGCATATGAAGACTGATCATGAAGATAACCAAAGGAGAGTCTGGAGGCTGCAGGGAGGCAGCTCAGAATAAACCTCAGTTCAGTATTCATCATCTGGCTGCCCAGTTTCCTGCTGCTTGCTGGAGCAAGTAAATTCAATCATTTCATCCCTGGGGCAGCTTCTGATGATATGGTTGCTCTATTGAAAAAAAGACATCTGCTTCTTGCCTCATGGCTATTTCCAGATGATTCATATAGACCCAGAGAAATACTGACATGACTATTTTGGATTCACCAAGGGAGCAAGTGCACTGGGCTGCTTTCCAGGCATTTGGGGAAGACAAGTGGCTTGAGAGCTTCAGTTCTGAATACGGTCTAGAAGCAGCACTATGTTTAGCCGTAGACAGTAAAGCTGTATATGGGGCAGAGTAAGCAGGCCTACCCTCTTAACTCTGTCACAGATAGCATGGTCTTGCATTTTAGGGGGCACTGCTTTGTTTTCCAGGTGTTTTTATATGTATGATCTCATTTGATCCTTATAATCAGAGGTAGGCAAGTCATTTAGGAGTAAGAAGCATCTCTGACCTTCCCCAAAGTTCATCAAAACCATTGACCATCAGGTCCTTGAACTCAGGTCTATTTGGATCAATGACACAATGTTAAAGAAGCAGAGTCTTGAAATAAACCTTTAACCCAAACCCAAAGGGACAAGATTTATGCATTTATCCTTGAACTAAATGCTAACTTTTAAACTTAGGTTTCATGTTTTAAATACCCTAGTTTAGTAGTTGAAACCAGAACTGCTCTTGTGAATATTCTGAACTTACCCAACAGTATATCCAGGTATTCCCCTAAATTTAATCAGGATCTTTCAACACTGCAGACAGAATATAGTAACCAGTTCTTTGGAAAACATTCTGTTTACCTTTACAGTGTCTTTAAAAGAACAGGAGAGTTGTGAAATGCGAGATGAAGAGTGAAGACTGCCAAGCAGCATTTAGTACTAAGGATTCAGAGTCCAGGTCTGCGTTCTCTGAGTCACAATTCCATTTTGATTCCATTGTCAGTGAACTGACAGCAAAACTGATTATCCATGGAAGTTTTAAAATAGGATTTTTGACTTCCCATTTCTCATGTTTAGGCAAATGTTCTATAAGTTACTGATTGATAGCTCTTTTCATGTGACCAGGTGCCTCCATAAACTCAAACACTTTGTAAACCAGAGGTATATACCAGCTGTCTTGGATACAAGTTTCCTGCAGCTTTTCTTATCTGACAGGAAACACTTGATTTTATTTTAATACTTGTTTTGTTTTTCCCCTTAGTGTATTCCACAACAGAAAAACGATAGTGACTGTGGAGTATTTGTGCTCCAGGTAAATATTTTTTTATTTACAATTTATAAACTTGTTGGGTTTAGAGAAGAGAAGGCTGATGTGTGCATGGTACTAGGTACAGGTAACAGAACACTTTTCCTCCCAAACCTGTCATTGAAAAGCAGTAGTTCTTGCATTTTCATATATTATCATTAGGAAGAACCACCTTCTAAGGCTGAGGATAAATAATTGGTATCACCCGTGTATTATTAGAGGTTACTGGCAAGTCACATTGGAGACTGACCTGCATTGGTCCTGTCATACACTCTTGGCATTTGCAGAATTAACTATTTTTTTAACCACTGGCAAGTAGTCTTTTGCCAGAGTAAAAACTAACTAGATTTTAAATAAGGGCCACGTTCAGACACTGTGCTTTCTCATGCTGCAGGTTCCCTTAGGTTCAAAGAGCTATAGAAAAATTATATTTACAAAGGAAATCATAGTTTATAATCCATTATTTACAGATTTCCAAAGATCTTGGAAGATGGGCTCACTCATGACTCATGAATGTCCAGGGTTTGTAAACAAACTCAGGTTCTCACTTAAAGGCCATAGGAGATTTGACTGCATTCTCGGCAGGTTTCACCTTGAGAATTGGAGCCCCTTTGGCAGTTTTGCTTTTCACAGTATTGAGTGGGGAGGGAAGGAGTATCCCAAGCCATATACTTACCTGAAAACTTGACTGTAATTTGGAGGTAACTTTTTTTGGAGGTAAATGTTTTAAAACAGTATGTTTTACAAGTCTAAACCAATTTTAACATTTGCCTTAGACCCTATTCTGTTAAGTCTGCATCTAGTAAAATGGTGCGTTGGGCTGATACGTAACTCCACATGCCACTTAAGTGTTTCTGGGACCTTTCCAGTACTGCAAGTGCCTCGCCTTAGAGCAGCCTTTCCAGTTTTCCCAAGAAGACATGCCCCGAGTGCGAAAGCGGATTTACAAGGAGCTGTGTGAGTGCCGGCTCATGGACTGAATCAGCAGGGACTCTGGGAAGTCTGACCAAGTTGGAGCAGGTGGTTTGTTACTTGAATCTCCAAACACTTATTTGAATTTTTACAGGTATTTCAGATCAGTGGTGTTGGGCCACTATTGTTACCTCAAGTTTATTTTCTGCCCTTAACTCATTTCTCTAGTGACCATGTACTATTTTTTACTGTTCAGTTTGGTTTCATTTTTAATTTTATGGATTCTGTGTGTGTCCCCCCCATATTTAATATTTATTATCCAAACGCATGCATATAGACAGAGCATGCAGTGCAGAGTATTAAAAAAAAAAAAGCCTAGTAGATTTGGTGCAGCTTTTGAAACTTAGTTAGACGTGAACTGAATACAGGTTTAAATTTTAATTCCAGAACCTAAAAATGCAGGATGTTTTTGATAGAACATAACTCTGAGAGTAGCAGATGTTCCCTGGGGCATAAGGGGTAGCTAGGAGGGGTTTTGACAGTCAGTCCTCTGTTTTATTTTTACCAGCAGCACCTTTCACTGACTTCTCTCTTCAGTGAGTCCCATTCCTTTTAAAGGATAAAAAGGAAGTGGCCATAAACTGACTGGTATGTTCTATTTATGGTGGCACACTTGTAAGCACAGTGCCTGCCTTGTGAAGAGTTAAGATATGAGAAAACGAAAGTGACCTTGAGGGTCCAATTATCTCCACAAATGAGATTTCAGCCTTGGCTTTAAGATTTATAATAAATGCTTTAATCTTATAAAAAGCTTTTGCTGAAACACTGAACTCCTTGGATTCTTCTGGTTTTGACCCATTAAAATTTAGTATCTGTCAAACTAGTGGTGGAACAAATGAGAATCCAGCTCAAGAGTAACTTACAAGTTGTCACTTCCCCTGTATTTTTTCCCACATGGAAGAAATTAAGATTTGCCAAATACCTATTTCAAGGGTATTTAAAATATAAACATTCAAAACCAAAGACTAATTTTAGGTCTTTTGGATGTGGCTGGGGAAGAGAGAACAGAAAAGGTAATAAGGGAGACTTGATACTATGGGGGTTACAGCAAATGTTATGAATCTTTCCCTTCATTTCTCTAATGATTTCAGCAACAAATGCAGGACTTATCTGTCTCTGCTTGACCATCCCTGAGACTCCAGCACAGGAGTCCCTTTTTTTTTGCTTCCATGAACCTCATCTGGGGGAAAGCAGAAGTGGCCCTGTCCTTACCCTTTGCTGCATTAGGATTAAAGTAATGGATCTTGCATCTTTAACAGAGTTTTGTGATAACTGGAAAGGAAGAATAAGCAAATGGCAAAAGATACTTGGGTTAATGCCTCCTTAGGTGTGTGGAAGGTAGGGCTGACTGCCAGCAGTTGAGGGTGGAGTCAGAACATGTTTATGTGCAGGGTTCCCTATCCCCAGACATTCCAAGCACCAAAACCAGTGTTTACATTATAAACAGGCCAGCACTTTCCTACTCCGACTCAAAACTCCTTAGTATAAAACCAGGTCAGTATTTCTTCTTGTGCTTCATATCATTAGAAAGATTGAGATTAGAGGCACTTTGTGCTGCTACAGGTAGGGCTGCATCCACATTGGAAAGGTGATAAAATGGGTTGGATGTTTTCTTGAGGTTTTCAGGCATAATTATGCAAACGAGGTTTTTCAAATCTGTATGCCAGATGTTTGCTTTTTTATTTTTTTGTAATTAGTAGGCTGTTTAAAATGTCTTATACTTTAGAGTGCCATAGTTCATATCTCACTGACAGAACCAGGCATGCAAGAGAGTTGGGTTCTGGAAAAAAATCTTAATGCCCCAAGCTTGAGTTGTCATTTCTTTCAGTCTGAGAAATGGTCATTCTCTTAGCAGTGAGGCAGAGAGAACCTACAGTGAACTGTCCCAAGTCATGGGTCTGTTTCATGTCCGGCTTAATAGGGCACCTTGAGCTACACTGTCCAGCATGCTTTAGCTTAAATGTCAAATATTTTAAGTCTGGCTAAAATGTTTGTTATTCATAAGAAGCTTGTTTCAGTACACACAGTTGCTTCCCACTTGCCCTTCCTACCCCTAGTCTTGTGATTAGATATAAACCTCTATTTAGCCTAAGTCCTCCATTAGGATGGCCTTTTTTCCTGATGTTTGCAATAATGGTTTCCTTGCAACAGAAATTTCTGAAATATAGTCTGGGCTGTTGGTAGAAGAGACAGGCATTGTTTTGTTTTACTCTCACTAGCTTGGCACTGAATTGTCTAGGTGCCCACAAGGTGGGCAGACCTTATGCTTTGGGGGTTGAGGGCAGGCCTTACACAAACTAAAAGCTGCTTATGATGTGCCTTCAACAAGCTGCTCAGTCCTCTCCATCAGCAAACTTACCAGTCTGTAATTGCTTTTATCCTTTTGTAAAATCTATAGCAATGAATGTAGATTTAGTTGAACTTTTAGTTCTCTCAAACTAAATGGCTCAGACGGTAAAGCGTCTGTCTGCAATGCAGGAGACCCGGGTTCAATCCCTGGGTTGGGAAGATCCCCTGGAGAAGGAAACGTCAGCCCACTCCAGTACTCTTGCCTGGAAAATCCCATGGATGGAGAAGCCTGGTCGGCTACTGTCCATGCGGTCCACAAAGAGTCGGACACGACTGAGTGACTTCACTTTCACTTTGAGTTCTCTCAATCATAGAGAACCAATCTTCTCTTAAGAAAGGGAGAAGCAGCAGCTCCTTGCTGCTGCTTGGGCTTTGCATTTTATTTTCTATGTATCATTGAATATAATTAACACTGGTCACCATGAATTCATAGTTGGAACAAGGAAACAAACCTGAGACATCGCCAGCAGTAGCCTAAGTAGAGCTGCCCCCTTTCTCTGCAGATGTGGTGTACTACTTCCTGGGTTAGAAGGAATAACTGGGAGCTCTGCATGGATCAGACCCTTTAGGCAAGAACCAGTGTGTTAATAGTGTGAATTAGATGTACTGACTACCTGCTCTGCTGAATTGTTATGAAACTGAACTAATAAGCAGTTATAAAACACATACTTTGTTATGTGCTAGGCTCTGCCTCCTGGCCTGTAGATAATTTAAGAAGACCTAGGGAATACCATCAGACATGCTAATTGTATTTGGGTGTTAACAAAAGCAGATCTAGACAAGCTGTCCACTTAATGGTACCTTTTGGTCAGAAAAAATTTATTTAAAGATTATGATCATGTAAAATTACTCAAACCTTCTAGCAAACATATTTTTTGAAAAATAAACTAAATGCCTTTATAAATGTGTGTTCTCTCGTGTTGGGTAACATGTACTGTTTGGCGAGTAGTAACTTTTCCCAGTGGCACTCCAGTCACGACAAGGCTTATCTGCATAGGCTCTAAGCAGCTCACTGTCCAGTAGCAGCACTTTCTCCAATAATGGGAATGTTCTGTATTTGCATCCACTACAACAGCCATTACCACAGGTAGGAATCGAGCATCTGAAATGTGGCTAATGTGACTGAGGAACAGTTTTAATTAGCTGCATATAGCAAGAGACTACCATATTAGTAACTCTCAGATCAAAATGGACATGCAAATTCTGCACACTATGCAGATTCTCCCCCCAAATGGATTCCAGGCTAAGAGTGTTTCAATGTCTCTTGGTGAGGAAAAACACAGTAAGTTGGTCCAATTTTATTGAAATCTGTTACAGAAGACAATTCAAATATGAAATACTGTCTGTGGTTTTAAGGCCTATAGAAATCTGAATCATGTTTTACTGCAAAATAATATAAAATACATTAATTCAAACTACTGTAAAAAAGACTTTATGTCCTAATTAAATTACTTGCACGTTTTCCTAAATACTTACAACTAATTTAGAGATATCCAAATAGCCAATTTAAATTTGAGAAAACACACACTGTAACATGAAAGCTGTTCACATTGAGATACTCCAGCCACAACTTCACAAACTCCTGGAAAGTAGGAGATACTTTGTTGCTGGATGAAAAAATCTCACTTAGGTCAGGGAGAATTATACTAGACTAGCAGTTTAAAATGAGCAAGAATTCATGTAACATTAGAGAAATCATCTCTTGCCTTACAAATGCAAAATAAATCCTCTAGACTCCCTTCTGAGAGTCGTAGAGACCATCAGCTGACTGTCCAGCCTCTGAAACATAGCACAATTGGAGAAAAAACAAGACAGACTTCAATGTAAGAACTGGCCAAAACATTTCCCAAGGGAACCATTTCTGATTTTGTTAAGCCATTCTCTCAATCTGTAAGCTCTTTAAAAAAAACAAAAAAACACAAACACCACAAAACACTCCATTCCCAAGATCAGTCTGAAAATGAAAAAAATAGATCTGAAGGTGTTCACATCTCACATTTTGAAAAATGTGTTTAGTAAATAAATATCCTTCAATCCCTGTCCCTTATTTCCTGATATACAAAGCATGTAAAGCAGGTGGTGTTCCCCGGGACTGTCTAAAGCTTACTTTTATACCAACTGTTCAGGAATTTCCATTAAGTTTTGCCTTTACAGATTAAAAATCAACACAGAAAAAAAAAAACAACTTCAGTTATCAAGCATCTGTTCCCCTAATTTAGAGCAAAGCTACATAACATAGCAAAAGTCTACTTATTAAACTTTATCTTATGAAAACTTAAAATTTTTAAAATAGTAATTCCAGGTCCCAAGGTAGACCATGAACCTACTTAGATGCAAACATGGTAGACACTTAAAAATTTTTTCCAGTCTTCTAAAAGAAGTGTGTTTTTGGCTGACAGATCAACATTATACATGAAGTCTGTTGCTAAGGAACACAATTTTTGACCTAGTAACAGAAATCATTTTGGTAATCTGACACAAAACCAAGATTCTAAGATTTAATTCTACAGAATTAAAGGCATTCTTTTGGATTCTGTTCTTTAATAATTTTTAAGAGGAAAACCATGACAAGGCTTCCAGCTCAGTAGAAACATTGATTAAAGCTTGGTTTAAAAAAAAAAAAAAACAAAAGGCAGGTTTGCAGACCTTGGGTAACACCCGTCAAATTCAACAGGCCAAAGGAGTGGGCTTTCATGATGGGGCTCTCAACCACTCACTGGTTTTGGGCCAGTTTTCCATAGCCACCTCTTCCAGCATCATAGTCCTGACGATATTCATCTCGTACCTTAATTGAAAAGAACATGTTACAGTACAGAGATTAGTGTAACAAACATGCCTTCCAAAATATGTCAGACAAATAACTAAGCCTTTTCAGATGTCATAATGTAAACATTGTTAAGTGTAACATGATTTTGAGCAACTGATGATAAAGTTCAACTGCCCTGCAAAATTATTTTAATACTGCTTTTTTTAAAAAAACCAAACATCAGGCTTACACACTCAGCATTCAAAGATAGCACATTCCAAAGAATATTTAAACTATACTGAAATAAAAATGGAAAAGTTGTTTTAGTACATTCTGCTTTGCTCAACATTCCTGCAGGAGAATATTCAGCCCCTTGCAGAAGTCCAGTAATGGTTGCTTGCAAAGATATACTATTTAATGGTATTTTAAAATATTAATAATTTATCAACCCCAATGGATGGATTCACTTCAAGCCAAGGTTATAGGCACAGTTATTTTGAGAAGAGCAAATACAAATTGACAAAACACATCGTTTAGGACTGGAATCCCAGGCAAAGGCTGAGCACAGAAAACCTTCCTGCGTACCTGGCCCCCAGAACGCCCACGGCCATACTGCCTGCCCTCCTTAAAGCCTGCATCCCAGTCTGTACGAATGATCCGGTCATCCAGACGAGTTCCATTTATATACCGCATGGCATTTTCTGCATCTGCTCTTGAATAGTATCTTAATTATGATTATTAAGGAATTAACATTTCTCCAGACATTTTTGTAAATAGAGGAAGAAACATCTAAATGAAGCTGAGCTAAAGAGTACAAAAACTAATCCAACCAGATGGAGATCAAAGACATTAATTTGGTTTATAGGCCTGTTGAGGTTGGTCCAGAAGCAGTCAAAAATGGTATCTCATCCTCAGCTACACTGATGGTTTTTTTTGGATAATCCTGTTAAATACCCAATCCCACTATCTCCATATTTTCTTTTGCAAAATACAGATATGTTCTGTGCAGGTTTAAACCACGAACTGTTATCCAAGGAAACAACAGCATCTTTCGGTTCCCTGAATATGAAGCTGTACATTCAAGAACCACCTTAAAAAGAGGTCACTGCCTAAGACCTGCCATCACATTTCATTAGAAGGAAACACTCAAAAAGTATCACTCAAGTCAGTAGTTCTAAACCAGATCTACTAAATCTATTTTTGGGATGCTACTAAAAACTATATGTAAGTAATTATATCTGGATCTAGGAAATACTGATCTGGACCTTTCCCCTTGTCTATAATTACACAGGTAGGGAAACACTTGCTGAAATTCCAGTGTCTACACAATGCCTAGCACACATGGGCATTCAATAATTCTTTGTTGAATGAAATGAATGCTAAAGGGCAAATTGTGGGGGGAGGCGGGATACTGACAATGAAAGGTAGCCTTTCTTTTGGGTATTTGTCATCTTGATTATTGATCTTTGACCTTCAAGGCAAATGCAAAAACATTCCAGTTCTTAAACACTGATTAGTATCTAATATTTTCTTTGTCTTTTTTGTCCCCTGTGAATTATTTTACATTCTCGGCACCAGAGGTGAAAGCAAAACCTGGGCACTCGTCCCTTGTGTCTGAAGGAGTAAAAGAAGCTTGCAGAGCCCAGAAATCAGACACCAAAGTCAGAAGTGGGGAATAGGTTCAAACGTGGGGCTTCTGATTCAACCTGATAGTGAGCACATTTTGTCTTCTTTCCTTCTCAGGGCCTCCATTAGACAACAGGAAAGAAACATACACCCAAAGAGTAGAAGAGGCCATCAGCAGATGAGAGATGCAAAAGCTAAAGATTAATAATGGGTGAAACAAAGTCACAGTAGGAAATACTCCTGAAAGGCTTAAAGGAGACAGCAAACCCAGGAAGCTCTTAATTCCAAGTTGATTAAGTAGTAAGGCTGCAAATAGGGTTTAATTAAAGGTCTCTATGTGGGAAGAAGACCTTTTAGCAGGAACACATTTAATTCCAGGCAAATAAAGAAGATAGGGTTACTGACTGAAGGAACTATGGCATTGTCTTTAACATCAGCAAGCTAAAATCTTTTTTCATTCTAGCATTTAAAAAACCCACATGTCCCAAAGGCAAGGCAACAACTTAAGAAGATCTGCCACAGATCTGTGGCTCTAGCCACAAAGTCAGCCTTTTCCCCCAGAAACCAAGGGATCACCAGAAATTTAAGGAAATTTTACAGCATAAATACAATGGAAAGAAACAATTCAAAGCACAGAAAATTCAAATGACATGGTGGACTAGGTCTGGAAAATTTCTCAAAATGACCAAAAAAGAAAATAACAGTTAAAAAACAAGATATGAAAGGGTAAATCCAGGTGGTCAAATGTATGGAGAGGTTTCAGGGAGAGAATGGTCACAAGTAAATATGGTTATGACATGTACAAGCATCAAGCTATATCCATCTACATAATACTATGTAGCTGTTATAAAAAGAGGTAACCTACATGTGCTAACATGGAACAATCTCTAAAGTAGATGAAAAAAAGTGCATACAATATGCTACCGCACATACACAGAATTACTTCTGGAAAGACACCAATGAGATTGATAGCTAATGTCTCTGAACTTAGAATGATAATGGGGCTTCTATTTTTCAATACACTCTTTGAACTTTCTGAAGTACCATAAGCATATACATTTTCAAAGACTTACTTAACCAACTATCAAAAAAGAATGGATTTCAGAACATAATGTATATGTTATTAGCTTTCCCAGTGTAAACAGTATAGACATATTGGACAGAAGGCAGGAGTAGATGAAGGAAGAAGAGGAAGAGGTAAGTGCAGTGATGCTAATCAACAAGTGTCCTCACTCATCTTTCAAAACAGGCATCAGCCACTCTTGGCCCCAGCTTCGGGCAACAGCTACACGAGACACACAGGAAGGATACTCCACAAAGCAGAACCCACATGCTGTCTTCTTCATTTTATCCAGGCCCATGATGATTTTCTTTATGTCACCACTTTTGCTGAAGAGCTCATAGATTTGTTCTTCTGTTGTATAAAAGGAAAGATTTCCAACATACAATGTACAGCTTTTCTTCAGTAATTTTTCCTGTTCTTCATTGTCACCCTAGAATTTCCGAGATAGGGAGCAAAGTGGAGGGAAAAAAAAGGCACAAAACAATATGAAGGGTAAGCTCCAAGTTACATTTTTTAGAAGTATGAATTTAACATGGATACCATACAGAAGCAACAGGTAATATGTCCACCTCTAGGGAGAATCAAGGGACTGCAGGTCAGGTTTGTGTGTATGGTCTCATTTAATTTATCATCATCAGTCTACCTGAGGGAAGATGGTTAAGTAACTTGTCCAAGATCATGCAGCTAATCAGTAGTTGCAGTTGGAACCCAAGCCCAGTCTTATCCCTAATCCCCTATTTCCTTAAAAAGTTCACAGGACAAGAGTCATTCTACAATAAAAATAGGTTTTTCAGGACTTTGGAATGAGACACTGAACAAGTTTATTACTGCAGTTACTGACTTGTTAAAATTATGGTCAAGAAGCATTTTCCTCTTTCTTTCTCACATGTTTAAGTCATGTCCCAACAAACAGCTTACAGTTTAAGACAACTAGTATTAGTACTTATGTAAGGTAAGACATAATATAGATACCATTCAGGAACTACTGTAGAAATTCTATAAGACAGTATCTTACAGTAGTCTAAATAAAGCTATAGGCTTTAGACTGCAGATAGACAACAGTACAAGTTTAATCCTTTCACTATTGTAATCTTGCAGAATGCCTGAAACTCAACATGGCTATGATGTGGTACTTTCTAAAGTGAGGGATAGACGTGTAAAATAATGTCTGTGCATGTGTTTACTCGTTCAGTCATGTCCAACTCCTTTTGACCCCATAGGCTGCAGCTCACCAGGCTCCTCTGTCCATGGGATTCTCCAGAGGAGAATACTGGAGTGGGTTGCCATGCCCTCCTCCAGCATATCTTCCCAACCCAGGGATTAAACACTGGTCCCCTGTATCACAGACAGATTCTTTACCAGCTGAGCTACCAGGGAAGCCCATAATCATGCCTGGTATATAGTAAACATTTAAAAAACTAAATATTGGATAAATCTGAGATCTTTCTCAATTTTGCCTCAAATTTGTTTTCCCACCCTACAAACACATTTTAGACTTTCTCCACACCCACGCTCTTCTATACCTGATCCCTCCTTTCTCAATCTTCTGAATCTTCAACAGCCCCTCCCTTTCTTGTGCTGGATTAAGATTACTTACCTCCATTGTCTGGATTAAGATTATTTACCTCCATTGTACTCTTAGGTTATGGAAAACTGTCTTCCCTCTCTATGCTTTAGCAGACACTTCCACAACAGCACTCAATACAAATTTACTAAATAACCAATACTTAATGAGTGTCACCTTCACTCCATCCCTGTCTTTGCTGATACTGAAGAACCCACCTTGAATATCTGCAGCCTCGGCCATTTCACAGAATCTGCTATGGCATGGGTCAAAAGGAACTTTCCCTGTTCGGAAACCCAGCAGTTCTCCGATTTTGACATCCAGACCCTTACCACGTTGGTCCCCCTCCTCACACCGAGGGCTCCCTAAAGGTGGGGGCAGGGCTCAACTTTGTCTGCCACCAGGTACAAGCCTTTTGTAGGGCCATTTTACTAGCCTATGGAAAAGGGAAACGCCAAACACAGTTTGGTAGATGTAACTTAAAAGTCCCGGTATCTGGATCAGGATGGTGCTTCCACATGCTGCACGTGTCAAAAAGACACCCTTTTTTGATACTTGCAGCAAAATCACAAAGTCACTTTCCCGCGACACCGTTCGTGAAAACGCAAGCCACCACTACTACTGCCGCCCATCTGCAATGGCTCGGAAACAGAGAGCATCTGCTAGGGAACGTGAAAGCCTGCCTCAAATTCCCTTCCTACGAGAGAGGGGGATTTGATAATATCCAAACGCCCTTTTGGCATCCATTCCCCAACAGGCACCCAGGCTTCCCTTCGCATTTCGGGATACCAGAGAATGGGAGACGACACAATGAGACAAGAGCAAACCGAGTCTCAGCGTTCTGGCCCGAGGCTCTTTCTCGCGACCCGGCTTCCCTCACCCGGAAGTGCTGGTCCCGGTACTGGCTCAGCTCGACGTAGGAGTCGCTGCGCAGCGCCTTCAGGAGGCCACCCGACATAGTGCAGAGAGGTGGCAGAGGACACCGCCACTCAAGAGTATAACCAGGTAGCCTCAGCAGTGGCGGAACCGGAAACGCGCAGATACGGCTGCGGAAAGTCGAAATCCGGTGCTCCAATCCCAGGGCGGCAGTGTCGTCACCGGGCGGCGCCGGCGCACACACGGCCGGTAGTCAGGTGTCGCCGATCAGAAGCGAGAGCGGCGTGCTTCGGGTTCCGGGTCGCTCCGAGGATGGTTCTGCGGCGGCTGCTGGCCGCCCTCCTGCACAGCTCGCAGCTGGTGGAGCGTCTCTCAGAGTCTCGGCCCATCCGGCGTGCGGCACAGCTCACCGCCTTTGCGCTGCTGCAGGCTCAGCTCCGCGGACAGGACGCGGCCCGGCGCTTGCGAGCCATCGCGGCTGGGCCCGCTGGCTCCCTGGGCCGCCGCGCTGCCCGTTTCAGAGACACCTTCACTCAGGAGCTACGCCGGGGCCTCCGGGAACGCCCGCGGCCACCACCAGGTAGCCAGAAAGGCCCAGGAGCAAACCCCTAAACCCAGGCTGGGCCAGGTCGAGGTCGCCTGTTTCCCCTCTGGGCTGGACACCGGCCTCGGCGCTAAGGAGTCATCCCTCATCCCTGACGATACACACGGCCTGAAATCCTGACTCAAGTTGTTTGCCTACATACGTCCCACTCATCAGAGAGCCCGGGCCAAACTTGACACCCCCAGGGAAGCCGTGATCGGACAGGACACAGCGAAGGAAGAAACTCCCTGAAGCCTGACAGAGATAGATAGGCTCGGCCCTGATTCACCGCGGACAGAGAGCCATGGACCTAAGTACAACCGGCGAGAGGTTGCAGATGGGACTAAAACTAGTGATCGATGCTGCTGCCGCTGCACTGATGTAGCAAGTCGCTACTTCCAGGGGAGATCCTGGATGGAAAGACAATCCTGCAACTGCCAAAAATCCTCTGATTAAATGTGTGAGCTGAGTAATGGGTATTGTTACAGGACAAGGTTCTTTTGCCCCGTGCGCAGCAAGCCAAATGCGGAGATGCAAAGGTTTCCAGCGAAGAGGATTTACTGGCAAGGCAGCCAGGAGAGGAGAACTAGTCTCAGATCTGGTCTTCCTCAAGGCAAAGGGGTTGGGATATTTATGGGATAAAGCAGCAGCAAGGCGGCGGGAGGTGTGGGGAAAGATGATTGGAG
The DNA here is from genome assembly GCF_001704415.2 of Capra hircus. Lineage (NCBI taxonomy): Eukaryota > Metazoa > Chordata > Mammalia > Artiodactyla > Bovidae > Capra > Capra hircus. The sequence continues at coordinate 71,141,202 of NC_030808.1, forward strand.
AAAGGTGTGGTAATTGTAGTTCTGCACAGGTGTAACTATGCCACATGCATCTGCAGCTTGAAAAATAGGTTCTTAGCATCATCTGGGAGAAGGAAATGGCAATCCACTCCAGTATTCTTGCCTGGAGAGTCCCAGGGACGGGGGAGCCTGGTGGGCTGCCGTCTTTGCGGTCGCACAGAGTCAGACACGACTGAAGCGACTCAGCAGCAGAAGCAGCACCATCTGCGGAGAAGGCAATGATTGCACCCCACTCCAGTACTCTTGCCTGGAAAGTCCCATGGACGGAGGAGCCTGGTGAGCAGCAGTCCATGGGGTATCGAAGAGTCAGACACGACTGAGCGACTTCACTTTCATGCATTGGAGAAGGAAATGGCAACCCACTCCAGTGTTCTTGCCAGGAGAATCCCTGGGATGGGGGGGCCTGGTGGGCTGCCGTTTATGGGGTCGCACAGAGTCGGACATGACTGAAGCGACTTAGCAGTAGCAGCAGCAGCACCATCTGAGGGTGGAGTTTTCTGCTCTCTGATGTCAAAAGGTCAGGAGCATGCCCAGTTGGACGGTTGGTGGTCCTATCCAGTCTTAACCAACTCACCTTAAACTAGACACAGCTGACTCCAAGAACCTGGAAAACAACTCACCATCAAACATAGCTAGGCTTGATGCTGCTTCCAGGCTGAGGGAGTCATAAGATGACCTTGACTAGTGAAGGCAGATGAGATGGATCCACCCATGCCTTCAGTATGAACCTGGCGCTTATCTGAGAAGGTGGATTAGGATTCCTGGGACCATAGGAATTACACAGTACTACAGTATAATAATAATGTATATTATTATACATTATAATACTAGTTAACACATATTGAATATTTCCTCTGTTCTGGGCACCACTCCTTACAACCACTTTCACATGTGGAAGTGTAACGCTATTTCTTAACTCATTTTCTGCTGCCGCCACCACCATCACCACTGGGTATCGGGACAACTGTCTACCATGGGACAAGCCACCTGAATTCCTTGTCCCTATTTTAGAGGGTCTGAGATACACTCTATGCTGCAGCTAACAGACCCACAATTAGGCAATCCATGTATGCACTGATTGTCTCTAATCAGGCTACAGAGTTAATCATGCAATCTAGAAAGCTCAAAGCAGGAGAAACAATTTATATTCTGACTCTGTGGGAGTCACAGAGGGAGCTGGATAGCATGGAGACCTATCCTGGGCATGAGGCAGCAAGAGCAGCTTGTCCTCCTCTTTCCTGGTGGTCAAAGATCTGACTTGACATTCTACCCTCCAGCCTTCCCATCAGAGGCGCTTCTGGTCAATCCTCTCTGAGGCCAGTGTCCCACTCTCCTATTGACAAAGTCTTAGTTTGGCACCCTGCTCTCCTGTCCCCCATCTCCCAGACCAGAGGCAACTCACTGAATTCTCCTTTGAGCTTGACAGTAAGGAGCCCAAGGAGCTTGTTCATTCTGCCTTGATTGCCTCACTGGTCTCAGTCCCACTCGTTTGTCTCTGGATCTGGATATCAGAGCAGCACAATGTTAGCAGTCCCCAACCCAACCCCTTACCTTCAACATAAGCAGCCTTCAAGCACACTCACAGTTGGGTCTTTTTCTAGACTGGCAGAAACAAAAAGGGAAACTGCAGGAAGCAATGAAGCTTTTAGCAAGCTGGCCATTTGGTAAGGAAGGAAAGGAAAAAAAAAAGAAGGCAGATGTTTTATATTTTGTGGTAGTGTGTGGGAACTAAATTCCTTCCATTTGTAGGAGTCTGAGAGCAGAGCAAGAAAATGGTCCTTTCTTCTCCAGCTAGAGGTGACTCGGATGCCTCCTGGCTTTGGAAGCCTCCAGTGTAATCTGGCTTGTCATCCCACCACTTACCCTAAAAGAACAAACCGCAAGAACATGAAACTATCATGAACAGGTCCTATAATTTTAAAGAGGGAACTATTGGGTAGTGTGCTACAGTTAGCTTAGGCCAGCTCAGAAGAGGGATCCTTGACATCTCCCAAGTTCAGTAACATCATTTTAGTAGTTTAAAATCATCCATGGTGAGAGTATATACAACACAGAAGTTGGCGAAACACCAGAAATAAGGGCTATTTTGCCCCTAGAGAATGGGTTGCTAAACATTTACCAGCATGCCACTGATCCTCTCTGTCAGGGCTGGAGTCCTGAGGCAGATGTGGCTGGGGACCCAAGCAGCAGCCTGTGGGAAGTGGAGCTTCAAGATGACCCAGGGCTCTAGCTGGCGGAAGGTGCTCCTCCAGCCCACTGCTCGCAGAGGCCTGGGTACCTCTGGTTCTCCAGAGACGGCAGGGTTGTGAGGAGGGAGAATGAGGACAGGCTGAGTGCCACAGCTGGTCACAATCCCAGTGGACTGGGCAGGGGTGCCCTGTGTTGCAGGGAGCGGCATGCCCAGGTGTGATGGCTTCCACCAACACAGCAGGTATGGGTTTGGAATGGGGTTTGCTCTTGAGCCTGTGAAGGGGCTTCAGACAGAGGCTTTGAACATGGAGAGTGACCAGACCACATTTAAGGTTTTGTGGCCAAGTGCCACCAGAATCCAGCCTTCTGTCTCCATTCCCATGGGGCTGAACATCTGGGCTCTCTGACCCCTGACGAGTGAGATGCAGGGACTTCCCTGGTGGTGCAATGCTTAAGAATCTGCTTTGCAGTGTAGGGGACACAGGTTTAATCCTTGGTCAGGGAACTAAGATCCCTCATGCCTCAAAACAACTCAGCCCACACACTGCAACTACCAAGCCCATGCTCTGGAGCCCGTGAGCCACAGATAGGGTCCGTGTACTGCCATGAAGTTCCCACGAGATGTGACAAAGATCCTGCATGCCACAGCTAGCCCCAGCACAGTCAAATAAATAACTATTAGTGAGGTGCAGACATTTTCCACCTCTCTCAGGGACAGGAGTAGCAGAGTGGATAGGAGAAAAATTCCAGAACTACTCGTTTTGGTAATAACCAAGCATTGAGACAGATGCCAAAGTGCCTTTAAATACACCATACCCACTTCTATGCTTACAGAGCTTTGGGAAGGAACTTGTACTGTAGACCCAGGAACAACACAGTGTTAGCTGGCAGACACCTCAGAGACCATCGTGCAGGCTGGAAAACAGGCTGGGTGAGGGGAAGGGGCTTTCTTAGAGCATGTAGCCATCGTGGAGAAGACCAGGGACTCGAACTAGGCCTCCTGAATCTGAGCTACCTTCTTTTGAATATCACTACACTGCCTCCTTCCAGGTATCTAGGAGGCCAAAGGGTTGTCATGACAGCAAGAGGTAAGGCATCCTGGAAACTTTAGGGGAAGTCATTCAGGAATGTCATTAGGAGATTGCTGTCTCCTTTCACAATCAGGTGCGATTTATTTGTTTAAAACATCACAGTGACTGGAAGGAATAGGGCAGGAATAGACATTTGGCGTCACTGATTACATTAGGTTCTTTGGGGACCTTGGCGTCAGGACCATGACTGATCAGATCTTTGGTTTTTGAGGGGAAGTGAATGTCAGTTTACCCAGGAGGTGGAACTGCACAGGAGAGGCAGTGGTGGGGATTCTGGAAGGGAAAGGAAAGGAAGAGAATCAGGCTCTCCCAGTCTAGCCAACACTTAGAGGTGGAAAGGGGCCCTCACTTAGGGCTGAGTCTTGGGCAGTGGCTTCTGTGTCATATTGTCAGGCTTCTCCCCCAGCTCTAGGATATGAAGGCTGAGATGGTCCCTCCAAGCCTTGCTCAGCAGGGAGGACAGGGCTGGCGGGTCCTCCAGGGTCAGGTGGGGAAAGATGAGCGTCTCACTCCTGAGTGGGAAGCGGCACTTCCTCACGGCCAGCCTGGTGGTGCCAGGGGTCACCACAAACAGGCGGCAGAGCCATGGCCCCCCGGCCGCTTGGCAGGCTGGGTGTCTGGTAAAGTTGTTCAGGGCTTGGCACAGGACCCGGTCCTCAGCCCCGCCCATGTCCACCACGTCCACTGGCAAGCCCAAGCCTGGGAGGTGCAGGAGGTGCCGGGGGGGCATGTAGGTGTGGGTGAAGACGAGTGTGAAGTGGGTGGGTACACGCAGGGCCTCAGGGGCATGAACCACCCGCTCCAGGTGCCCCAGGCCAGGCACAAGGCCCCCCTGGTGCAGACAGCCGAAGAAGAGGGCACCCAGGATGTTGAAGAGGGCCAGAGTGCCCCTGCAGGGGGCCGGCTGGGTCTGCAGACTACAGAGCAGGACAAGGGGCACCAGGAGGGGGATCAGGAACCGAGCCTCCTGGTGGCTAAAGGCAGACAGCAGGGCGAGGGGCACAAAGTAGAAGAGCAGGAGGAGAGACCTGGGGCTGGGCCGTGGGCTCCAGGCTTCCAGTGTCCTTGGGAAGCCCATCTGGGCAAAGGCCTGCAAGCCAGCCCACAGCTGCTGCCACGCGGCCTGCAGGCTATGGGCGTGCAGCGCCCCAAAGAGCAGGAAGCCATTGACAGCCAGGTGAGTGAGCCTCGCATGGGTGCCGTGCCTTGCCAGGTTCACTGGATCCAGGTTGTAGCGCAAGAAGTTGGCAGGCGTAAGGACAAGGGTACTGGGTCTAGATGGACCGGAGAAGTACCAGCTGTCCACAGCCACAAATACCACTGCAGTGAGGCTTGCCCCCGGGAGCAGCGCCAGGGCTTGCTGGGTCAGTGACTTGAAGCTGAAATCTGTGGCTCTGCAAGTGCCCCAGAGGAAAAGGGGGACCAGAGCAAAGGCCAGAAAGGTGGGCCGGTTGAAGAAGCCAGCCACCACGAGGCCCCCAAGAAGCCAGCCATGCCACCGTGGGCCTGGAGCAGGCTTCCTAGGTGTGCGGCTCCCGGACACCCTGGGGGACACCAGTACCAGCAGCCAGGCGAAGAGCAGTCCCTCGATGGCATTGGAGAAGGTCCTTGTGTAGAAGACCAGGGTGACATAGGACCCCGACAGCAGGAGCAGGGCGTTCCAGCGCTCCGCCCCCCAGCCTGGAGCCAGGTGGTACACGGCCAGGTCCAGGGCAAAGGAGAGGGCAGTGAGGAGGAGTCGGGGCGCCACCAGCAGCATGTAGCCACTCACCACGCCTGGCCATGGCCCCCACTCTTCCCAGAGCCTGAGGAGCCAGAAGGCAGAGCCAGAGGTCAGCAGTGGGAAGACCGCCGTGCGGCAGGGGCTGCTGGGGTGAAACTCCCAGGGCCGGGCGGCCTCGACGCCCAAGACATCCCCTGCGGAGAGAGGAGAGGTGAGCCAGATCCCAGCTCAGGAACATGGTAGACCAAACCCCAGCCTGGCCCCCAGGACTGTCTGCGCCCCACACAACCCTGGGGCTGTGAAGCTGACAGAGCCCACTCCTGAGAGCAGGTGACGTCATGGGGGACCGCTGGCCCCAAGGCAGGGAGAGCCCCCGGGTGGGTGTGACAAAAGCCACAGGAACCCTTCAGACCAGAGTCATCTGCAGCTGGTGCTGAAGAGACAAGAACTAGCCTGGCCCACACCGTGTAATACCCTGAGCAGGGAGCCTGGGTGGGACTTCTGATTCACAGAACTGTGAGCTTCCAGGTCAGCAGTGGGAAGACCACCATGCGGCAGGGGCTGCTGGGGTGGAACTCCAGGGTTAAGCTGCTAGGCCTGTGATGGTCTGCTGTGCAGCCCCGTGCCTGGGAAGCGAGGTAACACTGTGCCCTGGACAGCATGTGTAGGGAGGAGCAGGGGGAGGCTCCATTCCCCTTCTTGGCGCTCTAAGGTCTCCAGAGTCAAAAACGCATCTCTGTGATCATGACTGTCCTCCAGGCCAGGCAGTGTGAGAGTGCAGAAGGGAGTGAGCAACTGTGCTTATGGTCCAAGGTTACTAGTTTTATCTAGGATTCTTAGTTTTTAAAATGAATATACTTGTGTAATTAAAATTACTTGCTGTGTGGCACTTGCTGTCCGTGACCCTGTACCCCACTGTCACAGAGCTTGGAGTGGGGATGAGGGAAAAAACTTTATTTCTGCATCTTAGCTCCAGGTCTCACAACATCTCCCACTTGATAACACTGCGGGTTGTTTAAGGCTCTTTGCTTCTCCTCCTATTCGTCCAGACTTTTGGCAGTTTTCTCTACGTCAGAAGGTGAAAGGGAAAAAATAAAGTCTTGGGTCAGATCATCCGGCTGCTTTTTACTGGCTCAGGTTAAAACGGGGTGGAAAAGAAGACCGACCTGGGCTTCCTTGGTGGCTCAGTGGTAAACAATCTGCCTGTCAGTACAGGAGACGTGGGCTCAATCCCCAATCCAAGAAGATCCCACATGCTGCGGAGCAACTAAGCCTGTGGGCCACAACTATTGAGCCCACGTGTCACAACTACTGAAGCCGTCACACCATAGAGTCTGTGTTTTGCAACAAGAGAAGCCACCTCAATGAGAAGCCCTCACACCATAACTAAGTATATCCCCGCTCACCACAACTAGAGAAAATTGCCCGTGAAGCAGTGAAGACCCAGCAAGACAAAAGTAAATAAGGTTAAAAAACTAATGAAGACTGGACTTTTCAACTTTAAAAACAAATCCACCTGCTGAGGTCTATGGCAGAAAGGACTGATACCTCCTTACTATCCATTTCTTCCTTCATCCTTAGTCTCTTTAGCTGGGCATGTGGTCAGATATAAAGACTGTATTTTTAGCATCCCTTTGCAGCTAGGTGTGGTCACATGACATATTCTGACCAATAAAATGAAAATGAGCAAAAAAGTATGTGACTTTCAAAATATGGCCTTAAAGAAAATAGGAATGCCTATCTCTTTTCTGGTGGTGGGAAAGACCCGGTGTTTAACCTGATGGCTGGAGCTCAGGCAGACATCTTGAGCCATGAGGAAGAAGGCCTGTTACCACAACATCTGAAAAGCCTCAAGGTTTCTGGCAACTGTCTTAATGATGTGTCCTATACCACCTAGAAGTTCCAACAAGTGAGCAGTCTAGGTGTGAGTTCCCTCAGACATCACATGAGCCTAGAGAAGCAAAGTTTCATTATTATGTCACAGCCCTGTATAGGCTTCCCCAACCACTGGGGAAGCCCAGCTTTGAAATCCTTCCCCTGAGAAGCCCCAAACAGCTTTTGTTCTGAAAACCCGTACTGTTGGTATAAGCAGGAAAACATCAAAGAGGCTGGCATTTCATTGGTAACACTTAGAAGGTCAGTGTCGCCCCTCAGGAAGGAGATATGAAGTTCCTACTCTTAGATTCCTATGCCAGAGAGGCTTGTGGATTTACTGCTCATTTGCACAGACATTTTTCTCCCTCTGCACTAAATATCCAGGGGCTTCCCAGGTGGCACAGTTGGTAAAGAATCCGCTCGCCAATGCAAGAGACACAGATTTGATCCCTGGGTTGGGAAGATTCCCTCAAGAAGGAAATGGGCACCCACTCCAGCATTCTTGCCTGGGAAATTCCATGGACAGAGAAGCCTGGTAGGGGTTGCAAAGTCAGATAGAATTGAACATTCATGCACGCTCTAAATAACCAACCAGCTCCTCGACCAGACTTTGCTGCACAAACTTATCTTAACCACACAAGGGATGCTTTACCTGCTATGACCTCGGGAGACTGGAAGAACTCATCTGGGTGCACGTAGCCTGTCTGTGGAAGGAGACACCACGCCAGGCGGAGCAGGCCAAGGCTGCCCCACAGCACCCTGGCTGCCATCTCCATATCAAATTGCTGCAGGGACACTGGGCCAGAGTCTAGAATGACTTCAGCTGCTACAGATGCTATTCTGGTTCCACAGCTCTACATCTGCCAAGGATAACATTTGTTAGTTATTGTAATGTAAATCATATGTTCAGCTGTCTGAACAAACTCAAAATGGGTCTACACACAATACAAATCTTAATAATAACAGTTGCTGTTTACTAAGTGCCTGCTAAATCCAGGAACTTTACATGCATATCTCATTTAATTCTTTCCACATTCTAAGATGCTGCTGCTGCTGCTAAGTCACTTCAATCGTGTCCGACTCTGTGCGACTCCATAGACGGCAGCCCACCAGGCTCCCCCATCCCTGGGATTCTCCAGGCAACAACACTGGAGTGGGTTGCCATTTCCTTCTCCAATGCATGAAAGTGAAAAGTGAAAAGTGAAAGTGAAGTTGCTCAGTCGTGTCCAACTCTTTGCGACCCCATGGACTGCAGCCTACCAGGCTCCTCCGTCCATGGGATTTTCCAGGCAAGAGTACTGGAGTGGGTTGCCATTGCCTTCTCTGATGGTGAGATAGTGAGTCTTATCTCCATTTTACAGATAGGGAAACTGAGGCCTCTGTTGAGCAACCTGGTTACTTGCTAACCATATTTGTTAAGTGTCTAAACACAATATTTGCAAGTAGGATTAAAGTACCTTTCAAATCTGGGTCTCCAGCCCCATTCTACTCACCAGCTCCTATTTACAAGCAAGCATGGCAGCCTGGCTCTTAGAGTTCTGAAAACTTAAGAACTTCAATGGATTCCACCCATTTCTCTGCAAAAAATGAACTACATGTGACTTCATTGTCTTCAGTTTACTCCCTCCAAATTTCATACACCTTGGAACCCACCTTTTGGAAGGTGATAGAAACAGTGCTTCCCAAATTTATATGTTGAAATTCTGATGTAACGATGTCAGGAAGTGGGGCCTTTGGAAGCTGCTTAGGTCATTAGGGTGGAGCTCTCACGCAGATTAGCGTTCCTATAGGAGACACCAGGCGTTTATATAAGGGCTCCCTCACTCCTTCCACCACATAGTGAGGACATAGTGAGAAGTTGCTGACTATGAACCAGGAAGAAGGCCCTCATTATGCCAGAACCGTAATCTCAGACTTTCAGCCTCCAGAACTGTGAGAAATAAGGTTATGTTGTTAATAAGCCATAAGTGTAGGTTGTGTTGTTTATAAGTCTGTGGTATCTTGTTAAACCAACCCAAATGGACCCTTCCTGATGGGGATTCTCACTCCCTTGACTCAAAGATCAGTGGGAATCTCAGTTGACTGCACGATGGAACTTTTCATCAACACCAGAGTATCATCACAGGTGAACAGAAAAACAAGTCTGACAATGTGTTTGTTCAGTCAGTTCAGTCACTTTCTGAGACCCCCATGGACTGCAGCACGCCAAGCTTCCCTGTCCATCACCAATTCCTAGAGCTTGCTCAAACTCATGTCCAATGAGTCAGTGATGCCATCCAACCATCTCATCCTCTGTCGTCCCCTTCTCCTCCTGCCTTCAATCTTTCCCAGCATCAGGCTCTTTTCCAAGGAGTCAGTTCTTCACATCAGGTGGCCAAAGTATTGGAGTTTCATCTTCAGTATCAGTCCTTTCAATGAATATTCAGGACTGATTTCCTTTAGGATTGACTGGTTTGATCTCCTTGCAGTCCAAGGGACTCTCAAGAGTCTTCTCCAACACCATAGTTCAAAAAGCATCAATTCTTTGGCACTCAGCTTTCTTTATGGTTCACCTCTCACATCCATACATGACTACTGGAAAAACCATACCTTTAACTAGACAGACCTTTGTCGGCAAAGTAATGTCTCTGCTTTTTAATATGCTGTATAGGTTGGTGATAGCTTTTCTTCCAAGGAGCAAGCATCTTTTAATTTTATGGCTGCAGTCACCATCTGCAGTGATGTTGGAGCCCCCAAAAATAAAGTCTCTCACTGTTTCCATTGTTTTCCCACCTATTTGCCATGAAGTGATGGGACTGGATGCCACAATCTTCCTTTTTTGAATGCTGAGTTTTAAGCCAGCATTTTCACTCTTCTCTTTTACTTTCATCAAGAGACTCTTCAGTTCTTCTTCACTTCCTGCCATAAGGGTGGTGTCATCTGCATATCTGAGGTTATTGATATTTCTCCCATCAATCTTGATTCAAGCTGTTTCATCCAGCCCAGCATTTCGCATGATGTACTCTGCATTTAAATAAGCAGGGTGACAATATACCACCTTGGCATACTCCTTTCCCAATCTGGAACCAGTCTGTTGTTCTATATCCAGTTCTAACTGTTGCTTCTTGACCTGCATATAGATTTCTCAGGACGTAGGTAACGTGGTCTGTTTAAGAATTTACCATATCTTTAAGAATTTTCCACAGTTTGTTGTGATCCACAGTCAAAGGCTTTGGCGTAGTCAATAAAGCAGAAGTAGATGTTTTTCTGGAATTCTCTTGCTTTTTCAATGATTCAGTGGACATTGGCAATTTGATCTCTGGTTCCTCTGCTTTTTCTAAATCCAGCTTGAATGTCTGGAAGTTCTTGGTTCATGTACTATTGAAGCCTGGCTTGGGGAATTTTGAGCATTACTTTGCTAGCATGTGAGATGAGTGCAATTGTGCAGTAGTTTGAACATTCTTTGGCATTACCTTTCTTTGGGATTGGAATGAGAACTGACCTTTTCCAGTCCTGTGGCCACTGCTGAGTTTTCCAAATTTGCTGCCATATTGAGTGCAGCACTTTCACAGCATCATCTTTCAAGATTTGAAATAGCTCCACTGGAATTCCATCACCTCCACTAGCTTTGTTGTAGTGATATTTCCTAAGGCCCAGTTCACTTTGCATTCCAGGATGTCTGACTCTGAGTGATCACACCATCGTGGTGGTTATCTGGGTCAAGAAGATCTTTTTTGTATTGTTCTTCTGTATATTCTTGCCACCTCTTCTTAATATCTTCTGCTTCTGTTAGGTCCATACCATTTCTGTCCATTATTGTGCCCATCTTTGCATGAAATGTTCCCTTGGTATCTCTAATTTTCTTGAAGAGACCTCTAGTTTTTCCCATTCTATTGTTTTTAACTATTTCTTTGCATTGATCTCTGAGGAAGGCTTTCTTGTCTCTCCTGGCTATTCTTTGGAATTCTGCGTTCAGATGGGTATATCTTTCCTTTTCTCCTTTGCCTTTAGCTTCTCTTCTTTTCTCAGCTGTTTGTAAGGCCTCCTCAGACAACCATTTTGCCTTTTTGCATTTCTTTTTCTTGGGGATGATCTTGATCACTGTCTCCTGTACAATCTCATGAACCTCTGTCCATAGTTCTTTAGGGACTCTGTTTATCAGATCTAATTCCTTGAATCTATTTGTCACTTCCACTGTATAATCATAAGTGATTTGATTTTGGTCATACCTGAATGGTCTAGTGGTTTCCCCTACTTTCTTTAATTTAAGTCTGAATTTGGCAATAAGGAGTTCATGGTCTGAGCCACAGTCAGCTCCTGGTCTTGTTTTTGCTGACTGTATAGAGCTTCTCCATCTTTGGCTGCAAAGAATATAATCAATCTGATTTCAGTGTTGGCCATCTGGTGATGTCCATGTGTAGTCTTCTTTTGTGTTGTTGAGAGTGTGTTTGCTATGATCAGTGCATTCTCTTGGCAAAACTCTATTAGCCTTTGCCCTGCGTCATTTTGTACTCCAAGGCCAAATTTGCCTGTTACTCCAGGTATCTCTTGACTTCCTACTTTTGCATTCCAGTCCACTTTAATGAAAAGAACATCTTTTTTGGGTGTTAGTTCTAGAAGGTCTTGTAGGTCTTCATAGAACCATTCAAGTTCAGCTTCTTCAGCATTACTGGTTGGGGCATAGACTTGGATTACTGTGATATTGAATGGTTTGCCTTGGAAACAAACAGAGATTGTTCTGTTGTTTTTGAGATTACACCCAAGTACTACATTTTGGACTCTTTTGTTGACTGTGAGGGCTACTCCATTTCTTCTAAGGGATTCTTGCCCACAGTAGTAGATATAATGGTCCTCTGGATTAAATTTGCCCATTCTAGTCCATTTTAGTTCACTGATTCCTAAAATGTCGATGTTCACTCTTGCCATCTCCTATTTGACCACTTCTAATTTACCTTCATTCATGGACCTAACATTTCAGGTTCCTATGCAATATTGTTCTTTACAGCATCGGACTTTACTTCCATCACCAGTCACATCCATAACTGGGCATTGTTTTCTCTTTGGCTCCGTCTCTTCATTCTTTCTGGAATTATTTCTCCAGTTTGGAGAAATTATCTCCTCCAGTACTATACTGGGCACCTACCAAACTGGGGAGTTCATTTTTCAGTGTCCTATCTTTTTGCCTTTTCATACTGTTCATGGGGTTCTCAAGGTAAGAATACTGAAGTGGTTTGCCATTCCCTTCTCCAGTGGACCGCATTTTGGCAGAACTCTCCACCATGACCCGTCTGTCTTGAGTGGCCCTACACAGCATGGCTCATAGTTTCACTGAGCTAGACAAGGCTGTGGTCCATATGATCAGTTTGATTAGTTTTCTGTGATTGTGGTTTTCATTCTGTCTGCCCTCTGAAAGATAAGGATAAAAGGCTTATGGAAGCTTCCTATGGGCTTCCTGTGGGGGAAACTGGGTTTTGCTCAGTAAATCTTTAATCCAATTTTCTGTTGGTGGGCAGGGCTCTGTTCCCTTCCTATTATTTGACCTGAAACCAAACATGGTGGGGGGTAATGAAGATGATGGTGGCCTCCTTCAAAAGGCCCCATATGGATGCACTGCAGCACTCAATGCCCGGACCCTGCAGCAGGCCACTGCCAACCCATGCCGCTGCCAGAGGCAAAGTGTCATCACGGGTGAACAGAAAGACAGGTCTGGCAAAACACAGGTCTGTTTGTTGCTCCTCCAGAAAAACATATGGTAACCGCTCCCTGGCTTCGATATTTTAAAGCTTGAACTTAAACATCACAGGTGTGATATCAAGTCACAACAGAGGAGACAAGACAAAGTGAAGCAACAGAACAGGAATCAGGCAGAGGCCGACCAGGAGCCTCACAGAGCTTAAAAGATGAGTTTTGGGGCCTCGGCTCGAACTTTACAACTGAATTGTACGGACTATTTTTCCAGGGCCAGTAAATATCCTGACTTTTAGAGTTTTCAGATAGAAAAGAAAGTTTAGTCGCTCAGTTGTGTCTGACTCTTTGCCACCCCCTGGACTGTAGCCTACCAGGCTCCTCTGTCCATGGGATTTTCCACACAAGAATACTGGAGTGGGGTGCCATTGCCTTCTCCAGTGGATCTTCCCGACCCAGGGATCGAACCCGGGTCTCCCACATTGTAGGCAGATGCTTTACCGTCTGAGCCACCAAGGAAGTCAGATATCGTTCAGATAGAAGATGAGGTCAAACTTAGTATTGGGATGCAAATGTTTAACCAGTTTTTTTTTCATTGATAGCCAGTATGATACTGGAGGACAGTGCAGGGACTTGCGACAGAGACAGGGGTAGGGGAGAAGCACAATATCCATCACAGAAGATCAACTTTGCAGGCCTGCAGGCCTGGCTAAGATCCCTACTCTGCCCTTAGGTAACTTGTTGCCTTGGACAAGCTGCCTATATCCCTTACCTCAGACTCCTCATTGACAAAGTCAGATGATAATATTAAGCTCATAGAGTTGAGGGAGATTTGAGAGCTGACGCATGGTGGTCAGTGGTACAGAATCCACCTGCCAATGCAGGATATGCAAGAGATGCCAGTTCAGTCCCTGGGTTGGGAAGATTCCCCTGGAGTAGGAAATGGCAACCCACTCCAGTATTCTTGCCTGGAAAATTCTATGGACAGAGGAGCCTGGTGGGCTACAGTCCGTAGGGCCGCAAAGAGTAGGACGCAACTGAGCACGCATGCACACGCGCACGCACGGTGGGCACTTAGCATGCAGAGTCCACGTGTGTAAGCGGCCAGTGGGAGACTGCTAGCACTATCTTCAGTTGAGGCACAAATAATAAAGCCGCTCCAGACACCTAGGTGTTCGTTCACGGTCTCCTTAGGAGCTTCTGAAGGTGAAGGGGCCTGGAAAGCCTGAAGAAAGAGGTGAAGTGAAAGTTGCTCAGTCATTTCTGACTCTTTGCAGCCCCATGGACTATACAGATGAAATTCTCCAGGCCAGAATACTGGAGTGCACTGCCATTCCCTTCTCCACGGGATCTTCCCAACCCAGGGATCGAACTCTGGTCTCTCACATTGCAGGAGGATTCTTTACCAGCTGAGCCACCAGGGAAGAAAGAGGTAGACCACTGCAGATTGGTAGGTGGCAGGTTTAAGAAGCAAGAGAACCTACTTACCAGGCTTGTCTTGGGTGACTGCACGATAACAGACCTCCACACACCGCCTGCCAGGATCCTAAAGTTTATACAGAGGACTGAACTGGGCTCTGTTATGTACACTGTCCAGGTGGTCTCAGCACCACAGGACTGTCTCACAGTTCTGTCCTTGGGCAGCTTCTGGCATGAGGAAGGCAAGCAGAACACACATTCCAAGGATGGTTAGGGGCCTCCAGTGGCCAGAGTCCAGCTCATGGGTCATATGCTCTCCACGGTCTCCTCCAGCACTTCTACTGACTACTAAAATAAACAGGATTTGCTTTAGTCCAATTGTCATGATACATTTAGCATGGGTTTGAAGCTTTTCTCTAAGTAAAGAACTTTTACCGCATGATTAGATTAAAATACCAAATCCATTGCATGGACTGGGAGCACAGAAACCAGCCTGCCCTGCTCTGCTGTGAGTAGTTACAGAGCAAGCCTCGGTCCTGAGTCTGTTCTGGTTTCCTTCTGCAGTGACAGGAAATTCATCCTGTTTAATGCTCACCATCTATTCCCCCTTCCAGATAATAGCACTTAGAATTCACATTCAGAACTTGCACTCCTCACCCTCTATCACCTATTTTCAGCTATGTGGCTTGGGATTTAATTCCATCCCCAAACCCAGGTATAGATCCTGAAAGGTTTAAGTCAAATAACATTTGCCATCCCACTGGCCACATTGATTGGTTCAGGGTTGGGCATGTGACACACTGGTCTGATCAGAGGGACTCGGAAAAGTACTGGTAAAAGTGAGTCATGGCCCTTCTCGTCTGTGTCTGGCTTTGTGGGGTGAGGCTGCAGGGGTGGGAGGGACGTCATTCCTTTGCTGGTGAAAAGTGTGTCCTCTGCCCCTCTTGGGCTGGGGAGCAGGCCTTATATAGTGACTCCACTCTGACATTAAATTATATATTCACTGGCTGGCTGGCTGCTAAACTGGGAAAATCGTGCAGCCTCCCTGTGGGTTACACTTCGTACCTCACCTTTAGGGACGTGCTGGGACTTGCCTGAGTCTAAAGATAGATCTAGAAGCAAAGGGAGTGGTAGGGGAGGGTCCTGAGGGGGAAAAGCACTGTCTTGCAAAGCAGCTGCTTCAGGGAGGCCATTACAGTTTTCAATGCAGAGTTAATCCCCTCAGATGCATTCAGTTCAGTCGCTCAGTCGTGTCCAACTCTTTGCGACCCCATGAATCGCAGCACGCCAGGCCTCCCTGTCCATCACCAACTCCTGGAGTTCAGACTCACGTCCATCGAGTCAGTGATGCCATCCAGCCATCTAATCCTCTGTTGCCCCCTTCTCCTCCTGCCCCCAATCCCTCCCAGCATCAGTCTTTTCCAATGAGTCAACTCTTCTCATGAGGTGGCCAAAGTATTGGAGTTTCAGCTTTAGCATCAGGACTGATCTCCTTTAGAATGGACTGGTTGGATCTCCTTGCAGTCCAAGGGACTCTCAAGAATCTTCTCCAACACCACAGTTCAAAAGCATCAATTCTTCGGCTCTCAGCCTTCTTCACAGTCCAACTCTCACATCCATACATGACTACTCGAAAAACCATAGCCTTGACTAGAAGGACCTTTGTTGGCAAATTAGTACTGGTCAAATAGTCTCATCAGAATTCAGGGACTCAACATCCCCATCTCTGTTAGGGTCTTCCAATTTGTTCTCATTCCAACATACAGTATCCCATCTCTTCCCAGTCAATGCCCTCCTTTTAACAGTAGATACCATTGAGACTGGGAATTTAATTTGCCTTGTAACTCAGCCACTCACTGGGTGAGATCCTGGGTTTGTTTTTTCAGCAAGTTTTTGGGTCATTTTATGAGGATCTTGAGCTGGGAATTTGAAGTCATGAGCTTATCCTTTTCTTTTCCCACTTTGTCCAGCACAGTTAGGAACTACCAAGCACTCTCATTATACTACTTAGTTTAACTAAAATGTTTGAACATCACTCAAAATCTTGCCTAGAGTACCCAACAGCAATATTTTTCATGTTTCTAATATCATCCCTCCATGGACTACCTGTACCCTCTTTACCATGTGAAATAGAGTTATTAGTGCCTTGAACTCTAATCAGACTACAGATCCAGTTCCAGAAAATCCAGGATGTGTTCAGAGAATTCATCCTTAAGATTCTGTTCCTCTAGGGTAATTTCCTGGTGGAAACTAAATCCCACATGCTGCAACTCAGAGTTCATATCCCGGTATCCGGTCCCATCACTTCATGAAAATAGATTGAGAAACAATGGAAACGGTGACAGACTTTATTTTCTTGGGCTCCAACATCACTGTGGATGGTGACTGCAGCCATGAAATTAAAAGATGCCTGCTGTTTGAAAGAAAGGCTACGACAAACTTAAACAGCATATTAAAATGGAGAGACATTATTTTACCAACAAAGCTCTGCATAGTCAAAGCTATGGTTTTTTCCAGGAGTCACGTATGGTTGTGAGAGTTGGACCATAAAGAAGGCTGAGCGCCAAAGAATTGATGCTTTGAACTGTGGTGCTGGAGAAGACTCTTGAGAGTCCCTTGGACGGCAAGGAGATCAAACCAGTCAATCCTAAAGGAAATCAACCCTGAATATTCATTGGAAGATCTGAAGCTGAAGGTGAAGCTCCAATACTTTGGCAACCTGATGTAAAGAACTGACTCATTTGAAAAGACTCTGATGCTGGGGAAAGATTGAAGGCAGAAGGAGAAGGGGATGACAGAGAATGAGATGGTTGGATGGCATCATTGACTCATTGGACATGAGTTTGAGCAAGCTCTGGGAGTTGGTGATGGACAAGGAAGCCTGGCATGCTGCAGTCCATGGGGGTCACAAAGAGTTGGACATGACTGAGTGACTGAACTGAACTGAAAAGATCCCCTCTGCCACAACTAAGACCCAATGTAGCCAAATAAATAAATTTAAAAAAAAAATTCTATTCCTCCAGAACCACCTCCAGTACCAAAATCCAAAAGTCAAGGGTCAACCAGAGAAAGAGAATCAGTAGGAGACCAGTTTTAAGATTTATTGCAATGAATTGGCTTATGCATTTGTGGGGCTAGCTAGGCAAGTCTGAAATCTGTAGGGCAGGCCATTAGGAAAGGCAGGCTGCAACTTTTGGGCAGAAGTTGAAGCTGCAGTCCACTGTGGAGAGTTTCTTCTTATTCAGGAAAACCTTGGTTCTGCTCTGAAGGCCTTTCCACTGATTGCATCAAGTCTATACAGATTATTATTGGAATAATCCCCTTTACTTAAAATCAACTGATTATGGGCTTTTAGGCATCTACAAAATACCTTCACAGCAACACTTAGTATTTGATTGAATAACTGGGAACTCTAGTGTAGCCAAGTGGGCACAAAAAAACTGACCATCACACTGTAAATAATTCAATGTTTATAACTGTGTTTGAATTTTAGATTAATGGGGTAATTCTTTATGTAACTCATTGATAACTTGCTTTTTTTATTCACATTTGATAATGGTATTCACCAGGTTAATCTCTGAAGCTGCAGTTCCTTTCATTGCTATATGTATTCCACTGGTGAATATACTAAAGCTTACTTACCCTTCTACTGTTATTTACCAGCTAGGTTATTGCCAGGGGTTTACAAGCTTTTTCTTTTTTATTCTTAATAACACTGCTATAAGATTCTTATTCAAGAGTTCTCTGAAGTACATACCTAGAATTGGAATCTCTGAGTCATAGGGTATGCATACTTTATCTTTAAAAAAATTTCTCAGTTTTAATTTCTAATATGGTAAATAGCAATAGCTATACCTCACATAAAAAGCTCTTTGGGGGTCCTCAGTATATTTTAATACAATCATGATACTAAAATGTTTAAGATCAACTAGATGAGGGGCTAAATCTCCACTGAAAAAGAAAAAGTCAAATTTCATTATCATGAGAAAATAAGGATAAATTTTATATTAAAATGAAGATGTTGTAGTTAAAGGAAGAAAGAATTCAGAAAAGAAATAATATTTTCAATAAGATTAAGAAAAAATATAATGTTTTAGGCAAAAGATATATATGGGTATGCACACTTTTAGCTTCATCAAACAAGGCTGTTTCCCAAAGGTCACTACCGCTTAGCAGATGGTGGAGAGCCCCTGTTTCCTATGCTCATTTATACTTTGTATTGTCTGATGTCTGACTTTGTGAATCTTGTAGGTATTAGCATGTATTTCCCTGATTACTAACCTTTCCTTTTTTGGCTACACAGGATCTTAGTTCCCTGACCAGGGATCGAGCATGTGCCCACTGCAGTGGAAAAGCAGAGTCCTAATCACCGGACCACGAGGGAAGTCCTCAACACCTTTTCAAATGTTTGTGAAAAGGTGTTCCTTCTATGGAATTCCTTTTGAACTTTATATATTTTTTTATATTTATTGCATGGCAAGTATCCTTTTCTGGTTGTGCTATTCCTAATATTGATTATCTGTGCCTTCATTTTTTATCTCAATCATTTTCACCAGAATTTTGTCAATGTTATGAATATTTTTGAAAAATCAACTTCTGGCTTGTTCATCTTTTTAAAATTAATTTTTTCTTATATTTAGTTTTATCTCCCTTTTACTTTTTGGGGTATTATTTTGATATGGACACTTAGCTCATTAATTTTGAGACTTTTGAGCTCATTTGTTTTTGAGCTTATTTTCTTATGAGAAATATTTGTGGTTATACATTTTCTCTAAATACTATATTAACTGCATCCCACATGTTTTGTTATATAATATTTTCATCAGCTTTTGATTCTAAATATTTTCTAATTCCATTGTAATTTCTTCTTCTATTAATGGTTTATGGTTGAAGCATTTGAGTTTTTGATTAAGACTTTATTTTTATTATTTTATAATATTTATTTATTTGGCTGCACTGGGTCTTAGCTGCGGCATGTGGGATCTTTAGTTATGGTATGTGGGATCTAGTTCCATGACCAGGGATTGAACTTGGGCCCTCTGCATTGGGAGCACAGAGTCTTAGCCACTGGATCACCAGAGAAATCCCCAAACTTTATTTAATTTTTCAACAGCAGTTTTAGGTTCACTGCAAAATTGAGAAGAAGGTATTGAGGTTTCCCATGTACACCCAACCCCTATAAATGCATAGCCTCTCCCATTATCCCCCACCAGAGTAGTACATTTGTTACAACTGATGAACCTACATCCACCCATCATATCATCCAAAGTCTAAGTTTCCATTACTGTTTACTCTCCATGTTGTACATTCTAGAGGTCTGGACAAATGTTTAATGACATGTATCTACCATTATAGTATTAAGCAGAGTATTTTCACTACCTTAAAAAAAAACTGTGCTCTGCCTATTCATCCATGCCCTCACCCTGCAGCATTTACTTTTTAATGGTCCATTTTTGTAGATATTCCATAGATGCTTCAAAACACCATATATTCTGTAGTTATTTAATATAGAGTTCTACATGCTTGTTAACTGTGTTGCTCAAGTCTTTTATATCCTTAATGATTTTCTACTGATTATTCTGCATGTCACAGAAATGTGTTGTTGAAATAGCTCATGAGATGGTGATCTTGCCAAATTTTCCATGTAATTTTGTCATTTCAGCTCATTTTTCAAGCTATAGAACTGGTTTTATAGAAGCTTAAAATTGTTATACTTATTGGAAAATTGAATATTTTTTCAGTATACATCATCTTTTTATTTCTAGTAAGTTTTTCCCCTTTAAATATTTCCCTCTGGGGCTTTCCTGATGGCTCAGTGCTAAAGAATCTGCCCGCCAATGCAGGAGACAGGGATTTGATTCCTGATTCAGGAAGATCCCACATACAGCAGAGAACTAAGCCTGTGAGCCACAACTAGTGAGCCTATGCTCTGGAGCCTGCGAGTCACAAATAGTGAGCCCACGTGCCAAAAGTACTGAGGCCTGAGCACCCTAGAGCCTGTGCCCTGGAACGAGAGCAGCCAGTGCAGTGAGACGCCCTTGCACCGCAACTAGAGAGGAAAGCCCCTGCAGCGGTGAAGGCCAAGTACAGCCAAACACATTAATTCATTAAATCATTTTAAAATATTTTCCCTTAAAATATTTTGTCTCATATAGCTATATGATCTTCCTTTTATTTAGTATTTACCTCATACATCATTTCCCACCATTTTTACTTTCAAATTTTCTGTACATTTTTAAAATGTATGTCTGTTGTAAAGAACAAATAGCTGGATTTTGTTTACTCAGTCTGACAATGTTTGTTTTTCAAATGGAGCTTTATGTCAAAATATTTAAATTTAGTGCAATTATTGATATATTTATTTTTTCCATCTTATACTGTGTTTTCTTTTCTCATGCCTTTCTATCTTTTGTTTTTCTCTCTTGTCTTGCCTTCTTTTGGATTGGCTTTTATTTTCCTCATTCCTTTTTCTCTAACACTTTGAAAGCTATATTCAACTTCCATTATGTTATAAAATGCAGTACATTATTTAATGTCTTAATATTTAATATAGTGTTCTACGGTTCTTCTATGATGATTCTGAGTGTGCATTTTTCAAAATCGTAATTGGAATTTTGCCAGCTCCTTGGCTCTGGATTAGGGTCCTTTGTCATCTATAGAAAGCAGTTCTGTACTATATTTTCAAACATTGCCTCTTCCCTTATCTTTATTCTCTCTCTAGAATTATGATTGAATATATGATACACCTTCTTGGTCTATCTTCTGTGTCTTTTAGAGCTCTAGTTTATATTTTCCATCTCTCTGCCTCTCTGGGTTATAGTTCAGATAAGTTCTTCTATCTTCCATAACCCTAATCATCCTATCAGCTGTATCTAATCAGCTGTTAAACCTATTGAGTTTAACATTTCAATTTTTCACTTCCTGTAGTTGTTTGATTTTATTCCACACCTGCTTGGTCTTCTGTCATATTTTCAAGGTTCTCTTTTATTTATAATATTAAGGATACTTATTTGATATGCTAGATCTGATAACTCCAACATTTAAAGTTTTCAGGTGGGTCCAAATTCTCAGGGAAACTGCCTTTCTTGGATTCTGATGCTAATCAAATTGGGGTGGGGGATCTCCCCTGAGAATCTGTATTCCTGATCCTATCCTCATATAGGTTTTCAGCCTGAATTCACATGATTAGGCACTACCTTCACCCAAAGACAAAAAACTTGGATCCAAGAGTGTGATTAAAAATGACCCCACACTTACAATGCACATAAAATAATAATATAAGATTTTATATATATATAGGGGCTTCCCAGGTGGCGCTAGTGGTAAAGAACCTGCCTACCAATACAGGAGATGTTAAAAACGAGGGTTTGATCCCTGGGTCGGGAAGATCCCCTGGAGGAGGGCATGGCAACCCACTCCAGTATTCTTGCCTGGAGAATCCCCGTGGACAGAGGAGACTGACAGGCTACAGTCCACGGGGTCACAAGAGTCAGACACGACTGAAGTGGCTTCAGTAGCACAGCACAGCATACATATGTGTGTGTGTGTGTATATATACACACATGTATGTATATATATGTATATGAATGTATGTATGTATACATATTAGGTTAGCACAAGAAATAACCATGTTCTATACTACAGAAAACAATCCACAGATTTAAGGTGATCCCTATCACAATACCCATGACATTTTTCACAAAATCAGAACAAATATCCTCAAATTTATACAGAACTGCAGTAGACCCAGAATCGCCACAGCAATCCTGAGGAGAAAGAACAAAGCTGAAGGCATAATCCTCCAAGACTTTAGATAATGCTATAAAGCTGCATAATCAAAACAGACTGGTATTGGCACAAAAAAACAGATATATAGATCAATGGAACAGAATAGAGAGCCTAGAAATAAACCCAACACCTATGGCCAATTAATCATTGACAAAGGACGTAAGAATATACAATGGAGAAAAGATGGTCTCTTAAGCAAGTGATGTTGGGAAAGTTGGGATAGCTTCATGTAAATCAATGAAGTTAGAACACATCCCCATACTAGACACAAAAATAAACTCAAAATGGCTTAAAGACTTAAATATAAGACATGACATCATAAACTCCTAGAAGAGAACATAGGCAAAACATTCTCTGACGTAAATTATATCAATGTTTTCTTAACTTAGTCTCTAACCAAACTTTACAAGCTTTCCATACAGCAAAGGAAACTAGGAAAAGTCAACCTACAGTGGGAGAAAAGTTTGTGAATGATATGACCAACAAGGTGTTAATAGCCAACATACACAAACAGCTCATACAACTCAATATCAAAAGAACAAACAACTGGTCTAAAAAATGGGCAGAAGACCTAAATAGACATTTCTCCAAAGAAGACATACAGATTGCCAACAGGCATATGAGAAAATGCCCAACATTGCTAATTATCAAACCAGAAAAGATGAAGTACCATGTCAGAGCAGTCAGAATGGCTATCACCGAAAGTCTACAAAAAACAAATGAAGGTGAGGATGTGGAGAAGAGGGAACCCTCTTACACTGTTTGTGGGGATGTGAATTAGTGCAGCCACTATGGAGAACAATATGGAGGTGGTGGCTCAGAGGTAAAAGCCTCTGCCTACAATGCGGGAGACCTGGGTTCGATCCCTGAGTCAGGAAGATCCCCTGGAGAAGGAAATGGTAACCCATTCCAGTATTCTTGCCTGGAGAATCCCATGGACAGAGAAGCCTGGTAGGCTACAGTCCATGGGGTTGCAAAGAGTCGGACACGACTGAGCGACTTCACTTTCACTTTAAAAAATGAAAAATAAAGCTACCAATGATCCAGCAATCCCATTCCAGGGCATTTATCCAGAAGAGATGAAAACTCTAACTAAAAAAGACACATGCCCTTCAATGTTTGTAGCAGAACTATTTATAATAGTCAAGACATGTAAGCAACCTAAGCGTCCATCAACAGATGAATGGATAGAGATGTGGTATAAATAAGCAATGGAATATTAGCCATAAACAATGAAATATTGCCATTCACAGCAACATGAATGGATCTAGAGAACATCGTTCTGAGCAGATTCAGACAGAGAAAGAAATATTATATGATATCACTTATATGCGGAATCCAAAAAATAATACAAATGAATCTACATACAAAACAGATTCACAGACATGGAAGACAAACTTACAATTACCAAAGGGGAAAGGAGGGGGATAAATTAGGAATCTGGGGTTAACAGATATAAATTAATAAGCATAAAATAGATGAGCAAAAAGGATTAAGTGTATAACACAGGGAACTACATTCAATATCTTGTAATGACCTTGTAATGGAAAATAATCTGAAATAAAAAGTATATTTATGTGATGCAATTTGCTGTATACCTGAAACTAACATACTATTGTATGTAAATATACCTCAATTAAAAAAAAAAAGAAAAGAAATAGCCATGTTGAGGGATAAGACAGATTCGAGTAAAGCTAAGTTAAAGACATCTCAAGTTATTTTCAAGGAAGTCATGTACTTACATGTCAGCCTTGGTCAGTGAATCTTTGTGATCAAGATTTGGGGTGGGGGGACAGGAAACACGAGAAGAATGTGAAAGTGAAGTCACTCAGTCGTGTCCGACTCTTTGCGACCATGTGGACTGTAGCCTGCCAGGTTCTTCCCTCCATGGGACTTTGTAGGCAACAGTACTGGAGTGGGCTGCCATTTCCTTCTCCAGGGGATCTTCCCGACCCAGGGATCGAACCCGGGTCTCCCACATTGCTCCCGCATTGCAGGCAGACGCTTAACTGTCTGAGCCACCAGGGAAGCCCACACAAGAGGACTGGACAGCAGTCATATCAGTGCTCTCTCAGGATGTGGCCCCAGATGACTATGGGGAGCCTGAATGGCTCCACAACAGTTGAGGCTGGATGCAATGGGGAGATGCTATGTCTAGGCCTCTGAGGCTGGTTCAAGAACAACTGCTGGCTGGCTGCTTCTCAGCACGTGGGAGGGAAGGTGAGCTGGGATCATAACTTGAGCACAAGGCCTACGGAGCAAGACAGCCTGTGGCCACGCGGCCTGCAGAAGTCTGTGGTCCTCCATCCCAGCCTTGCCCACTCTCCTTCTTCACTCTTATTCTGCCCAAGCTGATGCCATTGGCTGGGGCTGCTCCATCTCCGTGGTGCAGCCTTGCAAAAACTGATTTTGGTCTCTGTGAGGGTTATCTAACAATTCAGTGAGTGTTTTCCAAGTACCTAATATATTTTTTAAACAGGAAAGAATTATACAATGTTTGCTTTATAATACGCATGCTTTTGTCACTTAGCAAAATATCACAAGCATCTTTTCAGATATCAAGAACATCCATCCGCTTCCACCAGCTGCAAGCTCTCCAACCATCATGTATCTACTGCTCCCTCTGCTCTCTTCAGTTGGCACCTTCCTTTCCATCCATAAACGTGTTTGATTCTCTACCATTCTTACAGAAACAAGCAACTAAAACTCTCCCTGAAACTGGATGTGCCCTCTATCTACTTCCTCCATCTCCCCTTCTCCTCGCAGGAAACCTCAAACCATTCACATTTGCTGAATTCATTGCTCATGTCTTATTCTTCGCCACAGGGTCTGGCTTTTCTCACCACTGGTGTCCTGACACAGCCCTCTCAAGAGCAGCCTGATTTTCTATCTGTCAAACCCAATTAACCCAATTAGATGGCATTGCAGGCCCCTACATCGCCTGCCATTTGACTATAGGGATTCCTATCTCCTTCTAGAGGATCCTCTGACATTGTGAAAGGCTGGGAAACCAAAAGCTACATTTTGTAGAGACCCTTGAAGTTGGGTTATGCAAGTTAGGTTTTAAGAATTTAGATAGCACATGTCAGACTTCCCTAGTGGTCTGAAGGTTAAGACTTTGGGCTTCTACTGCAGGGGGCGCAGTTTCCACCGGGGTCAGGGAAGTTCCTCAATCCACACAGTGGGTCTAAAGGAAAAAAGAGGGAGGGGATATGTGTATTCCTGTAGCTGATTCACTTTGTTGGACAGCAGAAACTAACACAACGTTGTAAAGCACTTATCCTCCAATTAAAAAAAAAAGAAGAAAGCAGAAGTGAAACAGGCCATCTTTCTTCCTCCTGGCAAACAAGATTATGCAGACATGGGGTTTTCCTGCAGCAACTTCAGCTCTCCAGTGTCCAGCCCAGCTTTGCGTGTAATAGCAGTTACGGCAGCATTCCAACTCTCAGCAACATTGCTGTTAGTAAGTTCAATTGAGTTCTGAGGTGGCCTTTATACTTGCCTGTCACACAAACGGTACCTCCTCCAGAGAGTTATTTCTGGGTGTTCAGAGTCTTTCCTGGAGGCCCAAACTATAGCCTATTCTTCCAGTGCACCTACTGATTTTTAGTACCTAACTGCCTGTTTAGCTTCTCTTTCTATTGGCTTCTATTTCCCGTACTGATCTGGCCCCTCGGTATCAGAAGCAGCCGTCGGCAGTAGGCCTTCATGAAAGAGAATATTTATACGCTGAAAGAAAACAGTCACAGGTTGGTTAGGCAGGGGCTGTGTGGGCACTGCTTGTACCTTCCTGGGGCCAGGTACGTATTCTCTGGGCTGTGGCTCTAAGAAGTGCACCCTTCCCTTGTGCTTATCCCGAGACCACCCAGAGCTTCTTGGCCAATGATCAGCTCTGCCACACCAGTGAAACTCTGTCCCACACTCACCTGCTTTTCCCCTTTGACCACATGTCCCATCACTGTGCTTTCATCTGCTGTGTCTGTGTTGGAAGACCTTCTGGTCCCTAGGCTCCACCTCGCAATCTGGTCCACACTGTGGGGAAAGAGAACAGTCAAATTCCTTCCTCCAAGAACTAAAGCAAATAGATAAAAGAAAAAAGAAGAGAAAATAACTACCAGTCTATCTTCTTTGTCTAGGAAAAAAAATTCAAGAATGAGGACAAAACAAAGGTATTTTCAGGTAAACCAAAATTGAAAGACCTTCACAAGCAGATCCTAGGACATTTGAAAGGAGATATACATATAAATACACATGTAGACGTATACACAAATATATATCAGGCAGAAGGAAAAATGACTTCAGAGGAGAGAGCTGAGACGGAAGTAGGATCTGGGCCTTAGATGGGCGACATCCAGAAGGTGGAGTTGAGTGGAGGCCATCCTCCTGCTGCGTTGCTCTCTTCTGGTGGTAAGCTCAAGCAGGCGGGTAAGTTTTCTCAATCAGCGCTCCAGTTTCACTCACCAGCTTCATAGGTGCTGACAGGGAGCAAAGATCTTTGGGTTATGAGGTCACAGCCACGTTGCTGGTTCCAAGGTCACAATACATTGTGTTTCTTTAAAAAACAAATGTATTGGAGTATAGTCAATTTACAATGTTGTGTTTGCACTGTGTCCTTGAACTTAATCGTTGCAGGGTGGCTTCCTGTGTCCCACCCTCCTGACAGGGGACAAAGGTAGTGGCTCCAACAATGGGTCAGTTTTGCAGCTTCTGGGCCCATCCAGCACCTCTGAAGTTTTCATAAGCAACTGTTTTCCATATGAAACTCCTTGAGGATTAAAAAATACATGTATTTGTTGGAGAATATCAACAAAAACTCTGACTCAAAATGGTGTAAACAATTGATCACATCACGTAACAAGGCGGGCAGAGTTTGCTGCTGCCAAGGTTCCTCTGGGCTTCTCGGTGACCTTTGTGATTCTGCCTTTCTCGTTGTGTAGACATCTTCCTCACGCAGGCAGCAAGATGGCAGGCAGCCATCCCATCCAAACAAGACAATGTGAGAAGAGTCTATGTTTTTTATGTATGTCTTTTTTTGTTGTTGCTTCTTGTAACATGCATACAATTCATTAATGTATATAGTTCAGTGATTTTAGTATATTTACAGATATGTGTAATCATTATTATCATCTTCAGAATATTTACCTCCAAGAAGGAACCTCATATCCCATTCCCCTGCTTACCACCCCAGCCCTAAGCCACCACTAACCTATTTTCTGTCTCTGTAGGTTTCCTGTTCTGACTTTCATATGAATGGGGTCATATAATATGTGGTCTTTGGTGGCTGGCTTCTCTCACTTAGAATGTTTCCAAGGTTCATCCATGCGGTAGCAGGCATCAGTACGGATTTCCTTTTTTATAGCCAAGCGCTATTCTATTCTATGGCTATACCACATTTGTTTATCCATTCATCTGTTGATGAATATTTGAGTTGAACTTCTAGATACCATGAATAATGCTGCTATAAGCACTTGCTTAGAAGGTTCTGTGTGGAAACACATTTTCATTTCCCTTGGCATATATCTAGGAGTGGAACTGCTGGGTTCCACTGGATTTAGTCATTTTATGGACAGCCAGGTTGTTTTCCAAGTGCCTCCCACCATCAGTATGGACTCTGAATTTCCCAGATCATGACCAACATTTGTTGCTATCTGGCTTTTTAAATTCTAGTCATCCTAGTGGATGTGAACTGGTATTTATTATGGTTTTGATTTGCATGTACATCTCTTTAAATCAAGGGAATCATTTCTAGATGTCTCCCACCTGACTTTTCACTAAGTCCCATTGGCCAGAAGGTATCAGATACATCTTCCTAAACCAATCAGTGGCAAGGGAAATGGGATTTCCACTGAGGACCCATTTCCTGGTTTGAAGTTGGGGCACTTGGCTGCCACCTTTAAGGCACACAGACATCCAGAGAAGAGGGCTCACCCTAACATCAGGTTCTGTTTGAAGGAGGAAGTGAGACAGAGGATTGGCTGTGTAGCTACGTCATGTGTGTGGCTTCTATGACACCAGGCTCTGATTGATGGCTTTCCTTCTTTTCCTCTGACCATTTCTTCTTAGGCGCCTCTTCCTCTGTCTACTACCGTCCACTCAGTACTTCCTCCTCATCATCCACACTCTTTGGGGCATCTCATTTATTTTCTTTTTTTTTTTTTTCAAATGTTTATAGCAGCTTTATTCATAATTGCCAAAACTTGGAAGTAACCAAGGTGGCCTTCAAGATATCAATGGATATAATATGGTACACCCAGACAATAGAGTATTCAGCATTAAGTCAAAAATTGCTAAAAAAAACAAAAAAACGTATTAACTAAAACAAAACCAAATTACATTCTATCAATACATAACTAGTAACAGTCACTTTCAGGTAAACCTTAAGTACAGAATACAGACATTCCTATCTGTACTTAAGGCATCAGGCCACATTGAGGATGGTGAGAACACAGTATAACAGTCATTGGGATGTGAATCACTTTAACTGTGGGCTCTCCACCATTTATCCTTTTTCCCCTGATTACTAGTAAGGAGATTGAATCAGTAATCAAAAACTTCTCATCAAGCAAAAGTCCAAGACCAGATGACTTCAGTGGTGAATTCTAACTTTTTAAAAATTGAGGTAAAACCATATAAAACATTACGTTACAGATGTACAGGGCTTCCCAGATGGCACAGTGGTAAAGAATCCTCCTGCCAATGCAGGAGATGCAGGTTTGATCCCTGGGTCAGGAAGTTTCCCCTGGAGAAGGAAATGGCAAGTCCTCCACCAATATTTTTGCGTGGAAAATTCCATGGACAGCAAAGCCTGGCAGACTGAAGTCCATGAGTTCCCAAAGAATCGAGCACAATTGAACAACTGAGCCATTGAGCAGACACGTGCACACACCCACTACAGACAGACAACATAGTAATTCAATATTTGATACTACAAAAATCTAGTTACTGTGATTACCATAACATTACCCCCTTCACCCATTTCCCCACCTCCCATCCCTTCCCCTCTGGTAATCACTTATTCTGTTTTAAGACGTGGCCCATTTGAAAGCAATGATGTTGATGTATCCAAACCAGGTTTCTTCCTCCTCCCCATTGCGATTAATCTTTTCATAATCTTCTTATTCCTCTTAGCACATTCAGGGCATAACAGGTTATCTTCTATGTCTGGGGGGTGCAAAAGTGAAGGCAGGTAACACGAAGAGGGGAGGTCATCCTCCTGGGGGTGTCAGGCACCCAGGTCTGACCTGCTTGGAACTGTAGGCGGACCCAACCTTCTGTGTCTGCCAAGAGCGGCCTGCCATGGACCACACACCACCGGACACCTGAGGCTTGTGGCAGAAAGGATTCAGAGGTACGAAGGGCACGTGAATTCATGGCCTTTGGTTGAACAGCCCTTGCAGCAATTCTTGACCATTCTGCCAGCATGGCTACCTGAGCTGAAGTACCATCTCAACCATTTTAGTCCGTTCCTCACTCTCACTCATCTTCCTTTTCTGTACACTTCCCCTCTTGGTCACCATGCTGTGTTTCCTTGAACATGAGTGCATTCGGGCCTCCCGTGATGATTTAGGAATATACTGATCTTTTTCAGGATAAGCATGTTCCTGGAGTCTCCGACAAACTTCTATTTTCTGGCCGTTGGTACTCAGCTTAAGTTGTTGGCACCAGTACCGCAAAGTGTCCCGACTCACATTGTTAATCGGAGGCAATGTGTGTAGGCAAGGGCAAACTGATCTTCTAAAGCTAGAGCTTGGACAATCTTCCTCAAGCTCATTTGTTTCAGGAAGAGGAACTTGATCATTTGTATTCAGTGCCTCCTCTTTGACTTCTAAAGTTGAGGAAACACCTGGTTCCACCTGATGGTCTTCAATAATTTCCTCATTAACTGGCAGTGTAAGAATCACATTTTCTTCATCTAATGGCCCTTCAAAGAAATTCTTCCCGTAATTTGAGTATGCCATTTCAAGTAATGCTCAGAGAAAGGCAGAGCCACAATGTTCCATCTCATTTATTTTCATGATTTCCATTTCCTTTTGATGACTTCAGAAATTGTTTTTCCTGAGCTTCAGATTTACTGATAATAAATAATAATAGAATTGCCATTTTAAGATACTTATGCTCCAGGCAGGGGCTTCCCTGGTAGCTCAGCTGGTAAAGAATCTGCAATGCAGGAGACCCTGGTTCAATTCCTGGGTTGGGAAGATCCACTGGAGAAGGGATAAGCTACCACTCCAGTATTCTTGGGCTTCCCTGGTGGTTCAGCTGGAATCCACCTGCAATGTGGGAAACCTGGGTTCGATCTCTGAGTTGGAAAGATCCTCTGGAAAAGGGAATGGCTACCTACTCCAGTATTCTGACCTGGAGAATTACATGGACTATTCCATAGGGTCACAAAGAGTTAGACTGAGTGACTTTCATGCTCCGGGCACAGTATGTTATCTCATTTTACTCTCATCACAACCCTAAAATTCTATTCTTATCCCTATCTTATAGATGAAAGAATAGGTTTAGAGAGATTAAGGCTTTTTACTCAAAGCAACCAACTGAGTAGGTTGATGCAAGCAGGAGTTGGACCCAGTCTGTTTGACTCCAGAAGCCAAATCCACTTCCTGTTAGGCTTCTGCACTTCCCTCAAACATAGGGCAGCCAAAAAGAACATATCATCTCCCCATGACGCCCTACCCGCCCACTACGCTCCGCCCCCCCCCCCCACCCCCCGTGTGTTCCCTGCAGCAGAGAGGGAACCAGTTTATCCAGGTATTGAGTCCAGAGACCCAAGAGTCATCTTCCATCTTAAAAACGAATAGTTTTCTATGTGTGCATAATAAAATATTGAGAAGCAAGATGGTCCAAAGTAGACCACACTCATTTCTCTGCTTTTCTTCCCCCACCTGAACCCACACTCCTAACTACAGCCAGAGAGCGCGCGTTACTCTCCTGTATAAAACCTCTGAAGGGGGGTGATCAGCCCCTCACCACCCTCAGGACCAAGTCCGCGTTCCTGATTATGACTTCCAAGGCTCCCCAAGGCCGCCAGCAATCTCTCCAGCCTCCACTCTCACCTTTTTGTGTACAGAGCTCGGCGCTCCAGAAACATGACGTTTTCCTGTAGTCTCCTCTATTCTTCGCTCATATTGCTTCCTTTGCAGGACACCCTTAAAATATGCAGGTTAAGACAAGCTTTGGCATTGAGCCGACCTAGTTTCAAATTCTTGCTCTGTCATGGTGAAAGAGCATTTAGTCTCTCAACTCCAATGTATTATTTATCTGTAAAATGAGTATAACCCTACCTCAGGGCTGTCGTGAAGATGGATTAAACAAACTGGACCCCTGAGAAGCTCTCCCTAGCTCATTTCTGCAACATCCTGGGCCAGGCCTTGCACTGTGCCGTCTCATCGCTTCTCTCTGTCCTGTCTGAGGTCCCCCAGATCTGGGATCCATTCGGATTCATCTCAGCCCCTTGAGTCCACCTGGATGGGACCACTGCGGGGCTAGGGTCAAAAAGATAGAGTCGGAGATCCCTGGAGCGGATGGCAACATCGCAGGGCATTGAACTTAACAAGTGTGGGAGTTCTTTAGGAGACAATCTCTGCTCATGCAGCGGCTGGCTCCCGGGGCTGAGACCACGCTGGAGGAGGGCAACAGCACCAGGGGGCGGAGCCAACAGCATGGGGCGTGGCAACTACCCACCTAAACGCAATCAGTGTGCAAGCCTGTTTATGCTAGTAAACGCCCTGAGCTGCCCAGCGGGGTTCCAAATCCCGCAAATCCCACAGCTTGCCCGTGTCCCTGCGAGTACAGGGAACAAGAGGGTTTGGAATAAAGGCCAGGGCCGCGGAGATTCGACTGTAGAGCAGGGAGCGGGTCCTGATTCCCGATTCCCATGGTCAGGGGTAGCCAGCGCGCGTGTGCACGGTGGGGGGGCGGGGGGATATCTGAGTGCAGGCAGCAGGGAGAGACCATTTTAATGGCAGGGGTACAAAGACGCAGAAACCACTGCGCCGGGCGCGGGGTGGGTAGGGGTGAGTGGGAAGGTGGCTGGGGAAGAGAGCACCACAGGGAGGCTAGAGGACGGGATGGTTGGGCAGAGAGACTCGTCTTTCTCGCGGAGTCCAGAGGCCTACCTTTCAGTGTGCGCAGCATCTTGCTCTGGGGACGCAGCTGTGAAGGAGCATGGCCCAGAATGGCAGCCATCGCATGTTATCTTCCAACTTAAACTCTTCCTGACAGAACTGCCAGATTGTTGCTTACAGGAAAGGGCAGCAAGCTGAAGGTTCAGCCCTCTCCGGATCGGGATCCGCATCCGGATCCTGTGTTAGGGGTAGGTTTTAAAGACTGCGTGGAAGGAAGTGTTGGAGAAGGGGGCCCCTGCTCAACAGGCAAATAATAGTCTTCTCTGGCTCGAAACTGGCCAGGACCATGTCCCTCTAGGGCAAGGTCTTGTTCCAAACTCCAGGGTCCACCCCAGGGGCAGAGAGTGAGGGCGGCTTTCCCGAGTCCCTTTTCCTGTTTAATGCTGCATTCCACCCTCACCTGGACAGAGGGCCCCAGTAAACCCTGCAGAGCCCTCTTTCCTGGGAGCATGCCAGTCTGACCCTGGTGCCTTCTTCTCTGGCTGCCCAGACGGCTCCACATTTATCCTTTGTCTAACAGAGAAGGCAGCACGCAGCATTAAACACACATAAGAGAGAGTAGATGGGAGGAAGGTAGTTCTACCAACTCATAACATCATGTAACCATCCCTGACCTTGCAGTTCCCACCTGCAAAATGAGAACTTGGCTCTGTAGCAGGGAGTTTTCAGGTGTTCGTAATTTCAACAGGGTTCTCAGTTTTCTGAGGAGGTGTCTGGGAAGAAGGTCTGGTGAGGGATGTCCTCTGTAAGGAAAGCTGTCTTTGTCTATTGCGCGACCCACGCAAAGGCCTGAACAGCCACTGACCACAGGGCCGCAGGGTCTCCTGCAGCCGCGCGCTTGTCTGTGTTCCCATGGGATTCCTGGTCAGGGAGGCCACCCCCTCACGCTTGGAGAGGATAGGCCTGGCCCAAAGTGCACCCCCTGAGACCAGAAATAGTGATTCTTCTCCGGCAAATGCAGACCTATCTGTGCAGCGTTTTACAGCACCTTTTGATTTCATCTTCACAGGGACCCTGGGAGGCAGCATTATATTCCCATTTTATAGATGGGGAAGTGAGGCTCAGTAAAGTTACAGAACCCCCCAGCAGCAGAGTAGTAGGAAAGGATTTAAGTCTAGGCCTCTATCTGGGTTCAGAGCTAGTGCTCCATGGTGGAGGATATCCTCCGCCTCCCTTCCTCTTCCTGAGAAAACCTCACGGCGAGCTTCCTGTCTCTAGGCTGGGGCAGGTCAGTGCTCAGAGCCAGTGGATCCCAGTTTGGGGAAATTTGCCCCTAAAACCGTGGAGGCCGTAGCTCCCGGGCCTGCCTCCCGAGTCCCTAGCTTCTGCTGGTCTCTGGGCAGCTAGCAAAGCTAGGAATGGAAACGATCACCTTCCTCCCTGACCTTCCCTCCTTCCTCCTTGATCCCCATCAACTCTTCCAGAGCCGCTCGGGCGACTCACCGAGCGCGCGCTGCTCCCGGCTGCACCTGCCCAGCTGGCGGCCTCCGGCAGGGCCCGCAAGAGCCGCACGGGCAGCGGGTGGGTCGGGAGCCGCCCGGACTAAAGGGCTGGAGCCGGCGGCGTGTCCTCAGCGAAGCGGCCTCTCGGTCTGGTCCGGGGAATTAGGCAAACCAGGCAGTGCGCCAGGCGGGGCGGAGGTGTGGTGGAGAGGGCTGGAGACCCCGCACACCCAGGGGCGGGGTCGCCCCAGGGCTGGGGGAGGGTCCCCGGTGGCCCTTGGGTCACAGCACTTGGGCAGTGGCTGGTCTCTCCCCTCCCCGCTTTTCAGCTCATCCCCTTAGCAGCCCCCTCCTTGGCGACGCCTGGAGATCCGCCTATTTAGCATGAGGGACAATTAAGCAGAACAGTTCTAGGCCACGCTTCTTTGTCATTCCAAAGGGCGATCTCTGAGATCCCTGTGGGTGGGGCTTGCCACTGCTCAGACGACCTGCTCTGCTGGTGGAACTAGTCGGGGAAGACAGGCGCTGCGGCGAGGCTCCGCCAGCTGGGTTGGGCTGCGGCGCTGGAGACGCAGGGTGGGTTTCACCCAGACGCAGCTTCTTCTCGGCAGCCACTGCCGCGGCGTCCTGCACCCTGAAAACAGGCCAGGGGCGGGTGCCGCTTCCGCCCTCTACATTCCGCAGGTGGGGGACAGGTCACTGGCCCAGGGCTGCCAGACAGCCAGGGCCGGAGGAGGTCACTGTGTCCCCTAGAGCTCAGGCTCCCTTCCCCCAAGGTGAGACCCGCCGGGCCTGCCGCTCTCGGTCCCTCTGCGGGGTAAGCGACCCCAACTTATGGGCTCCAGGACTGAGCTCAGTGCGCCACTGGGCACCTTGTCACCTCCGGGGTCCCTCTGCGTCCCTGCCCACGACCGGGGCTGCGGACGGAGCGCGGTCGGTGGTAACTACTGCCCCCTAGCGGGAGAGTGTTGCATGAAACCTCCTGAGAGGTGTCCTGGCCTGGAGGAGAGCCGCCCACCCTCTGTGCCCAGTCAAAGGTTTTTTGGAAGGTCTTGAGCAGAATCCTTTCACCTGTATTCCCTTTCATGCTTGGCAGCAGCCGTCACATTAAAAAACAACAACAAACCCTACCTACTTTATTGAGATATTATTTGCATATAGTAAATACCAGATATTTTAAGTACTGAATACAGTTTAGACAAGGGCTCATTTTCTCCACTCTGGCCTAGATGGAAGGTGCTGTTTGCCCTTCCCCTGGGCCCCCTGGCTCCCTGGGGATCTTAATCTCTCTAGTTGCCAGGGCAGTGCTCTGGTACTCTTCAGTTTCCTGTCTGCTGCTGCTGCTGCTAAGTCGCTTCAGTCGTGTCCGACTCTGTGCGACCCCATAGATGGCAGCCCACCGGGCTCCCCCGTCCCTGGGATTCTCCAGGCAAGAACACTGGAGTGGGTTGCCATTTCCTTCTCCTGGAAGTCTTTCCTGCTTTAGTCTACATTGTCAATCAAAGTAATACATGCGCACAGCTTAAAATGTTCAGGTGGGTATACATGAAAAACAGCAGCCTGGTATGTAAAGCCCTTTCTTAGCCTGAAGACATAACCTAGTAATCCCAAGGCCTTCTCATCCCTGGTCAGAGCCCTCTTCTTCTGGTCCTCTAATCCATTGCTCTTCCTCTGTGCCCCCTCCTTGATTTTCTTCCTCCTCCTTGTCAACATCTGAAATCGGGACTAGACTATACGAAACTGGAAGACAGTGCTGGAAATAACTTCAGTTCCTCCTCTCTCTGCCCTGGGCCCACTTGGAATGGGACAAAGGTCTCAGGTGGTGCAGGCTCAGGAACAGCTGAAGTCCTGGCTCACGTCCTCTGTGGTTTTCCCAGATCACAAATCACAGGTCAGTTATGGTGACAGTGCTTCCCTTCTGATCCAGGGGCTGGAAGGAGCTGGGCTGTGGAGTCAGCACGTAGGTAATGACCTGGCTCTGCCAACAACTAGATAGATGTGTGATCCTGAGCAGGCTGATTCCTTTGTCTGTGCTCCAGCTCCTCCAGCTGTAAAATGACACTGTCACCTCTAGAAAGCCACAAAGCTCTAATGTCTTGGAAGTAAGTCACCTGAAATAGCCCTGGCCCTCTTCTGCCAGGAAGGCTGTGACCAATGTCCCATGGCCTGGCAATCACAATGCCCTGCCAACTCACTGTTCCCAGCCAGCTCAGGAGCCTTGGTGGTGGTGGGGTGTCCTGCCTGCTTTACCGTTCCTTAGCCTGCCTACAAGGCAGCTTTTCCTCTCAGCCCCCCAGGCCAAGGATGGGAGGAAGCAGCCGTGACATTACTCATGGTATTTGGACCTTGCCATTTGATTCAAAGGACACTTTTACCCCCAAAAGAAGATTTGAATTAAGACGCTTAATCCAAGTTACACAAATCCTGAATAATTTTT
Organism: Capra hircus; assembly: GCF_001704415.2. Taxonomy (NCBI): domain Eukaryota; kingdom Metazoa; phylum Chordata; class Mammalia; order Artiodactyla; family Bovidae; genus Capra; species Capra hircus. The sequence continues at coordinate 71,176,979 of NC_030808.1, forward strand.
GGACAGAATTTTCCAGAGTGAACTTCACTAATCCAACAATTGCTTGATCAACTTTTTAAAAAGTATACAGTTTTTTAATTTTAATAAATTTTTAATATAATTTGTAAAAAATAAAAACAACCCTATTATTTAATGGCCTACCTTAATGATTCTAACATCTTCTGCTCCTGTATGACAGTAAGTGCTCAGACATCGAGCGTGTTCACCTGGTTCAGCCTCTGCTGGGACCTCCAAGAGTTCTGATCTCCAGCGTGGAAGCCTCATCTCCCTAAAGCAGGAAGGGAAACCACTGGATGTGAGGAGTATGACCTAGGTCTGCCTCCCTCAGCGGTGTGATCCTACATTACTTGCTTAAATCCCCTAAGCCTCATGTCTCTCACCTATAAAATGGGGGTAGCAATACCTGTCTGCCTACCTCAGAAGAGATGTCTGTAGCATATAAAAATCAGTAATTGTTACCATAAACCACAATGGCATTAAATAATTACTTGTTTAGAACTCTAATCCCCAGGATGTAACGAAAGCTCCAGAAATGTTATTTTGTATCACCACCGTCATGGTTAATGAAACAAGCACCATTTTCTTGCTCTGGCCACTGGGTGGCACCACAGATTTGGTTTTGTGACTATTTCGGACATAACAGTACTGTTTTATGAAGGTCAAAAAAAAAGCGGATTGTTGACAGTTTTGTATGGTTCTACCCAAATCTTGAGGTGTTGCCTGCCTTGGACTGTTTCCTTTGGCTTTGTCTCAGCAAACCCTGCCACAGTCCAGGGACTCACCAGCTGAAGCGTTTATGAAGCCTGGGGTCTGTTTGAACCTGACAGCCCAGGCTGCTACAGTATATCCAGTGGGCCGCCCAGAGTTGACACCAGAGACGTAGGGGGAAAGGGCCCATCCAAACTGGGAAGGACAACATCAGAATTAAGGATGGAGCCAGGGAAGCCATAGGCTGCTGATCACGGGAATTTGATTTGTAGAGGTCTCCCATTTTCCATGAGTTCAAATTTCCTTACTGAGCCTAGAAAGCCATTTCCTAAGAAACTCAAAAAACATACCATGCCAGGTGACCCTGATCTCTGTTCCTCGCCTCCTGTTCCCTCAGTCCCTCACGAGGGGTGCTGGCTTTGGCCCCCAGCATTGTGAAAGAAGTTGAGAAACAGATCTCAGATCATTAACAGAACTGACTGGTGACCCCAAGAGATGAGAGTGACTCACCTGAAGGTTGGATGGGGCCCTGGGCCCCAGAGCTCCCTGGGTCCAGGGATGGTCCTCAGGCAAAGATACCCCAACCCCTTGTCTGACCTACAGTTAAACAAAGCTTCATATTTGTATTGGCAGGAAGGGGTTTTCTCTGGGCCATTTCCCTGCCTCTCCAGCCACAGGGGCCTAGTTTTTTCATACATAGATGACTTGGATCTGTTAAAGGAACAGGAGCACTTGATGAGTAGCTTCTTCATATTTGCACATTTGACTTTTTTTTTTCAGAGACAAGTTTCAGATAATAAAGTTTTTTGGAGTGTGAAGAATTCAAATAATTTTTTTTAAAAAACGGTTATTTTGGGGACTTCCCTGGGGGTCTGGTGGTTAAGAATCTGCCTTGCAATGACAGGGATGCAGGTTCAATCCCTGGTTGTGGAACTAAAATCCCACATGCAGTGGAGCAACTAAGCCCAGGCACCACAACAAGAGAGTCCCTGAGCCACAATGAAAGATCCCACGTGATGCAGCAAGGATTATGCACGCCTCAACCAAGACCTGATGCAGCCAAAGAAATAAATAATTTAAAAAGGCTACCTTCCAAAAGTATGAGAACCATTTAACATTAGGAGATCTATCAATACAATTTACTATGTTAATAGATCAAAAGAGAATCATACGATTACCTCTCTAAAGGCTGAAAAATTCAACAAATTAATCTTGCTAAACACTTAATAAAATAGGAGTAGGTGTATTCTTCCTTAACATGATAAAATATATCTATCTTACTATCAAAGGCAGCACTGAACTGGATGGGGAGAAACTCCCCAACTCAAAGTCAGGAAGAAGAGAGATTTGTCCATTTTTATAGCTATGGTAATTGAAGAAAGCAGGAAAAACCACTAGACCATTCAAGTATGACCTAAACCAAATCCCTTATGATTATACAGTGGAAGGGACAAACAGATTCAAGGAATTAGACCTGATAGATAGAGTGTCTGAAGAACTGTGGATGGAGGTTCATGACACTGTATAGGAGATGGTGATCAAATTCATCCCCAAGAAAAAGAAATGCAAAAAGACAAAATGGTTGTCTGAGAAGGGCCTTCAAATAGCTGACAAAAGAAGAGAAGCGGAAGTTAAAGGAGAAAAGGAAAGATATATCCATTTGAATGCAGAGTTTCAAAAGATAGCAAGGAAAGATAAGAAAGACTTCCTCAGAGATCAGTGCAAAGAAATAGAGGGAAACAATAGAATGGAAAAGACTAGAGATCACTTCAAGAAAATTAGAAATACCAAGGGAACACTTCATGCAAAGATGGGCTCGATAAAGGACAGAAATGGTATGGACTTAACAGAAGCAGAAGATATTAAGAAGAGGTGGCACAAATACACAGAAGAACTGTACAAAAAAGAGCTTCATGACCCAGATAATCACGATGGTGTAATCACTCACCTAGAGCCAGACATCCTGGAATGGGAAGTCAAGCGGGCCTTAGGAAGCATCACTATGAACAAAGTGAGCAGAGGTGATGGAATTCCAGTTGAGCTATCTCAAATCCTGAAAGATGATGCTGTGAAAGTGCTGCACTCAATATGCCAGCAAATTTGGAAAACTCAGCAGTGGCCACAGGACTGGAAACGGTCAGTTTTCATTCCAGTCCCAAAGAAAGGCAATGCCAAAGAATGTTCACACATTCCCAAAGAATGTACCGCACAATTGCACTCATCTCACATGCTAGCAAAGTAATGCTCAAAATTCTCCAAGTGATGCTTCAACAGTATATGAACTGAGAACTTCCATATGTTCAAGCTAGATTTAGAAAAGGCAGAGGAACCAGAGATCAAATTGCCAACATCCACTGGATCATCGAAAAAGCAAGAGAGTTCCAGAAAAACATCTACCTCTGCTTTATTGACTACATCAAGCCTTTGACTCTGTGGATTGCAACAAATTGGAAAATTCTTGAAGAGATGGGAATACCAGACCACCTTACCTGCCTCCTGAGAAATCTGTATGCAGATCAAGAAATAACAGTTAGAACTGGACTGGAACAATGGACTGGTTCCAAATTGGGAAAGCAGTATGCCAAGGTGGTATATTGTCACCCTGCTTATTTAACTTATACGCAGAGTACATCATGTGAAATGCTGGGCTGGCTGAAGCACAAGCTGGAATCAAGACTGCCAGAAGAAATATCAATAACCTCAGATATGCAGATGACACCACCCTTATGGCAGAAAGTGAAGAGGAACAGAAGAGCCTCTTGATGAAGGTGAAAGAGGAGAGTAAGTAAGCTGGCTTAAAATTCGACATTCAGAAAAGGAAGATCATGACATCCAGTCCCATCACTTCATGGCAAATAGATGGGGAAACAATGAAAACAGTGACAGACTTTATTTTTGGGGGGCTCCAAAATCACTGCAGATGGTGATTGCAGCCATGAAATTAGATGCTTGCTCCTTAGAAGGAAAGCTATGACCAACCTATACAGCATATTAAAAAGCAGAGACATTACTTTGTTGAAAAAGGTCCATCTAGTCAAAGGTATGGTTTTTCCAGTAGTCATATATGGATGAGAGAGTTGGACCATAAAGAAGGCTGAGCACTGAAGAACTGATGTTTTTGATGTGATGTTGGAGAAGATTCTTGAGAGTCCCTTGGACTGCAAGGAGCTCAAACCAGCCAATCCTAAAGGAAATCAGTCCTGAATATTCATTGGAAGGAATGCTGAAGCTGAAACTCCAATACTTCGGCCACCTGATGCGAAGTACTGACTCACTGGAAAAGACCTTGATTCTGGGAAAGGGTGAAGGCAAGAGGAGAAGGGGACAACAGAGGATGAGATGGTTGGATGGCATCACCAACTTGATGGACAAGAGTTTGAGCAAGCTCTGGGAGTTGGCGATGGACAGGGAAGCCTGGCATTCTGCAGTCCATGGGGTCACAAAGAGTCGGACATGACTGAGTGACTGAACTAAACTGAAAGCTATTAGAGCTATTATTTTATAGCTGCCCCCATTTTTCTGTGTATAGCAGTCAATGCGAGTTGACAAGAGTAGAACATAGAGGTATAGAACTCGGAAAGAAGGCGAAAAAATTATTATTCCCAGATGGCATAGTTTTATACCTGGAAAATCCAAAAGACTTGATTCAAAACATATTAAACATCAAACATTGGTGAGAAAGTGGTGCCATAGGAATGCTCATTCATTGCTCATGGGAATGCAAAAGGGTACGGCTATTTTGAAAGACAGTTTGTTGGTTTCTTACAAAACTAAATATATTCTTATCATACAATCTAGCAGTTGTACTCCTTGGTATTTACATAAATGAGCTGAAAACCTATGTCCACATGAAAAGCTGCACACAGATGTTTATAACAGCTTGATTCATGATTACCAAAAGTCAGTAGCAACTAAGATGTCCTTCAGTAGATGGATGAATAAATAAACTGTGGTACGGCAGTCAATGAACTATTATTCAGTGCTAAAATAAATGAGCCATCAAACCATGAAAAGACATGGAGGAAGCTTAAGTAAGTATTGCTAAGTGAAAGAAGTCAATCTAAAAATGCTACATACTGTAGCCAACTGTATACTGATTCCAACTGTATAATATTCTGGAAAAGGCAAAGGATTAGTGTTTGCCAGGGGCCTATGGGGTAGAAGGAACGAATAAATGGAGTATAGAATTTTTAGGGTAGGGAAACTCTTCTGTATGATACTATAATGATAGATACATGTCATTACGCATTTGTTAAAACCCATAGATTTTGCACATTGCATAGAATGTGCAATAGAAAGAATGAACTCTGATATAAACTATGGATTTTGGTTGGTAATATGTCAGTGTTGGTTCATCAGTTATAATAAATGTACCACTCTGATGTAGGATATTGATGATGAGGGAAATTGTGTACGGGTTGGGGGAAGGGCAGGGGTACATGGGGACTCTCATATTTTTCCATTCAATTTTGCTGTGAACCTGAAACTGCCTCAAAAATGCTAATTAAAGAGAAAATATTCTAAACAGCAAAATGATTCAGTAAGATGTCTGGTTTAAAATTAATATTTAGAAACTAGCTTTCACATTTACAAACAGCAACTAGTTAGACAAACTAATGGAAGTAACAAATCTATTTAAGAATCTGTAATTAGAAAGCTCCCTACAACCAAGAGTTCAAGACCAGATGGGTTCATAGGAGAATCCCACCAAACGTACAAAGAAGAATGTATACCAATCCTTCTTGAACTCTTTCAGAAGATTGAAGAGGAAGGAACACTCCCAAAGACATTCTATGAAGCCACCATCACCCAAACCCAGATACCAAAACCCAACAGAGACATGGCCAAAAAAGAAACTTACAGGGCAATATCTCTGATGAATACAGATGCAGAGATCCTCAACAAAACATTCACAAACCATAAAACAACACATAAAAAAGATCACGCTGTGCTGTGCTTAGTCACTCAGGTGTGCTTGACCCCACGCGCTATAGCCCGCCAGGCTCCTCTGTCCATGGGGGATTCTCCAGGCAAGAGCACTGGAGTGGGTTGCCATGCCCTCTTCCAGGGGACCTTCCCAACCCATGGGTTGAACCCAGGTTTCCCTCATTGCAAGCGGGTTCTTTACTGTCTGAGCTACCAGGGAAGCCCAAGAATACTGGAGTGGGCAGCCTATTCCTTCTTCAGGGGATCTTCCAGACCCAGGAATCAAACTGGGATCTCCTGCATTGCAGGTGGATATTTTACCAGCTGAGCTAATACACCATGACCAAGTTGATCTATCCCAGGGTCATAAAGATGGTTCAATGAATGCAAATCAGTCAATGTGATACACCAGATCAACAAAGACAAAAACCACACCATCCTTTCAACAGATATGGAAAAGGCATTTGATAAAATTCAACATCCATTCATGATAAACTCTCTTACCAAAGTGGGTGTAGAAGGAACATATCTCAACCTAATAAAAGTTATTTATTACAAACCCACAGCCCAGTATAATACTCAGTGGTGAAAAACTGAAAGCCTTACTGCTAAAACCAGGAAAAAGACAAGGATACTCACTGTTACCACGTCTATTCAACACAGTATTGGAAGTCCTAGCCACAAAAATTGGATACAAAAAAGGAATAAAAGATCCAAATTGAAAAGGAAGAGTTAAAATTGTCATTATGTGCAGATGACATGATACTATATACGAAAATATAAGCACTCCACACAAAAACTATTAGGTTGAAACAGTTGATTGGATTTGCAAAAAAAAAAAAAAAACTATTAGGTTGGAGTAAAAGTAATTGCAGTTTTGCATTGTTGAACTCTGCCTTTTGATACTGGAATACATTCCTAATAAATGTGGTTATGTTATATACCATTTTAATGCACATTTTTTTTTGCTTTATGCTTTTTCTAAAGATTTATTATTTGCTGTTTATTTTACATTTATTTTAGACTATAGAAATGATGTTAGACAAAAAGCAAATTTGAGTGATTTCTTAATTCAAGTTCAAAATTAGTTGTAAAGCGGTGGCGAAAACTCACAACATCAACAATGCGTTTGGCCTGCATTCGTACTGCTAACAAATGTACAGTGCAGTGGTGGTTCAAGAAGTTTTGCAACGAGGAGGAGAGCCTTGAAGATGAGGAGCATAGAGGCCAGCCATAGGAAGTTGACAACAACCAACTGACAGCAACCATTGAAGCTAATCCTCTTACAACTAAATGAGAAGTTGCAAAGAACTGAACGTCAACCATTCTATGATCATTCAGCATTTGAAGCAAATTGGAAAGGTGAAAAACTTGATAAGGGAGTGCCTCATGAGCTGACCACAAATAAAAAAGAAATAGTCACTTTGAAATGTCTTCTCTTATTCTATACAACAGCAACAAAGCATTTCTCGATTAGATTGTGATGTGCGACAAAACGTGGATTTCGTATGACAACCAGTAATGACTAGCTCAGTGGTTGGACTGAGAAGAAACTTCGAAGCACTTCCCAAAACCAAACTTGCACCAAAACAAAGGCTGATTGTCACTGGAGGTCTGCTGCTAGTCTGATCCAATACAGCTTTCTGAATCCTGGCAAAACCGTTACATCTGAGAAGAATGCTCAGCAAATCAATGAGATGAACCCAAAACTGAAACACCTGCAGCCAGCATCAAAAAGGGTCAACAAAAAGGGTCCAGTTATTCTCCACAACAATGCCCCACTGCATCTCACACAACCAGCACTTCAAAGGTTGAACAAATTGGGCTATGAAGTTTTGCTTCATCTGCCATATTCTCCTGACCTCTCACCAACTGACTACCATGTCTTCAAGCATCTCAATAACTTTTTGCAGGGAAAATGCTCCCAAAACCAACAGGAGGCAGAAAATGCTTTCCAACAGTTTGTTGAATCATGACGCACAGATTTTTACATTGCAGGAATAAACAAACTTATTGCTCATTGGCAAAAATGTGTTGATTGTAATGGTTCCTCTTTTAATTGATAAAGATATGTTGGAACCTAGTTATAGTGATTTAAAATCTACAGTTAATTTGTACCAACCTGATAGAACTGATAAACAAATTCAACAAAGTAGGGGAATTCAAGATTAACATACAGAAATTGGTTGTATTTCTCTATATTAACAGTAAAACATCAGAAAGGAACTTGAAACAAACAATCTCTTTTAAAATGGCAGCAAAAACATAAAACATTTAGGAATAAACCTCACCAGGAGGTGAAAGACTATTATGCTGAGGACTATAAGACACTTATAGGGGCTTCCCCAGTGGCCCAGCAGGTCAAGAATCCACTTGCAATGCAGGAGCCATAGGAAATGTGGGTTTGATCCCTGGTTTGGAAGATCCCCTGGAGGAAGGCATGGCAGCCAACTTCAGTATTCTTGCCTGGAGAATCCCATGGACTGAGGAACCTGGTGGGTTACAGTCCATGGGGTCATAAAGAGTCAGACATGACTGAAGTGAATGAGCACACACGCATAAAACATTAGTAATGGAAACTGAAGATGATTCAAAGAAATAGAAAGATAGCCCATGCTCTTGGATTGGATGAATCAGTATTGTTAAAAGGCCATGTTACCCAAAGCAAGCTACAAATCTATTGTTATCCCTATCGATTTTCCCATGACATTTCTCATAGAACTAAAACAAATAACCCTAAAATTTATATGAAACCATAAAAGACCCATAGTTGTCAAAGTGATCCTTAGGAAAAAGAACAAAGCAGGGGACATAACCCTCCTAAACTTCAGACAATACTGCAAAGCAACAATAATCAAAACAGCATGGTACTGGCACACGGGTTAATGGAATCCAAGGACATATCGATCAATGGAATAGAATAGAAACCCCAGAAATAACTTCAATACCCAGGGTCAACTAATCTTCAATAAAGGGGGCAAGAATATACAATGGGGAAAAGACAGTCTCTTCAGCAGCTGGTGTTGGCAAAGTTGGACAGCAACATGTAAATCAATGAAGTTAGAACACACCCTCACATCAGACACAAACTCAAAATGACCTAAAGACTTAAACATAAGTTTTATGACATCATAAAACTCCTAGAAGGGAACATAGGCAAAATATTCCCTGATATAACTGTACCAATGTTTTTTTAGGTCAGTCTCCCAAGGCAATAGAAATGAAAGCAAAAATAAATGGGGCCCAATCAAGCTTTTTCACAACAAAGGAAACCATAAACAAAATAAAACAGGCAGTCTACAGAATGGGAGAAAACATTTGCTAATGATGTGACTGACAAGGGCTTAATTTCCAAAATATACAAACAGCTGTTTTTGATATAGGTACAATTAAAAACCCAAACAACCTGGTTGAAACTAAACAGACATTTCTCCAAAGATGACAAACAGATGGCCTACAGGCACATGAAAAGATGTTCAACATTGCTAATTATTAGGGAAATGAAAATCAAGCTAAAATGAAGTATCACCTCACACCAGTCAAAATGGCCATCATTAAAAAATCTACAAATAATATATTCTGGAGAGGGTGTGGTGAAAAGGGAACCCTCCTACCCCATTGGTGGGAATGTAAGTTGGTGTAGCAACTATGGAAATCATTATAGAGTTTCCTCAAAAAACTAAAAATAGAGTTGCTGTATGATCAAGCAATTCCACTCCTGGGCATATATTTGAACAAGGCTGTAATTCAAAAAGATACGCACACTCGTACGTTCACAAAATGAAGACATGGAGGCAGCCTGAATGGCCGCCAGCAGAAGGATGGACAAGGAAGACGTTGTACATATATACATGAATACTACTCAGCCGTAAAAAAGAATGAAATAATGCCATTTGCGGCAACATGGATGAACCTAGAGATTATCCTACTAAGTGAAGTAAGTCAAAAAGAGGAAGACAATGTGCTGTCACTTATAAGTAGAATCTGAATCACGACACCAATGAACCTATCCACAGAACAAACAGACAAAAGGAACAGACTAGTAGTTGCCAAGTGGGGGGATGCATTGGGAGCTTGGGGTTAGCAGATGCATTATATAGAGAATGGACAAACAACAAGGTCCTACTGTATAGCACAGGGACCTGTATTCAATATCCTGTGATAAACCATACTGGAAAAAGATATAAAAAGGAATATACATATATACAACTGAATCATTTTGCTGAACAGCAGAAATTAACACAACATGGTAAATCAACCGTGCTTCAATAAAATTTTTAAAAAGAAAGTCTATTTGTAATAGCAAAACAAAAAATGAAACAATTAGGAATAAACATAATGAGATTTATGCAATATATTTATCAATAAAACATTAAAATTCTACTAAGGAATACTAAAGATGTAAAGAAACAGAAAAACTACCACATTTTTAGAAAGTCCATCTACTCTAGGTTTATAAATTTAATAAAACTTCACTAAAAATACCAACAAGTTAAATATTATAAATCAATGCTACCTCAAAGAAAAAAAAATCCAAGAATTTTTTAAAGCAAACAAGTAGGAATATCCAGGACAAATGAGAGGGAGCCAGACTTATCAGCAATTAAAGTGTCTTATCTTATCACACCTATTATAATTAAAGTAGTGTGGTACAGGCACAGAAGAGAGAGAGATCAATGGAACAAACAGAAAGTACAGGAATAGATTCGAATACAAAGGAATTTACGATATGATAAAGTCAAAATTCCAAATCAGTGGAGGAAAACTATTCAATATAAAACCGCTAGGCAAACAGGGTAGGTTGTCTGGGGAAAAAAAAGTTTATCAATACCACATATTTCACAGTAAGATAATTCTAAGATCAACCAAATATGTAAATATTAAAAAAAAGAAAATAAAACTAAATGAAGAGTCCACTTTGCAATGCAGGGGACATGGGTTCAATCCCTGGTGGGGGAACTAAGATCCCACACACTGTGGGGAACTGAACCTGCACACCACAATGAAAAATCTTACATGCAATGAAAGATTTTGACTCACTAAACAAATATTAAAAAAACAAAGATAAATATTAAAAAAAGAAAGCATGAATAATGAGGAAGCAATGGAAGAGTTAAATAACTTTGCAGATGAGAAAGCACTTTTAAGAATGGCCCACACACACAAAAAATGGCACAACATGCAAGAAGCCTTAAAAGACAAGGAGAAAATTGTACTACATAAAATTTTAAAAGTTCTCTGTGGCAAAAGATACCATAATCACAGGCAAAGTCAAAAAATTAGGAAAGAATAATAACTATGCCACATCAACAGATTCATACTAAAAGAAATGTAAATTAAAACTCACTGAGATACCATCTTTCTTCACAGTCCAACTTTCACATCCATACATGACCACTGGAAAAACCATAGCCTTGACTAGATGGACCTTTGTTGGCAAAGTAATGTCTCTGCTTTTGAATATGCTTTCTAGGTTGGTCATAATTTTCCTTCCAAGGAGTAAGCATCTTTTAATTTCATGGCTGTGAAGAAAGCTGAGCACCAAAGAACTGATGCTATTGAACTGTGGTGTTGGAGAAGACTCTTGAGAGTCCCTTGGACTGCAAGGAGATCCAACCAGTCCATTCTGTAGGAGATCAACCCTGGGATTTCTTTGGAAGGAATGATGCTAAAGCTGAAACTCCAGTACTTTGGCCACCTCATGCGAAGAGTTGACTCATTGGAAAAGACTCTTATGCTGGGAGGGGTTGGGGGCAGGAGGAGAAGGGGACGACAGAGGATGAGATGGCTGGATGGCATCACTGACTCGGACATGAGTTTGGGTGAACTCCGGGAGTTGGTGATGGACAGGGAGGCCTGGCGTGCTGCAATTCATGGGGTCGCAAAGAGTCGGACACGACTGAGCAACTGAACGGAGATACCATCTTTCCCTATTTGTTTCGTAACAGTCATAAAGTGTGGTAATAGGTTATCAGAGAGATGCATGAATGGGTATTTCCGTATGTTGCTGGTGGCTGTGTAAATTGGCACAACGTCTGAGTTTGATAATATCCATAAAACTACTATTGTTTTTAAAGACAATGGTTGTTTGGTTCATATCATGTTATTTCCATTTACCTACTTGGCATTCCCTCTTTTATTTTAAATCTTAGGCTGCTCTTGTGAGATCATCTCCCCCTCTATAGTGCAGGTTTGTTGATGGTAAAGTCTCAATTTTTATCACCCCCTCAATCTCAGAAGATAGTTTTATGGATTTAATTCTAGGTTGATAGTTATTTTCTATCAACATTGGCAAGATTGTATTCACTGTCTTCTGACTGCTACTTTGCTGTTGAGGAGTCCACTGTCCTTTAAATCATGGAAATTTTAGAGTGATCTTGCCTTTCTCTCTGGCTGTCTTGAAGATCTTACATTTGTCTTTTATCTCTTCAGTTTTGCTGAGCTGTGTCTAGATATGGATTTATCTTTATATTCAGCTTATTCAACTAAGTGCACATTTTTGCAAACTTTAATAAAAGCCATTATCCCTTTAAATACTTTCCTTCATTCTCTTTGCTCTCCATTTTAAGGATCTAATTATATACATATGTTTATATTAGCGCTTTTTAGTCTAACCTTTATGTCTCTTAATTAGTGCTTCCTCTACTTATCTCTCAGCACTGTATCTGTAGTAGTTTATTAACTCCCAGTTCTCTCTTTTATCTCTGCCTAGTTGATATTTTAAGAATTATATTTTTTGTTTCAAAATATTCAATCTGTTTATTCCTGGTATTCTCCTGTTGCTTTATTTTCATCTCTGTGATTGCCTTATTTCTTTAAGGTTTTATATACAGCTGTATCTTTCAAACCTCAATTTAAGAATTATAGATTGCAGAAGAATTACAGAGTCCATGTAGCACAGCTTCCCTTCATGTTAACATCTTATATAACATGACATATTTACCGAAATCAAGAAGCTAACATTCCGCTAATGCCCTTTCTGTTCTAGATCCGGTCAGGATACTGTGATGCACTTGTCCCATTACTCCTTCAGTTCTTGCTGTCTACCCTTGTACGTGTCTCTCCTTTTTCATGACCTTAACTTTTGAAGAATGGTGGTCAGGAAATTTATAGAATATCTCTCAACTTGGATTTGTCTGATATTCTCTCATGATAGTGTGGGGTTATGGATTTGGGGGGAGAATACTAGAGAGGTGACGTGCTCGCCTCATAAAATCATGTGGGACTGTTATCAATGTGATTTATTATTGATCATACTGGACTTGTTCGTGTGGTCAAGGTGGTATCTGTCAGGCTTCTCCACTGTAAAGCTGCTATTTTTCCCTTTTCAGATTCTATTGGTGAGAAGCCAGTCACTCAGTCCAGCCTATCTCAAGGGAAATGGAATTAAACTCCTTTTCCCTGAGGGAAGAGTATCAGAGAAAATGGTCAAAGCTAGTGTAGTAATCAACAATAATTCAGAGGAAATACTTAGAGTCCATGTAAATACGCTGCTGCTTCTTAGGGCTTTTCTCCCTGGTCTTAGCATTTACTTGCAGGTCCTACTTGCAGGAATCACTATGCAGTTATTCTAACGGTGATTTTCTATTTCACCCATTCCTTCTGTTCATCATTTGAAATTCTTCTGTAAGGAAGATTTGTCCTTCTCCTCCCACTTATTTGTTCATCATTCACAGATGTGTATTTTACATGGTTATAAAAAATACTTTCTTTTGAAGGCAGGAAAGGAAAAAGCAACAATATATAGTAAATAGAATATATAAAATAAGGTAGAAATAAGTCCTTATACAATAAATAGTATTAATAATAATTGTAAATAAACTGTCACTAATGATAATTATATAAAGGCAGTATATATCTTGACAGAAACTCCTAGTGTTGATATCTTGACTATAATCAATCAGCAATAGTTGCCCAGTCACATCTGACTCTTTGTGACCCCATGGACTGCAGCCCTCCAGGCTCCTCTATCTATGAGATTTTACAGGCAAGAATACTGGAGTGGGTTGTCATTTCCTTCTCCAGGGGACCTTCCCAACCCAGGGACTGAATTCAGGTATCCCTCATTGCAGGCAGATTCTTTACCATCTGAGCCACTAGGGAGTTTATTAAAATGATAGAGAAAAATAAAAAAGAAACAGAAAAAGGTATATCAGGCGAATATGAGCCAAAGAATGCCAGAAGAGCAAGATTAATAACAAAATATAATTCAAGAGAAAAAGCATCATATTGTCAAAGAATGATATATGGTAAAATGGCCACAAACCAATGCATCCAACAGAAGTCTTAAAATATATAAAGTAGCCACATATAGCACTGCAGGAAAAAACAGTTTAACAATTTCAGCTGAAGATTTTAACTGAAACTTTTGCCTCAGAAAGAGATAACTTAGGGGAAAAAAAGAAAAACAAACAAAAAACCCAAAGATACAGATGATTTGAATCAGTTAAAAATCTCAAGAGTGAAGGTGTATCCAGAGATGGAGGCACCTGGCTGGCCCTTTCCCAATGGTGAGAGCCTCTGTGAATTAGAAATACATCATGGGATCTGGACTGGTTTGTAAAACATCGCATTAAGTGAAAGATAAGGTGAGAAGGAGATTGACATTTCATAGCACAGGACAATGTACTCAAGACACATACCCATGAAGACACATATGCTTTACATAAATGCAAGAAGGCACATCCAAACACAGTAGCATGGATGCCCATGATGGGATCAGGGAGGAATGGGAACAGGAATTGGGTCCAAGGATAAAAGGGGGATAATAAATTAATAAAACAGGAGATGGGTCTTGTGGGTTGGTAATGATGATAAATCCTGAGCTGAGGCAGATGATAAGCTCACCACTTTCTGGACACAAACCTGATTGTAATCTTTCCTATCAGCAGAAAAGTCTGAGGATGTGCTAAGTGACCCTAGCAGTCATGAGGCCTGCGGATAGCAATTCTTTCCAGAAAATCTCAAGTGACTGGGAGCCAAAGGCAACTTTGGAGGTGGGCACTGCCCATTCCCTGCACCAGGCGCTGGGTCAGCTGCCCTCCCAGCCCAGGTAAAGCTCTCTCAAAACTGGTATTTCTGTCTTGGGGGATGCATGCATTCTGAGCTGAGCCACTCAGAAACTGGCTCTAGCTCAACCCAAGCTTCTGGATTTCTCAAGGTTTGAACTCTTGAGAGCAAAGTTCTCCAGGCAAGGGTTCAAGCTGGCTGAGATTTCTCTTTGTGGCTCCCTCTCCCCCCTCACCTCCTAGTCCCATAGGAATATTCGGGTGGGGAGCCCCAGGATGGGCTGCAAGCAACCTCAGAAAAAATATCCCAGTGACCTTCAGAACATCCAGAATAGGTGTTTTAAAAAAAATCTTAAGTTATCTAAGGACTCGAATGATATTTCTCCAAAGAAGATATACAATAACGTGTTAGGTTGGTGCAAATGTAATTTTGATTTTGCATTGTTGAACTTTGCCATTTGATATTGGAATACATTTGTAAATAAATGTGGTTATATTTAATTTTAATGAACATTTCTTAATTTATGTTTTCTGCTAATGAATTATTACTTTCTGTTTATTTTATATATATCTTAGACTATGAAAATGATATATAGACAAAAAGCAAATTTGAGCAATATTCTTATTTGAGTTAAAAATGGGTCATAAAGCAGCAGAGACAACTCACAACATCAACAATGCATTTGGCTCAGAAACTACTAACAAATGTACAGTGCAGTGGTGATTCAAGAAGTTTTTCAAAGGAGACTAGAGCCTTGAAGGTGGGGTAAACAGTGACTGACCATCGGAGGTTGACGATGACCGAGAGGATCTGATCCTCTTACAACTACACAAGAATTTGCCGAAGAACTCAATGTCTACCATGCTATAGTCATTTGGCATTTGAAACAAACTGGAAAGGTGAAAAAGCTCGATAAGTGGATGCCTCATGAGCTAACTGCAAAATCTACATTTTAAAGTGTCATCTTCTCTTAATCTATGCAACAACAAATTATTTCTCAATTGGATTGTGACGTGCAAAGAAAAGTGGAGTTTATATGACAACCAGTGATGACCAGCTCTGTGGCTGGACCAAGAAGAAGTTCCAAAGCACTTCCCAAAGCCAACTTGCACCAAAAAGAGGGTCACGGTCACTGTTTGGTGATCTGCTGCTGGTTTTCTGAATCCCAGTAAAACCATTCCATCTGAAGAGTATGCCCAGCAAATCAGTGAGAGGCACTGAAAACTGCGACACCGCCAGGTGGTGTTGGTCACCAGAAAGGGCCCAATTCTTCTCCACCATGACGCCGGCCTGCACGGTGCACAGCCAGCACTTCAAAAGCAGAGCGAACTGGGCTGTGAAGTTCTGCTTCATCCTCCATGTTCACCTGACCTTTTGCCAACCAGCTACCACTACAAGCATCTTGACAACTTCATGCAAGGAATAATGCTTTCACAACCAGCAGGAGGCAGAAAATGCTTTCCAAGAGTTTGCCGAATCCCTAAGCATGGATTTTTATGCTACTGGAATAAACAAACTTATTTCTTCATTGACAAAAATGCATTGATTATAATGGTTTCTATTTTGTTTAATAAATGTGTGTTTGAGTCTAGCTAAAATGATTTAAAATTTGGAGTCCGAGACCATGATTACTTTTGTACCAACCTAATGTAACGGCCAATAAGCACATAAAAGACGCTCAAGGTCACCAGCCATTAGGGAAACGCAAGCCAAAGGCACAGGTAAATACCTCCTTACACCCATTAGGATGGCTATTGCAAAAAAGAAAAATAAAGCAAGTGTTGAAAAGGATATGGAGAAATTGGAATCTTTGTGCATTGTTAGATGGCACCCCACTCCAGTACTCTTGCCTGGAAAATCCCATGGACGGAGGAGCCTGGTGGGCTGCAGTCCATGGGGTCACTAAGGGTCGGACACGACTGAGCAACTTCACTTTCACTTTTCCCTTTCATGCATTGGAGAAGGAAATGGCAACCCACTCCAGTGTTCTTTCCTGGAGAATCCCAGGGATGGGGGAGCCTGGTGGGCTGCCGTCTATGGGGTCGCACAGAGTCGGACACGACTGAAGCGACTTAGCAGCAGCAGCAGCAGAAAGGAATGTAAAATAGTGCCACCTCTGTTGAAAAAAGCATGGCAGTTCCTTAAAAAATTAAAGATGAGGTTACCATGTGATCCAGCAATTCCATTTCTGGGTATATATACAAAAGAATCAAAAGCAGGGTCTCGAAATCTACTTGCACACTCATATACACAGCAGCATTAAAAAGGTGGAGGCAACCCATGTCCATAGACAGATGAATAGATAAACAAAATGCGGTAGAGAGGCTAATGGAATATTTATTTAACCTTAAAATGGAATGAAATTCTGACACACACGACGTGGATAAACCTTTAAGATATCATGCTATGTGAATTATGAAATAAGCCAGGCACAAAAGGGCAGATGATTCCTCTTATATGAGATACTCAGAGAAGTCAAACTCACAGAGACAGAAAGTAGAAGGATTGTTGCCAGGGCCTGGGGGCAGGGGCTGTGGAGGAATGGTGGGGGTAGTTAGTGTTTCACATATAGAGTTTCAGTTGGGGAAAAGGAAAAAGTTCTGGAGGTGGATGGTGATGATGGTTTCAAAACAGCATGCAGGTACTTACTGCCACAGAACTGTACACTTAAAAATGGTTAAAATGGTAAATTTTTATGTTATGTGTATTTTTTCACAATAAAAAATGTGAAATTGCCTAAGAGGAGACTCTGCAAAGCAGATGCATTTCAGCTAAAGCAACCTCCACCTAACCCCCAGTGGGTCCTTCTTAGGACCCGACCTAAGGTTGGGGGAGGGAGGAGGCCTAACCCTTTACAAGTTCTGTAGCCTTTGGTAGAGATGGAAATGGGAAGAAAAAAGGAAGGGCTTCAAAAGCTGGAGTCCTGAGACACCTCTGGGTGAGGACATTTCCTGTCATCCTTTCCTGGTAGGAATCAGAGCTCTGTCCTTTCACAAGAGGAAAAGTCTGGAAGTGGGTGTGCACGCTTACACATGGGTACACGCATGTATCATGTATTGGCGGGTGTGTGCACAGGCACTGATGCAGGGGGCTGTCTCTTACTGAAAGAAATACATTAATCAAACCATCCCCCAAGCTTAGTAGCTGGGCCCGGTGGCCCCTGTCAGCCCTCATGTCCCTCCTTCCTAGTCACACTTACTCTCTGCTGTGGGACCAGAGACCCTTCATCCAGGAACACTGATGGCACAGATCTGCAGGCAGAAACTCTCTCAGCCCTTGGTAGCCCCTCAAGAGAAGGGACTTCCTGCCCTGAGGCTCAGCTGAGCAGCCAGTGGCTGACAAGCTTTGCTGTGAAATTCTGTCCTTTCAAAGATAAGCTCACATCTCTAACCTGAGCAGGGCCAGCACTTCTGTTATCAGTGAGAATCCCATGCACCCACAAATGCTGACCCAGGCTTCCTGCCCTGGGTCGGGGGCCCGCCTGACCAGGGCTCTGAGATGATTATGGAGATCTGAGTGCTGGAGATAAGGGCAATTGCACCTAGACTTTGGCTGGAGTGTTCTGGAGGCTGTGGCAGGCACGCCAGCTTGCCACCACCATGCCCTGGGGCTGGCTGTGCCTGGGTTCAAATCCCAGCGAGTTCCTCCATTCTCATGGCCTCACTTGCCTCTCCTGTAGAATGGGACTGATACTAATGACTCCCCAGAAGGGATGTCAGGAGGGAGAGATGAGGTAACAATGAATGTTGGGGACTGAATGGACAAAATGCAGCATCCTTAAAAGATACCACTGCCGCTTCAGTTGCAGTCCATGATGAGTGAAGCCAGTCTAGGAACCCTAGGGCAGATGGAACTGAGAGGGGGAAAGAAAGTGGAGGGGAGAAAGGAAGGAGGGTGGGGGAGCTGGGATGGGGTACGAGCACGCTCCGGAGCAACGGGCCTTGGGAGGGCCACCTTCCTTCCAGCTGCGCCCAAGCTCTGAGCCACGCCCTGTCTATCTGTGCGTCACATCCTCTGGCCCGCGCCTCTGCCCCTTCATAAGGGAAGGTAAGCAGAGGGTCAGAGCACATCTTGGGGCTCGGGGAGTGCTGCCCAGATAGCCTGATCTGGGGGGACGTCTCACCCAAACATTGTCCACCTCGATTGTTAGGCTCTGGTTGGGGTGGGACAGAGAGAGCGTGGGGCATTCTCTGCCCAACCCTGACCAGCAAAATAAGAGCAAACTGTCACGCATAGGATGATCTCCTCCCGAATTCACGTGCTGAAGTCCTAACCCCCAGTCCTTCAGAATGCCTCTGGATGAGGATATTTCCTGTCATCCTCTCCTGAGGAAAGGCCCGGAAATGGGTGTATATGCTTACACACAGGCACACATATCCATCATGGACATGTGGGTGCATGCACACTCACTGACACAGAAAGGCTATCTCTTACTGAAAGAAATAATTTATTCAAACCATCCCCTGAGCTTAGCAGCTGGGGCAGGTGGCCCTTCAGCCTGCCTGTCCCTCTGGCATGACCTTATTTGAACACAGGGTTGTTGTAGATGGAATTAGTTAAGATGAGGTCGTGAAGATGGGTCTTAATCCAATATGACTGCTGCTGCTGCTGCTAAGTCGCTTCAGTCGTGTCTGACTCTGTGCGACCCTATAGACGGCAGCCTACTAGGCTCCTCTGTCTCTGGGACTCTCAAGGCAAGAACACTGGAGTGGGTTGCCATTTCCTTCTCCAATGCATGAAAGTGAAAAGCGAAAGTAAAGTCGCTCAGTCGTGCCCGACTCTTAGCGGCCCCATGGACTGCAGCCCACCAGTCTCCTCCGTCCATGGGATTTTCCAGGCAAGAGTACTGGAGTGGGGTGCCATTGCCTTCTCCGCCAATATGACTGATATCCTTGTAAAAAGGGGAGATTTGGATATAGAGACACAGGCATACATGTGAAGATACAGGCCAAGATTGGGGCGATCTACAAGACAAGGAATCAATCTACTGACATCTTGACCTTGGACGTCTAGCCTCCAAAACTGAGACAATACATTTTTGTTGTTTAAGCCACTCAACAAACTATATACACATCCTGGGAGAGGGGCCAGCCTCATGCCTAGGAATAGACACTGGCCAACCCTGATGGCAGCAGTAATCCTTTCTTTGTCAGCTCCATAGTCTGGGAATTGCCAGAGACTCCTCCGGGAAAGGTCCACTTCCAGAATGGAAAACTAGCATCATATCTCTCTTGCCCATTCATTCATTCTTTCAGCTAACAACTTATTAGGCTGTAGCTATGTTCCAGATTGAGTTTGGCCCTGGGACTGCAGTGGACAGAAGGCAGGCTTGGTCTCTACCCTTGAATAACTAGGTCTGGGGATAGATCTTTTCCAAACACAAACTTAATTGAGGAGGGGAGAGAAGAGCCTGGAAGAACACGGCAAGCAGACTTCTGGCCTGTTCCTCCCTGTCAGCGTTCCCTGTACAGCTGCCACGCTTTGGGGCACAGGGATCTGGGTTCCCAGGACAGCCTCTCATGGGTAGAGAGGGCCACACCCCACCCCCAAGGAGGAAACACACTATGCCCAAGGAATGTGGGGTTTCTGGCTGTCAAGGGTAATCTTTTGCTGGGGCTGATGCTGCTGCAGGACACAGCTAGCACTTGCGGTTTGCAGTATGTGTTACAATCGTTTCTCTGCAGCAGTCCTCTCGGTACTGGAGCAATGCAGGAATAACAATGAGGATGACCCTCATTTACAGCTCTGTGAACTGAGCTTCCCAGAGTCCTCTGGGAAGGACTCTATGGGGATCATGGAGCCAAACTCTAGGTTGCCTGTTTGGTGCCCAGTGCCAGCAGCCCTGATTGAACTTGAGCTGTGAGCAGAGGTGAGACGTGGACTCCTCCAACCAGGCTTAGAGTAGGGAGCCTACAGAGCAGTGCAGACCCCAGGTGGGCTCAGCCTCCTCAGCTGTCTGTCAGCCTGCAGACCAGTAGGCAGCTTGCAGAGGTCAAGTTCACCATGCTCTCCTCTTACTCTGGAAAACATTCAGAAGATGCACATTATCTACAAGCTACTGAACAAGGGTTCAGTTTATCAGTGTGGCCTTATCATGTAGTGGCTCTGGGCTCAAATCCTGACTTATCAGCTGAGTGACCTTGGGCCAGTTACTTATCATCACAAAGCTTCAAGTGCTTCATCCATAAAATGTGGCTATAATACCATATACCTGCTTTTGAGGATTGTTTTGAGAGGTAAGCTATATAACTTACAGAAAGTGCCTGGTACAATGCCCAGCACAGTAAGCACACTCTTTAGTCATTAGACATTCACATGAGTATTGAGATTAAGATCTGGGCTTTGCATGCTCTTGGACTGGAAGAATTAATATTGTTGAAATGGCCATACTACCCAAAGCAATCTACAGGTTTAATGTGATCCCTGTCAAATTACTTATGACATTTTTCACAGAACTAGAACAAATAATCCTAAAATTTATATGGAACCATAAAAGACCCAGAATTGCCAAAGCAAAGTGGGAGGGTTATAAACTTCAGGCAATACTACAAAGCTGCAGGAATTAGAACAGCTTGGTACTGGTACAAAACCAGACATATAGGTCATTGGAACACAATAGAGAGCCCAGGGATAAACCCACACACCTATGGGCAATTAATGTTTGACAAAAGAGGCAAGAATATACAATGGGGAAAAGATAGTCTCTTCAGCAAGTGGTGTTAGGAAAGTTGGGATAGCCACATGTAAGTCAATGGAGTTTGAACACATCTTCACACCAGACACAAAAATAAACTCAAAGTGGCTTAAAGACTTAAACATAAGACCTGACACCATGAAATTCCTAGAAGGGAACAAAGGTAAAACATTTTCTGACACAAAAAGTACCAATGTTTTCTTAAGTCAGTCTCCCAAGTCAATAGAGATAAAAACAAACAAATGGGACCTAGTCAGACTTACAAACCCCACTCCAGTACTCTTGCCTGGAAAATCCCATGGACAGAGGAGCCTGGTGGGCTGCAGTGCATGGGGTCGCTAAGAGTGGGACACGACTGAGCGACTTCACTTTCACTTTTCCCTTTCATGCATTGGAGAAGGAAATTGCAACCCACTCCAGTGTTCTTGCCTGGAGAATCCCAGGGACGGAGGAGCCTGGTGAGCTGCCATCTATGGGGTCCCACAGAGTCGGACACGACTGAAGTGACTTGGCAGCAGCAGCAGCAAACACAATCTTCTGTACAGCAAAGGAAGATGAAACGAAAAGACCAACTACAGACTGGGAGAAAATACTTGCAAATGATGCTACTGACAAGGGCTTAATTTCCAAAATATACAAATAGTGCATACGACTAATTAAAACAAAAGACAAATAACCCAATAGAAAAATGGGCGAAAGATCTAAATAGACATTTTTCCAAAGAAGAAATACGGGTGACCAACCTGCACATGAAAAGATACTCAACATCGCTTTAGAGAAATGCAAACTACAATGAGGTACTACCTCACACCAGTCAGAACTATTTTTGCTGTTCAGTTGCTAAGTTGTGTCTGACTCTTTGCGACCCCATGAACTAGAGCATGCCAAGCTTCTATGTCCATCACTATCTCCCTGAGTTTGCTTAAACTCACATCCATTGAATCAGTGATGCCATCCAACCATCTCATTATCTGGCACCCCCTTCTCCTTTTGCCCTCAGTTTTTCCCAGCATCAGGGTTTTTTCCAATGAGTCAGCTCTTCACATCAGGTGGCCAAAGCACTGGAGATTCAGCTTTAGCATCAGTCCTTCCAATGAATATCCAGGACTGATTTCCTTTAGGGTTGACTGGTTTGATCTCCTTGATGTCCAAGGGACTTTCAAAAGTCTTCTTCAGCACCACAGATGGAAAGCATCAGTTCTTTGGCACTCAACCTTCTTTATGGTCCAACTCTCACATCCATACATGACTACTGGAAAAACCATAGCTTTGACAGTCAGAAAGGCCAACATTAAAAAGTCTACAAATAATAAATGTTGGAGAGGGTGTGGAGAAAAAGGGACCTCTCCTACACTGTTGCTGGAAATGTTAATTGGTGTAGCCATTTTGGAAACCAGTATGGAGGTTCTTTGAAAACCTAGAGTTGTGATATGATCCAGCTATCTCACTCCTGGGCATATACCCAGACAAAACTATAATTCAAAAAGATACATGCACCCCGATATTCATAGCAGCACCATTTACTATAGCAAAGACATGGACACAATCTAAATGTCCACCAACAAATGTATGGATCAAGAACATGTGGTATATTAATACAATGGAGTATTACTCAGCCACCAAGAAGAATGAAATAATGCCATCTGGAGCAGCATGGATAGATCTAGAGATAATCATACTAAATGAAGTCAGTCAGAAATAGACAAATGCCATATGCTATCCCTTATATGTGGAATCTAAAATATGACACAAATCAACATATCTATGAAACAGAAACAGACTCACAGACAGAAAACAGACTTAGAGTTGCCAGAAGGGAGGTAGTTGGGTTAGGGAAGAATTGGGAACTGGGGATTAGGATGGGTAAACAACAAGATCTTACTGTATAGCACAAGGAACCATATTCAATAGCCTGTGATAAAATGTAATGGAAAAGAATACACATAAAAAACTGAGTCATACACAGCAGACATGAACACAACATTTAAATAAACTATACTTCAATAAAATAAAAAAAAATATATGTGAGCTTTGACCATCTGGATTTGAACTCAACTCCATCATTTACTGGCTGTGTGATCTCAGGCAAGTTTCTTCCGCACTCTGTGGTGGAGGTTGTGGTCCGCTGCCCCAAGCCCCTTTAAGACTGAGGCTCTCAGTCCCGAGCTGCTGGCAGTGTTGGTGATTGATGGGTCCCAGTTGCGCTTCTCTCCAGGACTTGCCCTCAGGGGAAGAAAGTCACCTTGCTCAGGGTCACATGTTCCCTCCCCCCACTTCTCATACCTGCCTCCCCTGAGGGTTGAGGAGGCACATAAAGGCCTGACTCTCTTGCTGCACAGCAGGACAGTCCTGAAGGGACACTGGAGTTCCTTGTGGGATCAGCTGGGATCTCCCTTGCTACAGCATTGCATTTCAACTCCTCTCCGCCCATTTCATGAATCCTCACCCCCTTGTAGGTACTGTTCCTGAGAGCTCTCCTCAATAAATCTGCACACACACCCATCTCAACCCAACCTGTGACGGTGAATAGTGATGCCAGGAGACAGGCTAGGAATAGACTTCAGAATGGGATCTTGGCGCTGGATCGTGGTCTAGCAGGCAATGAGGACCTCAGGCACATAGCTGTAGCACATTGTTAAAACTTTCCCAGGTGGTGACCTGGGCTGGGATTCTTCTGGAAGGCAATACATAGGTTTGTACTGGTTTCTGTGCACTGCGTCCTGTGAGCTGAGAACCAGGCTGAGTGTGAGCCTGGAGCCACATTCCCATCAGCAGA
Source organism: Capra hircus (assembly GCF_001704415.2). Taxonomy (NCBI): domain Eukaryota; kingdom Metazoa; phylum Chordata; class Mammalia; order Artiodactyla; family Bovidae; genus Capra; species Capra hircus. The sequence continues at coordinate 71,201,092 of NC_030808.1, forward strand.
AAGTACTGCCCTTGTAGGCCTTGTTTTCCTCAAAGATGAGGGCATGCGAGACACCGATTGGACAAGCTGATTTACTGAGATTTCTTCCAGCTCTTGGATTCTTCACGAGTGAACTAGTGATGGATGCAGGTCGGGGGCTGAGGGGAGCAATGGGAGCGCCTTGGAGACAAGAGCGTGAATATGAGAGGTGGTAGTGGGTGGAGGGGTCTGGAGGGGATTTGGGGTGTCCCCACCTTCCCTGAAGTGGCCGGTCTGATCTTGGGCTCAGGCCCCTAGCCTTCCCCCAGGCCCATGGGTTCTAATTCTGACCTCCGTGAGATTGGATTTTTGTCCACTTCTCTCAGGAAGAGCTTGGCTTCACAGATTTCTCTTTCTTCCCCCCACATCTGCCCACAGCCTGGCAGGAAGGTGTGGGCTCAGGATCACACAGTTACAGAAGTAGGAGAGGTCAGACCCATGTCGTGGGGTCTGGTGCATGGGGCCGTGAGTTTGTGCTCCTGCACTGGCCTGGGCAGGCGGACCTACTCCATCCCCTCCAGAAGATACACGAGCACTTGTCTCACTGTATTGCCTCCCCACCACCCCACGAGGCAGACACTCAGGGAAGAAATGGAGGCTCTGAAGGGTTCACTGTCTTCTCGAAGGCTCCATGGTTCGTGGTAGAGCCACTTCCCTCCAGCACAGAGTAGCTCCAAGCCCAGTCCTCCTGCTGGCCTGCTCTGCTCCTCACTGGGGCCGACTCAGAATTGTCTGGCAAGAGATGAGAGGATGTGAAACAGGACTGTGATCGGGACAGTGGAAGGTTTTAGGTTTTGCTTGTTTATTTATTCATTCCCAAATGAAAATTAGTTATACAGAATGCTTTAAATTTCAAAATTTAAATTTAAAGAAAAAAAAGGTAAAGTAAAAATTACCCTTAAATTCTACCAACTGGAGACAGTTACTGTTAACAGTTTGGTGAACAGATTTCCAGACAGCTCCATGTGTGTGTGCGTGTGTGTGTGATATTTTATGATAATGGGATAATCAACTGTTTCATAACCAACTCTTTTTACTCAACAATATGTCATGGAAATCTTTCCACATGGGTAAATATAGCTCTGTCCTTCATTTGCTGGCTGCAGACCATCCATTGTATTTCACTGCAAGTGAAAATATGCATTATCTTGCATTTATCCAACCTAAAGCCCTGGGCATTTAGGTTGTTTGCAAGATCTTGCTGTCTCACAGACTCTGATGAACATTACCACACCTCTAGCTTGGCCATTTGTCCACGGGCTGTCTCCGGGCACATTCTAGCACGCTGATCTTAGAGAAAGTTCCCACAGCAGTGGTGGCTACTCTGCCGCCTCATTCTGGTCAGAGTTTTGTTTTCCAGGGAAGGTCTCCTCCGCATTCTCATGGCAGCTCAGTAGACACACACTCAGGGATGCAGCTTTTTTTTCTTGGGTAGCTCTGGGTGAGAGGCAGGGTGGGCCTTGCCCCCAACCTGTGAAATTTCCAAATCCAAATCCAAAGACACAACCAGGCCACATGAATCAGCCTTACAGAGGTTGGTGGGGCATGAGGGTGGCCTGCAACTCAGCCAGGGGCTTGACATTGCCCTCTAAGAGGCCAAAGGGCCAGGTGGGGCCTAAAGACCTTGGGCCAAAGGCTGCCAGTGGGCCATGATGGAAGCCTGGGCTTGGTACCCCATTGATTCATTTATCAACCTGTGCTTTTATCTAGTAAGGTAGGTCTGTCGTAGGGCTGGGTAAGCAGAAGCAAGGAAGGGAAGATTTCACAGTTGGTAGGGGAGAGCCCACAGGCAGGAGGGCTAACTGACAATTCTCACGCACTTGAGGGAAGCAAGGTGTGGGGGTTGGAGGGTTTTACATGGTAGTTACTTTCTTAGCAGACTTTAGTTTATACCTTAGCCAGGTAAGGCTTATTTTTTAAAAACAAAGTGGCCTTCCCTGGTGGCCCAGTGGTTAAGAATCCACCTGCAAATGCAGTGGACACGCGTTAGATCTCTGGCCTGGGCAGATTCCACGTGCTGCGAGTTGGACACGACAGAAGTGACTTAGCAGCAGCTGCAGCAGGACCGCTGAGCCCTCATGCCACAGCTAGAGGAGCCCACATGCCCCAGAGCCCACGCTCCACAGCAGGAGAAGCCACTGCAGGGAGACGCCTGTGCTGCAGGAAGACAGTGCCCCTGCCACCACAGCCAGAGGAGCCCACATGCCCCAGAGCCCGCGCTCCGCAGCAGGAGAAGCCACTGCAGGGAGACGCCTGTGCTACAGCAGGACAGTGCCCCTGTCACCACGGCTAGAGAAGCCCACACGACCACGAGGACCCAGTGCAGCCAAAACTAAATAAATGGAAACATAAAAGAAAATGAAGTCAGGGCAACTTTCATTGTTATGAATACGCTCCCTCAACACTCATACAGAGCTTTTTTCCAAGGGGAGAGACACAGGCGAGCCTATTTCACCATTTTCAAAGGCAAGGTTTCCTCTGCGTCCCTCCAGTGTGTCCCAAGGTCATGGGTTGGTTTGCTGGGGAACAATGACTCTATCAGGGGCTGGGTTTGTGCTCTGGAGGAGGCCTGCTAAAGAGGGTGAGAAGGGAGTGGGGAAGTCCCAGAGTCTTGGTGGTGAGATCCTTTCTATGAGGCGTCCAGGTTGTTTCCATGGAGATGAACATCCCTGAGTGGACACCCACCAGACTGATCATGACCTTGACTGTCATGGTTGCCAGTTAGTGCCTCCTCCCAGGAGACGGTCTTCAAAAGTGCTTTTGGGGAAAAACATACAACCAAGAATACTCTACTCAGCAAGGCTCTTTTTCAGATACCAGGGAGAAATCAAAGGCGTTACAGATAAGCAAAAGCTAAGAGAATTTGGTACCACTAAACCAGCTTTACCACAAATGCTAAGGGAGCTTCCCTAGATGGAAAAGGCAACAACTGGAAGCCAGAAAATTACAAATGGGAAAGCTCACCAGTAAAGGCAAACATAAAGGCAGGAAATCACCCACAGGAAGTTGTGATATCAAAACTGGCAATTGTGAGAACAGTACAAATATTGGAGTACTGCAGAATATTGGAAAGCATTCGAAACAAAGAGAACAGCAACTTGAAACAATCTTATGTACATACGTAGACTGATAGATCAAAACCTCATGGTTACTGCAAACTGAAACATCCTGTTACGAAAATCAAAGTTACCACAAAAAGAAAATTATTGGCCAATATCGCTGATAAACATGGACACAAAAATCCTCAACAAGACACTACCAAACCAAAATCCAGCAATACATTAAAAGGTTCATACACCATGATCAAATGGGAAGAAAACCATAATTTGAAAAGATACATGCATCCCAATGTTCTTTGCAGCATATTTACAATAGCAAGACATGGCAGCAATGTAAATATCCATCGACAGACGAGTGAATAAGGAAGATGTGGTGCATATATATACAAGGGAATATTAATCATGAAGAAATAATCGCTGCCTTTTGCAGCAATATGGATGCAACCGGAGATAGTCATACTAAGCGAAATAAGTCAGAGAAAAGACAAATATCATATATCACTTATATGTGCTGTGCTTAGTCCCTCAGCCATGTCCGACTCTTGCGACCCCACAGTCTGTAGCCTGCCAGGCTCCTTTGTCCATGGGATTCTCCAGGCAAGAATATTGGAGTGGGTTGCCATTTTCTTCTCCAGGGGATCTTCCTGACCCAGGAATCAAACCTGAGTCTCCTGCATTGCAGGCAGATTCTTCACTAAGCTACAAGGGAAGCCCTTGTAGCTTATATACGGAATCTAAAAACAATGATATATATGACTTATTTGTAAAACAGAATCAGACTCACAGACTTCAAAATATAAACTCACGGTTACCAAAGGGGAAAAGTGGAGGGAGCGATAAATCAAGAGTTTGGGATTAACATATACACACTGCTGCTGCTGCTAAGTCGCTTCAATCGTGTCCGACTCTGTGCGACCCCATAGACGGCAGCCCTCCAGGCTCCCCCGTCCCTGGGATTCTCCAGGCAAGAATACTGGAGTGGGTTGCCATTTCCTTCTCCTACTATACATAAAACAATCAGCAAGGACCTACTGTAGAGCACAAGGACTTCTCAATATTCTGTAATAACCTATGTGGGAAAAGAATCTGAAAGAGTAGATACGTGTATAACTGAATCACTTTGCTGTATGCCTGAAACACAACATTGTATATCAATAATACTCCAGTAAAAATTAAAAGAGCTCTTGCTGTATTCTTCCTCTTGCTGAAACAGTAGGGGCCCACTCCTGCTTACTCAGGAAGTTCACAGAGGCAGCAGGTACTGTTAGAAATCCATTTCAGGACAGGGTTGAGGCTGAGCCAGGGTGGAAGATGATCTGGCTCCTAGCAGCCTCTATCCATTTCTTGATCTTTAATCACAGTACTCTGATTTTCCCCTTCCTCCCCCAGTCTTGGGCCTCCCCGGTGGTGGAGTTCTCCTGCCAATACAGGAGACACAAGAGACTCAAATTCAATCCCTGGGTGGGAAGATCCCCTGGAATGGCAACCCTTCCAGTATTCTTGCCTGGAAAATTCCATGGACAGAAACACTGGCAGGCTACAGTCCATGGGGTCGCAAAGAGTTAGACATGACTGAGCACACAGCACACATGCCCCCATTCTTAGACCTTGTACTTTGGGGGGATGGCTCTACCAATCCATATGTCGCAGAGGACAACTTATGACCTGGCTGACACCAATCAGAGGGGTCTCAGACTTCTCTCCTGCCACGGCACCATGCCCCATCCTCCCCGATGCAGCGAGAACTCCTGCTGGCATCCACCTGGGACAGGGCACAGGTCTGCACAGCTACTCCGGAGCTCCTTGCAGGGACAAACGTTAACCACTCTCTGAGGAGGCTCAAAGGCTTATGACAACTGGATGAATTATTGCTGACACCTCTAATTCTGTGCTTCAGCTAAACATTGCATTCCTCACAGTGCCAGCTATTCCTAAGGTCACCTCCTGCCTTATCACTGAAATGCCCCCTGAAGCCCAGCCCTGGAACTCTCAGGTGACACCAACTCTTGATTTGAGCCACAGAAGGTCATACAGAGACCCTGGAGATCCACAGATGAAGTTTATTCCCACAGATGAAGACACAAGAACCCAGTGACTTTCCCCGAATCACATAGCCTATTAAAAAACCAGGACAAGTCCCCAAAACCCAACCCGTGCCCTTCCCACTGTTGGCACTGTATACCTCATGCGTACATTCAGTTCAAACAATGGATTAGAAAATCAAACTAGAACAGTCTGGCCTGGGTGCTGCTGCTCACTCGACCCCAGCGCCTCCCTCTTTTTGCTGTGCTCACCATGTGCTCGTCCAGTGCTTGGTGCCTCGCACAGCAAGACTCTTGGGTCTGCTTTCTGGGCCCAAGCAGAGAAAGTGCAGGGCTACGATAGCCCAAGTGGCTCCTGCGAAAGCCCCTTCCTGAAATCCATACTCTGTAACTTCGACTTGTTTCATCAGCCGGGCCTGTGTCGCCTGGCCATTCAGAGTGGAGAGTTTCAGCTGAACTTGTTGAACTTGTTGACTTTCTGCAGATGTGGGAGGGGATGGTGGATGCCACAGGCAGAGTCTGCCATGACTAGTTCTCTGCCGGCAAGTTGCCAGGCCCTTCTCTTCATCCCCCAGTGTCCCAAAGGGGGGCCACAGTAGACAATGTAAAATAGAGCTGGGGGTTTCTGGGCACATCAGAAACTAGAAAAGTGGAAGAGGGTTATCCTAACCACATGTGCTCCTCATGCTCATCTTTGAGAGCTTTCCCTCTCCTGAAAGCCCTACTCAGAAATGCTCGGTGGGGAGCCCAGGGGCAGCGGGAGCAAAGAGCCGTGTTGCGTGGGAGGCCAAAGTCAGGATGCTGCCCTCACCCTCGGCTACTTTGCTGGGACCCCTTTGCTGGGCACTTCAGCATCATCCTGCACCTCACTCCCCTCCGCCATGGAGCACGGAGCGTGGTCACAGGCTGCCCCTCCTTCCAGGCTGGTGCAGCTCCCTCCATGAGGGCCTCCTAACTATGCGCCTTTCTCACCAGGTCCCCACTCCACCGGGGCAGCCCTTGTCACGCTCTCAGGGCGTGTGACCTCACCGTCTTTCGCAGTCCTCTCCAAATCGAGGTGGCCTGAGGAGCAGCATCAGAAATGCTCATTCTTGGGCCCACCCCTGCCCCACGGAGTCAGAGATGCTTAGGGTGGGGCCAGTGCTCCAGGGGGTTTCTGATAAATGGTCCAGGTTGAGAATCACTAACATGTTACGACTTTCAGGTTGTGAAACAGCTTCTAGGCTGTTTGTGCCAAACCTAAGGCAGCTGGGGAGGCAGAAATAAAAAGAGCCCACCCTTGTGCTCAGCACCAACCAGGCAATAATCCTGGGAAGACAGAGACTGTTGAGTCTAAGAATAATTGTTTGGGCTCGGAACTACAGAGGGGCCATCCAAATCTCCATTTTGTAGAGTTGGGGACTGAGGTTGAGACAGGAGAAAGCATTTCCCTGAGGTGAATACCAAAAGTGGAACTACATTTCAAATTTCTTCAGTCCTAGGTTTATTTTCTCCCTAAATTGAAACATCTTAAAAAAAAGTATAGCACGTATACCTATTGTGTGAACCTTTGTAGGTCATGGTCCTAAGGAATCCATCCTCATTGCAAACCTGTAAAGAAAGCCCCGGGGAGGAGTCTGGAGGTAGGGGTGATGTTTCCTCCTCAGTGTGCTGAGAAGCCAGGAGGACCGTCCGTCCTTGTTGGGGGGTCATTTTCTCACTGTCCCTTCTTCCACACACTAGCCCAGTGGCCTCACCAAATGAGCCCAAGGCCAGGGGCAGTGAGCTTTAACTGAACGTGTGTCTTCTGGAGCCCCGAAAAGAGGTTGTCAGAGCTGGACAGCTGTGCACACAGCAGGTTGGTGCAACCCAACTGTAGGTAGCACCCAGACAGCGTCTACCACACGGCTACAAATGTGAAACTTACAAGTCAAGCTAACAAACTTAAAGGTGTCCTGTCCTACTTTGACAAATAAACCTTTATATAGACTTGGCTGACTGAAATCTGAGGTTCAGAGGAAACAGGCTCCACCCCATAGCTCTTCTTACCCAGGTTCCATCCCGTTCTTTGAGGGCCTATTCATCAAGCTCCAGCCACACCTCCCTGTAAAGGGCCATCTTTTGACTACCCCTTGGAGGCAGGACCTGGAGAAGAGGCCGTCCAGACCCTGGAAGCTGGGATAAGAATTTCAGGAGCATGTCTAAAAAATGGGGTCTGGGCTTCAGGTGAACATGTCCCCTTTCCTCATGACTCCTCCAGCTGTTGGGGGCAGTAGTCAGAGAAGGGCTCACTTCTCAAAATGCAGTCCCAGGACTGGCAGTATGGACACCTCTTGCATGCTGGTTAGAGCTGCAGCCTTGCTGCAGACCTACTGAGTCAGAACTAGCAGTCTAATAAGATCCCCAGGGATTTGTGTGCAGGTTTGCTGAGGTTTGTTCTAAGTCATAAAGCCCAGGCCCAAGGTCTGTCTTGCCCAGGTCTAGGGGTACTAATAGTGGGTATTAATAAACATTTGCTCAACAAATGCCAAATGTCACCTAAACTAGCTGGGGTGAGAGGCTGCCTGGCTCACAATTCTTTAATCTCGTCTTTCTCTGGGGCCTCTGTGGCCAGAGGTGATTGGTCCAGCAAGAGTCACTTGACCCACTTTGGGTCCAGATTTCTCCCCCAAGAATCTGAAACTTAAGCCCCCAAATCCAGATCCCAGAGTAACAGCAGTAGCAACAGTTAATGTCTCCTGTACCTGTTATGTGCCAAGCACAGTGCTGAGTGTTTTACATATAGTATAAATACCCTATCTTCACAACAACCTCATCAGGTGGGAATTATTATTGTTTGTTGTTTAGATGAGGAGCTGTGACTTGGATTTAATTAACTCCCCCAATGGATTAGGGGAGGCAGGGACAGCATCAAGAGAGCTGACTGGCCAAACCCAAGCCATGTGGTACAGAGACGTTATCAACTTCTGCTGCCAGGACCCCAGACTTCCTGGCTTCATGGTGATTGGGTGCCATGGGGAGCAGGGTCCCAGCTCTGTGAGGTGGCTGTGAGGAGGGATGGAGGAAGGGAGGGAGGGAAGAGGCAGGCTTGGGGAAGAATGAAGGGCAGGAGCCCTGGGAGAGGGAAGCACCAAGAACCTCCACTTCCCAAGTGAGTGTGGGGCACCAGCCAAGACCAGCCCACCTGCCACACTTCAGTACAGGCCAGAGAGTGCCCACTGTGAGGACTGACCCCTCCTTCCCTTCTTCCAGTGAGTTAGCAGCCAGCTTGCCAAAGGAACGGTGTGGGTGACTTATTTTGGAGACAAAAGGCAGGGGGTGGTGGAGAAGACTGCACTGCTCTGCACCTGGTCCCCAGAGGAACAGACGCCTAAGAGGCCAAGAGGACAGAGGCAGCTGGGATGTGCTGGGATGGCTGAGGCCAGAGAACCAGTCCATACTGGAGAAGGGAGTTGTGGGCCTCGCTGGTTGGAGGCTTGGACTGGTTCCTGACCAAGGTTCTGAGTGGAATCTGTCATTCTGGGAGGCAGGGGGGTGAGCTGGGGCTTGCAGACCTCTGACCACCTAAGAAGAAAAAAGTGAACCATCATCAGCAGTTTTCTATCAGAATCCAAGCCTCAGCCAGTGCAGGGTTGTTTGGCTTTATTTAAAAGAACAAACCAATGTCTTTCATGAGTGCTGACACAGCGGTGGCTCCTTGCTGTCACCTGACAGTCAGAAGTCACCCAGCACTCAGGCAGGTCACACCCTTGAGGGGCTCACAGTACAGTGTCACAGTACAGTGTCACACAGCACACTGGCCCAGGATGGCCACATGATAATACACTCCTCACTGCACAAATCTCCCTTTGAAAAAAAGAAAAAGAAATCAAACAATCATCAAGTCAGAGAAGAATTATTTTGCTCCTTCAGATAAGAGGGTACAAGCTTGGTAGCTGAGGCCGGCTCCTTCTGGCCTCTCACAGTGGGGCGGGGGCCAGGACACTGCCAGTGGCCTCCTTCTCCGCTGAGGATGGAAGGGATCCAGCCCACCGCCCACAGGTGGGGGCGAAGCACTGGGAGCCCAGCCTGTCATCAGCATCCCCGAGGCCCCCGCAGACGGAGATGCAAATAGCTCCAGGCCCACGCGGCTCCCAGCCTGCTGACGAAGGTGGCTTGCTCTCGTTTTCTTCTTTTCACTTTTTTTAAGGGAGCAGATTTCAGAGTAAGAGCTGGCAGTTTGGGAAACTTTTTCCTGCTTTCCAAACAACCATGATGATAATGGAGACCCTCTCCCGGCACTTTCCACTGATTTGAAGGGGATGGGGAGGATGGAGCCTTCCTCTGAAACGAGTGGTCCTCGGGCCCAGTCAGAGGACAGCTGGGAGGAAGAGACCCCGTGTTCACACCTGAGGAGCCGGGACTCCCCTCAGCCCCACGCTGGCCTGAGGCTCCTCTGACAAACAGAATGGCATCTCCCCATCCCCAGCTCTTCAGAGGCACCCCCCCGACACACACACACTTGAGCGCCTGGAGATCACTGGGAAGCCCCGAGGCTGAACCCTTTAATTTGGAGGAAACCACTCCTGCCAGAGGTACAGGAGCAGCTCCAGAGCGGTGGACATCACAGCAGGGCAGGAGGGGGTAAACCGCGATGGAGCCTAAGAGGAGGAAACTCAGGAGTGGGGATTCCTGCTGACGGGGCTGAGCCTCAGGACAGAGCCTGGTGCAGCTGACCCGCCAAAGGCAGGGCACACAGATCACGCCTTGTTCTGAGGCCTGCCCTTCTTACCACAGACAGGTATTTAGGCAAGATTTTAGACCTCCAACCCTGCATCAAGCCCCCTACCTGGTAAAAATTCTGAGAATCATTTCCGTTGCCCTAGGACCCTTGAGGACTTCATCCCTAGGGTCCAGCCCCGGCCTCCCCAGCCCAGCACAATTAGGGGTCCGGTGGTCCTGGCCATGCCAAGCTGCAGAAGGCAAGGACAAAGGGCTGTGAGTGCCCAGAAGCTTTGCCTCCTTGGAGGGCCTGGCTCCAGCCTCATCAGGTACTGCCTCAGTGGACAGACACACAGTATCCTCATGAGGGAGGCTGGAACAGGGAGTCCAGGGACAGACGGAGCGGGGGCTGACGGGAGTTGCTGGGTGCGGTGTCCATTCCTCAGAGGGGGAGGTGGGAACCGGCAGGGAGGGGCCGGCAGGCCTGTCATCTCACCAGGCCCCCCTGGGCGGCTCAGCAGGGCGAGTTCCAGCAGAGAGGGCCATGTGGGAAGCTCGGGTTCAGCTCGTTTCCTTGGCAACCGGTCTTTTCCAAACCCGAGGCTGGTGAGGATCCGTGTGGCGGGAGCCTGCAGACCTGCAGGGAAGCGGCTGCGCCAGCCTGTGGGTGGGGCGTGACTGGAGGCGGCCCAGCGCCGCCTCAGGTAGCGGAGGGACAGGCGGTGCCTGGGAGGCAGAGGCTGGGTTCCAGCAGGAGGGACCCGCTCAGTCCAGTTGGGGGCACTTTGTTTTAACATTCGTCTTTTTTCCACTTTGAAGCAATCACAGAAACTTCAGTGTCGGAATCGCAGCCCTGAGGAGCTCTATGGTTTTTCACGCTTCCTTTCCCATCACACATTTTTTTCTCTGAGCAGTGTTAACCGAATTTACTGAGGAGAACAGCCTTATTTAGAGAGATTTCTGAATAGCTTTCCATTCCAAAGGAGGGCAAGGCTGGCCCAGAGATGCTTCAGAGGCAGGGCTGGAGGAGGCTGGCCGTGAGGGCCAGCGGGAGCAGCAGCAGGAGTAGGGAGACCCTGGAGGCCGTGGTCGCTGAGGGATTAAACACAGACAGTAAGGGCCTCGAAGTGCCAGGAGCTGTGTTTGTGGCCCACTGCCCCTCATGTGCAGGACTAGATGGAGCGTATTTCTGTGTACTAAATTCACTCCAGGCTCCCTCTTGCTACCCTATTACAATTTTTCTTTCCCCTGGTTTCTTTACATATTCATTTCTTTCAAAATTACACTACATGTATATTTATGCAGTTGCCTGAATCCTCTTTGGATGATTATTTTTAACATTTATATTCATTATCCAGGTCTGTCTGGATTCTACAGCCAGTGTTTCTGCTATAACTGTTCAGACCCTCTCAGGGCACTTCATCTTGATCATTTGCAAAGATGCAGAGTGCCCTTCGGTTCACTCAAGGTTTGGGGAGAAAGGCTTGGGAGGATGCCCGGGGATTGTGCCCACTCTTCTGTGGGGTGTAAGCCTGCTGGCCTGCCCTACCTGTGCCTGAGCACTGCTGAGACAGCATCCCTTCCAGAGCCACCACGTAGTCGGGGCCCAGCCAGCTACGATATGTCGTCTTTTCTCCCACAGGTACCACCCGGACAGCAGCATCCTTGAAAAGCAGGTCTTGGCCATGATAGCTGGAGGAGTCGAACATTTTGAACCCATTCTTATTGTGGTCATCTCCAAAGAGGTCCTGGAAGCACACAGCAGATCAGCTTTGCATCTGGGCTCACAAATGGTCACCTGGGTATCACTTGCCATTAATTCCTTTATGTACCAAGGAGCAAGGAAAGTCAGGTGCCAAGACTCTGCTTTAAAATCATCGACTCATTGACCTCTGTCACCAAAGCTGACGTGGAGTAAGAGATGACCAGAGCCAGCATAGTAAGACAGCCATCCAGAAACATCACACCAAACCAGCTCTTGGATATTGAAGCCTGAGCCTTCACAGGAAGAAAGATTCAGAAATGAGAGAGGATGTGGATGAGATTACTGAGGGGTCTGCTAAGTCTGCTCAGCATTCCTCATCCTTTTCTAGCAGGCTTCCTCACTCTTTTTTATGGGTATCCTTTATCCCCAACCAAAATGATTTCATAAGAGAGCCATTCATTCTGATACCAGTACTAAGAAAGTACCAGGTAAGTTGAATATCCTTTACTAACCCACCCTCCTCGCACCAAGATTTTCTTGAGGAGCTGTTTTCTTCCCTGTTGAGGGTTCTCAGGGTAAGTGTGCTATGGCTAGAAAAAGCCCAGAAGGGATTTGAGAAATGAGGAATACATACAAGACATCAGAAGAACATGGACAAATGCCCACTTCAGCCTTCAAATACTGGTCAGGGGAAAAGAAAGAGTAACGTGGCTATTGATCTTTTGGGGGACTCGTGGATCCTCGTGAGGATCTGATGAAAGCTCTCAACCTTCTCCCCAGGAAAGTGCACATCCATACAGGGCTCTTCCCACACATCATTGCAGAGGGTTTCGGGACCCTTGGGGAAGGCCGCAGACCCAGAGTTAAGAACTCCTGAGACAGAAGGATTCCATAGGAAAGATGAGATTAAACATCATTTCCAAAGTTAGGAACCGGCCTGGAGGGTCAGCTGGCTTTGCAAGTCTGTGGTGCTTATGGACAGAGGGAAATGAGGTCAATTTCAGTCTATATCAGGTTGGGAGTGTGTAGAGGGGAAGGTTTGGAACCTGGGGCAGTCTTGTCAGACAGCCTGGGTTCAAATTTCAGATATGTTTTGAAAGTGTGGCCAATAGCATTTGTTGATTGACTGGAAGTAGGGTGTGAGAGGAAGACAGGAGTCTGACCTGACTCTTGAGGAAATGGGAAGTCTGAGGCTGCTTATTCATTGAAGTGGGGAAGACGGAGGGAAAAAGAGGAGTCCAACTTTGACTTGTTCAGGTCAAAAAGGCTGTTAGAAATGGAAAAGTCAAATAGGCAGCTGCTAAAGATGCATGTTTGAGATGAAAGGGTGAGACTGAAGCAGGGTTGAGGATGTACACTTAGCAGTCATCAGTATACGGATGGTAGTTAATGATGGGGCTAGATGAGATCAATAAGGGTATAGTTGCCAACAGAGAAGAGGGCTTAGGATGAAGCTCGGGGCACTCCAGTGGTTACCAGCCAGGGAAATGAGGAAGAACCAGCAAAGGGGATGGAGGAGAGGCTGGGGAGGTGGCAGGAGAGCCAGGCAGGCATGGGGCATGGGGCCTGGGGCGCCAAGGGGGAAACTGCGTCCAGGAGGGCGGTGAACTTCAGGAAGAGGGAGCTGTAGCCAGTGATGCTGCGAGGCCAGGGAGACGTGGACTGAGAAACAGCCACAGGATTTAGCAGCATGGGCCAGTGAGACCTCGACCAAGGCAGTCTCAGCACCTGGTGGGGCCTGTCTGGAATAGTCTCCATCCTTAAGAGAGACCAGGAAAGGAGGAATTGATGACTCCAGACTAGAGCTGGCTCTTTGAAGGAATTCTGCTATAAAAGGGAGTGGGGTTATAGTTATAAGGGGATGTGAAACCAAGAGAAGGTTCACTTGTTTTTATAGGATGGTAGAAATAATAGCAGGTTTGTATGTTGGTGGGAATGGTCTGGCTGAGAAGGGAAAATTTATGATGCAGGAGACAGAGGGGACAGTGGTTAGAGGGATGGCCTTGACTAAGTGACATTCACAGAATTTCTGAGAAATTCCCTAGAATTTCCTCAGTTTCTCCTGAAGTCTGCTCCAGGTAGACTGAGGTGACTGAGGGGCTTGGCTCACCTCTGTCACCATCCCCACCCTGCAAACCACCCACTGGGGCAGCTCCTGCCCTCGCTCACCTGGGCCTTGTCCAGCAGTCCATACACAGCGAAGATATTGGTGTCCGGACGGACCATGACAGCATGGGATGGTATCTGCGCCAGGTTGCAGGCTGCAAACTGGGTCACCTCGGCCCGGGCCCCATTGGGACACAGCAGCTCGTAGTCCTCCGACATGAGCTCAGCAGCCCAGGGCTCAGAACTGTGGCCTGAAGGGATGAAGCAGAGGAGGGGAGAGGATAGAGGGAGACTGCTCTCCTCAGGGACCCCATGTCCTTGACTGGGGAGAGGTAGTGATATCTGGCCAGCTCCCCAACCATCTCCACTCTTCAACTGCTCTGCTCTATTACCAGAATGAGAGAACCCAGCTGGGCTTATAATGTTATTTGTAGGGAATAAGAAGCATGTACTATGTAGCAAAGAACTATATAATCACTCCCATTTTACAGGTGGAGGAACAGGCTCTTAATCACTCTTAGGCAAAGAACTCCATCTTGGTGTCATAGGTCTCAGGCCTGAGGGTACGATGGACTCTTCCCTAACAGGTGAAATTCTCAAGCCAGATGGAATAAAACATCATGTGTTGTTGATCTATAAGAGGCAGTTTCAAATGTCCCTTCTTGCAAAGAACCTCATCAGGTAGGCTAGAATGGGATCCAGGAATCTGCATTTTAAGCTGTGAACATGAACGTGAAGTTGCTCAGTCGTGTCCGACTCTGCGACCCCATGGACTGTAGCCTACCAGGCTCCTCTGTCCATGGGATTTTCAAGGACTGGAGTGGATTGCCATTCCCTTCTCCAAGGTATCTTCCCAACCCAGGGATTGAACCCGGGTCTCCCGCATCGTAGACAGACGCTTTACCATCTGAGCCACCAGGGAAGTCAGATATTTTAAGTCAGTAACTCAGTAATTCTGATGCAAGTGGCTGGTCCAAAGCCTTCCTGACAAACACTACTTTCGTGAATCACATTATTTTGTGCCTTCGTATATTCACTTAGTATACACTGCCTTTCTATCTCCAGGAGGAACTCCAGGTGGGTCCTTGAGTAGAGATAAAAAAAATTTGAGTGGCTTTGGGAAGTGGGTGCCTCTCTGCAAGTGAACCTCACAAGGGCCCCATCTCCTCCCTGAACCCCCAGACCAGGACACAGAGGGCAAAGGCTGGGCCCAGGCAGGGCTCACCACTCCCTCCTTCTGGGGGATGACCCCCAGTGCTGTTGGTGGGTGGTTGGCAGGTGAGGGGGTTATGACAACAGGGCCTGGAACCCTTCCAGCTCTGTTGAGGCAACTGGTTTTTAGCCTTAGTGACTTTCATAGGCATGGTGGGATCTGAGTTTTGAAATACTGATTGATTTTTTTTCCCTGCATGTCTTGATTTCCCTTCACCAATCTCCACCTCCCCTTCAGGCCTTCTGCCTTTCTGCCCTGAGTTCCTGGGAAGAGCTGTGTTAGGAGAGTGTGGAGAAGACTTAGCTTCCAGTGTTTGGGGTTGCAAAGCCTGGGGTGTAGGCAGGGTATACAGAAAACGCAAACAAAAAATGTTGAAGGGAAATAGATTCCAGTCTTCAAAATGCAAAATCCACTTCTCTCTCTTTCCCCAAGGAGGGAGAACAGAACGGGGCAGGGGAGTCAGGTACAGGCCTGCAACCCAGTAGAACTTCAGGTGGGGACCTGGGGCCCCAGAGCAGAGTTCCTGGCCTCTTCTCCCCAGTGGAGCCCAGGAAGGTGACTCCAGAGAAAAACACCACCTCATGATGTGAATGAGGTGGGGGCGCGCCTTGCCTCATGCACCTTGGCGCTGCAGAGTGACTTCCCTGCTCGTGGCACTGATGCGCTCAGGAACAAACACAAGATGCTAATGTGAACTGATGACCCTGGGGCGAGCGGTCCCTGCCACCCGACCCACACACCTTGGTGCCATGTAAACACCCTGGAAGGGGTTTCTCCAAACTGGCTGAGTGGCTACCATTTTGGTACAATGGGAATTTGGCTTCCAGAGAAATAGATTGTCAGGTGGCCTGTGCACTTGGATATGTTGCCCGAGGCCTGTTCTTACTGTTTGGTCCTTGGGCTCCTGGGCTCCCAAGGGGCAGAGCCTTCTAGACTCAGTCTTTCCCTGCTGCCACTTGGCCTGCAATCCCAGCAACATCCAGTGCTAGATTCTGCTGGAGATGGGGAAGGGCCCTACCAGTCTGGCTCTGTCAGGTCCCAGGGCTGACACATACCATTTGTATTGTCAAAGACTGTCGTGTGCTTGACGAAGGCAACGTCCCCTGCATTCTCAACCAGGCACCTGCCACACAAGAAGTCAAGACAAGTATTGGCAGGAGGTCCCATCCTGGCCCCTGGCCCCAGGACCCCCTCCCCTGCCGCCCAGCCACAGCCCACCGGGTACCTGAAGGCGCCACTGTAGCCGTAGTACCTCTCCTGGCTGTTGCCCACACACTTGTTGCGGCCTTGCTCATCCCCCACGCAGAGTGCACACAGTGAGGAGGGGTAGTTTTGGGGGTTGTTCACAGGCACACAGCTGGCACTGAAGAACTCACTCACCGCTGGGGCAGAGGGAGAGGGCTGTGTTGAGGGCCATGGCAGAGAGGGCGACTGCTCCCCCACAGATCTGCCCCCCTTGCCTGGCGCTATGGCTCAAGGCCACCCATTTGCTCCCGCCCGTCCAGCTCAGAGCGGCACATCCCCTCCTGTGAGGATCACGGGGCTGGGGGAATGCAGAGACTGTCTAGATATGAGAACCTTCACTAACAACCTCTGGTAGAAGAACCCACTTTCCCTTGAACTCCCTCAGGGACAGGGAACTCACTACCTCATAAACTCTTCTGTTCCAGTCAAAGCAACTGCCCAGCTGTCTGGGAGTGGGAGCAGCCAGTCCTAACACCTTACATGTGCTTGTGTGGGTGGTTAGAAAAAAGATGTGTTATTTTCCTCCAACGTGCCAGCCGGGACAGAGGTGTGTGTGCAGCCAGCTTCCTCCTGCCTTCCTCGCACCATGAATGTGCATGATTTAACACCCAGGGAGGGCCCTGCCTATGGCATATGGTAGGTGCTGGGTAAACGTGTCTTCTTCAGCACTTATACAGACGGCTGGCCACTTCCCAACAAGGCCCCCCAGATGCCCAGTGACTGGACTAGACAGCCTGTGAGCCAGGACAGTGTGAGCCAGGCCCAGAACCAATGCGCTTGGCCTGCTCCCCGCCCCCCGGAAACATTCCACTCTGAGTAAGTGGGTAGGGGCCCTGGTACCCTCCACAGAGCCAGACACCATTGTCCTGGGTGTGGCCAAGAATATTCCCTAACCTTCCCAAGAGCAAGGGGCACATCAAGGAAGAAGAGGAAATCTCTCTGGGGCTGCCTTCTCTGGGGTCCTGCTGGGAGAGGACCGCAACCCTCAGAACTGGCCCAACCCCAGTAAACCCCAGTGAACATGTGTGTGTGTCTGCGGGGGGTGGTACCTGTGAGGACGTCGCAGTCCTTGGGCCGGATGAAGCCCCTCTGCACGAGGGCACCCACAGGGATGTCCCAGCCCGCGGGGCTGCCGAAGCCCGGGTGGCAGGAGCGCTTGCCCCGCAGCTCATCCAGGGTGAAGGCATAGGAGCTGTTCCGCTTCACCACGGCCACCACGAAGTATGCATTACTCCTGTCCTCCGCTGGGGGAAGGGACACCAGTGAGGCCCTTCATCTGTGCTTACTGGCCTCGGCTGAGCAAGAGCCAGGCCAGAGCCTGCAATCTGTTCCCTCCAGTTGCTTTGACCTCAGAGCAGCAGCCCTGGCCCCACACACTCCCCACTGCTGCTGTCAGACCTGGCTGCCCAGGCTCAAGAGCGCCCAGGCCAAGAGCCAGGCGGGTGTTCACAGAGCGCGTCTGGCAGCGAGACCTCTGCGCGTCCCCTCATTGCTGGGGAGCAGCCTGTGCGGCTCCACTTTTCAGCAGCTCCAACTGCTGAAATTCCAGAAGAATTTCTTTCTTTCCTTACACTCAGGTGGTATTTTCCTCACCTTCTGCATAGCTGAGGTTGCAGATGCGCTTTCCCTCAGATGAGCGAGTTCGCACGTCCAAGTAGAGTGGACCTGAGCTCAGCAGACCTAGGGACAGAGCACCTGGCCCTGGCCACTGAAAAGGTGTTCATGAGCGGACAGGAAGGTGGGTCCCAGGGCCACCTGCCGTGAGCCACATGCTCTGGATGGAAGAGGCCGAGGAGGCTTTCTAGTTCAGACCCTGGCAAATTACTCAGCCTGTTTTTGTATAGCCTGGGATGCAAGCTAAAAATAATTTTTATATTTTTAAAGCGTTGTTTAAAAAAAGAACATGCAGCAGAGTCTGTACGTGGCCTGCAGAGCCTGCAGTGTTTACTCTCTGACCCTTCACAGAAAGTTCGCTAAAGCCTGCCAGACTTCCAGTGACTGGGCGGGTACACTGTGTGCCTGGGGCCAGAGTGGTTTGCCTGTGACAGACAGCAACTGGGAGAAAGACTCTTTTAGAGAAGCTATTATAAAAAACAAAACAAAAAAAATCAACCACCTCCCTGCTGAGGCCAGTGGGCTGGCACCTGCACTCACAGGCATAGTGCTCCCCAGCTGCTGGAACCAGGCCATATGTCTTCCCTGCTGTGTAAATGTCCTCACCCTTTAGGGTCACAGCGTCAATCTGCCCAGCCTGCGGAGGGGACAGAAAGAGTGGTCAAGCTGAGGCGGGTCCCCAGACAGCTCTGGGTGTCGGGATCTGACAGGGGTGCCAAAGCTGGGTCTCTCAGGAACTCTGGCCTCAGCTCCCCTCCCCTGGGAACCCTATCCTGCCCCATCTGCCCCTTCCTGTCCTTGTAAGGATGCTTGAGGACCAGAGGCCTGAAACCATCCAGCGTCAGCGCTCCCGTTCACGGGTGTCTTTCAGCCTTTCAGCGCATGTTTTCTGAGGGCCTCCTGTTGCCAGACCCTGTTCTGAGCAGAACCTAGCCCAGCGCCTGCTCTCGCACTCCACGTGGGTCTCCCCATGGCTCGCCAGCCTCAGGGACCTGGGCATTGCACTGCACCCCCAGAACCTGGCCAAGGACTGGCGCACAGCAGGAGTGCTTTACACGCTTCTCAAATGTGCGTGTGAATGCGTGAACGAGCCAGGTCTGCAAAGAAGACAGTCTCAGGGTCTACGGGAGGAGGCTCCAGGGCGGAGGGATAGAGCCCTGCCTCAGGAGTAGCCCAGGTCCGTCCCCCCTCAGAAGCCTCTAGAGCCCTCTGGTCACCTGTGCCCCATCCCCACTTGTCCATTCTGAAGCCTCTGGACAGGTGGCTCCTCAGACCCTACAAAGAGATTAACTGATAATCAAGCCATACCCCAAGGAAGGAGGTGGCCCAGGGAGAGAGGAGACACCAGCACCCCAGGAAGGTGCCCCCACGGTCCAGGGCTGAGGCATGAAGTTATGACGACAGAATAAAGGCAGTGATGTTGATATTCTGAGCCTAGAGGGGCATCTCTGGGGGACCCCTTCCCTCCCATTTAGACCTTCTCCTACACATTGTGATGCTGAGGAGGAACCCAGACCCTAAGCCACAGCCCTGGGGCCGGGCCAGCTGACCCCTGCTTGCCTGGGTCACTGTGATCAGGCAGGAAATGGATATTAGAGCTACACAGGACATCATCTCTGAGAGCCTTAGAAGTTAGAACGGAGGATCTCTGAGCCTTTTGCTAGGGTTCTCAGGACCCTCCCTAATGCCAGCCCTTTCCTCCCGTGGCCCTCTGTGAGCTCAGATGAAGA
Organism: Capra hircus; assembly: GCF_001704415.2. NCBI lineage: Eukaryota > Metazoa > Chordata > Mammalia > Artiodactyla > Bovidae > Capra > Capra hircus. The sequence continues at coordinate 71,220,504 of NC_030808.1, forward strand.
GAGGAATTGTGCCTGGAGAGAGCTACATCTCCGTGCAGCTCTGCCTGGTCTGGGGCCCCTACAACCAGCCACTCCTCCACAGGATAGCCTGTCCATGACTCAGAAGAGTCCCAACCCCTGAATCTCCCTTCCTCAATTCCAGCTGGCCTCCCTTCCCTCAGTGCCATATTAGGTTCCAGGCAACCTCTGGGGAGAGAGGCTCCCCTACCCTTGACCTGGGTGTCCTGGAGCAAGTTACTTCCTCAGCCTCCCCTAGCCTCAGTCTCCACCTCTGATAGTAATCATACCCACCCCACAAGTGTCATTCTGAGGATTAACTGAGATCACCCACATGAAGGCTTAGCATAGTGCCGGGTATGTGGGAAGTGAGTGCTTATGAGATTGTTAGAGTCATGATCCCGGCCCCATGTCATTCCTGCCCGCTTGCCTCTTTTCAAGTCAATGTGCTGCCTGGCTGGGGCAGGGTTGACACTCCAGGGCATGTGACTTGGCCTGCACTTGGGGACCACCTTGAAAAGAATCCTCAATCAGGCCCCACCCTAGTTGATCTTAAAAAACAGGAAGGAAGCAGTCCAGGAGCAGAGGAGATCCCTGTGACCACAGTAGGACCTCAGCTGACTGCAGGGCCATGGGACTGCTTCCCACTCCTGGCCTCAGTCTATAGTCAGAGAAGCAAAGCAGGACAGAGCTGAATGGGTCTCAAGACCAGGGTCAGGTGGCAGGAATATTAATGAATGCTTAATCAATTTAATGGGCCATGATAAGCTTAAAAAAATAAGACTAGGATAGAATACACAGAAACTATTACACACATTGTACTTAGTAAAGGTAAGCACTGTTTGGTTTCATACCTCTCTATAGGGGATATATATTTTTACAGGTTTATTTCTGAAAGAAAACTTTTTTTGTGTGCTAGACTGTGATGTAAAATGTATTTCTGATTGCATTGCAGTTTAATAAATGATGACCCAATGCCACCCCCCTCGATGTGCACAAGAGGAAACTGAGACTCAGAAAGGGAAAAGGACTCGCCCAAGGCCACAGGGTCATCAGTGCCAAGCTGGGCCAGTCCCATGGTCCTTCTGCTCCTGGCCCACCTGCTCAGCAGGGAGGAGTCCCTGGGCTCCCCCAAGGGAAACAGCCCCCTTTTCCCTGCCTTCCCCCTACCCCTCGCCAAGGGGTGGTGGCTGCTTCCTGTGGCAACTTCCTCCTCCCCTTTCTCTGTGGAATTGTCATAGGAGACTTTCTTCTACTCAGGCTGCCCTGGATCCTCCAGACCAGATAGGCAGAGGAAGGGCCAGTAAGGACCATCCCAGGCACTGCCACTGCCTGCCCACCTGGCCCTCTCTGCCCTCTGGACGCAGCTCCCACCTGGATTCGTTCCATGCACTGCTGGGGGGACTCGGCTGATACACACTGGATCTCTGGCTTGAGCCTTTGCCGGCTGAAGGCCACAGCCATGTCTCCACACTTCTGGATCTCAGGGGTGGACAGCACGCACCAGCGCAGGTAGTGGGGCAGTCCTGTGTGGGTGTGAGCATGTGATCACACTAGCCTGCATCAGGGGCTGGCCCTCAGCAGGAAGAGCCTAGAATCAGACCCAAGAGAAATTCTGGCCCTTTCTTTCCATGGTTAGCTACAAAGGTAAGTTATTTCTCCATCTGATCCTGTTTCCTTACCCAGAAAGTAGAGGACAGAATCCCTTTCATGGGGCTGTGAGAAGGCTTGAGGCACAGCATCTCTCTGGCTGTAGGTGGTGGATACATGGAGGTGGGGGCTAGAGGCATAAAGTCATGGTAGACTACAGTAAGGGTCCAGATGAGAAACAGTGCCAGAACCAGGGCCATGGCCACATGGTGAGGAGGAGGAGTGAGGCACTGTGGGAGAATGGGGGCATTGTGGGAGGATGGGGGCATTGTGGGGGGAGTGAGGCACTGTGGGAGGATGGGGGCATTGTGGGGAAATGGGGGCATTGTGGGGGGAGTGAGGCACTGTGGAGGGAGAAAGACAGGACTTGACAAATACTGGGTGGAGGGGCAAAGAGACCCTTCCCAAGACAGACCCTGGGGTTCTGGATCCCACCCCCCAGAGCAGGTAGGATTTCCAGGGTACAGTGCTGCCATTTGACTCCAGAGATGCTTCTTCCCCAACCATGAGAGGCAGGGAGGTGGAAGAAACAGGTTCCCATTGGGGCCAAGAAGCACACACACCTCCTGGGGTGTGTGTCCTCCTCTGGCCACCTCTCCAGCAAGCCTGACCACACCCATAGTCAGACTAGGGCCAGCAGGAGAAGAGAAAGGTAGACTTACGGTTGGGGTCACAGAGGAGACCCTTCATGGCATGCAGGTATTCGCGGCCCAGCCATGCCTCATAGGTCTGCGTGGCGATGGGCACCAGCTCGGAGGTGGCGTCTTTGAATAGCAGGTTCTTCTGGCCATAGGCCTCAGAGCTGAACATGTGGAAGCTGCTACCCTCATGGCTGAACAGACGCTGTGTATCAAGGGGCAGGGGTGGGGGCTGATGATGTACTGCGGGGAGAATCCTTTCTTCCTAGTTCAGCTCCTGCTTCCTTTTTCCTGTGCCTGCAGGCCAGGCACCCACTCTGAGGACCGCATGAGCTCTCTCCTTCCCTTGCGCTCCCCAGTACATTCTGCCTTTTCATACTCAGCTGACTGAACACATGGCTCAAGGCTCAGGTGTGCAATGGCACTGAGCACAAGCAGTGGGGCTGAATTCGGTGGCATGGATGAACAAAACTAACCAAAGCTGGTGTGGCCTGTGGGCAGAAACTTGCTGCTCTTCTATGCAGCGATATCAGTAAAACATTATTTACCACATTTAATTAATGGTATACTTTGACATTTATTTGTTTTGTCATTTTGTTTGTTTGCTCGTATGTTCTGCCTCTGGGTCCTGCCCCTGCTCTGGCTGGTGCAGCCCTGGGATGGCTCTGAGCTCCCACCCTGGTGAAAGATGAGAAGGTCCTACCACCCCAAGAAGCTGTGTGGGTTGCTCTGAACTCACCTGGCCTTCGTTGAGCAGCCGGAAGATGAGGCCTCCATCTGTGTCGGCTCGGACCACCACAGCGTGAGCTGGTACCCGAGCCAAGTGGCATTGCCTCCATTCGGTGACATCAGCCCGGGTGCCATCCCGGCATAGCAGCTCAAAGTCCTGTGACAGCAGTGCCTGGCCCCAGGAGGGCAGGGTTTTCCCTGGGAAGATGGGAATCCTGTCATGAGCCAACTTCTGTCCTGGGTGGGGCTTGGTGAGGATCCCGGAGGTCCTCGGGAAGGACCCTTGGGAGGGGGCCTGGGGAGAGCCTAGGGTGTCATGGACCACAGACACACAGTGAAAAGCGACCCTTACAGGAAGTGAGAACCAGAACCACACCAAGAAGTGAGAACCAGAACTCAGAATGAAGAGGAGCTTGGTGGCCGCATTGTATAAAATCAGGTGTCTCTATAGACTGTGTCTATTTACTTACTTTTTAAATTTGTCGCCAATTTCTAATAAAATGGATTTGAGATATCTGATAATAAAATAACACATATAAACAGAACTGCTTATTAAAGACAAAAAGGATAAGAAAGTAAGAGAAACTGAGGATGAGAGAGAAATATATCAGGAGTTCACCACTGCCATCTGGCACTAAATTTAGTTCCGAGCATAGGGCAATGGTGGAAACAAATCCTGACAAAATTTTCCAGAACCGTGGCCCAGATAGAAGAGGGCAAATTCTTTAAGATTCACCCACCACTCTAACTATTAATATTTTGGTATTTTTCCTCTATGTTCTTTTTTCTATTCTATCCTCTAACCATTTTAAATATGGTTAAAGCCATACATGGTAAGCAATTTTACATCCTATATTTTTTTCACTTATTTAAAAATATTTTTTCACATTACTGAAAGCTTTCCATAAGACTAAAAGACTGAATATCAACACCAAACAGGAATATTAATAAAACTAATTTTAAGGATTGTAACTCATGCAATAAAATATACTACAGATGGCCCTACATAACAATATTTTAATGACTTTTAAATTTTAAAATGAGGAGGATAAACCGTTGCTAGATAATAGGAGGGAAAAAGATAATTTGTGTGATTATGAACACTCTATTCACTCCAAAGCTATTTAAAAACAAACCAAAAAACCAAGAAAGTAATAGTTTGGAAAACTCCATAAAGGTCATTTTTAATGACTACATGATAATTTATAGCACTCTCAACAATTACTCAGTGTCATTCTCTCTCCACTCCTCAACTTTCCTCTATTTTTAAACTGCTAGAAAACCTTTGTAATAGAATTCTGGGGGATCACTTGGCCTACCCCTGAGACAAATGCATCATTTAGGTATTTCAATCTGCCACTCCTGTCTTCCTTCACTAGGGACAATTAAAGCCATATTACTTCACTACTTTGCACATTTATGTCAATACCACTCTTTTGCTCTTATCAGTCTTGTTGCAAGATTTAAAGACAACTCTTTAAATAATTACTTTCTTAGATTTCCTTAGATTATCATCAAAATTTTAAATGATTATAACCCAATACATCCCTAATGCCAAGCTTCAGCAATACGTGAACCGTGAACTTCTAGATGTTCAAGCTGGTTTTAGAAAAGGCAGAAGAACCAAAGATCAAATTGCCAACATCCGCTGGATCATGGAAAAAGCAAGAGAGTTCCAGAAAAAACATCTATTTCTGCTTTATTGACTATGCCAAAACCTTTGACTGTGTGGATCACAATAAGCTGTGGAAAATTCTAAAAGAGATGGGAATACCAGACCACCTGACCTGCCTCTTGAGAAATCTGTATGCAGGTCAGGAAGCAACAGTTAGAACTGGACTTGGAACAACAGACTGGTTCCAAATAGGGAAAGGAGTACATCAAGGCTGTATATTGTCACCCTGCTTATTTAACTTATATGCAGAGTACATCATGAGAAATGCTGGGCTGGATGAAGCACAAGCTGGAATCAAGATTGCTGGGAGAAATATCAATAACCTCAGATATGCAGATGACACCACCCTTATGGCAGAAAGTGAAGAGGAACTAAAGAGCCTCTTGATGAAAGTGAAAGAGGAGAGTGAAAAAGTTGGCTTAAAGCTCAACATTCAGAAAACAAAGATCATGGCATCCAGTTCCATCACTTCATGGGAAATAGATGGGGAAACAGTGGCAACAGTGGCTGACTTTATTTTTTTGGGCTCCAAAATCACTGCAGATGGTGACTACAGCCATGAAATTAAAAGACGCTTAGTCCTTGGAAAGAAAGTTATGACCAACCTAGACAGCATATTCAAAAGCAGAGACATTACTTTGCCAACAAAGTTCCGTCTAGTCAAGGCTATGGTTTTTCCAGTGGTCATGTATGGATGTGAGAGTTGGACTATAAAGAAAGTTGAGCACGGAAGAATTGATGCTTTTGAACTGTGGTGTTGGAGAAGACTCTTGAGAGTCCCTTGGACTGCAAGGAGATCCAACCAGTCCGTCCTAAAGGAGATCAGTCCTGGGTGTTCATTGGTAGGACTGATGCTGAAGCTGAAACTCCAATACTTTGGCCACTTGATGCGAAGAGCTGACTCATTTGAAAAGACTCTGATGCTGGGAAAGATTGAGGGCAGGAGGAGAAGGGGACAACAGAGGATGAGATGGTTGGATGGCAACACTGACTCCATGGACATGAGTTTGAGTGAACTCCGGGAGTTGGTGATGGACAGGGAGGCCTGGCGTGCTGCAGTCCATGGGGCTGCAAAGAGTCAGACACGACTGAGTGACTGAACTGAACTGAACATCCCTAATTCTTTCTCCACCTTCCAAATTTTTGTTTGCTTGATTCATTATAGGATTGTCATGCTCTGGGGACAATCCTATGTCTTTTTTTCAGATTATTTTTCTCTTGAATCTGGTTCATGCTCTTTGCCTCCATGAATGTCAGACTACATTATGGACCTTCTAATTTAAAGGGAAATAATAACAATAAAAAAAGAGATAAAAATTTTTTAAAAAGAAGACAATGATTAGGCATGATGGAACAGGAAAAACTGTAGAGGCCAAAGGTTGATTGACAGCCAGCAGGGAGGGGGCTGGGAGGGACTGCAGAAAGTGGTATGATGGAACTTTGGGGTGAAAGGTCTGCCACAGTCACTATCTTTTTTTCAACATGTTTTATTTATTTATTTAGGCTACTTTATTTATTTATTTAGGCTGAGCCAGCTCTCAGTTGTGGCATGTGGTATCTAGTTCCCTGACTAGGGATCAAACCCATGCCCCCGGCATTAAGAGTGCAGTCTTATCCACTGGGTCACCAGGGAAGTCCCCATAGTCACTATCTTGATTGTGGTGGTGGTGGTTATACAACAGTGTATTTTTAGCAAAACTCATAGAACAGTATTTTAGCAAAACTCATAGAACAGTACTTCAAAAAGGGTGCATTTTGCTGTACATAATTATAGTTCAATTAAAAAAAATTAAAGATTCTTAGGCAAATCCAAATTAGAGCACATTCTATAAAATAACTGACCTGACTCTTCAAAAATGTCAGTGTCACTAAATACAAAGAAAGATTGAGAAACTACTTGAACTTAAGGAAATCTAAAGCAACCTAACAGCTAAATACCATGCATGATCCTAGATCAGGTCCTGGCCTGAAAAAATTGTGGCAAAGGACAGAATCGACAGTTAGTGAATCTGGAATCTGGATTATAACTAAGGTATTATGTCCATGCTACATTTCCTGAATTTGATAACTGCACTGTGGTGAGGCCCACAACACCTTGTTCTTAGGAAATATGTACTAAAGTATTAAAGGGTGTGATGTGAGCAAACATACTCTAAAATGGTTCAGAAACACACACATACACACATACAGAAAGAATGATTAATTCCATGTGGCAAATGCTCAGAGCTGGAATCTGGATAAAGAACAAATGGAAGTTTTTTGAATTATTCTTGCAATTCTTCTAAAGATCAGTTATTTCAAAATCTAACAATTCTTAAATGACAGTGGTGTAATGGATCAACACATAACACCAACGCATCTTTGGTAAGTCCTCATCTGGGGTAAAGGGATGGCTCTTCAGGACAAGGAGCAAAGGTTGGAAGCGGACAGTAGATGACAGCTAGTGCAGAGGTTTATAAACTTTTTTTTTCAAAAGCAGAACCCAATCTTCACAAGGAAAATGAACCCACGGCCAGATATGTATCAGAGCAGGGCAGAGCGGCTCCCCAGCCCCCTTGTGCACAGAGCAGTTTAAGCTCCACTGGTAAGACCCAGCTCTTTCTTTCCGTCAGGGAGGCTTATGGGGCCTGAAACCTGCCGCTGGGGGCCAGCCCCTCCACTCACCATCTGTGTTCTCCAGCACAGTGCTGTGCTTCACAAAGGCCACGTCCCCGGCCCCTTCTGCCAGGCACCTGCACAGGTGGAAGCAATGAGGCAGGCTGGGGTCCAGCTGCCATCCTCCGCCTTGGGAGGTCTGGCCTGGGCCGTGCTGGGTGGGGTGTCGGCGGGCATGGGTTTCACAGTCATGCAGCCCGGGTTCCAGTTCCCCAGCCTGTGTGGCTGTGTGGCTTTGGCAAATTGTAGAAACTTCCTAACCTCTACTGCCTCTAAAGTAGGGATGAGAAAGCAGCTCCCCTAGAGAGAGATCCTTTATAATCCATGTAGATTCTGTGCAGCTGAGCTTGGGGCCTGAAAGGAGCGGGTGCTCACAGGGCAGCTGCTTGATCGTCAGGCTTAACTCAGGATGTTTTGAAGATGACTCTGTCCTAAGGCAGGGGATTGGGGTAGACCTTCTCAAGCCACATCAACAACCCTGTGTGGAAGGATCCTCCATTACTGGGCACTGTCACTGCCCAGTGAAGGAGGCAGTTCAGGGCCACCGGGCAAAGGGGCTGCCCAGGCCCCTACAGTCAGCAAACAAGCCTGGACTGGACTGGGGCATGTCTCCAGGAGAGGCAGGGTGGGTGAGTCTCTGACTCTGAGGACCAAGAACCATTTCTTCTTCTGTGCCCCAAACTTCATTTCCCCTGTTATACCCTGGGGTGTAAACACTCGGGTTCCAGGTGGAAACACTGTAACCAGAGTGGAGAGAGGGAACCAGGAGGCTTCCATGCCAGCCCCCACCGGGCATATTTCCTTCTTTGTGGACAGATGGAAGGGCCCCACAAACAGTTAAGAGACTCCTGTCTCCATGGAGCACTGATTTTAAGGGCCAGCCTGAATGGGAGCAGAGAGACGCCAGTCCTGAGTTCACGCCTTGGGGGTCCCTGCCACACTCACTGCCTCCCTCCAGCATCCTCCCTGCTGGTCTCAGACGCCAGAATGGGGACCTGGGAGCAGCAAAGGGCCATTTTTGCCGTTTTATTCTCTCTGAGCCCTTACTTCTCTAAATATACCAAACATGTTGATTTTATGAGTAAATGCTGTCTGGCATATTCTGGTTTGAGGTTTTTAAACTAACCAGGCACATGAACTATATAAAGGGTGCTTTGATGAGATGCAGCTGACATCACCACTCCCTTGGGGGCCCATTCAATGACGAGGTGTGTTTCCCCAGCGCTTGTGGCCCCACCCCAGCCCCTCTCACCGGAAGGCCCCGCTGTAGTCGTAGTATCTCTCCAGGGGGCTCTTGTCACACACTCCTTCCCCAGTGGAGTCGCCCCGGCAGAGGCGACAGAGGGACTCTGAGTAACTGGTCTCTCCTGCCCCCGGGACACAACTGCCCCCAAAATAGTCGCTGACAGCTGTGGGAGAAGACAGAGGGGGGTCAATCGCACAGCATCAGACCCCCACCCCATCCTCCAGGGAGGGCTCGGGCCACTCAGGCTGTAGTCAGGAGGGATGGACTCTCCGGACTCCAGTCTGAGCAGACCTGGGGAACTGGGTCCGTTTAGAAGGAGGCCTGGTTGGTGAAGAGGGTTGGGACCTGCAGGATTTGGGGGCCTCTTCAACCAGCCGGGCCCCAAGTCCACCCTCTTGGCAAATATTTATCCTGTGCCCAGTTACACCCTAGTGCTGTGTAGGGTGAGCAAATGCTGGTACTACACTGGGCCAGTTGCATTGTGCTCGGCTAAACCAAGCTCTTCCAAGGTGGGTTCCTTTCTCAGTCTTTCTGCGTCCTCGCAGGGCAGTAGATATTTAATAAATGTGCCAAGTGGCTGGTAAACCTCCCACCCCTGGTCACCGTTTGAGAGGACATGGCTTCCAGGTTCTTATGCATCACACTCTGTGGGCCTCATGTTGCTGGCGGAGGTAGCATGAATGTGTGTAGTATGCGCACCACTGTGAGAAGCCCACCAGGAGGTATGAAAGTTGAGCTCATAGTGACAGCAGCTCCCAGCAGTGAGCGCACACCCTGGGCATTCTGCAAGGGCACTGTGAGCACGATCTCAGTCCTCCAAACCACAGCGCTGTAGTCAGTCTTAATCTCCGCATTTTGCAGGGGAGAAGAGTGAAGTGCATTATGTAATCTTTCTGAGGGCAGGCCATGCTGAGCCAAGGTTTTCACTCATGTGTCCCCACAGAAAAAGCAGGAGGTAGCCTGCTCAGGGATACAGGGTTTGGGGACGCCCAAAACTCTAAGATGAGCTATAGTCCCAAGAAGGAAGATTGATAATAATGTAGCTGTGATGTGTTAGAGGCCACCTCAGATTGACACAGCACAATGGCCAGGGGCTGACTGGGAAAAGAAGCCCAAAGCATGAGAACCAGGGCTCTGGGCTCCCGGCCAGGCCCCCTGGGACCCCCTGCCCTCACCCAACTCTCAGGGACACATTTCATCTGCAGGACAACCCTATTCTCACCACCTGTGAATCAATGTGGGGCCCTGATTGGCCACTTGTGAGCTTCCTGGGTACAAGCCTCGTCTGAGTCCTGAAAAAATACAGCTTCGGACCCTGTGAAGCTGATGGCACATTTATGGAAATAGCAACCATGTCTACCGCAGGTGTGAGGCACTCCTGGGCGAGTCACTGTCTCCCGTGGGGTGGGCTCTGTGGGCCTCTTGTGGGCCCTGTGCTTGGCTGTGCTGTGGAAGCCGGGATGAGGGCCCAGTGCCTGGAGGAGCCGACCAACCAGGAATTTAAGTGGTGCAACACCAGGCCGGCCAGCAGGAGAGGAGGGAGTGATGTCACCGACCAGGTGTCCCGAAGGCCCAGGGGACTGGGGACTGTGCTGCTCCTTAAAGGGCGCCGTGAAGGTGAGCCTGGGGAGAGGGTGTCCTATGAGGGGAAACGCAGAGCCCTTGCGGGAGAAGCCTCTGGCGGCCAAGCCCTCACCTCTGAGCACGTCGCAGCCCATCACTGAGAGGCGGCCGCTGTCTACCAGGTAGCCCACGGGCACGTTCCAGCCCACCGTCCGGTTGATGCCCGTGTGGCAGGACTTCATGCCTTTCAGGGTGTTGACGGTCACCTGGGAGCCCCTCTTGACCACAGCTACGGCATAATAGGAGGTACCAATCTCTAGAAGGAGGGGAGAGGAGAGTAGTGAGGGTGGCAAGGGAGAAGCTGCAAGAAAGGCTGGGACCCTGCCCAGGAGGGCGGAGGGAGAAGGGTGCGTGTGGCTGTGCTCACGTGTACGTGTGCGGCGTTCTAGTATTGAGATAACAAGTGGGTGCAATGCACATGTCGTCACAAGACCCCACCCCCGCCAGCCTCAGGTGGAGGCTATTATCCTGAGATGGCAATTCATGCATTAATTTCCCCCCTTTCCTTCCCAAGCCAGCTGGCACTACATTTGCACACATCAAGGGAGCTCTGCAGCCAGACCAAAAGCAGAAGTAGCCTGTAAGTCTTTAGTTTTCCAAAAGTATAGGCCCTTAGGAGAACCTAAAGGAACGGAGGGAATGGTGTCCTGTTTGGGGAATAAGGTGGTTGGGAGGAGCAGAGGGAGCAGGGCAGGGGCTTCCCTCAGATTAGAAAAAGTGATTTCTCAGTGCTGGGCCAGGGGTGGGAGGATAGAAAGACTGGAAGAGAAACACTAGCAATGTAGTCCCAGATCACTCAAGTGAGTTATCCCAAAGAGCCACAGTGAGTCGCCTAAGACGGGCCTGGTCTGCGTCCTTGTGTAGCCCCGTCCCAGCACAGGGTCTCACTTGGTCACCTGATGACTGTCAGATGAATGGGGTGCATGTGGGCAGGCAAGGGTCTAAGCCTTGCAAAAGAGTCCCCTGGACCAAATGTTGCCTGAAGAGGCTATTCAGACAAGACAGGGATGATTCCTCTGCGGGGTCTGATGACCAGGGAGCATCCCTGCACACACACACAGACACACACACGACTGCCCGGGGTGGCGAGATGCCCACGATCAGAATGAAGTTAAGTTCGAGAAAACCAAGCTGGCGTAATTTCCTGCACACCTGAGCCTGGCCTCTGCCAATCTAAGTAGCCCCGTCGGTTCTCACCCTCTGACTCCCCAGTGTGGCCGTCCTTTCTAGCTCCTTGAACGCACCGAGTTCTTTTCTCCCTGGGCCTTTCTCAGAGCTCATGGCTCCAGACAAGCCCTCCTGCTGCTCTATGTCAGCAGGCCAACCATCGCCCTTATCTTCTCCTGCATGGCCGTTACTGTGCTCACAGCACCCAGCACATCTGTAACTGAAGCATTTGGCATTTATTTACCTTGTGACTCCTGCTCTGTGAGGGCAGGAACGGGCTCTCCTGTTTACTAGTCTATGCTCATGACTGGCACAGAGGTGCTCAATGAATGCGTTGAATTAATTAAAAGAGGAAGAGCTGTGTCTGGGGCCCACGAGGCAGGGCTGTTTCTGGCCATTGAGTGGAAAGGCTGGCTGGTTTGCAGGGCTGGACCATGTCCTGATCCTCTGACAGTTATCAAGTGTCCAAGTGAGACCCTGTGCTGCGTACCAGGCACCGGGGCTATACAAGGATGCAGACTAGGCCCGCCTCAGGGGACTCGCTGTGCTGAGGACAGAGAAGACAGACGGAGGGGACAGGACCTTGTGGAGTGAGCGAGTGCTCTGAAAAACAGGAAGGAGAGGACTTTGCAGCGGTGGGAGGGCCCAGGGAGCTCTTTGGTGGGGACAGCTGAGCTGGGCTTGGAGAGACTAGAGGCACTGGACAGTTGGGGAGGGGATCCAACCAGCGGCTGAGCCAGAGGCAGGTGTGGTGTGAGTGCAGGACCCACATTCCTGACTGCACCCACGTGTTAGGGGCACATAGACCCGCTCACTGAGTCCACGTGACAGGGCAGGGATCACTGTCCCGATGTTATGGTCCTGAGGAGGGCGTGTGGAGGGCATCAGGGGTCACAGAAGATGACGGCAAGGACAGAACCAGGGTTCCTTCATGGTCTGTTGGGCTCTGCAGCTCCTGGTCACCACTTCCTGTCTGGCCTGTCCCCACTCCCCGCTGAATCTCACAGAGGCCACTGGGACGCAGGCAGCTGGGCCTCACTGACTCCCTCTTCACCTGGCCATCATGCCCAGCCTTACACCAAGTTGGGGCAGCCCCTCAGTAAGAGCTGATGGGTGACAGGGGGCTTCTGGGCTCCCCATGAGGAAGAACAAACTCAGGTCAGCCCTGCGTGTTTCTGGCACCCCCAGGTCTCAGGGGCGGGACACTCTGGGAACAGGACCACTGACCAGCTCGGGGGCTGTGGAGTCGGGCCAAGTCCAGCAATGACACACCGCTGAGCAACCTCCTCTCTCCTGCCACCCTTCCCACTTGCCCTCTGACCTTGATCGTACACCTCGCCCACCACAGGCTTCAGGCCGTGCTCCTTCCCCGCCTGGTAAATGGCTCCTCCATCCAGAGTGATGGCATCAGCCTCCTGGGCCTGCTGGGAACACGTGGGTCAGTGCAGCCTGGCCCCAGGGCCACTCAGCCAGGAGCTCAGGGGTGCCCACCAGCCTGCCCTCGAATAGCCCTGGGGGTGCACACAGTCCTTCCATCTGGCCCAGGAGCCCCATCCTGGCTCAGCCTTGCAGGGCCCTCCCTGCCAGGGCCCAGGGGTCTCCCCTCATCAGGACCAAGGGCTCACCTTATTTTTCTAATTATATTATTTTTAGTTTTATTGGACACTGGTGGCTCAGATGGTAAAGAAGCTGCCTGCAGTGGGGGAGACCTGGGTTTGGTCTCTGGGTTGGGAAGATTCCCTAGAGAAGGGCATGGCAACCTGCTCCAGTATTCTTGCCTGGAGAGTCTCATGGACAGAGGAGCCTGGCAGGCTGCAGTGCATGGGGTCACAGAGTCGGACACGACTGAGCGACTAAGCACTATAATAGATACACATAGCTAAAAATAAGCACAAAATGAAAATCAGTGAAAAGTGAGTGTCCCTCACTTTCTTGTTTCTCCAGCCCTTGTCTCTACCGCTAACCTGTTTCCTGGGTTTTCTCTCAAAGATGCAGGTTGAATCCTACAGATGCTCTCGTCAGTTCAGTTTATTCCTTTTCATTTTAAAAAACACAAATGGGGTCATAATTGCTTTCCACCCTTACGGTGGATCCAGGCCCTGGCCACGTGGACTCTGGCTGGATTCGCTCTGGGGCATATCCGGGGTTGAACTGGAAGCAAGACCCAGGTGCCCTGTTCCTTCCCCAGTGCTTCCCTCCACACCTTGTCCTGCACTAAAGTCCTGCCTCTTAACTGTCAGCGCTAGTTAGCAGACCTCCCGCCACTCAGGAAATCTCTCCCACTCCCCACTCACCCACCCAGGACTGCCCCAGAAAAGATACAAGCCCTGTTCTAGAAAACTCCAGGGAGGAGGGAGAAACTGCTGTGGGCCACTGAGTGGTCTGTTGTCCGGGCTCCCCTGGGTGGGGCAGGTCGTGTCCCCCATGCAGAAGGGCTCTGTGTAAGGAAACTCTGCCTCTCGGACACCTTTCCCCACCAGTGCCTGAGCAGGGCCCTCCCGGGGCCTCCCAGTGCCTGGCCTGCACCTCCTCCGCAGGAAACAGGCTGGCCCTTGTTACCAGGGAAACTCAGGCGATCCTATCGCCCGGCCCTGGCAGGGGGACTTGGGAACACTTCCCGGTGAATGAGGCTGTTGTGTGCTCCCTCCTGAGTCACAGCCCTCTCGTCTGGGCAGAACGGAAGGGAGAGGACTCACCGTGATGAGCTGGACGCAGTGGTCGGCGGAGGTGCCCTGGACACACAGGACAGAGGGCTGGATGCCTGCTTGCTGGAAGGCCTTGCTCATGTCACTGCACTTCTGCTGCTCCGGGTCTGAGATGGTGCACCACCGCACCTCCATGCCGCCAAGCACTGGGGACGGCCGGGGGACAGTGAGGCTGGGCCCCTGCAGCGCAAAGAGCTAGTCCACCGCACCTCCATGCCGCCAAGCACTGGGGACGGCCGGGGGACAGTGAGGCTGGGCCCCTGCAGCACAAAGAGCTAGTCCTCACCACGGCCCTGCCCTCCCACTGTGGGGTGCTGGGCACAAAGAGGTGTTGCAGCCCGGGAGCCTCTAAAGCCAGGTGCGGGCCATGCATTCCCTGCACTTGCCCGGGGGCAGACATCTGGCCCTTTGCATTGGCCAGGGAGGGTCTCCCAGTGTAGCAGCTGGGCTTTCCTCCCACACCCCTCCCCGGCCTGGAGCACAGCCTGGCAGATGGAAGGAGCACTGGCTGGTTCCTGCCCCTCTTGAGTCTTTGTGTCCTCTAGCAAGAGAGTGCTGGACTGGGTCCTCACCCTCAGCAGTGTCCCTGGGCCCCCATCATAAACTGGGACATGAAACCAGGAAATGGTCGTGGCTGCCCCCTGAGGAGACGTGCGGCCCTTGGAGCATTGGTGGCTACATCCACTGCAGACCCACCCTCTGTGGGCAAAGCTCCAGGCCCCTGACAAGGGGAGGGAAGGGAGTCAGCAGGTTGGCCTCAAGTTCCTCTTCCTCCAGCTGGTGACTTCGGGCAACTTATTTGACCTCTCTGAGCCTGTTTTACTGTCTGAGAAAGCAGATGAGGGCAATACCTTCTGCGCTAGAAGTAAACCTCTGTAGAGAGTCAGGATACAGGGTCCTCAGTTGACTTCCACTTGGGCCCCTCCTCTGGCGGGGACCCTCTTGGGTCCTGGGATCTGACCAGGTCAGAGTTCCAGAGAGCCCCCAGTCTAGGGGCCCAGCAGGGAGCCTCCTCCACTAATTACCCTCCCAGCCAGACCTGCCCTGAGGCTTTGGGTCCATTTCCACTAAGCAAGGACTCTCCCAAGGCAGTCTGTGCTTCCCATCCCTACCCCAGGGGTCAAGACTGCAGATTCCTCCAGTCTCCCTTCCGCCCCTCTTGGCCTCCCCCAGCTCCGCCCCAGGGATGTAGAACTGCTCTCCCCTCTCCAGTGCTCCAAAGCTGCACCCTGGTAGATCTGGCAACTGCTGGCCCTGACAGGAGTG
Source organism: Capra hircus (assembly GCF_001704415.2). NCBI lineage: Eukaryota > Metazoa > Chordata > Mammalia > Artiodactyla > Bovidae > Capra > Capra hircus. Next base: position 71,235,855 of record NC_030808.1, read on the forward strand.
CCAGGCCCATTTTCTGTACTGATGGTCAGAGCAGTGGCTTGAAGCCATCCTTTCACCTGCCTCTGCCCGCGATCCCTGCGGGCAGCCGGGCAGCTCCCCGGGAGGTCCCACCGCAAGTCTCAGCGTCAGGGATTCTGACTCCCTTGAGAGTGGCCTGCCGAAGGAGAAGACCCTGCCTGCACCCCCTCCTCTGTCCATGCTGGGTACCCTGGAGCCTCCTCCCCTCCAGTCCCTCAGAGTCTTCTCCCGCCTCCCTCCGGAAAAAGTAGAGCCTCTCTGGCTCCTAGGGCCTCCCTGGGCTTCCTAGGCATCAAGAACATTCACTCTCCGGACCTCTCCGCATTCCAGAACTCTCGCCTCCATGCCTCTGCCTGCGCCTCTCCTTGGCTACCTTCGCTTTTTCAATGCCCAGCTCAATGCCACTTCCTCCAAGAAGCCCTCCAGACATCCCGGTCTGCTCGGGTCAGTGCTAGTACCCTCCCCTGTCGTCCTTCGCGCCTTTCCTAATCTCCCCTCTTTCCTGGGAAACAAGGTTCAGGACACACTTTTCAGCCCGCGAGACCCTCCTGTGGCTGGGGGTGGGGGTTGTGGCTGGAGAACCCAGGACCCCCGCCCCAGCTCCGTCTCCCTGGGCCGGGCGGCGGGGTCTCACCAGCGCGCAGAGTCAGGAAGAGCCACAGAGCCACGCTGGAGCCCCGCATGGCGCAGCTAGCTAGGGCCGGGCTGGGCGCGGGTTTTGTCTACTTCTGGGTCCCAGAGGGTCAGCAGCCGCGGGGCTTTCTTCCTCCTTCCTCTCTGGCACTGGCCTTCAGCTCCTTAAGAGCGGCCGGGGCGTGCTTTGGTGGCGTCCACGCCTCTAGCTTGCACCCGCCCACCCTCGACTGGACACCTGGGCTGACCTGGGTGGCCCTGCCCTTCCCTCTGGTGCCCCCTGCTGGAGCCTCTGCAGGCGCGCAGTGGGTGGTGGAGTAGTCTCTCAAGTCTCTTGATCCTCCTGCTCGTGGGCCTGGACAAGCACACACAGCTGTTCCTGAGAGTCAGGTAACTGCTGTCTAGGGTCTGATTCCCTCAGCTGACCGGTGTTTCAGGGCTCTCTCCCTTTAACAGTCTGCCCCTCATTCCAGAAGATCCCTCTCTTGTCCTAGAAATATCCCCAATAGCTTGTTCCATGGGAGAGGGAAAAATTCAGGTTTGGAAAGACGAAGAGGTCAGAATCATAGGGCATGAGCTGAAAGGAAGGAAGCTCAAAAGCAATAGAATTCATTCACCAGTGTCTCTTCAAACACAGGTTTGTACACGGAATGTAGGGCTACAGAGATGACCTCAGGTTGATGAGGTCCTGGCTGGGGAGAAACTGGCAGTGGGGGATCTCACTGCCTCTTCTTGGATCTGCAGGGGGTGACTTGCCCTGGGTCACACATTCAGACAGTGACAGGGCTGGAACTGGAACCCAGGTCTCCGGCAGAGCCTGGCTCATTCCATCATGCTTTGGTGGATGGGAAGAAGAGTAAAGATGGGGAAGAAGAGAAAGCAGAAAAGACAAAGAGGGGGATGAGAGGAGGGAGAGGGTGAAGAAGGCGAGGGACAAAAGAGTGGGTTGTCTGTTTGTTTAGGCCAGTGATCTCAAAGTGTGGTACCCAAATCAACAGCAGCAGCATCACTTGGAAACCTGTTAGCTATGCAGATTCTCAGGCCCACATCCAACTCGCTGAATCAAACACTCTAGGGGTAGACAATCAACAGCCCATGTTTTAGATTCTGGTGCACAGCAGGGCTTATGAAGCACTGCTCCCAGTAGACTGGAATTGTAGTTCTCCGTGTATACTGAGGGCGTGGGGAACGGACTGCAGAAATGGTTACTCGGTGACCTACCTCCATTTATATCCTCATCTTTGGTCATCACCACCCCTCCCCCACCCCCACGCGTACCCAGGAATGAGACTCTCCTTGTCTTGGGTAGAGGACAAGAATACCCTGTGAGAGAAGGAACCTTGTGTCCAAGTTTGTCAGTCCTCAAATTTGCTCTGCTCCCTGAGGAAGGGAGCCTTGGCTTTTCTGATTGGATCATGAAGGTGTTGCTTATCACAACCCGAGATGATCAGTGGAAGTCACATGGGCCGGGCTTCAGGAGACCTTGTCATCTCTTGTTATCACTGACTCACAGTGTGACCTCGGCAAGTTCATTCTCTCTGGGCTTGCTTCCCCTGTAAAAGGCAGGTCATGATGACCCTGACATGCTATTCCTGTTTCCCCCGATAGCTGTCTGCTCTGGAGAATCTGAGGGGAGAACGTTTGGTGGGAGCTGCTTCTTCATCCCCAGCTGGATCCATCAGGAGGATGGGTACCTCTAATTCGCACAGAGAGATGGCTGGTGACCCTGGAAAAGGGGCTCTGGCTTGTCCTAGGGGATGGAATAGGTGTTCTTAGCAAGCCTCACTTCGTGAGGATGAAAAGGCTCACTTTATCACACTCCAGGAGCAACCAGAAGGTACTGACAGGATTTGTGTTCATTACATTATTCCTTTAGTAAAACTCCAGGTGACATTGATAAGGTGTCAAACATCTATAAGCTAAGAGCTTGGGTGAGCTCTTTCATAATGGGTTCTTTTCCTGTCTCTTAGGAGTCATTCCTCAACTGTGGTGCATCAGGGAACTAGCTGTTGATGGGCTCCCGGGCCTTCTACCTCAGGCCAATTTGCCTGACCTTAGCATGGACGTTGCTTAGCATTGACGCTGCTGTGTAATGGGGAACTCTGCCAGGGCTTGAACCTGGATGCTATTTCTGGGGTGCAGACATATCTGGGTGAATCAGAGGAATGTGTGGGATGTGATGAGAGTAATGTAACCCAGGAATAGCCTTATGGAGGAGCAGAGGCTCTGGGCATAGCTGGTCCCCACTCTGGACTCACACTGGGATTAGAGGGAGAGGATAAAAATGATAAGAACTGGTTTTACTAACAATTGTGTAAGATGTTGAGGCCAGAGCAACAGTGCTTTGGGGCTTCGTGACCTTATTTCATAACATGAAATACAGAGGGCTCTTTTCTACCAAAGACACAGCTCTGGTTCTCTAAGGATTCAGGAGCTTGCTTGTAAGGAGCCAATGCTGCTGGATGGAACACACCAAAGATAGACTCTGGGGACTCAGAAGAGAGGGCCTTTGACAGGGAGCAGAGAACCTACCTGAATGGGCAGATGGGGGCTAATGAGACAGCAAAATGTGAACAATTCTTTTACCCAGAATCTTAGGGAATTTAAAAAAAAATTTTTTTAAACAAACCATAATTTGTATTTTTCTAAGAGTTTTCATGTCTATGACTAGGAAAAAGTCCACTTTATTCTGGATAGTTGAAAGGGCTAGTATGCACAGAGAAATCAGGCATGGTGAACACTTACAGAGGTAAATGTGTCATCAAAGGACATCACATTCTTACTTATCACTCCCTAGCAACTGCTGTTTAACACATCTGGATTTGTATATAGAGATCAATGGTAGGCATATTAAGCAAATTTTGTGAATAAAAGCTTTTGCTTCTCTAAAAGTATTTACCCTATGAAATTGGATTTTAGAGGAAGCCCCTTGGAAGAAAAGCTATGACCACCCTAAACAGCATATTAAAAAGCAGCATTACTTTGCCAACAAGGTCCGTCTAGTCAAAGCTATGGTTTTTCCAGTAGTCACGTATGGATGTGAGAGTTGGACTATAAAGCAAGCTGAGTGCTGAAGAATTGATGCTTTTGAACTGTGGTGTTGGAGAAGACTCTTGAGAGTCCCTTGGACTGCAAGGAGATCAAACCAGTCAATCCTAAAGGAAATCAGTCCTGAATATTCATTGGAAGGACTGATGCTGAAGTTGAAACTCTAATACTTTGGCCACCTGATGTGAAGAGCCGACTCATTAGAAAAGACCCTGATGCTGGGAAACATTGAAGGCGGGAGGAGAAGGGGATGACAGAGGATGAGATGGTTGGATGGCATCACCGACTTGATGGACATGAGTTTGAGCAAGCTCCTGGAGTTGGTAATGGACAGGGAAGGCTGGCATTCTGCAGTCCATAGGGTCACAAAGAGTTGGACACAACTGAGCAACTGAACTGACTGTATTTGGGCTACATGATACCTTATGTGTAACCTTTTCAAAGGCAGATTCTCTCATCACAGGGCCTTGAATGGGAGGATGATTTCTATGTGTGAGCTATTAGGTTTGAGGATATTACAACCATTGTTAAGGTCTCTTTTGCTGCTGGAGGGAGGAGGCTGAGAAGAGCCACAGAAACTGGGAGTAGATCCCCAGAAGTTTTGTCTGAGCCATTTCAGTGGCATGGCAAGGGCTGAGGCTTGACCAGGAGGCTGAGCTCCACAAGGGCCTGAGTGTCATCTTGTCTGCCGCCATTCCCAATGTCCAGCACCGCGCCTGGGATAAGCAGGCATTCAATAAACATTATTTAAGTGAAAAGTGGACAGTGTGTCTCAAGATATTTGGCTAAGAAAGGAAGAGAAGAGAGGTTGTTTTCAGGAGATTCAGGGTCAAGGGAGAGTTTCATAGGATAGGCGAGAGTTGATCATATAGTCAGAGCACAAGTAGCCCATGCAGGAAGGAGAATAACGATGCAGAAAAAGAGGATGATGGAAGAAGATGGAAGGAATAAGATTAGGAAGACAAGCAGAGTGATCTTGAAGGGAAAAGAAAAATTCTTCTTCCTTAGAGATGGGTAAAATTAGGGGTGGGTGACTCCACCTGAGTCCGACCTGCACTCAAGGGTAAGTCTCTCATCCTGGAGCTCAGTTATCAAACCACAAGTTTGTTTCCCCCTGAAAATTCTCCTTGCAGTCCAGACTTTAAAATTTAGAAGATTAAAATGCTCCAGGATTAACTCTGGAGATACAGCTTTAAAACCTATTAATAAATCTCTATTTCATTGAATAGAAGATTTAATCTGAATGGAAACCAGTATAAAAGGAAGCTAAAGAGCAAAGAAGTAAAATCCAACAATATTGTATTTGGCTCTGTCACTAAGACTTTCAGAAAAATTCATACCCAGCTACTTAATGATGTTTCAGATGACTTATTATGAAAATGTATGCACAGGAAGATAAAATTGATACAAAAAGAGAAAAGTCACAAAGGATGTTCAGGAAGGGAGATTGTTATTCCGGGAACAGAAAAGGAAAGGGCTATAATTAAACAAAAAACATTTAGCTAATTTAGAGCTTTATTGTCAGACCTTTTTATCCACTCTCATCTATTCTCTATGTTCCCAACTCTTATCAATTTGCAAATGAAGACACAGCTAGCAGTTTATACAAGGCTATTTTTAGCCCATTAAAAACCATAGCAGTGAAGATGACCATGCTGTTGAGAGGCCTGCAGGCTCTGGACAAGTAGAGGAGCTGTGCGTCCTGACCACCTGCCCCCGACACTTAGCTGGGACAGAGGAATACAACCCAGCTCATCTGTAAAGGCAGCAGAGAGCACATGCTCAGTATTAAGTGGCCACCCAGGAAGTACTGCAGGATTTCGGGCATCGAGGACTGTAACTGGGAAGGCTTCTGCAGGAGGGACTCAGGGTCCTCGAAGAAAGGTGGAGCCTTGGTGAGGGGACCTGGGTAGGGGTGATTCAGCAAATAGCATAGCAGGAATCTGCATGATCACCAGTCTTAAAACAAGCACTGCAGAGGGTGTGTGACTAAGGGTGACTGGGGAGGTAGATGATTTATTGACCACAAATTACATTCCAGGAACTATACAGGTACATGGATTCGTGTGTATTTAGTCACCATGAAGGTCATTGAAGAGATGCACGATCCAAGTTGCATTTTAAGAAAAGGCATCTGGTGGATTAGTAAGGTAGCGATCAGAAGTTGGGCAAGGATTTAAGGGGCCACTGTAATAATCCAGGCCTGGGGGTGAGACTGGGTTAAGGTCCTGGATTAGAGTGATGACAATGGAAATGACAGCAAGGAAAACATGCTTAGGAAAAATCAGTAGAACCTAGTGCCTAGATATTTGAGGAAGAGAATGTGATGGACAGGATATTCCATTAAGTACAACTATGATTAGCCAAAGGTAGAAAAAGTTAAAAGATTAGTATAGCTTTTTTCCTCGTAAGGAAGCAGTGAGGAATGTCAGATAAACTAAATCTGAACCAAGCACTGAACTTTCAGAGAAAGAAATGGGTCTATCATCGGGAGGTATCTTTAGTCTTAAATACCACTAGGGAAGTAGATATTTTTGATTAAATGACTCTCACAAGATTTAGAAAACCTTTTGGTAGAGATTTATAGTGTGGAACATATGGACCTTCCTCTTGTTTTTAGCCCTCCCATCTGTGAGGTAAATGAACCTAATTTTAGACATCCTAAAGAAAGATTACATCACTTGTTCTAGTCTTTACTTCCACCAGAAAATTCACTGTACCTTGTTTCACATGCTAATTGCTTTGTGCACTGACTTCTGTATAGTTAAAAAGATTATTCTACTGTCCAAATGAAATTTGTCACTAACAGCTGATTAGCAGAAGTAGGGGTGGTTACTTACTCAAGTACTTTGAGTGAAGACCAGGTAGTCTAGAACCAGTTTAAAGGCATGACCTTTTTTTTTTTGAAAACACATGAGAAATCAAGCCATGTTGTGATAAGAATAGAAAAGGCCACAAGATGAGTGTTCCATCTACATGCAAAATGGTTGAGTCAAACCAATCAACCAAGGGGCCAGCTCTGGTTCAGATTCCTTGAGTACGTGGCACTAAAATTAATTTTTGTTCATCACATAATAGTAGTAGTATTTAAGATTCAGAGAGGTTACGTCTAAAGAAAATTGGTAGTTAATAATTAAAAAGAAAAAACAAAGCAGTCTGTGGGTGTTCACCAAACTATATTTTCTAAAAGGTTAGGTAGGGCTGTCTCTTCACAGACTGTTTGCTAAATTATAAGGCTATCAATTTCACGTCTGACAAATAGTTGTTTTCTTTTGTTGCTCAGATGACTCTCTCCTTATTTACTACTGTCCTAAACAAACTATAGTTTCCTTAGGAAACTAACAATGAGAATCTGGCACCAGGAACTGGCACCTCTAGCTACTGGATCATCTGGGAACCCGAAATTCTACAAATCCTAAAATGCTTATTCTAGCATCTCCTACTTTAGGCACAATTTTGTTCTGTAAACAGGCTCCTGGGATCTACTACTCTGCATTTAAGGTTTGTTTTAGGATGACAGGCTCCTGTGCAACTGCCAAAATGCATGACGCTCACAGGAGAGAGAAAGGTGGGCCTGGGGAGGGCCTGCCATGTCCGTCAGATCAGACCCATTTCTGGCTTTGCTCCATGTTCCTGCAGGCTTACGGTGGTAATGAAGTACAGGAGCATAGCAGGGAAAACTGGAAACAATCCCACATCTCTTCAGTGACTGGATAAATGAACTGTAGTACATCCATAAATGGACCACGATTCAGTAATGAAAATTAGCAAACTTGATACCTGCTGCAACAGGGATGAACCTTCGATGCATTTTAAGTGAATGAAGCCACACCCTAAATGCTACATATATGATATGATTTCATTTATATGACATTCTGAGGAAGGTAAAACTAGACAGGTACTAAGAAAAGATGGGTGGTTATCAGAAGTTGGGGTCTGGAGGAAGTATTGACTACATAGGAGCAAGAATGAGGAACTCTGGGGATAATGGAAGTGTTTTGTATTTCTGATTGTCAGAGTGGTTACATGACTCTATGCACATATCTACACTCACAGAACTGTACAGCATTCTACTGTGCGTAACTGAAAGATAAATACAATAAGAACGTTAGGATAGTGGCTTCTTTTGCAGTAAGTAGTGGTGACTGGGAGTGAGCTGAGGAGGTGGCAGTGCCTGAGGTGCTGGTTGTTGTTTTCTGAGCTTCAAGCTGGTTATATGGGAGATGTTGGTTTGTAATAATTCAATGAGGCATATGTTTTTATATATAATACTTCAATAAAAAGTAAACAAGAGATGGTGAGAGAGAATTCCAACCTTCACTGTCCCCTGGTCTCCTCCCCCTAATTCTTCCCATTATCTATTTACTACTACTTTAGGGAACAGAAGCCACTAGAAAAACCCTAGTGTGAAATTCTCCCTGGTAAGGTTTGGTACTCGTTCCTAAAAGTCTCGAACAATAATACCAAGTTACTTGACAACCAATTCTGTTCACAGTGCTGTTTGGCAGACCAAGGTTTGTTTTGCCAGTTCTCAGGTAACTGTATTTGGGGGTGGAATGCAGAAAGAGCTGGTAGTAGTAGGAGGTGAGTGAGAAACTAGTCAGTGAGTAGTAGTGATTGTTTTATTCTTAAATTGAAAGAAAATGTATGTTATCAGGGCAATTTAAGGCTTTCCAGACATGTATCTCAAAAATTAATATTTTTTAGATATTTTGCTATAACTGTAGGGTCTAACGCTGCAGAGACGTCTGAGAATGGGTTATGAAATCTTGATGCCTTCCAGTTCCATGTTTGAGTTACGACAGGTCACAGTCACAGCATCTCTGACAAAAAGGTGGGAATCCTTAGAAGATGAGTAAACATGATTATGTTGTTGTTCAGTTGCTCGGTCAAGTCTCTTTGTGACCCCATGGACTGCAGCATAACAGGCCTCCCTGTCCTTCACCATCTCCCAGAGCTTGCTCAAACTCATGTCCATCAAGTCGGTGATGCCATCCAACCATCTCGTCCTCTGTCATCCCCTTCTCCTCCCGCCTTCAATCTTGCCCAGCATCAGGGTCTTTTCTAATGAGATGGCTCTTCACATCAGGTGGCCAAAGTATTAGAGTTTCAACTTCAGCATCAGTCCTTCCAATGAATATTCAGGATTGATTTCCTTTAGGATTGACTGGTTTGATCTCCTTGCAGTCCAAAGGGCTCTCAAGAGTCTTCTCCAACACCACAGTTCAAAAGTATCAATTCTTTGGCGCTCAGCCTTCTTTATGGTCTGACTCTCACATCCATGTGTGACTACTGGGAAAACTATAGCTTTGATTAGATGGACCTTTTTTGGCAAAATAATGTCTGTTTTTTAATATGCCACTTAGGTTGGTCATAGCTTTTCTTCCAAGGTACAAGCATTTTTAAATTTCATGGCTGCAGTCACCAATCTGCAGTGATTTTGGAGCCCAAGAAAATAAAGTCTGTCACAGAGACTGACTAAAATGAAAATAATTTTGTAACTAAAAGTCTGTCAGAATTTATAGGGATGTAAAATGGGGGACCATGTTCTTCTCAGTCTTCTGCACCATAAACACACTCCAGAACAAGGGAAAGAACAGACATTGAGAGTCAAATATCAGATGCTATAATTAGTGTTTTTTACACACTGCTTTATTTAACCCTTATTAACAACCCTGCAAAGAAGTCAATGAAATCTCACTTAAAATATAGCAAAATGAAAGCTCAAGTTAATCTTTATACAAAGGGAACTGGAACAAATCCAGGCTTCTAATTCCAAGGAAAAGGGAATTAATTTTAAAGGGCCCCCTTTATTTGTAATCTTACTGATTATTTAAATATCTCCATTTTACTGATAAGTAAACAGAAAGAGGGATGAGATGACTTGCCCAACTAATGTTATATAACCAGTAAGTGGCAAAGCTGTCGTTCAAGTCAAGCTCTGATTCCACAGCTCACATTCTTCACATTATAGTCTTCTGCTGCCAAAGCCAATGAGAGCCATACTGTGAAATTCTGGAGTGAGATAAACAGAGTCTTCAATATTGGACTAAACTATCTAAACTTGGGTCAGAAAAGTGACATTTGTGTTCTGATATCTTTTAAATTCATCCACCTCAATAAAATCTTAAGCTCACGGATACTTTCTTCAGTAATTCAAAATTTGGGGGACTGAATAGCCCACTTAATTAAGCTCACAGCAAGGGGAAGAAAAGGACCTGGAATAGGAGAAAAACAACTGTTCCAGGAGCCAGGAGTTACAGGCTCTAATCCTGGCTCTGTCCCTGGCTGCAGCACAACTTTGATTAAGACACAGGGATCTCTGGCTTCTGTTTCACTACCTATAAATCAAGAGTATTCAAGGCAGAATATCAGAATGTAACTGTTTAGTACTTTGGAAAACAAAATTTCCACAGCAGGAAAGTCCCCAAATTGCCGTGTTTGGAGGTTAAGACTGCAGTGGCTCAGCAGGTGTGTCCTGACCAGTGTTTTCTGCCTGAAGCTCGCTCCATCATTTTTTGAAGAGCCCTGAAGAGATATGGAACAGCAAAGCAACCAGAGACGTGTAGTCATATTTAAGAGGTACTTTTATTTTTGCCAAATTAAGGGTATTAAGGTGCATACTGGGCTACCCAAGTGGTGCAGTGGTTAAAGAATCTGCCTGCCAATGCAGAAGACACAAGAGACTTGAATTCGATCCCGGGGTCGGGAAGATCCCTTGGAATAGGAAATGGCAACCCGCTCCAGTATTCTTTCCTGGGAAATCCCATGGACAGAGGAGCCTGGTGGGTTGCAGTTGCTGGGGTCGCAAAGAGTCAGACATGACTGAGCAACTGAGAACAGCCTAAGGAACATAATGTAAATATGGAATATTTCATAAAACATTCAAAATAGTAGTATTCCCTGTGTATTAGAATAGTGGACTTTCCCTCTAATGAATAGTGTTCCATTTTTAATCCTAAAGAGGTTCTTTGCCAATATGACAGTGCTAGGCTTACTTGTTTGCCAGAAATAGTCCTTTCACAGCTGTGACGGGAATGACTTATTCTATGTGTCTGTCCTTACTTACTGTGTGACTCTGGGCAAGGACCTTCATCGAAGTCTATCTTTATCTTTAAAGAGACAATAACATCACATAATTTAAGTTATAGTGCCTTACACAGTAGGGGCTGAAAAATGAGGCAGCCTAGTGTATCAGGAAAAAACCTGCAGCAGAGAAACTCTGATATGGATACCCAGCACTGCCACTTACTAGCTAAGTAAGCTTGGCAAAGTGATTCTGCTTAAGCCTTAGAGTGGGGCCAGTAACTTGTATCTTCTTTTAAAAAATTAAATGATACTATACTAAAGTGGCTATTGCATAGTAGTACTAAACAACTGGTACTTTTTATTAATAATTCTATACAATCTAGAAAGGTACACACAAGTCAGTATCCTCTTCCCCCCAAAAAATCACTTAACAAGGACATTCAGAAAGCAATACATTTAAACACATAAATGGCATCATTTTATAACCTCCTGATATTTTACATTTAACCAGTAAATGCTGCAAAATGGCCTAGGCTGGGTCCTGCTATAAGGTGATTTCTGGGGCTCTGGAGATCATATGACAACAGTAGTCTTCTGATATATTTATGTTTGGTAACAACTTGCTATATTCAGCATATAACACCTATGGTATATATTTCAATGTGTTAACATATTCAATTCCAAAATCCACCTAACAATTCTTGAATTCTGTTTACAAATTATGTGATGCCCCAAATTGTCCCCCAAATGCTAGCTTGTAAAATAATTTTTTCTTTTGGAATATAAGACACATTTAACATACAGATTTTACAATAAAGTTTATTAGCTGTTCTCCTCTTTCTCATAAATGGAATGGATAATGTCAATAATTCTTTACAAACCAGTATGCATTTGTTTAAGAAACTGTAATGAGGAGGCTGTCAAAAACACATATTCAATAAACAACTCCAAAAAAAGCCATGGGAAGCCAAACAGTATTACAAAAGACCAGAGAAACTGATTTCTGAAATTGTTATCTACTTTTCACTAAAATTTCTTAATTGCTCACCATGAAGATCTGTGCAACTGTACGGCAGAGCAGCTACAAGAGATGAAAGGTGTGCAGTCTGAGGGGAAAACACTCATACACATGAGGCTTTTGCCTATTAATAAAGAAGAACTGGAAAGAGGTGGAAACCAAATCCAAACCCAATGACAAGAACAACAGTAACAACGAAAAACCATCCCCCTTGAATAAACACCCCCCACAAAAAACCAACCAGGAACCATCTGAAAACTTTTATAGAAAAGAGGAGAACATGCCCATGTTTTTACTTATAACCTAATTTCCCTAAAGGTTTCTTTCCACACCACCATACTCTCATTTTCACTTCACATGATTAAGGAAGATAAAGTCTAATCAATTAATATTTAATTTAAAAACCAAACAAAAAGAGTAGGTGGCAAAAGAAAAAAATATATTTTAAATATACATATATATGTTTGTGTGTGTGTGCAACTATGTAAAGAAAATAATTCCCATAGTTACAGAGTTTAAAGAAAGTTTTATATATATTTATATATATATATTTTATTATAACAAAATAGTCAGTTATTGTGGGTAAAATATTCATTAAAATCTGACCTCTAAGAATGCATTTAAAGTTTTAGACTACGTATTGGACTTCTTTCCCACTGCCATAATGAATACTACATCACCACTGTAATGTCTGTTTTGTATTTATGTCCATGAAATCTTCTCAACCTTATGTGTAAAAGGTGAGCTTCCCAAGCACCTAAACGTGGCCTCAATTCAGAAAATGTGATGATCATTATGTATGAACAACTTTTGTAAGACACTGTAAATAGTGTTGCACAAGTAGATTAAAAACATTTAAACACTGTTATTCCTAGCAAATCTACTGGGAGAAAAAAAAACAAACTTCAAATAATGAAAGACTTTAAGAAGAACGCTTATGAAAAACGAACATCCCTTGTGAAATTATTAGTGAACTCAGATATTAATTTTGAAATTAAGAAACATATTTTTGTTATTTGTCTGTATGAAATATTTGCTTTGATAACAGAGTCAATTGAGAAAAGGACTTGAGAGTTAACATATTGGCCAAACCATGCTATTAAAGTTAAGCGTGCATTGTTGCTCAAAATTCACTAAATCATTGATTAAAACCACTTTTCTTTCATTTATATTGAAATTTGGAAAGAATGTATATAAAGCTTTTCTGAAAATCTCTTAAAGTTACTTTCCCTTAAACATTAAGGAATTTTACCACAATTACCCCGTCTCCTAAAATCCTATTAATAGCTGGTCAGGCCATTCCATCTTCAGCTGTGAAAAATGGCCACAAACCAATAGTGACATGAAATAATACCGACAGAAGAACTTGAGGGAGACACTAAGACATCAAAAATAAGTGCAACTGCAGACCATGATGAGTGAGGATATGATTCAACAAGGAAGAAGTAATGAAGACAGACTCGAGAAGGAAAGGGCAAAGAAGTGTTGCAGAAAATGAGACTGTGGAAAAGAGAAACAGAGAAACATCAGTCCTCATAACTTTTCTTTTGCTGGAACCCAAATGTAAGGACCAGACTGTTCTTCTATGATCTGCTTCACTTGGTTGTAAATGTCTTCCAGCGTATCTCCCTGCACAATAGCTGTAATGATAGAATCAGAAACCTCCATTAATTGCTTATCTTCACCATCACAATTATTTGTAAAATAACCAGAATCACTTATTCAGGAAGAAATACTGTTTATGTATTGTTTAACTAGTAAAAAGCTCATTTTATTAATTTTCCTATTTGTAAAATGGAAAACATTTTATTTCAAAAGTTTATCAAAAAGCAAGATTCGGTGATTTTTACTTTGTACAATTGGGAAACAGACACTGAAGTAATTAGAGGCAAAAGAACAGCTATCTGCAACTTACTCTTAAATGTTTCATAAAAAAGTATAAATGTGGTAAAATGTTAGCGGTGGTAGAATATGAGTATATGTAAGTGCTGGTACTATTCTTGTGATTTTTCTGTTAAGTCTGAAATTATTAAAAAATCCTTAACAAAAACCACTTGTGTTACAATTCCATGATACTTAACAGTACTTATTAATAATATGAACACCAAATATAAGCTAATCATTATTTCAAGCAAATAATTAACAACAAAAACCTACCCAAAGATACCTAAAGAATAACTTGAATAAAATTTGGCACTTGAATTTGGCAGCTGCTCTCTACTCTTCTCTTTCTAAACAAATATCTTAAAAATGGATCAAAATTTATAAAGGATAAGAGAAAAATCAGTATCATAAGAAGAAATCAACTCTGAATGTTTCCCTCTGGTCAGTATGAGTTATTCCTATACGTGCTGTCCTTATCAACAACCTAAGATACACTAAATTTCAAGATTCTTCATCACCACAACCTAGATTAGATGAATTATTCTGAAAATGATAGCACTTATTATTACTACTGGTAATTGTGGACACAGTTCAAAATTCATTTCAATGAGTCAATTCTTATGGCCCCAAAGCAAAATTCTAACATACAAACATCTACACACGATGCCAACCTGTGAAATGCTCAGTGAATTCTTGCTCCAGTTTCATGGCTCTCTCAAACGTCTTTCTGGCTTGTTCTTCTGTCAGACGCTTATTCATTTCCCTAGGCAAATACATTTAGAGATTAATAATTACATTGTAATACTTCTGGGAAAGGGTGACAAAGGAGAGAAGACATACATAAAATCATGAGAAGCTGAGGTCTGTTGAGAACTGTAATGTAATTGCAAACTATATTCAGTCATTGACCATGTAGCTTTGTATCTGGAACGACAGAAGGGTCTCAACACTTTCTTGCATTAGTTCGGGACAGCCAAAAAAACCCAAACATTAATTAATCAGTTTTGACTTTGATGAAAATCTCATATTAAAATATGCCTTACAGATCTACTTACCAATTTATAAGATAGTAAAGGGGATACATGAACACATTAAATAATACCATAAGAAGGCAATCAGCAAAATAGTCTGGGTGAAACTGCTGAGTGAGTGAGTTGGTTTCTTCAACAAAGAAATAGAAAAAATGAAAAGATGGGAGGGAGAATCTGTAGATCAAAAGACTTAACAAACTGTCATAGACTTTGTTTGGAACTTGATTCAAACAAACTGAAAAAAAACACTTAAGAAACAAGAAAATATGAACTATCTGATGCTATCAAGGAATTACTGTTTCAGTGTGACATCACAGTGATATTTTTAACAAGGAATTTTATCTTTCAAATACATATAAAGATGTATAGATGACATCATACAATGTCTGGGATTTGTTTCAAAATAATCTGGAGTGGAGGGTTAAGGAGGTGTTGGGATAGATAAACAAGATTAGTTGTAGGTGATAATTATATTACAGCTGGATGATGGATATATGAAAGTTTGTTCCCAACTTAAGAGAGAAAGCTTTCAATGTTTCACCTTCAAATATGACATTTGCTTTGATATTCTGTAGATGACTTTCATCAGATTATGGCACCCCACTCCAGTACTCTTGCCTGAAAATCCCATGGACAGAGGAGCCTGGTAGGCTGCAGTCCATGGGGTCGCGAAGAGTCGGACACAACTGAGCGACTTCACTTTCACTTTTGATATTCTGTAGATGACTTTCATCAGATTAAGGAAAATTCCCTTTTATTCATAGCTTACAAAATGTTTTTGTCATGAATAAATGTAAATTTTACCAAATGCTTTTTTTACATTAAAATGATCTTTTTAATTAAAATCTGGTTTTTTTTTGGGGGGGGAGGGGCGGGTGGTGCTGTGCTGTGCAGCTTGTGGGATCTTAATTCCCCAGCCAGGGACTGAAACTGAACCTGGGTCACCACAGGAAATCACCAAGTCCCAATCACTAGACTGCCAGGAGAATTCCTGTAAAATTGTTAATGCGGTACACTACACTGACTTTTAAAAAACTGAAGTATTGCTGATTTAAAATGTTGTTGGTTTTAGGTGCAAAGTGATTCTGTTTTATCTATCTGTATGTGTACATATATTTTCATGTATATATATTATATATACTTTTTCAGATTCTTCTCCATTTTATGTTATTACAAGATACTAAATATAGTTCTCTGTGCTGTATAGTAGGTCCCTGGTGTTTATCTACTTTATATATAGTAGCGTGTACCTATTAATCCCTCAATTCCTAATTCATTTTCCCATCTCCCCTTTGGTAATAATCATGTTTATTTTCTATAATACACCGATTTTTAAAAAATTACTTTTAAAATTGTGGTAAAGGGGCTTCTCTAGTGGTTTAGATGGTAAAGCATCCACCCGCAACGCAGGAGACCCAGGCTGGATCTCTGGGTCCAATATCATATGGTAACCTGATTTTTAGTATGTTGAGAAAGTCCCATACTACTTTCTACAGCAGCTGCACCACTGTATATTCCCACCTACACAAGAGTTCCAGTTTTTCCACATCCTTGGCAGCATTTATTTCCTGCTTTTTGACAGTAGCCATAGTAATGGGTGTGAGGTGGTATGTCACTGTAGTTTTGATTTGCATTTCCCTAGTGATTAGTGATGCCGGGCATCTTTTAATGTGCTTACTGGCCATTTGTTTCTCTCTCCTCTTTGGAGAAATATCTATTCAAGTCCTATCCCCATTTCTGAATCAAGTTTTATATTGTTGTTGAGTTTTAGTTATAGTTTTCTATATATTCTGGATTTTAATCTGTTATCAGATCTATGATTTACAAATATTTTCTCCCATTCTATGGATTACCTTTTTATTCTGTGGGTAGTATCTTTTGATATAAAAAGCTTTAAGCAGTCACAAAGTCTACCTCCCTTTTTTCTTTTGTTATCTGTCTTTGGTGTCATATCTAAGAAATCACTGCCAAATCCAATGTTGTGAAGCTTTTGTCCTATGTTTCCTTCTAAGAGTTTTACTGTCTTATGTTTAGGGCCTTGGTCCATTTGTAGCTGACTTTTGTATGTAGTGTTAGGTAAGGGTCCACCTTCATTCTTTTGCATGTGGATACGAAGCTTTCCTGGCATCATCTGTTGAACAGACTATCCTTTCCATTTCTTTTTTTTTAAAGATTTTTGTTTGACATGGACTATTTTTAAAGTATTTACTGAATCTGTTACAATACTGCTTCTGTTTTATGTTTTGGTTTTTTAGCTACAAGGCATGGGGGATCTTGGTTCTACAATCAGGGATTGAACCTGCACCCCTGCACTGGCAGATGCTGACCCCTGAACAGGGCTGGGGTTAGAGATGCCAACCCTCCACACAGTTGAAAATCTGTGTATAAGTTAGCAGTCAGCCCTCCATGTACTTGGTTCCTCTGTATCCACAGTTCCACATCCACAGATTCAGTCAACTGCAGACTGAGTAGCACTGCAGTGTTTACTACTGGACACAGATCCATGTTTAAGTAGACCCACTGGAAGGACTGATCAATACTTTGGCCACCTGATGCAAAGAGCTGACTCATTAGAAAAGACTCTGATGGTGGGAAAGATCGAAGGCAGGCGGAGAAGGGGACGGCAGAGGAAGAGATGATTGGATGGCATCACTGACTGGATGGACATGAGTTTGAGCAAGCTCCGGGAGTTGGTGAGGACAGGGAGGCCTGGCGTGCTGTAGTCCATGGGGTGGCAATAAGCTGGACAGGACTGAACAACTGAACTGATGCAGTTCAAACCTGCGATGTTCAAGGGTGAACTGTAGTCACATCAGAGAAATTCTGCAAGTCCCAATTGTTGCAAGTCCCAATTGTTGTCTAGGTGGGGAGATGGTGCTTTCTACTCCAGCTTCTCTCTATCATGGTTAATCTCAAATGTGAATCTAGCCTTGCATTCCTTAAATAAACCCAACTTGGCTGTTATAGTTTATCTTATAAAAACTGCTGGATTCAATTTGCTCATTACTTTGGTAAGGATTTCTGCATCTATATTCATGGTAAGACTGTTCTGTCCATTTCTTTTTTTGTGAAATCTGACAGATTTTGGTATTAAATTAATGTCTATAAAATTAGTTGAAGAATCTTTGTAAGACTAGTATTGTTTCCTAGTTTTTGGTAGAATTCAGTAAGTTCTCTTGGCTCAGCGTTTTATTTGTAGAAAGGCTTTCCATAATAAGAGTTAAGTTCTTTAGTAATACAGGCCTAGATTCTTTTTTTCTTTTTCTATTTCTTCAGATCTTTTAAAGTATAATTCTCAAACACAGAAGACAAATATGTATATCCTGATGAGTTTTCAGCAACTTATGCTTACCTAGGCGATGGCATCCCACTCCAGTACTCTTGCCTGGAAAATCCCAAGGACGGAAAAGCCTGGTAGGCTATAGTCCATGGGGTCACGAAGAGTTGGACATGACTAAGCGACCTCACTTACACTTTTCATTTTCATGCACTGGAGAAGGAAATGGCAACCCACTCCAGTGTTCTTGCCTGGAGAATCCCAGGGACGGCGGAGCCTGGTGGGCTGTCGTCTATGGGGGGTCGCACAGAGTAGGACACGACTGAAGTGACTTAGCAGCAGTAGCAGCAGACTGAGATAGAGCACATTACCTCGGCACCTAGGAATCTGAGTATCTTCACTCCAGTCACCAACCAACCCTCAAAGAGTAACCTCTATTTGATTTTTATAATGATTAAATTTGGGACCATGGAATATATAGATACTTTTAGATCTGGATTTTTGTTTCACTCAAATTGTATTTATCAGATTCTTCTATACTTTTGTGTCTCGTTGGAGACTGTTCATTCCCATTAATGTAGAATGTTTCATTATGTGAATATGTTATAATTCACGTACATATGATGGGCATTTGGCTAATTTCAAGTTTCTGGTTATTTAGTATAGTATTTCTGTCTAATTTAGTACTTGTCTTTGTAAACACAGGTAAACATTTCTGTTGAGTGTATATCTAGAAATGAGACTTCTGGGTCCTAAGTAATGTATATATGTTCAGCTTTAGGAGATACTGTAAACAGTTTACCAATGTGGATATAGCAATTTACACTCCTACTGTGCTACTCAAGGTGCAAAGCAAAGGTATAAATGTATCTTACTAATGGAGTAAACCTTTAACTTCTATGAATATCCCTCTTTATCTCTAGTAATACTTCTTACTTGAAGTATACTTTGAAAGTAGCATAAACTAGCTTTAATTTGTTGAGTTTTCCAAGGTATATCCTTTTTTCCCCTTCTCTTTCAGCCTTTTCACAGACTAATAATTAAAGTCTGTCATATGACTGATGGGTTTTCCCAAATATTTCCCAAATACACTTCCCCAAAATATGACACTTCGGTATAATGAACATTTTAAGTTGAAGGAATGTGTAAAATGACAGGTATATGAGGGACTCTCTGACCTTTCTCTGAAGGTCAAGACGACCCTCATGTGAGAGGTGACTTCCCTATATCTAAAGAAAAGCAGTATCCTTATCCCTGAAGACAGAAGGAAGCTGAGAGAATTTGAATGAACAAGCCTACTAAGTTTCCACCAGGTTACTACACTTAAGTCATATCCTCTGGTCCTATCACATTCCCCCGTCATTCTCTACTCTTCATCTAACGTAGTATAAAAATGTTCAGGTTTAACCATTTCTTTGAGTTTTCATTTCCTTATGAAGTGTCCTATGTGACTGTAAAATGCAGATCTGCACACTTTTCTCTTGTCAATCTGTCTTTTGTTAGAGGCCCAGCTGAGAACCTAGAGGAGTAAAAGGTAAAGATATTTTTCCTTTTCTACAAAAGTAACATATAGTTATTTATTTTTCATTCTTCTATTCTGACAATTTTTGTCTTTTATTGGACCATTTAGGCTAGCACTTAATTAATTAAACATTTGGGTTAATTTATACTATCTTACTATCTGTATCTTACTATCTGTATATCATGTTTCTATTTGCTCATTCCCTTCTTTTAGTATTTAAATTCTTTTTGTCCTCTATTAGATAAACAGTTATATATTATTTGATTCTCTTAATCAGAGCTGCACCACCTAATTAAGTAGTAGATCCATGTGATTATTTAAACTTAAAAATTCCAGTGTTACTTAATATGTAGTATATTAATGTTGATTATGATAGTGTCAAGAGTGCTTATTTAATCCTCAGGACAACCCTCTAAGGTGGATATACTATTATTATCTGCATTTTACAGACAAAAGAATTGAGATGCAAGAAGGGTAAGTAAATTATCCAATCTAATAAGTAACAGAGGCTAGATTTGTACTTAGAGGCTGTGCCTTAGGAATTTATACTTACATGATATTTTCCATGGATTTGGGTTTAATAAAAATGGAGATTGGGTAAAGCTGTGCAATCTGTAATCTCTTTATGGCATTTCCAGACACATCAAGGATACAGTGTTTGCCCTAAAATAGAGGAAATAGAGAAAAAAAATAAGTGAACCAAGTATTTTCAATTATATCACAAGTATATTTCCTAGAAATACAAAATCTTAATTATGATATGTTTGGATTCTGTTCACTTTAAGCAAATCTGTCATTTTTATTAAGACAATGTATAATGACTATAGATAATTAATTTTCCATTCTCAAATATTACATTTAAAAAGGAATAAAAATGCAGTTTCCAGACCAGTAATCTCTCAAAATGGCAACCAATATGGGGTTCCTGTCTTTTATTTTGCTGAGAAAGGGTACTAAAATATATCCTAAGGTTACCATCTTGCCATAATCATCATTTTATAAAAGAATATATGATCAAACAAGAAGGTAAAAGCCTAAGATAAAGAACTTTTAAAAACTGCATATATATTACCACTATCCTATCCTATTTTTCATCTTATTGGGGAGCAGTGAAAACTTTACTACACACTAGAACTTTTGAAAACCCCAGTTTTGAATTTAAGAAACTTTCCTGACCTACTTAAATTCACTGCCAAAGGCCATTAAGGTTTTTAGTAAAGAGGAGTATTTCCATGTTAAATCGGGTCCCTGGTGGCCCAGCTGGTAAAGAATCCGCCTGCAATGCAGGAGACCCCGGTTCAATTCCTGGGTCGGGAAGATCCGCTGGAGAAGGGATAGACTACCCACTCCAGTATTCTTGGGCTTCCCTGGTGGCTCAGCTGGTAAAGAATCTGCCTGCAATGTGGGAGACCTGGGTTCCATTCCTGGGTTGGGAAGATTCCCTGGAGAAGGGAAAGGCTACCCACTCCAGTATTCCGGCCTGGAGAATTCCATGGACTGTATAGTCCATAGGGTTGCAGAGTGGGACATGACTTAGCAACTTTCACTAACCACATATGTTGAAGATTTTTGTCCCTTCCCTTGGCTCAGATGGTAAAGCGTCTGCCGGCAGTGCACGAGACCTGGGTTTGATCCCTGGGTTGGGAAGATCCCGTGGAGAAAGAAGTGGAAACCTACTCCAGGACTCTTGCCTAGAAAATTCCATGGACAGAGGAGCCTGGTAGGCTACAGTCCATGGGGTTGCAAAGAGTCAGACACGACTGAGCAACTTCACTTTTACTTCTAATTTATCAAACAAATTTTATTATAACATTTCCCTGGTGGCTCAGACAATAAAGAATCCGCTTGCAATGCAGGAGACCTGGGTTCGATCCCTGAATTGGGAAGATCCCCAGAAGATGAAATGGCAACCCATTCCAGTATTCTTGCTTGGAGAATCCCTGTGGACAGAGGAGCCTAGTGGGCTACAGTTCATGGGGTCACAAAGAGTTGAACATGACTGAAGTGACTTAGCACTAAAATCAGATACTCCCCCATAATGCATCTTGAAATCTAAGGGCTTGAATCCAGTTCAATGAATGGTAATTTCAATTTAGTAGGAATATTTAAAATAAAAAAATTAATATTGTATGAATACTTCAGACACACAGAAGAGTAAATAACAGACATACATGTATCCACCACCTGCTTTTATTAAATATTACTGTTTTACCTGATTGCTTAGAAATTAAAGAAGTTTACACGGAAATGTTAATATTATATCTTATTTGCATTATTTTATCCCTCTCTATATATGTACACAAATTGTACATGTAACTTCTTTACTCCTTACTTCCTGAACTCAATGACCTCTCTTACATAACCGCAGTACAATTTTAGTTGGTCATCTAGTATCGTTTACCACAAAAGGAAAAAAAATTCTTGCTCTACGGCCAGTCCAGGACCACACATTGCATTTAGTTGTAATGTGTCTTTAGTCTCTGTCCAGCTGGCACAATTCTTTAGTCTCTTTCATGATCTTGATATTTCTGATAGTACTGAATATTTTTTTCAGAGAATATGCCTCAACCTGGGTTTGCCTAATGTTTCTCATCAGATGGCAGGTACACATTTTTGGCAGCAATAGTACAGAAAAGATGTTGCATCTTTCTCAGTCGATCATGCTCAGTCCAGGAAGCATATGATGTCTATTAGTGATTTTAATACTTTTTTTAGTGATGTTAATTAAAAATTGTTTTAATTTATTGCTGGTTGTGCTGGGTCTCTACTGCTGTGTGCAGGTTTTCTCTCTCTAGTTGTGGCGAATGGGGCTACTCTTTGCAATGGTGTTTGGGCCTCTCACCACAGTGCCTTTTCTTGTTGCAGAGCACAGGCTCTACAGTGGGGTTCAGTAGTTGTGGCATGTGGGCTTAGTTTGCTCCAAGGCATGTGGGATCTTCCTAATCCAAGGACCGAATACATGTCTCTTGCATTGGCAGACAGAGTCCTAACCACAAGACCACCAGGGAAATCCTGATGTTAATTCTGATCACTTTTTAAAGGTTTTGTCTGCCAGATTTCACCACTGTAAGACTACTATTTCCCTTTTATAATTGACAAGTATTTGGGGGAAGGATATGTTGAAATTATGTAAATATCCTGTTTCTCATCAGACAGTAATTAATTCACTCAATAACTGTAGCATACACTAGTGACTCTTGCCTTAAACAATTATTATGGTAGTTGTGAAGAGAGATCTGACTCCATGACTCCCTCTTTTATTAGTAGACATTAATAATGGAAGGTAAAGCTTCCCTTCCATCCACTTATTTATTTATTCATGTATTTACTTATACCATTGTGAGCTCTTAGATTCTTATTCTCTGGGTTACAATAAGCTATTATCATTTTAATATTCTAATTTTTCCAAACTTGGCCATTGGGGGACTTTACAGGTTGACTTCAGTGTCTTTATGGAATACTTTTATCATTCTTAGGCTTCCCTGGTAGCTCAGACAGTAAAGCGTCTGCCTACAATGTGGGAGACCCGGGTTCGATCCCTGGGTTGGGAAGAGCCTCTGGAGAAGGAAATGGCAACCCACTCTACTACTCTTGCCTGGAAAATCCCATGGACGGAGGAGCCTGGTAGGCTACAGTCTATGGGGTCGCAAAGAGTCGGACACAACTGAGTGACTTCACTGTATCATTCTTTAAGCACTTCCTTCGTTTTTTGGCATAGCAAAATGTTCTAGGCTGATCTTGTACTTTCCCAATGGAATCAGCCATAATTCTAATGAGTTCTGGATCTTTTTAATGGAGGATAGTATTTAGAAAACAAGATCTAAGCAGTAGGTATTACTGAGAGTCATCATTTTTAGGCCTTCTTTGTGGACAGAGCTAGAAAATATAATCACATATTTGTATTTTCTATATCTACTATATTAAGATATATGGATTTACATTCATATCTCTAATTCTAATTCTAATCCAATTATCAGTTTAGTCAATCCTTACCTTATTTCTAAAATCCCTGAATTGACTAAGAAATCTAGCTCCCATGAACTGTAAATATATTATTTGCTCAACTCTCAAACATATATTAGTTTCAGACCTATTACCCCATACCACTCTGAAAAACATACCTACTAATTAGAGTTCAGTATTTGTTCACAGGTTTTCCACCTTTAGCCTATCTTCAAGGATTATTGGGATTAAGACTTTCCCCCTTCCCTTCCCCTCTTCAATGAAGTTATTTGAAAGTTAATTAAAAATAACTATTTGAAATACAGTTAGATTAGATTTAGTATTTAGTTTGTTCATATATCATTCTGCTTTTTCCTATCTTCTTTTTATTGTTTGAATATACAAAATGTTCACATAGTGCTGAAGTCAAAATTATACAAAAAGGTATACTTGGAGAACTGCTACACCTCCACCCATCCTTCCTTAATCCCTCTCATTCTTTCCAATCCTCCCTCTGTAGGTAACTCATCTTATACTTGATTATTAAAAAAATGTTTTTAAAATCTTACTTCTATGTGAATTATTTATATCTTTTGTCTATTTTCTGTTAGATTTTGGTCTCTAGTCCCTCAATTTTTAAGTGTGTTTAATATTTTGGGAATATCACCCCTTGGCCTGCAGACTTTTTATCAATTGTTTTGTGACACTAGGGATGGTGTTTTATATTAGTTTTTGAAAAAACTTCTTTGCAAGCCAAAGTCTTTTTATTTTCATATGGTCAGAATTTATCAGTCTTTTATTGCATCTGAATTTTGATTTATGGTTAAAAAATCTCTCCTATGCCCAGGTTATATTTTCTTCTATTATTGTTGCTTTGTCTCTTAAGTTGTGTCTGACTCTTTTGTGACCCCATGGACTGCAGCCTGCCAGGCTCCTCTGTCCATGCGATTTCCCAGGCAAGAACACTGGAGTGGCTTGCCATTTTCTTCTCTAGTGGATCTTCCTGACCCAGGGATCGAACCCATGTCTCCTGTATGGCAAGTGGGTTGTTTACCACTGAGCAACCAGGGAAGCCTGTCAACTTTATTAGAGCCAATTTTTGCATATGGTGTGAAGTATGGTTCTAATTTATCTTTTCTTCAGTTGTTCTATTTATTAAAAAGTCCAGTATTAAAAGCCCCAGTGACTTGAGATTGCACCTTTATCATATACTGTATTTTCATATGTATTTGGGTCTTTCCTGGATTTTCTTTTCTTTGGATCTCAACTCTTTGTCTTATTCATGGGCCATGCTGCTGCTGCTAAGTCGTTCAGTCATGAGCACACTGTTTTAGTTAAGAAGACTTCATAGTATCCTTTAATATCTGGTAGGGCTAGAATCTCTTGTAGCTTTTCGTGTTGTCCTGGCTTCTCATACAAACTTCAATTTAATTTCTTTAACTTCGTAAAAAACCTGGTAGTCATTTTTATCAGGATTGTGTTCATATATAAATTAGCTTAGAACTGGCAGCTTTATAATGTTGAATTGTCATAGCTAAGAACAAGGGATATCTTTTCATTTGTTCAAGTCTAACACTCTTCTAGGAGTGTTTTACAGACTTCCTCATATAAGTCAGAATATTTCTCATTAAGTTCACTAAGTACTTTACATTCTATTT
The DNA here is from genome assembly GCF_001704415.2 of Capra hircus. NCBI lineage: Eukaryota > Metazoa > Chordata > Mammalia > Artiodactyla > Bovidae > Capra > Capra hircus. Next base: position 71,260,915 of record NC_030808.1, read on the forward strand.
CCTATATTATAAATATGGTTTTCTTTATCATCTTCTGATTACTATTCAAGTAAAACCTATTAATCTCTGCAGATTAATTTTATAAGCTATCTTACTCTAGCTTTTTTATGTCTTTGATTTTATAGTATTTAATTTTATAGTGAATTTATATTTTATCAAATAAATTTTATAATAGATTTTTTATGGTATATTCTTGCCTGGAGAATCCTGTGGACAGAGGAGCCTGGTGGGCTGCTGTCCATGGGGTTGCACAGAGTCAGACACGACTGAAGCAACTTATCAGCAGCTGCAGGAATACTATAATATCTGAAAACAAAGACAGTTTTCTAATTATTATGCCTCTGATTGATCTGTATTGTGTAATAGCACTAACAATACCTTGAGTAGTAGTAGAGATGGACGTCCTTGCCTTCCTCCTCATCATAATGGCACTGTCTCAGTGTTCTTCCCATTAAGGATTTAAAATGAAGATTATCAATCCATCCATCTCAATCTTTTTCCTTTTACTCTTTAAAAAATAATAATCTCTATGTTTTTGAGATTTCTTCCTCCAGGCAGAGGTACTGAATTTTAGCAAATGCTTTTCAGGAATCTATGAATATATTTTTTTCTCTTTAGATCTGTTAATGTGATAGATTACATTAATGGATTTCCTAATATTGAGCTGACTTTAAATAGCTTTAATTCCACTTGGTCATGGTATATTATTTTTGCAATGTGGTATTGGATTCTGTTTATTAAAATATTTAATACTTCTGTATTAATATTCCTGGAGAAGGAAATGGCAACCCACTCCTTACCTGGAGAATCCCAGGAAAGGGTCGCACAGAGTCAGACATGACTGAAGCAACTAAGCAGTATTAATATTTATCAGTAACACTGGTCTGTAATTTTCACTGTCTTCATCAGGTTTCCGTTCAGTTCAGTCGCTCAGTCGTGTCCGACTCTTTGCGACTCCATGAATTGCAGCATGCCAGGCCTCCCTGTCCATCATCAACTCCTAGAGTTCACTCAGACTCACGTCCATCGAGTCAGTGATGCCATCCAGCCATCTCATCAGGTTTAGATATCAACATTAGATTTGCTTCATAAAAAGAATGCTCTTGAATGGTATTTACAGAGCTTTAGGATAATCTAACCTTTCAAGATTTGTTAAAATTCCCCCATGAAGTTGTCTGGACCTGATGCTTTTTGTGGAATAGTTCCTTGATTAACTTGCTCTATTTCTTCTAAAGACTTTTTTTTCTATAAGTCTTTTCATCCCTAATAGGTCAATTTTGGTAAACTGTATTTTTCCAGGAAATTATCCATTTCAACCAAGTTTTGAATTTTATTTATATAAAGATATTCAGTGTATGATTTCATACTATTTCAGGTGGCTCAGTGGTAAAGAATCTACCTGCCAATGAAGGAGATGCAAGAGACACGGATTTGATCCCTGGGTTGGGAAGATCTCCTGGAGTAGGAAATAGCAACCCACTCCAGTATTCTTGCTTGGAAAATTCCACAGATAGAGGAACCTGGTGGGCTATAGTCCATGGGTTCGCAAACAGTTGGATGTGACTGAGCATGTGCACACGCAAGCTATGGAACAGGAAAACAACCAGAGACAATGTAGTCACATTTAAGAGGTACTTTTATTTTAGCCAAATTAAGGGTATTAAGGAGCATACTGGGCTACCCAGCTGGCGCAGTAGTTAAAAATCTGCCTGTCAATACAGGAGATGCAGAATATGTGGGTTTGATCCCTGGGTTGGGAAGATCCCCCTGGAGTAGGAAAGGGCAGCCCACAATACTGTATAAGAACAATATTATAGAAGTTTCTGGTATAAAACATAGTGATTCATACATTTTAAAGATTATATTCTATTTATAGTTGTTATATTCCTTGCGCTGTACTATATCTCCTCATAGTTTATTTTATAACTATGCCTATTTTTAAGTTAATGAAAACATAAAATACATTTATAAAAACACAAAATATGTATCAATAAGCTATTTAGGCTGTTTTATGTTAATTAAAGTTTATATAATTAGTGTCATCCTGTATGTATCTTTTACAGCTTCACTGACTTACATTCTTGAGATTTATCAATGTGGCCACACACAGTGGATATTCTAGTTTATTCACTGTAGCTGCTGCACCCTACTGCATGAATAAATAATTATTCATTCTCCTTTGCTGAGTCTAATTTTTCACTACTCTAAAGTTCTACTATGCATATCATTACACATACTTAGATATCAAAACCTCTACTTAGATATCAAAAAGTAGAATTTCTGAGTCACAGGTTTTATACATTTATTTGGTATTACCAAATTATTCTCAAATGAAGTTCTATTAATTTTACCCCCATGAATAATATCTAATAGGATTTTCTATTTTCCCAAATTCCTGCCATCACTGAATATGCCCATTTTTATGATTTTTAAAACTACTTAGAATTAGCTCTAATTATTAGTTCTAATTAAGAATTAATCAAACCTCTTATTAGAAAAAGGAACACTAAGAGATGGAAAACGGGGATGGTGAATTACTGCTGTATTTTTTGTAGATATCTCATGACTAAATCTTAAACTACTATATAGTTTTGAAGGTATAAAATACTTCGCTGATGTTTATTCTCTAGGCCCAAAAACTATTTAAGTCAAGCAGCACACCTGGAGCACACTGTTTTGACTTTACCATTAAGACTGCTTATCCCAAGGTCAATAAATCATCAGACTGCTTTCAAAAAATCTGTTGCTGTTACAGTGTTATTGAGAATTTCCCACTCTGTCTTTTATTAAATGACCAATCAGGGGAAATTTTTGTCTAGTCTCAGTACCAGAAGCAACTCACACTTATCTTGAACATCTGGTTCATTTTTATTGATGGACATTGCTGATCTTAGCTTCTTAATTACGCTAGATGTTGGAAAGCTAATGCTAAACAAAATGTCAATCTCTAGCAAATGCACAGGACCTCAAAATAATCACCCACCACCCCTCTTTGAGAAGGGGCTTCCCAAGTGGCTCAGTGGTAAAGAATCCACCTGTGAATGCAGGAGTTGCAGGAGACGCAGGTTTGATCTCTGGGTCAGGAGGATCCCTTGGAGGAAGAAATGGGAGCCCACTCCAGTATTCTTGCCTAGAAAAATTCCACCGATAGGGGAGCCAGCCGGGCTGCAGTCCATAGGGTCGCAAAGAGTCGGACATGACCGAGTACGCATGACACAGGCTCTTAAGAGAGACTTATGTTATCACTTCTATTCTTATTTTCCCAGTTGATCTTTTTAGTTTTGCGTGTCAGGGCCTGGGTTTCACCTCCCCACATGGAGAAGCGGGCAGAGAGCTAAGGCCCCTAGTGGCTCTGGGTGCCGAATCTCACCTGTGGCCATGGCCAAAGTCAAAGGTGATTTTCAACCAACACTGACTGTTGATCTTCTTAATCTACTTTATCTTACACATTTTTCTAAAATTAACCTAAAAGTTAATATTTAGTTGAATAAATTTATAACACTGCTTATACTAATCAATGCTGCAACATGCACCTACATTTTTTTTTCAAAAACATGAATTAAAAGTTTCTATCTCATCATTCTTTCATACTGTCAAAGGTGTATCTGATTAGAAACTTCATTCTGAGATCCCTTTGATACTTACCTTTTCTGCTACTTCTCGCACAGACTGAACACTTGTTCCATACAGATGATTATTATACTGGCCAGCTTCAATGAATTTATGTTCCTGGATATCTTTTTCCATTTGCTCTCTTGAAGTCACAAAATGATAATCTCTTCCATCCACCTCATAATCTCGTTTTGGTCTAGTTGTATCTTTAATAGAAAAGAACTTGAAGTGTTTAATATTAAAAGGCACAAGAAATCCATTTGCTACTTGAAGAACTGTCTTGTAAAGTTCAATATAATAGAGACTGCAAGTGACAATAATAATAAGGATGGAGGAATAACTAATAAAGTAAATATAAACCACTAAAAAATGGTAATGTGTTACCATATCACTCTACTTAGCCCCCAAAATTGTATGCAATTATTTTATATTGTTAGATTAATTATGCTTCCATTATGGATTGTGATTATAATTAGCTTTTATTTTTTGTCTGGTTATTGACTGTGAAGACTGATAAACACCTTTTACTATTGTGATTATGTAACTATTATTCACTTAATACCACTGTCTTATGACTGGTCAACAGAAAATAACAGAATTCTCTATCACTAAAACTACCATTTAACAGAAAACCATGTAATTACTTTTTAAAATCCAGATGGATATTTGAATTTTCTGAAAAATACAAATGCTTAGGTATTGATTTTTTCCTCCAAGGCTCCAGATGTGCTTTTAACAAGCATCCATATTTAAAAACAACTGGACTATATGATGATTTTTTACTTTTATCTAGTTTGTTCACTTTTTCTATTTCATATTCAGTACGCCCATTTCATTTCATTTGTTTTCCAATTTTTCCATGTCTTTTCTTGTTGTTCTTCTTTCTCAAGACTTTATCAAGTGTAGTAGGAAAGCTTTTGTACACACACATATAAATAAAATGGTACATATAATAAATATTAGAAAACTTACTACTTTTTGCCTAGCTAAAAAATTTATGACATTTTAATTCTACTTGTGTGACTTAAGTATGATTGAGAATGCTAGATTTCTAATTTATATTCTCTCAAAACTTGATATAATTCCATGTAGTTTATTATCTTAGTGATTGTTTTAAAAAAAAAATTGAATGAGACTTGAAACTTCTAATCCAATTCTGAGAATAAAAAGAAATACTATGTTGTAAAACAAAAAAAACCAAACACCACCCCCCCCCCCGCCCCAACCCGGAAATAAACAGTACACAGTGATACAGTAGTACTAACTGAAGTGCAGATTTGCTTCATAATTTCACAAGATTTTATGCTAGTGTCCATTAAGTAATGGATCTTATTCAAAATTCCACATTGTATTTAGTTGCATTGAGCAGCTTCAGCTGCATGCAACAAATTCTGGTAACATTTTTATTCTGTTACAAATATTTTCTAACTTTTCTTGTTATGGTTTTTTAGATACACCCATCATTTAAAAATGGACAACTTCCAAATACACTGAATCTTTAAAGTATCTTTTAAAAAAATTTATTGGAGTATATAGTTGATTTAAAATTTTGTGTTAGTTTCTGCTGTATAGAAAGGTGACTTAGTTATACGTATATCCGCTCTTTATAGATTCTTTACTCATATAGGTCATTAGAGAGTACTGCATAGAATTCCTTGTGCTACACAGTAGGTCCTTATTAGTTATCTATTTCTTTATACAGAAGTATGTATCTGTTATAATCGGTATTTTGTTCTGTAATTGGTATTTCTCAGCCATTTGCCTACTAGTTACTGCTATGGTCCTATGATGTATCTTCTGAAAATTAATAATGAGCAATATTTTGAAGCAAGGTTTCATACTTAACTGTGATATAACAGTTTATGCCAGCATATGCTCTAAATCTGGAGGATGGTGATACATTTGATAGGAGACAGTATTCAGATTGGACTTCCCTGGTGGCTCAGTGGTAAAGAATCTGCCTGAAAGGCAGGAGACCCAGGTTTGATCCCTGGGTCGAGAAGATCCCCTGGAGAAAGGCATGGCAACCCACTCCAGTATTCTTGCTTAGAGAATCCCATGGACAGACAGCCTGGAAGGCTGCAGTCCATAGTGTCGCACAAAGTTGGACACGACTGTGTGACTAAGCAAGTAGCATGTATCTGCTAATCCTAAACTCCTAATTAATCCCTCCCCTACCTCTTTTCCCTTTGGTAACTATAGATTTGTTTTCTATGTCTGTGAGCCTGCTTCCATTCTGTAAATGGATTCATTTGTATCATTTTCTTTTTTTTTTACATTCCACATATAAGCAGTATCATACATTGATTTTTCTTTGTATGCCTTAAAATTCAGTATGACAATCTCTAGCTCTATTCATGTTGCTGCAAATGGCATTACTTCACTCTTTTTATGGCAGGGTAATACTCCATTGTATATATGTACCACATCTTAGAAGAGTGATTTCTTCCTATTAAATGATAGTCTTAGTGATACAGAATTCTATTATTTTCTGTTGACCAATCATGATACAATGGTATTAATAGTTATATAATCACGATAGTAAAAGATGTTTATCAGTTTTCACCATCGATAACCAGACAATAAAAAAAGATAATTACAATTGCAAGCCATAATGGAAACATGTTTAACCTAATAATATAAAATAACTGTATACAATTTGGGGTGTTAAGTAGAGTGATGTGGTTAGTTGAAGTGCATACATGCACATGTTCTCATCTGCCCAGCCAGTCTAGGTCTTTTGGTTGGTTCATTTAATCCATTCAGAGTTAAGGTAATTGTCCATATGTATGATTCTATTACCATTTTCTTAATTGTTTTGGATTTATTTTTTGTAGGTCTTATCCTTGTCTTGGGTTTCCTGCCTAGAGAAGTTCCTTTAGTATTTGTTGTAAAGCTGAGTTTGGTGCTGAATTTTCTTAACTTTTGTTTGTCTGGAAAGCTTTTGATTTCTCTGTCAGATCTTGAATGAGAGTCTTGCTGGGTATTCTTGGTTGTAGGTTCTTCCCTTTAGTCACTTTCAATATATTGTGCCATTTTCTTCTGCCATGGAGAGTTTTTGTTGAGATGTCAGCTGATAACCTTATGGGAATTGCCTTGTATGTTGTCATTTTCCCCTTTTTGCTTTTAATATTTTGTCTTTAATTTCTGTCAGTTTGACTACTATGTGTCTTGGTGTATTCCTCCTTGAGTTTATCCTGCCTGGGACTCTCTGTGCTTCTTGGTCTTGGCTATTTCCTTTCCCACTTTAGGGAAGTTTTTGGCCATTATCTCTTCAAATATTTTCTCAGGTCCTCTCTCTCTCTCTCTCTCTTCCTTCTGGGACCCTTATAATGTGAATGTTGGTGCATTTAATGCTGTCCCAGAGGTCTCTTAGGCTTTATATTTTTTCCTATACTCTGTTCTGCAGCAGTGATTTTCACCATTCTGTCCTCTAGATCACTTATTTGTTCTGCATCAGTTATTCTGCTATTGATTCCTTCTAGTGTATTGTTCATTTTTGTTTGTTCTTTCTGCTGCTAAGTCACTTCAGTCGTGTCTGACTCTGTGCGACCCCACAGACGGCAGCCCACCAGGCTCCCCTGCCCCTAGGATTCTCCAGGCAAGAACACTGGAGTGGGTTGCCATTTCCTTCTCCAATGCATGGAAGTGAAAAGTGAAAGGGAAGTCGCTCAGTCGTGTCCAACTCTTCACGACCCCATGGACTGCAGCCCACCAGGCTCCTCCATCCATGGGACTCTCCAGGCAAGAGTACTGGAGTGGGGTGCCATCACCTTCTCCGGTTTGTTCTTTCTAGGTCTTTGGTAAACATTTCTTGCATCTTCTCAATCTTTGCCTCCATTCTTTTCCCGAGATCCTAGATCATCTCCACTATCATTATTCTGAATTATTTTTCTGGAAGGTTGGCCATCACCACTTCATTCGGTTGTTTTTCTGGGGTTTTACCTTGTCCCTTCATCTGGGGCAAAACCCTCTGCTTTTTCATCCTGGTTAACTTTCTGTGATGTGGTTTTGTTTCTAGCTGCTGTGGGATTTAATTCTTGCTTCTTCTGTCTGCCCTCTGGTGAATGAGGCTAAGAGGCTTGTATAGGCTTCCTGATGGGAGGGACTGGTGGTAGGAAAAACTGAGTCTTGCTCTGGTGGGCGGGGCTTTGCTCAGTAAAACTTCAATTATCTCCTGATGGCTGGGGCTGTGCTCCCTCCCTATTAGTTGTTTGACTTAAGCCCTGGGGTTTATAGGCTCTATGGGTTAATGGCAACTTTCCAAGGGCCCCTCCAAGACTGCTGCTGCCAGTGCCTCTGTCCCTATGGCAAGCCACTGCTGACCCACAGCTCCACAGGAGACCCTCCAACACTAGCAGGTAGGCTTGGTTCAGTCTCCTGTGGAGTCACTGCTCCTTTCCCCTAGGTCTTGGTGAGTACAAGATTTTGTTTGTGTCCTCGAAGAGTGCAGTCTGTTTCCCCTAGTCCTGTAATCAAATTCCACTGGCCTTCAAAGTCAGACTGCCTGGGGATTCCCAGTCCCTTTGTTGGATGTGCAGGCTGCAAATCCTGACAGGAGGCTTAGAATCGTCACAACAGTAGGAGAACTTCTTTGGTATTATTCTCTAGATTGTGGGTCGGCCACCTAGCAGGTGTGGGATTTGATTTTATTGTGTTTGCACCTCTCCCACCATCTTGTTGCAGCTTCTTCTTTGTCCTTGGACATGGATTATCTTTTTTGGTGGGTTCCAGTGTCCTTCTGTCGAATGTTTTTCAGTAGCTAGTTGTAATTTTGGTGCTCTTGCAGGAGGAGATGAGTACATGTACTTCTACTTAACTATCTTTGATATTAATTTCTTACTTAAATGTTTTCTTCTTTACAATCACCATTTGTGTTTTTCAGTCGGCTTTCAATGGCTAGGTCAAAGATCTCTATTGGTAAATGTCACACTATACTTGAAAATATGTGGCTTATATCTTTTGATATTGATTTTTAACATAAGTCCACAGTGGTAAGAGGACAGACTCTGTATGATTTCAGTTTCATTAGACCACAAATTTTTTCTGCACCTGCTTTATGTCCCTGGATATGTTCCAGTGTCTCCTAGTTTATAGTCTATGGAAAACTGAATGGAATTTGTTTCCCAGTATAGTGTGAAAACTGTATAAATCTTAATAATGTTGAATTAATTGGTTATAGTGCTTTTGAGGTCTACTACATCCTTCTACTTTTCTGTATATTTATTGTATTAATTTTTGAGAGTTTGATATTGAAACCCCAATTAAAAATCTTAATTTATCTAGAAAAAAAAATAATTGTAATATAATAGTGAACTATATATAACTTTGTTCTGTATTTACCAGGTCTCCTATAAATGCGTTTCATACTTTCATAATTTTAAAAATAAAAAAGAGAAGAAAAAGGTAATGCTTCTTTTGACCACACAGTGACAAAATGTTAAGAACACTAACTAAGAATTTTTATGTGAGTTACTCACGAGGAACACACGATCCAAATTTGTCAGGAAATTCTGAGATCAGGTCATCATTTATCCTGTCTTTCATAGGTCCCAATATGATCACTGGTCGAGTATAATTAACTATAAAAATCAACTGCATGTTAAAAGGAATAAACACTCAACAAACATCTATGTATTTCATTTTACTAGAAAACAAAAGTATCCTTATGAAGAATTTCCTTTTTATCTTTCTCTACCAATGATGCTCAACTTGATAGTTTCCAAACATTTCTTAAAATCTTAAACTTCAATCTGTTTGAAGTCATAGTAAGTGTTAGTGTCACTCAGCTCTGTGTGACTGTGACCACATGGACTGTAGCCTGCAGGCTTCTCTGTCCATGGAATTCTCCAGGCAAGAATACTGGAGTGGGTAGCCGTTCCCTTCTCCAGGGGATCTTCCTGACCCAGGGATTGAACCTGAATCTCCTGCATTGCAGACAGATTCTTTACCATCTAAGCCACTAAGGAAGCCCTGTTTGAAGTCACACACTTACATAAGTTTAACCAAGTTAAACCCAGCATTTTAGTAGATAATGTTTCTATACATTGCTAACATCATCTCATTACAAATGAGAAAACACAGTACAGTGTTTTACTGATCCTTTCTGAAGCAGTAACTGCAAGGAAGCAGATCAAAGAAGGGCAAAAGAGAAATGTGGTATAATCAGAGTAGTCATCTAGAATGATGATCTAACAGAAGTATAAACACTGGATTGTAAGGGATCATGCTGGAGAAGGCAATGGCAACCCACTCCAGTACTCTTGCCTGGAAAATCCCATGAATGGAGGAGCCTGGTAGGCTGCAGTCCGTGGGGTCCGAACAGTCGGACATGACTGAGCGACTTCACTTTCACTTTTCACTTTCATACTGGAGAAGGAAATGGCAAGCCACTCCAGTGTTCTTGCCTGGAGAATCCCAGGGACTGGGGAGCCTGGTGGGCTGCCGTCTATGGGGTCGCACAGAGTCGGACACGACTGAAGCGACTTAGCAGTAGCAGCAGCATGCGGGAAGCAGGGAGACTAGCAGTGAAAATCAGCCTTAACATTTGGTAGGAGGGATGAAAGGAGGTTATAAATAAGAAAGAAATAATTAGAATAAATAGGGCCTAGAAACTGATTGGACAAGGGAGATGAAGAGCAGAGAAAGATCAAAGATGATTCCAAGATTCTGAACAAGGGTTATTAGAAGGATAGTGATACTATTATAAACACTGGAAAGAAGCTGCTTAAGAAATAAAACACCAATATAAAATGATTTTAACAACCTATGGGTTAAATAATGTTTCATAAAATATACACAGTAAAATTCTATATACATATAGTAAGAAAAAACAGTAAATTCTAACAAAATGTTTTTTTAAGGTATACCTTAAAAATGTTTTAAGATATGAATTGAGTTAGACTGATTTTCCAAATTATGTTTTTCTGTAAGACTGTAAAATATAAACAGACTTCACAAACCTTCTTGTTGATTCACTGGTTCATAAGATAAGACATATTCTTCTTGACCACCTATTAGAAAGTTAAAATACAGGTAAGAAAATCTATAAAGATAACTATACCAATTTAATTCTTTAATAGAACATATAAAATACTAGAATTTTCCTGAGAAAACCAGTGAAGACATAAAAAAAGGCACTTTATAAATTAATTATGGCAAGATTTAGGGAAAAATTGAAAAATTAGAGTCACAAAGACTGGTATATATAAAAACAAATTATAATTGTGCTATTAATAACTAACTTTCTGTTATTCTGCGTTTTACAGATTAAATCTTCACTTGGGATGTCAAGCATAAGCTATTAATTTTTTACTGAGAATCTAAACTCAAATATTTTAAAGTTACTACTTTAACGAGCAGTCCTACACATATGCATATAAGTTAGTGTTATTAATATGCTGTATTTTTGGTCTTACCAGGTATAACATTTATATAAATGTATATATAACATAGCATATACATTTTATAATTATACCTATTTTCTAGCCAAAAAATTTTAATGCAAGGGTAAAATTAAAATTAGTGTTACTATTTCATTGATGAAAAAATTCATTGATTACTATAATTCATTTGTTCAATTTAAAAAAATAACATTGAGTAAAAAAAAGTTTTAAATTCTTCTTTTTCAACAAAATGCATCACATCGATAGTAAAGGAGAAATAATACATTTTGCTTTGACCTTAAAAGCACTTTTCACAAGTTAAATTCTCTAAGTTAAAGGATTAGAGCATATGAATATCCTACACAGAAAAGTCTACACCTTATACCTCTGCTCAACGAAAATAAAAAGTTGAAAACTTCAGTTCTTAATACACAAACACACATACACACACACATAAAAACAAACTAGGAAGAATTGTTAGATTCAAGTGGTTCAATGAAATCAACCAGTATTTGAAGAATGTATTTAAAGATATTTTCCTTGATAATTATGACTCTATAACAATCTTTTCACTAAATTTGTTTATATTACATGTATGGGGCTGTAAATCTTTTAAATTCTTACAGTGGTATAAATATTCTTTCCTGCTTTAAAAGTATATTTTGTTGTTTTAAAATTTTTTATATCATATATATAAATATATATATTTACAAGTTGCTTTTAAAAGTACTGTAGGTAAAACATGTTTTATATGTTATCAGAAACATGCAATTTGAATTTTCCACACCTAATAATACATGCAAATGGTGAGATAGACAGTATATACTTTCATTACCTCTTTTTAGTCTAGAAAGCTTCACAACTACTCTGTGGTGAGTTCTGATATAAGTTAATAAAATGTTAAAATATGAGAAATCACACTACCACACCAAAAAAGAAAATCATTAAGTAACTATTATGCATAAAAAATAACAACCAATCGAATGAATGAGGGTTAAAAGTATATATTGTCAACACAAAAAATATTAGACTGATATTAACAGGATGGACCTTTTGAGCAGCCATACTCATCTGTAATCAAGATTACTTTCATATTAGACAGCAGTAAAAAAAAAAAAGTCAGAAAAGCAATTTTAATTTTTAAGGTGTTAAACTGACAATATTCATGTACTCTTCCCGCCTCCCATGTCCAAATGTGTTTTAAAACTTCACATGCTTATATACATCACTTAATAATATAATACCAAGACTATAACAAAAGAACCAAAAAATAAATTAGTATTACTGTTTGAATAATAGTTGAAAATTTTCCCTTTGTCATTTCTTATGTTCACCAAAAGCTGGCAATACATAGTATCTTGACACACATCAGTATTGGTGACACGAAATAAGAAAGGAAATAAACCTAATTATAATTTAGCATTATTGAAAAATATTTTAATGCCTATGTTAGAAACAGAATTACTAAGCTAAAATGCAAAACACAAGCTTATCCCTATTTAGCAAGATATTTACTTCTTATAAAAGATACAAATACATATACACATATTGTGTACATGAACAGCAGTTTTACTAAAATGAATTTTTGTATTTTATGAAAACTTTGGAAATTAACTTCTGTACATACAGCATGACTTTATCTATAAAGTATTTAACTTGGCTCTCCCTGACTTTAACATAGTAAGCACCTAATTTTCAGTTTTCAGAATACATCACTAAGGGAAAAACCCCCACAGGATATATTACTGAAGATAACAAAAGAACAAATAACTTAAAACACTTACGGTAACTACTTTCGCTATCGCTGGCATTAGAAGTTACATGTTCTGAAATTGCAGGACAATGGAAAAAATAAAGAAAACACAGTCATGAGTTTAAAAAAAGCAAATTATCAAAATAAACACAAGGTGACAACAAAATGTTGAGATATAAACCACCAATATCCAAAGAGTTTTTAAAAACATTTCTGATTTTCTTTGAAAAGTTTATTTTGAATAAATGAATATGAATTGGTAAGGAAAAAAATCTGTAAGTAAGGACAATGCTTCATTTTCTGTTCAATAGTTTATGAACAAAATCTTATTATGAATGGCAAGTAGATCCTAAATTAGTCCAACTTCAACATAAAAACCCCAATGAGAAAATGTCACTGACACCCTTTAGGTCATGATACAGTAATGACTAACAAAGGAGACAAGTTGTATCTGAGAAAACAGATGTCCATTATAAGGAAGTGGCATCTTAAAAAATAAACGGAAAAAAAAATGACCCCACTTTTAGTTTAGTTTCTTTCTTGCTCCTGAAGAGAAATGAAAATCTGTATCTGAGATCATACAGATAAAGTATTCTGGATACCACAGATTTCCTGATGCTCTTAAAAAGGTCAAATGGAACAGAATTCTAGAAGGTGGGATTGTATTTTAAAGTAGAGTCGGACACGAAGCGACTTAGCAGCAGCAGCAGCAGCAGTATTTCTGAGAAACTGCTTTGGTAAAACTGACACTGTTTTGCGAAACAAAAAGATGATAAACACACCCATATGCCTGGCCTTCCCTTCAAAGTGACCCCATTTCATAACTTGATTGTTCATTAAAACCCTGCACTCTTCTCATGTAAATGTAATCTCTAGTATTGTCTTAGTAAGTGTTCTCCTTTCAATAAAAAGGAATTTTATTGATAAAAACTAAAATAACAAAAATTTCCATGGGAGAGAAGTAAATCTAAATTTCTTACGTCAGGTAAAGGAAACAAAAATTAAAGCATAAGGAAAAAGTTTGGGGAGAAATACATGCTGTACCATACCACCTACACAGTCTCCTAAATTTAGAGAATGGTAAAACTTAGTACAGTTCTTGAATTGCTGTCATCGTGAAAAATAAGTCTGTTATTCTAACTTGCAAAGACAAGATACAACTTTCTTAATCATTGCTATGTATATTTAAAATAAAGGAGGAACATTAAAATTATAAGACTGAATAATACATAAACATTTAAAAATGGTGGTTTTCTAAAGTTTATATTTAAAAATTTCTTCTCATGTTATCACACAGATGTCAAAACAATCATTTTAAATTGTTGTATAATATTCTATTGGACTGTTAAATCATGATTTATCTTACTATTTATTTTGCTTTAAATTGTTTTTCATATACATCAACAACTCATTATTATGAATGTGTTCATTTATATGTCTTTCACCTTTTGTCCTATTTCCTTAAAATTCATTCCCAGAAGTAGAATGCCACATAGAAAAAAGAAAAAGTTCTTAAATTTATACTAGGATTTCTAATATATAAAAGAAAGGTTAGTTATTGCATTTGAGCAAGTGGAAGGGGAGAGTAAGTCAAAGTATAGAAGAAACAAATTAACCATGAGTTGACAATTAGAGAAGTTGGATAAATGAATGCTTGTGGGGTTTATTATTCCTCTACTACTGAATATATCTGACATGTTATATACATATATACAAAGTTGAAGGTACTACATTCTTTTTTCTGGGGATTTCTCTTACTTATCTTGCATTATCTAAAATTACCAATAGTTATAAAGCAATGGCAGAAAGTGAAGAGGAACTAAAAAGCCTCTTGATGAAAGTGAAAAAGGAGAGTGAAAAAGCTGGCTTAAAGCTCAACATTCAGAAAACGAAGATCATGGCATCTGGGCCCATCACTTCATAAGAGATAGATGGGCAAACAGTGGAAACAGTGTCAGACTTTATTTTTGGGGGCTCCAAAATCACTGCAGATAGTGATTGCAGCCAGGAAATTAAAAGATGCTTACTCCTTGGAAGGAAAGCTATGACCAACCTAGAGAGCATACTGAAAAGCAGAGACATTACTTTGCCAACAAAGGTGCATGTAGTCAAGGCTATGGTTTTTCCAGTGGTCATGTATGGATGGGAGAGTTGGACTGAAGAAGGCTGAGTGCCGAAGAATTGATGCTTTTGAACTGTGGTGTTGGAGAAGACTGAGTCCCTTGGACTGCAAGGAGATCCAACCAGTCCATTCTGAAGGAGATCAGTCCTGGGTGTTCTTTGGAAAGAATGATGCTAAAGCTGAAACTCCAGTACTTGGGCCACCTCATGTGAACAACTGACTCACTGGAAAAGACTGATGCTGGGAGGGATTGGGGGCAGGAGGGGAAGGGGACGACAGACGAAGAGATGGCTGGATGGCATCACTGACTTGATGGACGTGAGTTTGGGTAAACTCTGGGAGTTGGTGATGGACAGGGAGGCCTGGCGTGCTACAATTCATGGGGTCGCAAAGAGTTGGATACGACTGAGCGACTGAACTGAACTGAACTGAAAGGAATCTTACTCAGTTTTTTTCCTCTTGAATTTTTTCAAAATTGCCTTCTTTTTGAAGCATAAAAGTTACACAGATTTCTATTTCTGGCTCTTTTACAAGCCATGGTGATTTAGTTGCATCCTCCCAGATTTCCATCATATTCTAATTAGTTCTGTTAGTCAAAATTAGGTTTTGAAAGACAATTTCTCGTATTATTTCCTCTACTGTCAGCAGGGTAAATCAATAATTTGATTTTCTTCTTTGTAGAATCATTGAATTCTTGTCTATGAAGAGTATTCTAGGGTATTTTGTTTCTCTCTGTTTTAACTAAATACCCTTTTTTTCCAAAGGTTGTGTGAAATTACATGCAGATGTCCATCTTTCTTGCTATTCAGTGTTATTCCACAGCTCTTCAACAGGTTTATCTGGAATAATTTGTCCTTCTGTTCTCAATCCTTTCATAGTCCTGTTCCAACAAAGCTTAATGAATACCAACATGAAGTCACACTTATTTTCTTGTATTAAAATTGCAAAGAATTTTGCTTAGTTTATTCCTTGTATCCTGAACTTTGTTGTTTGGTTGTTAAGTCGTGTCTGACTCTCTGCGACTCCATGGACTATAGTCCATCAGGTTCCTCTGTCCATCGGATTTCCCAGGGAAAAATACTGGAGTGGGTTGCCATTTCCTTCTCCAGGGGATCTTCTCGACCCAGGGGTTGAACCCACGTCTCCTACACTGGTAGGTGGATTCTTTATACTGCTGAGCCACCAGGGAAGCCTATCCTGAGCTTTAAGATGTAGATAATGGAGGTTTTAGATAACACTCTTGACCCATCCTTCTTCCCGGTATTTTCTATTGTATAATAATTAGCATCCTGTCAGCTGCTAGTAATGTTTTATGTGATAACCTCCATCTTATCCAGTTTTAGAATTTTACTGATTTTTTTTCCTGTCTCCATCAACCTTTTCTAAACAAAATCTTGATGTCATCAAGTTACCAGGTGAATACATTCTTTCAGTTCCTGTGAGATGAAGCATAGAAACCTATCATTCAAGGAATCTTAAGTCATGACCAGAAAATAAATCAATGACATGGGTAATCAGTTATCATTTTTCATTTGTTTCTCTTTCCAAGCCCCACACCTCAATTAAAACGAGAGATGAAAATATGATGTGGTCAAGGTATCTGCCCGCTCAGTCGTGTCTGACTCTTTGCGACCCTGTGGACTGTAGCCTACCAGGCTCCTCCGTTCATGGGATTTTCCAGGCAAGAGTACTGGAGTGGGTTGCCATTTCCTTCTCCAGGGGATCTTTCTGATCCAGGGATTGAACCCAGGTCTCCTGCATTGCAGACAGACGCTTTACCCTCTGAGCCATCAGGGAAGTGGTCAAGGTATAGTTATCTATTATAAAAAATCAATATGGGAACCAAATTCTTCCTTAGTTCCTTTTTCCATGAGCTTTCCATAGGTCTCTGATGACTCAACAGATAACAGAAATCTGTGGGATCATTTGATCATCCACAGCACTGAATGACCATTCTCAAAATAAATTCTACAGCATTAAAAATCAGTGGAAATATTTTCCAGCTTCTGAAGATTTGCACCAATAGTTTTTCCCAAAGGAAAGAGATTAAAAAAAGGTGCCACTAGTGATAGTAAATTTGTGACTCTTGCCAGATCCCCAAAAGGCAAATGCATAAATAGCAAAGTGTGTGTAACAGAAATATTACATATAGAGCATACTGTTTCCAATCTAATATAAACCTTAAATTATTAAAAGTTGAAATAAAAGTCAAGTACCTATAGTTAAGCTTAAAAGTCCAATACAAAGTTAGCACTAATCAAGAAAAAAAAATCTATGAAATTTAAAGTTTATTAACTTAGAAATTAAAAGATATTGGCTAAATCCTTAATGATCAACAAATTATGAAGTTTTCAAAATGCTTAATAATGTAAATGGAAACAACTATTTAGAAAAAAACTTTAACCTAAAAAATTACTTCTATGAGTCACTGTCACCTAAAATAACTTAGCAGTATTGGGTAAAATTTCACATTTAATCAATTTGAACACATTCACATTTAAAAATTGTTTGCGTAAATGACTTTTTTCATTCATTCATTTCAATATTCACTGAATGACTCCTACATATCAGACTCTATACCAAGCTTTACATGAAGATTAAATACTAACTAGAAAATTAAACAGGAACAATGCACACACACACACAATTCCCCCCAAACAGAGACAACATCTTGGTTAAAAAAAGAAACAAAGGATATTTCTTATAATTCTTTTCATAACTTACATCTTCCATAAAAACGATATATAAAAATTTCCTACCATGCAGACTGCTATTTGAACTTGAGTTCTATAATTCTTTTCTAATATTTAAGGTCTATTGTGTTTTATAGTTTTATAGCAATGCTTTTCAAACAGAGATTCAAAGTGATTTTAACAAAAAGGGTGGGTGGAATAAAACAGTAAGGAAGATTATATTCTACCTTCTAATAATGAGGGCAGATAGTACTATGTTAAAAAAACATTAAGTCGCTCTTCAAATTTAAAAAATTCCTAGAGAAAGTAATTGCCATAAAAATTAAAAAGAGGAAAATATGAGCAGAGAGTTTTTTAAATGATGTGAAAAATGAAAAAAATTAAAGGGTATTATAGAAATAAAAATCCCAAGCATATTATTAACCTGAAAAATCTAAAAGCAATCTAAATCATACACCTCCTCATGCCAGATAGGCACTACCACGAGTCTCAAAATGTATCTGAAAAAGGTAGGTCTGTAGATGGAGGTAAAAAAGTAACTTGGGAGTATTTTGATCACTTACTCAGGCCTTTTGATCCCATGTCGTCAGGGATCTCCTGTAGAGAGTAGTTCCCAGAGAGCAAGCAATAAAAAGATAATCAAAGAAAATAGTTGTCAGTAATGCATAAAATTGGTGCTACAATAAGAGACAGTTCCAAGACCATTACAGGTGCACGTATCTTACAGAGCATGTCTGTGTATTTGTGAAAGTTTAATTAAGCTAATGGCTAGATATGCTCTACTAAAAGAATGTAAGTTCTATATGAGAAGCTGATTAGGATAGAGAAGCAAAAATTTTGACCGTTTCTTACTATTTTAAAAGTAAAATTCAGATTGTCTACATATGATGAAGAAATAGGATAATACAGAATGTTTTGAAAAGATCTATTATCAAAGATTGGCAATGCTATACCTAGAACTCAATAAGAAGGTTCTGAGGTACTCATGTTTTTGTCTAAAATATTCTTTTGAGATTATGTTGAATGTTTCTTAGAAGAACCTTTACATAAAATAATTCTATTTTAAACACAGCGTAAAAATATCATTTACTTTAAGAATCCCTAAGGGGCCAGAAAAAGTTAAGATTGGTATGCGAATTAATTTATGCTTGTTAAGTCGTCCCTAGTTAAGATAAATAGTAACCTGTTGCAGCTCTTGAAACTGTCTCCATGGTAACAACCAACTGCAGGGCAGTAGGTCCCTCTACATTTATCTTCAGTTGACCACTGGATCCACATACTTACGGTCAGCATCACTTGTTTCCTGCTCACTCTGGTCCTTGTTCTTGTAGAAGGGGAATTTTCGGGAAAAGAGGTTCTTTTTACGCTTGTCATTGAATGACTGCTGAAGAAGAGAAGGAGGGGCAAAACAAAGGGATGTCTACTGTCTGTGTGTACAAAGGCCCAGCCTAGTAGCTCTGTGAAAGCTGACTCTTGTGACCACAGTGTGCAGTTTGTATGTGAATTTTGCTTTCATCACATATACAGTAAATTTCTAATTTACTATTAACTTCTCTAATTCTAACATTTTAACTGAAAGTACTGAAAAATTTAAGTTTATAAATTAACTTAAGGAGTATAATTCAGTGATACCTAAAAATAATGAGTAAGTGCTATTTGATTTTAAGAAAAAAAAAAGGGAAGAGTAAACCAGATTAGCTACCACTATAGTCCACATCAAATTCACATCTGTTTATATCAGTCCATATTCTTTGAGAAGATTTCTAGGTGCTCTATAGCCAAAATTACTTTAGCTATTCAAATATTTTTAATGGTTTACATAATAATCTTCATTTTCCTCTGGCTTTAGCAAATTTTTTCCTTTTCTCTCTCTGTGGCTCCAACAAACTAACAAAAAGCCACTACTAAAAAAGAGAACCAAAAAAAACTGAGAAAGTTGCTAGTGCTGAAAATTTAAAACAATCTTTTTTTAAAAAAAGAATCAGGATAACTAAATGCTTATGGCATGAATCATGAAATGGGAAGAAAACTAAGATGTGTCCATCAAGCACAGAGTCCAACAAAAGAATTATCAGTGCTATGTAACCAAGGAAGAAGATTCAACTTTCCTGGCTAATTTAAATGCCATCATAACTGATGTATTAGCCTTTCAGCTCTACCATATTATCTATTTTTTAAGTATATATAAATAAAATGGAACCAGATTCAATCCACTGGCACGATGTCCTGAATAGGGAATAAAAGGTTTGATGCCTGTAATGCCAGAGAGACAGCTGAAATTCTAGTAGTTTATACATAATTGTTATGACAGCCGATTTGATGGTCCCTTATTGCACAGATGTCTGAAACACGGTTTTTCCCTTCTTGAATGTCCCATTTGTGCATTCAGAGTTTTAAAAGCATGTAGCACAAAGAAAGATGAGGCTAAAGAGGAATAGCTTCTTTTGTAATTTGTCACAGGCACCCATGTCTTGAAGGAAATGGCCTTGTGACACCAGGAATTATTATTATTTTTTGAAGTGGGAACAACATAAAGGATAGAAATTTTGTTTTAATTTTTTTTTAGTTTATCCATGTCATATGATGCTATCAATATTTTGAAGTATATCAACACCAGATGGTATTTTTTGGGGGTATGCCTATATTTTCAGTCATGGGATGTCAGGTGATTAAGGCACTGAAAACGATTAAAGTGACTTTAAGATCAAATTCTATTACTGAAAAGATTTATTTTGGTAAGAATATTTATGAAAACTTTTATTTTTATCTTTTCATATCAACAGTTCAAAATTAATAAGTTCATAGTCATTAGTCAAGTGGACTGTTTTGATATTAATCTTAAAAATATGAAGGCTCTGATAAAGAAAGCAGAAGTTAAAAACTAAGTTGAGGAAAAAATATTGTGGAGAAATATAAGCTTATAGTTTCATAAACTGTCAAGTAGCATTATTTAGATAAAAACTTTTGCCTGAATCCAAATTTTAGAAAACAGAAAGAGAAGAAAATAAGTTTCTGCAGGAAAAAAATTCATGGTAATCTAATTTAGGGAAGGAATTTTTTGTTCATGACAATCACTGATTTCAAATTTAGTAATAATTTTAATGCCATCCAATAAAACTGATACATTTTTAAGTAAAGGTTATTTACTCCTCCTACTGCATATATAGTGGTCAGAGTCAGTTTCACAGCAAACAACCAAAAGAAACATGAAGTTTAAAATGTTTTGATTTTTGATATCTTTGCAGTTAGCCAAAATGAGATATCATAAAGATATCATAATATAGGACAGAAAGAAATGCTTGTTAGTCAAGAATGTATTAATTGTATTATATCTAACATCCTGCAGGTGAAGAATTTATTAAAAGTGAAAAATAGCACAAGCAAAGAGGATGAAAATGTGTAGGGAAAACACAAAACTGAAGAAACATACTACCACTAGTGTCTTTATATTTTCAATACAAAACAATCTGTTTAGTTACTTATTATTATTCATGCTATACTGCAAAAGAGACAGTGCAATAAATATAAGGACTGATAAAACATTATAAATTTATGAAACATATATCAAATATCTAGATATAAAATTTCCATATGCAGTATTTCAAAATAGCTAAATGAATGTTAAGGATGTTAATGAGAACCTGAAGTGTTTTTAAAAAGTCTGTATTGGAAATAAAGTCCATAACCTACCACATAAGGACAGGAAAAGAAGAGCTTAGAATGGGAAACAGTATTACAGAGAGATGCAGTTCTGTATCAATGGCAAGCGTATTTTTACCCCACTCAGTACCATGCATACTTTGGGTGCTGTGTTAGAACACAGTGACTGTGTATAAAGTTGGTTATAGTCAACAAACAAGACTAAGATTTAAATATGTCGTTAATTCAGTTAACTTCTTACAGTTTGAAAGGAAAGTTACAACATGCAATTTCTTTTTCAATACACTGAAAAAGTATTTACTAAAATATTTTAAAAGATATTATAAACAAGCATGAAAATCACTGTATATATTTCAAATCCTGAGCATCTACTTGGGGATATTTTTCTTCAAAGATTTTCGATTTCAAATATTACTTCAGATTATACTGTATACTTTTGTATTTTCTGAAAGGTACAAATAAATTAAAAAAAACTTATTATTCCCCAAATAACTGAATACATTATACAATTTACTGATTTAATTTTTTTTATCAAAGACTATATTCCTTTAAAATATTAAAACTTTGAATGCTTAATGATATCAGACATGTACAAAGAGTAGGATTAATTTATTTAGAGTTAATTTTCCATATTCTTTGAGAAACTTGATCAAAAGATGTATAAAACATTTGCTTTAGATGTAAAAATCCCCAAATATAAAACACTGCTATAAACAGTATTTCAACACAGTATGTGTTCAGCTCTTTCCTCAGGCTTATTGCTAGAATATTCCATTGCAGTATTTACACACTGTGATATCATCCTGTGACATTCACCAGATTCAAGAAGGACTTTACATGAAAACAAAAATACATCTAAAATATATATATATAACAATTTTGATATATTTCTTGCCCATTTACAAAGTCCTCCTCTTGATTGTTCCTTTATTTCCTTAAGATAAAAATTCATATTGATTTAAACATTTGAAACATGGATTCTATTAATAAGTAATATTAGAATAAAGGAGGAAAAGAACAAGATAATTTCCACACTTGCAAAACTCCATAAACTTACATCATGAACTAGTTAATAATTTGGGGGGAACCTATTTTCTTAGAAGATGTATTATTAGTTATAGCAATTAATACTGTTGACACAAGTTTCTGAATAACTGTTCATCTATGTGAAGGTTGAATTCATTTCACTTTAAAAAATAACAACCAAAAGTATGTTAAGAATATACCAAATGACAATTCTGATAATCTGGAAAAGTCTGTGAAATGGGTGCTTTCATTTAATAAATTGCTTACTCAAGCAAATCTATTATTGTAAACCACCAATGGCAAGAGCTGTTGTTAATTTTTATGGCGAGGTCCTTCTAACTTTAATAATGTAGCTCAAACAAGAATTATGAAAAAGTCAATAACAGATTTCATATACGCACCCCTTTATCTCCTCTTGCTTTAGAATTGAATTTCACTGTTTTTAATCGGGCTCGTTCTTTCTTCTCAACCCTGGCAAAGCACAGATCATTTTTTAAGTATAATAAACATATTCAAGGCTCTAACTAGAAATCATCAGGACTGCTACTTTAATATGGAGCATTTTTATATTTTAAAGCCTTTAAAAGTCATTTGCATCTCACAATTAATAACAACTTCTGAGAAATGAAATATAGGGCTCATTTTATTATGAAACAAAACCACCTGTGAAGTATAAGTATGTATACTTATATATACACTCAAATCCATAACTATACTGAAATTATTATGATGTACCACTTCTGAGTTCAGCAATTTTCCAGGTTTTCCATTTGTTCTGGTTTTGAATATTTAGCTTATGGAACACATATGCTAAAAATTCAATGTCAGAGCGAAAGCAAATGAAGTAAAGTGTTAACAACTGAGGAAAGTAGATGAAGGAAATGTGGGTATTCTATGTACTATTCTTGTATTTCTTTTGTACTTATATTTTCTGCAGCTCTGAAATTTTTAAAAATAAAAAGGAGGGAAACAAAAACATTTAAGCTTAATTCCAATGATATATTTCTATAAATACATAAAATAACCATTTACAGTACACAAAATATGGTTTTAAAGTATCTTTGGAAGGATACAGAAGAAATGGTAACCTTAGTTAACTTCTCAGGGAAGAAGGTAAAATGGGTGGGTGGGGAACAGGGTGCAGAGGGGGCCTGTACAGCTGTTAAAATCTTTTGAATTTTAAACCTTGTTGAAAGTGCTACTTTTGAAACAAGCAAGCAACATACTACAACGTATATAGTGTACAATCTACAGCCATGTATGAATATTGCAACCAGTATGAATCTTGAAAAATTTCATACAAATTAAGCTTTATAAATCCTTGATTTCAGCATAGCAATTATATTAGTATATAGCAGAAAAACCTACCAAAAAGCCTATGAATAAAAGCATATCCTTTTTTTTTTATCATCTAACTATAAAGTTTTACCATGGGTACAGAATAACCCTAGCAGTCACAGATTTAAAATTTTTGTTTTTACTATTCCAGAGCAACCTTGAGGGTCCATAATAGGAATAATTAATTTATAATTTTGCCAAGGCACTTATTCAGGGCACTGAAAAACTAACATTTAGTGAATGAACATTTACAACTCAAATGGCTTTGTTTTCTAATCATTATTTTGCTTACTAAATAGTTGAGTGACTTCAACTGTGTTTGTCAATACTGTTCCTGAAAGAAAGCTAAGAACTGTAGGAACTCCAAGTCCTTGTGCTATTATTAAAGATGATAGCATTCTATGTAAAAAAATACAAGCTTAGAATACACTGAAGAATGAAATGGCATAATTGGTTATGATTTCATACTGTAATTTATGGCAGGAAAATTATATTTTATATTATTATTCACAAATTTGGGAATTTGTAGAGGTGTCAAGGTGTATCTCTTTTATCACTCTTGGCTTCAAAATCCAACCTTACAGAATTTTTATACAAAATGAAAAATATTTCTTTCCACCAAAGTCAGCTGTATTTCTCATTTGTTGCAGACACATGTAAAGCCTTTGCAAGATAAAAGATTTCCAGAGATAAAGGCAATTTTTAGGAACTCTGACCTTGATATTTAAGATGTGAGGTTTCTATTGACTCAACAAGGCAAAGAGGAAGCATTTCTGTGTTTAAAGGATACTATATTCTATTCTAGGGAAGAAGTTATGCTGAGGGTTGCATTGCTAAAAGAGGAGTTGTCACCAAATAGTTGGATCTTGCTAAAAATACGGATCTAGCCAACAACAGTCATAAATTCCAAAACCACAGTTACAGAGATCTTCACAATATTTCAACATTCTTCAAAGCCTATCAACAGATGTACAAATATATATATGGTAGAGAGGTTTATAAACAGGCATATGATTTGGCATAAGTATCAATTTAGAGTCTCAACAAAATAAGTATATGTCCAATTTATTAACAAGGAAAGAATAAGTTTATTATATCATAAGCTTGACTAGAAGTGAATTAACTAGCTAAAATAAACATTAATGACTCTCTGACAATTTTCACTGGCTATCTTAAAACTTAAGTTTTAGGCAGTGATTTAGCTGAATCAGATCTCATATATAAGTTCTTTTGGGGAAATTATGAACTGATGTTTTAACACCTTTCCCGTAGAAGTAGAGACATCCAATAACATTTCATTGACCTCAGAGAGAGTTGTTGGGATCACCTTTTTCAAAGAAACTCTGTACTTAACCACTTATGCCATTAGATGGTAAGTATGCACCAGTGAGTAAATCACTACAATAATCAGTTAAAACAAAGAGGAAAGACTACTGAATGCACAGATGATTCTAAATTAAACAAGAAAAAGAGATGATATCTAAAAGAAATAAACATTTCTAAAAATTTAAAATATCTAAAAGAAAATTTTAGATATTTCTAAAATTTTGCATTTAAAATGCTTTATCTTTTTTATCTAGAAGAGGCAATTCACACAATCAAAACCCCTGAAAATTTGAGTTTTAACACCACCTACAAGGGAAAACTCATAGCTCAGTCAGTAAAGAATCTGCCTGCAAAGCAGGAGACCTGGGTTTGATTCCTGGGTCAGGAAAATCCCCTGGACAGAGGAGCTTGGCAGGCTATTGTCCATGGGGCTGCAAGAGTTGGAATGACTTAGCGACTGAAATCAAATCACCACATGGGAAAATTATAGAGGTTTTTAATTCTTTCTCTACTGGTATAGATCTGTGGCACAGGCACTTAAAATATACTTACTTTGTTTTTAACAACTAGTAGGAACTTTAGAGAAATTTCTATTTGGGGGCTTCATATTCTCTTACTATATCATTGGTTAAAATATAAAGTGAAAGGAAGTGAAAGTCACTTAGTTGTGTCTGACTCTTTGTGACCCCATGGACTCTACAGTCCATTGGATTCTCCAGGCCAGAATATTGGAATAGGTAGCCTTTCCCTTCTCCAGGGGATCTTCCCAACACAGGGATCAAACCCAGGTCTCCCACACTGCAGGTGCATTCTTTATCACCTGAGCCACAAGGGAAGTCCCAAAATACTGGAGTGGGTAGCCTATTTCTTCTCCAGCGGATCTTCCTGACACAGGAATCGAACCGGGGTCTCCTGCATTACTGGTGGATTTACCAAATATGCTATCAGGGAAGCCCAGTTACAATACAAGGTGAATAAAATTAAATGGCTGTGAAACACAATATAAAACACCAAGCATAAAATCATCACTTCAGTAAAAGAAATTTTAAAAAATCCCAGCAATTATTCACGGTGCCCAATTTTCAAGTGGTAAGACTCTAACAGACTTATATTTACCTGCGTTTACTGGGAATCACCCCAACTTCATCACTTTCGCCATCTGGTGTAACCTGTCTGGCTTGCCACCATTCATCATCAGAAGCATTAATAACATGGAGGATATCTCCAAATTTGAAGTTCAATCCCTGACTAGGAAGGCCACTGTCTTTAGTCTTGTCATAATCAAAGAGGGCCCTAGATTAAGAAGAAAAAAGTCTGCATTTCTTATAATGATATTATCAATATTAAATAAACAAATCCTAAAAGTATATATATAATTTAGGTAGATAACGAAACAATGTACCACAGTAGGCAAAACAATGCCAAGCTCAATTTTGTGTTATATACAAGACGACAATGAGAGTAAAAAGAAATAGCAAAATTAACTTGTAATGGTGACAGACATACTATTCTCTCAATAGTGTATGAGAAATTTATATTGTGTGAGAAAATAAAAAAACATACTTTTAGTACAATCCAATAGCAAACTATACTGAATTCTAAAATGAAGACAAATCTGGTGAGTTGCTCTAAATTAATAAAGTAAATATTAGAGACTCTCCTCTTTGACTAGACACACTTGGGAAAACAAATTTCCTGACTGATCTGATTCATCATTTGTGGACTTCAAGGCTAGAAGAACAGAGTGATTATTTTCCCAGGTAAGTATTTCTTTCATTTGTTCATAAAACCAGAAGTAATAGGGTTTTCAGAGTCAATAACAAATATGAAAACTAATTACACATGACTATATGATGACTTAACAATTGCCAACTGTTTTGGAAAAAATACTGTATTAATTTAACATAATAATTTCAAAATGTTAGGAATATTTTAAAATTTGATAATAAGAAAATAATGTCCTACTACTTAATTAGTGTACAATATTTAAAGAAATTAAAATTCTTATACTCAAAAAACTTCTCTTAAGAGTAGAGGAAGGATCCCAGCAACTACATTTAAAATATAATTTATTGATTCTTTTGTTTTAATTTGGCAATGGGAAATTAGGATACAAATCATATTTCTTTTCATGCTACTCAACTTTTAAGAAGCTGTCTCTTGAAGTAAAACTGAAGAGGGGTGAAATTAATTGACAGCTAAATGAATGAACTAGTTAATGCTCTTCAAATGTGTTCTTTCAAGTCTTTTCAGTGGCTAACAGTGTAAAGGAAATAGGTGAATCAAAAGTGGGAAGGTTTACTTTAACATATATTAAAACATATACAACGCACTGGATTTTATTTGAAGAAAGAATTCTAAAAGTATAGAATTCTACTGTAAAAATTAAGATTATAAATTATATAAATGCTAAAGTCATTACTTCAATAAATTCTGAATACTGAGGAAGCATCTTTCTACTGGCAAAATAGAGTTAACATCAAAAAACAAAGGCTTGATATAGTCAGGCATTTACTAAATATTTATTTAAAAAGGTAAAGATGACAAAGATTATGAAGATACAAATAGAATACAAGATAACAGAGTAGCTTAAGAGGTAGAACAAATGCCACAAGACATTCAGAAAAGGGAAAACTATACCTTAACATTTTTATTATCATAAATTAAACTTTTGAAGCAATACAACTATATTACTGATAAACAATGGAGAAACTCACAGGTTCTACTCCCTATGTTAAAATTTAAACTTTGCCTTTTCGTACTTTGATTCATAAAAAAAGGGAAGTACTCATGGAATACTTATGTGGGTTATTAATCATAAGAATATAATGAACACTTGTTAATCTACTATCCAACCTAAAGGTTTCTACACAAAACTTTTATCAGTGACTCACATTCACCTATGTATTTTTCTCCTCGATCCTGCTTTCCTCAGATTGAGTTAAGTGCTAATTACAGTACAGCCACTATTCTGAATACAGAGTTTATTATTTTCTTGCTCTTTACCCTTTTTTGCTGTTGGTTTGATTTTATCACACACATATGGATGACTATGTATTTATATATGATTTTACTTGTTTCAGATCTTTATAAAAAAGCACCATACTGTACATAGTCTATTGTAGCCTTAACTTCATTCTTACATTTGAAATTAAAAATATATTTACCAACAAGAACAATAAGACTTCTGGTTAATTATGGCAGATTGGCTACATGTGTCTACAGGCATGCCTCATTTTATTGTATTTCACTTTATTTCACTTGGCAGATATTGTGTATGTTTTTTCTCCCCCACAAATGGAAGGCTCTCTGTTGGTTTGGCATGACTATTGGTGTCATTTTTCTGACATTGGCTCACTTTGTGTCTCTGTGTAACATTTTGGTAATTCTTCCAGTACTTCAAACTTTTTCATTAATATATTTATTATGGTGATCAATGATCCTTAATTTTACTATTGTAATCATTCTGGGGTATCACAAACCATGCTTTTATAAGATGGTAACTTGATAAATGTCTGTGTTCTGAATGATCCACCAATTGGCCCTTTTCCCCACCTCTCTCCCTTCTCCTTGGGCCTCCCTACTCCGAAACACGACAATATTGAAAATGGGCCACTGAATAGCCCGACAATGGCCTCTTAAGTATTCATGTAAAAGGAAGAGTCACAGGCCTCTCACTTTAAATCAGAAAAAACAGTTATGCTTAGTGAAGAAGGGATGTTGAAAGCTAAGATAGGCCAAAAGCTAGGCTTCTTGCATTAGTAAGCCAAGCTGAAAAAAAATGAAGGTTCTACTTGAGTACACAGAAGAATAATAAGAAAGTGAAAAAGCCTTATTGCTGATACTGAGAAAATTTTAAAGGTCTAGATAGAAGATCAAATCAGCCATAACATTCCTTTAAGCCAAAATGTAACTCAGAGCAAGGCCCAAACTCTTCAATTTTGTGAAGGCTGAGGGAAATGTGCAAGCTGCAAAAGTTTGAAGTTTGGTTTCTAAGGTTTCATGAAAGAAACCATCCCTCTAACATAGAAGTGCAAGGTAAAGCAGCAGGTACTGACGTAAAAGTTGCAACAAATTATCCAGAAGATCTAGCTAGGATAAGTAATGAAGGTTGTTACACTAAACAACAGACTTTCAATGTGGACAAAATAGCCTTATATTGGAAGAAGATGCCATCTAGAACTTTCATAGCTACAGAGAAGTCAATGTCTGGGTTCAAAACTTCAAAGGGCAGGCCGACTCTCTTGTCAGGGCTTAATGCAGCTGTGAGTTTAAGTTAAACCAATGCTCATTTACCCTTCTGAAAATCCAAGGGTCTTTAAGAACTATGTTAAATCTACAGTGCCTTCTGCCTGTGCTCTAGAATTGAAATAACAAAGCCTCGACGACAGCACATTTGTTTACAACATGGTTTACTGAATATTTTAAGCATACTGTCAAGACCTACTGCTCAAAAAAGATTTCTTTCAAAATGTTACTACTAACTGACAATGTACTTGGTCACCCGAGAGTTTTGATGGAGATGTACAATGAAATGAATGTTATGCTGGGACAACTTCCATTCTGTAGCCCATGGATCAAGGAGTAATTTTGACTTTAGATGCCATTAAGAACACTGTTGATTCATGGGAAGAGGTCAAAATGTCAATATTAATAGGAGTTTGCAGGAAATTGATTCCAATCTTCATGGATGACTTTGAAGGGTTTAAGACTTCAGCAGAGGAAGTTAGAAACAGAAAGAGAACTAGAATGAGATGTGGAGCCAGAAGATGTGACTGAACTGCTGCAATCCTATGATAAAACTTGGAAAGATGTTTAAACTCAAAAGATGAGGATGCTTGTGGATGAGCAAAGAAAGTGTTTTCTTGAGGTAGAATCCACTCCTGGTGAAGATGCAGTGAAGCTTATTGAAATGACAAGGTATGGAAATATTGCATCAACTTACTTGATAAAGCAGCAGCAGAATTTGAGAGAATTGACTGTAATTTTGAAAAAAGTTGACTGTGGTTAAAATACTATCAAGCAACATTACATGCTCCAGAGAAACTGTTCATGAAAGGAAGAGTGTTGATCAATTTGGCAAATTCTACCACTGTCTTATTTTAAGAAATTGCCACAGCCACCTCAAACCTTTAGCAACCACCTCCCTGATCAGTCAGCAATCATCAACACAGAGGCAGGACCTTCCATCAGAAAAAAAAAAAAAAATTAAAATTGCTCAAGGCTCACTGACAATTAGCATTTTTTTAAGCAATATTTTAAAATTGAGATTATATTTTTTAAGAGCCATAATGCTATTGTACATTTATAGACTACAGAACAGTGTAAATACAAGTTTTATATGCACTGGGGAACCAAAACATTCATGACTTCCTTTATTGTGATATTCACTGTATTGTGGTCTGCAACTGAACCTAGAAAATCTCTCAAGTAATGCTTGCATTTTCTTTCCATCCTAAAACTCACTAAAATGACAATAACAACAACAACAAAAGATAAATACAAAAGAGAGATGACAGCAGGAGAAGACACAGTTTAACATGGTTTTGAATGATGATAAATTTAGAGTAGAGGAAGCTCTAAATGGCGAATCTGAAGAGAGGGATTGAAACAAAATAACCGAAGGAGATTTACTCCATAAGACCTAGAAATGCTCACAAATTAGAAGTGCACGCTACCCAGGTAGGCAGAGACAAATTACAGCAGTGAACACGTAAGGACTGGTAGAAATTACCACAGTAACTAAATGTTACTCAAAGAAAGAATATTTTATTATAAAAAAGATACTGGAAAAGAAAACTATTGGGTGATATGTCATGACAACTTAAAAAAATTTCTAGTCCTTTTGTATTTTTTCTGTCTTTATCATACTACTATTATTCAAGATGTTATATAACTTTCATTAATAAAATTATAATAATATCCCAAAGACATACTATTCCTAAAAGACATACTGTCAAGAAATCAATCATAAAAAACATTTCCTTGGTTTTCAATACTGCATTTTCCTTGCAATATACTTTTCTATAGTGAAAACTAAGTCATAGTGAAAATCCTGAAAGAACTTGCATGCATAAATGAAGACTGCTATAACTAGAAATTTAAAAAAGTTTACCTGACATAGAGGGATCGCTTCTGGCTAGTTCGAAGAGAACCTGAACCTGAACTAATGCTACTATTCATCATCTGCTCCCGTAAGTCATGTATTTTGGCTTCAAAACGACTGTATTCTGATAGAAGAAAAAAGAAAAGTAAATTCATATTTTATATCCTAAAAAATTACTTAAAGGTAAAGTATTAAATATGTAAGCTGTCTTATAATTGAGTAAATGTGGTCAGACTCTTAACAGAGTAATCTATACAAGATTTTGCCCAATATGTAAATTTTAAAACTTAACAATCTTCTAAATGTACCATAAATTAGAACTGGCTGATAACAGTATTTTCAGCATACTATTTTAGAGTTCATATCACATTTAATAAATTAAAAGATAATCTCCATGCATCAAATAGCAGTATTAATCTTACTTTACTGTTGAATTTAACTGTAAATTTTAAAAAGTAGGATTTATTTAATTTCTATACTAAAAAAAGAAGTCTAAAATAATTTACACTAGACACTCTGTTTACTGACTTTTTCCCTGTGAAGACATCAGCTAATTATATTTTCAAATTATACAATGTGGGCAGGGTCAGTAATATGGGGAAAATATGCCTTAGAAGCTAATGAAATTAACTTTACTTCAACTCATTTTGTAATTTATAAATTTTCAGAACAGCAAAATAACACACAAAAAGCAATCTGAAGGAATAAATATATTATTTAAGATATTTTTTATAAAAAAACAAATATGATTTTGAAGATGATTTTAAATTATTCCATACATTAAAAACTACCAAAACTATTAATAACAAGTTTATAATCACTTAAAAAATAGTGCAATTACATGATTATACCCATTTATATCTTTTTCTCTATTTGTAATAACCAACTGTCTAACAGACAGGTCAGATACCATCAGATTTTCTTATAAAACCAGTCTCATAACAAAAGCAAGTTATGTGTCTGGGGTGTGTGTAGTTTAAGAAGACAAAAAGTAAATATGATTACTGCTGCGTTACTCTTCGTTTTACCACAGTCACCAAATTTATTTGCTGGATACCAAGACTAATTAATTGTAGCCTGTCAGGCTTGTCTGTCCATAGGATTTTTCAGGCAAGAATACTGGAGTGGTTTGCCATCTCCTTCTCCAGGGGATCTCCCTGACCCAGAGATCAAACCTATGTCTCCTGCAGGTGGATTATCCCTTACCTGCTGAGTCACTGGGGAAGCCAACTGAAGCAGCAATTCATCAAAAACTCAAAAATATTTAAATGTTCACAATAATATATATTCTTTTATTGTTCTTTAAAACCATAATAGAAAATTTAAAGTATAAAAATTAGACTGATTAATAAAAAATGAATCCCTGACAATTCAACAAATATCAACTCACGGCAAATCTTTAGGCTGTGAAGACACAGCTAAGACACACATTGACGAATGAAGACATAGGTTAAAAATATGAAGTGAATCTTGAGTTTATACTGGCTCTTCTAATTAAAAATTAGTACCATTAGGTTTTTACTTAATCTCTTAATATTCTGTTAGAAATATACACTTGAGCACCATTTTAAAATCACTTGGAATATTCCTTCCTAGGTGTGAATGCTGCCAGATTGATATAAATCAAGGTTCACTTATTCATTTTTATTTTCAACTTCACTTTTTAGGGTTACTTTGCAAACTTTTCATTTTTTTTTATAGATAGGTAAAATAGTCCCAAAGTCAAATCTATAAAACAAGAATATTAAACAAGGATATCCCTTTCTCCCTACCCTATTCTGTAGGGTAATCTTCCATTTAAAAGGTTTAATCTTCCATTTAAAATAATATAAGTAAAACTATATGTTCACACAAATATGTTTATACTTATTCTATATTATTTTAGTAAATGTATATTTTATACATATTTTGTAATTATGTATATATGTACACACACATTTATTGCTCTTCCTTCTTTAATATAACATACACATCTCTCCACCTTGCTTATTTTATTCAGTAATAAGTATAGCAGTGGTCTTACTGCAATAATAGTAAGAATGCTCCACACCATATACAGATGTCCCTCCTTTTTTTTTTTTTTTATAGCTACATGGTTCTTTTATTTCTAACCTCTGTCTCTGTTACAACAAGATACTGTATAGGGTTAGATTTTGCTTTACTATCAAATCTGAAAATTGTTTTCTTTAAACAATTAAGGTGAATTAACTTTTGATATGATTGAAGTTGTGTGTGTGAACTCCAGTTCTAGTCATACTATTCTATGTTTATATATTGAATATATATGAATATATTTATAAATATGCCTTTTATATAAATAGCCTGAAGCAGATTATATATTCCAAGGATGCCTCACATTCCATATGGTCTTGTACTATGTGACCTTGCCATTTCCCCATCAAGAGGTGAAGTCTAATCCCCTTCTTCAATTTGGGCTGGTCTTATGACTCAACTGTAAGCAAGTGAATATGGTAGAAATGATCATATGTGACTTTCCAGGTTAGATCAGAAGAGTCCGTGGAACTTTTTCCTGGTTCTCATGGGGTGCTTGATCTGGAGGAAGCCAGGGATCATGTAGGAAGTCCAAGCACCACTCTGTAGAGGTCATGCAATAGTGCTCTGAGCCTAAACCTTTAGCTGGTACCAAAAGTCACAAGAAAAGGGGAGTGAAACCATATTGGAGCTTCCGAAGTAGCTTATCCATCTGCTGACTCCCATTAAGTGACTTCAGTCTATGCTACAAGGACCATCCAAGCCAAAATTCTGGCTGAATTCCTAATCTACTGAATCCATAAAATGATTGCTATCTTAATCCACTGAGCTTTAGGGGTAGTTATGAAGTAACAGTAACTAGAACACAGTCTCACTGTGCAGTCTATTTTATTTGTTCATGAATATATACACACACACGGACAAGCCTTTCTATGTTTATATATATATACATATACACACGCTAGATTCCTAAACAAGGGATCATATATATTATTTAAATATAATATATAAAGTATTTATATAAAATTTGTATTTTACTAAACATGTTTATAAAACATTTATATACATGTAATAAAATATATCTACATAAAATTTATATATTTATAAAAGTAAAAATATAAACATAAAATTAGGAATCTTTATTCTAACAATAACCCTTTGTTTGGATTTTGGCCCCTACTATGAGAAATCTCCCCGAATCTGATTTGAAACATTATCCGTTTATGTTAATAACTTCAAAGCAATCAGAAAGTTTATTCTATGTTATTATTATCAATATTAACAATTCTACCCCCACTTTCTGATAACTGCAACTTCTCCAAATTGTCACAGCATACAGTTTTTTCGTATTATACATTCTTTTCCTTATTAACTATCTTAATTACTAATACCAGTCTTTATATCAATATCTCTACCATCATTTTGGGTGTTTGAAGTTTGTTCTGTCTTCTCAGGAAGGGTTATGTGAACCCTAATTCTTCACTAATATATTTGATTGCAGCCTTTATATTTCAAGCTCGTCTGTTTCAGTTTCTTTCTCTGATTCTTAAGTATATTGACTGCAATGTCTCCTATAAACCACTGCTGATGAAGTTCTGATGACAACATTTTCCTTTTTTTAAAAAACATGTTTTGAGGGCCTGCAATTTCACCAAAATATTTTTCTTTTAATTTCAATAATTTTATTAGAATATTTCTCGGTGATTGTTATCACCTTGAAAGTAGAGAGTGAAAAAGTTGGCTTAAGGCTCAACATTCAGAAAACGAAGATCATGGCATCTGGTCCCCATCACTTCATGGGAAATAGATGGGAAACAGTGGAAACAGTGTCAGACTTTATTTTGGGGGGCTCCAAAATCACTGCAGACGGTGATTGCAGCCATGAAATTAAAAGACGCTTATTCCTTGGAAGAAAAGTTATGACCAACCTAGATGGCATATTCAAAAGCAGAGACATTACTTTGCCGACTAAGGTCTGTCTAGTCAAGGCTATGGTTTTTCCAGTGGTCATGTATGGATGTGAGAGTTGGACTGTGAAGAAGGCTGAGCGCCGAAGAATTGATGCTTTTGAGCTGTGGTGTTGGAGAAGACTCTTGAGAGTCCCTTGGACTGCAAGGAGATCCAACCAGTCCATTCTGAAGGAGATCAGCCCTGGGATTTCTTTGGAAGGAATGATGCTGAAGCTGAAACTCCAGTACTTTGGCCACCTCATGCGAAGAGTTGACTCATTGGAAAAGACTCTGATGCTGGGCAGGAGGAGAAGGGGACGACCCAGGATGAGATGGCTGGATGGCATTACGGACTCGATAGACGTGAGTCTGAGTGAACTCCGGGAGTTGGTGATGGACAGGGAGGCCTGGCGTGCTGCGATTCATGGGGTTGCAAAGAGTCAGACACGACTGAGCAACTGAACTGAACTGAACTAGGTACCTGGACAAACCTTTTGATACACAGTTTTAATTTCTTTTTTTAATTTTAGAAAGTTTTCCTGTTTATACATTTTTATTATTTGTTTAGTTGTACTGTTTTTTTCCTATGAGATTCCTATTATATGTATGTTGAATATCCTCTGCCAACGTTCTGTATCTGTCACTCTCAAATCCATTATTATTTTTTAAAAGATTAATATATTTTTCCAGATTGAAGTAATCACAAACTGTTTTTCCTGAACCATTTGAGAGTAACTTGCTACTGTGATGTCACATCACTCTTGAATTCTCAGTGTGTATTTCCTATAAATAAAGATGTTTTTTAATACAATTACAAAACCATCAAAATTAAGAAAGCAACATTAATACATTACTACATCATGCTCACATTCCATTTAAGTTTCCTCAATAATATCATTAAGAGCAAATTGATCAAGTTTGAAACCATGAGTTGTCTTATGAGAGTATATAGGCATTTAAACTTGTATTTTAAAACATCCCCTCCAGAGAGAGCAGTTCCTCAAATCTCCTTGACTTTGCAATCTTACTACTGCTGAAAACTACAGGTCAATTGTTTTGTAGAACTTCTCTTTAGATTTGTTGATGTTCTCACATGATGAGTCCTGCAACTTTGGCAAGAATGTTACAGAAGAGATGTATGTTTCTTCCAATGCACCCTGCCAGGTGGTATACATTTTTGATTTGTCCTATTACTGATGCTATTAACTTTCAGCACTTCATGAAGCTTGTGTCTGCCAGGTTTCTTTACTGCAAAATTATTATTATTTTTTCAGTTGCAAATAATAAGTTATTGAAACTATGCACACTTCTCCATTCTCATCACACTTTCAATTAACTTATTTATTTGTATTAGTAAAGACTCATTATTTCCTAGTTCATTCAGTGGATTACTATCAGGTATTATTATCATCAATTTGATGCTCCAATTGTTCCCTACTTTGCCGACTAAGGTCCATCTAGTCAAGGCTATGGTTTTTCCTGTGGTCATGTATCGATGTGAAAGTTGGACTGTGAAGAAGGCTGAGCGCTGAAGAATTGATGCTTTTGAACTGTGGTGTTGGAGAAGACTCTTGAGAGTCCCTTGGACTGCAAGGAGATCCAACCAGTCCATTCTGAAGGAGATCAACCCTGGGATTTCTTTGGAAGGACTGATGCTAAAGCTGATACTCCAGTACTTCGGACACCTCATGTGAAGAGTTGACTCATTGGAAAAGACTCTGATGCTGGGAGGGATTGGAGGCAGGAGGAGAAGGGGACGACCGAGGATGAGATGGCTGGATGGCATCACTGACTCGATGGACGTGAGTCTGAGTGAACTCTGGGAGATGGTGATGGACACAGAGGCCTGGCGTCCTGCAATTCATGGGGTCACAAAGAGTTGGACATGACTGAGCGACTGAACTGAGCTGAACTGAACTGGCCTTTTGAACTGGATTATGTACCCTTTTGACATGCCTCCCATCATTCCTGGAGCACCATGCTTTCTGGCATAAAATACTACAGGATAATCTAATACTTTCCCTGCCCAACTCTTGAAACAAGGTATTTATCCAAACAGCCTTGGCAATTTAGATGGGAATGGTAAATAGATGGGGAAACAGTGGAAATACGGCTAACTTTATTTTTTTGGGCTCCAAAATCACTGCAGATGGTGACTGCAGCCACGAAATTAAAAGACGCTTACTCCTTGGAAGGAAAGTTATGACCAACCTAGACAGCGTATTAAAAAGCAGAGATATTGCTTTGTCAACAAAGGTCCGTCTAGTCAAGGCTATGGTTTTTCCAGTAGTCATTTATGGATGTGATAGTTGGACTATAAAGAAAGCTGAGTGCTGAAGAATTGATGCTTTTGAACTGTGGTTTTGGAGAAGACTCTTGAGAGTCCCTTAGACTGCAAGGAGGTCCAACAAGTCCATCCTAAAGGAGATCAGTCCTAGGTGTTCATTGGAAGGACTGATGTTTAGGCGGAAACTCCAATATTTTGGCCACCTGATGCGAAGAGCTGACTCATTTAAAAGACCCTGATGCTGGGAAAGATTGAGGGCAGGAGAAGGGGACAACAGAGATGAGGTGGTTGGATGGCATCACTGACTCAATGGACATGGGTTTGGGCAGACTCTGGCAGTTGGTGACGGATAGGGAGGCCTGGCATGCTGTGATTCATGGGGTCACAAAGAGTCGGATATGACTGAGTGACTGAACTGAACTGAACTGAGTATTTAGAAACCAAGATCTGAGTCTTAGGTGTGCTGACTGCTATTGGGGTAGCACTGAGCCCAGACCTTTTCAGTGGACTGAGCTAGAGAATTACAATATATGTATGTAAAATAGATATACATTTATAATGTTTATATTTGCATAAATGGAAAACAATATCTTCATACTAATTTTTCAAATTTTAGTATTATATGGTATATATTTTTCCCCTTTTCTGTAACTCTCTTCTCAAACAGTGAAAGTTACAGATAACAATACCCTTAAAATACATATTCATTTGATCAATATCTTTATGTAACTAGTCTTCTGTCTCTAGTACCATCTACTTTCCAGACTGGATTCAGACCAGTCCAATGTGTAACCATCCCATTTTGCTCAGGCTCCCACCTCTTACACCAGGACAGCTTCTGCCCTCATCAGGGGTCAGTCCTATTGGGTTACCATAGCTGTCCCCTACCTTCCTGGTCTTGCAATGCACCTAACTACCTTGCTATTCTTCACATACAATGGTTTTAATACAAAATTGATCAGGATGTGGAAAGGAAAGAATTCTTTAATTTTTATTTTTAAAAATTTCCTGTTTTTTACCTACTTGCTTTAAATAACTATTGCACTCCTAAAATTAATTTTTGAAATAAAATGCTTCTTTATTTCTAATAATTTGAGTTCTATTAACTCATTTACATTTTTCTTCCACATCATCATCAGTTTTCTTTAACTTGTTTTGCAATATTAGGTTATACCTTTCATTTGTTTTCTGGGCATGTCTTTCTGGCATACTTTCACTGTAGAGACATTATTCTGATCCTTATATTCATTTTTCAAATAGGTTTCCATTGGATTCAATCTTGATCCTTTTATGTTGTTCATTTTTATGTAATTAGTTTTCTTGAACTTTCAATTAAAGATAAAGAGTATTGGGTCAGGATTTTTCAAGTTTTCAATCTTCACAGCTCTAGAACTCCTTTTTGCTGTTTCTGTCAAGTGTTCAAAGATATATCTCATACACTGTGAGATTTCTGGGTACTGTTCTTTCCTCCCATTCATCTGGACCTTCCAGAAGTTCTCCCTTAGTGAGAGGCATTTAACTAAAATGGAGCTATAGCTGTTAACTGTACCAAGGGGCTCAGACAGATCCAGCTCCTTCACACCTTACTGAGATACCTTGCACTCACATACAGACTGTGCAAAAACCCTTATAGCTTCAGATGCTGTTCTCAAATTAATCAACTGCATTTTTTAATAAGTACAGACTGACTCTCAGGCTTCTATCACTTCTCCTTGTACAGATGCTGATATCACTATCACAGGGTCTTACAGCTGTTGACAGCTTGTTTATTCTTGTGTGTAGTTTGGGGCACATAGGGATATCTTTTCATCTGATTTTGCCATTCTAATTTTTTTCTGGGAGTGAGGAGGAGGAAGTTCTGGGTGCTTCAGTTATCTTATTTTGTATGTTCTCTTTATCCCCATAGGATCATATTAGTGGCTATCCTAGAAAACTATTAGGAAATGATGAGTTTTATCACTTATTTTTAAAGTTTTGTAACCTTTAACTTTTTAATCTTTTAAATATAATTTATTTGTACACTTGTATAATTTTATTTTTAATAATCACTGTTTAACAACTAGTTTGCAAAATTTCTGAAGGTTTAACAACCGACTCTTGTAAGATAGTACCTCACTGAACTTTTTCAAAAGTGACTTCTGTGATTCTTTAGCTCTCTGAGTTCCCAGTTTCCCTTCACTTTTTGTTTGATAATTCCTTATTGTCTTGGCAGTGCAGTGATCTGATGCTTTTTAAAAAATATTTATTTATTTATTTGGCCACACCAGATCTTAGTTGAAGCACATGAGATCTTCAATATTTGTTCCGGCATGTGAACTCTCAGTTGCTGTTTGTCGGATCTAGTTTCCTGAACAGGGATTGAACCCAGGCCCCTGCACTGGCAGTGCGGAGTCTTGGTCACTAGACAGCCAGGGAAGTCGCTCCAACGCTTTTAATTAATGTTCATTATACTTTATGTAGCATTATTAGTTGTTTTCAGCCATTTTGCCTATTGAATTATCCAAAGTCCTAGTATTCTACATTTTAGAAATTTAAAAACTTTCTATAAAAAGATCACATTACCTTTTACAGTGAGGCAGAAAATGTTCTTTGCTGAGATCTAAGTTACTACAAAGCAACTAAAGCTCAGATATTCAATATTTAGGATTTTAGAGACCTAAAGTAAATTCCTGACAATATTTTAAATTTGTGCCTTACTGATTTTGTTCACTCTGTTCAGATTTTCATATTTATGGTCTTTACTGACTATTAACAATTCCTCATAACCATCTGCCTGTTTTGAATGTACTTTAATACTTTCCTCAAAGTTAGTTTTCCTTTAAACCTCCCATTTTATTTACCTAAGATTTCTATCTTTTCTTTTAGTTTCAATTAACTCATACTTTCAGCTCTAACAATTTTCACCTTATACTCAACCTCTGTTATCTTTTCTTTTTATTTTGGAAGAAGAGTCTCATTTCTTTTTTCCTGTTAAGTGATTTGCATCCCTCTTCTAGAAATTACACCACAACTCATTTCAGGAAAGCTACCACTGGAGAGAGGTAAAATGTTAAGAGATAATTTCCACTAAGCATTTCAGAAATTTCTGAATCAAACTATATTCCCTGTCATGAAATATGTTAGGGAATCTCTGAACTATTGGCTATAAGTTAAACAGTATGTGTATGATTGCAAGAGGAGAGACAATATTTAATAGCCAACTTTCTGCATTTTATTTCCCTTTTCAACTTCTAATCTTAGTTTGTATCTCCATACTAGAAGTGAAAAGGTAGAAGAAAGCAGGTGGGAAGAGAGAGGGGAGAAATTTTATCTCCTCTAATTTCTTTGAAGCTTGCAATCCCATCTATGAAGAATAAAACTCATCCATACTCTGTAATGAAATATATTAATTAAACATCTGAGAGCAACAACTGTCAGAGAATAGGATACTAAGACTTGTCTCGAAACAAAAAGTCAAAGTTTCTGAGTCACAAGTCAGGCTGGTTGTTTTAAGTAGTTAGGAAAGAGTTAGAAAGGTATAGGAAGGAAAGTAAGTTACTGAAAAAAATTAAATTAGGAGCCTGCTACAGAACATCACTTTAAGAAATGACAAGTGGTTGCAAAGAAATGCTACTAATCCAATACAACCTCTCTACTCAGTCTCCAAATTTTCTGGTTGCTACTAAAAGTATTTATGAAAATAAGATGAGAAGATGTGTTAAAACTCCACCCCTGTAACTCTGATTTAAATCAAACCTTTGAAACTGAGAAAAGTGGCTCTGGCCAAACCTCTCAGCTTTTCTAGGCTTTAGTCACTTGAAGATTAGGGATAGCAACACCAATCTCGAAAATATTTTTTTCTCCTATGAAAACAAAATAAAATACCTCACAAATTTAAGATTTATCCACTGGGAAAGAAAATACATTTAATATATGTTTAATTCTTTCCCTTTGCTCTTCTTCTTTTATCATATCATTGCAATATAATTATTTCTGAAACAAAAAATAAGGTCTGAAAGTTACAGTATACAATGAGTAACAGTGAGATAAAATATTTACGTTTAGAACTTTTTGTGAAGGGAAGTAGCTTTACTATGCGGTTGAGAAGTATTCAACGTATGGAGACCATTTGGAACCCCAGAGTTGTCACAAAGATTATTTTAAGCTGAGGACATTTGACATTCAACAAACATAGAAAAAAGCCTTTTTAGAGCTTTCCTTCTATGAATAGAAGTAGCAATTTCTAGGAAACGAGGCTATTGTATAATAACTCTCCTTTCTTGGGGAGCTTTATGGCCTCGAAGTAGGTGGAAAGACTATTCTTACTGTAGACACAAACACTATCACAAACTTTCTCCTAAAAATGTTCTTTTCTTTCCTTAAGAAAACTATTTGTTTTTCCATTAGAAGACTTTTCTCTCCACTCCCCTTTCCAAACTCTGTTAGGCAGGTAAGTCTTTAACTTTAACCATTTAACACTGGTGCTGGAGAAGACTCTTGAGAGTCCCTTTGACTGCAAGGAGATCAAACCAGTCAATCCTAAAGGAAATCATCCCTGAATATTCACTGGAAGGACTGATGCTGAAGCTCCAATACTTTGGCCACCTGATGTGAAGAGCTGACTCATTGGAAAAGACCCTGCACTGGGAAAAGGTGAAGACAAAAGAAGGGGTTGGCAGAAAATTAGATGGTTAGACAGCATCACTGACCAAAGGAACATGAACTTGAGCAAACTCTAGGAGACAGTGGAGGACAGAGGAGCCTGGGGTGCTGCAGTCCATGGTGTCACAAAGAATTGGACACAACTGAACACCAATGACAATTTAATGACCTAGTTACTTCTCATACTTGTTGGCCCCCTGTATGCATACAAAATAAAAACTTTTCTTCTGTTAATCTGTCTTCTGTAAATTTAATTCATAGATCCCAGCCCCTAAAACTAAAAGGGCAGAGGAAAAGTTTCTTCTCTAAAAAGGGCTAGGAATAAATCTTAACCACTTAACAGCTGTGTAACTGGCAAGTTGCTTAACCTTCCTGTACCTTATTTTATTAAACTGTAATGAAAATAGCACTAAAAGTGCCTACTTTATAGGGCTTTATGGGAATTAAAAGAGTTAATAAATATGGTTAGATACCTGGCATACATTTTTTTCTATTATAGTCTATCACCCAACTCATTTGTCAAAAGTTCGTAAATTCTGGATATGTAGTAAAACACTAGAATAGTAATTCCAGTGCTTGTGTTTGATTTCTGATTGTAATTCCCCAAAATGACCAGTAGTAAAGCTCTAAAAAATATATTGTTGCTTATTTTTGGAGTTAGCAGAACTGAGGGGAGGTAGGAGATGAAGTCCTTCTAAATGTTTTTGTAGAGGTTTTCATACTTAGAGCCTATGTCATAAAAGTTTGAAGTATATAGGCTGAAGAATCTGTAACAGTATTTCATGGATGACTAATAGGCAAGCTATAGATCCTGAAAGATAAAAACTTGCTCTGACCAAAGACGCTTACCTCTTTGCATGTATGTATATATGTCAGATTTTCAATGAAGCAGAGAATCCAAAGGGGTTTGTCATTAATAAAGTGAAGATACTAACTGTAAGGAGATGACTAATTATCAGAGTATCAGGCAATTCCATTTGTACTTTGGAAAATAGCCCCCTCACTGAGAAAGAAAATTTGACTCTTATCTTTAATTTATATCCTTGGCCCTCACAGCAGTTACAGACTGATGATGTGGAAATTTTTTTTTTTTAAGTGCTGTATGACAAAAATACATTAAAACTACATAATTAATTAATATTAAAACATAAAGCCATTGTGTCACTGCCTAATGAACAAACATAAGGTAAGTAGCAATACTGTAAAGAGGACAGGTAAGTTCTCAAAGTACCCAAAACACGCTTTAAAATTTTAATTCTATTATCCTTGGTCTTCTGTCATTCTTTATAGAATGTAATTTTTTTCTCTCGGCCCATTGAAAGCCTGCCCATTCATTAGGCTTCCAGTTAAATTCCAATCCTACTCTATGGCATTTTTCCCTGTATAGCACACAATATGATTTACCTCCTTTTGAGTTTCTAAGGTAATGTTTGTTTTCTGTGCTCTATTGGTACTTACCTTGTGTTTATTAGGCAATGACACCACAGCTGTGGTAAAAAAAAAAAAAAACAGTACAAATCAATACTGCCAGGCTAAACACTTATCAAAATATTCCTTGTGAAAAGTACTTACATTTTTTAAGGCAACAGACCTGGGACTGAATCCTAGCTATTGCTAGCTTTTATTTGAGTCTATATCATCATCTGTATATAGGGATAGAGCTATGTGTTTCATAAAGCTCCAGAGCAAGGCTTAAATAAATAAAAACAAATAGGCACCTAAATAAACATATAAACTATGTTAAGTGTTGTGTGAAAAATATCAACAGTGCTAAAAGAAACGGAATCATAAGAGGGAGCCAATCATATAAATAACAGGGGGAAAATATTCTAAGAACAGAATGAACAGAGAATTAGGAAAATACCTTTTGTAATCAAGGGTCTGAGAGAAGGACTATATGGTTAGAGCTTAAGGAGCAAAAAAATGACTAGAGGGAGTGCAGTAGAGCCAAACATGTAAAAGTGTGTTCAATCACACATGGCCTTGCAGGCTCTATTAGGATTTTATTCAGAGCATAACTGAAAGTGTTTTAAATGGGAAATGATACAATCCAATCTTTTTATTTTAAAAGATGATTTTGGCTGATGGTCTGGAGAAAGTACAAGAAAGAAGTAAGGAGGCTATTAGAAAAGTTCAGGTAAGATATGATAGTGGGTTTGGTCAGGTTAGTGGCCAAGAAATAGAGGGTGAGAAAAGGGAAGGGAGGTCAAGGCTGAGTCCTAGTCTTCTGACTTAA
Source organism: Capra hircus (assembly GCF_001704415.2). Taxonomy (NCBI): domain Eukaryota; kingdom Metazoa; phylum Chordata; class Mammalia; order Artiodactyla; family Bovidae; genus Capra; species Capra hircus. The sequence continues at coordinate 71,305,041 of NC_030808.1, forward strand.
GCATCAGTGGAAATGCCATTTACTGAAGGAGTAAAAGAATTGTTTCAGACATGCTCAGTTTCAAACATTAGGGAGAAATACAGCTGAAGAAATCAAATAAGATGTAACGTCTGGTGTTTAGGAGATATTTGGGGGAAAAAGATATATACACAAGAATAATTAACATAAGAGTCTAACCTTAAAACAGAAGACGTCTGCAAAATAGTAGCTACTTGAATAAGCAACACTGGATGCAAATTCTCCTTGATAAAAAAATGGCTCCATCAAGATTAGAAAAGTTCAAAGTTTTGAATATAACTAAAGAAAAAGTATCAATCAGAAAGTTTCACACAGAAGAAAAGCATAGAAATCACAAAAAAGAACAACAAAACCAGAGTACAAGCACAGAAAAAGAGAACCTGAAAAGGAGATTCCTAGGCCCACAAAATACCTATCCTAGGACAAAAGAAGCCTACCTTTGCCAGCCATCAGTGGCAAGTATGCCTAGTGTATACAGAGGTACATTTTAGGCTTAATCAAGAGTCACTAAACATACCATTGATAAAATTAAAGATCCTTGACCTGATCTGTGCTCACCAAGCATTAAAGCAGTTCTTTTACCAATCAATTTTTATCTCCTTATTAATAAGGTAGTATTTTTAACTGGGTTTCAGAAGATTCTTGATAAACATTTAACTAGAATATATCTGGATTTTGACCATTCTGAGTTTTCTATCATGCTGTGTCTTTTCAATATAAAGATGCACTTCTTTTTAATTGAGGAAAGTTTTCTTGAGTGAATTATAAGTTCAAGCATTTATTCCCTTCTTTTAAAAAAATTTACTTTTTCCAGAAAGTCTGGGTTGGGAAGATCCCCTGGAGAAGGGAAAGGCTACCTACTCCAGTATTCTGGCCTGGAGAACTCCATGGACTCTACAGTCCACGGGGTGGCAAAGAGTCGGACACGACTGAGCGACTTTCTCATATATATATATATATATTTATATATATATAAAATAACCTGTTTTTTTTCTCTCTAAACTTTAAAAATTCTCTTTGCTTTTGTTTCATTTTGTTTACTTTTCCTATTGTATCCTTTATGTCCCCTATTGATTTTTTTCTACAATGTCTCTTTGCGTTTCAACTTAAGAAAACAGTTTGCTTTCTTCTTTCCTGGGTTATGCTAGTTCAAAATCAATCTCTTCTGGTTGTTAAGCCATCTTTTCCTCCTGCCAATAAGCTCTGTTGTTTGTTTCCACCTCTTCTTATTAGTATCTCTGTATGAATGCCAGGTCAGTTCCTTTTAAACTGCTTATTACTGAATGAGTTGGCTGGACCAGAAAGTTTGGAGTGCAGGGTAGAGATGGAAGCATATTTTTACATCCTTTAAAAGCAAAAAACTGTCAACTTATCTGATACTAGCAACACAGATGGTTTTGACCAAATATGGGTCCCCCTAGTTCTCTCAACAAAACCACATCAAGGATGGCTTTTGCTAGCTTGCTACTCCAATTTCCATGTACCCTGCTATAAACAAGGGATTTATAGCCCCTCACCTTTACGAAGTTCAGTTTAAGTTTGGTTACCACTGAGCATTCTCAACATTTCATGTTTTTACCCTTCTCTTCTTTCCATGTAGCTTTTGCCAGATCAAAAATAGCCTTTACTTGTATTTTGTTGCCCAGATATTATACCTGTCTTCTTAGTTTTGCTTAATGCTAGGTGAAGCTGTATGGATAGAAGTATATTTACATTTTATTTTCCTTGTTGATTTTGTATTTGGTTTCCATATAATATACCTATCAGCAAGAACATGTTGGCCAGAAGATAAAAGCATGGCTAAGTCCCAGTGGCAGCTTTTGTTTCTCACAAAAATTAATAAGTTGGCATTCTGACTTCATCTATTATTCCTTAATTTGCTTGATTAATGTGATTTATTTGGAACTTACCTCTTACATAAATGAATTTATTCTTGTTCAGTTATGAACCTAGAATGCTATGGTTTATAATAAATATTATATTATGAAATAGCAAGCAATGCCCAATATACTACTTTGATCACGTTAAAACACATATTGGGGTTTTGTTATAGAAATAAATTCTGCTCCAAGAAAAGAATAATAAATGTAACTAAACTAAATATTGCCAAATTACAGAATGTTTTGCCTGGCTCCTTTAGTCACATCATTCTTTCCTTCTTCACCTTGTTTATGAACACTAACTAGTATGCTATGTATTCTTTTGGGTGTTTAAGCTTTTTAAATTCCACTGAGGTTTTACTGAAGTGTTTATGTTGATATACACTAGAGTCTTGTGTATGCTTAATATGACCTCAAATTTTCCATTATCATCTCCCAGCAGGAACCTGGCAAGGTTATATCCATAAGACTTCACTATTTAGAAACATATCATATTCCAAATTTGTATTCTTTCTTTTTTTAAAAGTAATAATAAAAGCTATTAGAATATCTTAACCTTGATATTAATAAATATAATCTAATTCAAAAGTCAGAAAAAATTGAGATAACTTAATAGACTATCTTTGCTTTTCAACCACTGAGTTAGTAAAAGGTATATTTAAAAGTATGTGTTTGGTTAGACGACAGATTTTAAAAAATTAACATTTAAAAATTAATCCAAATAATGATGAAATATTCAAAGAGCTGGCAGATACAAGTTCCTATATTATATTTAAAAGCACTTTGATCTGGATGGTGAATTACATTCTAACTAAACAAATAACAGGGTTACCCTGGTGACTCAATGGAAAAGAACCCTCCTGCCAATGCAGGAGATGTGGATTCAATCCCTGGGTCGGGAAGATCCCCTTGAGAAGGAAATGGCAACCCACTCCAGTTTTCTTGCTTAGGAAACCCCATGGACAAAAGATCTTGCAGGCTACAGTCCATGGGGCTGCAAGAGTTGGACATGACTTAGTGACTGAAGAGCAACAGCAACAAAAAAGTAACAGATTAATGAATCAGACAAAAACACAAAGAGAAAGCTAAGCTTCGGAAGTTAACCATTATTAAGAAGACGACTTCTAAAAACTGAAATAAAAAATAATAACAAACAAGAAGAAATTAATACCTTCAGGTCGGTACTGTGCAACAATTGTGACAGCTTGGCCAGCATTTTTTAAAGCAGCTGCTGCCTGCTCATGGCTGGCAGTTCTGAGGTCAACACTGTTTACCTGTAAATCAAATCAAATATTGAATTTGAAAGAAAACCATCACATTAATTAGAAATCATAATTGCCTGTTTGTTAAGAAGGCATACATTAAAAAATTACTTGCAATTATTTTATGACTGAAATATTTTCTTGTTCTGATTTACTAAAAATATATTGCACAGTAAAACAAAAGACTACTATCAATCAAAACATTTTTATTCACTAAAAATACTATGTTTACTGTCAAGTGAACAAAACCAAAACATTTCCCCCTAGGTTTCTAGAAGGCTACCAATCTCTTGAGAAATGTCCCTTAGTTTGACAACATGAAAAGTCAAAAGTGTCATCATTCTGTATATTTCATTTCACTAGTAACTCAAACAATGAAAAGGAAATTCATTTTGTTTATAGCATCATTTCAACTCCCGTCATATTTTCACTATTATTAATCTCAATTTCAATTCTCTTCCTTTCTTTCCTAAACTAAACCTATATTCTTTTGGAGTAACTGGAAAGCAATAACTTCAAGTATTAAAAGAGCTCAGATCTCACAGACTGACATTAAATACAATAAATGTTACTAAACGAGCAAGACGACATTCTTTTCTTTTTTAACATGGGGACCTTCCTTGGGTGAGGTGATCAATCCCACTCCAGAAGAATCAGTTCAGTTCAGTTCAGTCGCTCAGTCGTTTCCCACTATTTACGACCCTATGAATCGCAGCACGCCAGGCCTCCCTGTCCATCACCAACTCCTGGAGTTTACTCAAACTCACATCCATCGAGTCAGTAATGCCAGCCATCTCATCCTCTGTCGTCCCCTTCTCCTCCTGCTCCCAATCCCTCCCAGCATCAAAGTCTTTTCCAATGAGTCAACTCTCCGCATGAGGTGGCCAAAGTACTGGAGTTTCAGCATTAGCATCAGTCCTTCCAAAGAACACCCAGGGCTGATCTCCTTCAGAATGGACTGGTTGGATCTCTTTGCAGTCCAAGGGACTCTCAGGAGTCTTCTCCAACACCACGGTTCAAAAGCATCAATTCTTCAGTGCTCAGCTTTCTTCACAGTCCAACTTTCACATCCATACATGACCACTGGAAAAATCATAGCCTTGACTAGACAGACTTTTGTTGACAAAGTAATGTCTCTGCTTTTCAATATGCTATCTAGGTTGGTCATAATTTTTCTTCCAAGGAGTAAGTGTCTTTTTAATTTCATGGGTGCAGTCACCATCTGCAGTGATTTTGGAGCCCCCCAAAATAAGTCTGACACTGTTTCCACTGTTTCCTCATCTATTTCCCATGAGAACAGGCAACTTAATTCCTCTTTCTGAAAGGCTGCCAGTACCTAGTACACTGCACAGTACACTACCTTTAGAGAGTGAAACTTTTACACTACAAAAAAACTTAACAGGACATTGATATGAGCACTAGACTTAGATGTAACTAATTTAAATATTTAAGTTGGTCTTCTCCCCTAAGAACCATCAATGAATAAAATACAGCAATGTTTGGGACCTTTAATGAATACTTTTGGAAAGGAAGAGAAACTATCATGCAATTTTTATATCAAAGCTTGTTTCTTCAACATCTAATCTAAAACTTGTTAAAAGTTACACATCAATTTTATAAAATTTGACTACAGCCCAGAAATTTCTGGGATGTAAAGAACATTTAAAACAGTGAAGACCTGATGTTTTATATTATCTATAAAGGATATCACTATGTAACTAAGTTAATACGTGCACACACCTTTCGAATGAAAATCAAGACACAAAAACCTTAATCTAAACGAATGTAACATATCGTGGTTTTATTAGAGAATATCTCTAGCTAAAAGCCATAAAAAACTCAACACAATGTATAAATAGCTTTACATTGAACATAAAATCCTAATTCTAGCAGAAAAAGTTAGAGAAGAAATATAAAAGGTAGACAAACTTTCAAAGATTGTTGTAGAAAATATTATAATTTTTAATGAATTATTCCTGAGCTTCAAAGTCTTTGCCTACAGAAAAAAATCTGAAGACAACCAATATAGATTCAAAACAGAATAATTTGTTAAGAAGACCACAAATTTAAAATGTTCCTAAATAATGCCAAACATTTTAATGTAAAACATTATCAAGTATATCTTATAAGAAATCTTGGTAGTGAGAGGCACATAGTGGTCATTAAAAGAAAAAAAAAACACACCACTTAAAAATATGGAGATATAATTTATATAAAATCAACATTTTTCAAGTTTAGTGTTTTTGTGGTTTTCACTACATTCACAAGTATTACAATCATCACCATGCTTCAGATTCAAAGTATTTTCATCAGCTCCCCCAAACCCCACTACCTATTAGCTAGCATTCTTTCCCCTCTTCCCTCTCCTCTTAGACCCTGGCAACCCCTACTCTGCTTTCTAAGAATTTGTCTGTTCTGTACATTTAAAATAAAAGAAATATTTAACATGTGGTTATTTCTGTTTGGCTTCTTTACTTAGCTTGTTTCCACAGCTCATCCTTGATTTAGTACATCATCACTTATTATAGCTGAATCATATACTCCATTGTATGGATATTCCATATTTTATTTATCTATATTGTTAATTTTATTACTTTTGATACTACTGTAAATAAAACTGTTTTCTTAATTTCACGTTCAGATTGTTCAGTGCTGGTATACAGAAACACAACTGTTTCTTACATAGTGACTCTCTGTCCCGCAAATGTGCTGAGTTTGTTTATTATCTTTGATTTTTTTAGATCTCATAATACCTTCTGTATATAAGATCATAGAGTCTGCAAATAACATATATTTTCCTTTTTCCTAACAGCCCAATGTAGAAGCTCCAGTACAAGGCTGAATAAAGGTGGCAAGAGTGGACACCCTTGTTCCTGATCTTAGAGGGAAAGCTTTCAGTGTTTTACCATTTAGTGTTATTAATACAAAGGCTATCAGTTTTTCATAGACACACTTTATCAGGTTGAGAAAGTTTTCTACTATTCCTAATTTGCTTGGTGGTTTTATGATGTAAAGGTGGTGGTTTTGAATCATGAGATAGTTTATATCCTTAGCTCTATTAACATGGTGTCTTACTTTGTTCGGCATTCCTATGTTGAACCAGCTATAAATTCCTTGGATAAATTCCACTTATAGTACATAAATCTTTTTTAATGCTGGTGTACAATCCTTTTTTATACTGTTGAATCCATATGGCTATTTTGTTGAGAATTTTTACATACAAATTCATAAGGGATATTGAGTTTTTTCTTCTTGTGTTATCTTTGGTTTGATACAAGAATGAATTGGCCTTGTACAATGAGTTGGGGAGGGTTCTTCACACCTATTCCCTTTTTTGGGAAGAGTTTGTGCATGACTGGTGTCAATAATTCTTAATACATTTCATAGACTACACTAGTGAGGCCATCTGGCAATGGGCTTTTTCCTTTGTGGGAAGTTTTGATTATCAATTCAACCCTTAACTGTTAGAGATCTATAGTTACAGTTTCTGTTTCTTCTTAAATCAGTTTCAATGGTTTATTTCTTTCTAGAATTTATCAGCAATTACACAGTCATGTTCAACTCTTTGCAACCCTACAGACTGTAGCCCACCAGGCTCCTCTGTCCATGGGATTCTCTAGGCAAGAATACTGGAGTAGGTTGCTGTGCTCTCCACCAGGCGATCCTCCGGACCCAAGGATGAACCCAAGTCTCTTGCATCTCCTACACTGGCAGGTGGATTCTTTACCACTAGCGCCACCCATATACAACTATATATCATGCTTAATCTATATGATAAATATAAAATGTCCTTTTATTTTTAGTAACAATTTTTGTCTTAAAGTCTACTTTGTCTGATATTTGTATAGCCACTCTATGTGTTTCCTGGTTACTGTTTGCATAACGTATCTTTCCCAACATTTTATTTTCAACAAAGATTGAATCTAAAGTTTGTCTGTTGTAGAAAGTATATAGTTGGATCTTTCTTCATCTATCCTGCTAATATCTGTCTTTTAATTGGAGTATATAACGCATTTACCGTCAATGCATTATTCAACAGAAAAGATTTATGTCATCCATTTTACTATTTGTTTTCTTCACACCTTATGTCTTTTTTTGCTTGTCTATTCCTCTATTACTAATGTCTTTGTAAACTAGATATTTTCCAGTGTACTATTCTAATATCCTTTAAAAATCATATATACACATGAGTTATTTTCTTAGTGGTTTTGATAGATTATAATTAACACTGTATAACCATTTACTTTGGAGTAACTTAGTTTTAATAATAAATAAAAACTCTGCTCTAATATATCTCTTGTGATACTCTTGTCATATAAATTACATTTTTAAACAATGTGTGTGTGCCCATCAACAGATATCTAAAATTATTGCTTTATTTAATCACTGTTTAAATTATACAGGAGGAAAAGTGCTACAAACAAAAAATACACTTATGCTGTTTTATATTTACCTATGTATTTTTAAGTGTTCTTTATTTACTCATATGGATTTAGGTTACTCTCTAATGTCATCTCTTTTTAGTCTGAAGGATTCTCTTTAGTATTTCTTGGGTTTACTGCCTATAACAGAACTTAAGGATATTAAGGATATTAACTTCCCTTAGGTTTTGTTAACCTAGCACTGGGATTTGTTCTTCATTTTTGAAGGATAGTTTGACTGGGTACAAAATCCTTGGACAATGGCTTTTCTCTTTCACAACTGCCTTCTGGCCTCCATGGTTTTTGACAAGAAATTAGTTGTTAATCTTACTGAAGATTCCCTGTATGCAGTAAGTCATTTTTCTTTGCTTACAGGGTTCTTTGTCTTTGGATATTTGATTATGATATTAACATATCTGTGGTATGGATCTCTTCAAGTTTATTCTACTTGTAGTTCACTGAGCTTCTTAGATGTGCACAATGTTTTCATTAAATATGGGAACTTTTTAGCTATTTATTTATTCAAATATTCTTTCTGTCTCTTTCTCTCCCATCATTCTGACTTTATTATGCATATACTGGTACATTTGATGGCATCCTTGCAAGTCTCTGAGGCTCTGTTAATTTTTAAATTTTTCTTAATTCTTTTTTCTTTCTGTTCTTTAGCCTAGGTATCTTAATAGACATATCTTCAAAGTTTGTGGATTCTTTTTTTGCCAGGTCAAATCTGCTGCTGAGCTTGACAAAGAGGATTTTTTTTTTTCCTGATTTCACTTACTGTACTTTTCAACACCAAAATTTGTTTCTTTTTTATAAAAGTTATCTCTTTATTGACATACTCTACTTGGTGAGATACTGTTCCTATATTTTCCCTTCATCCTGTAGCTATAGTTTCCTTTAGTTCTTCAAACATATTTAAAATATCTCATTTAAAATCTTTATCTAGTAGTCTAATTTTGGGCTTCTGTTGAGACAGTTTCTACTGATTCTTTTTCCCCTGCATTTATTTCCTTGTTTTGTTGAAAACTGGACAATTAAAAAAATAAATAGCAATTTTGGAAATCAGATCTCCTATCTAGGGCTTGTTATTACTGCTGTTTGTTATGGTAGTCGTTTGGGGACTTTTCTAAATTCTATAAGGTTACTATTTTGTTATATGTGCCACTGAAGTCTCTGTCTGATTAACAGAGTGATTAGTTAATGATTGGACACAGACTTCCTTAAATACCAGACCCTTTGCTGAAGGGCTCTGTGTACATGTTGGGTAATGCCTTCAACGATCAGTTAGACAGTTGATAATTCTGCCTTAATCGTTATCCACTTCGTGCACAGAGCCCCATAATCAGCCAGAAGTGAGAGTTTAGGGCCTTTTCAGGTCTTTCCTGAGCAGGCATACAGTCCAGGACATGTATGTGTCCTCCTAGATTCCAAAGAATAAGAGCTTTTCAAAGGCCCTATGGAGGTTTCTCCCTAGTTTTTCCTTTTAAGTTTTCAATTAGTCTACTGTCTGCCCCAAATGTTATGCAATGTCTCAGGAAGCCATAATATGTCTGTAATTATCTTGACACTTAGCCCAGGGGAAAAGGCTTTTGCATTGGTGGAGCTTTGAATCAGGTGAAATACAGAGAACCTTTAAAATAAGGTGTTCCAAGAACCACCAGACAGGTCAAATTATAACAGTTCTTTGGAAAGGAAACTATGAATATTCTACCACCATTTTGCTTTCTTTACTGGCTAAAGTAAAACTGATAAAACTCAATAAAAACTCCACAAACCTCACTCTTAGGGAAATTCAGCATTTTTTTTTTTTCTTTCCTCTTCTTGAGGAAATACTTCCTGAATTGTTTTAAGTCTTTGGTTAATTTCCAGAGTTCTAAAAAGCTTATTCTAACAATTCTGGCCACTTTTCTCATTGTTTTTATGGGGGACAGCATTTCTATTGAAGTCTTTTGAGTCACTTTCCATGACTCTAAAATTTCAGTGCATATCAACTATGTTCTCCTCTATTCTTGGCATCATTGGAAATAATAGTAATACCTCCATTTATATCATAGTGGAAAATGTAGTGCTCAACATCTGTAATAAATTCTGATTTCAAAAGCTTCTGTCTTCAACAACATTAAATATATCAAAGGGAATTATTTTATAGAAATCATTATTTTCTCACTTCCCAAGTAACTTTTTATACTTTTCTCAGTAATATGGGTTATCATTAAGAACATTAATAACAAGGGTATAATAACACAGGAGCAGCAACATCAGTATCTCATGGAAACTCGTTAGATATACATATTTTCAGATCCTACCTAAGCCATACTGCATCAGAAACTTTGCGAATGAAATCCAGGAATCTGTGTTTTAATAAAGCCTTGGGGTGATCTATAGCGAGTTGAAGATTGAAAATAGTTAAATTTTATGTAAAGAGGTACTTAAACAAGTGTCCCATAGTTTTCTTTTACTTTTTAGTACATTTTTAAATGTTTTTCTCTTTATCCTAACATCTTTCCTATTTTTCTTAGGATATTTCCCTACAGGAGTTAGTAACCACTAAAAATTTTAAGATTACTGATACGTACTGCCAAACAGAAAGCTGTATGTAACTTATAGTAACATTAGCGCAAGCAAGTGGTTGGGACTGTTGAGACTTTCAGTTTTAAAACTGCGCCTAGAGGGGTTGCCAGACCTGGGGCTTTCAGTGCTAAAACTGGAGAAGTTCTGAGTGAGCCAGGTTGTGTTGGTCGGTCAGTCTAACATATTCTAGCTGTGTGTTAGTAACCCACATCAACAGTTTCACATGGAAATTTACAAAACATCTATTTTTGTTCTGAGTTTTTCACACTTAACTCTTAAGCCAACTGAGAATTTATTTTGACACAAGGTGTGAAGTGAGGCTCTAAGCTAATTTTATTCCACCAAGTAACTAGCTAGTTTGCCCAACATTTATTTTTTTAAAAAATTCATTCCTTACCACTAATATGAACACTACTGAAAGTCATTTTTAAAATTTGAATTACAGTATAACTTACAAGCAATAAAATGTACAAATTTAAACAGTTCAGCTGGAAAGACTTTTGACAACTGTATATGCCCATCAAATTACAATCCCAAACATACCTTTTCCACCTACCAACCTAGAAATCTCCATTATGCCTCTTTATGGTAATCAATACAATTACCAGCAACCACGTTCTGACTTATCAGTATAAATTATGTTGCTTGCTCATAGTTATCTTATAGTCTTAGAAAATTATAATAACTATATTAATTGTAATATAGTATGTATTTTTGTGGTGCATTCTATATTTACTCAACACAATTTTTTTCAGTGTCATCTGTGTTGCTTGAGTGTCATTATGTATAAGCTATTATGAACATTCCTATTATAGTGTTTCTGTAAACAAAAGATTTCTTAGGTAAAATGTGGGTGATAAGGTTAGATGTATGTTTAATTTCTTTAAAACTTCGTCAGAAGTTCTTGCAGCAGTTGCGTAGTTTTACATATCCACCAGTAATGAATAATAACTGCCCCACATTCTTGTCAATGCTTGCTGCCATCATTTTTTTCCCCTTCTAGTCATTCAACTGGGTAGGATATGCTACTTCATTATGGCTTTAGAAATGTTTTTATTCAGGTACAATTTAATCTTTTTTAGTATACAGGTAAAAAGTTTTGACAACTGTGTATATTGTATAGCCACTGCCACAACCAAGATATAGAAAAGTGACATTGTTCCCAAATTCCTCTACACGTGCTTATTCACTGTGCTTTTGCATTGCCCTGATGCCTAATGTTAAGTACTGTTCCATGTGTTTATAGGCCATTCATACACCTTGCTTTGTAAAATATCTGTTTAAGTCTTTTGCTTGTTTTAAAATTTACTCATCTTTCATTGCTTCTTTGCGGGAGATGTTTCTATTCTGGATATGAGCTTTCTGTGTGATATATGTACTGAGCATATTTTTTCCCTACTGTATGGTTTGCCTACTTGGTTTTGTAAAGACATTTTTTTTTTTTAAACGGTTAGTGTTTAATACATCTTGTCCAAGAAACTGCTGTCTGCCTCAGGGTTGCAAAGATATCCTCCTACTCTTGGTCCTGAGCAGCTCAAAGTACAGAATTGCTGAGGTTGGTTTTCACAGATCTTCATCTCAAAGTTCTCTATTCATTGGCAGGTGCCTTGTATTTTGAGATGCTCTGTGTGACTCAGTAATAAATTTCTCTTAATTCTCTACTGGTTCCAAACCTTTGGTTTACAAGCTCCAAGTTCTTGGTGAAGACCCATGACAAAGAGAAGGGAGGTAGATACAGACTTGCTCTGTGACTTCTTAGAATTTTTATCAGTTTGACCAGTCCACTGAGGCCATTACATGTTGGGTAAAGTTTTGGCTGCTATCTTCCTGTATCTGTCTAATCCTTCTCTCTCCCCTACCACTCTCTAAGGAGGAGCTGCCACTGTGTTGTCCATGAAGGGCTACTTACTGTCTGGAAGTCAATTTATCTAGGTCACTTTGAATCGTCAGTTCTCTTGATGAGTCTAGTTTTTATAAACTTATCCAGACTGTTTTTGGTTGTTATGATAAGAGTGATGGTCTCTTGAGACACTCAATATTATAACCATGTAACTAAGGTGTGCTTCTGCTTTAAAATCTGTTCCAATAATCATTATTTTCGGTTAGTATTATGCTATTTTAGTTGCTGTAGCCTGAAACATTTGAGAGCAATTTCCACTTACTTGCACTGCATACGAATATATTTTCTACAATTGCCAGTACCACTGCCTATTTGAAGACTCAAATTTCCAAGAGTTTCATTCAAGTATCAACTAGTTATACCAAGATCTGAGAACAACTAAAACAAAAGAGAGATGTACTTCTTTTGTAAATGATCAGCCATCACCTTTCTGTCTTGGATTCAGTCTATTTTTAATTATATAGGATCCTCAGAAGGATCTAAGTATGTGTAAGGAAGGATCAGGTGGCAAGAGGGACTGATCTGAAAATGGCAATTAAAAGATCCAAATTTTGGAATGCTTTTCCTATCATTTTCTAGGCACATATATTTTTGGCTTGAAGAGTATTTTTTGACGTTTACTTTAAACTGAAGAAATGATTTAAAATAGTTATTAACATTGATCAGCACTGCTGATTTGGATATAGGTTTTTCCCTATATCTCAGATCCTAAATTTTGGAAGTGTTACCTAAACATTTAATTAAAACAAAATGACACAGCATAATACAGTGGTTAAGGGGAGGTATTATTAGCTACTGTGAGCAAATTAAACTCTGTTCTTCAGTTTTCTCATTGGAAAAATGGTTATAAGGATGATGCTCCTGAGTCTACTACAAGCAGTATAAGATATTTTCAAAGAATACCACTTGCCAATTCAGGCAGCACTGAATACCAACATATAAAGTATTACTGACATTAAGCTCACAATGCAAAATTTAGAACATTAGGAAACAAAGCATGTCATCATAAAGTAACATGTATTAGATACCTAAACTTCAGAAAATAGAACTATTATATTATTTACAGAATACAGACATATCCCATTTTATTGTGCTTTACATCACTGTATTCACAGGTACTGCATTTAAACAAATTGGAAGTTTGTGGCAACCTTGCTTTCACCAAGTCTATTGGTGCTATTTTTCCAATAGCATTTGTTCACTTTGTGTCACTTTTGTGTCACTGTCACATTTTAGTAATTCTTGAAATACTTCAAACCCTCCACCAGCAAAAAGATTATGACTTTCTGCATATCCAGACGATGGTTAGCATCTTTTAGCAATAAAATAAAATTAAGGTATGGACAATGTTTTTTAGACATAATGCTAATCTAACAGACCTAACAGAAGCAGAAGATATTAAGAAGAGGTGGCAAGAATACACAGATGAATTGTACAAAAAAAGATCTTCATGACTCAGATACTCACGATGGTATGATCACTCACCTAGAGCCAGACATCCTGGAATGCAAAGTCAAGTGGGCCTTAGGAAGCATCACTACGAATAAAGCTAGTGGAGGTGATGGAATTCCAGTTGAGCTATTTCAAATCCTAAAAGATGATGCTGTGGAAGTGCTGCACTCTATATGTCAGCAAATTTGGAAAACTCAACAGTGGCCACAGGACTGGCAAGGTCACTTTTCATGCCAATCCCAAAGAAAGGCAATGCCAAAGAATGCTCAAACTACTGCACAACTGCACTCATCTCACACGCTAGCAAAGTAATGTTCAAAATTCTCCAAGCCAGGCTTCAACAGTACATGAACTGTGAACTTCCAGATGTTCATGCTGGATTTAGAAAAAGCAGAGGAACCAGAGTTCAAATTGCCAACATCCCTTCGATCATCAAAAAAGAAAACAGAGTACAGAAAAACATGTGATTCTGTTTATTGACTAATGCCAAAGATTTTGACTGTGTGGATTACAACAAACTGTGGAAAATTATTTAAGAGATGGCAATACCATACCACCTGACTTGCCTCTTGAGAAATCTGTATGCAGGTCAAGAAGCAACAATTAGAACTGGACATGGAACAACAGACTGGTTCCAAATAGGAAAAGGAGTACGTCAAGGCTGTATATTGTCACCCTGCTTATTTAACTTATATGCAAGGTACATCATGAGAAATGCTGGATTGGAGGAAGCACAAGCTGGAATCAGATTGCAGGGAGAAATATAAATGACCTCAGATATGCAGATGACACCACTCTTATGGCAGAAAGCAAAGAAGAACTAAAGAGCCTCTTGATGAAAGTATAAGAGGAGAGTGAAAAAGTCAGCTTAAAGCTCAACATTCAGAAAACTAAGATCATGGCATCCGGTCCCATCACTTCATGGCAAATAGATGGGGAAATAGTGGGAACAGTGGAAGACTTATCTTTCTTGGCTCCAACATCACTGCAGATGAACTGCAGCCATGAAACTAAAAGACACTTGCTCCTTGGAAGAAAAGATACATCCAACCTAGATTGCATATTAAAAAGCAGAGACATTACTTTCCCAACAAAGGTCCTTCTAGTCAAAGCTATGGTTTTTCCAGTAGTCATGTATAGATGTGAGAGTTGGACTATAAAGAAAGCTGAGCATGGAAGAACTGATGCTTTTGAACTGTGGTGTTGGAGAAGACTCTTGAGAGTCCCTTGGACTGCAAGGAGATCCAACCAGTTTATTCTAAGAGAAATCAGTCCTGAATATTCACTGGTAGGACTGATGCTGAAGCTGAAATTCCAGTACTCTGGCCACCTGATGTGAAGAACCAACTCATTGGAAGAGACCCTGCTGCTGGGAAAGATAGAAGGTGGGAGGAGAAGGGGATGACAGAGGATGAGATGGTTGGATGGCATCACCGACTCAATGGACATGAGTTTGAGTAAACTCCGGATTTGGTGAGGGACAGGGAGGCCTGGCGTGCTGCAGTCCAAGGGGTTGCAAAGAGTTGGATATGACTGAGCCACTGAACTGAACTGAACAGACTACAATATAACATAATCATAAGTTTTATATGTATTTGGAAATACTGCAATATGCTTTATGGTGGTGACCTGGAACTGAATCTGCAGTATCTCTGAGGTATGTCTGTATAAAATAAATTGGTTTAAAAGAAAAACCTAAAAGAACATAACATAACAAACTTTAAATAGTCAAGATTCTCCCAAAACCACCAAGGAAGATTTGAAAAAGAATTAGAACTTCTAGAAAGAAAATGATACTTTGAAATGAAAAAGTTTTAGCCTAAAGAGCTTATTAGACACAGATGAAGAAAATTTATGAACTAGAAATCAGATCTGACTGATAATTACCTAATGATAAAAAATCTGGACTCACCAGGAAGGAAAGTTGATTCTAAAGTTGGATGCATCTAACAGCATAGCCTCAAATATACAAGGAGAAAAATTGCTGCCAGGACAAACTGTTAGACCTACTTCCATTCACACAAACTTTAAAAGCCGTTTTTAATAATAAAGCAACAACAGACTGAAGCATAAAGAAGATATGAACTATGCAAGTAACAAAGATGAGTTAACAGACATACAGAAAACCTTGCAGTCAACAAACAGAGAATGCATACTTCCTTCAAGTATATTCATAAAGACTGACATATTTTAAGTGAAATACCAAAAGAAAATCTATCATACAGAACATGTTCCCTGTCAACTCTGTAACTCTACATTAAGCTGTAAAATGTTAGCAGAAGAGAGCCAAAATACCTTCCATATCTTTAGAATATAAAAATTTTTAATAATTAACAGGTCATAGTTAAAATAGTAAAAACATTATTTTGATAAACATATCCTACCGATATAATACGATCTCCTTTTCTGAGCTCTCCACTAAGATCGGCAGGTCCTCCAGCCAAAATAAAGGAGATAAATATTCCTTCTCCATCTTCACCTCCCACAATGTTGAAACCAAGGCCTGTTGAACCACGATGAAGAACAACTTTTCTTGGTTCCCTGAAAATGAAAAAAATATTGAATACCTTAAAATATATAAAGAACTTAACAGTCTATCAATGAGAATTCCCTACTGATATATCATATTACCATACTATTAAGAAAATTAGATGAAATTTAAAGGAGTTTTCTAAACTTTGGGGAAAAGAAATTCTTTCTAAGCCTAGAAATTAAAAGGAAAAATCCTAGTTTTATACAAAAGCTAAAAATCCTTTTAGTAAAATATAGAATTAAAATAAAAAGGTGAAAGCAATGTGAAAAATTTTAAAAATGATATAAAGAGCCCACTCAAAAAATAATACTCATGAAAAGTTGATTGTCTAAGAAGTAGTTACTCCATTTCTCACATGTTGAAATAAGTGGATATCCCTTTGTGTTTAGAGAAAGTACATAGGTCCCGTTTCCAGTCTCAAAGGGATAAACCATGAATGACCTAAGCCAGTCACTGTACTTCCACTCTCCTCTGATAACTGGAGGCTATGACCCTATTTTGGCCTCCGAGAAGTAAAGGGAAATTTTACTGTCACTTTCCTCAGACAGACAGACCCTAACAAGGACAAAGCTCATTCTGCAGCCACACAAATCACATTTGTTCCCTTCCTTATCCCAAATTCACCCACACAAAAGAATGAACTATAAAATCCCATTACTGATTTGGACATATTACAATCATGAAGATAAAACCAACAGAATCCCAGAGACATCATGGACCTAGGGTTGCTACACAAATGTCAGAAATGACCATCTCTAGATTTTTTTACATAAAATAATTAAATATCTTTATTTCTTAAGTCACATCCCTCCAATTCATCTACCTATCTCTGCTTTTCATCTGTTTTTCTACATGCATCTCTTGTGCTCCCTCCAACTCGTAATTTAAAATCTCTGAAATCGGGATACATTTTACAACTAATAATGCTGCACATCCATTGCCAGTTGTACATAACTGTGTGAGAACCATTTACATTTTCAGTAAGACTATGAACATTCCAACAGTAGGCTATTTTAGATATGATGAATCACAGAATATCATTTGAGATTAGAATGTCTCATACACAGTAAATATTTTAAAAATTTAATCTGCTTCTTAAAAAAATACTGGAGAAAGCTGTTGGTAACAAATGGCTTAAAAGAATATTTCTAAAAAATGAATTTTAGGGATTCTTTCATATAATGTAGGACTAATCTTAAATATCTGTCTGCTCAAAATTTAAAGTGGTGTTTTCCAGTCACACACAGGTATTCATCAATCAGTTTTGTCAGTTCACTTCAGGATTAACAAAATCATATTTTCTTGTCAAAATCAGCAAAATTAAACAATATGTTGTTTAGGAAATATACACATACAGACATATATGAAAGAAAAAGAGGAATAATAAAATCAAAATTTAGGTAAGAAGTTAACTTGGTGGGGCAGAGTAGGAGAAGCAGGGTAGGATCAGGGGCACAAGACAGGTTTTACTATATTGGTGCTGTCTTATTTCCTTGTTATATTGTGGCCTCATGGTGAGGATTCCTATAGTACATTAAAACATATGTAGGAATTATAATACTGCATTAGCAAATAATAGTTTAAAAATATCCTGTTGAAATTTAACAGTATTTCCAGAGGAAAACAAATTCTAATTTTTCAAATATCATATGCATATGAAGAGATCTTCAACAACACTAATCATTAGGGAAAGGCAACAAATCACAATGAGCTACATCCCACCTGCTACAAAGGCCATAAGACAAAACAAAATAGAAAAAGCAAGCACTAATGAAAATATGGAGAAACTGGAACCCTCATATACTGATGGTGAGAATGTAAAATGGTGTGACTGCCATACAAAACAATTAGGTGATTCCTCATGTACCTAAATATAGTTATTACCATGTGCTCCAGTAATTCCATATCTATGTATATATCTAAAGCAATTAAAAGTAAGTATACAAGCAGATATGTGCATGACAATGTTTATCATGTCATTACTCATATTACCCAAAAGGTGGAGACAAACCAAGTGTCCATCAACAGATGAGTGGTAAACAAAACGTGGTATATACATACAGTGAAATATTATATAGCCATAAATAAGAATTTGGATGCATAAAACAACATGTATGAAACTTGTAAACATTATGCTAAGTGAAAGAAACCAGATACAAAATGTTAAGTATTGTAAGATTCCACTAAGTGAACAGTTTAGAATATACAAATTTACAAAGATGAAATATGATTAGAGGTTATCAGGAGCTAGAACAGGAAATGTGAGTTAATGCTTAATGATTACAGAGTCTGAGGTGATGAAAAGGGTTTGGAAAAAGACAGTGGTGTTGGTCATTAATGCCACTGAACCACCATTTGAAAAGGTTACAATAGCACTTTTTATGTTATACATCTGTTCAGTTCAGTCACTCAGTAGTGTCTGACTCTTTGCAATCCCAAGGACTGCAACATGCCAGGCTCCCCTGTCCATCACCAAATCCTGGAGCTTGCTCAGGTTGATGTCCATTGAGTTGGTGATGCGATCCAACCATCTCATCCTCTGACGTCCCCTTCTCCATCTGCCTTCAATATTTCCCAGCATCAGGGTCTTTTTCTAATGAGTCAGTTCTTTGCATCAGGTGGCCAAAGTATTGGAATTTCAGCATCAGTTCTTCCAACGAATATTCAGGACTAATTTCCTTTAGGATGGACTGGCAATCCAAGGGACTCTCAAGAGTCTTCTCCAACACCACAGTTCAAAAGCATCAATTCTTCAGCACTCACATCTCTTTATGGTCCAACTTTTACATCCATACATGACTACTGGAAAAACATAGCTTTGACTAGATGGACCCTTTGTCGGCAAAGTAATGTCTCTGGTTTTTAATATGTTGTCTAGGTTTGTTGTAGCTTTTCTTCTAAGGAGCAAGTGTCTTTTAATTTCATGACTGAAGTCACCATCTGCAGTGATTCTGGAGAGCAAGAAAATAAATTCTGTCACTGTTTCCATTGTTTTCCCATCTATTTGCCATGAAGTGATGGGACCAGATGCCATGATCTTCATTTTTTGAATGTTGAGTGTTTTTTACCCTCAACAAGCCAACTTTTTTACCCTCCACTTTCACTTTCAAGAGGCACTTCAGTTCCTCTTTGCCTTCTGCCCTAAGGGTGGTGTCATCTGCATATCTTGAGGTTATTGATATTTCTCCTAGCAATCTTGATTCTAGCTGGTGCTTCATCCGCTCAGCATTTCACATGATGTACTTTGCATGTAAAGTTAAATAAGCAGAGTGACAATATATAGCCTTGACATACTCCTTTCCCAATTTGGAACCAGTCTGCTGTTTCATGTCTGGTCTGTTACTTCTTGACCTGCATAGAGATTTCTCAAAAGGCAGGTAAGGTGTTATATATATTTTACCATAATTTAAAAAATTTCTATTGTAATACGTGAAAAATCACAGAGCCATACATTTTAAATAGCTAAACTGTATGGTATGTAAACCATATTGTAACAAAGGTGTTAAAAAATGAAATTTAGAGTCATTAACTATATGCTGGGAATTCTTTTATCTTCCCTTTATATTGGTAATGTGATATACTCTCTTAAAAATTGTTTAGGGTCAAACTGTGCAAAGCTTCTAATATGAAGTAAAGATTTCAATACTTCATTATCTGGGCAAAGTAGTAGAATTATCAAAAGAGAGTGATAAAACACAGCATTTTAGAAAGACATATTCAATAATCAACCACCTGATTTTAAAAATATAGGAAAACAGGTAGGCCTGTTGTATAATACTAAAAGTTCAACACAATATTCTAGACAAGAGATATGTAGTGAAAAAAGATGGGAATAGCAATGAAGATGCTAACATATTTTTAATTTGAGAAATATGCTGACTAAAGACTACATAAACCGCTAACTACTTCCACTTTACTTCTTTTTTTTTTTTTAAAGGTTTTAACTTTATATTTATTACACATTCACTGCAGGCAACTGCCAACTCCTCAAAACACAAAGTTTAGCAACACAACTTCACTTTCAAGGGCTTCAGATATACCTACTGTATTTTGTGTGAACATGTAGAACAGTTAAGCAAAACAGGACACTAGAGGATTTAGGAAGGGTATCAGTATAAGCAAAGGTTCTGAGCTGTGAAAATAACCACCTTGCCAGAAAACCCATCTCACTAGTCCTTAGTCACCGTATCTTCAGTCGTGTTTTTTAGCCTCTGCCTTTCCTATTTTGCCACTTTATATTTTCATCTCTTTGAAGCCCTCTTGCCTCTGGTTCCATCTTTCTACTCACAATAACTTAATACTTCTGGGAAGCATTTTAGCAAAGCTACCTTAAACGCATGAAAAGTCCAAAGTATGCTCGGGAAGCAGGAATGCTTCAAAACTTTATGTTATTTAAGTCTTATGCTTAGTGACAGGGAACTATTGGAAATAAAATAAATCCATTAGAAGAAATTATTACTATTAAAATGTTTTTCAATGATTATTTAATAACAAGGTAGATAACATATGCTTATCTAATATTTTTATATCACTGAGGGTAAAGCAAAATGTCCTGTTTACTGCATAAGTATGACCTGCTGTCTGTGGACACTGCAGTGCAATTTTAAAAATACTGTAATTATAATTTCAGAACTTCAGAATCTGAATAGGTGCCAGTGTTCTCTTTTTTAATATGGGAAAAGGAAATCCTTTGAAGATCATTTGAAGCTTGGACCAAAATTCCAGAGCTGTATTATTAGGATCACTCTGTAGTCTTCAGGATTCAGATACAGGGGAAGCTTCAATTCAACCTTTTAGAGAAGACATTCCAGCTCTCATGATCTCATCAACCAGGAGAATGTTGGTGGCAATCACAGCGCAGGAGTGAAGAAGCTGTCTCTTTACACAATAGTTATCCCATATGCCTGCTTCTGCTGCTACCATTGGTTCACCAGTGTTCAAGTCCACACCCACAAACTGACTGGATTCTGAATGTTCTGCTTGAACTTTAGTGTTTCCTGAAGGTCAAAACCAGAATTCTGAGCAAGAACCTTGGGAATAATGAGCAATGCATCAGCAAATGCTTGAACTCCAAGCTGGGCCCTGCCCTTTACACTGGGCTTGTATTTAACCAGAGCTTCTGCCATCGCCACTTCCACTGCATCAGCACCTGGGACTACACAGCCATCATCAATAGCATTTTTAATTGCCCTCAAGCCATCTCTTATTGCATCTTTGATTTGAGTAAGCGTGTGCTTATTTGGTCCTTTGATCAATAATGTGACAGAGGGAGGATTGTTACATTTCTCAATAAAGGTGAACTTCTCTTCTCCCAATGTATATTCATAGACAAGTCCTGCATGTCCCAAACAATCAGGATTCAGGTCATCAAGAGAATTTAGGGCTATCCCACCACAAGCAAGAGTCAGCCTTTCCATGTTTCTTCTTTTAGCTCTGCGCAGAGCTATAATGCCTTCTTTGGCAAGAGCGTCTAAGGAAAAGGGATCAATTCCCTTTTGATTAATAACAACAAATCCTTTATCTGAATCACCACAGACTTTCTTTTTCAGGTCGATTATTTTTTTAACTCTGTCCTCGATGAATTTCCTTTCAGCTTTCACTAACTGCTCTCTCTCCTCTGCACTCTTGTAAAAAAAGCCAGAATTCACTTCTGTTTCTTCATATTCTAATGACACGTTGCACGTGAGGATGTATGCATCTTCTACTCTCTTCTTCATATCAGGATGCCGTGCCCCATGGTCCAAAACAAGGCCTCCGATTAAGCTTGTATCTGTTTCAGATTTATGTTTCATCTCCATGATCTCAACCATGAAGAGGTCAATAGGTTCATCTTGTTTTTTAATGGCCAAAATGGAGTCCACTACGGCCTCTGTTAAGACATCAGCAAGCTCAGCATGAACTTTAGTTCGTAGAGATGTTCTGGCCACGTCTGTAAGTGTTTCCCTGTCCATCTCTTTGCTTACTTTGACTTGTTCCAAAAACTGAAGTGCCTTTTCCTTTGCAGCTTCAAATCCTTCTGTAATTATTCTGGGATGAAGACCTTCAGAAATGTAGAGATCCGCCTGCTGCAGCAGCTCTCCAATGATGAGGACGTTGGAAGTGGTACCATCACCAGTTATGTCATCCTGGGCTGTTGCTACTTTGGCTATTAAGGAGGCTGTTGGGTGCTGAATTTGCATTTCATGAAGCAGCACATTTCCATCTTTAGTGAGTTTGATGTCTCCAGCACCAGAAACAAGCATCTTCATGGTGCCCTTAGGCCAAGTTGGTTCTCAGCACGTCCTGCAGCCCCCGGGCCGCACTGATGTTGACCGCCAACGCTGCCTGGGCTCGGGCCACCTCGGCCTTGGGGTTCAGGGTCTTCACGGCCGCCATAGCTGACCCAGCAGAGGAAGATAAGGGGATGCGGTGTGGCGAAAAGCCCTGAGCCCCCACTTTACTTCTATAAATAAACACTATTAGATAATAGCAACAAGAAAACAGCCATGATAGATCAGTATACTAGCACAGCCTAAATGTTAATGGCCCTAAAAATTCATATCAGAAATATATAATCATAGATGCTATTCTTTCTGACAATATACATTCTAAAACAATTACTGAGCACCTATTAAATTAAATCTTCAACGCTGGTAACTCTTGAAGAAGAGGACAGGACAAACACTCCTATCTGACATTTAAGTGATCACTGCTTAGAGTTGGTAGTCTAACTAATACAGAATAATTATAAAAGTTCAAAAAAAATAGTCAATAATAATAAAATTTAAAAAACATAAATGACATTAATTGGTATCATTTACCATTAAATTCTATAAAGCTAATATGAAATACTTCCATGAAAGTTATACAGCAAACTGTTCATATATAATACATTACTAAGTTGAATAATATGAAAAACACCTAAAATATTTTTTCACTTTTTGTTTCCTACTTATCTAAGTTTTTTGGGAATAAAAAGATAATCCGCAAACTTCAGTGAGTAATGTTAGTAATGTTAGATGAAAGTAGATTTTAGGTGTCAGAATATCAAATATATATACCAACAAACAAAATTCTGAATACGAATCAAATGACAGCCATAATATTTTATGGTATATATTAGAAATGTACTATATGAAAAGCTAGTTTTAAATATTCATAAGTATACTTTTAACTTCGGTTCACCGGAACTAATTTTTAAGTATAATTTACCAATCCTTGAAAAAAGGAACATTAAAAAAAGTGGAGATTTGTAAAGTAAAATATTTTTACACTTATGGCCCTTTAATGAACCTTTCAAATAAAAAATTAAGGTTTAAATTTATTATCTGTTAATAGAATTATTTAGTCCTGAAAACTGTGACTATCCTACTTGGTTGGTTGGCTTTATCTAAGAATGATGACTATTCAATTCCTTACCTCGTAATTTCATCATCTCCAAGTACTGCTTTAGAAACAGGTGAATATCTGGCTGGTGATGCTGGTGTCTGGCCCAAGTAGGAAGGTGGGCTAACATGGTTATCGATAGGCTGAGAAGAAGCTTAAAAATAAAGTAAAGAACACTTGAAAATGGAAACACACCATTCAGTACCATGTTTATAGGTTATCAATGTCACAGTTGATTAATGTATAATTCATAGTTACTCATTTATATAATAGGTTTTCGTAGAGAAAATGTATTTACTAGGTAAAAAAAAAATTAGAGAAGCTCAACTTTCCAGGTAAAACTAGACATTTAGACATTCAGATCAGCAAAGCAAACTTACTCCATTTGGTTTCTCTGACAAAACAACTAAAAAGGAGTTTTACAGTAACTGATTTGCCAAATGTTATTCAAAAGATTGTCACAGGAAAGACTGAACTAAATCAATCTTAAGTATAATAATTTAATTTTTCTAAGAAGTTATTTTGCAGATTAACATTTTTAAAGTATATTCAGCGGATCCCTGAACAACATGGGGGTTAGAAGCACTGACCCTCCAAGCAGTTGAAAATGCACATATGACTTTACAGCTGGGCCTCAATATTCATGGTTCTGCATCTACAGATTGAGCCAACCGTAAGATCTGTAGTATGCACTGAAAAAAATCTATATATAAGTGTATCTGCATAGTACAAACCCACATTGTTGATCAACTGCATACTCAAAATTTGATTGTGAGTAACAAAAACCAAAAGCTTAAAAATAAGTGCAAAAAGATTATGCTTGACAAAGTTTTAAAATAAATTAAGGGACTTCTGGCTTTCCAGCATGACTCTCATGAAAAAAGAACATACTAAAATGCAAAAACACAGTTTGAAGAGACGGGGCAAGCCTAAGAACCA
The DNA here is from genome assembly GCF_001704415.2 of Capra hircus. NCBI lineage: Eukaryota > Metazoa > Chordata > Mammalia > Artiodactyla > Bovidae > Capra > Capra hircus. Next base: position 71,329,382 of record NC_030808.1, read on the forward strand.
GACTCATAAACAACAGTGATGCTGGAATGATCAGACCAGAATTTGAAACAAAAATGATTAATACACTGATATGGATAAAGCAAACAGTATGTATAAAGAAGGCAGTATGCAAGAACAGATGAGCAATACAAGTGGAGAGATGGAAATTCTAAGAAAGAAACAAAAAGAAATACTAAAGATCAAAAACACCATAACAGAAATGAATAATGTCTTTGATGAACTACTAGTAGTTTGGACATGGTTGAGGGAAAGAATCTCTGAGTTTGATATCTCAGTGGTAACCTCTAACACTGAAAAGCAAAGAGAAAAAATGACTGGGGTTGGTGGGTGGGGGCGGGGATCAGAACAAAATATCCAAGAAAAGTGACAAAACTACAAAACTACAAAAACTACAATATGTGTAATAGGAATACCAAAAGGATAAGGAGAGAAAGAATAAAAGCATTTGAAACAACAATGATGATAATTTCCCCAATTAATGTCAGACACCAAACCATAGACAAACCTAGGAAACTCAAGAGAACACTAAGCAGGATAAATGCAAATGCATATCGTTTCCAAACTACAGAAGAAAAAAGGAGGGGCAAAAAGCCCTAAAAGCAGTCGCAGGGAATTAAAAGCCTTACTGGTAGAGGCGCAAGGTAAGAATTACGTTTGACTTCTCCTTAGTAAGTCATTCAAGTAAGACAATGGAGTGAAATATTTAGTGTTAAGAGAAAAAACCCACCTTGTATCCTGTGAAATTATCCTTCAAAAGTGAAGAAGACATAAACACTTAATTAAACAAAAACTGAGGGAATATTTATTGCTAGTAGATTTGGCTTTTGAAATGTTAAAAGAAGTTCTTTAGAGAGAAGGGAAGTTCAGTTAGTCAGAAGTTCAGTTATACAGAAAGAAAGAGCACTGAGGGAATAAGGTAAAATAAAAACTAGTTTTTCTTATTCTTGATTGATCTAACAAAACCCTGTTCCAATAACAGCAATGTTGTATTTGACTATTTATGCATCTATATAGTTGTGTATAAATGAAATGAATGTCAGCATGATACAAGGATACAAATGATACACGAAACAAAAGTGATACAAGGGATGGGAGTGAGGAATTAGTATTATTTTGTTATTATAAGAAACTCTCACTAACGGTAAAACTGTACAGTCTTACCTCAAAGTGGAATTAGATTAGCATACATGAATACTGCAAACTCTAGGGCAACCATTAAAAAAAGTGAAAGAGAACAGAACTAATACACTAAGGAAGGAGAGAAAACAGAATCATATAAAATGCTTAATTAAAGCCATTCCCCCCACCCCAAAAAAATGGATGACAAATATAGGACCAAAAAACAGGGCAACAAATAGAAAAGAGTAAGTAGCAAATATCACAGACATTAATCCAGCTCTATCAACAATCACTTTGAATATCAATGGCCTAAGTACACTAATTTTAAGTGGAAATAGTGAGTGTCACACTTTGTTTTTTTGGGCTCCAAAATCACTGCAGATGGTGATTGCAACCATGAAATTAAAAGATACTTACTCCTTGGAAGGAAAGTTATGACCAACCTAGATAGCATATTAAAAAGCAGAGACATTACTTTGCCAACAAAGCTCCATCTAGTCAAGGCTATGCTGTTTCTAGTGGTCATGTATGAATGTGAGAGTTGGACTGTGAAGAAAGCTGAGCACTGAAGAATTGATGCTTTTCAACTGTGGTGTTGGAGAAGACTCTTGAGAGTCCCTTGGACTGCAAAGAGATCCAACCAGTCCATTCTAAAGGAGATTAGTCCTGGGTATTCTTTGGAAGGACTGATGCTAAAGCTGAAACTCCAATACTTTGGCCACCTCATGTGAAGAGCTGACTCACTGGAAAAGACCCTGATGCTGGGAGAGATTGAGGGCAGGAGGAGAAGGGGACGACAGAGGATGAGATGGCTGGATGGCATCACCGACTCGATGGAGATGATTTTGAGTAAACTCCGGGATTTGGTGAGGGACAGGGAGGCCTGGCGTGCTGCGATCCATGGGGTCGCAAAGAGTCAGACACAACTGAGCGACTGAACTGAACTGAATGTCAGAGTGGATCAAAAAACCAAGACCCAAGTATATACTGCCTACAGTAAAGCCACTTTAAATATAAAGGCCTATATATATTAAAAGTGAAAGGATGGGGAAAGATACATCATGCTAACACTAATCAAAAGAAAGCAGGAGTACCTATATTAATTTCCAACTGAGAAGACTTCAAAGTAAGGAAAATTATCCAGGTTAAAGAAGGGCATTACTTAATGATAAGGTAGTCAGTTCTCCAAGAAGACATACAATCTTTAACATCTAACAATAGAGTGTCGAACTATGTGAGGCCGAACTATGTGAGGCCAAACTATGTGAGAAATTGATTAATCCATACCTGTTTAACAGACATGAACAAATACAGCAGGCAGAAAATCAGGAAGGACATAGTTGAACCCAATAATATCACTAATCAACTGGATATGATGGACATCTATAGACCACTTCATTCAACAACAGCAGAAAACATATTTTTCTTAAGCTCCCATGTTAACATTCACCAAGACAGACCGTGTCCTGGGCTATAAAACAAATCTCAACAAATTAAAAAAAATAGAAATCATACAATGTTCATTCTTAGACCATAATGAAATTAAACTAGAAATCAATAACAAAATGATAGCTAAAACCCCCAAATATGGGGAGACTAAATAACACATTCCTAGATCCACTTGGGTCAAAGAAGCAAGCTCCAGAGAAATTTTAAAAATGTTTTGAACTAAAAAAAAATGAAAACACAACTTATCGACATCTGGGATACAGGAAAAGCAGTGCTTAGAGAGAAATTTACAGTATTAAATGCATGTATTGGAAAAAGAGAAAGATCTTTATCTAAAATGAATCATCTTGGCTTCTACCTTATAAAACTAGAAAAAAAAGAGTAAATGAAATTCAGAGTAAGCAGAAGTAAAAAAATGAAAAATCTGAGCAGAAATCAACGAAATTAAAAAAAACAGAAATCAACAGAGAAAAAAATTAATAAAAACCAAAGCTGGTTCTTTGAAAAGATCAATAAAATCAATAAGCCTCTAGCCAGGCTGAGAGAAAAACAGAGAAGACAGAAATGAAAAAGCAGCTATCACTACAGGTTCCATGATATTAAAAGAATAGTAAGTACTATGAAGAACTCTAGGCCCAAAGATTTGGTAACCTAGACGAAATGGACCAGTTCCTTAAGGAGACAATCTGCCAAAACTCACAAAGAAGAAACAGGCAATCTGAACAAACCTATCTATATCTATTAGAAAAACTGAATCAATAATTGATAATCTTCTGAAATGAAAGCACCAGGCCCAAATGGGTTCAGTGGTGAGTTCTATAAAATATTAAAGAAATGAATTATACCAATTGTCTAGAACCACTTCCAGGACACAGAAGCCAAGGGAATACTTCCTAACTTATCCCATGACGCCAGCATTATTTAACAAAACCAGACAAAGAAATCTTAAGGAAAAAAACCCTATAGAACAACATCTCTCATGAACATAGGTGGAAAAATCTGCAACAAAATGTCAGCAAATCAAATCCAACAATATATAAAAAAATTATATACCACAAGCATCTGGGATTTATCCCAAGTATGCAAGGTTGGTTCAATATTCAGAAAAAAATACATATGATCTATCACATGTGTGTGCATACATACTCAGTTGCTAAGTCATGTCCAACTCTTTGTGACCCCATGGTCTACAAGGCCTTCAAGCTCCTCTGTCCATGGGATTTTCCATGCAAGAATACAGAAGTGGGTGGCCATTTCCTCTTCCAGGGGACCTTCCCAAACCAGTGATCGAAAGTACATCTCCTTTGTCTCCTGCACTAAGGTAACGCTTATTAAATCAATGTGATACTGCTGTACAACTATCAGAATGGCTAAAAAAACAGAACAATGGTAAAACCAAATGCTTGTGAGGATGTGGAGTAACAGGAACTCTCATACGTTGCTGGTGGAAATGCAAAATGGTACAGCCACTTTGGAAGACAATTTAGCTGTTTATTATAAAACTAAACAGTCTTACCACACGATCCAGCAATTGCACTCCTTGGTTATTTACCCAAAGGAGTTAAAAATTCCTGCACATTACTATGTGAAAGGAGGCTTTTTGCTTTTCTTTCAAATATCTACTATGTCTTCTTTAATTCAACAGGTTTATGGAAAACTTTAGCCTGTGTGATTTTAAAATATTTTTGAATTTTTAACTCAAATTTGGCAAAATCAGCAGAGGGCTGAATTACTTTTATTGTTTTTAAGGAGTTTGAGGTTTTTGGGTATAACTTTGGTATTTCAATTGGATATACATGATATATTCAATGCCATTTTGTATGTTTCAGGTAAAGTAGGAAATGTTAATCAAATTATATAGAACATATTTTATGAAAATCAAAATGTGATATATATATTTTTAAATTTTTATGAGTACAGTTGATTTACAATGTTGTGTTAGTTTTAGGTATAAGAAGTTCAGATTTTAAAAGGCTACATATTGTATGATTCCAACTACATGACATTCTGAAAAAGGCAAAACTATGGAGGTAGTAAAATGATCAGAGGATGCCAGAGGTTAGAGGAGCGGGAGGGATGAATAGGCAGAGTACAGGATTTTTAGGGCAATGAAACTGTGCTGTATGATACTGATAGCTGGTACATGTCATTATACATTTATCCAACCCTACAGAATGTACAACAAGAGAGAACCCTAAAGTATACTATGGGCTTTGGGTAATGATGTGGCAATGTAGGGTCATCAGTTGGTACCAATGTACCACTCTGGTGGGAGATGTTGATAATAGGAAAAGCTATGGAGGTGGGACACTTCTGGATCCTTGCTTAATTTTCCTGTGAACCTAAAACTGCTCTAAAATGTAAAGGGAAAAAAAGGACATGCCCTGACACCAAATCAGATTTGTCAATCCAATTCATAATTATCCTTTTTAATGTACCCCCCCCTGCAAAATGGTAACCTAGTAAAGAAACAAAAAAATATAAGAAAAAGTCCAGTAATAATTTCATTTCAATAATAATAAACATCAATACAGTCCATCAGTTGTAATTCTAGTAAGAGCTAAGAACAGAAAATTATAAAGTTATTTCTGACCCAGGTAAGCAACACATTTCAGTTGTAACTTCCAAAACCACAATGCACTTGAATTATGTGATTATTGAAAAATGTAGAAAGCAATATTTAACTTTCTTGAGGTATTAACTGTGATAAAGGTACACGGCATTTCAAAAATCTAGCTGAAATATTTATTACTTAACCACCAATCTCTCCATGCACAAAGCACTGTTAATACCTATCAGGAAAACAAAAATATGCAAGGATCATTACTTCAAATTACTATAGTGGCCAGAGAGGTAACTTTAAGAATGAAGCAGCCTGAGTGAAAGATAGTAGGTAATGACTATAAATACAGTATACTGAAAAGAATGTATGCTCTATCAAAAGGAGATAGTGTCTATGCATCTGTATGTTTCTGTAATCATACAAAAAGGAAAAAGACAGATCTACTGACAGTAAATGGTTTTGAAGTCTGCTGCATCTTTGATTTTATGAGCTTGCAGTCTACATTAGCAGTTGCTTCCTGTCCAATTCATATGTAAGATGATGTTTTGCATTTGAGCCAAAGGACTTTCTATCAATGGCTCTTCGGAAGACCAAAGTCTTTCCTGGCATGATATGTAAGAATATCTGATTTTCAATGGAACTGGCATGATGGCCTAAAGCGACTGACATTCACGTGAACCATTATTATCACTGGCCTTTTAAAGTCCAGAGTTTACTGATTTCTGACTCAAATTTCTTTGCTGCATTAACAAGTTTGGCTGAAACAAACGAACAACAACAAAAAAACCCACTGGGCAAGAAACTCAGTCAACTGCCCAAGCCAGAAAATGTACCTTTTCCCTACCATATCCAGACTTTGCCTTTGGATGGATCCTTTCTGGAGGAGTCATTCTCACATGTAAGGCATGTATTTCATATGGCAGGAACTAAAAATTAATGTTTCTATCAGAGAAATGACTGTCTAAAGAATAATCAGATGAAACAATGCCATTTCCTATACCGCAAATCCTAAGTAATTAGGATTCCTCAGAGAACTATAAAACAAGGGAGCCTGAATATTGTCCTCAGATATCTTGGTTAATGACCCAAACTCTCCAAAGTTTAGGAGAGAAGCCAAGTGGAAGAACTTAAGGTAAAAGTAGGAAGAGATCAGTGAGGGGTCAGAAGTTTAACAACATATAAATTAAAAGTGAAAAGATACATAATGCAAAAGCATGAGAATTTTAATGTCAACAAAGAAACTATGTTCTTTATCACAGAGGTCCCCAAACCCCAGGCCGCTTAACAGTGCCGTTTAGGAATTCACCTGCATACCAGGTGAGTGGTGGGTGAACAAGCTTCAGAGGCCACTCTCCATTGTTTACATTAACTGCCTGAACCTTCCCTCCATCTGCCCCACCTATCGAAAAATTGTCTTCCATGAAACCGGTCCCTGGTGCCAAAAAGGTTGGGAACCACTGGTTTATCAGATCCAATGAACTTTTTTTATTCAGTAATAAACTTCCTTTTATTCCTGAGTGGGCTTCCCTGATAGCTCAGTTGGTAACGAATGCACCTGCAATGCAGGAGACCCCAGTTTGATTCTTGGGTACCATATTTTGGCTATTATCCATAGGTGCATTACAACTGTTAAGAGCATGACCCCATCCTAGATTTATGGTCATAGTTAAATTATAATTCTGAGCTTTTCTCCAGTCATGTTCTGCTTCTTAGGGAGCAAGACTAGATGAAGACAGCAAGCTGAACTAAGGTTGGAATTCTGCCAGTGAAGATGAAGAAGGCAAGAAAGTAGAAGATATATGCAGTGAACTGAATATAATGACAAACCAAGGAGGCTAAGTTAAAAAAGAAGACAAGAGATGCTGTGGCTTCTAGGATGGAGAAGAAGCTGCAGGCCCAGAGTGAGTTTCCCAGAGGCACGGGTAGGAGAACTGTATTGGGTACCAACACCATGAGCAGAAGTGGAGAAAGCACTGAAGCTCTATTGTGTGGAGGAGGGGGAGACTGACAGCTGTTCTGCCAGGTGGTGACAGTGCTAAGGAGAAAAATCTAGCACGCTAAGAGAACAGGGAAGAAGGTTCGTAGCAGAAAGAGCAACAGGCATAGAGGTGGAACAGCAGAGGCCAGCGGGGCTGGAGCAGAGAGACCAGGAAGAAAGAAGCAGGAAAGGAAGATGTATTTTATCCTAAGTGTCAAGGCAGGATTCTGAGCAAAGAAGTCAGTCATCTGACAAATTTCAAAGAGATCACACCACTGCTGTGTTGAGAACTGACTCGGACAAGCAGAGCAGTAAGCTTGAACAGAAGGTCACTGCGAGGCTGCTATTCACAGACCAAAGAGGACTGCAGACTCAAAATCCATTAGCATCCGGACGGCAACATAACCATGCACAGTGGAGACTGATGCAGTAAGATGTGATGGGGCCAGTGTGGGGCTGGAGAGTCTGCACCTCAGTTGAAATAATTCAGGTAATGGAAGATGACAGCCCATCAGCCAGCCTGGATCCTTGAGTGACTATGTGGAGCAGAGCCCCTGCCAACAGAGCATATTGTGTGGGGCAGAAGTAAACTTTGGTGGTGTTAAAAAAAAAAAAAAAAAGAAGACAAGTAGAGACACAAAGAAACAACCAAGTAATGGCATCAAATGACTGAAGATCAAAATGAAGATGAACTGTTAGGAGTAAATAAACTGATGGATGCAGTCAGAGAATGAGATGATTTAAATCAAGATTTTGGACATGGTGAAGGTACTGACAATTGATAAGATCTAAATTATTATCTTGGAAGCAAGTATCTGAGTCGGAGTGGAGGGCAGGAGAGTTAGAAACAGATCAGTAAAAAAAGAAGCCCGGTTATTGAATGAATCAGTGTGGGTTTTGACTGGTCATCACTAAGGATGACAATGTGAGTAATAGTATCAAAGGACAATGAGAGCACCACTAATATCTTCCGTAACTAAAGCCACACTGATGGGGAGGACACTAGATGACTAACATAAGGAATAGGCAGTAAGTTGAACAGTCTGATGGCAAGGGCTTCAGGAGAGCCAACAGGTAAAAACCATTGATGTAAAAAATTTTCAAACATAAATGCATCTTAAAACACACATAAGTAAGTTATTTATGAATTGTGTGCATAGTATGAACATGGTCTGGAAGTGTATAACAAAATTCACACAAAGAGATAATGGAAACAGAACACTTTTTGATAAAGTTGAACTAGCAATGTAAACTTCAACTTTTTCACAATATTCTATTAGTTTAAAAACAGATGAAAAAAAGGCAAGAAATATTCTACATATGACTATAGGGAAAACAATCAAATATTATTTAATTACTACTCTTTAGGACCAGCTCTCCTATTTTTTACATGTCATATTATTTTATATAAAAGAGATAATTCAATAAAAAGTAGCGTTTTCTTTCTAGTTCACCTGTAAGCGGCAGCCTGTTTTTTTGTATATTTGACCATAATCAGGATGCCAATTCTCAATCTATTAACTGGCACTTAGTTGTCTTGAACAGATAAGGCAGCATAATAAATAAGATCAATATTTAAATTGGTAAATAAAAGAGCTTATCATTCAATTTGCTGCTGCTAATAAATAAAAATTACATAAAGCCCTGTGCAAGCCAAATATATGGAACAATTTTCAGCAAGTAGTAAAGTTCTGACACAAATGAAGTATAAGACATCACCTCTGTTCATTAAAGAGACTGAATATTATTACAAAACCACAAATATCTAAAATTCTGTAATTTAGAAAAGGAAAACTTGGAAAAGCAGATTATAGAGTATATTGATCATTATTACATATGGGTGCTTCTAGTATTGATTCAATATACCAAATAAAACTTTCATTTTTCAATCAACATGAACACATTTAAAATACGTTTACATTTCATCTCAGCTTGTATATTAAAAAAAGAAAATCACACAGGAAGCTTAAAATTACCTAGGTACTTTCATTACACTACGATTCTAGGAAATACAATCGTATTATGCACAACTGTGTTACGTAATACACTAAGAGTTTGAAGTACAAAGATGGTATCTGTGCTCACACAGTTGGGAGCATAGAAAAGCCCAAGTCTTAAGTTATTATTTCTCAAAGCACAGCCCATGAATCGGCAGCACTAGAAGTATCAGAATTACCTTGCTTATTAAAATAATTATTTGTTCAAGTATCTTTCTGTGTTCCATCTCAAAATTATTAGAACAAAACAAGAATCTCCATTTTGAGCAAATACCTTTGGTGGCTATCATTTACATAAAAGTTTAAGAATCAATGCCTTAAATAATTATTGCTATGACATTACAGGTGAAAAAGTGAAAAACCCACCCACCTTATTATTATGAAGATTCTGACTTAAAATTGATTTTTTAAAATTATTAGGTAAAAATGTTTAACACTTCTGTTTTAAATATTTGTATAATGTTTAAACTTTATATTGGGAACTTTCATTAAAATTTATCACGTCTAAGGAAATAAGATAGATTATAAGCAAACAGACTTACAGTTGGTGATATCAGGTGGTGCATAGCCATCATTCATATACATACTTGTGGGTTTTGCCACTTTCAAATAAACAAAATCAGATGTGTTCTTTAAGGCAGTTACTGCTTCTTCATGAGTAACTTCTTCTAAACACACACTATTCACCTAAAAGAAAATCCCCAAAGTTTTACTTCTTCCTTCCCGCTCTGAATGCCGTATTTTTTTTCCCCCTCTTTATTCCTCTGGGTAGAATCTTTAGCATACTACTGAACAGGAATGGTAGTTGTGTCTTTCTAGGAATTTGTCTATTTCATCTAAGTTACCTGATGTGTTGGTATAGAGTTGCTTATAAATAAAAGTATTGACCTTATGCTCTCTCTTTCCTTCCTACTTTTAGAAATTTGAGTTATTTTTCCTTTGTCAGTCTAGCTAAAGGTTCGTCAATTTTGTTGATCTTTTCGAAGGCCCAATTTTGGTTTTGTTGATCTCTATGGCTGTCCTATTCCCTATGTTGTTAAGTTTTGCCCTAATCCTTTCTCTTCTGCTAGCATCAGGTTTAGACTGTTCCTCTTTTCAGTAAACATTTTTTTGGGTGTATATGCTTGCCTTTGAATTGTTTATTTTATATTGGAGTATAGTCAATTAACAATGTTGTAATAGTTTCCGGCAGCCAGCAAAGGGACTCAATCATACATGTACATTATTCATTCTCCCCCGAATTTCCCTCCCATCCAGGCTGCCACATAACATTGAGCAGAGTTCCCTGTGCTATACAAAGGTCCTGGATGATTATCCATTCTAGACATAGCAGAATGTTTCTAGTGTTTAAAATTATAATGTACTAGATAAATGTTCATTTTAGTATATTTTCCATTTCTCTAACATGCAACTTTATAACCGACTGTACGTTTTTTTTTAATGTTTTGACAAAAATTTCTAAAGGTCACAGAACAATCCTAACTTTCCCACTGATTACTAATAAAGCCTTGCAGGGTTTCAGCTGCATGGTCATTCTTATGGTCCTACCCTACAGTGTATAGTGAGGACTGTTTGCATTCTGAAATATTCACCTGTGGTATAGTGTTCATCTGATGACCTGCAATGAGACATTAGTAGCTATGATGCAAAGCGAGGATCAATAAATGCCACACATTAGAGCTATCTTCTTGGAAAGCTTACTCATGGTATTTTTCTCTTGGAACTTAGCCATCTTATTAAGAAGCCCAACTTAGCCATCCCCACTTGAGCTCCCAGCTAACAGGCAAAACTAACTCTTCCACTATATATAAGCCAGCTTGAAAGTGGATCCGTGGCCCTAGTTTAGCCACCCCAGTAGACATTACAAGGAGTCAAGACATGTTGTCCTGGCCAAACCCATCCAAATTGCGTAAGTATAAGTAAATAAATAACTGTTGTCATTTTAGTCACTAATTTTAGTGTTTTCTTATGCAGCATTAGATAACTGAATAAGATTTGCTAAGGGATTCAATGTGGAGAGGGAAAGAAAGAGAACGATCCTAAAGTTTCAGACCTGGGCAAAACAGGATAAAGTTCCCATTTAATTAGATGTGAAAATTATGCAAAGTGCAGAACTGGGGGTGGCAGGGTTGGGCAAGTTTGCTGTGACTTGGAAGTTTATTTTTAGATACAGTTGTCCTTTGGTATCTGTGGGGGAATGATTCTATGACCCCAGTGCCCAAATTACCCTTCTTAAGGATAAAAAAAATTCTGCAGATTCTCAAGCTCTATGTAAAATGGAATAGAATTTGCATACACATAGCGTCCCTTGGATGGAGGTTCATAACACTGTACAGGAAACGGTGACCAACATCATCCCAAAGAAAAAGAAATGCAAGAAGGCAAAATGGCTGAATTAAGGAGGCCTTACAAATAGCGGAGAAAAGAAGAGAAATGAAAGGCAACAGAGAAAAGGAAAGATATACCCAAATGAATACAGAAGTCCAGAGAATAGCAAGAAGAGATAAAAAGTCTTCTTCAGTGAACAATGCAAAGAAATAAGAGAAAACAGTTGAATGGGAAAGATTAGAGATCTCTTCAAGAATATTGGAGATACCAAGGGAAAATTTCATGTAAGGATGGGCACAAAAAAGGACAGAAATGTAAGGACCTAACAGAAGCAAAACAGATTAAAAACAGGTGGCAAGAATACATGGAAGAACTATACAAAAAAGGTCTTAATGACCCAGATAACCACAATGGTGTGGTCACTCACCTAGAGCCAGACATCCTGGAGTGTGAAGTCAAATAGGCATTAGGAAGCCTCAGAAAGGCTAGCTTTCTACTAGGAAGAAAACTAGTGGAGGTGATAGAATTACAGTTGAGTTACTTAAAATCCTAAATGATGATGCTCCTAAAAGATCCTAAAGTGCTGCACTCAATATGTCAGCAAATTTGGAAAACACAGCAGTGGCCAAAGGACTAGAAAAGGTCAGTTTCATTCTAATCCCAAAGAAGGGCAATTCCAAAGAATGTTCAAACTAGTATATAATTGTGCTCATTTCACATGCTAGCAAGATTATGCTCAAATCCTTCAAGTTAGGCTTCAGCAGTAAGTGAATCAAGAACTTCCAGATGTACAAGCTGATTTAGAGAAGGCAGAGGAACCAGAGATCAAACTGCCAACATCTGCTGGATCATGAAGAAAGCAAGAGAATTCCAGAATATTCACCATGCTAAAGCCATTTACTGTCTGATCACAACAAACTATGGAAAATTCTTAAAGATACGGGAATAGCACACCACCTTACTATCTCCTCAGAAACCTGTATGCAGATCAAGAAAAAAGAGCTGGACCTGGACATGGAACAATGGACTGGTTCCAAATTGGGAAAGGAGTACGTCAAGGCTGTATACTGTCACTCTGCTTATTTAACTTCTATACAGAGTACGTCATGTGAAATGCTGGGCTGGATCAATCACAAACTGGAATCATGATTGCTGGGAGAAATATCAATACCCTCAGATATGCTGATGATACTACTCTAGTGACAGAAAGCAAAGAGGAACTAAACAGCCCCTCGATGAGGGTGAAAGGAGACAGTGAAAAGCTGGCTTAAAACTCAACATTCAAAAAACTAAGATCATGGCATCTGGTCCAATCACTTCATGGCAAATAGATGGGGAAAAAGCAGAAACAGTGACAACTTTTATTTTCTTGGGCTCCAAAATCACTGCAGATGGTGACTGTAGCCATGAAATTAAAAGACACTTGCTCCTTAGAAGAAAAGTTATGGCAATCCTAGACAGCATATTAAAAAGCAGAGATCACCTTACCGACAAAGGTCCATACAGTCAAAGATAAGGTTTTTCTAGTAGTCATGTATGGATGTGAGAGTTGGACCTTAAAGAAGGCTGGGTGCCAAAGAATTGATGTTTTTGAATTGTGGTGCTAGAGAAGACTCTTCAGAGTCCCTTGGATAGCAAGGAGATTCAATCAGTCAATCCTAAAGGAAATCAGTCCTGAACATTCACTGGAAGGACTGATGCTGAAGCTCCAATCCTCTGGCCACCTGATGCGAAGAACCGACTCATTTGAAAAGACCCTGATGCTGGGAAAGATTGAAGGCAGGTGGAGAAGGGGATGTCAGAGGATGAGATGGTTGGATGGCATCACCAACTCAATGGACATGGGTTTGAGCAAACCAGGAGACAGTAAAGGACAGGGAAGCCTGGCATGCTGCAGTCCATGGGGTTGCTAAGTGTCAGACATGACTTAGTGAATAAACAACACACCCTCTCTTACTTAAATCATCTCCAGATTTCTTATCATACCTGATACAATATAAACACCATGTGAATAGCTGTCAGCCTGCAGCCAATACATTTAGGGTTTTGAGAACTTTTTGGAATTCGTCCCCTGCAAGTATTTTTGATCCTCAGTTGGTTAAATCCACAGATGTGGAACCCACGGACACAGAAGGCCAATTGTATATTTGAGATGACTCGAGACATACATAAGGAGACTGAAGTTCAGAAAACAAAACTTATTACTATCATGTACAATGAGACCTAGTAAGCTATTTGACTACCTGTCAAAGAGAAAAGAAAATGTGCAATGTTTAGAGGTTAGGGAAGATGCATCAGGAAGAAGAATGAGAAGGAATGGCCAGTGAGTTAAAAGGAATAGCAAGATAGAGGGTGACTAGTATGGAAATTGGAAAGAGTGTTTTAAGAAGGCAAAAGGTGTGTCAAATGCCTGATTCATCAATTAAAGTGAGAGATAAAACTGAATAATTTCAGTGGCGTTATGGCAACAAAAGCCTCATTAAATGGCAAATTCAGTGTAAATTTCTTGTTCCCTATTCTTAAAATTGATTCTGGAGAAACTATAAAGGAGGACATAAGAAATTTTAAGAAAAGAAATTAAAAAAAGAATGAGAAACCTAGTGGAGAAAGGTTGTCTGGCTGGTGTATGCCTAAGTAGGTTATGTGTGTATATGTGAAGATGAGGGAGTGCTGGTTGTAGCTTGGGGAAAAGAGTGACAAGTCATAGCCACGAGAGGGTAAGTTACAGAAAAGCAGTTGGAGGATAGTTTCTTCCTCTGCACTATCATTAACTAGCAGAAATAACTAGCAGCTATTCTTAGCAGAGGTATTCAAAAGGGCAAATAAATAAGTAAGAGGAAAGAACCCAAATCACCACTATATCAGACTTTGTAAGCCTTTCCAGATTCACTTGAGCCTACCTGCCCACTAGGCCTTGGCTGCTTGCTTACAAGAGAGCCCTGGCTATTGCTACTCTTGTCTCCCACCATTATGAACAATTTCAACCTCTTCTGTAGTAAAGGGTGGGCTTGGGCGTGGTTCATATGTTCCACATAATGAGAGGAGTAACATATCAGAAGACCACATCTGATGTGTCTAGACCACTGAGGCTCTAGCTCTTTCAACACTTCTGGGTTCAGGGGAAGTACAGTGCCAGAGTGTGGGAGCTGGCCTTCTTAGCATTCATCCAGAGGGGCTGGTAACACAGCCAAGAAATCTAGGACAGTTAACCCCTGTGGGGTAGACTCTAAATAACAAGAGAAAGGAGACTGGGAGGGGTCGGGAGATCAATCTTTTCTTTTGCTTGGATAGCTGCATCTAAGGTTTAGCAGTTCCACACTGCCTGCCTGGAAGACTGTCCTATATGATAAGCAACCAGCTCTATTTTCTTATGAAATTACAGCCAGCTCAGAAACATAATACCTTGTATTGGCTTTCCCTCATTCTCTGCCTCCCTTTTCGTTTCCACTCACGCCAGCTTCTCTGAAGTTCTACCTCCAAATAATACCTCAGCACAGCAGCTTTTTTTTTTTTGTACAGAATATGAACTAAGACAGTTATTAAAGACGACTGGATAAATAAATTGTGATATAGTCTACAGTTTCAGAATAGAATATTATGAATAGGGGAAATGACTAAATCTCAACTCTAGGCAGCAATATGGATAAGTCTCAGTAAAACAATATTGAGGGAAAAAGTATTAAAAGACTACATACTGCACAACAGCCTTTAAATTTTTTTTCAAAATACTAAACACTTAGGCATATGTATGTGATTAAGAAATCTTTAAAAAGCAAAGGAATGAGAAACACAAATTGTTGATATTCTAGTTTTGGGGTTGGATAATAACTAGCAGTTTTCATTATATTATAAATAAAAATTGTAGATTAGAACAAGAAAGGGAAAAAGAAGGTCACACACGACAAAGGATGATACTGTTACGAAGCTAAGGATTATGATTAAATAATTTTGTCCAAGCTCCTAAATAGGATAAAAGAAAAAGAGAGGGGACCTAGCAGAGGAAATGGAAATAGCAAACAGATAATGAAGAAGTCATTTTTCAGGTCCTGACTAAAGAAAGGCTGTGTAAATGTCATTTAAACATTTTCGGCATGTAGAATTTCCAGAGTTTTTCAGAAAAAAAAGACATCAAAGTGATTTTTAAAACAATGGATTTTTTATACTTACTGCTAAAAGTTTATCTCCAATCTGAAGTTTACCATCTTTATGAGCTGCTCCTCCTTCAATTATTTTGGTTACATAGATACTATTATCCCCAGGAATATGCTGATTTCCAACACCTCCAGCAATGCTAAACCCAAGACCTGTTTGGAAAACACTAGTTTTAGAATTTCACCCATAAATGTAAACCTAAGTTCAGAAAGAAATGACTGAAAAGTAGAAAACAGATTCTATAAGCTGATAATTTCACCAAATTAATGCTTTTTAAAATAGAAAAGAATCTATTTACCTATTTTTAAAATCCTAAGTATTTTGTAATCAAGGGCAATTACAAATGTAAGTGCTCCTACAGTTACAAGTAAGTACCTTCCCCTTCCCTCCCAGGTACTGCTTGAAGTGTCTCATGCATTTGTGTTAGTTCAAAGAAATCATGTAAAATTGTTTCACTTTTGTTTCCATCATAATTGCACTTCTTACTAACACTTTTAATACTTCCACAAGGTTAAAAAGACTGAGAAAAAAAATCAATGGTGGGCAGAACAGCTTCAGAAATGCAGATTTTTTGTTCTTTTTCAATATTCTATGAATTAATTTTAAGTAAGGAATTTCAGTAATTCATAAATCCCATGGCCTTAATACCAAACTTGTAGCTCTCTATTCATTTTTCATGAAGCCATGAATTAGAATCAGTATTTCCATTTATCCTCAATCCCATCCATGTTTTCAAAATTCAGATCACATCCTAATAGTATTCACTGCAGATATAACTATTAATGATATGCTCATTAATATTTTCTCTTATCCTGTGTATCCACATTTAATATACTTTGTAGATTAGTGATTACAAGTTAATATCAATACTATACATGACTTCAAAATGTTTATGCTGAATGCTACTTAAAACAACAATCAGTAGAAGTAACAAAGAGATTATAAAATTCACTAAAGTGAAAGTGAAAGTTGCTCAGTCATATCTGACTCTTTGCCTGCCAGCCTGTAGCCCACCATGCTCCTCTGTCTACGGGATTTTCTAGGTTGGAATACTGGAGTGGGTAGCTGTTTCCTTCTCCAGGGGATCTTCCCAACCCAGGGATCAAACCCTGGTCTCCCACACTGCAGGTGGATTCTTTACCATATGAGTCACTAGGGAAGCCCCACCCTTCAAATTCAGTAAATTCTACAGATTACCAGTATTGCTAATCTTAGAATGTGTGTCATATATAACTTAAGAGTTACACGTCACTTACAGATTTCTTACTTAATAATTTGTTTTTGTTGGATTTAGTTCATACCTTTAGGACCTTTAATGAGCTTTATTTCCATTATTTTTTCCGATACTGGTTTCCGTCTTTTTACATACAAGCGTACAATAGATCCTGCTTCTTTCAATGCTTCAACTGCTTTGCTATGTGTTACATCACGAACATCTATTTCATTTACTCGCAAAATACAGTCATTGACTCTAAGGAAAAATTAAAAATAAAAATTAAATATTAAAAATTTAATATTGATTTTTCACTTTGACAATTTTTATTTTCACATTTTTAAGGATAACTATTTACTACAATTTTTTTCTGAGAAGAAACTTCATGTTAAATTTCAATATATCAAATACTTATAGAACTACAAATACTTCTCAAGGGCCATCAAAGGAAATAGTGCAAATAATAGATCATTTTACAAAAATATTAAATGATAATGACAGCTGTCTATGTACAGAAATTAAAATACTTTAGAAAAACAGAAAATACTTATTTAGTACTAATCACAAGCTATGAACTTCTTTCAGTGTTTTAACCCTTACAACAACCTGTAAGGTAGATCTATCTATATCCTTATTTTACATATGGAAAAACTGAGGCACAAAGTTTAAATAACATTCCCAAAGCCACCCAGATAATGACCAGTAGAGCAGTGATTCAAAGATAAGAAATCTAAGGTTTAGACAGAATAATTAGCTTAACGTCACCATGGAAAATCAGATTAATTAATTGGTTTATTAAAAAATAAACTGATCTCCAAGAGGGGTTCACCCCAGAGATGCAGGGATTCTTCAATATATGCAAATCAATCAAAATGTGATATACCATATTAACAAACGAAAGGATAAAAACCACATGATAATCTCAATAGATGCACAAAAAGCTTTTGACAAAATTCAACATGTATATATGATAGAAACTCTCCAGAAAGTGGGCATACAGGAAACCTACCTCAATATAATAAAGGCTATACATGACAAACCCACAGCAAACATTATTCTCAACGGTTAAACACTGAAAGCATTTCCTCTAAGATCAAGAACAAGGGTGCCCACTCTTGCCACTATTATTCAACAAAGTTTTTGGAAGTCCTAGTCATAACAAGCAGAGAAGAAAAAGAAATAAAAGAAATCCAAATTGGAAAAGAAGAAATAAAACTGTCACTGTTTGCAGATGACACGATACTATACATAGATAGAGCCACCAGGAAACGATTAGAGCTAATCAATGAGTTTAGTAAAGTTGCAGATACAAAATTAATACACAGAAACCTCTGCATTTCTATGCACTATCAATGAAAAATCAGAAATAGAAATTAAGGGAACAATCCCATTTACAACTGCAACAAAAAGAACAAAATACCTAGACATAAATCTGCCCAAGGAGGCAAAAGACCTATATGCAGAAAACTAGAAGACACTAATGAAACAAAATCAAAGATAACACAAAGATGGAGAGATACACCACATTCTTGGATTAGAAGAATCAACATTGTGAAAATGACTATACTAACCGAAAACAATCTACAGATTCAACGAAATTCCTATCAAATTACCAATGGTATTTTTCACAGCATTTTTGAGTTGACCAAAAAGTTGGTTCTGATTTTTCCCTAAGACTGTATGGAAAAACCCAAACAAACTTTTTGGCCAACCCAATAGAAAAATTTTGTTAACAATTTATATGGAAACACAAAAGACTCTGAAAAGGACTTCCCTGGTGGTCCAATGGTTAAGAATCTGCCTGCCAAGGCAGGAGACACAGGTTTGATCCCTGGTCAGGAAAGATTTCATGTGCCATGGAGCAACTAAGCCTATGTGCCAAAGATGCTGAAACCAACGTACTCTAGAGCTGGTGCTCTTCAACAAGAGAAGCCCCTGAAATGGGAAGTGTAGCTCCCACTCATTGCAACGAAAAGTAGACTCCACTCACCAAAACTAGAGAAGCCCAGCAATGAAAACCTAGCAGAGCCAAAAGTAAATTAATTTAAAAAAGACTCCAAATAGCCAAAGCAATCTTGAGAAAGAAAAATGGAGCTGGAGGCATCAGGCTCCCTGATTTACACTATACTACAAAGCTACAGTAATCAAGATAGTATGGTATTGGCACAAAAACAGAAATACAGATCAATGGAACAAGATAAAAAGCCCAGAGATAAATCCATGCACCTAAGGGTACACCTTATCTTTGACAAAAGGAGGCAAGAATATACAGTGGATAAAACACTGTCTCTTTAATAACGTATGCTGGGAAAACTGGACAACTATATGTAAAAGCATGAAATCAGAACATTTCCTAACACCAAGGACAAAAATAAACTCAAAATGGATTAAAGACCTAAATGTAAAGTCAGACATTATAAAACTCTTGGTGGAAAACATAGGTAGAACACTCTCTGACATAAATCGCAGCAAGATGCTCTTTGATCTACTTACTAGAGTAATAGGAATAAAAATAAATAAATGAGACCTAATTAAACTTAAAAGCTTTTGCACAGCAATGAAAACCATAAAAAAAAGAAAAAGACAACCCTCAGAATGGGAGAAAATATTTGCAAATGAAACAACTGAAAATGGATTAATCTTCAAAATACACAAGGAGCTCATGCTCAAAACCAAAAAAACCTCAAACTATCCAATAAAAAAATGGGTAGAAGACCTGAACAGACATTTCTACAAAGAAGATATATATAGATGGCTAACAAACATATAAAAAGTTGCTCAACTTCACTAATTATTAGACAAATACAAATCAAAACCACAACAAGGTATCATCTCACACCAGTCAAAGTGGTCATCATCAAAAGATCTACAAACAATAAATTTTGAAGAGGGTGTGAAGAAAGGGAACTCTCTTGTACTGTTGGTGGGAATGTAAACTGATACAGTCATGATGGAGAACAGTATGGAGGTTCCTTAAAACACTAAAAAGTAGAACTGCCATAATACCCAACAATCCCACCACTGGGCATACAGCCTGAGAAAACCGTAATAGAATATACATGTACCCCAATGTTCACTGCAGCACTATTTACAACAGCCAGAACATGGAAGCAACTGCTATGTCCAGCAACAGATGAATGGGTAAAGAAGATGTGGTACATACATATAATGGAACATTACTCCACCGTCAAAACACAATTAACATATTTCAAGTGATCACGCTAAACTTCTATAATGTATCAAATTAAGTTTACAGAAAAGAAATTCTATATCCAAAGACAGTGATACCTTACAGTTAGTACTACAGGTCAGTTCTCCAGTGGAACAAATGGAACATTTTAATTTTCATACAAGAAGCACAAATAAAAGGCAAATAACAGAATCAGGAAGTATATGCCTATATTTATATGAATGTTCAAATTATTAACTTTATATCTAACTTCATTAATATACCACTTGTCATATTCAGTGAGAAGTCTAGAAACTGAAGAGCTACATAAGGCACCAATAGCCTTACAATAAAATACTGTTTCTCACAGACCATATAAAATCTTTAGTTCTAAAACTTTTAGAAAACTGTCACCATGTGTAAAAAACAACAAACAAGGCAACAGGAAAAGTGCCACAATCTATGACCTAAGATTGTGTCTAAGGAAGCAACAAAGATGCCAAAGATCTTTGCTTAACAAGATACTAAGGATATCTTCTGAAATGAAACATTAAACAAAAGACCAGTTACTTACATTTATTTAATTTAGAAAACAGGTTAATTCATTTAAAGTTTGCATTAATCTTTTCTTTTTGTGGTGTGTGTGTGTGTGTGTGTGCGTGTTATTCGCTCAGTCTTGTCCAACTCTTTGTGATCCCATGGACTATAGCCCACCAGGCTCATTTGTCCATGGGATTCTCCAGACAAGCATACTGGAGTGCATAGCCATTCCCTTCTCCAGGGAATCTTCCCAACCCAGGGATCAAACAACCTAGGTCTCCTGCACTGCAGGCAAATTCTTTACCACCTGAGCCACCAGGTATGAGATAAAAACTCAGGATATATCAATATATGATTCCCTACCCTGCTTATCTAAGTTATATGCAGAGTACATCATAAGAAACGCTGGGCTGGAAGAAGCACAAGCTGGAATCAAGATTGCCAGGAGAAATATCAGTAACCTCAGATATGCAGATGACACCACCCTTATGGCAGAAAGTGAAGAGGAACTAAAAAGCCTCTTGATGAACGTGAAAGAGGAGAGTGAAAAAGCTGGCTTAAAGCTCTTAACATTCAGAAAACTAAGATCATGGCATCTGGTCCCATCACTTCATGGGAAATAGATGGGGAAACAGTGGAAACAGTGTCAGACTTTATTTTTTGGGGCTCCAAAATCACTGCAGATGGTGACTGCACCCATGAAATTAAAAGCCGCTTACTCCTTGGAAGGAAAGTTCTGACCAACCTAGATAGCATATTGAAAAGCAGAGACATTGCTTTGCCAACAAAGCTCCATCTAGTCAAGGCTATGGTTTTTCCAGTAGTCATGTATGGATGTGAAAATTGGACTGTGAAGAAAGCTGAGCACTGAAGAAGTGATGCTTTTGAACTGTGGTGTTGGAGAAGACTCTTGAGAGTCCCTTGGACTGCAAGGAGATCCAACCAGTCCATCTTGAAGGAGATCAACCCTGGGATTTCTTTGGAAGGAATGATGCTAAAGCTGAAACTCCAATACTTTGGCCGCCTCATGCAAGAGTTGACTCATTGGAAGACTCTGATGCTGGGAGGGATTGGGGGCAGGAGGAGAAGGGGACGAGGATGAGATGGCTGGAGGGCATTACCGACTCGATGGACGTGAGTTTGGGTGAACTCCGAGAGTTGGTGATAGACAGGGAGGCCTGGCGTGTTGCAATTCATGGTGTCACAAAGAGTTGGACGTGACCGAGCGACTGAACTGAACTGAAACTTAAGTAAGTTTATACATATTCCCCACCCAGAAAATAACTGAAAATACAATGGGAAATCTACAATTTCTACACATTTGTTCAGAAATATTTAAATTATTAATCAAAATTATTATTCAAAATGTTTAATTTCTAAGATAAAACTGAATTCCTAAATGAAAAAAGGGAAACAATGCTTAAAGCACAATTATCTCATTCATTCATTTGATATTTGAGCATCTACCTTATGTTAGTTATTAGGATAATGTTTCTTATCTGTATTTATTCATTGTTTATTTTTTCTCAAGAAAAAGATACAAAGATTTGGTATCACAACATCAAGTACAAAACATACCGCAATCTTCCATCTTGGGCAGCTGCTCCCCCTGCAATAATTTTAGTAATGAAAATACTTGAGTCATCTCCAATGTGTGGGTTGTCTGTACCTCCTGCAATGCTGAAACCAAGCCCTGAATTTCCCTGGGAATAGAGGGGGAAAAATTGACATTGAAAATAAATTATTGATAGGTTCCTGTCACTATAGGACCTAGAAACTGTACTAACATAGGCAACATGCATATAAAGGCATATATATATATATATATGGAATATGATGATTTTTAAATTAAAAAATATAAGGAAAGCTATTATTTTCTCTGAATCCAGGGGTATTACTGCTGAATAGATGAGGCTGAAGAGGTACCGAGTACTTTCAGAGTTTAGTCTACAATTCTTTCTTAAAAGTATGCATAGCTCATCCTTGTAGAGATGTCACTATTTAGGTCTCTTTCCCCGAGACTGCATCCAGCTCATGTTTGGTAAGCTAAATTGATCCCAAGAGGAAAACACTTAAGTGATCCTTGTGCTGCTGTTATTTCCAAGTAGGTAATATTGATATATCAGTTCAGCCTTTTAAGAAGAGGGTACTTGGTGGGGCTTTGCTTCTGCTAACTTTGCCATCAACTTATTTTAAAATTACCAAATTGTATCAGCTAAATAACATTGCCATCATCCTTGAGGTGTTTAACCAAGAAACCTACCTGACTAGCAAAAGGCATTTTTTAAATACTGAAAGTCTAACTGGAGAATTTAACATTGGTAAGCTTTCTTGACAGCAAAGTTAATTTTGCCAAAGCAGCATTGCTTCTTGTTCATTTTATGTACTGATTTTTCAATAATATTTTCTTTGAAGGAACGGTTCTCTACTGGTACACAAAGAAAAACTGATCTCAAAGGTATTAGACATTTATTTTTTCAAGAATGATTTAACTTTGGTTTTTAGTAGGCTCAAATAAGTGGGTATATCTGGATATATTACTAAACTGTATAAAATACCTTAAAATTCCACTCAATTATCATAGTCTTAAAATTCTATTTTAACAAAATAAATTTTCCAGTCTAAACTAAGAGTTACTAAAGTGGTAGTAAATAGTATCAAAAGGTTGTATGGGGACACCAAGATACTCAGGTATTCTTTTTTATTTGCTTTACAAAATCAAGATATAATTACAAATAATTTTGTGTAGGTTTAAGGTATACAACATGTTGACTTGATACATTTATATAGAACAATATGATTACCACTTTATTTAGCTTACTTTATTTAGATTACTACTTTATGTACTAGCTTTATTTAGCCAACACCTCTATGAGGTCACATAATTGTCATTATTTTTTATGGTGAGAACATTTAAGAACTAGTCTCTTGCAATTCTGAAGTATATCATACAGTATTGTTGACTATAGTCACTACACTGTGCATATAAGAAGTCTGGAACTTATTCATCATCTAGTTCCAAGCTTGTACACTTTAACAATGTCTCCCTAATTCCTGGTATTCAAGTCCTTTAATCAGTGAAAAATACAATGTACAGTTCTGACTAAAAGAATTTAAAAGGTACTAGGAAAAAATGAAAACATGAATGAGGTAAAAAGTTAGGATTATGTCAAGAAATCTCAATAAAGCGGGGGGAAAAACCAAAATGCCACATTAAAATGTGCATAATACATTAATATTGTTTACCTGTAACACTCAGTCAGCTACCTCACTTGAATAGGTGGCCCAAATCCAGGTAAACAGGCAGTAAAAAATCTATTACACATGTAAAAGACTCTCTGAGGTCTATTTTCACTCAGTTTATCTGACGATAAGCATAAATCTAGTCCTTTACGAACATTAAATATACAGATATTCAGTTATTTAGAAAAGTCACTTATGTAAAGCACCTCATTTTCCAAAAAATGATGGTCAGACAAGGTGGCACTGCTAAAATATAGCATCAACTGAATGCAGATATTCTTAAGGGGAAAATATATCAAGAAAATTCACATATGTGAATTGTGAGTGCACGTGCTTGAGCTTAGTTGTGTCTGACTCTTTTTGACCCCATGGACTGTAGCCCACCAGACTAGTCTGTCCATGGGATTCTCCAGGCAAGAATACTAGAGTGGGTTGCCATTCCCTTCTCCAGGAGATCTTCCCAACCCAGGGATTGAACCCACATTTCCTTCATCTTCCTACATCTGAATTGCACCTGTAAGTTATTTTCTGACTAGGGGAATGCATAATAAGAAAGTTTTCAGTAAGGTCTTTTCCAGTAAATCTATGGTTATTATTTTTCTAGGAAACAAAACTGATACAATGATCAAGTTACTAGCTCAAGAGACAAAATACTCATTTAAAATAAGTAATACTTCATTATATGAAAACTATTAAAAACTGAGAAAATTTGAGATATTGTCAGTCTAGAGGAGCACAAGGAGACATAATAACTAAATGTAATATGGTATTCCAGATAGGATCCTGGAGGAGAAAAACAAAGTAAGGAAATTCAAATAAAAGTATAAACTTTCATTGATAATAACGTATCAGTGTTACTTCACTGGTTGAAACAAATGTATTTTAGTAATGTAAGATGTTAATAAATAGGTGAAACTGAGTCTAGGGTAAATGGAAACTCTCTGTACTACTTTTCTACGAATCTAAAAATTTTAAATGAAAGTTTATTTTTAAAAAAAGTTCTTAAAGGAAAGCAACATGTTCATACATGTTCAAAAGCAACATGAAAATACCACAGCTAATTATATGATATGTGGACTTATTAAAGAAACTAATATTATTACACGGTTCTGCTTTTGAAAGATGATCTTCCTTAGATTCTATATGAAAGAGCAGCATATTTAAAGAGTTCTTTAAAGAAACAGATTTATTTTCATAAAAGCTTAAGATAATGAATAGGCTTTTACCCTTTCAAGTGTGATTTCTTCATATTCATAATCTGCATCAGTGCCATTAACCTAGTAGGGAAAAAAGTAGCACAGAAATTTAGAATGTAAAATTTAAAATGACAAGACAATTTTTGTATGATTTCTTTTTTTCCCACTTTTTTTTTTAAATGGAAGGATAACTGCTTTATAGAATTTTGTGTTTTTTGTCATACATCAAGAATCAGCCATAGGTAGACCCATGTCCCTTCTCTTCCGAACCTCCCTCCCACCTCCCTCCCCATCCCACCTTCCAGACTGTCACAGAGGCCCTGTTAAATGAAAGCCTGCTAAATGTGATAGTAATCAAATAACATAGCTCGATTCTATTAATTTTGGGAAAGATTTTCAAGGAATGGAACAGTGCAAACGTGATTAATGACATTTATGATACTGTGCCTTTCAAATACAGAAAGGGTACACTCAGCTTTTAATACTTACTGAACTCTTGATCCTCTTCTTCGCTTTAATGCACACATCTAATTAGCTTCCAATTCCTACTGACTTAAATACTTCAGTTGTTCCTGAACACCATCACCTCTCCATTTTCATTTCTATCACTTTGGCTCGAGTTGTTATTCATCCCTTCTGGGCTACAGCAAATGTAATCTACTCCAACTCTTAGATTACTATTCTTCACTGCTCAAATCATTCTAATGCGTTTTACACAGATGGATCTTCCTGGAACCCATGTATCACATACTTTCTCCAAAATTCTCTGAAACTCTCATACAAGGCTCTGTATGAACTGACCCAAATCATGACTCAACTTCATTCCTAACATGTATCTGCCCTCTTCATGGGCCTTATATACCATTAAACTTAAATGATTTGCTCTGTCCTTTACATATCCTTCAAGTTCTCACCTTTATAATCTTTCTGGTGATATGAAACTGAGCAAAGTAATCTCATAAATCAAATATGGATTGTGATAAACTGAATCTCTAGATGCCTCCTATCTTCCATCCTTAGTGCTCTTCTGCAATATGGTTAAACCACCCTACCATCAAGAGATGTTATCTCTTTCCCTTTCCCTTGGATCTAGGCAGGTTCTAGATGACTTCTGCTAAAAAGAGAGTGGCACAAATAATGCTCTGCGATTTTGGAATCTAGGTCATGTGATGCCTTGTAGTGTCCGCCTTGTTATAAAGAATGCACCTTCTACGAATTCAGAAGCTGTAATGTGAGGAAGCTCAAAGACCCTACGAGGTGATTCAAATGAAGGAGCATCAAAGACCTTTGGCCAAAAGCCCCAGCTGCACTTCTACCCAGCAACTGGCATTTGACTGTTGGCCATGGTCAATGAGGCTGTTTTGGGTCTTCCAGTCTTTTTCCATGTCCCAGCCAAGATCATGAGAAACAAAACTATCCAATTAATCCAGAAAATCATGAGAAATAATTATTTTAAGCCACTGTGTTTCACGGTGGCTTGTTATACAGCAATAGAATAATGAAACAACAGAAGAATGAAATCTATGTAAGCCACTTTTTTTTCTTTACCATACTGTAAGAAAGCAACCCCTAATTCAGGTTCAATTCATGAGACAATAACATCATTAAACACATTCAAACTGGGCTTCTAAATGCCATGAATACATTATCAAAACCACAAATTACCATTTCATTACTGTAAAAGAACAAAAAAACGATGGTGTAATATTTTCAAAAGCAATATGGTTTCCAGGAAAATGACAAAATGGGTGATAAGTTTTCTTTTTGTAGTATCTTTACAAAATGTGGCTTTCAACAGGAAAAATATGCTTGGCTAATGGGTTTATCACTCTCAATAGGACAAGGTGAGAGGGAAACAAGAAATAAAATTAGAGAAGAGAAATAAAATTAAATCAATCTTTAGACAAAATAATATATTACTGACAAAATATTTGAGTTTTTTTCCTCATCCTCAAAAACAGAAAAGCATAGATTTAAAATACTTCATGAGAACTGTCATTGCTAGTACTTTCTAGGTTTAGAATTTAGTCCTAGTAACAAAATGGGATTCTATATTAAGGATGAAGCTGTAAGCTGGAGAAGTGGATTGGGGCCTGATTGT
Source organism: Capra hircus (assembly GCF_001704415.2). Classification (NCBI taxonomy): domain Eukaryota; kingdom Metazoa; phylum Chordata; class Mammalia; order Artiodactyla; family Bovidae; genus Capra; species Capra hircus. The sequence continues at coordinate 71,356,430 of NC_030808.1, forward strand.
GAAACATCTTGAATGTTTTCCTGATGTATGGAAAATATTCTTGGAAATTTTGGAGCATCAAGTAGGTTTAACTGTTTTCCAGAAAAAGAACCATGGCAGTGTGAACACAAAGGGAAGAGATATTAGAGAAAAGTAAATTGGTAAAGAAGTTATGGAAATAATTTTGATAAAAGGCAAAATTTCTAAAGATACTTAAGAATAGGCAGTAAATTTCTAATTATAAAAAAATCTTAGTATTAGCAGAAAAAAATTCATGAAGTCATAACTAAGAACAACTTATCTATAATCAACTTGACTAGGAAAAAAAATCAGATTATATAACATATACCAAGGTGAGTTGTGTTCCACTCCCCTGATATAATTTGCAGCTTCCCTGGTGGCTCAGCTGGTAAAGAATTCACCTGCTATGTGGGAGACGTGGGTTTGATCCTTGGGTTGAGAAGATCCTCTGGAGAAGGGTATGGTTGGTTACCCACTCCAGTATTCTGGCCTGGAGAATTCCAAGGACTGTATAGTCCATGGGGTTGCAGAGAGTCAGACATGACTGAGAGACTTTCACTTTTCAATATGATTGGGGACAAGAACTACACTTTTACCGAAATGCTGTTTTATAATATATTTTATTATCTGTGGAGAAATCGCTCCAAATTGCTCTTAATTTTTACTTGGTTGTTTTTGAGTTTTTAACTTTTCTATATCAAACTGTCCAAAAGAAGTTTCTGTGATGATGTAAGTGTAATATAATCTGTCTGGTCCAATACAGCAGTTCCTTACCCACAAGTGACTACTGAGTGCTTGTAATGTGACTACTGCCAGCAGGAAAACTATAAATATCATTGAATTTTAATCAATATAAATTTAAATATCAACATGTGGCTAGTGGCTTGCAATTCTGGAAGATGTAGCTCTAAGTGAATCATTAAATCTAACTATATCCTTCCAAAATACAGGCACATATTCTCTTTTTAATCTCTCCTCCTTCCCCCTTTCCTTTCTCCTCCCCCGACTCCAAATACACATTCTCTTTTTTGGTGCTATGATTGGCACTATACCAGATTTACAGATTTATCTGGAAAAAACAATGATCTCTACTTTATCTTTCTGTTCTGCAACAAAAACTGCTCTGTACTTAAGTATTCCTCTATACCATCAATAAGTTTCACAGCTTTCTTACAACAAACTATATACATTTCCTGTTGTGTCTGACTCTCTGTGACCCCATGGACCGCAGACCACCAGTCTTCTCTGTCCATGGAATTCTCCAGGCAAGGATACTGGAGTGGGTTGCAATTTCCTTCTCCAGCGGGTATTCGTCCTGACCCAGGGATCAAACCCAAATCGCAGACAGATTCTCTACTGTCTAAGCCACCAGACAGTATGTGGCTTCAAGTTGATTGCTAGGTATTTCATATTTCACTGGTTTTTGCTAGTATATTTGAATACCATTCACTGTTTAAGTTGTTTTAGCTTTTTAGAAAAATATAATTTTCTTCAATTATAGATGATATGCCATAAAGAATACAGATGTCCTTGGCCCCTTATTCCTAAAGATTAAAATTTTCTAAAAAGCTTGCATTAATATATCCAAACAGGACAGACAAATCTAATACATAATAGATATTAAAACTCTCCAAATAAAGATACAAAGAAGTCTAACTGAAGACTTCTCCGTCATTTAAGGTTCATTTCAGTAATACTTTTCAAACTATAAAGTAATACATTAAAATTCAAGATTTTGCCTATTAACACTCATACAACTCACTGTGTGATTGTGATTGTGGAAGTTGTTCAGCTGCATCTGACTCTTTGCAACCCCATAGACTACACAGTCCATGGAATTCTCCAGGCCAAAATACTGGAGTGGATAGCCTTTCCCTTCTCCAGGGGATCTTCCCAACCCAGGGATCGAACCCAGGTCTCCCATATTCTAAGGCAATTAAAAATCTCAAAAGTATATACCATCATAAGGTAAGAACCTAAAAATAAAAATGTTCTAGGAAGAAAATGTTCTTCCTAATGAAAACTCAACATTAATAAATACAAAATGTTAACCCTGAAAGAATTTACTCATGAATTTTTCCTAAAGAAAGAACAGCCATTTAGGTCAACTTTAAAATAATATAGTTATTAATTAAACGTACAGAAAAACTGAAGCTTTCATTGCATGGACTATAGCCAGCCAGGCTCCTCTGTCCATGGAATTCTCTAGGCAGGGATACTGGAGTGGCCAAAGAACTGAGATTCCACTAGCTGTTTGTTATGGAATTAAAGGGGATTAAAACAAACACAAAAACAAAAATGAAAACAAGAAACAAAAGACAACTGGTAAATACAAAATCAGACAAACAACAACAAAAACAAAGAAACATACACATACACGAAAAACTGAAACAGAATTAACAAACGATTTATCTCCAAAATATACAAATAGCTCATGCAGCTCAACACCAGAAAAACAAACAACCCAATCAAAAAGTAGCCAGAAGACCTAAACAGACCTTTCTCCGAAGACGACATACAAATATGCTAACAGACAAGTGAAAAGATGCTCAACATCACTCATTATTAGAGCAATGCAAATCAAAGCTACAATGAAATATATCCTCCCACCGGTCAGAATGACCACCAGCAGAAATTCTATAAACAATAAATTCTGGAAAGGGTGTGGAGAAAAGCGAACCCTCTTGCACTGCTGTTGTGATTGTAAATTGATGCAGTCACTATAGAGGACAGTATGGAGATTCCTTAAATATCTAGGAATAAAAGGACTATATGACCCAACAATCCCACTACTGGGCAAATATCCTGAAAAATCATAATTGAAAGACACATGTACCCCAGTGTTCACTGCAGGACTATTTACAACAGCTAGGACATGGAAGCAACCCAGATATACATTGACAGATGAATGAATAAAGAAGCTGTGGTACATACATACAATGGATTATTTATTGTTGTTGTTCAGTCACTAGGTGGTGTCCATCTCTTTGGACCCCATGGACTGCAGCCCACCAAGCTTCCCTGTCCTTCACCATCTCCTGGAGCTTGCTCAAAATCATGTCCACTGACTTGGTGATGCCATTCAACCGTCTAGTCCTCCGTCGTCCCCTTCTCTTGCTTTCAATCTTTTCTAGCATCAGGGTCTTTTCCAATGAGTTGGCTCTTTGCATCAGGTGGCCAAAGTATTGGAATTTCAGCATCAGTTCTTCCAATGAATATCCATGACTGATTTCCTTTAGGATGGACTGGTTTGACCACCTTGAAGTCCAAGGGACTCTCAAGAGTCTTCTCCAACATCACAGTTCAAAAGCATCAATTCTTCTGTGCTCAGCTTTCTTTATAGTCAACTCTCACATCCATACATGACCACTGGAAAAACCATAGCCTTGACTAGACAGACCTAGCTCTGACTATATGGACCTTTGTTGGCAAAGCGATGCCTCTGCTTTTTAATATGCTGTCTAGAACTGCCAACTTGTCTTCCAAGGAGCAAGCACTTTTTAATTTCATGGCTGCAGTCACCATCTGCAGTGATTCTGGAGCCCAAGAAAATAAAAGTCTGTCAGTGTTTCCATTGTTTCCCCATCTATCTGTCATGAAGTGATAAAACCAGATGCCATGAACTTAGCTTTTTAAATGTTGACGTTTCAGCCAACTTTTTCACACTCCTCTTTCACCTTCATCAAGGCTCTACAGTTCCTCTTCACTTTCTGCTATAAAGGTGGTATCATCTCAATATCTGAGGTTTTTGATATTTCTCCTGGCAATCTTGATTCCACTTTGTGCTTCATCTAGCCCAGCATTTCATGTGATGTACTCTGCACATAATTTAAATAAGCAAGGTAACAATATACAGCCTTGAGGTACTCCTTTCCCAGTTTGAAACCAGTCTTTGTTTCATATCCAGTTCTAATTGATGCTTCTTACCTGCATACAGCTTTCTCAGGAGGCAGGTAAGGTAGTCTGGTATTCCCATCTCTTAAGAATTTTCCACAATTTGTTGTGATCCACACAGTCAAAGGCTTCAGCGTAGTCAATGAAGCGAAAGTATAGGTTTTTCTGGAATTCTCTTGCTCTTTCGATTATCCAATGGATGCTGGCCATTTGATCTCTGGTTCCTCTGCCTTTTCTAAATCCAGCTTGAACGTCTGGAAGTTCACTATTCACATACTGTTGAAGCCAGCATGCAGAATTTTGAGCATTACTTTGCTAGAATGTGAGATGAGTGCAACTGTGTGGTAGTTTGAACATTCTATGTCATTGCCTTTCTTTGGGATTGGAATGAAAACTGACTTTTTCCAGTCCTGTGGCCACTGCTGAGTTTCTCAAATTTGCTGGCATATTGAGTGCAGCACTTTCACAGCATCATCTTTTAGGATTTGAAATAGCTCAACTGGAATTCCATCACCTCCACTAGCTTTGTTCATAGTGATGCTTCCTAAGGCCCACCTGACCTCACACTCCAGGATGTTTGGCTCTAGGTGCGTGATCACACCATTGTGGTTATCTGGGTCATTAAGATCTTTTTGCATAGTACTTCTATATATTCTTGCCACCTGTTCTTAGTATCTTCTGCTTCCATTAGATCCATTATATTTCTGTCCTTTATTGTACCCATCTTTGCATGAAATGTTCCCTTGGTATCTCTGATTTTCTTGTCTTTCCCATTCTATTGTTTTCCTCTATTTCTTTGCATTGTTTCCTTCAGTTCAGTTCAGTTGCTCAGTCGTGTTTGACTCTTACAACCCCATGGACTGTAGCATGCCAGGCCTTCCAGTCCATCACCAACTCCCGGAGTTCACTCAAACTCATGTCCATTGAGTCGGTGATGCCATCCAATCATCTGATCCTCTGTCATCCCCTTCTCCTTCTGCCTTCAATCTTTTCCGGCATCAGGGTCTTTTCAATTGAGTCAACTCTTTGCATGAGGTGGCCAAAGTATTGGAGTTTCAGCTTTAACATCAGTGCTTCCAATGAATATTCAAGTCTGACTTCCTTTAGGATGGACTGGTTCGATTTCCTTGCTGTCCAAGGGACTCTCAAGAGTCTTCAACAACACCGCAGTTCAAAGCATCAATTCTTCGGTGCTCAGCTTTCTTTATAGTCCAACTCTCACATCCATACATGACTACTGGAAAAACCACAGCTTTGACTAGACGGACCTTTGTTGGCATTGTTCACTTAGGAAGGATTTTTTAAATCTCTGCTTGGTATTCTTTGGAACTCTGCATTCAGATGGGTATATCTTTCCTTTTCTCCTTTGCTTTTCACTTCTCTTCTTTTCTCATCTATTTGTAAGGCCTCCTCAAACAACCATTTTGCCTTTTTGCATTTCTTTTTCTTGGGGGTGGGGGGGAAATGCAAAAAGGAGTATTACTCAGCCACAAAAACACCACATTTGAGTTAGTTCTAATGAGATGGATAAACCTAGAGCCTATTATACAGAGTGAAGTAAGATACAAAAAGAAAGACAAATATCATATATTAACACACATATATATGAAATCTAGGAAGATGGTACTGATGAACCTATTTTCAGGGCAGTAATGGAGACAGAGACATAAAGAACAGACAATAGGACCCAGGGGAGGCGAAAGAGAGGGCGGGTAGGGTGAATGGACAGAGTAGCATAGAAACACATACATTATAATATGCAAAGTAGATAGCCAGTGGGAATTTGCTGTATAATGCCAGGAGCTCAAACAGGTACTCTGGACAACTTAGAGGTGTGGCAGGTGCAGGGAGGTTCAAGAGGGAGGGGACATGTGCATACCAAGGGCGGATTTATGTTGATGTATGGCAGAAACCAAGATAATACTCTAAAGCAATTATCTATCAATTAGAAAAAAAAAAAGAAACTGGAATGGTTAGTCATTCCCTTCTCCAGGGGATCTTCCTGACCCAGGGATAAAACCCACATCTGCAGATTCTTTACCATCTGAGCCACCAGAGAAGCCCTGTGTAAAGAAAGCTACCAAAGTAAAATTAAATGAATTGTCCTAATTTTTCTTTACTCCTTATGGTTTTACAGAAAATACAAAGGAATAGTTAGGAATTATTTCAACAAATTTCTTCATTTCTGCTTATTATCAGAACCAGGAAGACCTCTAGAATTTTTGCTTAATATCTTAGTATTTAGGAAAAGAACAGGATTTCAGAGAGAGAATCAAACCCAATGCCAATGAAATTATAGTATCAATTAATACTTAACACTGAGTTTAACACATCATACTTGATTGTACAAGAGTGAAAGCTTTCTTTCACCCAAGGATCAGGAACAAAATAAGAATGTTAGCTCTTGCAATTTCTATGAAACATTTTAATGGTGGTTTTAGCCATGGCAATTAGGCAAGAAAAATAAATAAAAGGCATCTTTATTGAAAAGAAAGAAATGAAAATATTTGTTTGTATATTACATGACCTTATGTAGAAAATCCAAAGGAATCTACAATAAGAACAAAAATCAGAACTAATTTATGAGTTCAGTAACACTGCAGGATAGATTAATACCCCCAAATCCATTATATTCCTGCTGCTAAGACACTTCAGTCGTGTCTGACTCTGTGTGACCCCATAGACAGCAGCCCACCAGGCTCCCCCGTCCCTGGGATTCTCCAGGCAAGAACACTGGAGTGGCCATTTCCTTTTCCAATGCATGAAAGTGAAAAGTGAAAGTGAAGTCACTTAGTTGTGTCTGACTCTTAGCGACCCCATCAACTGCAGCCTACCAGGCTCCTCCACCCATGGGATTTTCTAGGCAAGAGTACTAGAGTGGGGTGCCATTGCCTTCTCTGATATTCCTAAACACTAGCAATGAAAAATCCATACATAAAATTAAGAAAATAATTTCATTTATAATAGCATTAAAAGAATAAAATACTTAGGAATAAATTTAATTTAAAAAGAGTAAGACAAATCCATTGAAAATTTAAAATGCTGTGAACAAAATTGAAGATGTAAAGGAATGGATAAACAATATGTTCATGGACTAAGAGACATAATACTAATAAAATGACAATAATTCCCAGATACTGTATGCAATGTCTGTTGCAACTGTTTAGTCGTTAAGTCCAACTATCTGTGACCCCATGGACTGTAGCCCACCAGGCTCCTCTGTTCATGGGATTTCCCAGTAAAGAATTCTAGAGTGGGTTGCCATTTGTCTCTCAAAGGGATCTTCCCAAGCCGTGGACTGAACCCACATCTCCTGCATTGGCAGGTGGATTCTGGGTGGATTCTTTACCTCTCATCCACTGGGGATGCCCATGCCAATGCAGCGCTAGTTACCACAGCCAAAGGTGGAAATGACCCAAGAGACCATCAAGAGAAGGATGAATAAACAAAATGTAGTACATACATATAATGAAAAATAATTTGGCCATAAAAACGAATAAAGTTCTAACACATGCTACAACACAGGTGAACCTTCACCGTACTACTCCTAGTGAAAGCCAGACACAAAAAACTACTGTATGATTCCCTTTTTAAAAATTCTTATTGGAGTACAGTTGATTTACAATGTTGTGTTGGTTTCAGGTGTACATGTATGATTCTATTTATAAGAACAGTCCAGAAAAGACAAAGCCATAATGATAGAAAGTAGATTAATGCTTGTTAGGGGCAGAGGTAAGGGCAAAATGGGAGTGACTGCTAATGGGTACAGGGTTTCCTTACAAGGTGATAAAAATGTTATGGAATTTGAAAGTGGTGGTGATGGCACAATGCTGTGAATAAACTAAAACCACTGAACTGTATACTTTATAAGGGTGGATTTCGTGGTATGTAAATGTCTCAACATAAGAAAAAATTTAAGGTGAAAAAGCTGATATGAATTGAGATATACATTCAAGTTGAAACAATGAGTTAATATACTTTATGGTAACAAGCATTATGCTAACAAAGGATCAAAAAATTTATTAACACACCATGCTAGTGACAGTATGGGGTAAAAACATTAATAATTTAATAATTTTTGTTGAATCATAATGCTAGAAAGTATAATTTGGCAATAATGATCAAATCTAAAAATTGACACACTCTTTGAGAATCTATGTATACAAATATATTCAGATTATATAATTGCATATATACACAAAACATCCATACAAAAATTATCAGTGGAGCATTGGTTTTTGTATGGGAAAAGTTTGAAAACACATATATCCTTATTTATGCACAAAATAGTTATAAAAGGATATATATATACATGTTCTTTTAATGTATATCCTATACACTGCTGGATCATGGAAAAAGCAAGAGAGTTCCAGAAAAACATCTATTTCTGCTTTATTGACTATGCCAAAACCTTTGACTGTGTGGATCACAGTAAACTGTGGAAAATTCTGAAAGAGATGGGAATACCAGACGACCTGACCCGTCTCTTGAGAAATCTGTATGCAGGTCAGGAAGCAACAGTTAGAACTGGACATGGAACAACAGACTGGTTCCAAATAGGGAAAGGAGTATGTCAAGGCTATATACTGTCACCCTGCTTATTTAACTTCTATGCAGAGTACATCATAAGAAACGCTGGGCTGGAAGAAGCACAAGCTGGAATCAAGATTGGCAGGAGAAATATCAATAACCCCAGATATGCAGATGACACCACCCTTATGGCAGAAAGTGAAGAGGAACTAAAAAGCCTCTTGATGAACGTGAAAGAGGAGAGTGAAAAAGTTGCCTTAAAGCTCAACATTCAGCAAACAAAGATCATGGCACCCTGTCCCATCACTTCATGGGAAATAGATGGGGAAAACAGTGGAAACAGTGTCAGACTTTATTTTTTGGGGCTCCAAAATCACTGCAGATGGTGACTGCAGCCATGAAATTAAAAGACGCTTACTTCTTGGAAAAAAAGTTATGACCAACCTAGATAGCATATTCAAAAGCAGAGACATTACTTTGCCGACTAAGGTCCGTCTAGTCAAGGCTATGGTTTTTCCAGTGGTCATGTATGGATGTGAGAGTTGGACTGTGAAGAAGGCTGAGTGCCGAAGAATTGATGCTTTTGAACTGCGGTGTTGGAGAAGACTCTTGAGAGTCCCTTGGACTGCAAGGAGATCCAACCAGTCCATTCTGAAGGAGATCAGCCCTGGGATTTCTTTGGAAGGAATGATGCTAAAGCTGAAACTCCAGTACTATGGCCACCTCATGCGAAGAGTTGAGTCATTGGAAAAGACTTTGATGCTGGGAGGGATTTGGGGCAGGAGGAGAAGGAGACGGCAGAGGATGAGATGGCTGGATGGCAGCACTGACTTGATGGACGTGAATCTGAGTGAACTCCGGGAGTTGGTGATGGACAGAGAGGCCTGGCGTCCTGCGATTCATGGGGTGGCAAAGAGTCGGACACGACTGAGCGACTGAACTGAACTGACACACACACACACACACACACTAACATTTTATGCCTTAGGCACGAGGAACTAGAAGACTAGGAGTAGGGGTGAAGAAAGATTCTCGTTTCATTGGATATACTGCGGTATATATTGAATTTTATACAATGTATATGCATTACCTGTTCAATTAACTATTTAATTTTAGGAAGCATTTTGACAGCAGATGGTGGCGGGGGGGATATTGCAATAGCTGCAAGTTTTCTTAATTTTATTCATCAACTCTTAGCTAGTACTTAATGATCAGAACTTAACAAAGGAATAACAAGTAAGTTTAAAAGCCATTCTGGAACATATTTTAAATTTCAGAATTAAACTAATTAGCTACAAAGAATATTACTAAACATTTTACAGTGTTTTTCAAATATGATAAAGTAAAACAAAATCTTAAGAAAATGAAATTTATCTTATTGCCTTATGTAGAGAAAAGGGTTACTATATCAGGCCCAAGGCTGCTATGGCTAGAAGAGTCTTAGTTGGCATTTGAGAAATTGATTTTGGGAGCGTTCTCACCATTCCCTACCTGAAAGGGGTGTTTACTCTTGGCAAGACTTTGCAGAGACAATGAACTTTATGCTGAACACCTGTTTTTCTTCTGGGAGCTTGGAAATTTGGCATGTACTGGATATAGGGTGCCTATGTGAACAACCACCAATAAATAACTGTGGTGAAGCCCAAATAATCGGCTTCCCTGGGCAGAAAAACTGAACACTTATTGCTACATTTTCACTGCTAGGTGAAAACAGTGCTCTGTGGACCCCTCTTGGGAGGAAGACAGTAGAAGGAAATCTAAAGATGTATTCCTCTAGAGAAACAGCCTTATAATCTGACTATGGATCCTGACTTATTACATATAAATAAATCTTAGCCATAGGTATAAGGTGCTGAGCCTTGTGAGTCTTTCTAGAGAATTTCTCAACATGGGTAGTGAATGGGTTTAGAGACTTCCAACATATTCTGTTTAGCAGAAAAATTATTTTTTGAATAATGTGTCATAAAAACTAAGTTTGCTGTCTATATGTTAATCCTGCTTTTAATTTGTTGACATCTCTAAAATGCATGTGTATTTATTTTCTTTGTTGATATAGTTTTCTGTTAGTTCTTACATAGTAACCTTCCAGTTCAAAGGGTTTTAAAATAAAAATATTTACTATCTCTGCCCTTAAGCAAAACATAATTTAACAAAGGAACAAGTAAGGGATAAAATGTGAAGAACAAAAGTACAAACAAAATTCTTCTTAACTATTCAATATCAGTGTGAAAGGTGACACTGACTGAAGAGTACTTTTGGTTTGTATTATTATTTAAAGTTTTTAAAAATCTCCCCCAAATTTGCTATACCCATATAAATATACACAAAATATAAAGCCAAATAAAATGTTTTAAAGTACAGATGAAAATCGACTACAGTTTAAAAATGAGAGAAAAAAGATTTTTACAATCTATTACATTATGCACCATTTGATTTTTTTTTAATGCACAGGTATGCTGCTGCTACTGCTGCTACTAAGTTGCGTCAGTTGTGTTTGACTCTGTGGGACCCCATTGAGGGCAGCCCACCAGGCTCCGCTGTCCCTGGGATTCTCCAGGCAAGAACACTGAAGTGGGTTGCCATCTCCTTCTCCAATGCATCAAAGTGAAAGTGAAGTCACTCAGTCGTGTCCGACTCTTCGTGACCCCATGGACTGCAGCCTACCAGGCTCCTCTGTCCATGGGATTTCCCAGGCAAGAGTACTGGAGTGGGTGGGGTGCCATTGCCTTCTCCAGCACAGGTATAACTTCTACTTAAATATCTCCAAAGATACTTTGAAGTGAAGTGAAGTGAAGTCACTCAGTCGTGTCCGACTCTTTGAGACCCCATGGACTGTAGCCTACCAGGCTCCTCTGTCCTTGGGACTTTCCAGGCAATAGCACTGGAATGGATTGCCATTTCCTTCTACAGGGGATCTTCCCAACCCAGGGATTGAACTCGGGTCTCCCGCATTCTAGGCAGACGCTTTACCATCTGAGCCATTTAGGTGGAGTGAAAAATGTTAAGATTCTGCTGTTCTGGCTATTTATCTTTAGGAGAAAGAAGACTTTTTAACAAAAGGAGTTTAGAGAGAAGGAGTAATCAATTTAAAGTTACAAAGTGAACACATTCACTAAAAACACAGTCACTCAATTAGACTTTAAAAATGACTCTCTTGATTATATGGCATTGTGTAAATGACCACCGGTGAGAGAGAGCCCATAGTGAAAGATACTCATTTTAATTTAAAAATTAAATTTATTTCAACATTTCTGCTTTGTAAGAGCATGGGAAAACAAAAACTAAAAAGGATAGTATGTTTCATTTGCTTTAGCAATTACAGCTTAGTGACAGTAACATCATAAGTACAATGTATTAGAGAAAATAATGCTGTGATTTTGATATCTGTATGAAAACCTGAACAGGAAAAACAGAATTATATATGGTGATGAATGGAACTTACATAAGTTGTTGTTTCCAAGCTGTCTGTGTTGACCAGTACTGGAGGAGGATTTGCCTTAAAGAAAGAATTGTAAACATGTCAGGCTTAACAGGAAAATTGGTACATTACATATTCATGTTCACAAATATTAGAAGCATATGAAAGATTTGCTATTTCTCAAATTATGATTTTTATATGAAGTTTTCATATGTTAAACAATGTATCCAGTTTCTAGCACCAATGGAAAGAATTAGAAATATAGGCAGCTATTATATCTGCTTTTGAGAAATGAATGATTATTTCTGCTACAACAGAGATAATTTTGTTAAGATTTGCGAAGTTCACCAGTCTTCTCAAAAAATTCACAAATATTCTCTAATATCACTAAAAGCTCATCCCAAATTTCTTGGAAATCACTTCTTTTCTAGTCTCAAGGATCCCCTGAAGATTCCAACATTTCATCACCCAGAAAAATAATTCTGTCTCATACTGAACTGTGTTTAAACATTGGCGGAAAGGAGCCATAAAAAGAAATCCATCATAAACTTTAATTAGAAACACATTCAATGTAAAAGCCCTCAAATGTTATCAACTGCAATTACTGCTTTTCATCTGTTATCCTAGACCACTCACAGAACAACTAAGGGTCAACCACTCCCCACCCCACCAAAAGCACAAGCAGATTAACATAGATCTAATTAAGTTTAAGATGAAAAAAGCTTGGTTTTCTGCTTAAGCTGGAAAGCGTTTGTTATGAAGGTGCAACAAAATTTTAAAAATAAAATTTAATTATTACCAAATGAAAACCAGACCAAACATACTAGAAAACTGACGTGACTCCTCTTAAAATTCTTTCTTTTGTATATTTAAAAATATATAATTACCAAGTCAAATGACATTTTCAGAGAATCAAAGAGATGACTATCCTTTAAATAAATTTTAAGAGATATGCTTGCATAAATAATTGCACTGTATCCATCTAAGCTACATGAAGCAGCAAGTTAAAAATGAGTGGGGACAAGGATTATAATAAAGCACAGGGAACTATATTCAGTATATTAAAATAACCTATAATGGAAAATAATCTAAAGAAGATATATATACACATAACTAGGTCACTTTGCTGTACATCTGAAACAACAAAAAATCTTGAAAAAAACAAAATTAGTAGGGAATACTGTATTAAATACAAACATAATACTAGCTACTTTATGTGCAGCCCTACCTTTAACGGTAGTAGTCTATTTTCCAATGATTCAGTGAGAATCAAACCTAATACTATTTGTGAAACTGCTAAAAATACTATTTGTGAGAGACATTTGAGGTTTTATGAACATTAGGAATTATTCATTTCCCAATGACTACTGGGATCTCAAACTGATATTTTTAAATTAAAAAATTAATGGTACAACTTCAGCTTACATTGCTTAAGCAATTACAGAGGAAGGCAAGAAAGAACAAGGCTAATATTTAAACTTATAAAAGAAGCTATAATCTTTAAAAATTATGGCAAGAAAATCATCTGGCTTCCTCTGCTTATTACCAAAAATATAGTGGAAAAAGTTTGCTTTTACAAAAATCTAACTTATACCAAAATTATCACAACCCTAGCTGCTCATGATCACCAACTCATCATCACTGTATATGTTACCTTTTGATTCTAGTTACATAAAAATCTGGTATTAAAATACATAAAAATTATATAAAGTATTAAATTTCCTTCAAGATAGAATAATGACAATGAGAGATTAGGAGAAGGAGAGGTTATGGATCATGTAAGTGCATGAACTGAGGCATGCTGTAGTTGGGTGATAAGTATACATGGGAGTTCACTGTACTACTCCCTTTCTATTTGAACAGTTTTGAATTTTTTCATAAACTACAGCAAAATAATTATATTGAATCAAGTACTCAGCTTGTAAGAGGTTAATAATGAAGGCAGTTGTAAAATACTATGGGTTAAAGCTGTTATTAAGATATCAGCATTCACATCATAAAATTAATTTCAATTTTAAAGTTCAGTTCTGAAAAAAGAATACAGACTAGTAAAACTAATTTATAATTTTGGCTTAATGAATATGATTAGATAATTAATAATATGTACAATCAGTTTATTTGTAGATGTATCTTAGAAAGAATCTGAGTGAATGACCTCACCTGAAGGGAAAGCATAGACTTGAAACTGAACAGAAACTCAAATTGAGGATTAACAAGAATTTCATTCAAAACTAATGTCAGATTAAGCAATTTGAAAAGACCTATCACAAAATGTAGTCTAAAATAAGAGCCTATGTACATTCAGCTCAAGAAGCATGATCTGATGGCCTCAAGTTCAGCCACCAAAATAATGTTAAAAATATTTAAGACTGTGTTAGCAGAAGAGAATTAAAACATTTACCTTAAGATACATTATACTTTCACTTACTAATTTGAGGATTTCTAAATTCTTATATTATAGAATACAGAAATGGTATCTGACAAAGTAGTAATCCATCCCTCTCAAACTTGGAGGTGGTGGGAATGAGGTAGCCCAATGGGCTTGGAGGGTACAACTCAGAAAAACATACCTTAACACCAAAGCCAGAACAAGTACTTTAGATAGAAGAGATACAGAAAAATTTGGCCACGGAATCTGCTACTTTCAGATAGCTGAAATAAAGAGCATTAAAACAAAAAATACAGTAGCAAATTTGGCTAGTTTAAGACCTTGGTATCTATAACTAGGATGAGAGATAGCAGAACAGATAACATGGAATTACCAGCTTTACTTAGGGAGGAAACCAAGTAACAGCAACAAGACTTGAGGATAATCTATGTGAAAGTTACTTGTTAAGTTAGTCAAATAAGGTTACTTAAATAACCTGAAATGACACATCAAAAAGCATGATTCTAATGGCTGAGTAATACTCCATTGTGTATATGTACCACAGCTTTCTTATCCATTCATCTGCTGATGGACATCTAGGTTGCTCAGCCATTAAAAAGAATACATTTGAATCCATTCTAATGAGGTGGATGAAACTGGAGCCGATTATACAGAGTGAAGTAAGCTAGAAAGAAAAACACCAATACAGTATACTAACACATATATATGGAATTTAGAAAGATGGTAATGATAACCCTGTATGCGAGACAGCAAAAGAGACACAGATGTATAGAACAGTCTTTTGGACTCTGTGGGAGAGGGAGAGGGTGGGATGATTTGGGAGAATGGCATTGAAACATGTATCATATAAGAAACAAATCGCCAGTCTCGGTTCAATGCAGGAAACAGGATGCTTGGGGCTGGTGCACTGGGATGACCCAGAGAGATGGTAATGGGGAGGGAGGTGGGAGGGGGGTTCAGGATTGGGAACACGTGTACACCCATGGCGGATTCATGTTGATGTATGGCAAAACCAATACAGTGTTGTAAAGTAAAAGTAAAAAAAAAAAAAAAAAAAAAGGCATGATTCTAGATCTCTCTCTACCTCACTCTACCATTTAATGACTTTAAATATACAGGTAAATCACAAGTACTAATTATTGAAACTTATTTCTTCCATCTATAAAGAGACATGCCTTTAACCAAAAGGACTCTGTGACAATTCAGTAAGGTAATATTAAAAACAAAACAAAAAACTGTGTTGTAAACCACAGAAACCTATTGCTAATCCATTATACTTACTAATAGTATATTCCACTATATATGTCTCAACAATAATATATGTCTCAGACAATAATGAAATCCTATGATTCACTCAGAAATGGGGGGGCGGGTGATAGGAAAGGGGCAGGATATACCAGAAACAGAAACTAACCAACCCCTAAAAAATATGACCCACGAATTAATAATAAGGCTTAAGAAACACAGTTTTGATCATCCAACTTTTAGAATGTTATTTCATTAATAAAGGGCCTCATAAGTCTGCTGCTGTTAACATACTGCAGCATCCTAATCCAATTTCAGAGAACAATATTACACCTTAAAAATTTTGTGTTAAAATAATTCTAAGATTCAGTTATTCAAAAACAGGCCAAAATTAGTTTAGAAAATGCTTTTATGCTATATACTGTAGTTCTCCTTCTTAGCATTTATTGGGGTTTCATTATATTATTGGTTTAATATCTCTCTCTTTCTCCCCTACTAAATTATAAACAAGTATTTCTCCAATAAAAAACTCATAAACCCCAGAGAGTAGTACATCTTGGATTCTAATTTGGCACACACAGCATTGAAAGTTAACGCCATCACGTTAGTGACCACTATATATATATAAGTTAAAGTGACTGTAAAAACAAATAGGACGAATTCTGGAACAATGACAGATTAAAAAGTCCCACAAATTTGCTTCTCCACCTAGATGACGACTGTACTGGCAAAATGCAATTGTCAGTGTGACATAAGCATTTTGGAATTCTGTAGTCTATTGAGGGCTTGCAACTTCCAGAAGTTATTAGATGTCAAACTGTGGTTAATCCAGCAGTGTTGCAGCTACCCAATTCCCATCCTTCATAATCTGTTCCTAGAGCAGCTGGCACAAAGCCTGCACAAGCCAGGGCAGAGTAGGCAGAGAGACGGCAGCCAAAAAGGACCCTGTTCTTCAAATATAGGGAAATCTGTGTTCTGGTTGCTACCTCTGATCACAGAGGTTTCAAAGAGGCAGTGGCCATTATTGCTGAGCCTCCCCCAAGTAATATAAATCCCTCCCCCTCTGGCTGAAGTGACTCCTAGTTTTAAAGGGCAAGTGTCTCCTCCCATAATTTCATTTGTCTCTTTCCCCTTTTGAGAATCAGACACTGAAGATTAGAATATTCAAAAACAACCACATATATGAGGGAAATCACAAAGTCATTGTGCATGCCTGGGGAAGGTGTAGGCATAGAAAAAAAATCAGAGAAGATTTTAAGGTTATCGCATAAGCTGATTTTTAGCACAAAGATAGCCTACAGCAATCAAAAACTCAAAAACAAAAATACCCAGCAAACTTTAAATCTGATTTCCAGAAAAATCATAAGATTCAAATGTTCAATTTCCAACAAAAAATATCAAAAGGCATGCAAAGAAATAGGAACATATGTTCCATCCAAAGGAGGGAGAGTGAAGAAAAAAGAAACTGTCTCTGAAAAAGAGCTGGTGGCATATCTATTAGACAAATGATTTAAAGCAACCACTGTAATATCCAAAGAACTAAAAGACACGGTGCACAAGGTCAAGAAAAGAATGTATGAACAAAACGGAGAAAGCAATAAAAGACAGAAATCCTAAAGAGAAACCAAAAGGAAATTCTGAAGCTGAAAAGTGAAGTAATCGAAATGAAAAAGTCACTAAAGCAGATGTGAGCAGGCAGAATTAGGAAACCTGAAGATAGGATGATGTAAATTCTTAAGTCTGAGAACAGAAAGACTGAAGAAAAGTAACCAGTCTAAAGAGACTTGTGGGCCATCATTAAGCAGACCAACGAACATTGCGGGAGTCCAAGAGAGAGATCAAAGGGCAAGAGACAATATCTGAAGAAATAATGGGTAAAACATTCCCAAATCTGATGAAAGACATGAACATAAACAATCAAAGAAGCTGAAGAAACTCAAGGTAGGATGAACTTGGAGAGATTCACACTCACACACATTAAAATCAAACTGCTGAAAGACAAAGAGAAAATTGTGAAAGCAGTACGACAAAGTGACTCAATATACAAGAGCTCCTTTGAGGTCAGGAAACACTGGGCTGGTATATTCAAAGTACTAAAAGAAAAACACTGTCAACCGAGAACCCAGTAACTGGCAAAATAATCTCGCAAATATGAGGGAGAAATTATGACATTCTCAAATAAACAAAGCTGAGGGAGATCATTACTTATAGACTGGCCCTGAAAAAAATGCTAAAGCGAATCCTACATGTAGAAATGAAAGGACACAAAACAGTAACTCTAGGTGTCTGAAGAAATAAAGACCTTGGTAATAAGGATAAATACAAAAAAACTCTTTGTTGTCTTAATAGTGTTTTGTAACATCACTTTTTGTTATCTATATAATTTAAGAGACTAATATTTTTTAAACTATATTTTAAAGAAGTGGACATGTTAGTCACTCAGTCATGTCTGACTCTTTGTGACCCCGTGGATCCTCTACCCATGGGGTTTTCCAGACAAGAATACTGGAGTGGGTTGCCATGCCTGATCCTGGGTCAGGAAGATCCCTGGAGAAGGGCATGGCAACCCACCCCAGTGTTCTTGCCTGGAATTTTATATTTTAAAAGTTAGTCTAAAAGTGAATTATTCATACAGAAGCAATGTCAACATCAGTAAATAACTAAAATCAATTAATAGCCCAGAAGTTAATATCATAATAACTTTGCTTTGTAATTTCACATTTATTTTCTACATAATTTAAAACATGAATGCATTTAAAAATTGTTAGTTTACGTTTTTGTACATATAATGTATAAAGTTGTAATTTTGTGACATAAACAACTGAGAGGGATGAGGATGTAACTGTTAAGAGGAGCAGAGTTTTTATATATCATTAAAGTTAAACTGATATAAATTTAAATTTGAGTGTTATAACTTCAGTATATTAAATGTAATCTCCATGGTAACCACAGAGAAATTAGCTACAGAATATACATAAAAAGAAAAATGAAAGGAATTTAAACATTTCACTACATATATAAAAATTAAAAAATCAACCAAACAAAAAATAAGACAATGCAGGAAATGCAGGAAATAAACCTATAATAAATATAGAAAATAAATAACAAAATGACAGAAGCCTCTCCTTATCAATAATTACTTTAAATGCAAATTGCTTAAACCCTCCAATCAAAAAAAGGCAGAACGGATAAATCCACATGACCCAACAATATTTTCTGCAAGAGACTTCATTGAGATTCAAAGATGCAAACAGGTTGAAAGTGAAAGGATAGAAGAAGATATTCCATGCAACTAGCAACTAAAAGATAGGAGTCACTATATTAATATTAGATAAAATAGAAGTTAAATTTAAAAAGTTACAAGGGACAAAGGACATTACATATTAATAGAAGGTTTAATACAGTAAGAAAATAAAACAATTAACATTCAAGTACCTAATGATATACCATCAAAATCTATGAAATAGAAAGTGACAGAATTAAAGAGAGTAAACAGTTTTACAAATAGTAGTTAAAGATTTCAATGTCCTGTTCAAAATAATGTGTAAAATAGCCAGACAAAAGATAAGTACAGAAAAAAATGACTTAAATGACACAATAAACCAATGTGACCTAACAGACATGTTTGGAACACTCTGCCCAACAACAGGATACATTCTTTTCAAGTGCATTTGGATCATTCCCAGAATACACCGTGTTAGGCCACAATTATGTCTCAATAGATTTAGTAAGAAAGTTGTCATACAAAGTATGTTTTATGTCAAAAATGGATGAAGATAGTAAGCAATAATAGAAGCAAACTGGAAAATTCACCAAGTTGTGGAAATTAAATGACATACTATTAAGCAATGAATCAAATAAATAATAGAGAAAATGAGGCCAATAGTTATTTTTTTAAAAGATCAGCAAACTGACAAACTTTTAGTTAGACGGACTAAGGGAAAAGGAGAGAACAATAAATTATTAAAATCAGAAATGACAGTGGGAACACTATTGTTAATTCAATAGAAACAAAAAGGATTATAGAGTTATGAGCAAGTGTAAGCCAACAAACTGGGTAACTTACACAAAATGGAAAAACTCCTACCAATGAGGAATCATGAAGAGAAAATTTTAATACTTTACTCCTTGGAAGAAAAGTTATGACCAACCTAGATAGCATATTCAAAAGCAGAGATATTACTTTGCCAACAAAGGTCTGTCTAGTCAAGGCTATGGTTTTTCCAGTGGTCATGTATGGATGTGAGAGTTGGACTGTGAAGAAAGCTGAGCGCCAAAGAATTGATGCTTTTGAACTGCGGTGTTGGAGAAGACTCTTGAGAGTCCCTTGGACTGCAAGGAGATCCAACCAGTCCATTCTGAAGGAGATCAGCCCTGGGATTTCTTTGGAAGGAATAATGCTAAAGCTGAAACTCCAGTACTTTGGCCACCTCATGCGAAGAGTTGACTCATTGGAAAAGACTCTGATGCTGGGAGGGATTGGGGGCAGGAGGAGAAGGGGACGGCAGAGGATGAGATGGCTGGATGGCATCACTGGCTTGATGGACATGAGTCTGAGTTGAACTCCAGGAGTTGGTGATGGACAAAGAGGCCTGGTGTCCTGCGATTCATGGGGTCGCAGAGTCGGACACAACTGAGCGACTGAACTGAACTGAATTAATAAGGAATTGAATCAGTAATCAAAAATCTCCTGACAAAAGCCCTTAAAATCTGATTGTTTTCCTGGTGAAATCTACCAAACATTTGAAGAACTACCATCAATTTTTCTCAAGTTCTGCCCTAAAATTGAAGAAGAAGGTATACTCCCCAACTTATACTTTAAGGCCAGCATTATCACTGTAAGAAAATTGCACACCAATATCCCTTATGTATACTGATCCAAAAATCTCAAAAAAATTGTATTCAGCATTATACTAAGAGGTTTATATACCATGAACAAGTAGGATTTATTCCTGGATTGCAAGGATGATTCAACACAGGAAAATTGACCAATGTAACATACCACATCAATAGAAAGAAGAGGAAAGAAAGAAAAAAAAAGAAAAACCAACATGATCATCTCAATCTATGCAGGAAGTATGTGACAGTATTAAATATTTTAACTAAGAATATAAGGAAACCACCACCACATATTAAAGGTCATATATGAAAAACCTACAGTAAACATCATACTTCCATGGTGAAAGACTGAAAACTTTCCCTCGAATATAAAAAACAAGTCAAGCCGGCCCACTTTCACAACTTCTATCTAACAAAGGACTGAAAATCAGTCAATTAAACAAATAAGAAGAAAAATTATTCAGCAGCTTCAGCTGCAAGCAACAAATTCTGGTAAATTCTCTTTTCAATTTTTATTCTATTATAAATATTTTCTATTTCCTTGCTATGGCTTCTTAGACATACCCATCATTTAAAAGTAGACATTTAATTTCTAAATACATGAGATTTTAAAGTGTCTGATATTAATTTCCCATTCTGATATTATTTTCTCATTTAAATGCTTTCTTCTCTATAATCACCCTCTGTTTTTCCAGTCTTCTAACTTTATTAAAGTTTTCGATCCCTCTTTGTAAATGTTACATTGTATTTGAAAATATGTGGGCTATTTTCAAGTATCTTTTGATACTGATCTCTAACATAATTCTACAAGGATAAGATAACTGTATGATTTCAGTATCTTTAGACCACCCATTTTTTGCACCTGGTCTTATGTCCCTGGATATGTTCCAGTGTCTCCTCGTTTATAATCTATGGGAATTTGAACAGAATTTGTATCCTACTGTTGTGTGAAAACTGTATAAATCTTAATTATGTTGAACTGGTGAAGAGTGCTTTTCAAGACTACTATATCCTTCTACTTCTCTGTATATTCATTCTATTAATTTTTGAGAGTTTGATATTGAAACTCCAACTAAAATTCTTAATTTAACTATTAAAAAAAATTGTAATATGTAATAGAACTACATATAACCATGCTCTGTATTTTCCAAGTCTCTTGTAAATGTGTTATCATATTTTCATAATTTTTAAAAATGGCCAAAACAAGGGGTAGTCTGACCCTCCTTTCTGTTTCCCCATAAAGCATGAAATAAATTTCCCAAATGAAAAAAAGAAAACTATCTGTTTGCAAATAATATGATCATACATGTAGAAAACTCTGAAGGAACCACACAAAAGTCTGTCAGAACTAATACTTAGCAAAGTGGCAGTAAATGGTCTACATACAAAAATCAGTTGCATTCCTATATACAAACAAGCTGGCAAGAAAACAAAAACAATTCAATTTACAACAGTATCAAAAAGAATAAAAACAGTTAGGAATGAACTTAGCCAACCCTCACATTCATACATGATGACTGGAAAAACCATAGCCTTGACTAGACGGACCTTTGTTGGCAAAGTAATGTCTCTGCTTTTCAATATGCTGTCTAGGTTGGTCATAACTTTCCAAGGAGTAAGCGTCTTTTAATTTCATGGCTGCAATCACCATCTGTAATGATTCTGGAGCCCCCCAAAATAAAAGTCTGACACTGTTTCCACTATTTCCCCATCTATTTCCCATGAAGTGATGGGACCAGATGCCATGATCTTCATTTTATGAATGTTGAGCTTTAAGCCAATTTTTTCACTCTCCTCTTTCACTTTCATCAAGAGGCTTTTTAGTTCCTCTTCACTTTCTGCCATAAGGGTGGTGTCATCTGCATATCTGAGGTTATTGATATTTCTCCCAGCAATCTTGATTCCAGCTTGTGCTTCTTCCAGCCCAGCATTTCTCATGATGTACTCAGCATAGAAGTTAAATAACCAGGGTGACAATATACAGCCTTGACATACTCCTTTTCCTATTTGGAATCAGTCTGTTGTTCCATGTCCAGTTCTAACTGTTGCTTCCTGACCCGCATATAGGTTTCTCAAGAGGCAGGTCAGGTGGCTGGTATTCCCATCTCTTTCAGAATTTTCCACAATTTCTTGTGATTCACACAGTCAAAGGCATTGGCATAGTCAATAAAGCAGAAATAGATGTTTTTATGGAACTCTCTTGCTTTTCCCATGATCCAGCAGATGTTGGCAATTTGATTTCTGGTTCCTCTGCCTACTAACACATATATACAGAATCTAGAAAGATGGTATTGAAGAATTTATTTGCAGGGCAGCAGTGGAGCAACAGACATAGAAAACAGACTTATGGACAAGGGCAGAGGGGAGGAGAGCGTAAGACGTATGAAAGAGTAACATGGGAACTTACGTTACTGTATGTAAAATAAATTGCCAATGGGAAATTGCTGTATGTCTCAGGAATCTCAAACAGGGGCTCTCTATCAATCTAGAGAGGTGGGATGGGGAGGAGATGGAAGAGAGGTTCAAGAGGGAGGGGATGTATGTATACCAATGGCTGATTCATGTTGAAGCTTGACAGAAAACAACAAAATCCTGTAAAGCAATTATCCTTCAATAAATAAATACAAGCCATTCAACGTATCTCTGTACCACTCTAAATAATAAGCATGATAATTTTCATATTTTCATAAAATTTAAATGACATGATCAATATAAAAGTACTCTGAAAGTTTAAAGTTCTAAAAATAATATGAGAATATTTTAAAAATTTATCATCTTTCTAGCTATCTATCTGTCCTCAAACTCACTTTGAAATAGACAAGTGTTAGCCCCCATTTTTAATAGATGAAGGGAGTATAAAACTCAGAGATGTTGAACAATTTGAGTCACAAAGCAGGACTAGACTCTAAATCTCAAATCTTCTGTTTCTATTTCTATTATCTCCCGATGCATCCAAAGTATAAAGTAGTAGATCTTTAGAAGAAAAACTGTATTTATTTAAAATGTTAAAATCAGGTTATATATAAGATTGGATTTAAAAATTCATTTGGGGACAAATATTTTAATCACTTTTATTAATTTTATAATGTAATGTTATATTCAATTACTCAGGTATACACACACTTATTCTGCAAAATGAGGCACACCCACGGCCTTCTCATGTAAAACAAAACAAATTATTCAACTATTCTACATAGAGTTTTGTAAGTATATTTAAAACCTAAAATGAGGTTAGGTAATATAAATAAGCCTCTCCTGTTTGTTTTTAAACTTGCTCCCTAGTTTACTGTCTCAAGCAAATATGAAGTAACAGTAATGATACAAATAGCCACGATCAAGTGCCATTATTATTCCTTCAATCACTGTAAAACATCTCAAGTAAGTACTACTATCATCATCAGTGTTACAGGTGAGTAACGAGATCAAGGTTAAGTAAATTGCTCAATTACACAGCTAGTAAGTGGTAGGAAAGTGAAAAAGTATTAGTTACTCAGTCATGTCTGACTCTTTGTGACCCCACGGACTATAGCCTGTCCATGAAATTGTCCGGGCAAGAATACTGGAGAG
Source organism: Capra hircus (assembly GCF_001704415.2). Lineage (NCBI taxonomy): Eukaryota > Metazoa > Chordata > Mammalia > Artiodactyla > Bovidae > Capra > Capra hircus. The sequence goes on from NC_030808.1 coordinate 71,380,312, forward strand.
GGCAGGAAGTGGTAGAACCAGAATTCTAAACCAGATCCATCCAACTTTATTTATAATTACAAGATTATGCAATCTCTAAACAATTTTCAAGTGTAGTGTGATACTAAGCTAGGGACATTTGGAATAAATAAATCAGAGAACTTCTGAACAGGAGAGGACTGGTTCCTAACTGAATATAAGAGCAGAAATTACTTCAAAATTTCAAAGGGTTCTAGAAAACCATTTTGACATCAAAAGGCAAACTGAGGTGACATGACCAGAATAAACTTTCAAGTCTCCTACTTCAAAAAATATTGTGCTACTAAATCTTAGTTACTTGGAAGAACGTTACATTATTACAATAACCCTTTGTCTATGTAAAATTATATTTTATAATTTATAAATTCAATTTCTCTTTGCACTGTACAGAAAATATCCATCCGGACTTATCTATTCAATTCTTGGTAGTTTCATAATTTGACTTTTTGTGATTTTTGTTTTAGTGTAATATCTATATTTCCCCTAGAATCTTACTTTGTATAATGTTCTTACTGATTTTCACTTTTTAAGAGAGGAGAAGGGCACTGAGATGAGAACAATGAAAGGTGATAACCCATTTTTCCCCTTAACAGTACTTATTTTGACATAGCAAAAACACCATTTTTACTAGATTTTATGCTACAGGTCAATAATAGTAAAATTACCTAAAGATCCATTTGTTTACACATTAAAATGAGATAAAGACCTTTGGTGTAAAAGATCTCCATTATCCTTTTGTGATTTTACCTTTGGATAACTCTGTTGGTAGTGTAGTTACTGTCTTAACAAGCCGTCCCTTGGAACTACTAAAGCTCTGAAAGCTACAAATATTCAGATTCTCTGACATTTGGCTATTACCTCATTGTATTTTTTGACTGTTACATGTTAACTTAAAAAGATAAATTCATGATTTTAGAGTATTTTTACATTTACAGAAAGTTGCAAAGATACCATAAATAGTTCCCAAAGACTTTATATACATCAGTGATTATTTTTCAATAATAAATGTGAAGTATATTATCCCACCAAATGACAGAAAGATTATTTCCAAAGATCAACATATACTGGAAAACAAAATGCTATATATAAAAGGACACATATAGTACAAGATCAGGAGGGACAATTATTTTTACTATCTCTAGAAAATAAACAACCCAAAGGAAATAAATTTTAAAATTGTTTTGAACAGACTTACATGTATAAAAGGCGTGATAACAAATCTAAGGAGGTTCAATACAATGAAGTTTAGAATGTATCTTTTCTGTAGATAACCTCATAAAATGGCAAATATTGAACCCATCTTATATTAAATACCAGACATTTAACTCCCTAAAAATATTATTTGAAGTCCAAAGTGTGTTACCAAATCTAACAAAGAAACAGTTGAAATGACCTGAAAAGAATACAAATGAAACCATTAAGAACAAATAAAATTTTTATAAAGAAAAAAGAAACTAATAAAAACCTGTGGTATGATGGGTAGGATGACAGTATTCTCAGCAGGGACTGGCAGGACAGGGATCACAGGGACAGTGGGAGAAGAGGGAGATACAGCTTCTGTTGGCTAAAAATCATCAATGACAACAAATCAGGAAAAATATAAAATAAAAGGGAAACATATAACAGAAAGTTTCGTCACAAAGATAAACTATAGTTTTCAGAAATAACTAAAATAGGTAAAATAACATATTACTTCAATTTAAATGAGAAAATGCTCTTAGAAGTAATTATACCACCAATAATAATTTTAATGACTCCAGTTAAAGTAAGTGACTACTCTTTAGATGCTTAAATGAAAATAATAAAATATAATGATTTAACAATCCTCCTCCACTGGGAGATAAGACACTTGCTTCACAGACTAGAAAATATTTTTATAGCATTCAGGATATATTTGACCACTTGCTTACGTGCATTTAAAGAATCAATTACTCTCATGATTAATTCAATTATTTTTTAAAAAGATGTAAATGGAACACAGAAAGGGTGTCTTCTAAAAGTACCAATCTCTGTTACCTGGATTAATTCATAAATATTTGCTATATCAATGACATATTCTATATAAGAATTATTAACCTCATATCCTATATAAAACCTCATATCCTATACAAAACCTGGAAATTAATTGATGACCTAAATATAAGCATTAAAATCACAAAATTCTTTGAAGAAATCATAGGGATAAACCTGGATTTAACAATGGATTCTTAAATATGATATCAAAAGCAGAAATAAAAAAAATTAGACTGCATCAGAATGCAAACCTTTTGTGAAGCAAATGGCATTATCAAGAAAGGGAAAACAACATACAGAATGGGAGAAAATCTTGCAAACTGTACATCTGATGATGGTTTCACATGAAGAACAGATCAAGAACTCACCATAAAAAGACAATTAAAAAATGGGCAAAGGACCTGGAACAGACATTTTCCAAAGAGGATACACATAAGCACCAAAGTTCTTGGCAACACTACAACAGCCAGGACATGGGAGCAGTCTAACTGCCCATCAGCGGGTGAACGGATAAAGAAGATGTGGCACGTATGCACAACAGGGCGCTACTCAGCCATAGAAAGAGCAAAACCGGGTCATCTGTAGAGACGTGGACGGACCTAGAGTCTGCCATTCAGAGTGAAGTCAGTCAGAAAGAGAGAGGCAAGTACCCTATTTAATGCATATATGTAGAATCTAGGAAAAGGGCACAGAGGAACCTATCTGCAGGGCACAAACAGAGACACAGACATAGGGAACACACAGATGTATGGACATGGGGTGAGGTGGGGTGGCAGTGGGATGAACTGGGAGATTGGGATTGACGTACACTGACGTGTAAAACAGATAGTGGGAACCTACAGCATGGCACAGGGAGCTCAGCTTGGTGCACGCGGTAACCCGTATGGATGGAATGGGGGTGGGGGTGGGGGAGGCTCCAGAGGGAGGGGCATATGTATAAATATAGTTGATTCACTTCATTGTACAGAAGAAACTATGACAACATTTAAAAGCAACAAAACCCCAATTAAAAAAAAAAACAATAAGCAATGACAATCTATTCAACATTATTATTCATTAGGGAAATGTAAATCAAAGTGACAAAGACATATTACCTCACACCACTAGGAGGCAATAATAAAAAAGTAAAAACAAAAACAGAAAGTAACAAATGTTGGCAAGGATATGCAGAAATTGGAATCATCAAAACCTGCTGGTGGGAATGGAAAATGGTGCTGCCACTATGGAAAACAGTTTGGTTTGGCAGTCCTTCAAAAAAAACTACCCCTAGGATTACCATATGACCCACCAATTCTACTCCTAGGTAAATACTTAAAAGAGCTGAAAACTGGGACTTGAATACTTTACCCTAGTGTTCAGTGATGCATTATTCACAATAGCCAACAGGTGGAAACAACTCAAGAGTATCCATCAACAGATACAGAGATATAAAACATGGTGTGTACACACACACACACACACACACACACACACACACACACACACAGAGGATAGTCATTCAGCCATAAAAAGGGATGAAATTCTGGTATCTGCCACAACATGGACAAACCTTGAAAACATTATGCTAAGTGAAATTAACCAGATACAAAAGGTCAATATTTTGTGATTCCACTTATATTTAGAATAGGTAAATTCATGTAAAGTAGATTAGAAGTTACCAGGGGCAAGAGAGAGATGAATGTAAGGAGTTTACTGCTTAGGGGTTACAAAGTAAGTTTGAGATAGTGAAAAGGTTTTGGAAATAGATAGTGGTAAAAGCTGCTCAATACTGGAAATGTAACTGATGCCACAGAATTGTGAAGTTAAAATTGGTTAAAATGGCAAATCTTATGTTAGATATACTTTATCACAATTAAAGACCTCAAAAATATTTTAATGCAGAAAAGCAGATCCCTTCACAGTGCTGTTGGATATATAACTTCATACAAACTTTACAAAAAGCAATCTAACAGCTTTAAAAATGTTGAACTCTTTGACTTAGTAATTCTGTTAGTCTATCCTGAGGGAAGCTTGGCATGCTGTAGGCCATGGGGTCGCAAAGAGTTGGACATGACTGAGCGACCGAACTGAATTCTAAGGCCATATTTAAAAAGCAAAGGTATTAATATTCAATATATTCTTTTGAACATTGTATTTTGGAAAATGCAAAATATCCTAAATATAAGGTGTTGGAATGGTTGCACAAATAATGATAATTTCATAAGATTAAATACTATGCCCCAGAGAAGGGCACAGCAACCCACTCCAGTATTCTTGCCTGGAGAATTGCATGGACAGAGGAGACTGGTGGGCTACAGTCCATGGGGTCACAAAGAGTCGGACATGACTAAAGTGACTTAGCATGCAAATACTATGCATCAATTAATAATCATCTGTAAGAACAGTCTATAAGTCATATAGGATATTGCCTATGGCATGACATTAACTAAAAAATGGAAGATAAAAATTTTATTTAAAAAATGGAAAGAAATGTTTGATAAGTTAACCTCTGAGGACAGGATTATGAATAGTTTTTCCCCCTGCCTCTATTTTGAATTCTACTTTTCCAGTTGTCAACAATGAATATATAGTGATGCTATAATGCATGGTGAGGGATGGAAGATCTATTCCTATTAAGAGAAAAACAATTATAATATTTTACCATCTCATTTTCTAGAAAATAAACTGAAAATGTGTTTCACATTAATTGTTCAAAAAGATGCTAAAAATTTCAATCATTTTTATAAGACTATTAGAGTTGAAGAAGCTAGGGATCAAGTTTAACCCTTCATTTTACAACTGAGCTTAAGCTCACAGAAGTGAACTTGTGAGGAATGAGGAAAAGATCTGCTAGGCTATTGTTACCTGGATATCCTGTAGAAAGAAATTATAGGCCATTAGATATTGTTTCCTTTTTTCTTTCTTTATAATATTACCAATTTAAATGAGTTCTCTGTTTTTAAAGATGGAAAAGTTACAGAGATGGACAACGGTGATGGCTGCACAACACCATGAATGTATTTATTGACACTGAATTAACTGTACTTAAGTGTACTAAGAAAGGTTAAAATGGTAAAATTTTGTTACATATATTTTATCACAATTAAAAATAAATTAGGAATAAAGTCTCTGTCTGTCTTACTTGGGATTCCAGCCACCATTAATATATATTCTTCCTATAGGGGAAAAAAAAGTTGAATTCCATATTATGAGCTTAAAATAAATAATTTAGATGCTACCAATTCTCAATGGAATATTTATAACTTTTTAAAAATGTATGAAAAACCCAAGAGATTCTGACTCCTAATTTACGACAAAGAGAAAAAGATCGTTTTAAAGAATTTAAGTGAAGTCAGTCAGATAGAAGAAGACAAATACCACATGATTTCACCAAAAAAACAGAACAAACAAAATGAAAACATAGAAAACAGAGACTCACAGACACAGAGAACAAATGCACAGACGCCGAAAACGGAGGGAGTTGGCGGGTGGATAGGTGAAGGAAATTAAAAGGTATAAACCTTTAGTTACGTAAGTCACAGGGATGTAATATACAGCACAAAAAGTAAGGTCAGTAATATCAAAACTTTGTATGGGGAGAGATGGTTACCAGACTTACTGTAGTGATCATTTCATGATGTATGCAAACATCAAATCATTTAGTACACTCAAACCAACATAATATTGTTCAACTATACTTCAATTATTCTAGAAAACTACTGCTGAATCAACTGAATATACATATAGAAAATGAAATGAACCTTTACCCTACTACCTTACACCATATGTAAAATTCCAGATGGTTTACTGTCATATTAACAGAAGTACAAAAATTATATTTCTAGAAGGTAGCAATGATAGAATATAATTAGGATCTTGATGTAGGCAAGCACAGGTTGTTGAAGTCAGCAGAGTGAGGCAGCATCTGTGCGCAGGGAATGGACGGGTGCAGAAGTGGTGCTGGAGTTTAAGCAGGATGAAGAGGATATCACACGTGGGCAGGCAGTGGCAGAGGCCTGGTATTTTTGTTGGATCCCAAGTGTGACAGAGTGTCTGTGTGCCATGAAGTATAGAGGCCTCAGTGGAACAAGATGGGGATATCTCTTTGATCTTGATTGAGCAGGGTGGGAAGGATGTCCGCTAAGAGCATCAACAGTGATAGGAGGTTGCTGACATACCTGAGACTTGATCCAATAAGTAAATATATATATAAAGGATAGTGGGAGCAAGGGTTCTCACGTCAGAGAATGGAGTTGCAAACATGGAAAGGGAGAAAATCAGCATGAAATCTATGGTTCTAGACTAGATTTGGAGGCACTCATATGACAGCATGGTTTTCAATATATATAGAAAACACAGAAATAAATATGTGTTTACATATACATGTGTACCCTTGCTCCGTCTACAGAGAACATCTGGGAGCAGTAAGACCTCAATAGCATGAAAATACCTACCACTCAGATCTTGGCTTATAAAAATCCATTCTCTATTTTTTTTTAAAAAAGGAATCTTTGGAGAAATGACTCCAGAGCTAGAGCCTAGAACTTTCTGCCATGCCAGAAAATAAGGAGGTGCTCAAAGAATTGATGAGGCATGACAAAGGACACAGAAATCAGCTTGCTGAGGCTCTTATCAGTTACACTGGGAACGATGTGAGACTCAGATAACAATAACAATGGCATAAAGTGAAGTTGCTCAGTTGTGTCCAACTCTTTGCGACCCCATGGACTGTAGCGCACCAGGCTCCTCCATCCCTGGAATTCTCCAGGCAAGAATACTGGAGTGGGTTGCCATTTCCTTCTCCAGGGGATCTTCTGGACCCAGGGATCGAACCCAGGTTTCCCGCAGTGCAGGCAGACGCTTTAATCTCTGAGCTACCAGGGCAGACCCCTATGATGACATCAGTCAGTATGATGGCATAAACCCCACTGAATTAAAGAGGACTCCAAGAGTCTACACTTTTATAAATAACTACATAACAATGAAATGAATAGAGAGAAAAGCACATTTCCTTACAGTAGATGCCAATCAAAAATGTAGAAGGAATGACAGAGTCACAAAATTACAATCTGGCAACCACCACACTAATAACTCATTTAAGAAACATCAACAAACGTTAAGGCTTCCACTGCTGCTGAATGACCCTTCCATTTCATTCTAGTGGAATTAAGTTTGAGTGGGAGACACACACACAGACACACATGTATCTCCCCTACAAACTTTTATTAATTACAGTGAAGAAATCTAGCAGATACTATCTTAACCAAAGTTAACATCATCAGGGATGGGACAAATCAAAATCATATGTCACCTGATGGGATGTAATCAGATTATATCACTTCTGGGACATTCTTATCAAAGATGAATAACCTGAACATTAAACATCAGACAAACCCATGTTGAGTGATAAACTACAAAATAACTGGCTGTAGTCATCCAAAGTATCAGAGACAAGAAAGTCTAACATTTATCATATTTAATTTTTTAAAACAGCTTTGTTAAGGTATAACTGATATACAAGAAATTGTACTTTTAAATGTATACAATTTAATGAGTTTGAACATATGCAAACACCTGTGAAACAATTACCACAATCAAAGTAAGAGACATATCTAAAACCTATAAGGAGTTTCTTTTTGCCTCTATAATAGAGTCAGATATTAGCTAATTAATAATCCACTTTAACATAAAAAAGACAAAGCTATATGCTTATAACAAATTTCAAGGCCAAGCATAAACACTTCCTCCATTAGGCAGCTGTTCTCAAAAACCCTTTATGATATACTATAAATTCTTCAATATTACATTGTAATACTGGCTCTGAACCTATTCCAAATATATTTCCTTTTGACAGAATCCTTTAAAGGATCTGAATACCATTTTTTAAAATCTTAAACAAAACGTACACCATCTGATTCTACCCCACTCTCTATTAGGGCACTGAGCAAGTGCTTTGAAGAAGAACATATACCTCTGCCTCTTTCTTAAGAAAGGAAAATACTGCTGAGAAGTCTTCAAAAACAAATGCATATCAACACACATAATTTCCTAGCTACAATCAATAACCAGTTTGAGTCACAAAGGATTATGCAACAACTAAATAAGTCATTTAGTTTGCATGAAACAAAATACTTCCCTAAACAAATAATATCTAGTCAAATGAAGGTTGAGTGATGAGGAACAGTATAGATGTTAAATATGATAACAGAGTAAAAAGAAGAGACGAGGATATTTTGAGTGCAGGATTGAGAGCATGGTAAAATTCTGGTGAGCTGTATGAGATGATTCTAAATTGGAAAATGTCAAACTTAAGACTCTAATATGAATGATGAGGCAGCAATATACAGTAACCATTACATTTGGGTTATTATAGAAAAGAAATTCAGCCTAAGCATTTGAAACTTGAAAAATCTTACATACATATTTTATTAGACAATATGACTTTCAGGCCATCATCCTTTTTCTGTTCCATTTGTATCACGCAATAAGATCAGCTCCAAAGAGTTTTAGTTTTTTGTTTTTTTTTTAAATCTTCACCATGTGACTAACAACAGTCTCAGTTGTTTCTATCCATAGCAACACCATGGAATCATTAGCCTCTGAGGCCTCCTTCAGAGACTTGTTTCCATGACAACAGAGACTATAATATTAACACTGTCTCAAAGAATACTGCAGAAAATGGTAAATTCCCATACGGTACCTGGATTGTACAAATTTTAAAAGTACTTTTTAAATGCCAGTATCAAATTGATGGCTTTCTGAAAAATGTTTTAACTAATTTTTAGAGATACTTGTTATTTATTCATAGTTTTACATTTTAAATTTGATGTAAGAGCTTAAAATTATGAAAGCAGCTTTTAGAAAGATTTTGATAAAAAGTGGTCTGAAGCCTCATGAGGTATTAGCCACATGCTTAACATGTACTGCACATCTACATTTATGACTGTGTACCTCCTTCCTTCACTTGCACTCACTCCACTCAATACATGAAAAAATATATATATAGACAGAGAATCCTTACCTTTAATAAATCCCTTCTGCCTGAAATAGCTAAAGTGGTTTTTTATATGTGCATATGAATACTGTCTGATACAGGAAGAAACAGAAGGAATAATTAGGAGGCTGCTATGATAATCCAGCTGAGAGGTGATCAGTAGCTTCAACCAAATGATGGTAATGGTGAAAATGGACATGAGTAGTCAAATAAAGATAATTTTTGAATGTAGAAATGGTACCTATATGACTGATGGGAAGCTGGGAAGGATTACTAAGAATAACAACAACAATGGCCACTAAAAATTATCTTTTATATCATAGTCAGATCCAACCATAAAAGATTTACAATGCTTTCTGAACATATTTTTCTTAACTTTTTCTCACTTATAGTCTCATAAAACTTATAGTGCTCATAAAATTAAATTCTAAAGAAAGACAACTAATACCATACTACCAGGTAATGAGCTTAGAATACCCACAAAGATTCAACAAGTGCTAAGTAAATTTATAGCATATTTAAGGAAAATTAAATAAATGAATTAGCAGATCTTTTGTTATCAATATCTTCAAGAAAAATAATTACCCCCACGCCACTGTTGGTCTATAAGAATTTTCCTTCTTTTTTTGGTTTTTGTATGGTATAGTTTAATATTTTAATTAAGTTCCTTTGTTTAAATTTCTACAATGTGGTATTGAGACATGTTTCTTTGAATAAATGTCAAAGAAAATATCTAAGAGGGAAAGAGAAATCAAGGAGAAGAACTGCAAGCTTTTCTTATGTTTATAGAAGGATAAAATGCAGCACAATAAATTTACCAAAACCGTTTGGGAATCACTGTACTCAACAGGGGTCCAGAACCTTCAAAGTAAGTTTTTGTCACTGCTTAGATCTGGTTCCTATTTGATTCAAATGCTCATTTTGCCACATTTACTCCAAATAGTACATTCAATATAAACTCCATAACATGTTATTTGAACCAGCTGCATATGATATTCATATCAAATTATCTCTGAAGCAAACAGCAACAAAACTAGGTATATTCTGAAACAAATACTAAGGGATTAAATATAAATTTTTGATTTTAAAATAACAAAGGGGAGAAAGGAAAACAGTCTAGTGATCAACAATCCTAGTATAGAAGCATGAGTGCAAATCTGTTAGTTTACACAGACAGAACATAGTAGTTCATGAATCCATCAATATTTCAGTTTGCAAGATTGATATTTATGAATAGTTAAGGTAATCATCCCTTCATTATAAAAAGATAGCATTCCATCAGCATTCAGCCATTCACTTTGTACTGATACAAGGATGAGCCAACAATCATTCAAAATTTCAAGTAAACAGAAACCCAAAACTTGAATTTAAAGCTGTGGTCATATAATTAACAAACAGATATGAAACTACCAAATGCAATATGCTGCCTGCCTCCCCACATTTATCAGACTATGGCTACAGAAACACACACAACCATGGACTCCACAATGACTAACCTAAAACGGGACCTCAGCACTTCCTAGTACTCATACATTTACCCTATTTTGCTCATGTTTGTACAATCCCTGATGATTCAGGTCACTGCTAACCTTTCTGAAGCGATCTTCTATTATTCTCCTCCCACTTAGTGTTTCGGCCATACTGGCCTCTCTGCTGTGTTTCACACACTCTAAACAAGCTCTGGCCTCAGAGTCTTTTATTCAGTCTTCCTTTGCCTAGAATGCTCTTGTCCCAGATATCCACATGACCCAACTCTGTAACTTCTTTTATGCCTTGCTCAAATAACACCCTTCAGTTGAAGCCTCTCCTAGTTATTCTACTAAACCCACCCCCATCACATACACACAAATATACACATTTCCTATTGTTTTCTCTTTCTACCTTTTCCCCAGTATACTATATATTTTAATTATGTTTGTCATCTGTCTTCTCCCTCTTTAATATAAGCTCTATAGGAGTAAGGATTCTTGTTCCTGTATACCTAGCTCCTAGAATAATATCTAGCACATAGAAGTAGTTAATATATGTTTCTTGGATGAATGAAACAATATAACTGACAAAAGAGACTGAGTTCATCAGCACTCTAGAATGATAAAGTGACTCAGAACAGATTGTGTATATCCATCCCTCCCCCTGCCCACTTTCATTCTATACACATAGAAGACACTGCTAAGAGAGTCTGTGTGCTTGGGCAGTCACTACCAGTCACAAAGTGCTCAAGATGTTCTAGTATTTGATGACGTTCAAAATAGAAAAATGCCCCAAAATTGCCAGTTTCATGTTGTCCTCTGTCTGCATGTGTGCACTACAGTCTATAGTGTTGCACAGTCATCCCCTCTGCCAGGCTCCTCTGTCCATGGGATTCTCAAGGCAAGAATTCTGGAGTGGGTTGCCACGGCCCCTGCCAGGGAATCTTCCCAATCTAGGAATCAAACCCATGTTTCTTATGTCTCCTGCATTGGCAGATGGATTCTTTACCACTAGTGCCATCTGGGAAGCCTTGTTCTCTGTCTAGCAATAGTTAACTGCTTAATAATATCCTATGTGAAAGTAAACATGTCTTGTTCAAGAACATCTGCTCAAAAGATTTTCTCCTCTTTCCTTTTTAAACTGTATTAAGTAGTAAATATCACTGACAGATCCTATTTGAAGCCTGCGGTGCCCTTCTTCCAAACTTCTGGGTTCTCTTAACCTCAACTTGACCCCTAGGTCCCTTCTCAGATGGTAGCTGCTTCCTATTGTTACTATCTCTGTTTTATTTTGGTGTTCACATGTTTCCTTTTCAGTTCTCCAATTCCTTTTAAATCACCATTCATATTACATTTTCCCTGTTAAAATGATTACTGTGGTGTCTGTTTTTCTGGCTGGACCTACTCAAGGTTACCAATCCTCTTGTCAAAACATAATTCTTCATCATTCTGTAATAAGATTGCTTCTCGGTATCTCCAGATTCCCCACTTAAAAGACCAGAATATTTTACAGGATTAATTTCACGGGTGGTTGTGAAAGTGGTGATAAAGATGATGACGATAGGTTCTTTACTGATGTCAGGTATTACAATAAGGGTTTTGCGGGTTTGTCCCATTTAATGTTTTACTAAATCTTGATCTTTGTTTTCTGCAGGTGGAAGAAAGAGACTCAGAATTTAGGTAATTTATCCAATGTGCTACAGCTAAAATAGAACAGAGCTTTAAACTCAGTCCATCATCCTCTAAAAACAACACTCTCAACCACTGCTCTCCAAAATCCTGCTATGTATTTAGTATAGTTGAAGCATTTAATTCCTAAGGTTGATATTTATCTTTTTCTGCTATATGTCAAAATACTTACAAAGTGATTATTTTTCAAATTTATGATGCTTTGATACATTCGATGGTTCCAGCAAGATTAGTCGTGAGTTAAATACAGAAAAATGAGGCTGGGATACATTTCGTTTCAAATTGCAGATTATAATCTTCAGTTATTTGCCTCAGAGCCAACAAAAATTTTGTAAGGCAATCAATTGGTCCCATTCTGTCATAACAACAACTTCCTTATGCTCACAGCTGGCTGAGTCAATAGTCACAGTTTAGATTTCAAAAATACCGATAATATTGCTCAGAAAGGGACTAAACTGGGGTCTGCTAATGGATAAAGAATGAACAGGCAGCACTCCTGTTAAGAGGTGAGGCGAAAAACATCTTTTAAATAAATCTGTCTAGGGGCAGAAGTTGTGTTTAGGATTCTAAAATTCTACTTCTTCCAGATGTGATACCAGTTGGTTTACACTTGCACAAAATAGGTTCAGTCTTTGTTAACCGATCTGTACATGCCTGTGTAATTGCCACATCAGTTGGTTTATTTAAAGTTTGGTAAATAAGCTGGTAATTGTAGGATACCATTCTCTGCATGATCTGAATAGCTACTCTTACCTTTATCAAAATTCTAAATTTTGATATAAGAACAGAGGACTGAAAAATGTTATCTAAATAACAGTGCCAGGAAGTACACAGTGAGAAAAATCTTTAAAGAAAATGACACTATGTCAAATTTTAACAGTAAGAATATAAGTTCTTCATATATTAACATATATGCTTCAACTTTTTCACAGAAGCCTTTGAATTAGTTTTGAAATAGACATGATTTTATAAAATCCTGTAATGCAGACTTATAATTTTAAAGCCATAGTTGTACATAAAAATGGCTTGGGAACTTTACAATGGCCAAACCATATTTAGAAGTTCCAAACTTCTTTGTAGCCATCATCAGATTAAATGAAAATAAACACACATAATTAACTTTATTCAGTCAACAAACAGTCATCATCTACATTCACTGCTGGGAGCCAGCACGGGAGATCCCACCCATGACAAGGTCATGCAGAGAGACCTGAAGGGCAAGGCGAGTCAGGTCTCAAGGGGTCCTCTGTCTGAGCATCTGCCCCGAAACCAAAATCTGTCTGTTTACTGTCTGCTATACTATACTCTTCTGACATTACCACCTTTTCTCTGGAAAGAGTTAACTCAGAGCTCCAGTTAACAGTCTCCTGCATATAAAAAGAATGTCTCAGTTTAAACCCCTTTAATGGCTTTCTAACTTACCTCACCAGTCTCCCCAGACTTTTACAACTTGTGAATTGTTTACAGCCCCCCAACCGTGAGAGGCACGAAGCTTAAAACATCTTAAAGATATAGAGCCTTCTGGAGAAGGAAATGGCAACCCACTCCAGTATCCTTGCCTGGAAAATCTCATGGACAGAGGAACCTGGTGGATTGCAGTCCATGGGGTCGCAAAGAGTCGGGTACGACTGAGCAACTAACACACAATCTGGTTATGAAATAAATTTTAAAAAAAAAGAAAAAAAAAAGATATAGAGCCTTTTAGAGTTAAGAATTAATTTGGTGAAGAGTTTGTTAATGTTTGCCACCAGGCCTCCATATCCTTTATCTTTTAGGCACCTGGGAGAATATTAATCAATGTAAACAGGATGCAGAAATAGGAATATAGTAGTTTTGATGTTAGCAATACTAGACTTTTGAGTTAATGAATTTTCTCTTTGTTATAAATCACTGTACTCCTTTTCCTTGTTATAAATTGTTGTGTCCTTGCTATGTAAGAATGTAACTTTATTTACTGCTTTCTGAGAGTGGCACCAGACTTTGGGAAGAACCAACAATATTACCCTTATCGGAAAAGGGCTGTAAAATGTTAACTGGCCCTCTGGCCAGAAGATGATGTAAATCACCTAAGACTTATATATACAACTAGGTATGCAGAGAGAAAGCCTGGTCTCAATAAGAATCAGGGCTGCTGACGCTGCATAATTTTATATTATCCATTGATCTCTATGTACAAAAAAGGTATAAAAGGCCTTTACGGACAATAAAGGAGGGGCCAGTCACTGAAAAGACTGGTTTCCCCTGTGTCAAATCTCTCTCTCTCTTTCTCCCTCTCTTTTTCAGGCTGAATTCCCATCTGGGGCTCGGAGGCTCTGCCCTGGCTTCTAAGACCCACAAGAGAGGGAGCCTAAGGCAGGGCACCCTCCGCTATTCAAGTGGGCACCGGTGGCCTAACATAGATAGTGCAAGTTCCTTGTCTTGGAACTTTATTAGTTTTCCACGTAAACCAAGTTATTCAGCCTCTTTTCTCCACTAAATTTCCCACTACACTATTCTTTCCTAATCTTTTATATTTCTAAATAAGTAAGTTTTTCCTCCCCTTCGAATTACCCTGGATCCACCAGGGCAGGACCCCGGCAATTCACCACTCTACGCTCTAGGGATATAAGAAAACATACATCTATCTTATCAGTTCTTGTGAAGCTTTTGGTTTTGCAGCTGATATTAACTCATTACCCAATTGATTACTGAAATATAGTTGTGATAAGAGGTATGGAATACAATTCTCATGAAAACAAATACTCCTTGAAATAAGAAAAGAGCAAAAATGTTGTGCATGTTGAATGTCCTATTCTGACCCCAGAGGTTATGGGCCTGTCATTTTTTAGTACTGTTATTAACAGATTATTTTAAAAGTTAACCCTAAAACTATATATATCATGCACACATACATACATGTTAGATATTAGACATTAAAATATGCAAATTGCAGTTTATGCAATAAAACATATATATTGCTATGTGTCCTTGACAAAAAAAAGTGAAAGTGAAAGTTCCTAGGTTGTGTCCAACTCATTGAGACTGCATGGACTATCGCCTGCTAGGTTCCTCTGTCCATGGAATTCTCCAGGCCAGAATACTGGAGCGGGTAGCCTTTCCCTTCTCCAGGCGATCGTCCCAACCCAGGGATCGAATCCAAGTCTCCCGCATTGCAGGTGGATTCTTTACCATCTGAGCCCTCCTTGACAAAAGGACAACAACAACAGTTATGACACTACACAGAAACTACAAAGATGTACACAACAAACTTTGTATTTATGAAGAGCTTATGTAACAAACTTTGCTTACTCAGTTCTTCAAACAATAGCCAATCTAATCCACCTCAAGCTATCAATGTTATTTTAATAGACTTTAGACTAGAAAGTACAGAGTTCCCATATAACCTTTGCCCACACACATGCATTGCATCCCCATTATTAACATTTCCCACCTGAGCTGTACACTGCACAGTTGATGAATCTACAATGACGCATCACTGCTATCCAAAGTTCATAGTTTACACTAGGGTTCATTCCTGATGTACATTTACAAGTTTACACAAATGTATAATGTCAGGTATCCACCATTATAGTACCATACAGAATAGTTTTCACTGGCCTAAAAATCTGTGCTCTATTCATCCCTCCCTCTTTCCTAACTTTGGCAACTAATCTTTTTACATCTCCATAGTTTTGCCTTTTCCAGAATGTCATATAGTTGGAAGCATAGAATGTGTAGCGTTTTCAGATTGGTGTCTTTCCCTTAGAAATATGCACTTATTGAGTTCTTCCATATCTTTTTAACACTTAATAACATTTTATCTACCCACTGAAGGTTATCTGGGTTGCTTCCAAGTTTTAGCAATCATGAATAAAGCTGCAATAAACATCTGTGTGCAAATTTTCATGTGGAGGTAAGTGCTCAACTCATCTGAATGAAAGCCAAGGAGTGCAACTGCTGGATTAAAGTCAATCTGGTATTTTTTTTAAGTGAATATAATCACTGTAAACTTTTTGTTTAATCTTCATCTTTATGCTTTTCTAGTGCCCAAATTACTGGGTCTTAAACACCACTTAAACATATTTTTGAGTAGCTGTGTTTTGGGTATAAAGGGAAACAATTTCTAAATCTGAGTAATGGCATTTTTATCAAAAGTACTGGCCTTTTGAGTAGGAAATTCAACTTTGTCAAGAGACAGCATCTCACAACCAGTATACCATAATTTTTATCCCAACTTTGATTGCTTGGTAATCATTACTCAAAGAGACTGTTTCTACCCATTCTCCAGGAAATGTATTCTACTATCAGAGTTGGTATTTCCAAAGTAGTTTAAGAGGATTATCTTCTTACTCTATCTTCCAGTTTAATACAAAGGCATTACACTGCTGAATATAAGCAATTTCTTTCTTTAGAGATGAAGAAAAAAATATATATTTAAATACATTTAAGTAAATACATGAATGTATTTTATACATACATATATTTGACCACTTCAAAATACAACTATCATTAGGACTGAGGCCAAATGTTTAAAACGTATATAGATAAGGTTAGGCCAATTCATGTTGGTCCAAGGTGGAAATGTCTTGGTGTGAATATTTAGACCTGCTGCCTGGGAGGAACTGTCATAAGATAAAAGCTTATAGATAATAATACCATATGCCTCTGTTTGCCTGGGAAGTTTCCCTTTTCTATCAAAAGTACTCCAAGTTTGGTCAGTGAGTGATACATTCATCCTAGTTATAAGGAAACTTAATAGTTTTTCTCTTCTTCTATCCCTGCCTCACCTCCTCAAGGTGAAGGGTAGATAAGAAGAGCATCATCAGCTGGAGGATCGGTATAACACTGAAGTGTGACATGTTTCACAAAACGTTTAAGAGAGAATTCAGATGGATTAACAATATATAATAATAAAGAGTCAGGCAGCATTAAGTGCTATGAGGAAAAATGTTTAAAAAGATAAAAGGACAGTGATGTCTGGAATGAAGGAGTGCCTGCTACCTTAGATAAGAATCTAGAAAGATCCTCCGAGAAGGTAACAGATGAGCAGAAATCTGAAGGAAGTGAGGAACTGAACTATGAGAATATCTGAGGAAAGAATGTTCCAGGCAGAGGAAACAGTAACATCAGGTTCTGAGATAGTCACATGCTTAATTTATTTGAGAAATAGGAACAAGGCCAATACAGCAAATTAAGTGAGGGAGCAATAGGAAATGGGATTACAGATACTGCCAGGGACTAGATAATAAAGGGCCTTTTGAACTATGGTAAAGAAGGATTTAGGATTTTATTATATGTCAGATTGGAAGCCATGGAAGAGATAAAAACAAGATAATGACATGAACTGACATTCTGTAAGGATTCCTCTGGCTTCTGGGTAAAGAACAGACTGCTGAGAGTGAAGAATGGAGACAGGGAGTCCAAACAGATTATCTACTGCTGTAGTTCAGGCAACAAATTAAATAATTTTAATTAGTCATTATAGAGTAGCGAGAAGTGGTTAGATCATATATTCTAAACACAGGGCCAATAGAATTTGCTATTAAATTGTGTGAGCAAAAGAAAAAGGAACAGAAGATGATTTCAAGGGTTTTTTATCTTCAGCATCTCAGTGATTAAATGAAGATGGGGGAAAAATAATATTAGAAACTATTTTTGACATATTAACTTTCAGATACTCAATCTAAGTGGAGATATGGATTAGGAAAGCTAGATATACAAGTCTAGTGAACAGGGATTAATTAGCTCTGGACTGAAGATATGAATATTGATGTTAATTAAGGGCACGTGAATAAGATCAACTGAAATATGAGTATAAAAAAAGAAGTTCAAGGATTGATGCCCTGAGTTACTCTGTTAGTAGTTAAGAAGAGGAAGAGGATATTGCAAAGGAAATTGAGGTTGGGAGAGTAAGGAGAATGGTGTTTAAGAGTTAAATGAGAAAAGAATTTAAAGGAGGGAGTGAGTAGTCAATGCGTAAAAAGCTGTGGAAGGGTCAAGTAAAATGCAGACTGAGAATTGATCCCTGGATTTGACAGTCTATACTCCAAGAGGGCTGTTTTAATGAGAGGTATTATGCTGAGTATGTATGCTGATGGGAATACTCCAGTACAGAGGGAAAGGCAGATAATGCAATGAAGAGGAAATTTCAGAACTCTCTGAAAAGTCAAAGCTGAAGATTTAGTACAAAAGTGATGGGTGAGATTTAAGAACACAAACGGATTATTTAACAGGATGGGAGACAGAATAAGACCATCAATTGAGAATGAGGGCCAGGAAACAGGTATTGGAAATTTAACATGCAGTTTTGGAGCCAATGTGGAGGAGGCAGAGATGCAATTAACCAAGGCTGGATCTTACCATTGAAGTGACAAAGGAGCAAGCAAGTTAAGGTTATGAAAGGTATTCTTTGAAGTTATGGGCCAAGGAATTCGACCAAGGCAAGGAGGGAAGTGGGAACATGAAAGAAGTGACAGATAGTAAAAAGCTGGGCTGGAGGTCTTTAGAGGGTAAAAGAAAAATTGTTATAGAGGAGAGAGCCGAAAAGAAAGGAAGTCACTTTGAAATGTTTGCAACCGAGATTTTGTAAGTGATATACTCAATGAAAATGAGTTCTTTAAAAAAAATATATATATATATTTATTTATTTGGTTGCACTAAATACCAAGGATCGAACCCAGGCCCCCAGCATTGGGAGCATGGAGTCTTAGCCACCAGACCACCAGGGAAGTCCCTAAAGAGGTCTTAATATAACCATTTAAGCAGGTCACTCAAGTGAAAGAAAAAAATAAGAATCCTAGAGGTAAGGATAATCAAAGAACTGAGAGGTCAAGATTTTGGAAGGATCACATCAGGAGACTGAAAATCTCAAAGAATGATTACATGAATAGTGGACAAAGATAAGATAGTAAACCTTGGTTTAAATCATCAGTGTAAATGGTGGTTCAAATCATCAGTGAGCAGATGTGTATGACTAGATGCATAAGATGTATATGACTAGACATGAGAGGGAGTAGAAGACACTGTCAGTCTGATGACAGATACATTTTTTGAAGAGAGAAGTTACAATCATCCATAAATATCAATAATAAGCAAGGAAGACATCATCTCCACTTGTTGGTCCCAAGGTAAACAGGATGTGCTAGATAGTAATTCCACTTTTTGTGAGGGCTACAGATAAAAACAGTAATCTTGGAGGAATGCCAGATTTCTATGAGAGAAAAAAGGTGAGATAAACCATCACAGAAGAGTTTGACGATAAAGGAAACCTTGGTGATCATGAACTAGGAGTTCCAAAGAAATGAAGCACAATGAAAAGAATTGGGAGATCACAGATAAACCGGAGTTTAGAACAGATCAGAGTCAAACAGAGATAAGGAAATAAGTGACAGTGATCTGGAAGGCTTGGATTTTTTGTAGCAATTAAGATGAAAGGAATGCAAAGTATAAAATTAGTCCTGATGGCAAGCTTGGTAAAAGATTGTGTGTGCCTGCTAGTTGGTTCAACCTGTCTGACTCCTCGTGACCCCATGGACCACAACCTGCCAAGCTCCTCACTCAGTCCATGGGATTTTCCAGACAAGAATACTGGAGCGGTTTGCCATTTCCTCCTCCAAGGGATTGATCTTTCCAACCTAGGGATCAAACCTGTGTTTCCTGTGGCTCCTGCATTGGCAGGGGCATTCTTTATCACTGAGCCATCTGGGAATCCTAGTAAAAGGTGGATAATCAGTTAAATTTTAGTTGTCTAGTTGTGATTGATTTAGCATTTGCAGAAGTGAGTGTTGGGAAAGAAGGCAAGATCAGGGAACTGGCGGGCTTATCAAGAATCTGAAGTGCTCATTGGGTTCTTCCCTTAAATTCTGCAACTGAGGATTTAAAAGTGTACAGAATGTCTGAATGAACTGCACCATCCTAGGTACTGTAATTCCTAATTATCTAATTTGAATTTTAAGACTATTAAAACTAAGCAATAAAAAATAAAATAATAAAACAAAATAATAAAAATAATAGCTGCCAGGCACTGTACTAAATATGTTACATGCATTTAACTATTTAATCAATTAATGAAGTTGATGTTATTGTTTTCATTTTGGGGACAGTATATCCAATGCTCCTAAAACTTAAATCTTTTCTACTCCAGAATGTACCTGTTTAGGATAAATAGTATGCTTTTATATAAATCAGCCTATTTTTCTGGTATCTGAACAGTGGGCATCTAAATGAACAGTGGTTTCTTATATTTCAATTTACGACAGAGTTTTTTTCCTCTAAAAAGCAGATTATTCAATTCATGTGGCTAATATTCACTCCTGTTAAAATTTTATTGTTCTGCTTCAATTATGGTAATTCATTATGTCTGTTTCATTCACTCCTAGGAAGAAAATTTTGCTGTCTTCAGCTTAATTTGGCATGTAAATTGTCTGGGGAAGGTAGGAAATTCTTTTTGAACATTTCTAATGATCCACATTAGGGATTCTTAAGTAACCCAAAATATGGGAACAGTTGCTAAATATACATTTGAAGTGATCTACATTACAGCTGTTCAATGCTTACATGGCTACAATTTTCATTAATAAACACTGACATCACCAAGTAGATAAAAGCTTTTACTAAGGAAATAACCAAGTAGCAAAGTCTAGAAGTACTATGCCAGACTTCTTTAAAGCCTTGCTGAATATAAAAACTGGTCCCAGATAGGAACAGAGTTGCATACACTTATTAGGACAGAGTAAATAGACATCAAAGGATCATAAATACAAAAACAGAAAGAAGGCTGAGATGAGGAACTGAGGAGGGCTCGACAATGAGTATCCCACATTTTCTATAATGACTAATCAAAATTAAGAACATAAGTAGTAATGGAGCTCAAAATAGAAAAACTTACACCAAAGTAAAATAATGCTGAAGAAACTCAGCTTAACATTTTAAAAAAACTCACAATGTAAACTTTTGGGATACAGCCAAATGACAGACATTAGTGACAATTTACAAACTGTATGGTTATCATCACTGGGTAAAGGGGTGAGGAAATGATGGGGGGTTTGTGTAGCTTGAAGAAAATCTGAAGAGAGGAGAAGAAGAAAAGGGAAGTGAGGAAGAGATGGGCTACAGTGAAGAATCAAAGGCACTTATGATGGCAATAGAGTGAATCCAATAAAGATAGGTACCCAAGAGGTTTCAGATTAGGTTTGATATTTTGGAAGGTCACAAGATAACAAGGTGTTAGGAGAAAGAAATGAAAACTAATTATCAGTCAATTCTATAAACATTTACTGAGCACCAACTTCACGGCAAGCCCCATCTGAGAAGCTGAGGGAGAGGTCTTGGAGAAGTCTATAATCACTTGGCTTTCCTAACATTTAAAACATATTAATGATTTTTCTACTAAGTTCCACATGTTACAGTAGAATCTGACACAAAATCATAGTCGTAAACACAAATATCATAAACAGATGAGCAATTTAAGTGAATCTGTAAGTTTTCTATTTATAGAGGACATTTGATGGGATATTAAATCAGAGTAATTACTTTCAAATTAGTAAAACTGCATTTAATAACAACTCTCCAGAATGCTAAAAGTACCGTGCTGCTGCAAAATCACTTCAGTCGTGTCCGACTCTGTGCGACCCCATAGATGGCAGCCCACCAGACTCTGCCGTCCCTGGCATTCTCCAGGCAAGAACATTGGAGTGGGTTGCCATTTCCTTCTCCAATGCATGAAAGTGAAAAGTGAAAGTGAAGTCGCTCAGTTGTGTCCGACCCTTAGCGACCCCATGGACTGTAGCCTACCAGGCTCCTCCCCGTCCATGGAATTTTCCAGGCAAGAGTACTGGAGTGGGGTGCCATTGCCTTCTCCATAAAAGCACCATACATCATAGTTATAAGGAATTAGAATCAAAGTTAATCTTCCTATCAAATCTTAGAAAAGAATATTTCTGACAATAGTGAAACAGGAGACCTGGTAATCACTGTTGCTATTTATAATGATAGAACAAAACCCTATTGTACATATATATTCATAGGTATATAGCATATGGTCAATAAACTACAAAATTTCATTAATCTACTTTGTTTTAACAATATAAAAATCCTCTGGTGCTAAAAAATAAAACTTATGAGTCAGTAAATGAAACATAAAAATGTATCATAGGATTAACTAACATCTAAATAGGTCTCACATTCATTCTCAGTCCTATTACATTTCATCTTGTAAAATGAATTTCAGTGAGTTACAACAAAAGATTTTGACATACAAAATATCCAACTCATCAGTGAGGAAAACAACACAGAATGAAAAATGCTATGTTGGTACTCCAGAGCTGGAGAAATAGAAGCTAAAACTCTGACCTAAAGTCTATATTTACAGATACGAAATACAAAGGTAATGAAAAAGACAAAATAAGTAACAGAAAGAGGGCTGAAAGAAATAAAAAGAAGTCATTTGTCAGTGTACCTAAATGATATGAACCAAATGGGAGGAAGATAAAATTTTAAATGGCTTTGTAGGATCAACTACAAATAGAGTTTTCATTAAAATCCTGACTATTTTAGTGCAATGCAATAGTAGCTTTATGGCCCAACTCCTAGGTAACTATAATGAAATTGTGTGGTTTCAATAGCTTTCTATGTAAACTATTTGGTTGTTTTTGTATGTCCTTTATAAGATGAATTATATATCAATGGTTATGTCTGTGCATATACACATATAGTAGTGTGTATTTGAAGTTTTTAACATAACTTTCTCATTGACAATGGAAATATCACTTACTATTAATCCACAATGAATAACAATGCCACACTTTAGCCCCTGTGTCCCTTTTTGGTATATGTAATTGCAGTTAAAATTAAATTAGTTAAATTCTTGGGGCAGAAGTCAATCTAAGGGTTAAATGAATCACTGCCTCTTAAGTTTTAAGTAACTTCGCCACCTACTTATAAACTATTAACGACTCTCCCTAACCAAGTAATTTCATCTCTCACAAAAATGTAAGAAAAACAAGTACAATATTTTTACTTAAGAAATTTAAGATTTTAAAATAAAAATTACTGAAAGACAATTCTAAAACCAAAACCAAGAAGCTTTGACAGTTACTTTATACTTACTATGCTGCTTCTAATTCTTTTTTAAAAGATGGTTTTCAATTAAATGAATATTTTTTTAAAAGGCCCTAAGGTATGTGTCTACATTTTAATTTAAATATGATTGATGTCAAAGGACAACAGCATTCTCATCTTGTTTTTAAATTAGACTAATTGTTATGCTTTCATTTTTACTAGAGTTGAATGAATATCTACTAAAACCATGTTTTAAAATAAAAATATTCCCCAATCCTCCTTTAATACTAAATAATAGGTATTTCATCAAATTATTAACTTTATATTTCCTTACATTTTTAATACTCCTCAAAAAGTTGTTTTACATCATCTTTTTAAAATTTGGAGACTTTTAGTGTTTACTCAGCTCTTTGAACTGTCAACTGAATATATGATAAAATTTTACTATTATCATGTAGTTATGCAAGTTTACTGCTCTCAAATTAACCCTAGGTAATATATTTACAGAAATGGAAGGATTCATTAAATCCTTTGAATAAGCCATACTATAATAACTTTAAGATATCAGCATGTACCATAATAGCAAACTGTATTCAATTTAATCTATTCTCAAAACACTAGAAAATAAAAAATACTTCAAATTTTCTTGCTTATTCACTGCAACAATCTCCCTGAGGTTATTTAATGACATATAAAAATTAAACAGATATTTTCTTTTGTCAGACATCATACTTTATAGCATTTAACACAGTCTGAAAATAAGGAGACAAGCATTATTAACGCACATTTTAATTTATGTATGAATGGCTTTATATTTTTAGAGAAGTCATTCAACAGAATCTGAGGCTGTTTTGTTTGGCATTACATAAGAGCAAAAGGGAAAATATTTTTGTTTCCCCTTCTGTGCTAAAGAGCTGCATAGATGGGACTGAAAAAACACATTTCTGCGCACCCAGGGTTTCAGTGCGTAAGATAATGTTTTAATAATAAGAAATCTATACTAATACATTTCTGCAAAGCAACACAAACCAAAATATACTGAAAATAATTTCAACAAGTGGTATGTTACCTGGGTGGAGCTGGTGGCTAC
Source organism: Capra hircus (assembly GCF_001704415.2). Lineage (NCBI taxonomy): Eukaryota > Metazoa > Chordata > Mammalia > Artiodactyla > Bovidae > Capra > Capra hircus. Next base: position 71,404,601 of record NC_030808.1, read on the forward strand.
CGAGATGCAGTCAATAAAGCTGTGTCTTCGAGTGAAAAATGCAACTATCTGCTGCCAGCGTGAAGGTTCTGGCTCAGCTTGCAGTTCATCTGATGAGCCCTTTTTTGCCCAGTGTTTTTGCTTTGGGCCTACTGAGCCATGGCTAGAGCTAGTATTGCCTCCTCGACTGGCGCGAGAGTATAGAAGTGTGTTGTTCCCGAAAATGTAATTCATCTCTGCAGCCCTGCAGGTGGTTGCCAAGCAGTCTTACTTCTCTACCAGCTGCTGAGTGGTGAATGATCGGTAAAAACTGCAGCTAGAATTACAGCAGCATCACTTGTAGATCAGGGAAAATAAAAACCTTGAGAAAGGATGCTCATTTTCTCTGTAATTTCTTCCCATGAAAGAGCTTGCATCTTTCCTCTGTACCTGTTGTTAGCTGTATGATGGCTGAGTTTATATTTGTAGGCAAAAAAGATGGCATAAGGTGGATTTCTTTCTCATGATTATTTTTTCACCAGCGTCTGCAGGAACCAAAAGCTGTTCTTTTGTTAGCTGATAACTAGACGGACTGAAATCCAGGAAGTGAGCTCGATTAGCAGGTAAAGAAGGATGTTATAAACACTGGACTACTAAGACCCTTTGGGGCTGCCTGATTTAATGCACTGGGTGGAGAAACCCTGGATTACCAAGTTCAATCACAGTCTGAAGTAAAATCCAATGGCATCTTCACTGCTTAAATAAATTATAAATATGAACTGAATTTAAAAATACAAGAAGATTCTCTCTGCCAATACTTCTAATTGTTTAAAACAATTTTACTAAAGGAGTCTTTTCATTCAGATATAAATTTCTACATCGAGAAGGCACTTACATTAAACAGCACTAAGGTTTTAAAAGGTACCATCTACATTAAACTCTGAGGATCTAATGACACAGAGAAGTCCATTTGGAATGTAACCTGACCATTTTATGTAATATATTGGTCTTAAGTGCTTTGATTAACTGAGTTTGATGACAGAATAATTAGCAAAATAAGTATTTGGCTTCTGGTATTTCTGAGATAAAAAAAGCGTTGTTATCAGCATCATCCTTCTCAAATATGTTATAAACATTAAGATTATCAAGTTATGAATTTGTAAAAATACAAAAAGGTTAAATTTTTTATTTTATAGCCAATAAAACATTTTTTCTATAAAAATACTACATAAATAATAACACTGTTATTATCACAAAATAACACTGTTTGTTAAATAGATACTTTCTAACATCTAATATCTAGGTCTGTATTTCTCCACACAGCAGTCCACCTCAGAATCACCTAGGGTGCTTGCTAAAAAAAAAAAAAAATGCAGACTGGTATCCCCTCCCTATCAGAATTTTTTGGGGTATGGGAGATCTGAGAATTTTCACTTTTAAATAGCCCCTAAATAAGCACCCTCAAGTTGAGAACCAGAAACTCCTAAATCTGTCCGCTTAATACTGTGCTACATTAGTATATAACACAATATATTGCCATTATAAACAATATGTGAATAAAAATGCTACTTCAAAATTTACTAGTAGTTGAGTAATCCAATTTTAAAGTTGATATAACCGTATCATAATTCCCAACCTCAGCCATGAATATTTTTTTTCACATGCAGATCTACAAAATCTTGCTTACTTTTGCTTACCGGCACCAACTAAATGCAGCCTACTGGAATGTGGCATTGGCAAACCACAACCTCTAGGTCTACTACAAATCCTGATTTGGCAAGAAAAGATGCAAACACTGTCTCTATGATTCCACCTCTAAGATACAAACACATGCCCCAAAAGGGCTGAGAGTCATGTGGGACTGCTGGAAGTAATATGTTTTGTGATAGATTATAGCAAAGTTTGCTTTCTCCCAAGGACTCCACAAACAGTTGCTGGCAGTTTATGGCCATACACAGATTGGTCTTATCTATTTGGGGGTAGGGGAATAGAGCAAACACTAAGGGTAGACAAAGAACTAAGAATACTCTCTAAAGAAAAAAAACCCTAAAAATAAAAAATCTTACCATGGACCAGGTACTGATCAGTGTGGTTTACACAAAAGCTCTAGTAATTGGTTGTGGGCTCAGACAAGTGAGACTCTTTGTGACCACATGGACTATAGCCTGCCAGTCTCCTCTTGTCCATGGAATTTTTCAGGCAAGAATACTGGAGTGGATTGCCATTTTCTTTCTCCAGGGGATCTTCCCAATCTCCAGGGATTAAACTTGTGTCTCTTGTGTCTCCTGCCCTGGCAGGGAGATTCTTTACCACTAGCACCCCCTGGAAGCCCAATTAGTGTGGTTTATACAAATGCTCTAGTAATTGGTTTCGCCCCTAAATGTGTGTCTTGACCCATATATGATGGAAAACTAGGGTAGAAACCTACATTCTATATAGATTCTGTTACCCTGGATTGGTAAAGATGATATTGAAAACAAATGTTGAATGCAAATATCTTACCCAAGTTGAAAACAGTATCAACACACAGTCATTCATATACAATAATTTCTTATGCTAGGGAGCTTTTAATTGGGAACAATTAAAAACTAACAGAATATTCCATCCCATACACGGGATGAGAAATACTTCGCAATATATAAATTTCCTATGTAAATCCAATGACATTAAAAAAAATCTTTGAGACAGGTTTCTTCATGAAAATGTCCCATTACCTAGCTACAGAAATTTAGGGTCATCTCATCGATTGCCCACAGTCAACACCCGCACACAAAATCGTGTATGTACCTAACTCACAACTGGTTTCATACAATCTGATTGGGAAGCAGAAGGCACCCAAGTCCTCACTGATCTCTGCTTTAAAATAACCCAACCCATGTGGCAAAGCTGAAAGATACTCTATTCCATTAAAACAAAATTTTAATTATAGAATTTGAAAAGTCTATTTAAAATAGTATACTTTAAAAAATACCACACAATGTTTAAATCACCGAAGAGAACACTATTAAGATTTTAATATGATATATGAAGAATTAACATTTTATTTTTACAGTCAAATTCTCTACTACTGAGCTATACTCCACACCTAGTATTCTTTTTTCTGTATAGCTTAATCTTTCTTTTTCAATGAACAATAATATTATCTACAGCAGAACTCTAAACAAGAGGAGGACGCTTCCCACGTGGTATAGTGGTAAAGAATCCACCTCCCAACACAGGAAAGTTCGACCTCTGGGTTGGGAAAATCCCCTGGAGGAGGAAATGGCAACCCACTCCAGTATTCTTGCCTGGAAAATTCCATGGACGGAAGAGCCTAGAGGGCTCGTCCATAGCGTTGCAAAGGGTTGGAGATAACTGAGTGTGCACGCGCGCGCGTGCGCACACACCCACACATACACAATAGCAGAAAGCATAATTAAACAAAGTATATCCATTTAGTGGATTTTTACATACTTTAAATATGATCATGAAAAATTTATGACTATGAGAAATGTTTATTTTATAACATTATATATGGAAATAAAGACAGTTCAAAAATTTCTACAGGATAGGCCCTCAATTACTTATATACATTTTGAAACTTGCAAATAAACCCAGAAGACTTTAAGATATAGTAACAAAGGCACTGATTAAACAATCTTGGTGAAAATATTTTAAAGGTTGAAGGATGAGAGGAAAAACAATACTGAACCTCTGAAATACTAGAAAAAAAATTACTAAGTAACCACAAAGTCAACAATACTATAAATGCAACATAACATTTTCCTACCTTTTTATCTTTATAATATGGCTTACTAAATTTTAAAACATGTAGCTGTGCTAAGTTAAGAAAAGATTAAACTAAGAAGTTTAATAACATAGATTTGTTATTTACCTGATCATTTATACACAAATTCCTTTTGTATGAGCGCCATCTAGTGGTCATATTGTATGCAAACTGTGTGCTCAACTTAGTACATGAGTCATCCAAGAAAGATAAAATTCAACAGTATTTTAAGATGCTCTGGAGTTGTGAAAACAAAGTTGATTTCAAAAAGTACTCAGTATGTATTCAAAGTGGGAAAGATTCTATTCCTGTAGCCTTTAGTTCCAAAGCCACATGTTTGCTTATATCCATTCTTCTGCTACCCCTGTTTCTCACAGTATTAAAAAAACTACTAACTGCTGCTGGATTAAATGCTTCCAGGCTAGAAGATAGACTTATTTAAAGTAATTATCTGTTCACATACCTGGTTCTGTCTTCAGTTTCAAGTCCCTCAACTACATTTACTTTGCACATAAAAAATAATTTTCCTTGTCACCGAAGACAAAGTCAAAACACGAACTCTTATTTATCCAATGTCCATTGTAACATCTTATACTAAGCCATCGCACCCTTGTCACTCCTTCTAGATTCAAATCTATTTTGAAAAAGGCTGAGATTTTACTTGTTCAATTTACAGTTCTGGCCATTTTTCCTAATTCTTAGATCATTTTCAGTTAAAGAATCTTAAACATTGTTTTTATCATATCTATCATATGACTATGTTTAGAACTATTTAAAATCTAACCTTAAAGATTCTCATATACCTCAGAAATCTACCCACTATGTCCGTATCCTTTGGGTTAGGATTTTTCAACATTATGTCGCCAACTTCTTTCTTGAAACTGTTTAGCACTGGCAAGAAACTTCCCTTTTAGAGTCCTAAATCACAACTACTTTTAAAAAATAATCAATTTTTTTTGGCCACACCTAATGGCATCTTTAGTTCCCCAAGCAGGGATTAAACCAGTGCCACCTGCAGTACAAGCACAGTCTAAACCACTGGACTGCCAGGGAAGTCCAAATCATGCTTTTATGTTTTATGCTAATAACAGAATTAAGTACCTTTCAATCACTATCTTATTTCATTCATTACTTCAGTAAAGAGACTCAGCATTAACACTACAACACCTTGATAGATTATTTTACAGCATGTTTCATGGTGGCAAAACCTTCATAGGGCCACTCATAAGCTCAGGATCAAGGTCTTTCTTACTTTGTCCTCATTTCCTAACAACCATCCTAAACATCAGCTACAGTTCATGAACTTCTCTGCATTTTTACAGTTTCCTCAGACAATCACCCTCCCACTGTATTTATTTTCTCCAGTAACTGTCTTCTCTGAATTGACATCTTGTACACATCCTTCAGTACTTGTCCAAATGTCAACTTTCTTTTTTAGAATACTTCAAGAATTTAATTTCTCTCTTTTTCATGTTACATCATACCATGTTATAATATCTCCCCATAAAAAATAACCAATCATTGAAGTTTAACAAACTTATCAGCACAGATGTTTAATAAGTGCTAAATGTATGTTATTTAATAAATAAAACTAATATTCTAACAGTTGATTTTTAAAGCAATCATCTATTAATCTTATTTTTCTATTAACATTCATAAGAATTGTGAACAACAAAAGTAGTGTCTAATTTACATTCTACTCAGCAAATCACTACTATTCGAAGGTAACTTTTCAAATTAAAAAAATAATAATCCACATACAGCCATGAAATTAAAAAAACGCTTACTCCTTGGAAGGAAAGTTATGACCAACCTAGATAGTATATTCAAAAGCAGAGACATTACTTTGCCAACAAAGGTCCGTCTAGTCAAGGCTATGCTTTTCCCAGTGGTCATGTATGGATGTGAGAGTTGGACTGTGAAGAAAGCTGAGCGCCAAAGAATTGATGCTTTTGAACTGTGGTGTTGGTGAAGACTCTTGAGAGTCCCTTGGACTGCAAGGAGATCCAACCAGTCCATTCTGAAGGAGATCAGCCCTGGGATTTCTTTGGAAGGGAAATGATGCTAAAGCTGAAACTCCAGTACTTTGGCCACCTCATGCGAAGAGTTGACTCACTGGAAAGGACTCTGATGCTGGGAGGGATTGGGGGCAGGAGGAGAAGGGGACGACAGAGATGAGATGGCTGGATGACATCACTGACTCGATGGATGAGTCTGAGTGAACTCCGGGAGTTGGTGATGGACAGGGAGGCCTGGCGTGCTGCAATTCATGGGGTCGCAAAGAGTAGGACACAACTGAACGACTGAACTGAACTGAACTTTATGTATAGTACAGTGTTACTTGCTTCATTCCAACCACAATACTATAAAAGTTGCGAAGCTCTTTATATTAGCTTTAAAAAAAAAAAAAAAGACTGCTAATCTGGTAATCTTATATATATTTTAAATAAAACATACTTCATTATTAAGCTTCCTAAAACATTTGCAGCTATTTGTAAAAATTTTTAAAAATTAAAACTTGCCTTATGTCAAAATAAGGCTGCTTTTTAAAAATTTGGTTTTCTAACACAAAGTAACCTCCATTTTGCTATTATACTACTCCAGTTCTATGCTCCCTTCTCAAATTTTAATCTATGCATGAGACAGGAGAAGCAGGAAGAAATACCCCAAGTGGCACAGTTTTAATAATTCTTAAATTACAAATGTATCAGAAAATAGTCTCTCAAAAATCCAGTCTATATTTCTGACCCAATAATTTGACTTCTGGAAAACCATTCGAAGAAAACAACCTAAACATACTTTACATGCCCCATGATGATTCATTGCAGCCTTCTTTATGAAAGCTAGTAAAAATGGAAATAACAAATAGTGAACACCAGAAGTGTTCATCAAATCAAAGTACAAATATACTATGTAATATTATGTATCAGGTTTAAAAAAAAATTTAACATGAGAAAATGTGTAAAACAAGTTTATAATAGGAAAAAAAAACTGTCTTAAAAACAGTAAGATGTAAAGTATGACTTAGAAACAGGTGAAAGAGAAGTTAGGTAATTTCTTCTAATGGTAAAGAAAATCCTTATCAGTTCCCAGATATAAATCAAGAGAGCCAGCAAGAAAAACGGAGAATACAATGATGATATCCAATTTCTCTACCTAACTGCACCAGAAGTTTATCTATAATATTTCAGAGACTGATGCTGTTAATATCTTATACAAGAAAACAAAATGAGAAACAGCAAGATAATGGCATACAAGGACTGATAAATTCAGCTGCTTTCCAATGAGACCAGCTGAATTATTACCATAGTACACTAAGGTGCTTTGAGGCTAGTATTTTATTGATTTTAACCAAAATTTGTCAAAGATTTGCATACCAATACTCAAACTGCCACTTCACTATGGCAATAGTGTAACACCAGCAAACTGTAAGACGTAAGCCAATTTCAGAAAAGATAAAATACAAAAAAGGTGTGGTTTATAACTAATAGTAAAGGAAAATTTAAGCTCCATAACATACTTCTTTAAATAAACCTCTGTCAACCTTTTGATACTGTTCATGGTGTTCTCAAGGCAAGAATACTGAAGCGGTTTGCCATTCCCTTCTCCAGTGGACCACATTTTGTCAGAACTCTCCACCCTGGCCTGTCCATCTTGGGTGGCCCTACACACAGCATGGCTGTGTGGACAAGGCTGTCCATTGAGTTGGACAAGGCTGTGGTCCATGTGATCAGTTTGGTTAGTTTTGTGGTTGTGATTGTGGTTTTCATTCTGTCTGCCCTCTGATGAATAAGGATAAGAGGTTTATGGAAGCTTCCTGATGGGAGATATTGACTGTGGGGAAAACCGGATCTTGTTCTGATTACTTTGCTGACAAAAGTTTTTCTAGTCAAAGCTATGGTTTTTCCAGTAGTCGTATGGATGTGACAGCTGGACCATAAAGAAAGCAGAGTCCCAAAGAATTAATGCTTTTAAACTGGGGTGTTGGATTCTTGAAAGTCCCTTGGACAACAAGGAGATACAATAGTCAATCCTAAAAGGAAATCAACACTGAATATTCATTGGAAGGACTGCTGCTGAAGCTGAAGCTTTGACACTTTGGCCACCTGATATGAAGAACTGACTCACTGGAAAAGACCTGATGCTGGGAAAGACTGAAAGCAGGAGGAGAAGGGGATGACAGAGGATGAAATGGTTGGATGGCATCACCGATTCGATGGACATGAGTTTAAGCAAGCTCCGGGAGTTGGTGATGGACAGGGAGGCCTGGCGCGCTGCAGTCCATGGGGTCGCAAAGAGTCAGACACAACTAAGCAACTGAACTGAACTGTCAAACTTGTCTTTAAAAAGCCCGGGAAGGGGGAAAATGCGATGAGAGATATAATCCTTTATCATTTAATAATTAACTGCAATGGACAAAAGCATTTTTAAAGCAGATACCAAAAGAATATGGCAAAACTGACTTAGTTCTCTTATGGTAAGAAAATCAGGAGAAAAGGAGTCAAATTAAGGAAGCAAGCGTAAGAAAATCTTTAAAAAGTAATAACATTTTCTCTTTCAATAACTGGAAATACTTAGTCTCACTGCAGAGTGAGGATTAAATTAAGAGATGTCAGAAATTTACTTTAAAATACTTCAAGACAGACAGTAAAGATGTGTATGGTGGTTCAGTTAAGCTAGGTTCGAGAGCAGTGTTTCTCAACAGTAGCTATCAGAACACACCTAGAGAACTGTTGTAACTCTCCAAAGCTAGACTCTATCCCAGAACAATTAAATCATAATCTCTGAGATATAAATTTTAAAACTTTTTAAAGTGATTTCAATGTTCAGCCACAGCTGAGAACCATTACTTTACGGACAGTCAGTTGTCCTAATCAAGAATTCACATTCCTAGACCAGTCAGCTAACATTTAAGTATAAAGTAAATGGCTACTGTAGGAATTTTGTTATATCAATCTTTGATCAACACCAAAAGCTCCCCAAATATAATGAATGAAGTGGGTGGGCTTTCACTGCTGAAATTCATTATACTTCATTTATATGGACTGGCTGAATTAAAGATGCAATCCACTCATGTACAGGGAAAGAAAAGTCTCTGAAGAGGCTTAGAGCCTTAGGGATAGCACCTTAGGTTTAATCCCCAAGCTGTCTAGAAATTCTATTTAACAAAATCTTGGTCTCTGGAATATTGTTTTATTTGCCGAGAGTGAGCATTTTTTGCAACAACAGAAAGTTGAGGCTTCATCATAATTAAAGAGGCTAAGGACTTCCCTGGAGGTCCAGTGGCTAAGACTCTGCGCTTCCACTGCAGGGGAACTGGGTTCAATCCCTGGTCAGGGAACTAGATCCCACACGCCACAACTAAGATGCAGCCCAGCCAAATAAATAAATAAAAAAATTTTAAAGAAGCTATATATAACACTTTATGCTACCTGGCTCATTATCTGTTTAAATGTCTGCTTATATGAGAATCTGCATACCTACAGAAGTAACTACCAAACACCTACAAAAAAACTGAGAGCTTGAGTGTGTGCAAACTGACTTTGGACAATTTTTAACAATTATAACCACCAAAAATCCAAAATATTAGAAACAAGAATCATACATACCTGGGAGGGATTTTCAACTGAAGAGATAGGTTTTATTAATTCAGCCAAGAGAAAATAGGCATAGGCTGATAAGAACAGCATAGAAAGCAGGAAGGAGTGCTTCAAATTTGTCTTCTAAGGTTCTTTTGTTGTTCAAAATGAGAGTGAATTTATTGTTTAAATTTCTGTAAGTGAAACATGTATATTAAAGCTTCTAAATCAATTTCTAGAATGACCATTAAAGGAAAAGAAACAGAACAACTTCCAAGCTAGTACGAAGGAAAAGAGATGAAAAAATAAAATTGAAAGGAACACATGAAGGGACTTCCCAGATGGTGCAGTGGTAAGGAATCCACCTGCCAGTGAAAGAGACACAGGAGATGGGTTCAATCCCTGGGTTGGGAAGATTCCCTGGAGTAGGAAATGGCAACCTACTCCAGTATTCTTGCCTGGAAAATTCCATGGACAGAGGAGACTGGCTGACTACAGTCCGTAAGGTTGCAAAGAGTCAGACATGACTGAGCATGTATGCAATGCAATTAAAATACTTTTAAACAACTCATGGGGCAAAGAAAAATCACAATGGAAATAAAAAGCTTGAATGATGATAAACACTGCATATTAAACCTGTAGGTTACAGACAAAGTGCTATTTAAAGGAAAATTTACAAATTCAAATAGCATTATAAAAAGCTGATAACGTAATAAGCAACCAAACTGAGAAGCTAGGGGGAAAAAATATATCAAACAGAATAAACTCATGAAAAGTAGGAAAAAATAAAACAATACTGGTAAGAGGAGAAAGGGAAAAAAAATAGAAGGAAAACTGTCTCTGTCACTAATAGCCAACTGATTTTTTTCCCCCTGTGTACTTTACTTTCATTTATCCTTCCAGGGGAAGATCAGACTGCCTCTGCCAAACACAATCTTTGACTGATATGGAGGCTATCCACACATTTATATATGTACATAAGCATGTGCGTGTGTGTATATATATATGTATATGTGTATATGAAATGGGGCGGGTGTGGCAGCACATGGGAGAGGAGCACAGGAGAAGATTTCTTTTAAAAGACATGTTCTTATTTACTTATTTAGGTATACAGTTGATCTACAATGTTGTATTAATTACTGCTGTACAACAAAGTGATTCAGTTATAAATATATACATTTTTTTCATATATACATTTTTGATACTCTTTCCATTATGGTTTACCCTAGGATACTGAATATAGTTCTCTGTGCTATACAGTAGGACCTTTTTGTTTATCCATTCTACATATAAAAGCTTTCATCTCCTAGTCCCAACCTTCCAATCCATCCCTCCTCCAACCCCCTTCCCTTGGCAACCATCAGTCTGTTTTCTAGTAAAAGACATGGTTCTCTGAAAGTGACCCTTCTTTGGCAAGAATAATCAAGGGGGGAAAAAGGCATAAATCAATACTAGGAATGAAAAAGGGGCTACACCTAAATATGCTGTAGACATTTTAAAAAAATAGGATGTTGAAAATATTTCAAAGTAAATATGATATGGACAAATACCTAGAAAAACGATTAATTAAAAATCTTAGTGATACTATATAATCATTAAACTTTTAAACCAGTAATATGAATTCATCCCTCAAAGAGAATTATAAAATCCACTTTAAGGTTTACTAGTAGGAAATGATTCTTATATAAAATACATACAACTAACAAAGGATTAGAATCCAGAATACATAGTGAACTTGTACAAATCAGTAAAAAGAAATATCCAATACAAAAATGAAAAAAATTCTTGAGAAAGTATGTCACAGAATAGGAAATCTAAATGATCAGTATTATCAGTGCAATAAAAACTAAAGTCACAGTAAGATGCTACCTCAAATCCAAAACAGCTGGATATTTTTTGAAAAACAAAACAAAACAAAACAAAACTGAGACTATAGATCAATTAAAACTGTTACATACTGCTGTTGAAAATATAAATTATACAACCAGTTGGAAAAATAAATCTGGTGTTATCCGTAAAGATGTTATATATAACCTACAATTTTAACCATATTTTTAACACTAGTAATAATCTGAAAATAACAGCCATCAAAAGTAAGGTAAATTATAGTATATTCATAAAAAAGAAAACTCTAGGGCAATGAAAATAATGAATTTTGAGAATATAATGTTGAGCAAAAAATGCAAGTTGAAATTACACATAGTATAATTCCAATTATATAAAACAAAAACAGGCCAAAGAAACAATATACTGATTAGAAATCTGAACACGTGAAACCAGGACTGTGGTTACTTCTGAGGGGAGAAACAAGGGGATGGTGTCAGGTAAAGCCACATGTTGGACTCTAAGATACTGTTAAGCTCTTTTTCTAAACCTACTAACTTATTTTTTTACAAGTTTAAAAATATTTCATTGTGGGTATTTGAAATATAATACCTATTTCCTTCATGAGAATTCTTAGGCTTCAAGATCGTATCAATGAATAAAATTTCTTTATAAAATACAGTTTTAAAATATCTTTAGAATGCTAATAAATAACATGAAATTTCTTACAGCTATAAAAACCAGAAACAACTAAGGTCGGAAAATCATACATTAAAGAACATTTCTAAGCATTAATAACAAAAGTAACAAATAATTCATAGCAACAAAATTAAGTTATTATCTTACCTTTACTGGTGAAATATGAGAGTGAGAAACAAATCCATGGACATTTTCAATTTCTGACAGGTTCTTCTCTGAGACATGAACCAATTCCGGACCTATCACCTCATTAGTGATTTGTGGAGAAATGTGTTCTTGAGGGGGTGTATCTTCATCCTGATACCGGTATTTCTGTAAAACACAAAATATTATTAAATATGAGAAAGCTCTGAAAAGTAACATGAATTCGATTCAAATCATGATTTTCATAACTACCCAAATAATAATATTTAGCTACATGAAAAGTGTATTTTATGATTTAATAGTAAGTCTGAGAGACATGGTTCTCCATTTTAAAGTCATGCCAATATTTTAATAAAGTTATCTGATTATTAAAAATAATTGACAATCTGGGAAGATGGCAGAGTAAGAAACACCAGAAATCTGTCGCTCCCACCTAAGTAACGGCTGTACAGGCATAATCCGTCTAACATAATTTTGCAAATCTTGAGTCTGCTGAAGGCTTGCAACATCAGGGGAAAACTTGAATGTATATTGTGTTTAATTTGGATCAGTTTTACCACCTCTGTTCAACATGGTACTGGAAGATGTAGCCAGAACAATAAGGCAAGAAGAAGAAATAAAAGGCATCAAATTGGAAAGGAAGAAGCAGTATTATCTCTGCCTTCTATGAATAAAGACTCAGCAAAAAAGCTGTCAGAACTACTGAATACAGCAAAGCAATGGGACACTGCTTTGTATCCTACAAAAGTCGACACACAAAAATCAGCTGCATTTCTATTAACAATCGGTTGTAGTTGTATATACATACAATCTGAAAACTACGAAGACAATTCTATTTACAATAGCATTAAAAAAAACAGGAATGGACTCAACCAACAAGATCAAAGACTTGGGCCATGAAAACTACAAAATATTGATAAGCAAAATTAAAGACAACATAAATAATTGGAAACACATCCTGTATTCATAGGTTGAAGATTTAATATTGGTAAGATGTCAATAGTACTTAGAGCAATACTGCAAATTTAATCCAATTCCTATCAAAACCCCAATGACATTTTTTTTAGAAATTTAAAAACCCATCCTAAAATTCATTTGGATCTAAAGGGATTCAAATAGCCAAAATAACCATGAAAAAAAAGACCAAAGCTGAAAGGCTCACTCTTTCTCATTTCAAAACTTACTACAAAGTCACAGTAATCAAAACAGTTTGTTATTGCATGAAGACAGACATATGGACCAATGGAATGAAGCAGAATTCAGAAAAAGACCCTCACACACACAAATTATTTTTCACAGGGGTGCCAAGACCATCCAGTAGGAAAAGACATTCTTTTCAACAAATGGTGCTGCAAAAAATCACATACTGACACATAAAAGGATGAAGTTGGACCCTTACGAAATACTATACACAAAAATTAACTAAAGGTGGATTGAGGGCATAAATGTAAGACTTAAAAGAACAAAACTGTTAGAGGAAAAAACCTTAAGATATTGCATTTGGCTATGACACCAAAGGCAGAAGTAACAAAAGAGAAAAACAGATGAATTTTATTTCATAAAATTGACAAACTTTTGTGCATCAAATGACTCTATCCAGAGAGTAAAAAGAAATGGGAGAAAATATTTACAAATCATATATCTGATAAGGGATTAATGTCCAGAATATACAGAAAACTTCTAAAATTCAACAAAAACAAACAACTAAATTAAAAAATGGGCAAAGAACTCCAAAAAAGATATACAAAGAGCCAGTAAGCACATGAAAAGATGCTCAACATTACTATCATTAGAGAAATGCAAATCAAAACTATGAGGTACCACCTGACAATTATTGGAATGGCTACTACTAAAAAACAGCCAAGGTACTACTGTATAGCACAGAGAAATATATGAAATACATTTAATATTCTATGACAAACCATAATGGAAAAGAATGAAAAGAATATATGTATCTATATATATAAGAAAGGATGTATATTTGTAACTGAATCACTTTGCTGTATAGCAGTAATTAACACAACATTGTAAATCAACTATAGTTCAGTGAAAGAATTATTTTTTAAAAAAGACTGGTTAAAAAAAAACCCAGAAAACAAACATTGGTAAGGATGTAGAGAAATCAGAATGCTTTGCACTACTGGTAGAAATGTAAAACGGTATAGCCACCATAGAAAAGAGTATGGTGGTTCCTAAAAAAATTGAAAATATGATTACCATATGACCCAAGAATTCCAATTCTGAGCATATAACCAAAAGAACTGAAAACACAGTCTTGAAGAGAGAGTTCTACACCAGTGTTCATAGTAGCATTACTCACAGTAATTAAAACATGGAAGAAACCCAAGGATCTACCAATGGATGGATGGATAAGCAAAATGAGGTATATATACACAATGGACAGAGGAGCCTGGTGGGCTGCAGTCCATGGGGTCGCGAAGACTCAGACACGACTGAGCAACTTCACTTTCACTTTTCACTTTCATGCATTGGAGAGGGAAATGGCAACCGACCCCAGTGTTCTTGCCTGGAGAATCCCAGGGACTGGGGAGCCTGATGGGCTGCTGTCTATGGGGTCGCACAGAGTCGGACACGACTGAAGCGACTTAGTAGTAGTAGTAGTATACACAATGGAATATTATTCAGCCCTAATGAAGGAAATTCTGTAATATGTTACAACATGGATGAACCTTGTAGACATTATGCTAGTGAAATAAGCCAGTCACAAAAAGACAAATACTTTATGACCCCACTTACATGAGGTACTTAGAGTGGTCAAAATCATAAAGACAGAAAGTAGAATGGTGGTTGTCATGGGCTGGCAGGAGGAGAAAATTCTGAGTTACTGTTCAACAGGCACAGAATTTCAGTTTTACTAGATTAAAAGTTATGGGAATGGAAAGTGGTTATGGTTGTTCAACAATGTAGACGCATTTAATACCATTGAACTGCAAACTCAAAAATGGTTAAGGTGGTAAATTTCATCTTATATGTATTTTTACCATAATAAAAAATAAGTACAAATAAGACTTCAAAGCTAGGTGAAAAAGAAACCTGAACATTGATTTGTCCATTTTTTTTTACCCAACGTTAGCTGAACACTGTATCACTAAAGATATATTTAAGTGAAGTCAACATACAAAGCCAAAGTCAGCTAATTTAGTCTGGTCTTCTTATCCAATTAACTTGTACAAAAAAAAAGAAAAAAGAAAAAACTCAGCCTTTTCAAATTCTAACAAAATTATTTATTAGATAACCATACTTTTAATTATAAAAAAATCTTTGCCTCTTTCTCTCTCTCTCATGTGTACATGCACACATTCTATTTTTAAAAGATTAACGTAATTTTAAGAAAACCAAATCTACTTCATACCATACACAGCAGTAAAAGAAATCATAATTATAGGAATGGGTAGAAAACAAAAGTGCATGTTTTTCATCCCAGGCTGGGAATCTGTAAACACATACACAAAATCAGGAGAAACTTAGCTACCCATCCCCAAATTAAACACACATATAAAGAAATCACAAACAAGGCACAAAAGAAAACAAATGTTTAAAACAACAAACAGGATTATTATTAGCCCTATAGGCTGGCTCTTATAAATCACTGGGGCAAGAATATAAGTCAACAAACATAATAAAGGGATACTCCCAAAAGACATACAATTGGGTCTGTAAACTTAAAGGAAAACATGCTCATCTTTTTTAGGAAGTAAAAATTACAATGCCAAGATTCAGAGAAATGGGCTTCCGGGTAGAGGTCTTTTCCTGGTGGACAATCTGGTAAAATGTTTTAAAAGTCCTGAAAATATTTCTACTTCTCTAGCAATTATACTTGCAGGAATTACTCTTAGAAGAAATAGCACTAGTGAGGAATATAAATATTTGTGGTATACTGACAAACATATATACTGTAAAATATATTTTTAAAAACTTAATTATGAATTTCACCACTGGAAGTTGCTACACAACTTCCAGCATCACTTTTTAAACTATATCCTTCTGTGAAAAGGTACAATTACACAGAAAACAACCACCATCAACAAAAGAAATCAACATCAGCCAGTTTATTTAACAGGATATAAGAAATCTATTTTTACATGTAGACGTCAATTATTTTCAAAACTCCTGAAAAGAATTTACCATCTTTATCCTGAGTAAGATTAAAGTTAACGCAGACATACTTACAAAACTTAACAGTTTATATGCTCAAATGAACTGACAAACAACTAATCTCAAAAATATACAAGCAACTTATGCAGCTCAATTCCAGAAAAATAAACGACCCAATCAAAAAATGGGCCAAAGAACTAAATAGACATTTCTCCAAAGAAGACATACGGATGGCTAACAAACACATGAAAAGATGCTCAACATCACTCATTATTAGAGAAATGCAAATCAAAACCACAATGAGGTACCACTTCACACCAGTCAGAATGTCTGCGATCCAAAAGTCTGCAAGCAATAAATGCTGGAGAGGGTGTGGAGAAAAGGGAACCCTCCTACACTGTTGGTGGGAATGCAAACTAGTACAGCCACTTTGGAGAACAGTGTGGAGATTCCTTAAAAAATTGCAAATAGAACTACCTTATGACCCAGCAATCCCACTGCTGGGCATACACACTGAGGAAACCAGAATTGAAAGAGACACATGTACCCCAATGTTCATCACAGCACTGTTTATAATAGCCAGGACATGGAAACAACCTAGATGTCCGTCAGCAGATGAATGGATAAGAAAGCTGTGGTACATATACACAATGGAGTATTACTCAGCCGTTAAAAAGAATTCATTTGAATCAGTTCTGATGAGATGGATGAAACTGGAGCCGATTATACAGAGTGAAGTAAGCCAGAAAGAAAAACACCAATACGGTATACTAACACATATATATGGAATTTAGAAAGATGGCAATGACGACCCTGTATGCAAGACAGCAAAAAAGACACAGATGTGTATAACGGACTTTTGGACTCAGAGGGAGAGGGAATGGGTGGGATGATTTGGGAGAATGGCATTGTAACATGTATACTATCATGTAAGAATCGAATCGCCAGTCTATGTCCGACGCAGGATACAGCATGCTTGGGGCTGGTACATGGTGATGACCCAGAGAGATGTTATGGGGAGGGAGGTGGGAGGGGGGTTCATGTTTGGAAACGCATATACACCCGTGGTGGATTCATGTCAATGTATGGCAAAACCTATACAGTATTGTAAAGTAAAATAAAGTAAAAATATAAATTAAAAAAAAAAACAGTTTATATGCTCAAATGAGTGAAAGGAAAATTTAAACATTTCTATACCTTAACAATAGATACACTATAAGGAAGGATACTCCACAACTTAGTTTAGGGAGAAATACATGCAGAAGGATATTCACTATAGATTAGTTTGAAATAAAGAAAAATTGGAAATAAGCTCCTTATCATTAATATGTTTTTAAATTATGTTAGCAATAATATGAAAGGGAAATGTAATGTGGAAGTTAAATTAGGTAAAAAGCTACCTCTTCTAAGGGGAAAAGATAAAGACACAACTACTGAATGAGGAAAGCATGTTTCAAAGCTAACAAACACATTTTGAACATTTTAAAGTTAAACGATAGTTTATCTATGTGTATGTATGTATAAACATTGTATGTATATGCAGTTATGTGTTTGCAAGGCATATCCATAAATGTCCATATGTATTAATAATTCAGTAAAACAATAGTTTATCTACGTGTACGTATGTATAAACATTGTATGTATATGCAGTTACGTATTTGCAAAGCATATCCATAAATGTCCATATGTATTAATAATTTGGAGGGGTCTGACAAGATTTAAAACGAAATCACTGAAATTCTGAAAAGGAAAGAAATCACTAAAAATTTTGTCTTTTCACTTTTCAAAAGACATAAATTTTTTAGTGATTTCTTTCTTTCCTTTTCAAAATGAACCATTTCTTGTTTTATATCTTTCAGACTCACCCCACCAAATTTTATGTATCTTCTAATACATAAGTTGCCCCTTGATCTCTTTATATTCCATATAATTACTCAGCAACTCAAGGTATTTAACCTGTAGGCTTCCCAGTATAATCACTTCATATTCATGGAACAATTCAGTGTGGTCCCCTGGCTTTTGTTGTTTAGTAGCTAAGTTGTGTCAGACTTTTTTGCAACTCAATGGACTGCAGGGCAGCAGGCTCCTCCGTGCATGGAATTTCCCAGACAAGAATACTGGAATGGGTTGTCATTCCTTCCCCAGGGGGTCTTCCTAACCCAGGGATCAAACCCATGTCTCCTGCATTGGTAGGTAGATTCTTTACCACTAAGCCACCAGGGGAAGTATATCCCTGGCTTCTGTACTTCCTGCAAACTGGCAGCAGAATGCAATAGCTTGATCAGTCTCATGTTTAATCCTTTTGGCTAGACTATAGATGGTAACTGTGTTCTTCTATCAAGTAACACATATTGTCTGGTTATATCTTTTTGCAATGTTAGGAGCTCTTGATACTCAATGCCTAAATCAGTTCACTCCATGAGGGTTGCAAAATGATGACAATCTATTATCTTTTTTCATTTATTAAAAGATACATACACACACAGATATGTAAGAGTTGTCTTCACTGTTTGGTTACCTGTTGGTATGGTTCACACATGAACAACATGTTCTTTTATCTACCAGTTTTCAAAATAGATAAAAAATTGTCTCCCTATCATCCTCCAAAAGCAATTAAGAGTTTTTCATATATCACTCAATGCAATCCCAATCAAAATCCCATCTGGCTTTCTTCAAAATTAACAAGCTGAGCCTAATATTCAGGAAGGGCTGCAAAAGACCCAGAATAGTCAAAACAGTCTTGAAACAGAAGAACAAAGTAGAGGACTAACACTTTGAAATTTCAAAACTTCCTTCAAAACTGTATGAATCAAGATTGTGATACTGGCACTAGGATAGACACAGAGCAGTGTAATAGAATTTGTAGTCCAGAAATGTATCCTATGATTTATGGTCAACTGATTTTCAGCATGAGCGCTAAGAAAATTTAATGAGAAAGGGATACCTTTTCAACATCTGGATGCAAAAAAAAAGTTGTTAGACCTCTTTCTCACATGATATATAAAAGGCTAGTTCAAAATGGATTAAGACCTAAATGTAAAAACTAAAACCATAAAAGTCTTAAGAAAATGTAAGTACAAATCTTTGCAACCTTGTATTGTTCAGTACCTAAGTCTGACTCTTTGTGACCCCATGGACTGCAGCACAGCAGGCATCCCTGTCCTTCATCCACTCCTGGAGTGTGCTCAAACTCCTGTCCATTGAGTCAGCGATGCCATCCAACCATCTCATCCTCTGTCATGCTCTTCTCCTGCTGCCCTCAATCTTTCCCAGAATAACGGTCTTTTCCAATCAGTCAGCTCTTTGCATCAGGTGGACAAAGTATTGGAGCTTCAGCATCAGTCCTTCCAATGACTATTCAGGCTTGATCTCCTTTAGGATGGACTGGTTTGATCGTGCAGTCCAAGGGACTCTCAAGAGTCTTCAAAAATATTAATTCTTTGGCACTTTGCCTTCTTCATGGTCCAGATCTTACATCTATACATAACTACTGGAAAAACCATAGCTTTAACTATACGGACCTTTGTCAGCAAAATGATGTCTCTCCTTTTTAATACACTGTCTAGGTTTGTCATAGCTTTCCTTCCAAGGAGCAAGTGTCTTTTATTTCATGGCTGCAGTTATCATCTGCAGTGATTCTGGAGCCCAAGAAAACACAATCTGTCACTGCTTCCACTGTTTCCCCATCTATTTGCCATGAGGTGATGGGACCAGATGCCATGATCTTAGTTTTTCGAATGCTAAGTTTTAAGCCAGCTTTTTTACTCTCCTCTTTCACCCTCATCAAGAGGCCCTTTAGTTTCTCTTCACTCTCTGCCATTAGAGCGGTATCATCTACATGTCTGAGGCTGTTCATGTTTCTCCCAGCAATCTTGATTCCAGCTTGTGATTTATCCAGCCTGGTATTTCACATGATGCCCTCTGCACAGAGATTAAAATAAACAGGGTGATAATACACAGCCTTGTCATACTCCTTTCCCATTTTTGAACCAGTCAGTTGTTCCATTTAAGGTTCTAACTGTTGCTTCTTGACCTGCATACAAGTTGCTCAGGAGACAGGTCAGGTAGTCTGGTATTTCCATCTCTTTTAAGAATTTTTCCTCAGTTGTGATCCACACAGTCAAAGGCTTTAGTGTAGTCAATGATGTAGATGTTTTTCTGGAATTCCCTGGCTTTCTCTATGACCCAGTGAATGCTGACACTTTAATTTCTGGTTCCTCTGTGCCTTTTCAAAATCCAGCTTGTACATCTGGAAGTTCTCGGTTCACATACTGCTGAAGTCTACCTTGAAGGAGTTTGAGCATAATCTTTCTAGAAGGAATGGCAAACCACTCCAGTATTCTTGCCATGAAAACCCCATGAACAGTCTGAAAAGGCAACCTTGTATTAGCCAGTGGTTTCTAAGGTATGACATTTAAAACACAAGCCACCAAAAAGGGGGTGGGGGGAACAACAGATAAATCTGACTTCATATAAATGAAAAAACTTTTTTGATCATCAAAGATCACTATTAGAAAGGTGAAAAAATAACTCACAGGAGAAAATATTTGCAAATCATGTATTTGATAAGGCTATCTACAAATAGTGCATAAGGTAAGTATCCAAAATATACAAGGAAGGCTTTCAACTCAACAATAAAAAGACAACACAATTTTCAAATGGGCAAAGGATTTAAACAGACATTTCTCTAAAGAAATTTATATTTTGGATATAAATATCTTCAAAACAAAATGTGCTATATACATATAATAGAATAGTTCTCAGCCCCCAAAAAAAAAAAAAAACAGAAGGAATTACTGATATAGGGGACAATGTTGGTGAAACACAAAATAATCTGGAAGAAGCTAGGTTATAAAATAGAATATATTTTATTATTTCATTTATATAAAACTCTAGAGAAGTCAAACTAATCTATAATCTAAAAATTAAATAAGTAGTAGTCTGGGAGAAGGACAAGAGGAAGGGATTGAAAGAAGGAAACTTACAGGAGTGATGGATATGTTCACTACCTCAATTACAGTGATGGTTTCAAAGGTGTGTACACATGTCAAAACCTGTATAATTATACTCTTTTAATATGTACATTTATTGTATGTCAATTATAGTAAGCTAATTTTAAAAATCGTATTCATTATGTTTAGATTCTAATTAAAATTTCTAATTAAGTGTTTTATTATTCTTCTTAAACTATTATAAAATGACAAAGTATTCAAAAATAAAAATAGTAACAAAAAAATAAAAGGCCTACAAAGAATGAGGAATAATTTTCCAGGTACACTGAGGGTTAAGTGATTGTTAGCTAAGAGAAATGATCAAGGCAGTCTGTATAGCAGATACCTACCTTTATGAGAATAACGTAAAGAACATAATGGAATTTACAAGAATCATTATTCACTTTAAATGTGAGGTACAAATTACTAAGTGTAAAATAAGTAAGCTATAAGGACATATGGTACAGTACGGGGAATATAACCAATATTTTATAACTTTAAATTGAGTATAATCTATGAAAAGACTGATATATGTTGTACGTCCAAAACTAATATTATAAATCAACTATACTTCAATTAAAAAGAAAGACAAAAATTTGTGAAATATGTCAAACTTGCATGGCTTTTTTCCCTCTAAAACCAACTGAGGATACCTTTAAAAAATTCTGCCAGGAGCTCCCAGTAGTGTTAATGACTATGAAATTCAGGGGAAGATTTCCTTTATATGTATTTTTAATTCTAGCAAATGCCAAAGATAGTTTAAAGTAAATTTGTTTTTCCTTTAAACAAAAATGCCCATAGCTATACTATCAGAACAAACACTCTTGGACAGTCCAGGAAAACAGCCAATTTGCTTCACTCCTCAAAATATACTGTTGAACAAAAGTTATTATATTCTATCTCTGCAGGATGAATCAGGAACTACAACTTCTATTGCTGCACAATTTTATAGATAATTTCCAATTGATGAATAGGTTGTATTCCAAATATCAGTACTTTTTCCTTGTTTAAAAACTTGAAATCCTTACAATATAGATTATGTTAGGTTCCCCCAAACATAGACAGCCAAATACACATATACATGCATATATGTATGTAGATAATACTGTTTTGAAATTAAAACTCAGAATACCAAAATATTCTATATCTTCTTTCCTACCTTCCATTCCCAAATATAAGATCAAGAAATTTCTTCTTTGGTAGAAGCAAATAGGAATAGGGTGGCCAAATTGAGAAGCAGAGGCTGCACTGACTTTCTTAATCTGAAAAATTCAAGTAATTTTTAAAATAAATATTTAAAAATCAGAGCACCCTTACTTATTCTTTGGGCAATCACTACTGATAGAATATGTTCAAACAAGGTTTATGAATGCTCAGTAAACTTCATAATAAAATGTTTTCCAGGATGTGATATATCATAAATGCTTTACATTCAAAACTTCCCTCACATGTTTGTGGAACTTTGAATTCTAATTTTTCCATAGTAAGGTCCTTGTTTGGGGTTGAATTGTACGATCCAAAATTCATCTGTTGAAGCCCTAGGGTCCCAGTACCTTAGAATAGGATTGTATTTCAAGACAGGGCTTTTTAAGAAATGATTCTGTTAAAATGAAGCCAGTAGGGTATAATAATCCAATACGACTGGTGTTCTTAAAAGAAGAAATGTGAACACACTGAGAGAAACACCAGGGGGCGCCTGTGCACAAAAGAAACCGGATGATAAAAGGCAGCAAGAGGACAGCCATCTGCAAACTACAGAGAAAAGAGATGTAAGAGAAAAATGTCAATTCTGCCAGCATCATGGATTTCAGCTTCCAGGAGAGAAAATAAAACTTTGTTGTTTAAGCCATTCAGTGTTTATTTTGTAACAACAGCCTTAGCAAACTAATAGAGAGCTTAAAACGCAATTATTAATTATGCACACTACAGTTATTCTTACTGAGTTTTTATACCAACATTCTTGCTGACAGAATTTCTAATTAGAGCAGCATTTCCTTTGTTCACTGCTATATTTCCACAGCACAGATACTCAATAAATAATCACTGAATGAATAATGGGAGAATGCATGAATGAATGAGTCAGTCAATTAATGACTGATTTTCTTTTTTAAATTATAAAAGACATATATACTGTTGTAACTTCCTGAAACAATTCCACTATTTCAATGTTAAATAATCAAACAAGTGGTGCTTGTCTTAAATTTAGCATATCCTTTCAAAACTTGTCAAGTTTCCCATTTGTAACAATTGTGAAAAAGAAAATTACATATATATATATTTTTAAAAAACAATACATTCTTAAAGGAATATAAGAAAAACTCCATTCAAAGGTAATAAATTTTCAAATAAAGAGATTGAAAGCCTAGACATTAATACATCACCACATGCATCACCTGCATGCGTGCTCTGTCCCTTCAGTCGTGTCTGACTCTTGGTGACCCTATGGACTGTAGCCCGCCAGGCTCCTCTATCCATGGAATTCTCCAGGCAAGAATACTGGAAGATCCTCCAGGGGATATGCTGGATCCAGGTATCTAACCCATGTCTCTAATGTTTCCCGCACTGGCAGGCATGTTCTTCACACTAGCGCCACCTGGCAAGCCCAATACCTCACCATGCTGCTGCTGCTGCTAAGGTGCTTCAGTCCTGTCCGACTCTGTGCGACCCCGTAGACGGCAGCCCACCAGGCTCCCCTGTCCCTGGGATTCTCCAGGCAAGAACACTGGAGTGGGTTGCCATTTCCTTCTCCAATGCATGAAAGTGAAAAGTGAAAGTGAAGTCGCTCAATTGTATCTGACCTTTAGGGAACCCATGGACTGCAGCCTACCAGGCTCCTCCACCCATGGGATTTCCCAGGCAAGAGTACTGGAGTGGGGTGCCACTGCCTTCTCCGACACATCACCATGTATAGTTCTAAATGGATATGAAGGAAAAGCAACTATTTCTACATGTAGACTTATTATGGGCCTAGTGCTACCAGAAAACTACTACTAGAAACTACCAATACATGAAATAATTATTTAATATAAATATTCACTTTAAGGAAGGAATTTAACACAGCATCCAGAAAGACTGAAGAATTAACTGAAGTCCTGGAGTTTTACTGAAGAGTATCTTTCACCCTTCAGAGAAACCACGCAGTCAATAAAAAAAAAAGGGGGGGTGGTTTCAGGGAATTCCCTATCAGTCCAATGGTAAGGGCTTCGTGCTCTCAGTGCTGAGGGCCTAGGTTCAGGGAACTAAGGTCCCACAAGCTGCATGGTGTGGTCAAAAAAAAAAAACCCACACCAGAACAGAACAGTACACTAAAGATATCCATTCAGTGTCAAAGTCTTGCAACAAAGCCAAGAGAAAAGTATATTCAATGTTAGAAAAAATATATCAGAGGAAACTTGTGTTTTAACATAAGGTATTTAACATTACTGTTAAAAATCATTCTTAACCAATTAAAAGGAACAGTTTGCTATTGGTCATTCATTACAGTATTCCTCAATTTGTGTCTATTTTGAAAATGTATTCTTAAGTAAGAGTATTTTAAGTCACCTATTAAGGCTTAGTAAACTGGTTTGAAGGAACCTTCTAAGGCTAAAGGGACATGCTCCTTATATTTCAGCATGTACAGAACTAATCCAAAAATAGGTTTTTGCAAGTTTACTTTTGCTTCTGAAGGTTGTAGCAAAGAAGTAAAAGAAGTGAAGAGAGTTCCAACTGGACCTTACTACTTTATTTCAACTAAACAGACATACCGCTTGATCAGCAACATCTATTAGTAGCCGTTGCAATTAATCAGATTTCAGTTTAAAAAAACTGCACTTATCATTAACTCAGGCTCTGTAAGTTGCTTCACCTAATACTACAATGTTTTCTTTGCTTTTCTCTAATATAGAGGCTACAAAAGCTAAATACTAACTTTCCTACTTTCCCTTCAGTTCAGTCACTCAGTCGTGGCTGACTCTGTGACCCCATGAATCGCAGCACGCCAGGCCTCCCTGTCCATCACCAACTCCCAGAATTCACTCAAACTCACGTCCATCGAGTCCGTGATGCCATCCAGCCATCACATCCTCTGTCGTCCCCTTCTCCTCTTGCTCCCAATCCCTCCCAACATCAGAGTCTTTTCCAATGAGTCAACTCTTTGCATGAGGTGGCCATAGTACTGGAGTTTCAGCTTTAGCATCAGTCCTTGCAATGAACACCCAGGATTGATCTCCTTCAGAATGGACTGGTTGGATCTCCTTGCAGTCCAAGGGACTCTCAAGAGTCTTCTCCAACACCACAGTTCAAAAGCATCAATTCTTTGGCGCTCACTCAGCTTTCCTCACAGTCCAACTCTCACATCCATACCTGACCACTAGAAAAACCACAGCCTTGACTAGACGGACCTTGGACGGCAAAGTAATGTCTCTGCTTTTCAATATGCTATCTAGGTTGGTCATAACTTTCCTTCTAAGGAGAAAGCGTCTTTTAATTTCATGGCTGCAATCACCATTCACAGTTATTTTGGAGCCCCCAAAAATAGTCTGACACTGTTTCCACTGTTTCCCCATCTATTTCCCATGAAGTGATGGGACCAGATGCTATGATCTTCATTTTCTGAATGTTGAGCTTTAAGCCAACTTTTTCACTCTCCTCTTTCACTTTCATCAAGAGGCTTTTTAGTTCCTCTTCACTTTCTGCCATAAGGGTGGTGTCATCTGCATATCTGAGGTTATTGATATTTCTCCCGGCAATCTTGATTCCAGCTTGTGTTTCTTCCAGTCCAGCGTTTCTCATGATGTACTCTGCATATAAGTTAAATAAGCAGGGTGACAATATACAGCCTTGATGTACTCCTTTTCCTATTTGGAACCAGTCTGTTGTTCCATGTCTAGTTCTAACTGTTGCTTCCTGACCCGCATATAGGTTTCTCAAGAGGCAGGTCAGGTGGTCTGGTATTCCCATCTCTTTCAGAATTTTCCACGGTTTCTTGTGATCCACACAGTCAAAGGCATTGGCATAGTCAATAAAGCAGAAATAGATGTTTTTCTGGAACTCTCTTGCTTTTTCGATGATCCACTACTAAGTAAATATAAGCAGATGCAGTGTAGCTTTATAAATTACACTCTTTCCTCCTTCCCACTTCTTTCTGTTTTTAGGGCTACAGCTCCAACAGTTACCTTTCAATGAGGCAAAGGCCAAGAGAAAGGCAGAGATGTCAGCAGCTGTAGCAGCTGTATACTTGCAAGCTGATTATAACTAGGAAAAAAAGGCCCACTTGTTTCAAAACCATTGTCAGCCTA
Source organism: Capra hircus (assembly GCF_001704415.2). NCBI lineage: Eukaryota > Metazoa > Chordata > Mammalia > Artiodactyla > Bovidae > Capra > Capra hircus. The sequence continues at coordinate 71,430,957 of NC_030808.1, forward strand.
GTATTTAATTATTTGCAAATACCATCTTTAAGCATGACTCAAACTAAGCAAAGTAAATGGGCCACACTGGTAAAATCTATGTGGTAAGACTTTTTCTCTCCAGGGAAGAGGGGTGGGTAGGAAGTGATAAGAAGGGGAAGGTAATTATAGAACAGTAAGACAGTGCTTCTCAACCTTTCCCACTAAATATCTTCTAATAGCAATAAATGTAAATAAATAAATCATCACTTCAAGAATATGAAGAGATATACAGCAAGGAGTCATAGCCATACATGTAATACTTCCTAAAAGCCTTACCTTTTGTCTTATATGAATTCCACAAATATAATTAACTTATACCAATTATCTAAATAAATTATACATTTACCTAGTCAAATGATATATCACAAGTTTCAATATGAAATTACTTTAGTCTTTTTCTTACTTAAAAATACATTCAAGAAAAATTGATTACATATATATATATATACACACACACAAATATATACTTTTCTATATCCATTAACACATCATGTTTATCTTGAAGCTACCTGTATCCTAGGCCAAGAACCAAAGCTGTAAGTGAACTGCATGTCTTGTAATAAAATAGAACCTCCAAAGTTTATTGGAGGATCTTTCTGTGAGGAAAAGACAGTCACAAAAACATTCCTGACTTGTTACTGGTTGTGTTGAGTTCTCCCTGGGATTCTCTCACTTTAATAACTACTGCCACCAAATACAATTTAAAGTTTTATTATAAAAAGCTTTATGATGGCTTCCCTTAGGGACAGCTGGTAAAAGCAAGAACTCAGAAGAGCTTCTACTGTTTTAAATATATTAGATAAGAATTTAAAAAATTTTCCTTTACAAAATACAAGATTCTGATCTTACTAACACAGCTAATTTCCTTCCAGGGAATCTTAGGCTCTAGACTTCAGTTCAGTCGCTCAGTCATGTCGGACTCTGCGACCCCATGAATCGCAGCACGCCAGGCCTCCCTGCCCATCACCAACTCCCAGAGTTATTGCACCTATTGTTTTGAAACAGCAAAGTTGATCTAGAGTGGGCACACTCTGGCACAACAAATTTTCTCAGTCTGTTAACATCCAGCCCTAAGGGAACGCACCCTAGACAACTCTGTAATCTGGATAAGAATCTGGGTACTCTGCATTTGCTCTACGTTCCCCAGGGGCTTTGCTCTTGAGTTCTAATACTAGAGATGAAAGATAATCAAGGCATTTTCTGGAGACTGACACTAGAAAGCAACTTGCCCTTTGATGCTACTACTCTCCCCACCTACACACATGGATGCTTTAATAGTCGACTCCTTCTTCACAATAACCTATTAATGTAACTGTCTTCGATGGCTGTCTCATAAAGAATCATACAATAAGAGTACGCTTGCTCTAGTCACACAGAAATCTGTTAAAAAAGATACTTCATTTCCAACAAACAAGGTGGTGCTTTTATTACTTTTCAAAAGTTCACAGCCACAAATGAAAATATTAAGTTTATTTTTAAAATGTAATTTTGAATTCACATGCGTGTATTACTTTCTATTTACCTATAAAGTAAGTAAGCAAACAAGAATTGATATTAAAAGCACTAGCAACACAGAAAATAAAGCTCATGCACAGTACTGGTATTATGCTTATGCACTGGGAAAGTAAGATTTGTTTACCCTTATCACTGCAAGCTACTTTTAATACATATTAACCAAAAGTTGTGGGTTAATTTCACCTTTTGTTAGTATTTTCTCCTGTTCTCCCCAAAAGTGCTCTGCTTTAACTGCATATTAGAAATTTAAATCTAAATTCAGTTGAATTTAAATATAAAACTTTCAATGATGAATTCTGAATATTTAAAAATACACTAATGGCAAATGCAACTAGGACACCTGCAGTCTTAGAAGCTTTATTTCTGTATACAGGTACCCTTCTGCTTTAGGAAAGTTCACTTTAGGCCACTTCACTTTTATAAAGACCAAAACAGCATTTATCATTGGCTTTGCAGTGAGCTGTTACAGAGGAGGGCTTCCCTGGTGTTACAAGCAATGTGCACCCAGTAGCGAGAGTAGCAGCACCAAGACCCCTTCCGATGAACTATGCTCAGCATCTCAGTCAAGCTGCCATAGCTTTGCACTGTGTCTGTGAGCATCTGTGCTTCACCTCAATTTTATTTCCTATCTCCATTATTAAGATATGTCCTAAGATAACTGCCTCTTTTGGCTTTTGGAAGCGTTTCATAGGAATGCTCTACTTTCGGATAGTAGGGAAAACCTGTATAGTCTTTTATCAGTACTATTTGCTGCATAATTCAAATAACTCGGGGAAAAGTCGTTAAAAATTCTATCCACAAAATTTTAAGCAAAGAAAAAGCATTCTTTTTACTATACAAAATAAATTATCTAATGATTTCCTAAGTAGACAAGTTTAATGACGTAAATGACCTTTTAACTGTCTTGAATTATAGCGCATGACCACGGCAAGACATTTTCAATAAAACATTTTCTCAGTTTTCCCACTAGGGGGCAAACAAGAACCTCAAGCGGCATTTTGTGAACCACAGGATCTAAAGTGGTTGAAGGGAGTGGTGGGGGTGGTGGTGATAGAGTCTAAGTTCAGATATGGGGCTTCCCTGGTGGCTCAGACTGTAAAAAATCTGCCTGCAAGGCAGAAGACCAGGTTCAATCCCTGGGTGTGGAAGATCCTCTAAATAAGGAAGAGACAACCCACTCCAGCATTCTTACCAGGAGAATTTCAAGGACAGAGAAGCCTGGAGGGCTATAGTTCATGAGGTCTGCAAAAAGTCAGACACAATTGAATAACTAACACTTTCACTTTTTCATGCCACTTTTCTAAAATTGATACTATGATAACGACAGCATTCTTAAAAGATACTATTTCATAAGGTATTTAATTTGCCTAAATACAAAAAAAGGAAAATTTTTAATGTGGTTAACTTTATAAAAACATTATTTAAAAAATTCAAAACCCTTCTCCTAACATATTCTGTTGCACATGTTACATGTAAAAAAAGTAGGCTTAAGACTGAGAGAAAAACAAAAATGTAACTTGAGCTATTTAAATCATGAATATGAATTTTACACCAGTACGATTTAATGACCAATACAAATCTTAAACTTTAAAAAAATCTGTTCCCATAAGCAGCATATTTTTCCTATACAACCTTTCCATGTTTGAGAAGATGTTTCAGAAAAGTTCTGGAATATCATTAGGAAAATAAGATTTTTGTGACACGGCAAAGAGTTTAAAGTGGGAAGAAATAAAAGCCTTATATGGCCAGAAAAGCAATATATTCTCAAATAAATGGATAAAAAACTACTTTCAGTATAATTTTTTTAGTCAATTAGCAATTTGGAGACCTCTTCACATCATCAATTGGGAAGTTTCAGTCTTATAAAAACTAACGTTTCCTTCAAAAACACACTTCAGAAATAATACTGTATTAATGAAAAAATTCTTCCTGCTTTTAACTTTGTTTTAAATCATACACTATTTATTATAGAAATCAGGCAAAAAGACATTACTTCCTTACTTAATACTTTATAAAAAGAAACCATTTATTTTTAAGACAAACTCTACATATACTTCTTTTCTATAGATCATATCACTAACATAACCACTGTCTGACTTGTAAGGTATGGGTAGGGTCATGTTTCTTTTATTGTTTGTATTCTTTAAAAGCTTTCTTCCCCCTCTACAAAATTTAATATTAACATGATTTAGTACTCAAATTACAAAGCCTATGATATTAAACACAAAACCTACCACCAATAATTTCTCTTATCAAAAAGATTTTAGAAGGCATTTCAAGTTCTGCATATCAATGTTGCTTTTCAGCATATTTAATTTGCCACGGTAGCAAAACATACAAACCAAGTCGATAATTAATTTTCACTAATGGATAAAGATATTTTATATACAGCTTTAAAAAAATAATTCCTCTATTACACTTTCACATTACACAAACCAATTCTTTACTTTACTTCTTTACTTTACACAAAGTTCAGTTCAGTCACTCAGTCGTGTCTGACTCTTTGCGACCCCATGAACCACAGTGCACCAGGCCTCCCTTGTCCATCACTAACTCCCGGAGTTCACCCAAACTCATGTCCATTAAGTCGGTGATACCATCCAACCATCTCATCCTCTGTTGTCCCCTTCTCCTCCTGCCCTCAATCTTTCCCAGCACCAGGGTCTTTTCAAATGAGTCAGCTCTTCGCATGAGGTGGCCAAAGTATTGGAGTTTCAGCCTCAGCATCAGTCCTTCCAAAGAACACCCAGGGCTGATCTCCTTTAGGATGGACTGGTTGAATCTCCTTGCAGTCCAAGGAGCATCAATTCTTCAGTGTTCAGCTTTCTTTACAGTCCAACTCTCACATCCATACATGACTACTGGAAAAACCATAGCCTTGACTAGATGGATCTTTACTGACAAAGTAATGTCTCAGCTTTTTAATATGCTATCTAGCTTGGTCATAACTTTCCTTCCAAGGAGTAAGTGTCTTTTAATTTCATGGCTGCAGTCACCATCTGCAGTGATCTTGGAGCTCCAAAAAATAAAGTCTGACACTGTTTCCACTGTTTCTCCATCTATTTGCAATGAAGTGATGGGACCAGATGCCATGATCTTAGTTTTCTGAATGTTGAGCTTTAAACCAACTTTTTCACTCTCCTCTTTCACTTTCATCAAGAGGCTTTTTAGTTCCTCTTCACTTTCTGCCATAAGGGTGGTGTCATCTGCATATCTGAGGTTATTGATATTTCTCCCGGCAATCTTGATTCCAGCCTGTGTTTCTTCCAGTCCAGCATTTCTCATGATGTACTCTGCATATAAGTTAAATAAGCAGGGTGACAATATACAGCCTTGACGTACTCCTTTCCCTATTTGGAACCAGTCTGTTGTTCCATGTCCAGTTCTAATTGTTGCTTCCTGACCTGCATACAGACGTCAAGCAGGTCAGGAGGTCTGGTATTCCCATCTCTTGAAGAATTTTCCACAGTTTATTGTGATCCACACAATCAAAGGCTTTGGCATAGTCAATAAAGCAGAAATAGATGTTTTTCTGGAAGTCTCTTGCTTTTTCGATGATCCAGTGGATGTTGGCAATTTGATCTCTGGTTCCTCTGCCTTTTCTAATACCAGCGTGAACATCTGGAAGTTCACGGTACATGTACTTCTGAAGCCTGGCTTGGAGAATTTTGAGCATTACCTTGCTAGCATGTGAGATGAGTGCAATTGTGAGGTAGTTTGAGCATTCTTTGGCATTGCCTCCCTTAGGGATTGGAATGAAAACTGACCTTTTCCAGTCCTGTGGCCACTGCTGAGTTTTCCAAATTTGCTGACATATTGAGTGCAGCACTTCCACAGCATCATCTTTTAGGATTTGAAATAGCTCAACTGGAATTCCATCACCTCCACTAGCTTTGTTGGTAGTGATACTTCCTAAGGCCCACTTAACTTCACAGTTCAGTTCAATTCAGTTGCTCAGTCATGTCCGACTCTTTGCGACCCCATGAATCGCAGCACGCCAGGCCTCCCTGTGCATCACCAACTCCCGGAGTTCACTCAGACTCACATCTATCGAGTCATTGATGCCATCCAGCCATCTCATCCTCTGTCGTCCCCTTCTCCTCCTGTCCCCAATCCCTCCCAAAGTAGAGGGAATTATATTCCATGAATTAAAGTCAACCAAACCATCTAACCTGAATTATTTATTTGCTGGATTTTAAAACTAAGCATTTTTAGAAATATTATTCAAACCCAACTTATATCCAAACATTAAAGATACTGTGCTGCTGGTGCATGCTACTTTACAATGGCATAACATCGGAGAAAAGCAATTGAAGTTTTTGATGCTAGGAGACATTTTTTTCAGACCCTTAGCACTTTAGTCAGTTTTGGATTGACTGAAATCCCAGAAGAATATCTTGGTAAATGTAGCTTGCTGGTTGTCTTGAACATTTAATATAGAAACAAAACATTCTTTAAAAAAAAAACAAACACATTATATTAGAATGTTGCATTCTCAAGCAGAGATCAGATCAGCATATTAAGAATGCAGGAATTAAGATGCTGTTTCTTTTTCCTATGTAATAAACCTGTTTCAAATTTCCACAATGAAACGACTCATTCAACACTACTTTGTAAGGGCCTTCTAATATCTTTGAAACCAGGATCAGATTCATCACAGAAACTCCACCTGCTGCAATGTAAGGATTGCTACCTCCTCCTTAAGAAAATAATATAACAGGTGCAGAGCCATTATGCTTAAATATACACTGGCTGCCTTGGGGCAGGGGCAAAACGTGTCAGCAAGGGACTCAGTACACAGTCCATAGGTAAGTCCATAACATACTGGACATGATGATTTCTCACAACACTAAACATCCTAAGCTAAATTAAAATAGAGTTAAATGGTAAAAAGAATGCCTTTATCAATTTAATCTTGTGATTCTATTATTCTCTACATCATTCAAGAAACAAAAAATCTCAATTATCTGGCAAAATTAAAGAGAATAATAAAAGAATTAAGCTTTGGCAGTGTAAAAGCTCAGAGATGTAAATATTTTTAATATATAAAAATAACTTTAAAATTTTGAGAAATGTTACTGAATTTATTTTGATGTATATCCATACTTGCAGAAAGTTTTAAAAAGGCAAAATGTCAAGCAATTTATTTCACTGATGTATCACTAATTTATCCACTCTTTCAAAGATTATTTTCTGTGCTTTGGCTATTAAATCAACCCAATAGCAGAAAACTACAATTACCTAATTACATCCAAACCAACAAATAAAACCCTGAAAATGTCATTCTCAGAGTATTTCATATTTAAAATCTTGTATGTTACTTTTTATGCCATAGCTTTGCTATAATTAAAAAGGTCAATATTTAAACTTAGAAGCTACATTAACCAGTAATAGCAAAATGCTAGATAACAATGAAAGAATACTTATATTTCTTCACCTACACAATTATTTTTCTTTCTTCCACAATATTTGGGGCTTTGTAACCACTATATGTGTATTGCAGTTAGGAAATGACCAGGATAATTGCTAATAAGGATTGTTGAATTTTACAAAACTAAAGTTAACAATTCATATACTTGTACTCAAAGACCTACACCTTTAACTTAATAAAAGTTTTTTGTGGACATGTATACTTTGCCATATCACAAGGACGGTGAGCTAAAAAAGAGGAACAACGCCCTTATCAATAATCACTAGTATATGGGGGGGGACACACGTATACCTGTGGCTGATTTATGTTGATGTATGGTAAGAAAACATCACAATATTGTAAAGTAATTATCCTCCAATTAAAATAAGCTAAAAACAAAAACAACAACAACAATCACTACTATAATTCCACATCTGTCCAGGATAGTTTTAGTTCTAATTTCCTGAACTATTCCCTATTCTGCCTCATTCCTAAAATTTTTATCAGGGTAAGAGAAATGAAGAGCTAAAACTAGGTTGATGCTGGGAGCCAGCGTGGAGAATCCCGCCCATGGCAAAGGTCATGAGGAAGAGGCCTGACAGAGCAAAGGCGAGATCAGGCCTCAAGGGACCCCTCCTGGACTTTTTCAAGCATCTACCCCAAAACCAGAGTCTGACTGCCTTATTGTATTATGCCTTTCACCAACTCTTCCTTCATTAACAGGGGGCTATCCCCTGCCACCTTTCTCTGGAAAAAGTTAACTTAGAGCTCCAGTTAATAAGTCTCCTGGGCGTAACAAGAGTGTTTCAGTCCAAAAACTCCTCTGATGGCTCTCTAGCCTGCCTGACAAGTTTATCTGGACTTTCATAACTGCACACGTGATTGTTCACAGCCTCCCAACCGGGAGAGGCATGAGATGCTCTAAACTTTCTAAATACAGAGTCTTTTGAAAAGTTAGAAATAATTAGTGTAGTATTAGTGGATTGTTAGAAATATACCGGTGGAGGGTTTCATTGTTGAGCCAATATTTGCTGCTAAGTCTCCATATCCTTTGTCCCTTATATACATTAATTGGTATAACTGGCATATGGGAAAAATAAGTAATAACCTTTGATATTAATCACGTTAGACCTTAGGCTAGTAAATTATTTTCTTGATTATAGCCCACTACACTCTTACCCTATAGGAATGTAACCTTATCTAGTGCTTTCGGAGAGTGGCGCCTGACTTAAGAAAAATCGCCTTTGGAGAAAATAAGTTTTCTGGTTGACTAATCATCATCAGAAAGAGTCATAAAATGTTAGCAGGCCTCTTGGCCAGAAGATGATGTAAATCACCTGAGAACTTTGTATATCGGAAGGAATGCAGAAAGAAAGCGTGGTCTCAATAAGGGTCAGGACTGCTGACCCTGCATGACTTTGTATTATCCATTGATCTCTATGTAGAAGTTAAAGTATAAAAGCTTTCCTGAAAAATAAAGAGATGGACCAGTTCCTGGAAAGACTGGTTTCCCCCATATCTTCTTTTCTTTCTCTCCTTTTCAGGCTAATTCCCATCTGAAGCACAGAGGCTCGCTGTGTCTACTTATTTACCTGGGCTTCTAAGACCTGAAGGGGAAGATGCTCTGCGTCTTCACTCCCTCGGGAGACTGGGAGGGCGCCTGCGGCCTACGTAGACGGTGCAAGTCCCTTGTCTCAGGGCTTTATTGGCTTCCTGTGTAAACCAAGGAATTTCAGCCTCTTTTCTCCTCTATTTTCTCCACTACACTATTCTTTTCTAATCTCTCTTTATATCTCTAATTAAATAAATCTCTCCTCGCCAACGCCATCCCCACTTCAAATTACTTGGATCCACCGGGGCTGGATCCTGGCAGGTTACATTTCTAAAACAGGATAGAAAATAACTGACTCTCTAGTAATTACCTGGTGGATAATTATACAATTCACATGAACTTTGTGAAACTTAAATGAAAGGCCAAGTGTCAAATGTAATGAAGAAAAGAAAGTGTGCTCCTTGGAAGACTATATATTTAAAAACAAATTTACTAAAGCAGAACTACAGTTCAGTTCAGTCACTCAGTCATGTCTGACTCTTTGCAACCCCATGGACTGCAGCACGCCAGGCTTCCCTGTCCATCACCAACTCCCAGAGTTTACCCAAACTCACGTCCATTGAGTCGGTGATACCACCCAACCATCTCCTCTGCCATCCCCTTCTCCTCCTGCCTTCAATCTTTCCCGGCATCAGGGTCTTTTCCAGTGAGTCAGTTCTTCGCATCAGGTGGCCAAGGTATTGGAGTTTCAGCTTCAGCATCAGTCCTTCCAATGATCATTCAGGACTGATTTCCTTTAGGATGGACCAGTTGGATCTCCTTGCTATCCAAGAGACTCTCAAGAGTCTTCTCCAACACCAAAGTTCAACGACAGCTCTTCTCCAGCACTCAGGTTTCTTTATAGTCCAACTCTCACATCCACACATGACTACTGGAAAAACCAGAGAGTCCCTTGGTCTGCAAGGAGATCCAAACAGTCCATCCTAAAGGAGAACAGTCCTGGGTGTTCACTGGAAGGACTGAAGCTGAGGCTGAAACTCCAATACTTTGGCCACCTCATGTGAAGAGTTGACTCATTGGAAAAGACCCTGATGCTGGGAGGGATTGGGGGCAGGAGGAGAAGGGGACGACAGAGGAATGCGATGGCTGGATGGCATCACCGACTTGATGCACATGAGTTTGGGTGAACTCCAGGAGTTGGTGATGGACAGGGGAGGCTTGGCGTGCTGCGGTTCACGGGGTCGCAAAGAGTCAGACACGACTGAGTGACTGAACTGAACCAAACTCTGTATAGACATCAAATAAGCAGGGTGACAATATACAACCTTGACATACTCCTTTCCCTATTTAGAACCAGTCTGTTCCATGTCCAGTTCTACCTGTTGCTTCTTGACCTGTATACAGATTTCTCAGGTGGCAAGTAAAGTGTCTGGTATTCCCATCTCTTGAAGAATTTCCCACAGTTTGTTGTGATCCACACAGTCAAAGGTTTTGGCATAGTCAATAAAGCAGAAATAGATGTTTTTCTGGAAGTCTCTTGCTTTTTTGATGATCCATTGGATGCTGGCAATTTGATATCTGGTTCTTCTGCCTTTTCTAAATCCAGCTTGAATATCTGAAAGTTCATGGTTCATGTACTGCTGAAGGCTGGCTTGGAAAATTTTGAGCATTACTTTGCTAGTGTGTGACATGTGTGCAATTGTGCGGTAGCTTTGAGCACTCTCTGGCATTGCCTTTCCTTGGAATTGGAATGAAAACTGATCTTTTCCAGTCCTCTGGCCACTGCTGAGTTTTTCCAATTTGCTGACATATTGAGTGCAGCACTTTCACAACATCATCTTTTAGGATCTGAAACAGCTCAACTGGAATTCATCACCTCCACTAGCTTTGTTTGTAGTGATGCTTCCTAAGGCCCACTGGACTTCACATTCCAGCATGTCTGGCTCTAGGTCAATGATCATACCATCGTGGTTATCTGGGTTACGAAGATCTTTTTTGTATAGTTTTTCTGTGTATTCTTGCCTGTCAAACGGTAATTCTCAAGATGTTTCACTGCAGTGCTTCAAGGGTCCCACTGATGTTCTTCCATTTTAAAACTTTGATATTCATACTTTTGAATTTAAAAATCCATAAGCACAAATGTATAACAAGTTTTAATACTGGCATTCATCTGTAAGAACTTATTTACTTACACTATCAGCTAAAAGTGGTAGGTCTCCAAATACATCTCCAGTTTTTGAGCACATGTGGGATTTGTCTCACTGATCATTACCTGCAGTTCTGCACTGCAATTTCATGAAAATTCAGCACATGAAAAAAAATATACATCTGTTCACCTAAATTACATAAGTAAGTACATTATTTTGGCATGTGTCTCACTAAATAAAATGCTATGCAAAGTTCAAATGTATCTAATCAGCCTATGCCCTTAACAAGGCTTAGCTCAGAGCTGACTGTACAATAAATGCAAACATGTAATATATTCAACTATAATAAAACTGTTATGATTGTTTTAATTAATTTGAGGAATTATTAGTGGGTTTTGTCTGATTCTTAAAGGAAATGAATGGGTTCAAGCAATATATTTTTTATTAAAATTTGTGAGAAACATGAATTTGGGTCTTTACATCCAAAACCTAATTTTGACTATTTTGAAACTGAGTAAATCTGACAGATAAGCATTGAAGTATCTTAGGATTTTTTTGTTTGCTTTTAATGACACTTCATAAATCAGTATCAGAAGTACATTCAATAAATAATGACTTTCAAACTGCTTAAGCTGTATGATGTTAGTAATAATAAATAATAATAGTGTCATCATTGTTAGTAATAGTATTTAATAATTATCAACTACATGTCAGGCATTGTGTGTAAAGTGCTTTATATGTGTAATAAAAATTACCAAAAATGGGAAAAAGTGGAAAATTAGACAGCAGATCCCTACAATGTTATTTGGGTACAAAAGTCACTTAATACCTAGGGCAATGGTTCTTCCAATGCTCTTCCATACACAAGCCCCAAACCCAGACATTCTGGGTACTCATCTTCCCAGTGCAGGTTCCCCAGGTTTCAGATAAATGGTATTTGAAATGAAATAATAAGAAAACTTCACAACTTGTCAACTTGTGTCTACTTTATCCTGGAAGAACAGAATGTAATAACAGTAGGTCACAATGAAAAGTTTTGTTATAGCTTTTTAAAATTTAATATAAAAATAATTTCAGCTTGGTACTTGCCTGGTGGTCCAGTAATTGAAAATCTGCCTTCCAATGCAGGAGACACAAGTTTGAGCACTGATCAGGGAAGTAAGATTCAACAAGCTGCAGAGCAACTAAGCCCATGGGCCACAACTACTGAGCTTGCGCACTCTACAGCCTGCACACCACAGCTAGGGACCCTGCATGCCACATCTAGAAAGCCCTCATGCTGCAAATACTGAAGCCTGCACGCTGCAACTACAGAGCCCACGTGCCACAACTGGAGAGTCTATGCACTGCCAACAAAAGATCCCACATGTCACAACTAGGACCCAACAAAACAAACAATTATTTAATTTACAAAAAAACCAACAATTAACAAAATGGCAATAAATACATACCTATCAATAATTATCTTATATGTAAACAGGCTAAATGCTCCAATCATTAGACAGAATGGCTGAAAGGATATAAAATCAAGACACTTATATATGCTTCCTACAAGAGAGTCACTTCAAATTTAAAGACACATACAGATGGAAAGTGAGGAGATGGAAAAAGGAACTCCATGCAATGGAAATGAAAAGAAAGCTAGGACAGCAACACTTATACTAAGCAGAATGGACTTTAAAACTAAGATTGAAACAAGGGACAAAGAAGAGCAATAGGTAATGATAATCTTCCAACAAGAAGATATGACAATTGTAATATACATGCACATAACAAAGGAGCACCTAAATACATAAATGACATATTAACAAACATAAAGAAAAAAACTAACAGTAACAGAATAATAGTAGGAGTCTTTACCACCACAGTTACATCAATGGACTGGTCATCCAGACAGAAAATCAAAGGAAACACATTAAACACATTAAATCAGGCAGACTTATAAAGAACATTCTACCTCAAAGCAACAGAACACACATCTTTTGAAGTGCACATGGAACATTCTTCAAGACAGATGACATGCGAGGGCACAAAATGAGTTTCAGCAAACCTAAGAAGACTGAAATAATACCAAGCATCTTTTCCAGTCATAATGCTATGAGACTAGAAATCAACTATAACAAAAAGAACTGGAAAAACCCACACATACATGGAGGCTAAACAATATGCTACTAAACAACCAACTGGTCACTGAAGAAATTGAAGAGGAAATAAAAATCTCTGGACACAAATGAAACACAACAATCCAACACAAATCAAAAGAGAAACACAATGATCCAAAATCTATGGGACACAACAAAAGCATTTCTAACGGGAAAGTTTATAGTGATACAAGCCTATCTCAGGAAACAAGTAAAACCTCAAACAACCTAATCTTACAGATAAAGGTACCAAAAAGGTAGAAGAAGGAAAGAAATAGTAAAGATCACAGTAGAAATAAATGAAGTATAGACAAAAAGAAACCAGAGAACATAATGTAACCAAAAGCTGGCTCTTTGAAAAGATAAAATAGATAAACTTTGGCCAAATACATCACAGAAAAGAGAATTCAAATAAATAAAATGAGGAAAGTTACAATCAAATCACAAAAATATAAGCAATAAGAGAGTACTATATAGGCATATTTTATATGCCAACAAAATAAAAAACCTAGAAGAAATGATAAATTCATAGATATGAACAATCTCCAAGACTGAATGAAGAAGAAAGAGAATATGAACAGAGTAACAGAATAATTACCAGTAATTAAACTAAATCAGTAATTTAAAAAACACCCAACAAACACAAGTGCAGGATCAGACAGCTTCGCATATGAATTCTACCAAATTTAAAAGGAGAATTAATGCCTATTCTTCTCAAAATATTCTAAAAAAATGAAGAGCAAGAAATGCTTCTGAACTCATTCTATACAGTAAGCACTACCCTAATAACTAAACCAGGCAAAGACACAACAAAGAGAAAATTACATGCCAATATCACTTATGAACATAGGTATAAAACCCTCAACAAAATATCAACAAACTGAATTCGATGTTACATTAGAAGGATCTTATATGATCAAGTGGGATTTATCCCAGAAACACAAGTATAGTTCAATATCCAGCAATCAGTCAACATGATACACAATATTAACAAACTGAAGAATAAAATTCATACGATCATCTTAACAGATATAGAGAAAGCTTTTGACAAAATTCAATATTATAACAAAACTCTCAACAAAGTGAGTATGGAGGTAACATATCTCAACTTGATAAAGGCCATATATATGACAAGCCCACATATAATATAATCATCAATGAAAAGCTTTTCCTCTAAGATCAGAAATAAGACAAAACGTCCACCATTGCCACTTTCATCCTAGCCACAGCAATCAGACAAGAAAATCATATAAAAGGAATCCTAATGGTAAAGGAAGAAGTAAAACTGTCACTCTTCACTGTCTGCAGGTGACATGATATATATATATATCACCAAAAAATTATGAAAGCTCATCAAAGGATTTGGTAAAGCTTAAGGATGCAAAATTAACATGCAGACATCTGTTGTGTTTCTACATACTAACAATGAACTATCAGAAACAGAAGTTAAGAAAACAGTTCTACTTATAATCACATCAAAAAGAATAAAATACCTAGTAATAAGTCTAAGGAGGCAAAAGATCTGTACTTGGAAAACTAACACTAATGAAAAAAAACTGAAGATGACAAAAAGAGATGGAAAAGTATATCATGCTCATGGACTGGAAGAATTAATATTGATAAAATGACCATACTACCCAAGGCAATCTACAGATTCAATACAATCCCTATCAATATACCAATGGCAGTTTTCAAGGAGCTAGAACAAATAATTCAAAATTTTAACAAAAAGATATATTAAAAAGAAAAAAAAACCCAAACAGTCAAAGCAATCTTAAGAACAAAGGACAAACCCGGAGATAAATTATATTCCCTGATTTCAAACTATACAGCAAAGCTACATTAATCAAAACAGTATGGTACAGGCACCAAAACAGACACAATGATCAATAAAACAGAATAAAGAGCCCAGATATGATCCCACACTTATATGGTCAATCTAAGACAAAGAAGACAAAAATATACAGTAGGGGGGCGGTCCTAAGATGGCGGAGGAATAGGACGGGAAGACCACTTTCTCCCTCACAAATTCCTCAAAAGAACATTTCAACGCTGAGCAAACTCCACAAAACTTCTGTAGGCTGGCAGGGGACATCAGGCAACCAGAAAAGCAGACCATTGTCTTCAAAAACAGGTAGGAAAAAACGTAAAAGACGAAAAAGGAGACAAAGGAGGTGGGGAGGGAGCTCCGTCCCAGGAAGGTAATTTTAAGGAGAGGTTTCCAAACACCAGGAAACACTCTCCCTGCTGAGTCTGTGGCGAGCCTTGGAAACACAGAGGGCAACATAACAGGAAGGGAAAAATAAATAAATAATTAAAACCAAGAGATTACAAGCCCAACAGTAACTCCCCCAGCGGAAAAGCAGCACAGACGCCTGCATCCACCACTAGGAAGTGGGGCAGGGCAGGGAAGCGCGGGAGGCACGGGCTGCAGTGCTTTGTAAGAATCGGGCAGGAACGCCCCATGCACAACCAGAATGATCTAACTTGGGCTAGCAAACCAGACTGTGGGATAGCTACCACGCGAAAAACTCGAACATAAGACACTGCCAGGACCGAGCACAGAACAAAGGACGGAACGGAAAAAGCCGGCTGCAGACCATCCCCTGCCGGGGACAGGCAGCCAGAGCCGTAAGGGCTGGAAAGGGGCAATTGCAGACCCGGTGAGACTTCACTTACCAAACTGCAAGCAGGCTTCTTTGCTAAGACTTCTGGGGGTGCTGGACAGTCACCATCTGCCTCACAAGGGGCGCCAGCAGTCCACACAGAAAACTGAGCAGAAGAGGCAGAAAAGGCGACAACTCGCAGCGATCGCGCTCGCCAAACTCCTGAGCTACTCGGACCTGGGAAGGGCACAAAACGCAGTCCCAACCGAATCTGTGCCTCTGAGGGCTGCCTGAGCGCCGAACCCGAGCGGCTTAGACCGGGGAAGTGCACACAGCCTAGAGCCGGCCTCAGACGGTTCCCGGCTGAGCATCGTAGAGCCGGAGCGGTTTGTGCCCCGCGAGAAGGGACAGGTCCAGCGGGGCTGAGACACTGTGTGCACAGGACAGCGCTATTTGTTTGCAGCATCCCCCCTCCCCACAGCGCAACTGAACTAGTGAGCCTAAAAAACCAGCATAAAGAAGAAGTTAAACAGAGGGAACCGCCTTGGAAGTGACCCCATACTGCCCACAACATCAGAGAAAGAGACCATAGCAAAAATCAACAAAGCCAAAAGCTGGTTCTTTGAAAGGATAAATAAAATTGACAAACCATTAGCCAGACTCATCAAGAAGCAAAGAGAGAAAAATCATATCAATAAAATTAGAAATGAAAATGGAGAGATCACAACAGACAACACAGAAATACAAAGGATCATAAGAGACTACTATCAGCAGTTATATGCCAATAAAATGGACAACGTGGAAGAAATGGACAAATTCTTAGAAAAGTACAATTTTCCAAAACTGAACCAGGAAGAAATAGAAAATCTTAACAGACTTATCACAAGCACAGAAATTGAAACTGTAATCAGAAATCTTCCAGCAAACAAAAGCCCAGGTCCAGACGGCTTCACAGCTGAATTCTACCAAAAATTTCGAGAAGAGCTAACACCTATCCTCCTCAAACTCTTCCAGAAAATTGCAGGGGAAGGTAAACTTCCAAACTCATTCTATGAGGCCACCATCACCCTAATACCAAAACTGACAAAGATACTACAAAAAAAGAAAACTACAGGCCAATATCACTGATCAACATAGATGCAAAAATCCTCAACAAAATTCTAGCAATCAGAATCCAACAACACATTAAAAAGATCATACACCATGACCAAGTGGGCTTTATCCCAGGGATGCAAGGATTCTTCAATATCCGCAAATCAATCAATGTAATTCACCACATTAACAAATTGAAAAATAAAAACCATATGATTATCTCAATAGACGCAGAGAAGGCCTTTGACAAAATTCAACATCCATTTATGATAAAAACTCTCCAGAAAGCAGGAATAGAAGGAACATACCTCAACATAATAAAAGCTATATATGACAAACCCACAGCAAACATTATTCTCAATGGTGAAAAATTGAAAGCATTTCCCCTAAAGTCAGGAACAAGACAAGGGTGCCCACTTTCACCGCTACTATTCAACATAGTTCTGGAACTTTTGGCCACAGCAATCAGAGCAGAAAAAGAAATAAAAGGAATCCAAATCGGAAAAGAAGAAGTAAAACTCACTGTTTGCAGATGACATGATCCTCTACATGGAAAACCCTAAAAGACTCCACCAGAAAATTACTAGAGCTAATCAATGAATATAGTAAAGTTGCAGGATATAAAATCAACACACAGAAATCCCTTGCATTCCTATACACGAATAATGAGAAAGTAGAAAAAGAAATTAAGGAAACAATTCCATTCACCATTGCAACGAAAAGAATAAAATACTTAGGAATATATCTACCTAAAGAAACTAAAGACCTATATATCGAAAACTATAAAACACTGATGAAAGAAATCAAAGAGGACACTAATAGATGGAGAAATATACCATGTTCATGGATCGGAAGAATCAATATAGTGAAAATGAGTATACTACCGAAAGCAATTTACAAATTCAATGCAATCCCTATCAAGCTACCAGCCACATTTTTCACAGAACTAGAACAAATAATTTCAAGATTTGTATGGAAATACAAAAAACCTCGAATAGCCAAAGCAATCTTGAGAAAGAAGAATGGAACTGGAGGAATCAACTTGCCTGACTTCAGGCTCTACTACAAAGCCACAGTCATCAAGACAGTATGGTACTGGCACAAAGACAGAAATATAGATCAATGGAACAAAATAGAAAGCCCAGAGATAAATCCACACACATATGGACACCTTATCTTTGACAAAGGAGGCAAGAATATACAATGGAGTAAAGACAATCTCTTTAACAAGTGGTGCTGGGAAAACTGGTCAACCACTTGTAAAAGAATGAAACTAGATCACTTTCTAACACCGCACACAAAAATAAACTCAAAATGGATTAAAGATCTAAATGTAAGATCAGAAACTATAAAACTCCTAGAGGAGAACATAGGCAAAACACTCTCAGACATAAATCACAGCAGGATCCTCTATGATCCACCTCCCAGAATTCTGGAAATAAAAGCAAAAATAAACAAATGGGATCTAATTAAAATTAAAAGCTTCTGCACAACAAAGGAAAATATAAGCAAGGTGAAAAGACAGCCTTCTGAATGGGAGAAAATAATAGCAAATGAAGCAACTGACAAACAACTAATCTCAAAAATATACAAGCAACTTATGCAGCTCAATTCCAGAAAAATAAACGACCCAATCAAAAAATGGGCCAAAGAACTAAATAGACATTTCTCCAAAGAAGACATACGGATGGCTAACAAACACATGAAAAGATGCTCAACATCACTCATTATTAGAGAAATGCAAATCAAAACCACAATGAGGTACCACTTCACACCAGTCAGAATGTCTGCGATCCAAAAGTCTGCAAGCAATAAATGCTGGAGAGGGTGTGGAGAAAAGAGAACCCTCCTACACTGTTGGCGGGAATGCAAACTAGTACAGCCACTTTGGAGAACAGTGTGGAGATTCCTTAAAAAATTGCAAATAAAACTACCTTATGACCCAGCAATCCCACTGCTGGGCATACACACTGAGGAAACTAGAAATGAAAGAGACATATGTACCCCAATGTTCATCGCAGCACTGTTTATAATAGCCAGGACATGGAAACAACCTAGATGTCCATCAGCAGATGAATGGATAAGAAAGCTGTGGTACATATACACAATGGAGTATTACTCAGCCGTTAAAAAGAATACATTTGAATCAGTTCTGATGAGATGGATGAAACTGGAGCCGATTATACAGAGTGAAGTAAGCCAGAAAGAAAAACACCAATACAGTATACTAACACATATATATGGAATTTAGAAAGATGGCAATGACGACCCTGTATGCAAGACAGCAAAAAAGACACAGATGTGTATAACGGACTTTTGGACTCAGAGGGAGAGGGAGAGGGTGGGATGATTTGGGAGAATGGCATTGTAACATGTATACTATCATGTAAGAATCGAATCGCCAGTCTATGTCCGACGCAGGATATAGCATGCTTGGGGCTGGTGCATGGTGATGACCCAGAGAGATGTCATGGGGAGGGAGGTGGGAGGGGGGTTCATGTTTGGGAATGCATGTACACCCGTGGTGGATTCATGTCAATGTATGGCAAAACCAATACAGTATTGTAAAGTAAAATAAAGTAAAAAAAAAAAAAAAGAATCCCAGAAAGGAAAAAAAAAAAGAAAAAGAAAAAAAATATATATATATACAGTAGGAAGACACCCTTTTCAATAAATGATGTTGGGAAAACTCAATAGCTACATACAAAAGAATCAAATTGGTCTACATTCTCACACCATATACAAAAATAAACTCAAAATGGACAGAAGACTTACATATAAGACCTGAAAGCATGAAACCCCTGAAAGAAGAAACCATAGGCAATGCACTCTCAGACCTCAGTCTTAGCAATGTTGTTTTGAATATGTCTCCTCAAGCAAGGGAAACAAAAGCAAAAATAAACAAACTGGACTACATCAAACTAAAAGGCTTTTGCACTACAAAGGAAACTATCAAGAAAACAAAAAGGCCATCTAGTGAATGGAAGAAGATATTTGCAAATGATACATTCAATAAGGGGTTGCGATCCAAAATACAACAAAAAAACTCATACAACTCTAGTTCAAGAAAACAAACAACCAGATTAAAAATGAGTAGGGAAGACACACAGATGGCCAACGGATACATGAAAATATGCTCTACATCAGAGAAATATAATTCAAAACCACAGTAAGTTATCACTTCACACATATCAAAACAGCAATTATTAAAAAGACAACAAACTAGTGTTGATGAGAATGTAGAGAAAAGAGAACCCTAGTACACTGTTGGTGGGAATGTAAACTGGTGCAATCACCATAGATTCCACTTCTGGTTATTTTCCCAAAGATAACAAAAACACTAATTTGAAAAGATACACACATTGTGATGTTTGTCAGAGAATTATTTACAATAGCCAAGATACATAGGCTACTTAAGTGCCCACTGATAGATAAATAGATAAAGAGGTGTGTGTGTGTGTGTGTGTGTGTGTGTGTGTGTGTGTGTGTGTGTGTGTTGGAATATTACTCAGGCATAAAAAAAAGAATGAAATCTTGCCATTTGCATTAAGATGGACAGAGCTAGAAGGGAATATGTTAGGTGATATAAGTCAGAGAGCGAAAAGATAAATACCATACAATTTAACCTATATGTGGAAACCAAAAATCAAATGAACTAACGTAACAGAAACAGAACAATATTTCATTTAGAAAATGAACAAGTGGTTGCCAGACCAGAGGATAGTGATAGGGGTGAACGAAATAGGTAAGTAAGATTAAAACAAAAAAACTTGCAGTTACAAAATGAGTGAGACATGGGGATGAAATATATTCAGAGAGGAATATAGTCAATAATAATGTACCATCTCTGGTGACAGATAACTAGACTTATGTGGTGATCATTCTGTAACATACAGAATATCAAATCACTATGTTATAATATGCACCAAGAATTAACATAGTGTTGTAGATCAATTACACTTCAAAACAAAATTCATACAAAAAGATCAGATTTGTGGTTACCAGAGCTGGACAGGGCGTCAGGGGGTCAGTTGTGGAGGAGGGGGAATTAGTTGAAGGTGGTCAAAAGGAATATACTTCCAGTTAAAGGATAAATAAGTACTAAGGATGTAATGTGGCAACCCACTCCAGTACTCTTGCCTGGCAAGTCCCATGGACGGAGGAGCCTGGTGGGCTGCAGTTCATGGGGTCGCTAGGAGTCAGACATGACTGAGTGACTTCACTTTCACTTTTCACTTTCATGCATTGGAGAAGGAAATGGCAACCCACTCCAGTATTCTTGCCTGGAGAATCCCAGGGACGGTGGAGCCTGGTGGGCTGCCGTCTATGGGGTCGCAGAGTCAGACACGACTAAAGCGACTTAGCAGCAGCAGCAGGGATGTAATGTACAAAATGACTAATATAATTAACAGTGCTGTAATACATGAAAATTGTTCAGAGAGTAGGAGTAAATCCTAAGAGTTCTCATCTCACAGAAAACATTTTTTTCTTTTTCTTTTATTTTCTATCTATACAAGATGATGGATTTTCACTGTCCTTACTGTGATAATAATTTCTTGATACATGGAAGTCAAATCATTATGGTGGAACCTTTTTTAAAAAAATTATTTATTTATATTTGCACCAGGCCTTCACTGCCCCATGTAGGTTTTCTCTAGTTGGAGCAAGCGGGGACTGCTCTCCAGCTGCAGTGCATGGGATTCTCATTGCAGTGGCTTCTCTTGTTGTGGAGCACAGGCTCTAGAGTGCACAGGCTCAGTAGTTGTGGCACACAGGCTTAATTGTCCTGCAACATGCGGAATCTTCCCAAACCAAGGATCAAACCAGTGTGCCCTACACTGGCAGGTGGATTCTTAACCATGGCTCCATCAGGGAAGTCCCTATGCTATGCTGTGCTCAGTCACTCAGTTGTGCCCAACTCTTTGTGACCCAATGAACTGTATGTAGCCTACCAGGCTCCTTTATCCATAGGGATTCTCCAGGCAAGAATACTGGAGTGGGTTGTCCTGCCCTCCTCCAGGGAATCTTCCCAACCCAGGTCTTCTGCACTGCAGGCAGATTCTTTACCATCTAAGCTACCAGGAAAACCAAGAATACTGGAGTGTGTAGCCTATTCCTTCTACAGGAGATCAAACTGGCATCTCCTGTGTTGCAGGCAGATTCTTTACCAGCTGAGCTACCAGGGAAGCCTCGCTATGCAATAATAACTTATATAGTGCTGCATGTCTATTATATCTCAATAAAACTGGAAATAAACTGATTATTGCTATAATTAAGAATATTAAAATGCTAATTGTCAAATAAGATGCTGAATAATTAAAACTAACGTTAAATCAAATCTATATTCATTCTTGATCAAACTGCACTATCCTGACTGACTTCAATTAACTACATAATTTCAACTGCTTTCACTGTTGAACAGAGACAATCAAAAAAGAAGAACCAATTCTGTGACTATATACAATTTCAAAAAATCAGGCAAATCTGTATGCTGCAAACCATATCATGAAACCTCAATGTACACGGCCAAAACAGAGACACTGAGAGTGTAACTAAGGGAGCATCAAACAACTATCACACTTTGCTTTGTGCATATGGGTATTACTTATAAAAAAAGTTCTAAAAGGAAACCTAGCACCATCTCCATAACCCCAGTGTGAGTACAAGAAAGAAATGTAGCCCTGCTAAAATGATAATGCTTATGGTAATAAAAAAGAAAAGGCAAAACTACAGAGGCAGAAAAAGATCAACAGCTGTCAGGGGTGCACAGGGGGAAGGAGAGATGAACAGGTGGGGCACTGGGGATTTTTAAGGAAATACAACTATTCTGTATGATAATATAATGGTAGATAAATGTCATTACTGGAGAAGGCAATGGCACCCCACTCCAGTACTCTTGCCTGGAAAATCCCATGGACAGAGGAGCCTGGAAGGCTGCAGTCTATCGGGTCACTAAGAGTCAGACAAGACTGAGCAACTTTACTTTCACTTTTCGCTTTCATGCATTGGAGAAGGAAATGGCAACCCACTCCAGTGTTCTTGCCTGGGGAATCCCAGGGACGGTGGTGGGCTGCCGTCTATGGGGCTGCGCAGAGTCGAACACGACTGAAGCGAATTAGCACACTGATAATTATATCAAATGTAAACTGTCTAAATGTGCCCATCTTCAGTCATGTGTCTGATCCCCAAATTATATTTTTTAAATATCAGACTGACAAAATTATAAATATTAGATTTTTATGTAGTACAAGATTTCTAATCTATTAATTTTATTTTCCATATAGATTTGTAATCTAAACAAAGTAAACAATTATAGAGTGATAAGCACTAAAAAGCCAACAGTGTGGTCAAGGGGCAACAGGGAAGAGAGAAGGCCTCTTTGAGATGATTCATTCAGGCTGAAACCTAAAAGATTCTAAGAAAGTTGACATGAAAAATCAAGGAGAGGGACTTTCAGGCAGTAGGAGTATCTAATCCAAAAGTGCTGGAATTTTAGGACCTGAAAGAAGGCTTGTATAACTAGAGAAGACTTAAACCAGGAGAGTAGCTTAAATCAGAAAGGCAGCCAGGCTCTAGCTGATGTAGGATCTAATATTTCAAAATGAGCATATTCTAACTGGATTTTATTCTAACTGGAATTTGAGCCATTCAGAGGACTTTTAAGGAAGAGATGATACTCTGATTTTGCTGTTTTTTTCCCATCCTGGTTTATGTGAAGAATGGATTATATACATAAGCAACAGACAAAAGAGAGATCAACTACTAGGAACTTGTGTCCAAGTTAGAAATGATGATGAATTACACAAGGATGTTAACAGTGTTGATAAGAAGCATTATGGTTGTATCTTGAAGATGCTGGAAGTTCTAGCCAGTATAATCAGGCAAATGAAAGAAAACAAAGGCACAGAAATTAGAAAGGAAGAAATAAAACTCCCAATCCTCAGACTGTGTACATTAAAAAAAATCTCAAAGAACCTACAACGAATAGTTCAGCAAGGGCACAGGGTACAAGATAAAAATACAAAAAATCAGGACTTCCCTGGTGGTACAGTGGCTAAGACTGTGCTCCCAGTGCAGGGGGCCTGAGTCTGATCCCTGGTCAGGGAACTAAATCTCACATGCCGCAACTAAGACCTGGTGCAGCCATGAAAATGAATTAAAAAAATTTTTTAATATAAAAGTCAATCATATTTTAATTTTTTTCCACCATATTTTTATACACTAGCAACAAACACATGAATATAAAAAGATTTGCCACAAAAAGCATGACTCATGAAAGGAAAAACTGATAGGACTTCATTAAAATTAAAAGTTTTGCTCCATGAAAGGCCTTAATAAGAGGATGAAATGACAAGCTACAAATTGGAAGAAAATATTTGTACATGACATTTGACAAAGGACCAGTATACTAGATGATGTAAAGAACTCTCAAAACTCAGTAAGAAATCCTATTAGAATATGGGCAAAAGAAATGGAGAGGTATACAAAAAGGATATGCAGATGTCAAATAAGGACATGAAAAGATATTCAACATCATTTGCCATTAGGGAAGTGTAAATTAAAACCACAATGAGATGTCACTACATACCTATGAAAAGGGCTAAAATAAAAAACAGTGGCAGCACCAAATGGTGCAGAGAAATTGGATCAATCACACACTGCTGAGAATGCCAAAAATGGTACAACCATAATGGAAAGCAGTTCAGCGGTTTCTTAAAAAAATAAACATGCAACAACCATATGACCCAGTAATTTGCATTCCTGGGTGCTTATCCCAAAGAAATAAATACTTTATGTTCATATAAAAACTGTACACAAATGTTTAATAGCAGCTTTATTTCTAGTAGCCAAAACCTGGAAAACTCAGATGTCCTTCAACAGGTGAATAGTTATCATTGGTACAGCCATATCATGGAATAGTACCCAGCAACAACAAAAAAACAAAATATTAATATAAACAACAACCATTTTTCCAGGTGAACCTCCAGAAAATTACACTGAATTAAGGTTACATACTTATGATTCTCAAGTTACATGAAACTCTTAAAATGACAAAATTATAGACACGGAATATTGATGGGTAGTTCCTGTGAAATAAGGGGGAGTGGGGTGGAAGGAAAAGTAGGTGTCGCTAGAAAAAAGCAGTCTGAGGGATCTCTGCAGTGATGGAAATATTCTGGATCTTGACTGATTAATGTTAACATCCTGGCTAGTGACACTGTACTACAGTTACCTTTGGAGAAGACTGAGTAAACTGCATGTGACATCTCTGTTTTGTTTGTTTGGTTGGTTTTTTACCAAATGTACAGGAATCTACATGACAAAAAGTTTTTTTTTAATATATGGAAAAATTTTTAAACACAAATTAGTCTATAAAGAATCCAAAGAGATGATCCTTTTCTTAAAAAGGCAGATGCTTACCTAAATGGAATATTTAGCAAATTTTTACCCAGGTGGGCAAAGGATAGGACCTGGTCTAGGTTAAGGAACTCTGTTGGGATAAGCAGTGGGGTTTTTAATCATATATGGCTGGCATGTCAAGTTGGAATCTGAAGGATCCTAAAATGGAGAGCCTGCTGTCCCCACACACTGGCTCACCCTCATGGGACATTTACTGAGAGTACTACTGCAATGCAGAAAGCTGGAAACTGAGTTGGAGAAGCAGCGAAACATTTCTACAGTGTCACATTTCTTATATCTTAAAGTTCTGGTAGTGGAATGGACCTATGAAAGTTACAGAACTAGTATCATCCAGATGATACCTGAAAACTGCAGTGAGCTGAAAGTAACTAATGTAGCAACCTACCTCTAAACAAACAACTCCTAATTGATTAGTTTCCTTCTAGCTTCTTACAAGGAAAGTAACATAGGTTCAATCTCAATGGCTCTTTCATCATCGCTTAAAGCACAAAACAAATTCAAGATACGGCAAGAATCAAAAAAACATGAAGAGATGATTAATATAAGTAGATCCACAGCAGAACCAGAGAAGACACAGATGTCAGAACTAGAAGAAAAGGCGTTTAAAATGGCAACTTTAAACATATACAATATATTAAATACGAATGATCCTACTGTTCTGCCAGGTCCTCCCACTTCTTCCAATCCCTCAGCCATGGCATCAGCTACTAATTAATGACAGCACTTTTTGCTTCAACCTGTTATTAGATTTCTCTAAATACAAAACATCAACAAAAGTAGGTATTAGGGGGAAAAAAAATCTATTTAGTCAAAAGGTAGGCTTTTTCAGTCACAGGGTTCATGAAGAAATGTAAAGATACCACTTTGAAATGGAGCAATGGACAAATCAAACTTAGTAAGTAGGTGAAAATGTGTCTTTGATCCCTCCCTCCCATCTAATTAAATAACCACTTTCTGGTAAGGATCTCCAAGACGAATTTAAACTCTACCTCCCAGGAAAACGTGCCTAAGAGAAATAAGTGCTTATGTCCACAAAAGACTTCTACAAAAAAGTTCAAAGCAGCTTTACTCCTTACAGTCCCAAACTGGAAACAACACAAATTCTAACAAGAGCAGAATAAAGTTGTGGTATATTCATGAGTAACAATCAGTTCAGTTCAGTTCAGTTCAGTCACTCAGTTGTGTCCAACTCTTGGCGACCCCATGAATCGCAGCACACCAGGCCTCCCTGTCCATCACCAACTCCCGGAGTTCACTCAGATTCACGTCCATCGAGTCAGTGATGCCATCCAGCCATCTCATCCTCTGTCGTCCACTTCTCCTCCTGCCCACAATCCCTCCCAACATCAAAGTCTTTTCCAATGAGTCAACTCTTCACATGAGGTAGCCAAAGTACTGGAGTTTCAGCTTTAGCATCATTCCTTCCAAAGAAATCCCAGGGCTGATCTCCTTCAGAATGGACTGGTTGGATCTCCTTGCAGTCCAAGGGACTCTCAAGAGTCTTCTCCAACACCACAGTTCAAAAGCATCAATTCTTCGGCACTCAGCCTTTTTCACAGTCCAACTCTCACATCCATACATGACCACTGGAAAAACCATAGCCTTGACTAGACAGACCTTAGTCGGGAAAGTAATGCCTCTGCTTTTGAATATGCTATCTAGGTTGGTCATAATATACTACACAGCAATAAAAAGGGAAAATTTACTGACACATTCAGTGACACACATGCTCAGCAAAAGAAACCAAAAGTGATCATATACACCGTATGACTATATTTGTAAGAAGCTCAAAACTAATCTACAGTGAAAAAGGTCAGAAAAATGATTACCACTGGGGAGGGCATAATGTTCTTCTTTTAAGAAGAACATTTAGGAAGGGAGTCCTCTGAAGTATTGAAAATGTTTTATATTTTTATATAGGTAGTGGTCATGGTTATTAAAAAAACAACAAAATGCCTACATAGATTTGTGACTTTTACAAAAAGAAAGTCATAACAATGATAATAAGATTGTGAAGCCAGATACATGCTAATGTCTGATAAACAGGAATCTCTAGGAATTATTGGAAGGTGTTTGCATACTACTAAACTGAGAAGAACTGTGATGATGAAAGCGTATTTTTCTTTACTGCATGTTAACTTTATTTAAATAACTCCCAGCATTTTGTTTATAGGCCCTTTGCAAACAACCATTCTGAATTATCTTTTTAGATATTTATCTTCAACACTAGACCCAAAGTTCATCTGGGGCAAGGGTCAGAAAACATTCTCCATAAAGGGCCAGATAGTAAATATTTTCAGCTTTGCAGGTCAGATGGTCTCTGCTACCAACTACTCAAATTCTAACACCGTAACATGAGAGGAGCCATGACAGTAAGTAAATGAATGTGGCTGATTTGGCCCACTGGCTGTCTCGATTCAGAGCAAGAACTATACTAACCATCTTTGTTTTTCCATTTCTAGCTTATACAGATTCCTTCATATATAATAGGGTACTCAGCAAACCAAAGCTGAAGGTAATCTTAAAAATGATCTCTTGTAATCCCTTCATTTTGTAGTGAAAAACCTGTAGTCTAGAGGTTAAAATTTTGCTCACTATCATCACTGTTTGGACAGTGCTTCCTTTTGGTAAACACACGAAGACTTACATCCCTATTTAATACTGATTTGAATTTCAAATCAATTAAGTAACATATCAAATTAAATAAATATCAAAACAATTTTTACTTTAGAAAAATATCTTTACTGGTAGAACTTTTTAGTTTGCGTATAAGCCATCTATACAAGCTCTGAATCATACCACCATACAGAATCAAGTGACCACCATAAAAAATCAAGTGATTACTTAAATCCTATCATGTAAAATAAGAAGCTAAGGTTTTTGTTCCAAGATCCAAGTTTTTCTAAAAGCCAAAAATCATGACAATGAACATATTTAATGGGAGTTAACATTAGGTAATAAACATAATTTAACAATTAAGTTATCAGAGTAATATTTTTTATAGTTATACGCCAAACTAATAAATACTCCAATCTAATACTTCTAAAAACGTGATCCTAGTATAGGTTATTGAACATTTTTCATGACAGTAAAACAATTAGGCAACAGTAGAGGGCAGCATTTCTATACATCATTAAAATACAACTTTCTAAAATCTAAGAAACTTAAAATGTCTATGCTAAGACTTCCTTTAAAAAGGTCTCACACTCCTTTCAAAGCTGCTGGCTAACACACAATTTTAATACAACCCAGCAGAAGTAAAAGTGCTCTGATGTATAATTATGAACATTTAAATCAAAGACATTTCTGTTCATAATTCTCAAACTAATAAGCCAAAACAATTCAACATTTCTCTGATGATTTATTAATTACTATTATCAGTTACCCACTTAAATAGTTGTTGAGTATTCTCTGGAATCACAAATAAATATTTTTTCCCACATAGGGACAATCCTTTTTCTTTATTCATATAAGATTGTTACATACTAATCACCAAAAGGATATACAGTAAAAAACTTTTGGCAATCAGAGACTCAAGGAGCTGTCTCCAAAGACAGGTATTATCACAACTCTAAGATCCAAAATAAAAGCAGCCAAAGAAGAGGTAAATAAAGCAGAAACAGGTGTAAAAGTATCTTTAAAACTCATCCTTTTTCATTTTCCTTTATTCCTAATTCCAATTTGCCTTCATATAAAACTGTACCTAAACCATAACGACCCTTAACAAAGAAAAAGAGCCAATATACTAGTCATAAAAGGCAGGGGAAAGAATTATAAGAGGGAACACCAACAGTGTAAGGGCAGAGAGAAAGAATCAGAAAAGACTGTTGTGTCTAACTAGAAGGCTATATTCTCTTACTATTTAATAAAAATTATTAAAAATATCTGCTAACGTTATTAAAGTCTTACTATTTCACACACTTGACAGGATATAATTATTACTCAATTAATCTTTAACAACCCTATAAAGTAGGTGTCATTATATCCCTATTGTAGAGATGTGGAAACAAAATACAGAAGGAATAAATGACTTGTCCAGGAATCAAGTGTTGGGATTAGAACCTCAAAGGTCTCCAGAGCTTGAGCTCTTAACTATTATCTTTTATTCTCTGCCCAGACTAACCTGCACAATTTCAGCTGAGTGATTCCTTCAGAATGCAGACCAAAAAGAATTTGAAAAGTGAGAGAGTGATAAAATAAGAAGCTTTAGTTATTCATTTTAAAGTCCAATTGTAAAAGCATAAGCAGAAATAGGCAGTACTTGAAAGCAATCTCTAGTCCCTTATATAAAATGATACAGTATAGTCATTGCTCTGTATCTACAGATGCAGAACCTGAGATTATGGAGACCCAATTGCACTTATTTAGAGGCTGTTCCCAATACCGAAATACTTTCTCAGACTCTAAACTGATTCTAAAGTCTATGTGTGTAGACAAACAAGAATCATCATTTTTTTTTTTTTTAAGAAAAAAACTCAAAAACTGAGAAGTAGAGAATAACTATATTAGATGTTAGGGCATACTAAAAAACTTCAGCAGGTATTAATAAAAGCCAGCAAGTTGGTTCCTAAATGGACAAATCAATGAAACAGAATTCAATATCCAGAAGAGACCCAAATATATGGGAATTTATTTGTCAAAAAGTGTCATTTCAATCCAGAGGGGGTAAATATAAACTTTTAAATAAACGATACTGGAACAAATGGGTAGCCATGGGGGAAAATATTACACTGGTTCTACAACTAACACTATACTACTGCTGCTAAGTCACTTCAGTCGTGTCTGACTCTGTGCAACCCCAGAGACGGCAGCCCACCAGGCTCCCCCATCCCTGGGATTCTCCAGGCAAGAACACTGGAGTGGGTTGCCATTGATCAAGATAATCTTCAAATGGTCCTAAGACTTAAAAATGAAATCTTATATAAAACAGTGAAAAGACACCTGGGTGAATTATTTATAACTGGAAATATGAATGTGGAAGGTTTTACTATGACTCAAAATTCAGAAGAGAAGGGGAAAGGTGGGGAGGCCTAATAAACAAAGTATGGGGAAAAAATCTGCAACTCATATCATGGACAAACGCTAAACTTCCTGTTATATAAAAAACTCCTAGAAACTGAGAAGAAAAAGATCAACAACACAAAAGAAAAAAATATGAAATTTAATAAACCTTGCTTAAACACATGAGAAATGCAAATTAAAACTACATTTATATACCATTTCTCACTCAAGAAGCTGGCAAAAATACAAAAATTTGCAAATACATTCTGTCGACAAAGCTGCAGGGAAATAATCACTCTCGTACACTGCAAAATGACACAACTTAAATGGAAGAGAATCTGACAATAGCTACCTAAATCACCTAAACCAGCAATCCTATATGATACAGATACATATGCACAAATATAAAATGATACACAAAGTTTTTTTTCACTGAAAAAATATTAACAGTAAAAGGTCAGAAATAATGTTAGTGCCTAGTAAAAACATATTTATAGCTTGTGAAAATTTGGCATTTTTCATGATATATAATACTTGTTATGTGTCCAACTTTCATCTCTCTCCAATGAGAAGCAGCTGTTACAGATTATTTATTTAAAAGCCCAAGTTTGATTAAGGAAACTATGATATATCAAAACAACTAAACTACATATTTCTATAAAAATGAATGAGAAAAAATTATGTGTACTAAAATGGAGAACCCTTCAGGATACTGTAAGTAAAACCAGCAAGGGGCAAAAAATTATATAAATATAAAACAAACTACTGTCATACAGGGAAAGGGAGATATAAAATATTCTTAATTTTTGTATATGCATAAACAATGGAAAGAAATAAATACAAATAAAAATAGTTTCCTATGGGGATCAGAACTGGAAGGGACAGAAGTGAGACAGCTATATAGTTTTTTCTTTTTGATAATTTTTGACTCCTGAGTTTGAGTACTATATGAGTTTATTATCTACTCAAAAAAATGTTTTAAAAAGTCAGGGGTAAATAAGTGAAGGGGTGGCGGTTGTATGGAATGGTTGTTACAATCAATAATCTAAGTCTACTTAATTAAAATTTAGTTCCTCTGTCAAACTGGAATAGGACAGCACTCCACTAGACAGTACTTAGCTTGTTAGTTAACAGTCTAGAGATGGAAGTAAGCCCTATACAATGAAAAAGAATCCGATTCTCCCAGACTGAGTATAAGCAAGAAAAAATAATTATATATACAACCATTCAAAAAAATCAGTCAAATACTTAAGTGACTAGTAGGCAAGTATCAAGACAAGATGATGTAGTCCATCCCCACCATAAACTAAGAAAGAGGTGGAAAACACTGGGAAGACAGGCCATTGTCTGGGTCATTCTGCATTTATAATATAGAAAGATGAATAAATTTTAGTGACTATTTTCCAGCATATCAACATAAAACCATATTCAAACTAGGACTTAATACAAACTAAAATATTCACTTATTTTTTCTAATCCACAAGTCTGGAATACCAATGCCAAAGCTTCATTCATTCAAAAATTATTTACTGAGTATCCACTATATGTAGATACTGAGACACTTGGCCAGGCCTCAGGAATACCATAAGAATAAAAGTCTTATTTTGTAAAGTTTATAGTGCAGTGAAAAAACATACACTAATATAAAATCACACAAATACATGATACACTGCATGATATAGAGGAAAAGTAAAGAATACTTATAGAAGTAAAAGAACCTTACTTACTAATCGTGGGCACAAGGAAGGCTTCTCTCAAGAAATAATCTATAAAAGGAAAGTGAAGGGTTGGGTGGTTTAGTCGCTAAGCTGCGTCCGACTGTTGTGGTCCCAAGGACTGTAGCCTGCCAGGCTCTTCTGTCCATGGCATTTTCCAGGCAATAATACTGGAGTGGGTTGCCATTTCCCTCTCCAGGGTATCTTCCTGACCCAGGGACCAAACCCAGGTCTCCTGCACTGCAGGCAGATTCTTTACCAACAGGAAGATTTAGAAGCAAGGACTTGCAAACAGGAAATTATTATGCATGAAGATTTCAAAGAAGAAGAAAATCACCTCACAAGAGCTGAGGGGAAGAAAAAAAGACCTGTAAATAGAAATAATGAAAACTTGGTTCACAACTCCTAAAACATATGTATTGGCAATCCCTTAACTGGAAGAGACTCTCCAAGACGGCAAAGACCTCAGATACTACCCTAACGGAATTTAATATGGACTCCAAGTTTTGGCAAACAAGTTGAATAATAACAATAATAACAGCCTGTATTGAGTAAGAGAATAAAATATGAACACTCCTTTCCTCCTAAAAAGCTTAATCAAGAACTCAAGAAACATTTTTTTCTTTACAGGTCTTTCTCCTGCCAACTAAACTTCCACTAAATGACCCTGCAATGACTAGACTTGTCTACCTCATCAACAAACAGGTATAACAAAAGATGGAGAAAGACAGGATTCTACTGCAAGAAATTATTAAAGTTAAGCAACTCCCTTTCTCAGAAGTTAATCAACAGCTGAGAAAACTCTGTACTAAAGAATAAGAATGCCCTTAGCTGCAGCTGCAGTTTATACACAGTGCTTATCACTAACAAAAGAAAATATATCATATACAATACACCCAAATCACTATTGTTGGCTCTTGTATGCTTTGAGTTAATCTTCCCATTGTGATAATGAGCCTGACAAACTACACATCTCTTCCTGGCCTTCTAATGTTATTAACTCTCCATCAACTGACATATATTTACAAAAGAGCTAATTAAGAACACAAGGATTTACAAACACAAAAATCTCCTACACATTATGTGGAAAAGTACAAAATAAAATATTGCATCCAAACTGATTAAGTTACATACAGATCTATGTATGTATATTAACAGTAAAGAAATACTGCCACAAGAGAAATGCTCGCTAGGATCTTTTCCCACATAAAAAATGTAAATGCAGAATAATATTTTTAAAAATGCAAACTGAAGAGGAAATACATTTTCATTTCCCATTAAGAGGCAAAACAAACATTACATTTGTGTTTAAAATGTATTCAACAGAGAAACAACTACAGCTATTTATGATTATCTTAAATTAGTAAATCGTATTAATACTACTGTGAATAGAGACCAAAATTTGGCTGTTCAGTAACAGTGATGATTTACTTGTCACAGCTCACAACCTAGCTATTTACAAAAGTTTTAAAATAAGAGTCTTCACTGTGAAGAACATATAGTTATTGTTGGGTGGGGGGTGGCCAGGGGGAGGATGGAAGCCCAGAAAACTAATCATCATTGCTTTAGCTCAACCCACATGCCTGTTCTTAAGGGTATCCATGGTAGCAGTGATGCAACATGCCTACCTAGCTCACCATGCCTACACAAGTGGGAGAGAGGGGAGGCGGATGATGAAAAAAAATTCACTTGAAAAGGTGTTTCAGTATTAACATGATAGAATTACATCAACTATACTGATAGACTTAAAAAATACATATAAAACCATAAAGCTCTCTAAAGATCAGAAAAGCAAGGAAAGACTCAAGGGGGAAAGAAAACACTGCAGCACTTTGGCTGAATAGAAAATTAAGATTTTTGCTTTTCCTGCTGTAGCTATTGGTTAAATATGTTCAAAGAGTTTTATTTCTAATAATAGGAGAAATCATTTTAATTTAGCTCTTTCAAAAGTAACTACAAATATGTTTTAGGCTTCCTAATTTCCATCCTACATCTTTTCTATTTTTGTTTTAACAGTTACATAATAAAAACTTATTAAAACTTTTATGTATTGATTCCATACAATTTTTTTAAAATGGTAGCTCTCTTTTGCTTAAACAGGATCAAATATAAGATTCTTAAAATCTATCAAGAAAAATAGGGCAGAGAGAAGATAGCCCATTTCAAATAACCTATAATATTAGAAATAAACTATCAGAAATATTAGATATTCTATAACATTATTCTGTATTATTAGAAATATTCGATAATATTAGAAATAAAAACTAAAGTGAATGAAATGATAAAAGGTAAATCA
This sequence comes from Capra hircus, assembly GCF_001704415.2. NCBI lineage: Eukaryota > Metazoa > Chordata > Mammalia > Artiodactyla > Bovidae > Capra > Capra hircus. The sequence goes on from NC_030808.1 coordinate 71,464,874, forward strand.
CAGAGAGAATCAACCACAGACCATCACAAAAAGAACATATATATGTTAAAAAAAAAAAAAACACAACTAACTAGACTAAACCTGTGTCCCAGGCTTACTGCCCTTTAAACATTCTTTAAGAATAGTTTGATAAGACAGTTTTACATGGAAGACATAAACAGAATGGGAGCAGACAACAGACATGTTAGTTTCTGATCAAAACTCTTATTGTTTGAACTATAACTTTGAACAAGCAAACAAAACTAATTTCTATCAGTTTTCTTGCTTTTCCTCTTGTGAAAAATAATTCACTATATAAGAACAGACTTTGCAGATTCCACAAATTTACTGATTCTTTTATTACTGAATGTAATTTAAAAATCTCAACAATTTTTGTCTAACAATTACTGTGGCATCATAAGTTTATAGTAACCCCCCCAAAATAAATTATTCCATATTTTAAAAGCCAATGTATAAATTTTAAATATAAGCATCTTGAATCTTACACAGTCACACAGTGTTCACAAACTGGTGCTCAGAAATAAAAGAAACCAAACTTAGAACTTAAGTGAAGTAGGTTGCACTTTGAGGATAAATGAGAAAAACAGACTTTGAAACAAATAACTTTAAGGAGTTCTTGAACAAATATAATCATTTTAAATCCAATCAACATCTTTCCAAAGGCAACACAATCAGAACTTTACTATTCTCCTTTAAAAAAAACTTACTATATTTGCAATAAATAAAGGAGAGAGTCCAGAAAATGTTCTCAAAATGAGTTATATTTTCAACCAGTACGACATATGGGGACAGAAAAAAAAGTAGAGGGGAGAACTTTGAGAATATATTTAGAAAATATAATTAGGGCCCTATAAACCTTTGCTGTTGGGAGAAAGTGTTCCTATAAACCACAGGGGGAAAATATCCATTTAATAAACTACTTTTAGGTATCTGAAACACACTTCAGAATATTACCTTTCCTAAAGGAAATAAACTAAGCATCATATGGATTCAAATTTCAAACATATAACAATGGTTACACTTTATTTTTTAAATATATTATAAACAAAAAAGTCTCTCACAGTCTGTCACTAACAAACACAGAAAGCATACTGTATCTTACCTTTGTAGTTACAATGCACAGGCAATCCATTACTCTACCATTACAATACTTAATACATAAAGCAGTTTATTGCAAGCTATAAGTTGCCTATATGAATAAAAAATAAAAATAAAGTTGTGAGATAAAAGCACTGATGAAAAGTTATAACTGTGACAAGATCTCTCCAGGATCCATTCTTAGAGGTAGCAATTTTTCTACTACCTGAAATACAGGAAACCAGAATGTGTCACGTGCCCTACAATCTTCTTTATGTAATCTATATTTGAAGAACTTGAAATTATCCCACAAAACACTGTGGAAGTCGTCAGGGTTTATTCCACAAGAGATCACTGCTGCTTCAGATGCTATTTCATTAATCCCTCTTTTAAAGATATGAGGTTGACAGGGAGTCATCTGATGAAATGTCCCACAAAGAGGTTTCCCCGATATAAATTTAAAACTCCTTCTCCTTGTTTGCTATTGTTTGGATATTCAAAAAGAAAAAAAAAAATCACTAAAAAGGAAAAAAAATTGTAAGCAAACATTTCTTCCACTAAACCATTTCAGCAACTGCAGCTTGCAAAGTAATGACTTTCTCAGGCAGTAATGAATGGAATATTCCATGTGGTATTTTTGAGAAGGGGGGAAAGAAGAACAAAATGCAATAATTTAAAATATTATCTCTAAAACTTACCTCTTTTCCCTTTAAGAGAAAATGGTAATAGTAACATTTACCAATGTAGTCAGATATTAACTTGAGTGCCCCACTAAATCTATTTCACTTAACCCTTAAAAAAGAAAGCCACCACCACAAAAAGACAATTGTAACTAAGTACCATTTCAAACTCCTCAAGAAGACTTAGTTTTAACCCAGAAGTAGCCTAACTTTGTGAATTCATGTCCTGTCCTCAAATTCATTGGAAACAGAGCTACAGAGGCTGACAGGGGACATGGCATACTGCTGCAACTGGCTTTGAGTTTCCTAAGCCTGCAGTCACACTCTCCTGTAAAAATGTGTAATAATGAAGAGTATTACCTGCAATTTCTGTCCACAAGGTTTTCTCATCATCTACAGATATTATAAATTGCCTCAAATTCAAACAAGAGAACTATTCCCATTTGCTTTTTATGTCATGGGCTGCATCAGCAACTTTCACACTAAACCGAGTTTCATTATAAAGGATTATGCAAAAGAGTTAATACATGTATGTCACTTAGTACCTTCACATCATTATTGTTATTACTATTATTGATTGGCTATTAGGTGACAGCCTTTTGTTTCATGTCTAATACAACTAAGACAGATCCAATGGGATTTTATCTTGAACACACGGACTGTTTAAGGGTTAACTAACTAAGGCACAGCACTTAAAATAATGCCAATCTTTCTAAGTGCTTAGTACAAGCCAGTTACAGCTATATATCTATACACATGCACATGCAACTATAAGGCTTGAAGGGTGGACAGAAGTAAATTTCATCATTGGCCAACATATCTTTTCCTCCAAGCAGAACAGATATCTTGGGAATTACCTGCTCAGTTAGAGACTGAGAGTATCTGCTGTTTCCCACAAACCCCAACAATCTTTTGCTCTCAAGACAAAAAAGTAAAGCCCACTCATGGGTCATGATTCCTTAAACAAAGTTTACCATTTTGGAAAGAATACTGAAAACATTATACGTAATATCTAACTACTGACTAAGCACTGCAGACGGTAAAGCATCTGCCTACAATGTGGAGACCCGGGTTTGATCCCTGGGTCGGGAAGATCCTCTGGAGAAGGAAATAGCAACCCACTCCAGTACTTTTGCCTGGAAAATCCCATGGACAGAGGAGCCTGACAGGCTACAGTCCATGGGGTCACAAAGAGTCAGACACGACTGAGCAACTAAACTTTCTTTCTTTCTGTGAGGGAAAATAAAGAGCTTTGTGAAACGCCTTAGCTAGTTTCTCCCTTAGTGTTCTATGTAATTTTTATTATCTATTAGTATACCCTATAGAGAGAAGGCATTCCTAAGTTTGGCAGACCTCATAACAGTGGAGATTGAAAATCACTGTATCAAGACTCAGAAACAGTGCTTCAGCCCATTAACGGAACTGAAACTGTGTAACTTTAAGTAGTCATATACTTAGGCAAATTCAGATGAAACTTCAAACTGACTCAATTAACATATAAATATTTAATAACATATTATTAAAAATATATCTAAAATGCTGTTTTATTCTATTCACATTCAGAAAACAATTTTGGTCAAACTTCACATTCACCTTAAAAGTTAGGGTCATGATTATAACTACAACCACTTTTTAAATGAATTCATTTTGCTCAATTTCATTTTCATCTAAGTTGTTTAGATACAGCACTTTTAATCCACGTATTAATATATCACCTTACATATCTCAAATCACTGTTAGTACCTATTCACATAGATACTAACTGATTTTCCCTATTTGTTTTCTCAGTATATATTATACTAACAAATTTTTCCTATTTGTTTTCTCAGATGTATTATAACCTCTATAACATAACCACTTACTGTATTACTCTTTAGTATACTTTATAATTTTAAAAAAAGCTTACACATACTATCCAATGCCTGCAGGTCTTAAGGTCATACTCAGGAATGTTATTTAATCTGTGTTAAGTTCTACACTCACTGCATCTTTTCAGTTCAGTTCAGTCGCTCAGTCGTGTCCGACTCTTTATGACCCCATGAATCGCAGCACGCCAGGCCTCCCTGTCCATCACCAACTCCCAGAATTCACTCAGACTCAAGTCCATCGAGTCCGTGATGCCATCCAGCCATCTCATCCTCTGTCATCCCCTTCTCCTCCTGCCCCCAATCCTTCCCAGCATCAGAGTCTTTCCCGATGAGTCAACTCTTCGCATGAGGTGGCCAAAGTACTGGAGTTTCAGCTTTAGCATCATTCCTTCCAAAGAAATCCCAGGGCTGATCTCCTTCAGAATGGACTGGTTGGATCTCCTTGCAGTCCAAGGGACTCTCAAGAGCCTTCTCCAACAACACAGTTTAAAAGAATCAATTCTTCGGCGCTCAGCCTTCTTCACAGTCCAACTCTCACATCCATACATGACCACTGGAAAAACCATAGCCTTGACTAGACGGACCTTTGTTGGCAAAGTAATGTCTCTGCTTTTCAATATGCTATCTAGGTTGGTCATAACTTTTCTTCCAAGGAGTAAGCGTCTTTTAATTTCATGGCTGCAGTCACCATCTGCAGTGATCTTGGAGCCCCCAAAAATAAAGTCTGACACTGTTTCCCCACCTATTTCCCATCAAGTGATGGGACCGGATGCCATGATCTTCATTTTCTGAATGTTGAGCTTTAAGCCAACTTTTTCACTCTCCACTTTCACTTTCATCAAGAGGCTTTTTAGTTCCTCTTCACTTTCTGCCATAAGGGGTAGTGTCATCTGCATATCTGAGGTTATTGATATTTCTTCCGGCAATCTTGATTCCAGCTTGTATTTCTTCCAGTCCAGCACTTCTTATGATGTACTCTGCATATAAGTTAAATAAGCAGGGTGACAATATACAGCCTTGACATACTCCTTTTCCTATTTGAAACCAGTCTGTTGTTCCATGTCTAGTTCGCATCTTTTATAAACATCCAAACTGACACTGATTAAGGACATTTCAAGTCAATATATTCTTCTTAGTCATTTGCTGTGCAAAATATTGATAATTTATAAATTACTTTGTAATATGAGCAACTTTAGAGGGTTCAAATACAAGCCTTTGGGATGGCAACACCTCACCTAATATTCAGGCACAAAAGATATTTAACAGTATTTTAGAATATCAATAGCTGTCTATATAGGCAATTGTTTCCAACCATAATAGAATAATAGGGAACAATTTAACTCTCCTACCTTCAAACAACTAAAAAATAGGACAAATAAGGAATAATGATTTTCAGATACTGAACAAAGTCCCATAAATGCCCAGAAACTGCCTGGAAAAAGTTTCCACACTGCAGCAGAAGGATGGGGAAACTAAACAAAGTCCAGCAATCTAAGATGAGGAGCCAGAGTTTACAATTCAGGAAGGTCAAGGTGTCTAAAATTCACAGATAAGAGTACCAGAGAGGAAAGGTGCATAGCATGAGAGCCACAGATCTGCAGAGTTCTTCTGGAGTCTTTATTATACCCATTAGTCATATATATAAGGAAACTTGAGGCTGAGGAAAGAACCCTAGGTGGAACAATCCCAGAACTCATACAGGGCTAAGAAGAATGGAAAAACTCATAATATACAGGCTCTGGGTGGAGTACCCAGAAGAGTACTGGGACAAAATTAACCCTATACTGAAGGCTGCTTGATCCCACTAAAAAAAGACTGAATCCAAGTTTCAAAAGCAGCAAGCTCTTTCCAAGTAATTTACCTGTATCCCAAAGCAAATCTAAAGAATATTTCAGGGAACACAACAATACTGAGGACCTGAAAAGGTAACATTTATAACATCTGCCAAATCTAATTTTTAAAATTCTCAGGTATACAAAGAGGTAAATATAACCTGGAGAGGAGAAAAGGCAATCAACAAAAAGAACCCAGAAACAAGAACGCAGAAACAAAAAAGAACAGCAGAAACAAGACAGACACCGAAGACAAATTAATGGTTTCCAAAAGGGAGTGAGGAGGGGGAGAGGGACAAACAAATTAGGGATATGGGATTAATAGATACAAACTACTAAACATAAAACAGATAAGTAACAAGGATTTACCTGTATAGCACAGGAAAGCATACCCAATATCTTATAATAACCTATAATAAAGTATAATCTGCAAAAAGAAAAAAGAATCACTATGCTGTACACCTGAAACACAGTATCATAAATCAACTATACTTCAATAAAAACAAACAAAAATCCAAATGACAGATGACAGAATTAGCACTCAAAGATATTTTAAAATTATTATAAACCTATCCCATATCTTCATGAATAGAGAGGAAAGCATGAACATCTTAGTATATGTGCTGCCGAAGTGAGCACATGCATGAACATCTTAATGAGACATGTAAAATAAAAAAGGAACCAAATTAAACTTCGAGATAAAAATTCAAATCCCTTAAAAAAACTGATTAAATGAGATTAACACTTCAGAAAATTAATGAAGTAAAAACGTAACAGAAACTGTCCAAAATACAACACATAGAGGAAAAAAGACTAAAAAAATGAATCACATCAATGAGCTATGGGACAAATTCAATCAACCCAAAAAACGGCTGTTTATACAGTCCCTAAAAAAAAAAAAAAGAGAAGGTAACAGAAAAAAACATTATTGAAATAATGGATAAAAACTTTCCATTATTTGGCAAAGACTATAAACACAGATCCAAGAAACTCCACAAATCCCAAAGACGTGAAGAAAATTGTACAATGGAATGACAAGCATCAAACTCAGAACAGTGATTCATTCTGGGGGATGAAGCAGAGAAGGTAATTAGAATGGAAAATAAAAGATCGTCAACTATATACCATTTCCTTTTCTTAAGCTATGTAACAGGTACACGCATGCGTGAGTCAGTTGCCCAGCTGTGTTACTCTTTGTGACCCCACTGACTGTAGCCTGCCAGGCTCCTCTGTCCATGGGAATTTTCAGGCCAGAATACTGGAGTGGGTTGCCATTTTCCTCCTCCAGGGGATCTTTCCAAACTAAGGACTGAACCTGTGTCTCCTGAATTGCAGACGGATTCTTTACCTGCTGAGCCATCATGGAAATCCCTAGATAAAAGGTACACGGAGATTCAAAATAGTCTCTTCAGATTTCTGTGTATACTATAATCTTTTTTTTCTTTCTCGTAACACACAAAAAGAATATAATCAATAAGACAGTTGCCAAGAAGACAAAAAATTTTCAAAAACAAACTATAGCAAACACCACCAAAAGAAATCAGGGAAGGGAAAAAATCCACCTGCCAATGCGGGAGACGTGATTTCAATTCCAGGATCAGGAAGATCCCCTGCAGAAGGAAATGGCAACCACCCCAATTCTTGCTGGGAAAATCTCATAGACAGAGGAGCCTGGCGGGTTACAGTCCATGGGATCACAGAGAGTTAGACACAACTCAGTGACTGAGCAAGAGCACCAAGGGCTAGTGACACTGAAGAGGGATTTTATGTTCTTTATCCTTTGCTACACTGATAAATTACTGAGTATGCAACATTTTAATAAAAACAGTAAGATTACTTTATAAATCTACCATTTACTGAGTACTTCATTTTATGTCAGACTCTGATTTAAGTTTTACATAAATTATTCCACCTCATACACTCTCTTACAGATGGTGGTAGTGGTAAATAATCTACCTTCCAATGCAGGAAATGCCAGGGCGGCGGGTTAGATCCCTGGGTCAGGAAGATCCCCTGTAGTAGGAAATGGCAACCCACTCCAGTGTCCTTGCCTGGAAAATTCCACGGACAGAGGAGCCTGGTGGGCTATAGTACACAGGGTCACAAAGAGTCAGACATGACTGAGCTTGCCCACACCACCACCATCCCATCTCATACATAAAAAAAAACAAAGGAAGGGAGTTCTGTTTTCACCTTCACTTTATAGATGATGAAACTAAAGACAGTTAAGCAATCTGCCCTATATTTATAATATAATGCAACATATCTAAACACAGACATAGAAGAAAGTTCTTACAGAACGATACACAGTTCTCATCTTAAATATATATGAGCTAAATAATATACTCATTAACACAGAGAATTAGTTGAATAAATATATATCAAATGGTTGAAAGTGGTCATCTCAATGAAAAAATATTTTTTTGAAAGAATATTTTAAAAAGGACTGACTTTCAACAATGTACACCTCTCTGTACATATATGTTTTAAGATATGCCTGAATTATCTTTGTAATCAGAGATTTTTTTTTTTAAGTAAATAACTGAAAAAGAAAGATAGCAATTCCTGTGGAAAAGAAGCATCAGAAGCCAGGTTACAGTGCTGGCTTCAGCAGCACATATACTAAAATTGGAACCATACAGAGAAGATTAGCATGGCCCCCGCACAAGTATGACATGCAAATTTGTGAAGCCGTCCATATTTTTATACTATGGCTGATTCATGTTGATGTATGGCAGAAATCAACACAATATTGTAAAGCAATTATCCTTCAATTAAAAAAATATATATTTTTTTAAAAGAAGCCACATTACAGAATATTGGGAATGAGAAGGAAAGAACAGAAAAATATAAACTACTTTTTTCAAGAAACTTAACTAGGAAGAGAAGGAATACTACAGGGGCCTACTGAGAAGAACTTTTCCTATTTGTCTGTTTTCTTTTAACAGAATCTTTGAACGTATTTATAGGGTAAAGGGAAGGAAACAAAGGTCCAAGAGAAGATAAGGTTATAGAGATTACATGAGGAGTGGAGAGAATGAGATTTCAAAAGATAAAAAGATCAAGAGTGCAATAGAAGCTTTCAATATTTATCTCAGACAGTGACTTTCACATAACTGAAAACATTTCTATAAAGTTGGAAATTTCTGCGGTGAGCATGTATTACTTTGGTAATCTAAACAAATGGGGAGAGTTATTTTAAATATCCACACACTTTACTGGGAAAAATTATATATGCATTTTATTCCAACTCAAAATCCCCACATTTTTCACATTTGGAGAAACACAAGGGGGAGCTTATTTAAGAGCATATGAGGTGATAGTAATGCTCTAATACTGAAGATGGTAACAGATGCAGATATGGATAACAAATAAAATTATTTAAATGAGTTACTGAAAATGTCTTATAATCAAAACTCATAATTTAAAACTAACTGGGGATGCCTTCTTACAGAGCATGAATCTGTAACTATTGTGGTACACTTAAGCTTTAACAGATTTTTATTTTCTTAGTAACTATAATATTTTGCCAAGTTTTCTCCTAGATTAACAGCTTGGCATAATATGGCAGTTGTTCCACTTCTCTCATAGCATTTCATTATGTTTCACTTCCATTTCAAAGTTATTATTTTAGTGGTATATCCTTCAGTTCTAGAACTGGCATCTACCATTTAAACACTGAAATAAAACTGTCATAGATATAAACATAAGAATATAAAAATTACATAACAGTGAATATAAAATAACAGCATAGTGGTCATCAAAATCACCTGCAGAAACATATAATGCACACGTCACTTAGTACACACACCTGTCAGCTTTGGTCTTGATGAAACTTTTCAATTACAGGGTCTCTAAGGGTTGTGCATTATTTCATGTTTTATACACTTACACCACTTAAAAACTGGAATTAAATGAGACAGCACTGTAAATCTGGTGGCAGAGAGAGGGAGTTCAAACTAGTGTCTCTGGGATGTACTGAGAGAGAGAGACATTCTGCTAGAAAAATAGAATATTAGGAACAAGGATAAAAATCTTGAGGACACTGAAGGACAGAGGAAAACAAGCTGAGCACCAATACATATGATTATCAACTACTCTGAAGGCAGGAATTCAAATATGTGAAAAAATTATGAAGCTGTGCTATAGAATTTGGTCAGCTATCTTCCAAAGCACATAGTAAGAACTGAAATGGAGGTCTGCATCAGGGATATAGAGTTACGGGATAGATGGTACCAAAGATAAGTACTGAATTTGAATATGGACTGACAATAGCACTATTGTAGATATTATCATTGTATCAACTTTAAATTTTTTTAGTCTGCTAATTGTATACTAGATGTTTTTAGGAAAAGTCATATAAAATAAACTCCTTTTTCACTGGAGAACTGTGCTGCAGTATTTAAGGCTGAAGATCATGTCTGCAATTTGCTCTCAAATGGGTGAGCAAGAATAAATTTTAAAAGTGTGTGTACATGTGTACAGGGAGCAAGCAAATGTGACAAAATGGTAACTCCACTATTCCTGTAATTTTCCTGTAGATGTACATTTTTTCAAAAGAATAAAATTTTTTAAAAGAGAAATTGATAAAGAGTCCAAAATAACAGTAAAATATAAGTCCTATAAGAAAACTACAAAGTGGTACAGGCATTTAGAAGGGATTTGTCTCAGAGAAAAGATGAGTGAAGATCTCACATGGACAGTTGCTGAGTTGGGTCAAGTAAGACAGATGAAGTACAGACATTCCAATTGGAATAGACATACCAAACCACTTTCAGAAGCCATTGCTGCAGAGAGTAATTTCACTTCCCTATGTTAAAAGTGAAAAGTGAAAGTGTCAGTCGTCATTCAGTCATGTTCAACTCAGCGATCCAATGGACTAGAGCCCACCAGGCTCCTCTGTTCATGGAATTCTCCAGGAAAGAATACTGGAGTGTGTTGCCATTCCTGTGTTAACTACATCCTATGTTTTTCCTACAAACTAGCCTGTTATGTTTCTGTCTCTATTAAAATTACTTTTGTTGTTCAGTCACTCAGTTGTGTCTGACTCTTTGTGACCCCAAAGACTGCAGAACGCCGGCCTCCTTGTCCTTCACCATCTCCCAGAGTTTGCTCAAACTCATGTCCATTGAGTCGGTGATGCCATCCAACCATCTTATCGTCTGTCGTCCCCTTCTCCTCCTGCCTTCAGTCTTTCCCAGCATCAAGGCTTTTTCCAATGAGTTAGCTCTTTGTATCAGGTGGCCAAAGTACTGGAGTTTCAGCTTCAGCATCAGTTCAGTTCAGTCGCTCAGTCATGTCTGACTCTTTGAGACCCCTTGGACTACAGCATGCCAGGCTTCCCTGTCCATCACCAACTCCCAGGACCTACTCAAACTCATCTCCATTGAATCGGTGATGCCATCCAACCATCTCATCCTCTGTCATCCCCATCTCCTCCTGCCTTCAATCTTGCCCAGCATCAGGGTCTCTTCTAATGAGTCTGTTCTTTGCATCAGGTGGCCAAAGTATTAAAGTTTCAGCTTCAGCATCAGTCCTTCCAATGAATATTCAGGACTGATTTCCTTTAGGATGGACTGGTTGGATCTTCTTGCAGTCCAAGGGACTCTCAAGAGTCTTCTCCAACAGCACAATTCAGAAGCATCAATTCTTCAATGCTCAGCCTTCTTTCTGGTCCAACTCTCACATCCATACATGACCACTGGAAAAACCATAGCTTTGATTAGACAAACCTTTGCTAGCAAAGGAATGTCTGCTTTTAAAAATGCTGTCTAGGTCCGTCATAGCTTTTTTTTCAAGAAGCAAGTATCTTTTAATTTCATGGCTGCAGTCACCAACTGTAGTGATTTTGGAGCTCAAGAAAACAAGGTCTGTCACTGTTTCCATTTTTTCCCCTTCTATTGGCTATGAAGTGATGGGACCGGATGCCATGATCTTCATTTTTTGAATGTTTGAGTTTTAAGCCAGCTTTTTCACTCTCCTCTTTCATTTTCATCAAGAGGCTCTTTAGTTCTTCTTCGCTTTCTACCATAAGGGTGGTATCATTATTGATATTTCTCCTGGCAATCTTGATTTCAGCTTGTGCTTCATCCAACCCGGCATTTTGCATGCATAGAAGTTAAACAAGCAGGGTGACAATATACAGCCTTGACATACTACTTTCCCAATTTTGAATCAGTCTGTTGTCCAGACTGTCCAGTTCTAACTGGAGCTTCTTGACCTGCATACAGGTTTTGCAGGAGGCAGGTTAGGTGGTCTGATATTCCCATCTCTAAGAATTTTCCATAGTTTGTTGTGATCCACACAGTCAAAGGCTTTAACATAGTCAATGAAACAGAAGTTCATGTTTTTCTGTAATTTTCTTGCTTTTTCTATGATCCAATGGATGATGGCAATTTCATTCTTCTGCCTTTTCTAAACCCAGCTTGTAAATTCAAATTACTAATTTTTCTCTTATTTTATTAATTATAGTGTGGTATTTTCATTGTCTACATAACAAATCCAATTACTAAGCAAGTTTATTAAATTAAGTCAGAGAAAAATATCTGCCTTAAAGTCTGAAATTCTAAGTTCTAATCTCAGTTTTTCCAAATGATAATAATGTAAGTTTGGGCAGTCACAACATCCGTGAATTACAGTTTGCTGAATTTTAAAGTGAGTATCAGCTCTAAGTACTAAAGACCAAAAACTGACAACTCATATATATTAGGAGATTACTAATAGGCAAGAATCCATAATCCTGTAACATCTCAAAATATAATAATGTATGTGAAGGTGCCCTTTAAAACTATACAACTTGAAAATAAGATTTTTATAATGCTTTCCTATGGAACATGTGAACTTTTTTTAAGAAAGGAAGAACACAATGCACCAGTTTAAAAATTAATACTATAATATGTTTAGACCAGTAATGTTTCTCAAATTTTATATTACTAATTCTGATGCAAAAGACTAAAGATAAGGCTCTGTCATCTGCCTCTTTTCTCTTACATACCAAAGATAATACTACAAAGAAAAGGCAGTCAGAAGGAACAGAGAAACAGAAGTCACTATTCCAGCTGATTCTACTTCTGGGGCAGTGAAAATTCAAAATGAACTTGGGAAAACTGTGCCAGCATGCAAGAACATGCTCAAAGACAAATGTATGCATGTCAAAAGGACACGGAGGGATCCCTTCAAGAGATCCTCCACATTTGGAGTAATCTGAGTATCCAAAGAGTAATAACTGAAATCTGTATGCTGGTCAAGAAGCAACAGTTAGAACTGGACATGGAACAACAAACTGGTTCCAAATCCGGAAAAGAGTGTATCAAGGCTGTATACTGTCACTCTGCTTGTTTAACTAATATGCAGAGTACATTATGCAAAATGCCAGGCTGGATGAAGCAAGAGCTGGAATCAAGATTGCCAGGAGAAATATCAATAAACTCAGATATGCAAATGATACCACCCTTATGGCAAAAAGTGAAGAGCTAAAGAGGCTCTTGATGAAAGTCAAAGAGGAGAGTGAAAAAGTTGGCTTAAAACTCAGCATTTAGAAAACTAAGATCATGGCATCCAGTCCCATCACTTCATGGCAAATAGATAGGGAAACAATGGAAACAGTGAGAGACTTTATTTTCAGTTCAGTTCAGTTGCTCAGTCATGTCCGACTCTGCGACCCCATGAATCGCAGCATACCAGGCCTCCCTGTCCATCACCAACTCCCCGAGTTCACTCAGACTCACGTCCATCGAGTCCATGATGCTATCCAGCCATCTCATCCTCTCTCATCCCTCTCTCCTCCTGCCCCCAATCCCTCCCAGCATCAGAGTCTTTCCCAATGAGTCAACTCTTCGCATGAGGTGGCCAAAGTATTGCCCACCTTTCAGCTTTAAGCATCAGTCCTTGCAATGAACACCCGGGACTGATCTCCTTCAGAATGGACTGGCTGGATCTCCTTGCAGTCCAAGGGACTCTCAAGAGTTTTCTTCAACACCACAGTTCAAAAGCATCAATTCTTCGGTGCTCAGCCTTCTTCACAGTCCAACTCTCACATCCATACATGACCACTGGAAAAACCATAGCCTTGACTTAGACAGACCTTTGTTGGCAAAGTAATGTCTCTGCTTTTGAATATGCTATCTAGGTTGGTCATAACTTTTCTTCCAAGGAGTAAGCATCTTTTAATTTCATGGCTGCAGTCACCATCTGCAGTGATTTTGGAGCCCCCAAAAATAAAGTCTGACACTGTTTCCACTGTTTCCCCATCTATTTCCCATGAAGTGATGGGACCGGATGCCATGATCTTCATTTTCTGAATGTTGAGCTTTAAGCCAACTTTTTCACTCTCCTCTTTCACGTTCATCAAGAGGCTTTTTAGTTCCTCTTCACTTTCTGCCATAAGGGTGGTGTCATCTGCATATCTGAGGTTATTAATATTTCTCCCGGTAATCTTGATTCAGCTTGTGCTTCTTCCAGCCCAGCGTTTCTCATGATGTACTCTGCATATAAGTTAAATAAGCAGGGTGACAATATACAGCCTTGACATACTCCTTTTCCTATTTGGAATCAGTCTGTTGTTCCATGTCCAGTTCTAACTGTTGCTTCTGACCTGCATACAAATTTCTCAAGAGGCAGGTCAGGTGGTCTGGTATTCCAATCTCTTTCAGAATTTTCCACAGTTTATTATGATCCGCACAGTCAAAGACTTTATTTTAGGGGGCTCCAAAATCACTGCAGATGGTAACTGCAGCCATGAAATTAAAAGACACTTGCTCCTTGGAAAAAAAGCTATGACGGACCTAGACATCATATTAAAAAGCAAAGACACTGCTTTACCAATAAAGGTCCATCTAGTCAAAGCTATGGTTTTTCCAATGGTCATGTATGGATGTGAGAGTTGGACTATAGAGAAAGCTGTGTGCCGAAATGATGCTTTCAAACTGTGGTGTTGGAGAAGACTCTTGAGAGTCCCTTGGACTGCAAACAGATCCAACCAGTCCATCCTAAAGAAAATCAGACCTGAATATTCATTGGAAGGACTGATGCTGAAGCTGAAACTCCAGTACTTTGGCCACTTGATGCGAAGAGCTGACTCACTGGAAAAGACACTGATGCTGGGAGGGATTGGGGACAGGAGGAAAAGGGGACGACAGAGGATGAGATTGCTGGATGGCATCACCAACGCGATGGACATGAGTTTGAGTAAACTCCAGGAGTTGGTGATGGACAGGGAAGCCTGGCGTGCTGCAGTCCATGGGGTCGCAAAGAGTCAGACATGACTGAACTACTGAACTGAATAACTGAGATAGACTGTAAACACTAAATAACATCCTTCAGTCCACAGTGATAGTTGTGTTTTTTTTTATATAGTGATAGTTTTATTCAGAAAATCAAGAATAAAGTGTGGGTGTAGGGCTATTTAGTCACCTTTGCAGGGAACCATCACACAACCTACTCTAAAAATTGGTTATTAAAAGAAAATATAAACTTTACCCTATCTTTTTAGGAGAAACAAAGTTACAACCCTAACTGATAGGGATAAGTACTTTTTACAGAAGAACACTAACTAATAAATACAAATGGAATGATAAAATTAGAAAGGATAATCAACATGTTTTGAAACTTCCAATGGAATTAAGTGATGTAGGCAAAGATCATTAATGGGCGAATCAGGTAAATATTCACTCAATACAAGGTGCTAAAGTGCTACCCCCAAAGATACTTAATAACTACAAAGAGAAAATCCTAACTGTACAAGGAGGATCTGGAGGTCCCCACCTCTAAGTAATCATACTTAACCATCACAAGTGCAACAACCTGATATCGTATGTTTCCTGCTGTGATGCGATCTAAAGTACTATATATCATTATGAAGTCTGCTTACCAAAAATGAGTCTAATCAACCTTGACATCTAACTTCTGTTATCAGAAATGTAAGACTTATTGAAATGACTTAACATGAAAAAACAGACTGCTAAACGAATACACAATATGTATTATACTATAAGACAACTGGCATGGTCTCTTCAAAAAGTCATTTAAAGGGGTAAAAAAAGATGGGGAGGCCATTCCTCTAGATTTTAAGCGAGTAAAGACAATGTACCAGGTTTGGTATGTGCCCTCCTGACTCACTGCATTGCCTGCCCCCAGACCTTCACATCTGCTTTTCATGCTGCGCGCCCTGGCAACACCTCGTGCCTCTGGCCTGTCATCCTCAGTTCACCCTCTCACCTCCTTACTTGCAGCTTTCCTGTAAAACCAAATACCATATCCCCTGCACCGACAAATCCACAACCCTGAAGTGCAGGGGAACTGATGGTCACCAGAAGCCAGAAGATAAATTCACTATGGTTTCTCTGAGATGTTATACTCAAGATTCAGCAATCAGTCACACTTAGTGGCAGGAAGCATCCTTGTATTAGTTTTTCCTTATTTCCAGCTTATTCACCTTTTCCCTTACTTGTGCTCCCTAGGAGTAAAGGAACTCTCTAAATAAAGTACCTAATAAAGCATTAGCTCTCTACCTCAAGTTCTGTTATCAAGGAAATTCAGATAAAAATTGACTTAATGATTAAATTGAGTACATGAATCTTAATTGGCTTTTTAAAAGTCCTAAAAGATAGATCAGAATCAATTGTAGATTGGAGAGATAATTTAATAATATTTATTAACTTTCTTAGGTGTGATAATAGTTGTAAAGTTACACAGGAGAACATTTGACTTTGGGAGACATATGAAGTTTTACAAGTTAAGTGCATGATGTCTATGCCTGATTTTCAAATAGACTCCCCAAATACACATACAGAGAAAAGGCAAATGTTATAAAACATTAGTAAATGTTGACTCTACATGTTTGCTGGTCTATTCTTTTCCCTTTAGCAACTCCAGTATCACATAGATCCACCCTTAACTGAATTACTCAAACAGATTCCTAACAGGTTTCCTGCTCTACCCTTACTACAGCGAACTTTCAACAAGACACCCTCAATGATCCTTTTAAAGGTTAGGTTAAACGATGCCACTCCTCTGCTCCCAAACTGCAAATGCCTCACATGATCTGCCCCTGTCTTACACTCTGACCTCATCTCCCACTGCTCCTTATTCACTCTGCTCTAGCCCCACTGGCCATACTGCTATTTCTCATATATTCCAGCCTTCTTCTTGCCTTGGTCTTTACACTGGTTATACCTCAAAGAGTTGCATTAACTTCCAATTCTTTACACAAGTATCACCTCAACCAGGCCTATCATAAATACCCTATTTAAAACTGCAAAGCATCCCCCCCACACACAATCTGGCATCCCTGTTCTTCTTAATCCCCTCCCCTTTCTTTCCTCTCGAATCACTTATCACCTTCTAACCTACTAGATAAATGCATCATATACAATACGTACTCAGTATCTGTTGACTAAATGAATTGACATTCAAAATATAATGACCAGTGACCAAAGAAGAAAAGAATTCTAAAGAATGAATGGAGAAACAGGCAGTGGCCAATTTGGGATTTCTGAGTCTCATGAGGGATTTCCTACTTCATTCTGAGAGGAATAGAAATCCAATGAAAGGTAATGACATAATTTGCATTTTATAAAGATAATCCTGTAAATAAACTGGTCATAAATTCAATAAGGGAAAGTGCGAATACAGACAGGCCAAGAATCTAGGCAAAAAATGAGGATAGTTTAGACTAGAGTGGCAAGAATGAGACATACTGGAATGTTGATTCATGTGGAACTTTGCAAATTGCAACACAAATTAGATGTAAATGTGAAACTCAAAATAAAAGGCTCTAACAAATAATACAGTAGAATATCTTTATGACCTAAGAGTTGGAAAACACTTCAAAAGGCACAAAAAGCATTAAGCATAAATTTAACTATATAAAAGAAATCTTGATTATTAAAAGATTGTACTTGATAATTAAAAGATTAAAAAGAATGCTTCAGAGAGGGGAAAAAAATACATATTACACATATACCTGACAAAGGAATCATTCCAGATAGAGACCTCCAACAAATCATAAGATAGAAAACATAACTCAGCAAAGTGCATTAAAAACTTGAACACTTCAAAAAAGATAGCAAAATGAACAGTAAACATATGAAAAGTTGTTTGTTAATCATGTTAATGAGGAAGTGCAAATACAGCTGTGAAGTACCAGTACACACCTGCCAAAATGGCTGAAATTATTAATAAAAAGACTAATGACAACAAGTGTTGACCATTACATGAAAAATGAAACACACATACTGGTGGCAATTATATTAATAAAAACAGGTATAATCATTTTTGCAAAATTGTTTCCATTATGTACTAAAGTTAAACATATCATTTTCACAACTGGGTATATAAGCAACAGAAATGCATACACAGGTGCCCAAAAAATGTACACAGTTCTGCTGTTATTCTAAAAATGTAAATTTGTTCCAGTGCAACTGATGTATTAAGAAACAATATGATCAAAGCACAAATTCTACATTTGCTTATGCACAATCCAATCTATGAGAAACACTAGGTAAGGACAGAAAATTGAACCCAGATGGAAAAAGACACATAGGAACACATAAAATGTACATATTTCAGGCTTTAGTTTGAGTGTTATGAGTCACACTGGTGGTGTAACTTTTCCTTTACTTTCAGATAAATCTCCCCACCAGCACTTCACAATAACTCACAAGCCTCAACCAGGACACACACTCCCATATCAAGCATGATTTTTTTTCCATGGTAAAATGTCATATATATTGTAACTTATGCATTTGTTAATCATTTAACATTTACGAAACCATGCTGCCATTTTCATTAGGTCCTTAGCTTTGGTATATATGGCACCTACAAGTTTTAAATTTTGCCCCATTTTCTAAATATATAAGCCCTGTGATTTTTATTGAACACCTTTGCAAAGTATGGTGATTTTTAAGAACTTAAACACTGTGCTATGGCAGATAAAACCATAAAAGAATATTCAAAACAGCACTAACCCAAAAGTAGAAACAAGTCAAATATTCATCATCAACAGAATGGATAAATACAGTATGGTTATATCATACAATGGAATATTAAACAGCAGTAATAATGGGAAAACTTCAAATTATGAATGAAATTCAAATCTGAAAAAAAACTAGATACAAGAAGTTAGAGTACATACTATATGACTCTCTTAATATATACTTTTCAAAGAGGCAAAACTGATCTATGGTGTTGGAAATTAATATAGCCCTTTGAGGAAAGGGGAGTAGGTAGTGAATATGAAAGGGAAGAGGGAGATTTGGGGGTACTGGTATATTTCTTTTTTAAAATTGAAATATAAAGGACATACTATAAAATTCACCAAATTTTAAAGTGCACAATTCAGTGGTTTTTAGTATATTCACAGAGTTTTGCAACCATCATCACTGTCTAATTCCAGAACCCATTAGCAGTCACTCCATTTATTCCCCCTGACCTGATGTATTCACAATGCAGTAATTCATCAAGCTGCGGCTGCTACTGCTAAGCGGCTTCAGTCATGTCCGTCTCTGTGCAACCCCAGAGACGGCAGCCCACCAGACTGCTCCATCCATGGGATTTTTCCAGGCAAGAGTACTGGAGCAGGGTGCCATTGCCTCCTCCATTCATCAAGCTATACATTTATAATTTCTGTACCTTTACATATGAATATTACATGGTACTTCAAAAAACGTATAAAGTTACTGTTTAGAGGACTTTAGATTAAACCTGGTAGACTGAATATATGCTTTTACTATCTCCTAACTCAAATTAAAGCAGGTGGATTATTTTACAGCATTAAATACAAGGTCAAACAGAAAGGGAAAAGAGATATCCTCCCTATGCCACTGAGTCAGGTAATTTCGCTCCCATAAAAATGAACTCACAAGGGCTGAAAAGGGGGACCGAAAGATAGCAGAGGCAACTGAAAACAAGACTACATTACTGAAAGTGGATTCCCTGTCTATTATTTTTGCTCTACTGCTGTTCAGTTGCTAAGTCATGTTTGACTCTTTGTGACCCCACAGACTACAGCACATCAGGCTTCCCTGTCCTCCACTATCTCCCAGTTCAGTTCAAATCTGTCGGTCAGTCATGTCTGACTCTTTGTGACACCATGAACAGCAGCACGCCAGGCCTCCCTGTCCATCACCAACTCCTGGAGCCCACCCAAGCCCATGTCCATTGTGTCGGTGATGCCATCCAACCATCTCATCCTCTACTGTCCCGTTCTCCTCCTACCCTCAATCTTTCCCAGCATCAGGATCTTTTCTAATGAGTCACCTCTCTGCATCAGGTGGCCAAAGTACTGGAGTTTCAGGTTCAACATCAGTCCCTCCAATGAACACCCAGGACTGATCTCCTTTAGGATGGACTGGTTGGATCTCCTTATAGGCCAAGGGACTCTCAAGAGTCTTCTCCAACACCACAGTTCAAAAGCATCAATTCTTTGGCGCTCAGCTTTCTTTATAGTTCAACTCTCACATCTATACATGACCACTGGAAAAACCATAGCCTTGACTAGACGGACCTTTGTTAGCAATGTTTCTGCTTCTTAATATGCTGTCTAGGTTGCTCATAACTTTCCTTCCAAGGAGTAAGCATCTTTTAATTTCATGGCTGCAATCACTATCCGCAGTGATTTTGGAGCCCAAAAAAATAAAATCAGGCACTGTTTCCACTGTTTCCCCATCTATTTCCCATGAAGTGATGGGACCAGATGCCATGATCTTTGTTTTCTGAATGTTGAGCTTTAAGCCAACTTTTTCACTCTCCTCTTTCACTTTCATCAAAAGGCTCTTAAGTTCTTCTTCACTTTCTGCCATAAGGGTGGTATCATCTGCATATCTGAGGTTATTGATATTTCTCCCAGCAACCTTGATTCAGCTTGTGCTTCTTCCAGCCCAGCATTTCTCATGATGTACTCTGCATATATGTTAAATAAGCAAGGTGACAATATATACCCTTGACGTACTCCTTTTCCTATTTGGAACCATTCTGTTGTTCCGTGTCCAGTTCTAACTGTTGCTTCCTGACCTCCATATAGGTTTCTCAAGAGGCAGGTCAGGTAGTCTGGTATTCCCATCTCTTTCAGAATTTTCCACAGTTTGCTCAAATTCATGTCCATTGAGTCGGTGATGCTATCTAACCACCTCATCCTCTGCTGCCCTCTTCTCCTCCAGCCTTTAATCTTTTCCAGCATCAGGATCTTTTCCAAGAAGTCAGCTCTTCACATCAGATGGCCAAAGTATTAGAGCTTTAGCATCAGTCCTTCCAAAGAATATTCAAGGCTGATTTTCTTTAGAATTGACTGATCTGATCTCTTTGCAGTCCAAGGGACTCTCAAGAGTCTTCACCACCACCACAGTTCAAAAACATCAATTCTTCAGCGGTCAGACTTTATGGTCCAACTCTCACATCCGTACATGACAAAAACCCTAGTTTTGACTATATGAACCTCTGTCGGCAAAGTGATGTCTCTGCTTTTTAATATGCAGTCGAGGTTTGTCATAGCTTTTCTTCCAAGAAGCAAGCATCAGTTAATTTCATGGCTGTAGTCACTGTCTGCAGGGATTCTGGAGCTCAAGAAAATAAAAGCTGTCACTGCTTCTAACTTTTTTCCCTTCTATTTGCCATGAAGTGATGGGATCAGAAGCCAAGATCTTAGTTTTCTGAATGCTGAGTTTTAAGCCAGCTTTTTCACTCTCCTATTTCACCCTCCTCAAGCAGCTCTAGTTTCTCTTCACCTTCTGCCATTAGAGTAGTTTATCATCTGCATACATGAGATTGTTATTTCACCTGGCAATCTTGATTCCAGCTTGTGATTCATCCGGCCCTGCATTTCGCATGATGTACTCTGCATATAAGTTAAATAAGCAGGATGACAACATTCCTTGATTTACTCTTTCCCCAGTTTTGGATCAGTCTGTTGTTCCATGTCCAGTCCTAACTGTTGCTTCTTGACCTGCACACAGGTTTTGCAGGAGGCAGGTAAGGTGGTCTGGTATTCCCATGTCTTGAAGAATTATCCAGTTTGTTGTGACCCACACAAAGGCTTTAACGTAGTCAATGAAGCAGAGATGTTTTCTGAAATTCTTTTGCTTTTTCTATGAGCCAATGTACGCTGGCAATTTGATCTTTGGTTCCTCTGCCTTTTCTAAACTCAGCTGTGTATCTGGAAGTTCTTGGTTTACATACTGTTGAAGTCTAGCTTGAAGGATTTTGAGCATTATCTTGCTAGCATGTGAAATGAGTGCAATTGTGCGGCAGTCTGAACATTCTTTGGCATTGTCCTTTTTTGGGACTGGAATGAAAACTGACCTTTTCTAGTCCTGTGGCCATTGCTGACTTTTCCAAATTTCCTGGCATACTGAGTATAACACTTTCACAGCATCATCTTTTAGGATTTGAAATAGCTCAGCTGGAATTCCATCAGCTCCACCAGCTTTGCTTATAGTGATGCTTCCTAAGGCCCACTTGACTTCACACTCCAGGATATCTGGCTCTAGGTGAATAACCACATCATCATGGTTATCCTGGTCATTAAGACCTTTTTTGTATAGTTCTGTGTATTCTTGCCACCTGTTCTACTCTCTTCTGCTTCTGTTGGGTCCTTATCATTTCTGTCCTTTACTGTGCCCATCTTTGCATGAGATGTTTCCTTGATATCTCCAATTTTCTTGAAGAGAGCTCTAGTCTTTCCTCTTCTATTGTTTCCCTCTATTTTGCACTGTTCAAAGAGGAAGGCCTCATCTCTCCTTGCTAGTCTCTAGAGCCCTGCATACAGCTGAATCTATCTTTCCGTTTCTGCCTTGCTTTTCACTTCCCTTCTTTCCTCAGCTATTTGTAAAGCCTCCTCAGACAACCACTTTGCTTATGGTTACTGTTTCTTGTACAGTGTTACAAACCTCCGTCCTTAATTCTCCAGGGACTCTACCAGATTTAATCCCTTGAATCTACTCGACACCTCTACTGTATAATCATAAAGACTTTCTTTTTAATCTACCTAAATTAAGTCTCTTTTATCACAGAGTCACACTATACTTTTTGATCTACAACCTGCTTTCAATCATTTAATAACATATAGGAGATACAGAAACTTTATTTTTATGCCTGCTACTTTATATTGCATTAAGTGGCTGTACAATAACATGTTTATCCAGTTTCTCATTGATAATCATTTAGATTGTTTTGTTTTTTACTAATATTACAAGTAATATTGTAATGAACATACATATATTTTTAATATATATTAATAGTTTGTGAGAGTCCATCCATGACATATACTGGATCAAAGGGTATGAATATTTACTGTCAAGCTATCTTTAAAAATGTTATACCACAGTATTCTCCTACCAACAGTATAAGAGTTCCTGTTTCCTCATATTGAATCCTTGACAGTCAAGTTAGTGAAAAATATTCTGTTCATTTTTTTTAAGTTATATTGACCATCTCTTCAAAGGTTTATTGGCCTGTTTAAATTTCTTTTCCTCCAAACTGCCCACTCCTATCCTTTGGTCACTTTCCTATTGAATTTGGCCTTTTTCTTCTTACTGACCTATAAGAGGTTTCCTGAGTTAAAAAGGTTAGAAATTCATTCCTTTTTTTATATATGATGGAATTTCTTCCCAGTGTATCATTTCTTATTTCTTCATTGTATCTTTCAAGATATAGAAATTCTACAATCAAATTTCAAACAATCAAACTCTGTGAAGTCCACAAAGAAATTCTACAGTCAGTGACCTTTTCTTTGAATTTTTCAAGATTTTCTTTGTTGTCATGTTTAGAAAAGCTTTCACTCTATCCAAAAGTGATTTAAAAGTTTATTTTTATGGGTTTTTTTTTTAACCTTTGAATCTTTGATCCATTTGAAATGTACTGTATCATCAGGACCAGGATTACCACAGACTAAAAGTATCCTTTTCCAAATTCACAGGTTGAAATTCTAACCCCAAATGTGACAGTATTAACAAATGGGGCCTTTGGGAAGTGATTATGTCTCCAGAGTAGGACTTTTGTGAATAGCTTTAGTGCTTGTACAAAAGAAATCTCAGAGAGCTTCTTCACACCTTCTTTGGTGATGAGGACACAAGAAAATGGTCACTGATGAACCAGAAAGTGAGCCCTCACTACACAGTGAATCTATTAGTGATCTGATCTTGGACTTCCCATTCTCCAAAATTGTGAAAAACAGATCTGTGTTATTGATAAGCCACTCAGTCTATGGCATCCTGTTTGAGCAGACAAAAAGAATGTGGATGCCCCCTCTATTGGAATTTCTCTTTCAATCAGGCAGTTTCTCCTACTCTTGCATTTTGCTTCCTTTCAAATACTCTTCTCCTTACAATCTCTAAAAGTAATTGCTCTTATTTTACAGTGGATTTGTTTTTATAAAAATGACACATGCTCATTAATTTTAAAAAGTAACAGAAAAGTACTAAGAAGAAAAAATATCCCCATCACCCATAATCATTAATATTACACAAACATTTCCAAACATCTCACTAGGCATATGTTCAAAGTAAAAGAAAGATATACCAAAGTCAAAAAAGGTATAACTAAATGGAATACTAATTAATATTATGATACTAATTAATACTTTAAAAAATAGCACTAATTCTTATTTTATTACATCAGAAGACATAGAAGAAAAACAATCATATGGCTACATATTAAGTGACAATGGGAATCTTGCAAGAGTTAGATCAGTTATCAATGGTTAAAAAAATAAAAAGGCAAGAAAGAAAAGTGGATAGATGCTTTCCAAGACAAAAATTTTTACTTTAAGAGGATAAGAAAGTAAAGCCCAGGTAGAAATTGATCAATCTCAAATACTTTTTGCAAAAGTAACTCTTCAAGACAGTCCTGCAAAAGTGAACACAAAGTGAAAGAGATAAGATCATGATGCACGCCATTTTGTCTGAAAAAATTAGGGCACTGTGTAAAAATACTCTAAGTTTTTGTGTAAGACAAAATATTTTCATGATTTTCATTTTTTCAAGTTATAGTCCAATAAAAACTTTTGTTTGCATTTGTTTAAATTCAAGTCAGCAGATTATCTTCCACTGGGTAAAACATGTGAGGTGAATTAAATGATCCAACTCTCTTCTCAGTCCCAAACACTGTGCCCCTAAGAGTCTAAAGTAGGAACTGAAATAAGCGGTCAAGTTAAAGGTCACTTAAGCATGTTTTCTGTCCAAACGAAGCATAAATGGATGGCTAACATGGGAACATCCTTTCCTTCTTTCCCTCAAAAGAAAAAAAATCCAATCTCCAAATATGCCAAGCTTATTATTTTTTAAGTCTTATAACTGTCATCCACCAGTGTATTTCAAAACTATTTGCATTTTCAGATTAACATCTTCAGGTATTCTGTCCTCTCTGCAAAACAGTACTTGCCTTCAACTGACCTTAGCTCACAGATTCTTCTCTTTGTTGATCAAATCTAGGACTTGATGGACATATCTCAACTTCCCCTTACTAAGTCCACCCATGAATGGGTACAGATTTCAAACACCACTACAGCATTTTCCATGCGCCAAGCCCTATACAACATTTTGTAACCATATTTCTTTCTCCTCTACATTCCTAATTAATAAGGTCTGATATTTGCAGTCTGAAGGGTATTATTTTCCTATTAATTTTAGATACCTTAACTATGTCCATAATATACCTTTCAGGAGATGCAGAACCCAGCAATGCAAAAAGCATTCTAGGCACCAGTGCCTCACAATTTTATAAAAGTTAAAATGTTTCCAATACTATTCTTAATGGAATTCAATGCATAGTTCATCTTTCAGACTAAAATCTATATGGAAATTAACTTCCAGCATGCAGAACTGTCCATTTATTTAACCTTAATGCACATTTACTTTTAGTCTCCTATAAAATTAGACAAATCAATTTCAAGAACTCTATGCTTTATAATTATAGCTGAGCACCATACATGAGACAGTAGAAAAATAAAGTTATTAAATAAGAAGCCAATTCTCTTAAAATTTCACATGGTTCTTAAAATTCTTTATACAATAAACGTGAAACAGAAACTATATTACTGATTAACATTTTAAACATCTGTCTGAAATGGACTAAGGTAAGTACAAATGATATATCTAATAAAGGGAACAGAAACTGAAATTATCTAAGAGAAAATGACAAAAACAATAAAATAGGAAAATAAGGTCACACTGGTAATATAACACTAGAATTTCTAACCAAAGAGAAAAACATAAGGACATACTACAGTTCATAAGGAGAACTGTGAAATGGGTATTATGATGTCCAAAATCAGAAGGTAGACTTGCCCAAATTAGCCACATAAACTGGGTCAAGTTATTTATTTTTGTCTGGATCGCAATTTCTTCATCTTTTAGATGAAGGGGGTGGGGTTGGGGATGAGATGTTCTCTGATTCTTCTGGCTCTAAAATTCTATAGTTCTATGTTCTGTCATATAAGAGGAAACTGAGAATTTCTCTATTTCATTAACAAAGGGCTATGTGGTTGCTGCCTACCAATACTTTTCCCTGATTCAATTTTCCAGGCACTTCTCCAGCAGTAATTAGAAGATACTAGAATCAAAGTCAGTCAGACAACCACCTTCAAATGACTAATGTGCCTCAGACAGAATCCTCATTACAAAATGCTTCACATCTCTGTTATGCCATATATAACTCCATCAGCAATAAAAGATCACAACAAAAAAGAACATTAAAATAGTTATGAAAACTCAAAGAAATACAATTTTTAACTTCAAAAACAATAGAGAAATCAATGCTGTCCTTAAGCTTTATTGATTAGTCTCTAGTGAGATTTAACAATGCAATCCTTCAAGCCAATAAAGAGAGAATCCTAGGGATAAATGTAACAGCTGCTGTTTGAAAAAAAAAATACCAGAGCAAAACTACCTTTTCAAAGTAGTTTCTATCTAATTATCCCAGAAAGGAGCCTTGCTGATGTTTACCATGCAGAGTATTCTTTAATAGTCTAAAGACTTTAAGTAATACTAAGACTAATAAGGCTAAAGTAACACTAATAAGACTATAGTAATACTTTAATAGTCAAGTATTTCATACTTTGAACCATTTACATTTTAAGACAGGAGTACCAGAAATTCTGAGGTTTTTCTTCAAAAATATTTTTAATCCCATCTTTTTCACACCATAATAAATGATACTCCCACAAAACATCCATCTTAATAAAATGAAAAAACTTAGGAGCCCTAATTAATTGATCACTGAAAACAGCTTAAGGACAATTTTTATCTTACCTCTACACTAGGGCTAAGGCTGCTTGGCAGTGTTTCTGAAGTTACAGTAGTGCTTGGAAGGCTGGAAATTTCCCAAGTATTTACAGGCTGTATTGGTTCAGACTGCTTTGAATGATCTATACATTTTGGATTATCCAGTAAGGTCACTTCATAAAATTCTTGAATATCTAGAGGTGAGGAAAGGAAAAGAAAATTTCAAAAGTAATTTGTATTTTCTAATTAAACTATGCATTGCTAAAACAATATAACTCAAAAGCAAAACTTTTACTCAAATTAGTAAAGTAAATCCAATCTTATAATGTACTTAAACAGTGAGTATTTTATTTCATTAGTTGTATCAGAACCTGCAGGGCACAGTGTAAAAGTCACAGGCTTTTTATACTTCATAGTCAGTGCTGAGCTCAAATCCCTACTTCATCACCCTACTATCACCTGTATAGGCAAGTTACTTAACCTCTGATAACCTGCCTCTTATTACTGTGAACTGTTACAAGGATTCATGTAATGCATGTAAAGTGCACACTGGCACATACGCAGCTCCTCAAGACAGAAGTTAATATCATTATTTTGAATTCTGCAGAAATAAGTCATTACTGATATTTTATGAATTTGTATCACCAATACCCAGGTTTGGAATATAAACCACTCAAGTGGTTTAACTGCCCTAGTAACCAAAGTTGTGACAAAAAAAGAATAATACTTTAATACAAAATCACAGGATTATGAAATATTTTTAGATACCCTCACATTCAAATAGTTAAAAATGGTAAGTTAAAATATTCTGTTATTTTAGAAACAATCAGTTAAAAGTATGACAAAACACTAAAAGAAATGATAAATGTACTTATAGAAACATAGAATAATTTGGAAGATTAAGTTACTCTGTTATCAACTAGAATGACATGAATTTAGTATATTAACATTGGTTATACTGCTCAGAAACTCTGAATGGTAGTTATATAATGTTTAAGTACACCACTACTAGTTTTTTATTTATCTTCTGGTATAATTTTGAGTTGATATTTTTTAAAGGAGGGAAATTATTATTTAACAGCAAAGATGGGGTATTATCTTGTATAGAACCAAAGTCAATAACTGTAAATTCGCTGAGTCCGACTCTTTTGCAACCCCACGGACTGTAGCTTTCCAGGCTCCTCTTGCCAGGGATCTCCCATGCAGGAATACAGGAGTGAGTTGCCATTTCCTTCTCCAGTGGATCTTCCCGATCCAGGGATCAAACCCGCATCTCTTGCATTGGCAGGTGGATTCTTTACCACTGAGCCACCAGAGACATCCATAAATAACACTTAGAAAGGATAACTTTTATTTGTTTCTTAACATGATGAAAACATTAGTATCTCCTTTAAAAAACATCAAAAGACATTGGTTTTGATAACCAATGGAACTGTAGAACTTTCTAGGTAAAAGGTTAATAAAAATTAAAGTCTGACAGTGAGGATAATATCAACCTATTTCACAAGATGTTAATATTACTGTGGAAAACTGTGTGTAAAAGCATTTTATAAACCATGAATCACTATGTCAACTCTTCACATAAGCATCATGGAAGAGTCAAACCTCAAATTCAGAGAGTTAGCTAAAAAAGATTCTTATCAAACAAAAATTTTTAACCTGAATCCAAATCAAGTCTCTAGAACCAACTTCTAGTTCAAAGAAAATACAAGGGACAGAGGAACATGTTAAATGATATCAGAAAAGCAAAGAACAAAACTGATCCAGATGAAGACATTCTACAAGACACTGTCCTGGTATCTTTCAGTGTCATGAAAGAGAAAATAAATTGTTTAAAATTAAGGATTTTTCTGTATAAAGGAAATAGAAAAGACAGAGCAACTAACTGCAATGTCAAAGCCTTAACTGGTGTGTGTGTGTGTGTGTTTGGGGAAGGCTGGGGAGGGTGAACTATGAAAGACATTGTGACAATAATTAGGGAAAGTTAAATACAGACTATTTTCCAGAATATATTAGAGAAAAAGTTTTTTTTGTATAAGATAAACATGTGTCCAAGAGTATGTATATACTTGTGTAGCAAAACATATATTTCCATATATGTAGGAGATATCTTATTTATGTAGAAGATAAATACTCGTAGATCTACCTACCTATCTAGAGAAAGATTTTTAACCTCCTCCACAAAAACAAAACAAACAAAACACTCTTAGCATAGTATTACGCCCCCTAAGAGCACTAAATAAGTGTTGAGCAATTGGTCAGTTACCAATCTCAAGATAAATAACCTGAGTCAGTACATAAAATTTTTGTATTTTCCAATACTGTAAATGAAGTTTCAGATTTTAAATTTCTATGCGACCTTTTATTCTGTAATTAACCGAAATACTAATATACTGCCTTTTAATAAAATCTTTTAAAATTTTAGACCAGTTTTGTCCAAAATAACTTTCTGCAATGATAAATGTTCTATTGCAGCACTGTTTATAATAGCCAGGACATGGAAGCAACCTAGATGTCCATCAGCAGACGAACGGATAAGAAAGCTGTGGTACATATACACAATGGAGTATTACTCAGCCATTAAAAAGAATACATTTGAATCCGTTCTAATGAGGTGGATGAAACTGGAGCCGATTATACAGAGTGAAGTAAGCCAGAAAGAAAAACACCAATACAGTATACTATCACATAAATATGGAATTTAGAAAGATGGTAATGATAACCCTGTATGCAAGACAGCAAAAGAGACACAGATGTAAAGAACAGACTTTTGGACTCTGTGGGAGAGGGAGAGGGTGGGATGACTTGGGAGAATGGCATTGAAACATGTATACTATCATGTAAGAAACGAATCACTAGTCTAGGTTTGACAAAGGATACAGGATGCTTGGGGCTGGTGCACTGGGATGACCCAGAGAGATGATATGGTGATGGTGGTGGGAGAGGGGTTCAGAGTTGGAAACTCATGTGCACCTGTGGTGGATTTATGTCAATGTATGACAAAACCAATACAGTATTGTAAAGTAAAAAAATAAACTAAAATAAAATAAATAAATTATAAAAAAATGTTCTATAGCTTACTACCCAATACAGTAGCCATACGGCTCTTGGGCATTTAAAATGCGATTAGCGCCAGTCTATGTCTGACGCAGGATACAGCATGCTTGGGGCTGGTGCATGGGGATGACCCAGAGAGATGTTATGGGGAGGGAGGTGGGAGGGGGGTTCACATGTTTGGGAACGCATGTAAGAATTAAAGATTTAAAAATTTTAAAAATAAAAATAAAAATAAAATAAAGCAAATGGGACATTCCTTTTTGGAGAGGAAAATTGACCAGTTTGGGAGAGAGGGCTCAACTATGTTCATTATTGAAATTGTGCCTATGTGCAAAGCTTGTTATTAATCCTACCTCAGTGTGTGGTGAGAACAAGGGAAAACCTGAGCACTCATCTGTATATGTTTACAGTATCAAGTCAATTTGCATTAATAAAGATTTAAAACTATCAAAAAAAAATAAAAATAAAAAAAATGCGATTAGTGTGACTGAGGAACTGAATTTATAATTTTATTTAGGTTTAATTAAATACCCACTTACTCCTTGGAAGGAAAGTTATGACCAACCTAGAGAGCATATTAACAAGCAGAGACATTACTTTGCCAACAAAGGTCCGTCTAGTCAAGGCTATGGTTTTTCCAGTCGTCATGTATGGATATGAGAGTTGGACTGTGAAGAAAGCTGAGAGCCGAAGAATTGATGCTTTTGAACTGTGGTGTTGGAGAAGACTCTTGAGAGTCCCTTGGACTGCAAGGAGATTCAACCAGTCCATCCTAAAGGAGACCAGTCGTGAGTGTTCACTGGAAGGACTGATGCTGAAGCTGAAACTCCAATACTTTGGCCACCTCATGCGGAGAGTTGACTCATTGGAAAAGACCCTGATGCTGGGAGGGATTGGGGGCAGGAGGAGAAGGGGACTACAGAGGATGAGATGGCTGGATGGCATCACCAACTCGATGGACATGAGTCTGGGTAAACTCCAGGAGTTGGTGATGGACAGGGAGGCCTGGCATGCTGCGATTCATGGGGTCGCAAAGAGTCGGACACGACTGAGCAACTGAACTGAAGTCGAATACCCACAAGCGGCTAAGTGGCTACAGTATAGGACAACAGAAATCTAGACTAATTATATAATTCAGTGCTCTGTGTATGCTCAGTCACTCAGGTGTGTCCAGCTCTTTGCGGCCCCATGAACTATAGCCCACCAGGCTCCTCTGCCCATGGAATTCTCCCAGGCAAGAATACTGGAGTGGGCTGCCAATTTCCTACTCCTACAGGGGATCTTCCTGATTCAGGGACCAAACCTGTGTCTCTTATGTCTCCTGCACTGGCAGGCAGATTCTTTACCACTGGTGCTACCTGTGGGGGGGTGGGGGGGTGGGGGGGTTAGTCGCTCAGTGGTGTCCAACTCTTTGCAACCCCATGAACTGTAGCCTGTCAGGCTCCTCTATCCATGGGATTCTCCAGGCAAGAATACTGGAGTGGATTGCCATTCCCTTCTCCAAAGGATCTTCCTGACCTAGGGATCAAAACAAGGTCTCCTGCACTTCGGGCAGATTCTTTACCATCTGAGCGACCCTGTGTTGTACATTAAATCTTTGTATCTTAAATATCTTATACCTAGTAATTTATCTCTATTAATCTACTACTCTATCTTGCCTCTCTCCCCACTGGCTAGCTGCTAGTCCATTCTCTGTATCTGTGAGTCTGTTTTTATTTTATTATATTGATTCATTTATTTCATTTTCTTAGATTTATAAGTGAAAACAAACATCTCTTACTTCGATGTTATGGCTAAACAGCTTGGGCTGCATGTGGGGTTGGACAGAACTGGGTGGAACTTCTAGCTCAGTTTCCGGAAAGTCAGCTAAAAAAAACCTGACGATCCCCTCAGTTCACAGGGAGACCAGCCTTCCAACCTGGTATTCCCTCATGCCCCCTCTCACCCAAGGTTCCCAGAGGGGAGCCAGGCCCCGCCACTGCATCCTGGTGTAGCCACCTGGGAAGCCCATAATATAACTCAGAGTAAACGTTTAATGGTCAAGGAATAAAGAGTTTCCTAGATGAATTTTTCAAAAGTTCACTTGCAACTTGCTTTTATCAATCGAAATGCCTCATTTCTAGGTCTTACATTAAGCTATCAAACAGTCCTAATTTGCTGAATCTGAGCTCCTATGGACTAGAGAACCAAATATCCACATTATTGGCTATAACATACTTAAGAAATACAAGCTGAGTAAACATCCATCAGGATGGCTATTATTAACAAAACAGTCATTGTTGGTAGGAATATAAATAATGCAGTCACTATAGAAAACAGTGTATGTTTTCCACATACACTGTGGAATGTATATGGTGGTTTCTCAAAATATTAAAACACAGACTCATCATCTGATCCAGCAATTCCACTTATGGGTATACCCAAAAGAACTGAAAGTAAGGACTCAAACAGATATTTATATACCCATGTTCACAGCAGCATTATTAACAATAACCAAAAGGTGAAGACAACCTAAATGTTCATCAACAGATGAACGGTTAATAAATGAAATGTGGTATATAAAAACAATGTATTATTATTCACCCTTTAAAAGGAATAAAATTCTGATTAAATCTACCACATAGATAAATGAATCTTGAAGAGATATGATGCTAAGTAGGGTAAGTCAAACACAAAAGGACAAATATTGTATAATTCCATTTCTATGAGAAACCTAGAATAGTCAAGTACATAGAGATAGAAAGAAAATGTATTCCCACAGACTGGGAAAAGAAGAGAATGTGGAGTTACTGTTTAACAGGGAAAGAAGTTCAGTTTGGGGACTTCTCTGGTGGTCCAGTGGTTAAGAATTTACTTGCCAATGCAGGGGACACTGATGCAAGATTCCACATGCCGCAAGACAACTCAGCCTATGCGCCACAACTACTGAGTCAGCACTCCAGGGCCCGAGATCCACAACTAATGAGCTCATGTGCTGCAACTACTGGGGCCTGCGTGCCTTAAAGCCCGTGCTCTGCAACAAGAGAAGCCACTGCAACGAGAAGCTCCTGCACCACAACAAAAAGTAGCCCCTGCTCACTGCAACTGGAGAAAGCCCAGCAAAGCGATGAAGATCCAGGACAGCCATAAATAAATAAATAAAAATTTTTTTTTTTTTAAGGAAATTCAATTTGAGATAGTAAAAACATTCCAGACATGGATAGTGGCGATAGCAACAGAACAGCGTGGAATTACTCAATGTCACTGAACTGCACACTTAAAAATGGTAAATTTTATGTGATATATATATTATACTTTATCACAATAAAAAATAAGTTGAATGAGATTCTAGGGAGTTTAAATGAATAAAGTATATGGGATATAATATGCGGGCCTTAAGAAGTATCACTACGAACAAAGCTAGTGGAGGTGATGGAATTCCAGTTATTTCAAATTCTAAAAGATGATGCTGTGAAAGTGCCACACTCAATACGTCAGCAAATGTGGAAAACTCAGCAGTGGCCACAGGACTGGAAAAGGTCAGTTTTCATTCCAATCCCTAAGAAAGGCAAAGCCAAAGAATGCTCAAACTACCACACAATTGCACTCATCTCACACGCTAGTAAACTAATACTCAAAATTCTCCAAGCCAGGCTTCAGCAATATGTGAACTGTGAACTTCCAGATGTTCAAGCTGGTTTTAGAAAAGGCAGAGGAACCAGAGATCAAATTGCCAACGTCCAACGGATCATGGAAAAAGCAAGAGTTCCAGAAAAACATCTATTTCTGCTTTACTGACTACGTCAAAGCCTTTGACTGTGCGGATCACAAGAAACTGTGGAAAATTCTGAAAGAGATGGGAATACCAGACCACCTGACCTGCCTCTTGAGAAACCTGTATGTAGGTCAGGAAGCAACAGTTAGAACTGGACATGGAACAACAGACTAGTTCCAAATAGGAAAAGGAGTACGTCAAGGCTATATATTGTCACCCTGCTTATTTAACTTCTATGCAGAGTACATCATGAGAAACGCTGAGCTGGATGAAACACAAGCTGGAATCAAGATTGCCGGGAGAAATATCAATAACCTCAGATATGCAGATGATACCACCCTTATGGCAGAAAGTGAAGAGGAACTAAAAAGCCTCTTGATGAAAGTGAAAGAAGAAAGCGAAAAAGTTGGCTTAAAGCACAACATTCAGAAAACGAAGATCGTGGCATCCATCCCATCATTTCATGGGAAATAGATGGGGAAACAGTGGCTGACTTTATTTCTGGGGGCTCCAAAATCATTGCAGATGGTGACTGCAGCCATGAAATTAAAAGACGCTTACTCCCTGGAAGGAAAGTTATGACCAACCTAGACAGTGTATTAAAAAGCAGAGACATTACTTTGCCAACAAAGATCCATCTAGTCAAGGCTTTGGTTTTTCCAGTAGTCATGTATGGATGTGAGAGTTGGACTATAAAGAAAGCTGAGCACTGACAAATTGATGCTTTTGAACTGTGGTGTTGGAGAATACTCTTGAGAGTCCCTTGGACTGCAAGGAGATCCAACCAGTCCATTCTATAGATCAGTCCCAGGTGTTCATTGGAAGGACTGATGTTGAAGCTGAAACTCCAATACTTTGGCCACCTGATGCGAAGAGCTGACTCATTTGAAAAGACCCTGATGTTGGGAAGGATTGAGGGAAGGAGGAGAAGGGGACAACAGAGGATGAGATGGTTGGATGGCATCACCAACTCAATGGACATGAGTTTCGGTAAACTCCCGTAGTTTGTGATGGACAGGGAGGTCTGGCAAGCTGCGGTTCATTGGGTTGCAAGGAGTTGGATATGACTGAGCAACTGAACTCAACTGATAACATTTATTTCAGCTATTTCGTTCTTTGCTTCTTACTAGGGTCAGGAGAACTAATACTGTCAGATAAGACCCAATTTAAAAAGAGATTGTTACCATACCTGGCTAACTAAAACCATAAGCAAAAGTACTGACATATTTGTTAACGTATGTATGTTGCTACTCCTGCTGCTAAGTCACTTCAGTCATGTCCGATTCTATGCGACCCCATAGACGCCAGCCCACCAGGCTCCCCCGTCCCTGGGATTCTCCAGGCAAGAACACTGGAGTGGGTTGCCATTTCCTTCTCCAATGCATGTAAGTGAAAATTGAAAGCGAAGTCGCTCAGTCATGTCCAACTCTTAGCGACCCCATGGACTACAGCCCACCAGGCTCCTCCGTCCATGGTATTTTCCAGGCAAGAGTACTGCAGTGGGGTGCCACTGCCTTCTCCATAATATATATAGGTATAGTATGGTGATATTTTTGAAATGATAGGTTGTTAGTTATTATCACTTTCCTTAAAATATATATATACACACACACACACTACATCTTAATTCTTGACTCATATTCCATCTTGACTAACATTCCAGTTTATTCACTTTATTTCATTTGTCCCCCACACTTCATCTTCAGGGTATCCCAAGACAACAGAAGTGAGCAAGTAATAATACGTCTTCAGAAACTAGTTCTCAATTACAATTCCTTCAGTAGTATCTGTGAAGCTTTTTCAAAGGTGACCTAAACAAAAAAGGCACCCCCTGGAAAAACTGCACACACAAATTGAGCTTTTCTTAGGAGTCTCAAGTATCAATATTTTATATTTCCCATGCAGTCTCTGTTTTTCAGTGAATCTACATTGTATACGTCGGAAG
Source organism: Capra hircus (assembly GCF_001704415.2). NCBI lineage: Eukaryota > Metazoa > Chordata > Mammalia > Artiodactyla > Bovidae > Capra > Capra hircus. The sequence goes on from NC_030808.1 coordinate 71,500,299, forward strand.
AGAGTTATCATCACTGACTGTAACCATAAAGATTCAGAAAAAATTAGATTATCATCATGACAAGTAAATATTTCTACAAAGTAACATTCTAGGATTCAAAATATGTCCTACTTTTTCCTTTAGAGTTTTCTAAACTAGAGAGTATAACATGGAGTAAACCATAAGGTATGTAGTCTAAAGTAAAACAAGTTAATATACAAATATAAGACAAAAACAAACAAGGTAAATTCTAGTATAATCCCAATCTCTATTTCCTAAAAGTCTATTCAACATGCCAATGTCTGAAAATCCAAGTTATTCTTAAAAGATCAACTTCATGAAAATAAAGAATTAATGAGTTTACTCTGAACACTTAACACATTCAGCCAATCAATATTAACAGAGTGTATATACTCTTGAAGTAAAACAAGAGAATTAAAAGATGAACAATAATGTCTTTGGGAGACTGAGATAATTGAGGAAAAATTTATACAACACCTAAATCTTTCCTATTTAAAGCACCTACAAAGGTAGATTTCTATAAAAATTTGGTAACTGTATTTTAAATCATAGTAAATCATTTACTATTAAAGTGTAAAGAAAATGGGAGAATGTGGTGGTAATTAAAATGACTGCCATTAAATAGACAAGAGTGATCCCATACTCATCTGAAAATACACATAGCTCACTCAGATATATACCAGACATATCATTAAAATGTCTGATGTATTTTATCATCCTTGAAAAAGATTATTTCCTTTGAAAATAATGATGCACTAAAGCAGGCAAGAAGAGAAAACACAAAAATACAAAAATATTAAAACTTATATTAGAGGAAAACTAGCCTTTAGTTGACTCACAGTTGAAAATACTGATTCTGTTGATGCTACAGATCAGTCTTATCAATCCATTACTCGTTTTCCATTTGTAGTTTGCATGTGCTTTCACTGTTTTGGACCAAACTAGTTCCCCAGCTCCTGAACAAAGATCTAAATTATAAGATCACAAAACTATACCACATACAACAGAAAAATTCTCAAATATTAAACTTAAATACAAGTAATTAGTCTAACAGTACTGAGACGAATCATTTCTACCTGTTACAAAACTTTGTCTATTTGGAAATCTCTAAGATACATATACTTCAGAAGTCTTCAAATCTAAGTAAATATTTATTATTTTCTTGCTAAAATTTAAAGTTTGCAAACACTAGGAGTAAGGGAAGTACAGAAGTTCAGAAATACCCTCAAAGGAACTCGAGGAAAAGTTTTCTAGCTTCTAGTTACAATTTGTTGTTGTTTAGTTGCTGAGTCGTGTCCGACTCTGAAACCATAGACTGCAGCATGTTAGGCTCCTCTGTCATCCACTATCTCCCAGAGACTGCTCAGATTCATGTTCTTTGAGTCAATGATGCTATATTACCATCGCCTCCTCTGCTGCTCTACTCCTTTTGCCTTCACTCTTTCAATATAATATAGGTGACATCTCTAATCTATGAGTAATATTCTAGTTAATGGAAAAAATATTAAGAAAAACACCTTAACTGGTGCGACTTCCCTGGTGGCCCACTGGCTAAAACTCCCAGCTCCCACTGCAGGGCTGTGTGCATGCATGCTCAGTTGTGTCCAACTCTTTGCAACCCTATGGACTGTACCCCACCAGGCTCCTCTGCCCATGGAGTTTTTCGGGTAAGAATACTGGAGTGGGTTGTCAATGCAGGGGAGTAGGTTCAATCCCTGGTCAAGGAACTAAACATCACAAGCTGCAACTAAGGAATTTGCATGCCACAACTGAGAGATCCCACATGCCATAACTAAAGATTGCTCCTGCCACAATGAAGATCAAAGATCCCACATGCCACACCTAACACCTGAAGCAGCCAAATAAATATTTTTTAAAAATAAACCTTAACAGATACTTTGACAAAGAAGACACACAGATGGCAAACAGGCATATGAAAAGATATTCCACCATATATCATCAGGGATATGGACATTAAAACAAGGTATCACTGTACATCTATTAGAAAGGTCAAAATACAGAACACTGACAACAACTACTGCTGGCAAAAAATGAAACAACAGGAATTCTCATTCACTACCAGTAGGGATACAAAATGATACAGCCACTTTGGAAAGGGGTTTGGTGGTTTCTTACAAAACTGAACACACTCTTACCACATAATCCAGCAATCATATTCCTCAATATTTATCCAAATGAGATGAAAACTTATGTCCACAGAAAGACCTGCACACAGATGTTTATAGCAACTTTATTCATGACTGCCAAAAGCTGGAAGCAACCCAAACATCCTTGGATAGGTGAATGAATAAACTGCAGTACATCCAGACAACAGAATATCATTCAACACTTAAAAACAACAACAGAAAACACCCATGTATGTGGAGGAACCTTAAATGAATACTACTAAGTGAAAGAAGCCAATGTAAAAAGGCTATATGCTGTATATGCCAATGTAAAAAGGCTACATGCATATATTCCAATTTTATGCCATTCTGGAAAACATCACAATACAGAGAGTAAAAATATCAGTGATTGCCAGGGGTTGGAGATGAGAGAGGTGAATAGGCAGAGTACAGAGGATTTTTAGGACAGTAAAACTATTCTGTATAGTGTCGTGGATATACATAAGTATCTGTCTACAATGGTAGACACAGGTCATCACACATTTGTCCAAACCTACAGACTATACAAACCCAAGAGTGAATACTAAGGTCAAACTATGGACTTTGGGTGATAATAATGTGCTCATGCAGGTTCATCAACTGTGGCAAATGCACCACTCTCATGGGAGATGCCAAATATGAGAGAGTCTATGCATGTGTGAGGGCAGGTACCTTCTTCTCAATTTTGCTGTGAATCTAAAATTGCTCTAAAAAATAAAGTCTTTAAAAACTTAAAATAGATATGCGCTATCAAGCCATGAAAAGACATGGAGAAACCTTATCTTTGATAAGCAAAATGCATATTGCTATGGGAAAGAAATTAATATGAAAAGGCCACACACTTGAGATTTTAACTATATAACATTCTGGAAAAGGCGTAACTATACAGACAATAAAAAGATAACTGGTTCCCAGGGATTTAGGAGGAGGGAGAAAGAGAACAGGTGGAGCAAGAGACAGCGGAAAGATCAGTGGTTGCCAGGGGTTTGGTGAGAAGGACAGAGGGATAAATATGTGGAACACAGATTTCTAGGGGAGTGAAACTATCCTGGATGATACTGTAACAGTGAATACATTTGTCAAAGCAACAAATGTATATGTTAAGTTTATCAATGTTTTGACACAAAGAGCAAATCTTAATATAAACTATGGACTTTAGTTAATTTAATACTGGCTTATCAACTGTAACAAATATACCACACCAATAAAAATGTCAATGATATGAGAAATGGGAGTGTGCAATGGTAAGAATATGGAAACTGTGCTTTCCACTCAATTTTTCTATAAACCTAAAAATGCTGAAAAAGTCTAATAATTTTTTAAATGTTTAAGGGAGAATAACAAATTTATATTAAAAAACAAGCAATCTCATACTTCAATTCAAAATAATTTACAAATGTATTAAAATTTTAAATGTTGAAAAAAGAAGCCATGACAGAATTTGAATACAGTAAATATTTTTATAACCTTAGGGCTAAGAAAGTCTGTCTAAGCATAATACCAAGGGTAATTTTTTAAAAATTAGTTTAAAAACAAATGACAATGCATTAAAAACAAATGCAATTTGCAAAGCCAGGTAGCATTGATATCTCGAATGGACATTTTATACCTCTAAGGAAAAAAATGGAAAAAAAGAGTGGTGAGGGGCACATGACATGAACAAATAAATCATAGAAATTAACAACGATATAAGAAAATTCTTACATCATTGGTTATTTATCCAAAATAAAACATCAAAATGACTACAGGTATCTTCTACAGATCAGAATAGAAAATACTAAGAAGATAATACTTTGATGTGCTTAAGGGATAGTAAATTTGTCATTCTTCCACATATCTAAAAAATTAAATTAATATAACATTTTTGACAGTAATTAAACAAACAAAAAAAATCACATCAAAAGCCTTTTAAAATTGCACATCCCCTTTACCAAGCAGTTCAATTCTATGAACTTATCCAAAGAATATATCAAGGATATAGGATGAAGAACATATACAAAAGCAATGTTGTCTATAATTCAGAAAAATTATATATCTAAATGCTCCTGGGAAATTATAACTACAGAAAAATCTATACAGTGCAACAGTCTTTAAACAGCACAACCGACTGATATGGAAAGGCACATAATGATAAACTTTGTGGGATAAAGATAGTTAAAATGTACAGCACAGAGAAGTCACACTGTATACACTTAAGCAAATTCAACCACAGTACCTCTTTTCACCAAAAATAGGGAAATTCTTCCTATTAGTCCAGTAAGCAAATGCCAGCAAATAAAAACTGAGAAGAGAGAAGACTGTTCCCTCAGGTAGACTCCATTATCATAGTATCTCTCTATATTTCACTGTGCTGAATGTGATTCTAGAATTATGTGCTTTTAATACTAAAGGTCATTTAAACACAAGTCAACTACTTCATCTGCTGCCCAACTGAAGGAATTATTTCTCTCTGCTAGAGAGAAAAACAGTGGAACTGTAGTTAATGAGAAACAATTCCTGAAGAATTTTTTTTTTTTTTTCTGAAGAATTTTTAAGGATAATTTTAATCTGATAATATTTTTCATTTTATATAACAATTTTAAGTATCAATTCCCATTGAACTGCAGAATCAATTATACCATGTTTTATTTGGAGCTTCCCAGGTGGCTCAAGTGGTAAAGAATCCGCCTGCCAATGCAGGAGACCAGGGTTCAATTCCTGGGTTGAGAAGATCCCTGGAGGAGGAAATGGCAACCCACTCCTGTATTCTTGCCTGGACAATTCCACCAAAACCACAGGTGACAAAAGAAAGAATACTGGAATTTCCATGGACAGAGGAGCCTCGTGGGCTACAGTCCATGGGGTCATAAAAAGTTAGACGCAACTGAGCACCATGTTCTACACACAAAATTTGTATACAGGACTTTGTTTTGCAAAATGAAAGAGTGTATATATACACAAGAATAACATTCTAGAAGGATCTTTACCCTATGGAAGAAGTAGGTTATCTCTGTTGTAAGAATTCTCCTGCTTATAATATTTTATATTAAGTACACGTATCTGACTATAAATGTTTATGAATTCCACTCTGGAGGGTTAGACAAAAGACAACTAGACAGCTAATGTACAATGAAATACAATCCAATCATTTCCAAGAGAAAAATTTTACCAGTTAATTGATTAAAAGCAAGCACAATGTTTTTGTAAACTAAAGTATCCAACATTCAAACCTACTCAGGCACAGATTACTCTGCTTTTGACTAAACCAACATACATTTAAAAACTCATTTTGAAAAAAAAAAAATAATAATAAAAACTCATTTTGATTTCCAAAGAAGGAAGTACATAAAATTTTAAACCATGTATTATAATTTGTTGTTTCACACACTAGAAAGAGAAAAAAGGACAAGCCAATATCCAAAATAAATTATTCCAACACTTTAAATATGATATGACTAACAGTCATAGTATATTCCTTAAAACAAGGTATGTATCAAAAGGAACCAGAACTTCTCAAAGAAATGGTTGATTCTAAGGATGGGGCAGGTTATACACAAGATGAACCTAGAACATCATGTTATGCCAAAAACTACAGAAGTGCTTAAAAAAAATGAGGGAAGGCCATAAAGACATTACGGCCAAGCTAGAGAAGACTTACACTAGGTAAATCTGAGACAATCTGAACACCCAAATCATTAAGGATGATAGTAAGTGATCAACCACTGAAAGAAATATGATAGCTAGATAGGTAGGTAGGTAGATAAATGGAAGAGGAGTGCTCTTTATTATAGTAAAATACCAAGCAGCACTTTTCTGTAGTTAACTGGAAACTATAGAAAAGTGCTGCTGTATTAAAAAAAAAACTCTACTACAATCTTTCAACTGTCATTTTCAACACAGTAAAAACTGATTCAGGCAAGCATCATCAGTGGATGCTAAGCCTAGGTGGAAATGTCTCTAAAGAGCAGGGAGACTACAAGGTGTTAAAGTGTCTCCCCCATATACTGCTTATAAACGGCAAAGGGGAAAAAAATAACTACAGACTACAGCAATCAGACAATACCTTAACAGGGTGATTAAAATCAACATTAAATGAAGGGCAGAAGACATCATGTACCTATCTGGATGTACAGAAACACAGAGAATACATAACCTGAGTTTAATCACAAGCAAATATTAGCAAACTTACAACAGGAAACTTTATATAAAAAAATAAGAGCAGGGGGAACTATACTCTTCAAATATGTTAATATCATAAAAGACACAGGCTGTGGAAATGTGCACAGATTAAAGAAGACTAAAGAGGAACCAGAGATCAAATTGCCAACATCTGCTGGATCTTAGAAAATGCAAGAGAATTCCAGAAAATCATCTAATTCTGCTTCACTGATTACACTAAAGCCTTTAACTGTGTGGATCACACAGACTGTGGAAAGTTTTTCAAAAGATGGGAATACCACACCACCTTACCTGTCTCCTGCGAAATCAGTATGCAGGTCAAGAAGCAACACAACCGAACATGGAACAACTGATTCAAAATTGGCAAAGTGAAAGTGCAGTCGCTCAGTCGTGTCCAACTCTTTGCGACCACATGGACTGTAGCCTACTGTAGCCATAGGATTTTCCAGGCAAGAGTACTAGAGTGGGTTGCCATTTCCTTCTTCAGGGGATCTTCCCAACTCAGGGACCGAACCCAGGTCTCCTGCATTGCAGGCAGATGCTTTAGCATCTGAGCCACCAGGGAAGCCCCAAAATTGGGAAAGGAGTATGTCAAGGCTGTATATTGTCACCCTGCTTATTTAATTTATATGCAGAGTACATCACGCAAAATGCAGGGCTGGATGAAGCACAAGCTGGAATATCAAGCACAAGCTGGAGAAATATCAATAACGTCAGATAACCAGATGACACCACCCTTATGGCAGAAAGCAAAGAGGAAATAAAGGACCTCTGGATGAGGTGAAAGAGGAGACTGAAAAAGCTGGTTTAAAACTCAAACATTCAAAAAAACTAAGATCATGGCATCTGGTCCCATCACTTCATGGCAAACAGACAGGGGAAACAATGGAAACAGTGAGAGACTATTTTGGGGGGCTCCAAAATCACTGCAGATGGTGACTGCAGCCATTAAATTAAAAGACGCTCGCTCCTTGGAAGAAAAGCTATGACCAATCTAGATAGCATATTAAAATGCAGAGACATTACTTTGCCAACAAAGGTCCATCTAGTCAAAGCTATGGTTTTTCCAGTAGTCATGTGTGAATGTGAGAGTTGGACCATAAAGAAGGCTGAGCATTGAAGAATTGATACTTTTGAACTGTGGTGTTGGAGAAGACTCTTGAGAGTCCCTTGGACTTCAGGGAGACTAAACCAGTCAATCTTAAAGGAAATCAACCCTGAATATTCATTAGAAGGACTGATGCTGAAGCTGAAGCACCAGTACTCTAGCCAACTGATGCAAAGAGCTGGAGCATCAGAAAAGACCCTGATGCTGGGAAAGGCTGAAGGCAGAAGAGGATGACAGAGGACAAGATGGTTGGGTGGCATCACTGACTGAATGGACAGTCAGTTTCAGCAAGCTCTGGGAGATGGTGAAGAACAGGGGACAGGAAGGACAGGGAAGCTTGGCGTGCTGCAGTCCATGGGGCCATAAAGAGTTGGACATGACACAGCAACTGACAGCAACAATAAAGAGACTTGACAACTAAATGCAATACCTGGATAGTATATCAGAAAAATCATTGGAAAAGGAAATTTTTAATATGAAAAAAACTGTCCCTACATAGATAAAATAACCAGGGCTAGAAGAAATATTTAAAGATGCTTTTACAGCTCTCTGTGATTGCAAGGTTCTAAAGAAATTCAACCAGCTTCTGCTTTTTCATAGTATTGCCTCAAAGCAAGAGTAACAAATAAGTAACAACCCAATTCAATCAAAACCACCAACCAGAAAGTTAATAAAATTTTCCTCCAATTCCATAAAGTTGTAGCCAATAGTCTGATCCATATTCTGTTATAACTGTTTTCCTTCCTCAAACCTACACACACACACACAGGTGCACAATGATACACTAACATATTATATCACTGAGGCCAATAATGAGCAAAAAATCTAAGGAACTCTGACATTTTACCATTATAGCTGGAAGTTTGTAAACTTTGACTACTGAATACGCTTTTCAAAATATGTAAATTCCATCATTATAAACATTCTCCTTAAAGTAAAAACTTTTAAAAAACATTGACCCTACAGAGGTCTAGACTGGTACAAAATCTTTGAGGACCACCGAGATCCTCTCTGATCCCAGACAAACCTGAGAATGAGAGATGACCGCAAACCACTATGGACCCTAACAGCTGTCATCAAACCATATCCAATCTATTTTACTCACAAAATGTCCAACTAGAAGTACAGAAAATGAGACTACAAAATCAAATACACTAAGTTTTCAACTTGCTCTCACCTAAATCAAGGATTAAAATTAGGTGGACTTTATTTCCCATTTATACAAAAATAACACCAGATGTTTGGGAAATAAATTTTTTTAAAATGCATAGTTCACGGACTTCTTTAAAACTATAATTTAAATACCTCTAAAGAAACAACTTAGCTGAAACTCAGAAGTTAATAAAATCTTTTCTACTTTCAATAATTTTTAAATCGACAAACCATCCTTCAAGGATACTACTACCAAGCCTCAGAGCAAGAACAATGATTACCATATTTCACTGAATTGAGGATACTGATACTGACACTATCAACTATAAAATGCACCATTATTTCACATGTCACTAAGAATGTAAAACCAATGCTAATATATATCCACTATAAAATTCATCCCAAGTTCCGAGATGTTAGTTTTTAAAATTGGTATCTTAGAACAGATACAGTGCTGTATGTGCATGCCTATTCCTCTGAATAACAACAAAGTGGTGGTGGTTTAGTGGCTAAGTGGTGTCCAACTCTTGCAACCCCATGGACTAGTCTGCCAGGGTCCTCTCTTCACGGGATTTCTCAGGCAAGAATACTGGAGTGGGTTGCCATCTCCTTCGCCAGGGTATCTTCCCGACCCAGGGACTGAACCCATGTCTCCTGCACTGCAGGTGGATTCTTTACTGTTGAGCCACCAAGGAAGCCCTCAAGGTGCCAGAAGCCTAACCCTAATAATATATCAACTACAGGGTAGGGGGATCCCATGACAACTTAGGTCCTTGCACAAAGCTGTTATAAATGCATGGAAACAGTGGATACAAACTACCAATTCAAGAATCACTCAATAAATAACTGTTGTAGACTACAAGTCCAAGTAGTAACTAATTCACTATAGCCTAAGAAAATGACTTCCAAACTCTTAAAGTAAAAAACCTAAGCACCATATATGATTTTCAACAATTAGTGGTCAAGACCCTAGGTCTCCTTTAATTCAATGATTCACAAGTATCACCTCAGAAGATGAAGTACTACCTACTAAAGGAAAAAACAGTTAACAGAATTTTTCAGTACATACTATGAACACAATGGACTCTAGTTTAACAGGGTAATTTACAGATTTAAAAAACTATCACACTGTTTCAAAATCAATGGTACAGGTGCAAAGGAAAGACAATCTTACTGACCTAAAAATTTTCAAAAATTAATCCAACTTAAGCATGTACCAGAAACTGTATTTATTAACTAATAGTGTGAACAATTAATTCAATTACAGTATAGAAACACAAAAAATCTTTACTAAATTTACTCGTTTCAAAATTCCTAAAATGTATTACTTTCCTCACACCAAAATCTGATACTATATTCTATATGACCTTAAAATATAAGTAAACCTAAACAGCAAAGCTTAAATTCACAACCAATAAAATTACACAGGACAAAGAAGATTGACAAGTATAAGTTACAATTAGAAAACTAACTCTACCAGAATTCAATTATGCATAAGAATAAACACATTCAAAATAGGGGAGGCAGAATATATCCAAAAAAAAAAAAATCCCCATCAACATTGCAAATCTACTTCCCATCTCAATCTAAGTGTTGGTTCTGGTTGACTACTTCACTAATCATTTTCTTAAGTCATGGACTCCACACAGAGAACTTCATCTATCTATGAATTACATATAAAATAAGACATACAAGTCATACTACTTTTTCCTAAATGGTGAGCCTACTAAATAAAACATTCCTAGGTTTAATGGTGATTTAGAAAATAACTAAAAATGATTTTCCCTTCCTTTGTTGTTTTTTCAGAGGAATCCAATTGATCCATTTGGACCTTAAACCCCAGAACTTAGAAATTCAAATGTAATAAATGTCCAAAAACAAAATAAGCAAAATACTGGTCATTTTTAAACATGAGTGACAGACATATAATAGTTCATTATACTGTTCTCTCTGTTGTCGTGTATGTTTTCAAAAGTTTATAATAATGCTAAATTATATTTAAGTGTACTGAGTGATTTTCTTTAACGTTTTCTTTAATTCTAAAACTAATTTAGTAGAGTATCAATTTACCAATAAGCTATTTGATAGAATACATTAATTTGAAAGTAATATAGGATAAGATACATTAACCTCAAATCACATCAAAAGTTACTCCATCGATACACAGATATAAGGCTGTAACTACTGAGGAAAAAAATGTAATGCAATGAAATGTCTTATTTTAATATGTTATATAGTCATTGATTAATAAAAATGCATTTTATTCTTGAAATTGAAAGGGACAATTTTTCTAGTTCAGTAGTTTGTAAACTTTTCAAGGTACCTAGAGAAGAGGCCCAGAACAGATCATCTTGTTTTATATACCAGGAATTGTGTACAAAATATAAGCTTTTGCTTTAAAAAAGAATCTAGCTACTTTTTAGGAAAAAGGTTAAAAGCCACTGTTCCACTGCATCCACATGCTACAGCTAATGTAGGGACCTAGAAAAGATTATATGATTTATACCATCTCATCCAATCTATAGCACTATCAGGAGTAGAACTCAGCACCCTTGTTCAGTTCTCCTTTAAAACAATGAACCACATCAAATTTAAGTTAGAGTTAAGAATAAAATTTTGTTTCAATATTCTTATCTGTAAAACAAGATTAGACCAAGATTATCTGTAAGATCATTTTTCAAGTCTAAAACTGTAATTCTACAAATGCCAAGTTTAAACAGAGGTCTATATTAAGAGAATGAATGTTCTTAAACACAGAACTTTTCAAACATTTTCAGAGATTCCAGAGAAATAAAACCAACAAAGAAACAAGCTAACAGTTATTCAGTCATTACTTTTTGCAACCTCTTCATTTTTTAATGCTAGGATATTACACTTTGTTATCAAAGACCACTGAAATAATCATACTGAAAGTTTTTTTGGTTATTAGATATTTTTGGAAAAGATATTGGTCTAAGTATCAAAATACACAATTCACTGGATGTTCAAGTAACTGCATGCCTCACAGAGAGCCAAGTCTATCACTCTCTTAAGTTTAAAATAAGTGAATTCAGAGAAGCCTTAAGCCCAGCTGACACACAATGGTCACAAATAAAGTTTTAATTCCCACCTATTAAAGCCTGAAAGAGGTTGCTCTGGAATATGTTAATAACCCGTTCTATGGAACTTCTGAGCTGTCTGTCTTCTGTTTGGCTTAGTTTCGAACGATAATCTTCCAAAAGGTGCAGTGCTCTCTGGGTATCTGAAAAGAAAAAAAAGTTTGATTAAAATTATATACTTACAAGGAAGTATTACAAACTAGCTATGCAGCAAAATACTCTGCAAGATACCTAAACAATTCTCCAAACCAACTACTATGTTCCTGTACATATAAATAGTCCTTAGAAATGAAATAATCCAAAAACTGTTCATTATGTCACAATAAAACAAAGTGAGTAGTTTGTAACCAATGTGTTCTAGTGATCATTTAATCAGTGTTAGTAACATAGTTTCAGTTGATCTGATATACAAACACTGATTACTACAATCCGTCATTATAATTCAAATATTCTTTCAAAACTAGTAGTTCTTAGCTAGTATTCCACATTCGTTCACGAAAGGGTTTACTAAGAATGATTTAAATGAAATATTAAAACGCCAACACAAACTTTTAAAAAAGACATTTCTGAGGGAAAAAAGTTAATTGCCTCTCCAGTCACTACAGAGATGTCAAGGGAAAAAAGTTTGACAAACACTTAGGTGTTTCCATCTTCTGAATGATTGAGGCTTAGATTCCGTAAGTAATAAGGCTAAGGCTGGGCTGTCTCATCAGTTACACAAACATCTGTAAAACATAGCAAGCACAAAACAGAAAAAAGCAAGGGATACCCGCAAGAGTTCCGAAGTAAACTCTCACCTTGCTTCCGGACCGGCATTTTTCTCCAGAATCAGGAAGAGAGCACACACCTTAGAACACAAAACAGAAAGGAAACAGAACTGAATTCAGAAAAGAACAGAATCGAGGTTAACCTAGCATTTACCCCTAACTCTCAAATCGAAAAACTCCTAGCCCTATTTGAAAAGTCCACCTGGCAAAGTTTTCCCAAGTCAAAGGAGAAAGAGCCTCAAAACCCAGCAGTGTCAATGTAGAAAGCTCTAACCTAAGGTTGGGTTCCCCTGCAAATTAAGAGCAGACAGGAGCAAGCTGCCAAACTCTCCTCGAAAGCTGCCCCTTCTCCAAAGGGAGCTTAATGCTAGACGTGGGGCCACCCCTCCCCCGGCATAAGAAGGCATACCCCCCACCTGCTACTGGGGGGTGAAGAGGCGCTCCGACCCTTGGCCCCTAAACCAGCAGAGACTGTAAAGCAGTCCGAGAAGGAACCAACTGGATTGATCACCCCGCCCTGCTCGGGCCCCCTCCTCTCGCTTGCCTGATTCCTTGTTGGCTTCCTCAGAGCTACTCCAGCGAGGGCCGGACAGGACAGCGGCCGCTCTCCGACGCCCTCGTGCCCCACATGCACACCTCCGCGGGCCCCCACACCTGCGGCGCCGCCACAAAGTTCCTGCGAGTGGCGTGCGCTCGGAGCTGGGGTGCGCCCCGGCCCGTCTCCCCCGCCCTGCCCCGCTCCACGTCCCCCCGCCCCACCCGGGGCTTGCGGAGCTGTGCAGAGGGGGGTGAGGGAACGGGGGAGGAGCTCCCCTCGGCGGCTGCACCCCCGTTGCCTCTTCCTCCGCCTCAGCCGCCGGCGCCTCCTCACTCGCCGGTGCCCGCTAGCCCGCTCGCCTTCTCAGCTCTTAGCCGCCACACCCCCGGAACCTCGCCTCCTTCCGCGCCCCCAACCGCTCTCCCCCCAAACTTTCCGCCAAGATGGCGGCCCTTGATCTGGATTGCCGCGCCCCCACGTGACCGCTTTCCCAGCGCTCTCAGCCAATGGGAAGTGAGGAGGCGGCTCGCGCCGAGCCCCGGGCTCTCAGCGCTGCAACCTTTGGGTTCGAAGAGGGAGGAGGGCCAGGAGGGGGCTGGGGACGGCAGAAGGGGACCTGAGGAACGTCGAAGTGAACCTCCTTGCGTAAAGGCGCGGCCACCGAAGTGGTTCTGAGAACAAAGGAGTTGACGCACAGACTCTACAGGTGGGCCAGGGCGCCCTGGAAGAGCCCGCCTTTACCTCGTCCTAGCCCACCGGTGTGTCCCGCGGCTCTGAGCGAGGGCGAGGAAGAGTGACAGTGTCGGAAGAGAAATGTGACCTCACCTACACCAGATCCAGGACACACATTCCGAGCCACCCTTTAACCTCACTAAACGCGTGTCGTTTCCAACTCTGCCGGAGAGAGATCCACCCCGGGGGTGGATCCCCAACCTGGAAAAGCATTCTCAGGGAGGTGTCGACTGCACCACCCACGATAGGGGGCGGGAAAGGGCGGGGCCTGGGAGGGGGAAAAGGGAGGCGTTTGCGAGGGGGAGGGGTGCCGTCTCTGCATTCTTACACTTGGTGCTAATTTTTTAAAGTTACTGTTGGCCCCTCAGTAAAAGTTTTGGAGGAACTGAGTTAAAGAAGGGTAGGTAAAATATGGAGATTAGTTAATCTGATAAGAAATTGAAGGTTTCGCCAGAGAATTTTTTAAATCTAAGTGATTAATTCCAAGTATGAATGCATTTAAGGAAGGGAATAGAAAATTGGTTCGTTGGTTCTCATTCATTCTCCCTTGCCTGCAACTCCCTCCAAGTCAACAGCTTCACGTATTACCAAGCTCTGGCGGCCCCTTTAAGAACTCACCCGTAGCTACCGCTGAAGCTCAGCAAAACTAGTTTAAAGCTAGTTTACGTAGTCCCTAGGAGAAGGAAATGGCAACCCACTCCAGTGTTCTTGCCTGGAGAATCCCAGGAACGGGGGAGCCTGGTGGGCTGCCGTCTATGGGGTCACACAGAGTCGGACACGACTGAAGTGACTTAGCAGCAGCAGCAGGAAAGGGACTACTAGCCGGCTGGGACCCCGCTTCGGGGCTGAGCCTCCCAGGATCTGGAAAAGGAATTGGGCAAAGATGTCCAAATCACTTCCACATCTTCGACCCTCTTCTGTGTAGCAGCAACCTCCATGCTCTGATCCAGAGAGAAGAATTTGCCTAAGATGACCCAATTCAGTTCAGTCGCTCAGTCGTGTCCAGTTGTTTGCGACCCCATGGACTGCAGCACGCCCGGCCTCCCTGTCCATCACCAACTCCTGGAGCTTACTCAAACTCATGTCCATTGAGTCGGTGATGCCATCCAACCATCTCATCCTCTGTCGTCCCCTTCTCCTCGCGCCTTCAATCTTTCCCAGCATCAGGGTCTTTTCCAATGAGCCAGTTCTTCCCATCAGGTGGCCAAAGTTTGGAGTTTCAGCATCAGTCCTTCCAATGAATATTCATGACTGATTTCCTTTAGGATTGACTGGTTGGATCTCCTTGCAGTCCAAGGGACTCTCAAGAGTCTTCTCCAACACCACAGTTCAAAAGCATCAATTCTTCTGTGCTCAGCTTTCTTATAGCCCAACTTTCACATCCATACATGACTACTGGAAGAACTATAGCTTTGACTAGACAGACCTTTGTTGGCAAAGTAATGTCTCTACTTTTTAATATGCTGTCTAGGTTGGTCATAACTTTTCTTCCAAGGAGCAAGCGTCTTTTCATGGCTGCAGTCATGATGTGCAGTGATTCCTTACAAATAGCTGTGAAGAGAAGAGAAAGACAAAGGAGAAAAAGAAAGATATACCGATCTGAATGAAGAGTTCCAAAGACTAGCAAGGAGAGATAAGAAAGCCTTCCTCAGTGATCAATGCAAAGAAGTAGAGGAAAACAATAGAATGGGAAAGACTAGAGATCTCTTCAAGAAAATTAGAGATACCAAGGGAACATTTCATGCAAAGATGGGCTCAATAAAGGACAGAAATGGTATGGACCTAACAGAAGCAGAAGATATTAAGAAGAGGTTGCAAGTATACACAGAAGAACTGTACAAAAAGATCTTCATGACCAAGATAATCACGATGGTGTGATCACTCATCTAGAACCAGACATCCTGGAATGTGAAGTCCAGTGGACCTTAGGAAGCATCACTGTGAACAACGCTAGTGGAGGTAATGGAATTCTGTTGAGCTATTTCAAGATCACCCAGAGTAAGTGACAAAACTGGAACCACAGAGATCATGTCTGTCAAAACTAGAAGGCTTTTCCCAGTAAACCAGATAGCCTTTCACTGGGGCAATATCCTTGGGCTAATAAAGAAAAGTCCAAGGAACCTTGTACTGTAATCATAACAGTTGCTCAGAGGTATACGGGTTTCACTTCTGGATTGCATCTTGGAATCCTAACTTGTTATGAGAACCCAATGACTTAAAAGCTCATCTAGACTTACTATCTCAGTTTAAGATAAACTGAGGTCCAGAGAGGGGAAGCAACTTGCCCAAGGACATATAGACCAATCAGTGACAGCAGCCCAGAATTAATGCTCCTAGCTTCAGTTCAAGATTCCTCCCACTGTGACTTTGGATACCTGAGAGTAGTATATTGCTGGTGTATTGATAGAAAATTTCTTTATGTGTTCCTGCATCATGGGAGCTTGAACAACAGTTAAAGCAGCATTTCAGAGAAGAAATGGGATGAAAAAGTAAAAGGAAGATCTTAAAAGCAAGTGTTTAAATAGGAGGATTTTTAAAATAGTGAAATAGGTGGTGGGGAGGGTTAATAGTGGGCTTCCTTGGATGACTCAGATGGTAAAGAATCTGCCTGCAATGTGGGAGACCTGGGTTGGATCTCTGGATTAGGAAGATCCCCTGGAGGTGTACATGGCAACCCAGTCCAGTATTCTTGCCATGAGAACCCCTATGGACAGAGGAGCCTAGCAGGCTATAGTTCTTCACGTCGCAGAGTTGGACAAGACTGAGCAACTAAGCACAGCACAGCAAGGGGTTAACAGTGAAAATAACTAATGGCATGCATGCTGTTATCAAGACTTCATTGATGATCTGTGAGTGAAGCGGTTCCACTTCAGGAACCATTCTAAGAATGGAATTGGCAGAATTTAGGAGAAGAGGAAGAGATTTCATCTACCCCCTTAATTTCATCTGTTGTTCATATATGTTCACTTGGTAGGTGATGGGGATATAAATAAAGATCTAAGCCCTGCTCTCAAGGACCCGCAGCCTAGTAACAAATGGACAAAGACCAATGCAGGTTTTCTCAGGGGCCACTGACAAGTCAAAAACAAAATCTATGTGAGTTCTCAATGTCTTCCTAGTCCTCTCCCTAAAATCAAAAAGAAGCAGAAAAAGAAGAGGAAACAAGAGGACATGAAGCCCTTTCTTCTTGTCATCTTTTAGCCATACGTGGTTAGCAGTGTCCAGAATGGACATAAATGAATGACACTAACACCTGTTCCACCCTTGGGGTTAGGACAAGTCCAGGCCTAGAATGTGGAGCCTTTATTCTTCATTCCTCCCTTCTATCCATCAGTATTAGTTACCTAAAGCTGCATAACAAATTCCTCTAAGCTTAGTAACTTAAAACACAGTAGCTTAGTAACTAAAACAGTAATAAACATTATCTCACATTTTTTGTGCATCAGAAATTCAGGAGAACTTTAGCTGCATGGCTCTGGCTTGTGGTCTCAAGAGACTGCAGTCAAGATGTTTACCAGGGCTGCAATCATCTGAAGATTTAACGGATTAAAGGAGGCTCTTCCAATATGACTCCCACATGGCCTCTGACTGTTGGCAAGAGGCCTCAGTTTACCAAGCAGTTCAGTCTATAAGGCTGAGTGATTATCTTCATGATATGGTAGCTGACTTCCTCCAGAGCACATGTTCATAGAGAGCAAGGCAGCAACCACAACATCTTTCATAACCTAATCTCAGAAGTAATATGCCATCATTTCCACAGCCTCATATTTGTTACTCAGGCCAACCTCAAAGAGTATGAATATCAGGAGGTTAGACCCAGTGGGGGCCTCTTAGAGTCTGGCTACCACATCATCACAACATATGAAGCAATGGCATCTGGATTTTTCCAAACTTCTATTTCCTTGAAGTTCTCCTCACTTCAGCCAGATAGCATCTGCCATCAACTTCAGACATCCTGAAATGTGAAGTCAAGTGGGCCTTAGAAAGCATCATTACAAACAAAGCTAGTGGAGGTGATGGCATTCCAGTTGAGCTATTTCAAATCCTGAAAGATGATGCTGTGAAAGTGCTGCACTCAATATGCCAGCAAATTTGGAAAACTCAGCAGTGGCCACAGGACTGGAAAAGGTCAGTTTTCATTCCAATCCCAAAGAAAGGCAATGCCCAAGAATGCTCAAACTACCGCACAATTGCACTCATCTCACATGCTAGTAAGGTAATGCTCAAAATTCTCCAAGCCAGGCTTCAGCAATACGTGAACCGTGAACTTCCTGATGTTCAAGCTGGTTTTAGAAAAGACAGAGGAACCAGAGATCAAATTGCCAACATCCATTGGATCATGGAAAAAGCAAGAGAGTTCCAGAAAAACATCTATTTCTGCTTTATTGACTATGCCAAAGCCTTTGACTGTGTGGATCACAAGAAACTGTGGAAAATTCTGAAAGAGATAGGAATACCAGACCACCTGACCTGCCTCTTGAGAAATCTGTATGCAGGTCAGGAAGCAACAGTTAGAACTGGACATGGAACAACAGACTAGTTCCAAATAGGAAAAGGAGTACGTCAAGGTTGTATATTGTCACTCTGCTTATTTAATTTATATGCAGAGTACATCATGAGAAACACTGGACTGGAAGAAACACAAGCTGGAATCAAGATTGGCGGAAGAAATATCAATAACCTCAGATATGCAGATGACACCACCCTTATGGCAGAAAGTGAAGAGGAGCTTAGCCTCTTGATGAAAGTGAAAGAGGAGAGTGAAAAAGTTGGCTTAAAGCTCAACATTCAGAAAACGAAGATCATGGCATCTGGTCCCATCACTTCATGGCAAATAGATGGGGAAACAGTGGAAACAGTGTTAGGCTTTATTTTGAGGGGCTCCAAAATCACTGCAGATGGTGATTGCAGCCATCCTTATAGCTCCACATCTCTGTCTGTGTCCTTTCCCCCAGCCAGGTCCCCAGTCTATCTTGTGTACAATTACCCAGGTCCTGCCAGCTCTATTGCATCTTTTGCTCTCACCCTGGCAGTGGCAGTGTGCTGCTCATGCCAACGTCATCAATAAAAGGAAAGGGTGCTATCAAAAACAGCCATGCCAGCTTAGGCTCCAAGAAAAGGAACAGTGCTGAGAATGATACCATGCTGGTTTAGACCTCCAGGAAGAGCTCAGGAGGCATTTCCTTGCAACACACTTAAGAGGAATCTAGCAAACCAGCACCTAGAAAGAAGAGTAACCAGAGCAGTCAGGGATGTGAAACCTTACCCCAGTGGGGAACCTAGGGTCAGTTCTTTCAGAAAAGAGAACTTTAGGGAGCTTGACTTTAATCTTCAAACAAGCTTATTCCGTGTATCTAGGGGACAGGACTAAAACTAATGGATGAGAGTTTACAGGGCCACAAGAAGTTCTTCTTTAATCAGTCAGAACTCTAAAATTCCAAAGAACTGCCCCAGGATGGCGGGCGTTCCCCTTCAAGCAGAGGCTGAAAGAATCCAGCAAGGCTTCCTTCTTCCTTCTACCTCCCTTGTCAGAGAGAGGTAGATAACCAGGACAGAAGATTGGACTAAGTGGCCTTTGAGACAACAATTCCAAGCACTTGAAATTTTGGTCCCTGCTGTGATATTTGTACCATTTTATCTACATCAAAAATCCGTTCCATCCATTTTTAGTGGTACTAAGACTGACCTGCTTCTGCACAGATAATTCTTACCAAAACATAAGGTACAAGTTGAAATCAGTTCTCTTTAAAACGTGGACAGTTGCCCACCTCCATGACAATTAGGGACCGAACTCATGCTTTTTAATGTATGATCCATCCTCAAATTCCTATATTATGCTGTAATGAGTTCCTAAGTCAGTATCAGACTAATAACTGCTTCCCATTTAAACTGGTGTACTTTTGTACTGCTATAGCCCTTCATAGAGTGTTCAAAGACAGATTTAACTCATTGTAGTCTCACAGCAACCTTTGTGATAAATGTATTGATTACGACCTCCCACTTTGCAGAGGAGAACATTGAGGAAAAAGGAAATAAATAATCCAGTCTAGGACACCACAGCTAGTGACTAATAGAGCTGGGACTGATGGTTGGTTCATTGTTTACTCTATTGAATTACGTTGCATTTTCTCTACTTGATTCTTTTCTAAAACAACAAACAAGCAAACAACTGTGTGTGTGTGTGTGTGTGTGTGTGTGTGTGTGTGTGTGTGTTGGGGCAGGCAGCAGGTGTATAAGAGACAGATTGGAGATACAGATGTCAGAAAGACAAAGAGATACTAAGGGAAAGAGAGAGAAGAGAGACACAAAGAGTCTGATAAAATATAGCACTGGCTAGTCTGTTACCTATTTATCATATTTTGAATGGTTTTAATGGTGAAGATAATTTTTATGGAAATAGGAATGTCACCTCTGACCACAAAGAAATAAGTATCCATACCCTAATTATACATGATAACTAAATAAGATTTTTTAATGCAAAGGTTTTATTTAAAAGACTCTGTAACTTTTTCTCTCCTTCCTTTACCCTGAAAAGTACCCTTGAGTAATAATGAGAGGTTTCACAGATGTATGGAACAACCAGTCTGGAAGGGTCCTTGGACACATCTAGTGCCATCCTCTCCTTTGCAAGACAGAAGAGCTCCCAGATAGTATCAGCATACAATTATTAAAGGCTTCTCCCTGATAGCAGAATGCTACTGGCATTTCAGGAAAAATCAGTCTTCCTCTGGGCAGGGAGGGGAAGTGGGAAATAAATAATATTTTCTAAAAATACATTTCTAAATTTAACCAAATTTGCCTTTCTACTTGTGAGGAGCTCAGAGTATTGACAGAAACTCTAGAATCCCATATTGAAATCCTTAGGATTATAGTCAAATCTCTACTTGAGACAGCCTCCTCACCCCACTCCCTACCAAGAGGATTACCAGTGTCTATTCAAAGAAGGCTCTGGGTAGGGCCCTCTGGTCAGATTATCCTTTCATAGGAAACCTAATTGGAATTTGAAGAAACACTGCTAGAATTTTAGGAAATCAGTTGTATTTCATTTCTGAACCGTGGCTTGGCTAATAGAATTCTGATAAGCAAAAGAATCCGAAAGAGTCTTCATAATGAGACATTGATTGAGCCCCAGTGACCAATATCCTTTAGCACAAAAAACTGCCATAGTCTTCTAGAAGCTCTCTGTGCCAGTCTTTCATTTTTGGGAAATGACACAATCTAGAGCTGTCATTTTCCTGTTCCTCATGTTGTATAACCCCAGATTCCTCCATTATTTCCTTTTATTTTAAGCTCACCAGAACAGTAACCACAAAATATCATTTAAATATTATTTTCTATTTAAATTCCCTTTATATTAGATTAATATCTTTCAAAAGATAGGTTGTTAAAAAACTGAGATTAATTATCTTTTGTTAATAAATTGGGCGACAGTTGAGGAAACTTCCACATATGCTTTTCTTTTTTTCCTGCAAAATTTCTGAAAGTTGGAAAACATTTCAAATTGCAAGTTACTTTATGAATAAATAAAGCTAAGCCCAAAGTAGGTGGGAGACAATAAAATAATAACTATAAAAACAAAAATTAAAAGGAGGCCTATGTTATCAATTGCTAATGAAAGTGCTGAAAGCATTTAATATAAAGGAAGGAGCAGACATTGGAAATGTTACCATGATAATTTAGAGAAGCGTGGATTCAGGGGAGTAGAATAAAGCGATGTTCTTTTCTCTCTTAGAAAATCGCTCTGAAAGTATTAGAACAAAAAGAAACTTGTTTCTCCATATTCAATGAAAATAAGAGTGCTTAGTAATCCCAAAAAAGATAGAAAGTAGTTGGAGAATTGGTCAAATTCAAGTGCCTGAGCTAGGAGTTGGGGGAGTAAAAAATAACTAACTGAAAGAAAATAAAACAAGCAGGAAAAAATGTGTGTGTGCTTGTGTGATGTGTTAACTATTGATTAACATAGCAAGACTATCTGCTCCGCTCGTTGTCTGTATTTTTGTAAACACTTGAAATATGTTTACATTTGAATTAAACATTTAAACATTAAACATTCAATGTAAACATTTGAATTAAAATTTTATATCTAGAGAGAAGCAGGTATATTGTTTTGAAGAATCCTATAAGAGCTAAGGAAATAGAGGCTCCAGATACCACTGAAGATGAGGTACAGCTAGGCATTGTGGGGCAATGGAGGGGGTGATGGAAAGGAGAATGATTAAATACCTACATAAGGAGAAATTAGATGTTACGTTTCCATACACTCAGATGGGTGACCCCCTCCCCTTCTACTCCAAAAGACAGTAGTTTTATTTACTGAAGAAAAAGAGAGGTTTCAGATTTGGGGGTGCTAAATGCAGAAGGTGGTGGTGAGTTACAGTAATAAAAACAGGAGACTATGAGAAAATATGTATCCTAAACACAGAGATATTCCCTTACCAACTTACTTCCTCCCCTTAGATCCAAGAGCCATAGCTGGACACATATCCTCCAGACAAAACAAAACAAAAAGGGAATTGCCTGAGGGAGGAACAACAATAGATACAGTTGGGAGATTCACAATAAATATTAGTCTGAGCCACCAGGAAAATGCAAATCAAAATCACAATCAGATACAACTTCACACCCACTAGGATGGCTATAACCAAAAAGACACATCTGTTAAAACATACCTATCATTAGAACAAATGCTACCTAGGATATGCTTCCTATATAGCTCAGAGGGTAAAGAATCTGCCTACAAGGCCAGGAGATGCAAGAGATATGGGTTCAATCTCTGGGTCGCAGAGATCCCCTGGAGAAGAAAACCCACTCTTCTGTTGAGTTACAACTCCATTATTCTTTTTTTATTTTTTAGAAGAATTTATTAATCTTTAAATTAATGTATTTATTTTAATTGGAGGCTAATTACTTTACAATATTATAGTGGGTTTTGCCATACATTGACATGAATCAGCCATGGGTGTACATGTGTTCCCCATCCTGAACCCCCCTCCCGCCTCCCTCTCCATCCCATCCCTCAGGGTCATCCCAGTGCACCAGCCCTGAGCACCCTGCCTCATGCATCAAACCTGGACTAGAGATCTATTTCACATATGATAATGTTGCAGGAAAGGGGATCCCTTCCAGGGCCTGAAACTAGGCTCTTGTCTAACACTCGGAAATGAACTGTCCAAGGAGACACATGTGCTGACAAAGCAAGAGATTTTATTGGGAAAGGGCACCCGGGTGGAGAGCAGTAGGGTAAGGGAACCCAGGAGAACTGCTCTGTCACACGGCTTGCAGTCTTGGGTTTTATGGTGATGGGATTAGTTTCCGGGTTGTCCAGAGCCAATCATTCTGACTCAGAGTCCTTCCTGGTGGTGCACGCCTTGTTCAGCCAAGATGGATGCCAGAGAGAAGGATTCTGGGAGGTGGTCAGACAGGTGGTGTCTCCTTTTGACCTTTCCCGAACTCTTCTGGTTGGTGGAGGCTTATTATTTCCTTGTTCCTTACCAGGACCTCCTGTCATAAAAGAACTCATGCAAACGGTTACTATGGTGCCTGGCCAGGGTGGGCAGTTTCAATCAGGGTGCTTCCCCTAACAATAATATACACGTTTCAATGCAATTCTCTCAAATCATCCCACCCTCGCCTTCTCCCACAGAGTCCAAAAGTCTGTTCTTTACATCAGTGTCTCTTTTGCTGTCTCGCATATAGGGTCATTATTACCATCTTTCTGAACTCCATATATATGCGTTAATATGCTGTATTGGTGTTTTTCTTTCTAACTTAGTTTACTCTACATAATAGGCTCCAATTTCATCCACCTTATTAGAATTTGAGTATTCTTGACTGAGAAATCCCATGGACAGAGGAGCCTGGTGGGCTATAGTCCATGGGCTCAAAAAGAGTCAGACATGACTGAGTGACTAAGCACACACCTAGAATATAGAGCAATCAGAACCCACATATGTTACTGGTGGGGATGTAAAATGGTGCAGCCACTTTAGAAAACAATCTGGCAGTTTCTCAAATGGTTAAACAGACAGTTACTATATGACACAACAATTCCACTCCTGAATATGTACCGAAGAGAATTGAAAACATATGTCCACACAAAAATTGTACACAAATGTTCTTACCAGCAGTATCCACAATAGCCAAAAAGTGGAAACAAACTGAAAGTTCATGAACAGATGATGGACTAAAAATATATATATTCATACAGTGAATTATTATTCAGCAATAAAAAGGCTTAAAGTACTGGTATATATTACATGATGTAAGCATAATCTTTGAAGATATTATGTTAAGTAAAAGAAGTTAGTTACAAAGGACCACATAGTATATGTTTTTATTCATATGAAATGTCCTGAATAGGCAAATCTACAGAGATAGCAAGAAGACTAGTGGTTGCCTGGGGTTGAGGGCTATGACTTGAGGTAGGCCGTTAAAGAGTTAGGAGTTTTTCTGAGGTTAATGAGTATGTTCTAAAATCTATCTGGTGTTGGATGTGCAACTCAGTGAATGTATCAAAAGCCATGGAATTGTACACTTTAAATGGGTGAATTGTATGGTATGTGAATTATATCTCCATAGAACTATTTTTAAAGTCAGGTTGGCCACTTTATTGCCCTTCGAGAAAGCCAATCAAAAAGCCCCTCCCATATACAAAAAACTTCCCATCATCTGTTTTCATCAGCAGTAAGGAACCAAGGGTCACCAAACATTTGCTGCTGCTAAGTCACTTCAGTCGTGTCTGACTCTCTGCGACCCAAGAGACGGCAGCCCACCAGGCTCCCCCGTCCCTGGGATTCTCCAGGCAAGAACACTGGAGTGGGTTACCATTTCCTTCTCCAATGCATGAAAGTGAAAAGTGAAAGTGAAGTCTCTCAGTCATGTCCGACTCCTAGTGACCCCATGGACTGCAGCCTACCAGGCTCCTCGTCCATGGGATTTTCCAGGCAAGAGTATTGGAGTGGGGTGCCATTGCCTTCTCCGACCAAACATTTGCGTAATGCCCAAATAGTCACCATCATGAAGGATGGTGACCAAAAAATGGACAAACCAGGAAAAATAAAAATTCTCTGAGAAAATAGAACTTCTGAATCAATGCAAGGAATATGGGGAAAATCAAAAAGTTTTAGTTATTATTCTCAGAGAAGATACTGAATCCATGAAGTGGACACTATAATCAAAAAAGGAAGAAAAGAGTTCTTTAAAATTAAAAAATTGAAAACAAAACAAAACTAAACAAAAATTTGGAAGATAGGGTCAAAGAAATATCCAGAAAGAAAGAAAGGATGAGAAAGGAAATCTAGGAAAGTAAGAGGTTTGATAAACAAAGAATATAAAATAATAGATATTCCAGAAGAGAGATCAAGGGAGAAAATTAAGTATGTAGTACAAGAAATTAACAAAATAAGGGAAGGAAGTAAATAATGCAAGAAGTTCATCAGAACTGAAAAATAAGAGTCTACAAATCAAAAAAGGCCCACTGACCAGAAAGGTTAATGGTTATAGAAAGACTCACACCAAAATATGTCACTGTGAAATTTTAGAACACTAAAAATGCAATGTAGATTCTCAGTGCTTCCAAGGAGAAAAAACAGTCCACATAGTAAGAATTTAGAAATCAGAATGGCATCAGACTTCTCAGTAACTTTGGAAGTTAGAAGATATTTAAACAATGCACTTAAATTTTTAAGGAAAAAAATTGTTTTTCCTTGGGATCATATGTCTAAACAGACTAGCAATCTGCATGCAATTAAAAAACTTTTTTTTTAGTGTCTCAAAAAAATTGATCTCTAATACATGCTTTTTTCCTGAAGGCTTCTAGATGGATGTACTTCATCAAGAGCATAAACTAAAATAGGATATATGGGATCCAAGAAACAGGATCCAAAGTGAAATGGGTGAAGAGAATTTCCAGGGTGCTGGTTTCTGACAATTTCAGTACTAGAACTGTGAAATAGAACTTTGAGAGGAAGTAGTACAGACTGGAAGGTGGGAAGACTTCAGGATCAATGGTTCCCAGATAGCCATGGGTCTGGTAAACTAGTGGATAATTTTGATCACATGGAAAATTTGATCAAGTAGCATTTTTCACAGCTGTTGGAGGGGGTGGGAAAACTTAAGAACTAGATGTTGACAGAAAAATAAACAAACAAAAAACATCTAATTGTTAATTTCAGGAAAATAAATTGTGTAAGAAAGAAAATATCACTATATACAGTTTGGTTCAAAAGTATAATATTTTTGTAGTCCTAGTAATGAAAACATAATATAGTAATGAAAAATCATTTAACAACAACCAAATAGAGAGATACAGTTACAAGAGCAGAATTTATTTATTCCCTAAGCTGTGTCCAACTCTGCAACTCCTATAGCCTGCCAGGTTTCTCTGTCCATGAGATTCCCCAGGCAAGAATACTGGAGTGCGTTGCCATTTCCTTCTCTAGGGGATCTTCCTGACCCAGGGATCAAACCAATGCTTCTGCATTGGCAGTCAGATTCTTTACTGTTGAGACACCAGGGAAGCCCTAAAAGCAGGATGAGAACTAGTATATTGATAATTTCAGATAAGTCATACATATGTAATAGAAGTAAATTGATGATTTCAACTTTTGAATAAAAGTATCAATTGTCTATATTATTTAATGATATATGAGCAACTTCCAGAAGAAACAGCTGAAAGAATTGAAGATTTTTCTCCAGAGTGTGATGGAAGCAGTGGAGAGGTAGGGAGAGGGCAAAGACCTTATATTTATTATTACTATAGGACTTGTAGCTTTCTTTGACCTTTAAAAATTACATGCATGAAAAAAATGATAAGGGATAAAGATGATTTTAAAATTCATATAGGAAATTGCCCAGAAATCCAGTGGTTAGGACTCCCTGTTCTCACCTCTAAGGGCCCAGATTCAGTCCCTGGTCAGGACGCTAAGATACCACAAGCTATGCAGTGTGGTAAAAAAAAAAAAAAAATCTCATAAAATTTATATAAAGAGAAGTTAAGTGATGCACAGTAACTTCCATGTACATTGAATCCTTAAGCAGAATTTCATTGCTAAATGTAAATATAAAGAATCTGATAACTCCAGCTGCTGCTGCAGCAACCATCCCTCCTGGAAACTGAGATGGCTGGAGGAAGTGGTCACTACAGGGCCAGAATGACAAGAGTTCAGAATCTCCTTTTCTAGGGGGTCTCTCATATTTTCTCCAGCCAAGGTTCTAAATGTGGTTCTGTTTGTAGACAGTTTTGTTTACTGCTCAGAATCTTTCTAACTTGATATATGTGTGAGTCCCTAAGATTTCTAGAAAACCCTTTGAAAGCGAAATGTTGTGTCTTCTCTACCTAAATCATAAACTCTAAGAAAAACCACTCTATTAGCATCCAGTATTAAAATGTCAGTATGCTTTAACTTATAATGCTTTCTTTAAGTGTTTATTTTTAAACAAATATACAATTTTAAAAGCTATATAACTAAGATTTATTTATGGTTAAAAAATAAAACTGCAAACAATAGGAGCATATATACTTAAAAGTAGGACTTCCCTGGTGGCTCGTGGTAAAGCATCCACCTGCCAATGCAGGAGACATAAGAGATGTGGGTTTGATCCCAGGGTTGGAAGGTCCCCTGGAGGAAGGCATGGCAACTCACTCCAGTATTCTTGCCTGGAGAAACCCATGGACTGAGAAGCCTAGTGGGCTACAGTCCATGGGGTCACAAGTGACTTAGCACACACACATACTTAAAAATAAAATATCCATTCCCATCTCCAAGCCAGGCTTTAACAGTATGTGAACCGTGAACTTCCAGATGTTCAAGCTAGTTTTAGAAAATGCAGAGGAACCAGAGATCAAATTGCCAACATCTGCTGGACCATCGAAAAAGCAAGAGAGTTCCAGAAAAACATCTATTTCTGCTTTATTGACTATGCCAAAGCCTTTGACTGTGTGGATCACCACAAACTGTGGGAAATCCTTCAAGAGATGGGAATACCAGACCACTTGACTTGCCTCCTAAGACATCTGTTTGCAGGTCAGGAAGCAGCAGTCAGAACTGGACATGGAACAACAGACTGGTTCCAAATAGGAAAAGGAGTACATCAAGGCTGTATATTGTCACCCTGCTTATTTAACTTATATGCAGAGTACATCATGAGAAACGCTGGGCTAGATGAAGCACAAGCTGGACTCAAGGTTGATGGGAGAAGTATTAATAACCTCAGATATGCAGATGACACCACCCTTATGGCAGAAAGCGAAGAAGAACTAAAGAGCCTCTTGATGAGAGTGAAACAAGAGAGTGAAAAAGTTGGCTTAAAACTCAACATTCAGAAAACTAAGATCATGGCATGCGGTTCCATCACTTCACTGCAAATAGATGGGGAAACGATGAAAACAGTGGCAGACTTTATTTTGGGGGGCTCCAAAATCACTGCAGATGGTGATGGCAGCCATGAAATAAAAAGACGGTTACTCCTTGGAAGCAAAGTTGTGACCAACGTAGACAGCATGTTAAAAGCAGAGACATTACTTTGCCAACAAATGTCCATCTAGTCAAGGCTATGGTTTTTCCAGTAGTCATGTATGGATGTGAGAGTTGGACTATAAAGAAAGCTGAGTGCAGAAGAATTGATGCTTTTGAACTGTGATGTTGGAGAAGACTCTTGGACTGCAAGGAGATCCAACCAGTCCATCCTAAAGGAGATCAGTCCTGAATGTTCACTGGAAGGACTGATGTTGAAGCTGAAACTCCAATACTTTGGCCACCTGATGGGAAGAGCTGACTTCCTAGAAAAGACCCTGATGCTGGGAAAAATTGAAGGCAAGAGAAGAGGACGACAGAGGATGAGATGGTTGGATGGCATCATTGACTCAATGCACATGAGTTTGAGTAAATTCAGGGAGTTGGTGATGGTTAGGGAGGCCTAGTGTGCTGTAGTCCGTGGGGTTGAAAAGAGCTGGACACGACCGAGCGACTGAAATGAACTGAACTGAAATTCCCATCTTTGTCACCCTGCTCTGACTCATTCTTTAAGAATGGAGTTTAATAGTTTGGTAAATCACTTTGTAGGTCACTACATATTGATTTTTCAAAGCAGATGGAGGTAAGAAAGTAATTCAAGAAACTAACTGCCATGTATGATGAAAGATTGAACATACACACAGATGTTGGCTAGACTATATATGGCAATAGATCTCTGATCCCCAGTCTCTGCAGTGACCAGCCCAGGAAGCCAATTACAACCATCTGATGCAGAATGATCAGGACTTGGTTAATGACTGTCAGCTTTCCTGTGTTTTGCCCTTGCTTCTAACTCAGGGCTAACCAGAGAAAATCAAATATGTTCTCCAAGTTAATTACATAAAATGTCCTGTTGACTCTCCCACCTCCAGCTTTCCTGTGTCAACAACCTTCAATCAGAGCATACTTGATACCCTTTAAAAAAAACCCAAAAAACTATAAAGCTTTCTGATTCCCCTGCCTGCCCTGAGTCTCCACCAAACATAAGACATGGTAGCTGATCCACACTATAGTAACTACTGAATAAATAGCCATTGATCTTATGCAGGTAGTCATCATTTGTTTCCACAATAACAAGAAAATCTTCCTACAAGAAGCAAAAATGATATCAGAATAACAGTTCAGTCTGCTGCTTTAATGAACCTTCATTTATTAGTTTCAACTAATATGCAGTATGCTAGTATGAGCCAGCCAGTAAAATAAGTTGTATTTCCCTAGGACAAATGTAAACAAACTTGTTTAAGAAGGAAACTACTGAGCTGAATCCTTAAGAGTTGGACATTTGACTCTGAGTCATTGTTTATGGCCTGTAGCAGGCATACTATTTATTCTGAACTTCTCAAAATTTCTTGATTGAACGTAAAAGGAGAGAAGGCCTCACAAATGGCATAAAAGGAATAAATAATAATAATGTTTCTCATGCCAGTCTTTTTATTTTAAAAAAAATCTCTTATTTCCCCTGAAGATTTGTAACACTATTGTTTGAGGGTTTTTTTTAAATTATATAATTACTTGTCTAAGGATGATTGCTCCTCTCCTCTCTCAATTATGTTCAATTTACTAAACCAGACCACAAAGTTTTTCTTTAATAAAGTTGGCAAACAGAGCAACTGAAAACATTTTGCTCCAGGGAATGATATTCTGGTAAATTTTACTGAAGATGACATTTTCATTAGCACTGCTAATGAACTATGCTTATTCCTTCGGGAAGCCATAATTTATTAAAGAATTAAAAGTCTGAAAAAACACCCAAAGAATTACACTCATTCATTTTGAATGTGACTACAGTATTTGCAATAGAAAAAATAGTGAGTATTCTCTAAAGTCATAGTGGCTTTTAAACACTGCATAATTCTGGGTATTGCTGTCAGGGAAGCATTGCACCATTGCGCATTAGAAAGATAATGCCATTATAATAGCTTTATTCTGAGGTATAAACTAGTTAAATGAAGCATTAGAAAAAGAAAGCCAAAGTTTGTTTAGTGAATCACTCGTTCTATAGTTTGGTGAGTCTACAATGAGCCAGAAAGAAATCCAGCTAGCAACTTAATTTGAAGAAAGCTTCCAAGGAAGAGGATCTCCTGGTGGCTCAGACGGTAAAGCATCCGCCTGCCATGTGGGAGATCCAGGTTCGAACCCTGGTTTGGGAAGATCCACTGGAGAAGGAAATGGCAACCCACTCCAGTAATCTTGCCTGGAAAATTCCATGGACTGAGGAGGCTGGTGGGCTACAGTCCATTGGGTTGCAAAGAGTCGGACACAACTGAGCGACTTCACTTCACTTCACTTCCAAGGAAGGGTATACATCTCTAGGCTTCATTATCTCTGTTCATGAAACTGTCTGTTCACATTTAGCTTTGAAAGTTAATTGTGAACAATCAGGAGAGACTAAAAGTTCAAGCAATACAGCACTGAGGAAGATCTCTTTGGGTTAGTACTTTAGATTTCCTTCTTTGCACTGTGACATTTACTGGAAACTTGGGTGTGACTGGTGGTTTTCTGGTCCAAAGTACCAAGAAGCTCAGATCAGGTTAAGGTCAAGTTCAGTGCAGACTGACACTGAGGCCAGTTTATTGACATGTCCTTTTGTAGACTGGAATTGCTCGAGGAGCACAGGTTCCTGGGAATCACTAGAGCTACTCTCCAAAGCTGAACCAGTTAGTCAGCAAAATTGTGTGCTGTGTGTTGAATCTGGTCTCTCAGCACAGAATCTCACTGAATGCCTTTTAAATTTGTTCATGGAGAGAAGAGGGTGCAGGAGTAGCAAAGGAAACTCCCCTGCAGAGAAAGCTCTTAACCCTAATCTCCATAGAGGAGATTGCTCTCAAATTCATTTCTAAGACCTTCTTAAATGTGAAAGATAGGTTTCTGAAGAAATGATGAAGTCAAGATGTTTTATTATAAGATGAAAAAGACTGCAGCCAGTCCTGAGTCAGTGCTGGCAGAAAGAGAACTGCATTGGTCCTTCTGTTCCTCCTGTCCAAGGGCCCTGGTTCAGGATGCTATTGGGGATAGTACCAGAGGATAGTGGTTTTGGTGGCTCTAGCTGGATCTCAGAAGTCCTAGAGGTTGGTCAATGTGTCAAACTCAGTTGTCAGTGAAGAGATGACTCACCTTCAAGTAGGAAATGTGAAAGCCTTCAGTTCAGTTCAATTCAGCCGCTCAGTTGTGTTCAACTCTTTGTGACCCCATGGACTACAGCACACTAGACCTCTCTATCACCAGCTCCCAGAGTTTACTCAAACTCATGTCCATTGAGTCAGGGATGCCATCCAACCATCTCATCCTCTGTTGTCTCTTTCTCCTCCTGCCTTCAATCTTTCCCGGCATCAGGGTCTTTTCAAATGAGTCAGCTCTTCGCATCAAGTGGCCAAAGTATTGGAGTTTCAGCTTCAACATCAGTCCTTCCAATGAACATTCAGGACTGATCTCCTTTAGGATGGACTGGTTGGATCTCCTTGCAGTCCAAGGGGCTCTCAAGAGTCTTCTCCAACATCACAGTTCAAAAGCATCAATTCTTCTGCACTCAGCTTTCTTTATAGTCCAACTCTCACATCCATACATGACTACTGGAAAAACCATAGCCTTGACTAGATGGACATTCATTGGCAAAGTAATGTCTCTGCTTTTAATATGCTGTCTACGTTGGTCATAACTTTTCTTCCAAGGAGTAAATGTCTTTTTATTTCATGGCTGCCATCACCATCTGCAGTGATTTTGGAGCCCCCCAAAATAAAGTCTGCCACTGTTTCCATTGTTTCCTCATCTATTTGCCATGAAGTGATGGAACCGCATGCCATGATCTTAGTTTTCTGAATGTTGAGTTTTTAGCCAAGTTTTTCACTCTCTTGTTTCACTCTCATCAAGAAGCTCTTTAGTTCTTCTTCGCTTTCTGCCATAAGGGTGATGTCATCTGCATATCTGAAGTTACTGATATTTCTCCTGGCAATCTTGATTCCAGTCCTTGCTTCATCCAGCCCAGCATTTCTCATGATGTACTCTGCATAGAAGTTAAATAAGTAGGGTGACAATATACAGCCTTGACGTACTCCTTTCCCTATTTGGAACCAGTCTGTTGTTCCATGTCCAGCTCTGACCGTTGCTTCCTGACCTGCAAACAGATGTCTTAGGAGGCAGGTCAGGTGGTCTGGTATTCCCATCTCTTGAAGGATTTCCCGCAGTTTGTGGTGATCCACACAGTCAAAGGCTTTGGCATAGTCAATAAAACAGAAATAGATGTTTTTCTGGAACTCTCTTGCTTTTTCGATGGTCCAGCAGATGTTGGCAATTTGATCTCTGGTTCCTCTGCATTTTCTAAAACTAGCTTGAACATCTGGAAGTTCACGGTTCACATATTGTTGAAACCTGGCTTAGAGAATTTTAAGCATTACTTTGCTAGCGTGTGAGATGAGTGCAATTGTGCGGCAGTTTGAGCATTCTTGGGCGTTGCCTTTCCTAGGGATTGGAATGAAAATTGACTTTTTCCAGTCCTGTGGCCACTACTTAGTTTTCCAAATTTGCTGGCATATTGAGTGCAGCACTTTCACAGCATCATCTTTTAGGATTTGAAATAACTCAACTGAAATTCCATCACTTCCACTAGCTTTGTTCGTGAAAGCCTTAGTAGCAAGAAAACCTTAATTCAAGATTAAGGTCAAGTCACTGCAAGCAATATTTAGTAGTACCTATTGTGTTCCAGGCATTGTGACTATATGAATGAAAATGGTTGAGTTCTTACCCTTCAAGGAACTTTTGGTGAAATGAAAGGAAGTCAATATAGATAACATAAGTATACTGTGATATGTAATAAGAAAACAAATCCTTTGCTGAACTCTGAAGGATAAATTAGCTGAAGAAAGAAAGGTGGAAGTATTTTATAGGCTGGAAAAAGGAGAATGAAAGGCAGCAACAAGGCCTGGGGAATTCAAAGGCAAGCTAGGCACAGCAAGGGTCCTTCCTATCGGCACAGATTCAATTCTTCTGTTTTCTGAGAAGAGGAGTCTGAGTCTCTTCAGGCGCAAGTGACAGGATGATGACCTGCACAGTCAGAGGCTGTGTTCAGCACCTCACTGAAGTTACTGTTGAAGTATATACCTATGTCCTTCCACACAGGGGGCTGGAATTCAGCCCTCACCCTTGCCTCCTTCCATCCTTCCTCCCCCATGAGCTTCTCATGTCTCTGACTTTTCTCTCTCAGTCTTATATCCCTCTCTTTTCTTTGCTTTCACCTTGAGCTTCTCAAAAATGACCTCACTTCATAAGGCAGGGAATTCTGAAATGAATCAGGTCGGCAACATGGTCCCATTGGTGAAATACCTTGGAGTTCCCAGCATCCCTTGCTCCCAGGGTCCTTAAGCCCCCTATCAGGCTAGTATTTGGAAAGTGACCCCATCAAGCAGGTGTTCTGCACAGACAGCGTAATTGAGCAAGAGACTGAAAAGGGAGGAAGGCACAGGGAGAATGTCAGCGAGGGAGAAAAGGGGCTCTGAGGGCTCAGATTTTCCTGGCTGGGCAGTTGCTCCCTCCCAGTCCTGATGCTGACCTGCCAGGGTATCATTAACTCCTAGACTCAGAAGAGTACATTGACATGGTTATCAAAGTACCCTTGACAAATTTGCCATTTGATGGAGTGAAACTTACAAGTACTTTTTCTTCATTAACAATTTTAGTTCATGTGCTCACTAAGAAACATTAGAAAACAGAAAAGCACCAGGAAAAAGACAAAAATTAACCCAAATTACACATTCCAAAGATAACTACTAACATTTGCTGTAGATATTTCCAGTATTTTTCATGCATATATATTTGCTGTAGATATTTCCGGTATTTTTCATGCATATATATTTTTCTTATAAAAATAGTACCTACTATTTTGGCAGCTTCAAAAGGGTTTAACAATAATGACAGAAAACTAAGGATCTTTATGAGTGATACTGACTCCTTAGAAAATGGGTGATGCAATTCAATTAATGGGTTAAACATTAGATATTGCAGGATTAGCCTTTCATAAAGATGTTTACCCACTTGCGATACATCATATATCTACACAGACATACTTCCTCTAACTGGGGAATCAAGAGATCTGAGTGATACTATCAATATTCTAACCCTCATTTCGATAAGCAGTCTTAAGCAAATCAACTCAATATTGCTTTTCTAGACAAAGTCCAAATTCTTAAACACCGTGTATCAGGTCCTGTATTGTCTGGTCTATCCAGCTATATGGAATCACATATAGTTCCCAGAATACACCATGCTTTCCTATGCTTGTTTCTTTGTTTTGTTTGTCTTCCTGAAAAACTCTTACTATGTGCCCCATCACCTCCTCCTTGCTTTTTAAAAACTTTAATTGTGGTAAAGTACACATAACATTAAAATTACTATCTTAACCATTTTAAAGTGTGGATTCAGTAGTGTTAAGTACATTTATACCACTGTGCAATCAATCTCCAGAATTATTTTCCTCTTGAAACACTGAAACTCTATACCCGTTGAACAATAACTCTCCCTTACCTCCTCCCTGCAGCCCCTAGCAATCATTCTAGTTTCTCTCTCTCTGAGTCTCACTACCTTAGGTGCCTCTTGTAAATGGAATCATGCAATATTCATCATTTTGTGGCTGGCTTATTTCACTCAGCATAATGTTCTCAGGTTCATTCATATTGTAGCATGTGTCAGGATTGCCTTCCTTCTTAAAATTGAATAACATTTCGTTGTATGTATATATATCACATTTTATTATCTATTCATCTACCAATGGAACTTGGGTGGCTTCTACTTTTTGGTTGTAGTGAATAAAGCTGCCAAAAGCTTGGGTGTACAAATATCTCCTCAGAATCCTGCTTTCAATTTTGGGGGAGTATATATCCAGATGGAATTGCTGGATTGTATGATAATTCTATTTTTGCAAACTCCTTTTTAAACTTTGTTTTTTTTATACTTCTTTCCTCCATATTAATAATAATCCACTCTTTTCCAGAATGGTTTTTATTATTCATACAGGAATTTTTTAAAATGATGTGCTTAATTAATGGGTTGCTTTTAATTTTCCATTATTAAAAACAATGCTAGAATAAATATTTATTTATATGGTGAATTCCTAGAAGTGGAATTGTGAGGTAAAGGAGTATACGTTTTTAATTTAAGGTTTTGATATATAGTATTTCAGCATATACACAAGCTTCGAATGGCTTCTTTTTATGTTACATTAGCCTCTGTCGCCAGTACCCTGTGTCATCAGGGCAAGGGTCCCAGCTTGAGGATCCCTATGGTATCTTTAAATTCTACCCTCAAAGAAGAGAACTCTTTATATCAAAATTCTTATTCAGAAGTGAAGGTGTTGCATAAGTCATCAGTCACAAGAAACAAAATGAAAGATCAGATCTTGCTGCTTAAATTTTCAATTAATATAAGTGATATCAATTCCACTTTAAAATGGCCCTCCTAAAAACTGAGAACTTCCAGATGTTCAAGCTGGATTTAGAAAAGGCAGAGGAACCAGAGATCAGATTGCCAACATCCTTTAAATCATAGAAAAAGCAAGACAGTTACAGAAAATCATCTATTTCTGCTTCATTGACTACGCTAAAGCATTTGACTGTGTGGATCACAACAAACTGTGGAAAATTCTGAAAGAGATGGGAATACCAGACCACCTGACCTGCCTCCTAAGAAACCTGTACGCAGGTCAAGAAGCAACAGTTAGAACCGGTCATGGAACAACAGACTGGTTCCAAGTAGGGAAAGGAGTATGCCAAGGCTGTATATTGTCACCTTGCTTATTTAACTTACACGCAGAGCACATCATGTGAAATGCCAGGCTGGATGAAACACAAGCTGGAATCAAGATTGCTGGGAAAAATATCAGTAACCTCAGATATGCATATGACACTATCCTTATGGCAGAAAATAAATGGCAGGAAATAAAGAGCCTCTGGATGAAGGTGAAAGAGGAGAGTGAAAAAAACTGGCTTAAAACTCAACATTTAAAACACTAAGATCATGGCATCTAGTCTCATTACTTCATGGCAAATAGATAGGGAAACAATGGAAGCAGTGACAGACTTTATTTTCTTGGACTCCAAAATCACTGTAGATGGTGACTGCAGCCATGAAATTAAAAGACACTTGCTCCTTGGAAGAAAAGCTATGACAAACCTAGACAGCGTATTAAAAAGCAGAGACATTACTTAACCAACAAAGATTCTTATAGTCAAAGTTATCTTTTTTCCAGTAGTCATGTATGAATGTGAGAGTTGGACCTTAAAGAAAGCTGAGCGCTGAAGAATTGATGCTTTTTAACCATGGTGTTGAAGAAGATTTTTGCAAGTTCCTTGGACAGCAAGGAGATCAAACTAGTCAATCCTAAAGTAAATAAACCCTGAATATTCATTGGAAGGACTGATGCTGAAGCTGAAGCTCCAATACTTTGGCCACCTGATGCGGAGAGGTGACTCATTTGAAAAGACCCTGATGCTGGGAAAGATTGAAGGCAGGAGAAGGGGATGACAGAGGACGAGATGGTTGAATGGCATCACTGACTCAATGCACATGAGTTTGAGCAAGTTCCTGGAGTTAGTGATGGACAGGGAAGCCTGACATGCTACAGTCTATGGGGTCGCAAATAGTTGGACATGACTAGCGACTGAACTGAACTGAAATAAACATGGAAAGTCCTTTCAAGTTTGTATATATTACTTTTTATATACCACTTCCAGTTACATTTCTTATAATTCATTATCAGTTTTTCTGGATTACACATGAATAAATTGAAATAAAGAAAGAAATGGGAGTGAGAGAAAGAAGGAGGGAAAGACACCATGAGAAAGACCCAGCAGAAACAACAGATGGCAGAAGGGGATCTTCAAACATATGTTACAACTAAACTAAAAAATTGATTAACCTGTTTAAGGAAATTAAGATGTTTGAAGTAAACAAAATTAGAAGAAAATTTTAAAAAATTGAGGTTGGAGAAGTGACTTGCCTGAGGTCACAGAGCTGATAATCAGTAACTTCAGGTTCTAAGTTCATTACTTTTCCAATTAAAGGTGGTTCATTTCCAGTCCTTGAAATCCAGGCATAATAAGTAAGCATAGTACAGACTTTTCTAAGACTTTTTACTCTCCTCCCAAATTGGAAAGGTGATAACAGTTTGTGGAAAGCAGCTGAAAACTGTGCTTTATTTGGATTTGAATCTTGGTTCCACAGCATTCCCTGGTGGCTCAGATGGTAAAGCGTCTGTCTACAATGTGGGAGACCTGGGTTTGATCCCTGGGTCGGGAAGTTCCCTGGAAAAGGAAATGGCAACCTGCTCCAGTACTCTTGCCTAGAAAATCCCACGAACAGAGGAGCCTGGAGTCCATGGGGTCGTGAAGAGTCAGACACGACTGAGCGACTTCACTTCACTTTCACAACTTTAGTTATGTGATACGAATAAGTTAACCTCTCTGTGCTTTCATTTCTTCACTTATAAAGTGGACACGAACAATCTAGTGACAATAATTACAAGATTATTATCAGGATTAGACAAGATACTGTGAATCCCTGGCAAAGGCTAATTGCCTGATATGCTTACTGCTAGTGATGGGGACCGAGGCAATACTGTTTTGTTGTTTTATCTTGGGGAAGATGGTACGTGGAAAGGGCTGGTGCAGAACAAGGTAAGGGTGAAAATAGCCTTCTCTGATGCTGGCTGTTTAAAAAAATATAATTAAAAGACTTCTCTGGTAGACTATCACTGGTTTTCAGAAATTTGATTATAATACAGTCTATCTGTGCTGTGCTTAGTCGTTCAGTCATGTCTGACTGTGTGTGACCCCATGGACTATAGCCAGCCAGGCTCCTTGATTCATGGGGATTCTCCAGGCAAGAATACTGGAGTGGGTTGCCATGAACTTCTCCAGGGGATCTTCCCAATCCAGGGATTGAACCCAGGTCTCCCACATTGCAGGCAGATTCTTTACTGTCTCAGCCACCAGGGAAGCCCATGGTCTATCTAATGTAGTTTAATTTGTGTTTATTCTGTCTTATGGTTTGTCAAGCTTATATCTGTGGGCTTATAGTTTTCATCAAAATATATATATTTGGCTATTATTCCTTCAACGATTTTTCTGCCTTACCTTCTGGGACTCTAATTACAAGAATGTTTAACAGCTTGATATTGTCTGACAGGTCACTGAAACCTGGTTCAATTCCCCCCCCCCCTTTTTTTTTTTTTGTGCTTCAGTTTATAAATTTTGCATTGTTATGTTTCTAAGTTTATGGATCCTTTATTCTGCAGTGTCTAATTTGCTATTAATCAAATGAAATCATTTCACATATTGTATTTTTGAACTTTACAGAGTTCAATTTTGGGTCTTTATTATATCTGTCCATAACATTCTCCAGGCAAGAACACTGGAGTGGGTCACTATTTCCTCCTCCAGGGGATCTTGCTGTGTCTCTTTTGTCTCCTACACTGGCAGGTGAGTCCTTCACCGCTAGGGCCACCTTGTCTGGTAATTCTATCCTCTTTAATTTATGGCCCTGTCTCAACTTGTTTGTTTTTCTCCTTGTTGTAGGTTGTATCTCCTGCTTCTTTCATATTTCGGGTGAATCTGCTCAGGAGTGGAATGATTCCCTGGAATCTGAGGCAAGAAGAGAGAGAGGGAGAAGGACAAGTAAGGAGAAGCCACATTGCCTTCTGTCAGAGGAAGATGCAGAACAAGAAGATTCTGCCTTTGCAGAATCAGTGGCAATAGCGCCTTTCATTTAGCATGTCACACTGAGGTTCCCAAAACACTTGCATCTCCACTGTCTTCCACAACTTATACAACGTCCTTTCCCCCCATCACCACTTTACAGATGAGAAGACTGATGCTCAGACACATTTATGTGACTTGTTATTTGCTCAGAAGTCTAAGGGCCGTTGTTAACATTCTTACTGATCTAGGACCTTTTCCATTGTTTTTTAAAAAAAAGATTAGATTCTCTGCTTCAAGAAATTCTGTTGCACACATGAACCTGAAAGATTCTCAGAGTTCTTTAACCTGCCTCCGTTCCTTTGTTAATTTTTTTTATAGAG
Organism: Capra hircus; assembly: GCF_001704415.2. Taxonomy (NCBI): domain Eukaryota; kingdom Metazoa; phylum Chordata; class Mammalia; order Artiodactyla; family Bovidae; genus Capra; species Capra hircus. The sequence goes on from NC_030808.1 coordinate 71,539,592, forward strand.
GACTAAAAGATATTTGCAACCGCTACAAATTTGTTATTAACAGTTCCTCCCAGGGTGTAAAAGACTTTGTGCGGTGGATTGGGAGCATTCTCTGGTGCTTTCCTCATAAATATTTTGGCATGTTATTAGCAGGGAATCCACTGATGTCAAATGATGATTCTGGGACTTCTGCCTTGCCTCAGTCACTAATTAGCTCTTGCATCACTGCTATGTTGCAGCCCTCACTTTCAATTTGGAGAGTCTAGTCTGAATATCATTTAATGATTGATACCTAGTATAGTGTAAATTGGACTAGGATTCATTTCTCTTTATCAAGGAATTACATCAGCAAATTAGTATCCTCATCAGTAGGTTTAAAACTTTCTTTTTAGCAGAAGTACGCCTCTAAAAAATATATGTAAAATCTTTTCTCGGCTGCATGCGTGACTAGTGGGAACCCAGACCAGGAATGGAACCTGGGCCCCTTGCAGTGGAAGCATGGAGTCCTAATCACTGTGCCCCCAAGGAAGTCCCTTAAAAATAAAATCTTAAGTGGATCCCAGCTACATAACATGGATAAAAGTGGAACTGATCAGTGGAACTGATCTGGGTGTGGCTGGCAGAGGCAGCACTGAAAGAGTCCTGCTCTCTTGGAAAGCCCCTTAGATCCCACATGGTAAACTCAAGGCCTTCTGCTGAACTCTGGGGCTACAAAGAGTTTGTGAAAACACTGATCTTTTTAATAAAATTAAAACACCCATTCACCAGTCCTTCTATCCAGACAACACTTCCTGAACCCCTGCAGTGTGAGATGCTATATCAGATCTTGGGGCAGGGGCAGTAAGTGGTAGTGCCTTAGCACAGGGTCAGACACCTGGTAGATGTTTGATAAAGATTATAAAGAATGAGGAATAAGAAGCCCGAGGAGCAAAGGAGGGATACAACAAGAGTAATTCCAAGACTAAACCTAAAATGGGGATCAAGAAACCTTTCCTTCAGGTAGCTTCTCTTCACAGAAGACATTTTGTTGACCTCACTTCTCGCCAAAATCTGTTGCCACCTCACCTCCTGGGTTCCCAGAACTGTTTCTCTTCATTTCACAAAGTGGGGTCGAACTAGTTAGGGCTGTTTTGCTTTAAAGGAATAAAAGCTTAACTTGCTAAGATGTTAACTAAAAACAGTGGGTAAGAACTTTTATTGGAGGGATGCTTGGGAAACTCTTAAAACTTAATAATGAGAAAACAAACACCCTGATTTAAAAAGGGTAAATATTGGAACAGACACTTCACCAGAGAAGATAGAGAGATGGCAAAGAAGCACGTGAAAAGATGCTCAAAAACAGTAGTCATTAGGGGAATGGAAATTAAAACCACAATGAAATATCCCACCTCCTGGAATAGCTACAAGTCAAAAGACTGAAAAGAGTAAGTACTGGCAAAGTTGGAAACCAAGTGCAGCTCTCATATACTTCTAGGGGAAAGAGAAAATGATACCATGACTTTGTAAAACAGTTTGGCAGTTTCCTAAGAAGTTAAATACACATCTACCACCTAACCCCACCACTTGAGAAATAAAAACATATGTTTGTATATAAATTTTCACATTCATGTCCACAACAGCTTTGCTTATAATGTCCAAAACTGTAAACAACTCAAATTTTCATTGACAGAGGAATGGATACGCAAATGGAGGTATATCCAAGGAATGGAATACTACTTGACAATAAAAAGGAATTAATTATTGCTATGAATTGATGTATATCAAAATAATTATGCTGAGTGAAGGAACCCAGACATCTCCTGAAAAGAGCATGATCTCATTAACATAAAATTCTAGAAAATGAAAGCAAATCTATCACGGTGGAAAGCAGATCAGTGATTACCTTGAGATGATGGGTTGTGGGGCATGTAGGACAGGAGGAAGGGATTATCAAGTGCCATGAGAAAACGTATGGAGAGTAAAGGATGTATTTATTGTGGTGATAGTTTCAGTATATATACTTTTGTCAAAAAAATTACACACTTTCAATACATGAAGCTTATTGTATGTCAATTATACTCAGCAAAGCTTTTTTTTTTAAAGCTAACAAACAAGGAATTTCTCTTCAAACTAAACATGCAATTATCATACCCAGCAATTGCACTCTTGAGTATTTAAGCCAGAAAAATGAAAACTTATGTTTATACAGAAAAACTACAGGAGTGTTCACAGCAGCTTTATTCATATTAGTTAAAACAACAACAACAACAACTGGAAACAACACAAATGTTCTTCAGCAATAAAAGGAACAGCTTGTTGATACATGCAACCACTTGGAGGATCTCAAGTGATGATAGGCAATCTCCAAAGATTACAGACTCTATGATTCTATTTATAATCATCTTTTGAATTGTGGTGTTGGAGAAGACTCTTGAGAGTCCCTTGGACTGCAAGGAGATCCAACCAGTCCATCCTAAAGGAGATCAGTCCTGGATGTTCTTTGGAAGGACTGATGCTAAAGCTGAAACTCCAATACTTTGGCCACCTCATGTGAAGAGCTGACTCATTGGAAAAGACTCTGATGCTGGGAGGGATTGGGGGCAGGAGGAGAAGGGGACAACAGAGGATGAGATGGCTGGATGGCATCACCAACTCGATGGACGTGAGTTTGGGTCAACTCCGGGAGTTGATGATGGACAGGGAGGCCTGGCGTGCTGCAATTCATGGGGTCGCAAAGAGTCGGACAAGACTGAGAGACTGAACTGAACTGAAACTGAACTGATAATCATCCTTGAATTACCAAACTATAGAGATGCAAAGCAGAGTCATGGTTGCCAAGCGCCCAGTGAGTCAAGTAGGTGTGACCCTAAGAGGCAGCATAAGGGAGTACCTTTGTGGGAATGAACCCGTTCTATATCCTGATTGCTCTGTTGGTTACACAATTTATGTGGGGTAAAACTGCATAGAAACACACACATTCATACACACAGATGAGCACATATGAAAACTGCCGAAAACTGAATAAAGTCTGTCAATTTCCTTGTTCTTCTAGTGTACCAAAATCATACCCCTGGGAGAAGTTGTATTCAAGGGACTCTATTAGCTGTTTTTGCAACTTCCTGTGATCTATAATGCTTTCAGAATAAAAAGTTTACAAACATGCATGAAAGTGAAAGTGAAAGTGAAGTCGCTCAGTCATGTCCAACTCTTTGCGACCCCGTGGACTGTAGCCCACCAGGCTCCTCCGTCTATGGGACTCTCCAGGCAAGAATACTGGAGTGGTTTCCCATTTCCTTCTCCAGGGGATCTTCCCGATCCAGGGATTGAACCCAGGTCTCCCGCATTGCAGGCAGACGCTTTAACCTCTGAGCCACCAGGGAAGACCACAAACATGCCTAATAGAGGTTAAAAAAATACAAACTCTTCTGGAGATGGCAGTTTGGGCTGGTAAGGTTAACGCTTTCTGAGACACACTTTTCCCTGAAAGCTCTACCTAAATGTCTTTGATTAAGTACCGAGTGTGAGACAAAGGACACATGAATTCCTATTCCTCTTCATTTTAAATAGAGGCAAAAACTCTAAAATGTTGAACAAGTCTATGAAGACATAGTCTTGATTGGTCCTAGCTTCAAAGCAGAAGGCGCGAGACTGTGAGTTAGAGGGCAGGGACACTATCTTTATGATTCTAGCATGTAGCCCAGGGCTTGGCTCATAGGAGAAGCCAAGCAAAAGGTTTTGGAAGGAAGGATGATAGGCAGGTAGGGAAAAGGAAAGGTGAGGAAAGGGAGGAGACCTCCAATAGAACCTGGACCATCTTCTCTTCTCTGTCAGTGCAGAAATGTCGGGTTAGTTAATGAAAGAACAGTGTCTAGGACCCAGTCCATACACAGGGGAGTGTGGGCACACTGTTTGGGGCCTGTGTGAACTTCCACAGCCTTAAAACACGAAAATCGTAGCTCCTGTTGGACTTCTCTTTCACCAGGGGTCAGGGTGCCCTGTGAAGATGAGGCTAAGGTCAGCACTGGGAGGTCTGGAAAGAGTCACTAATCATCGTGTAGTAGAAGAATTTAAGGATGAATATGGACTGAGGTCTTGACAGAGAGCCCAGATTCAGCCAAAGATGAACAAATTCCAAACCCAGTTCAGAAATCCAGAGTGAATCCCAAGGGGAACCTACAATCAGGAGTCAGACAGGGCAGGACTGGCATGATCAGAAACAAGCACGGCTATCTGAGCAGGAAGTGGGTGTGGGGGCCATTCCTTGCCCTCATCTGTCCTGGGGCCCCCTGATGGCAGACTTACAGACATAGCCAGAACTGATGACTTCATTGTGACTTATTTCATAAGGGAGTTAGCAGAATATGAAGCTTTCTAGAATATCTTCAATTCCTCAAAATATTAGGAATACAGCTAATATTTATTCAGATTCTGAGAGCTTCTTTCCTCAACATTATCTTGAAAATTCTGTAACTCAGCTTTGGTAGATTGTCTGGGTTCAATGTCATATAACCAAATTGCTGCCTTGTTCTAGATGAAACCTCCTTCTCCCCCTGGATTTCAAGATTTTGTGTTTTTAAAAGTGTCAGACTGTTTGGGGCCTGTCTGCACTTCATTAGTTGGTTACACTGCCTCCCCCTATGCTTGCTGCTGCTGCTGCTGCTAAGTCGCTTCAGTCATGTCTGACTCTGTGCGACCCCATAGACGGCAGCCCACCAGGCTCCCCCGTCCCTGGGATTCTCCAGGCAAGAACACTGGAGTGGGTTGCCATTTCCTTCTCCAATGCATGAAAGTGAAAAGTCAAAGTGAAGTTGCTCAGTCGTATCCGACTCTTAGCGACTCCATGGACTGCAGCCTACCAGGCTCCTCCGTCCATGGGATTTTCCAGGCAAGAGTACTGGAGTGGGGTGCCATTGCCTTCTTCGCCCCTATGCTTATATGACTTCAAATTCCACATTTTCTCTAACAAACCTTTACCCCAAAGCATAGCTACTCAAGTTTACATGGTTCAGGGATATAGATTCAGTAGAAATATGGATATCTTGTTTTTCTGAGAAATACATTGAACATGATACTGGGAGGCTACATTTTCCCTCATGACAGCTCTGGACTTAAATTTCTCATCCATCTTCTTAACCTTTCACATCATTTCCTGAAGCCATTTCATCTTCTAAAATGCCAACCTAAAAATAAGTAATCACACTGAAAAGGATCCAGATGGAAACAGGAAAACATGGACACATTCATTCGGTACGCAAAACATTTTCTATATTTGTCAGCAGACTTAAGTTTGCTTCTCCTCTTCATGTTTGCCTCGCAACAAGGCAAACGTATTGCCTCGTATCAGAGATTAAAAGAAATGTTTGGGCCCACTGGAACAAAATTCACTCTACATGGCATTTGACTTTAGGTGATAGTAGTTTACTTAGGCATTTGTAGAAGTGTAAGAAAATTATCTGGAAATAAATAGGACTAATTTGTATTTTTTATTTAATCAAACTAATATTTTAGATTATTGCATACATTAAGAAGTATCTTTTCATTTCCATGAGGAAAGAAAGTTCAGAACTTGACAAATCCCATAAGTTTTCTCGGTGTGTGTGTATACGAAGTCACGTCAGTCATGCCCAACTCTTTGTGACTCCATGAACTGTAGCCCACCAGCCTCTTCTGTCCGTGGGATTCTCAAGGCAAGAATACTCGAGTGGGTTGCCATGCCCTTCTCCAGGGGATCTTCCTGACCCAGGGATCAAACCCATGTCTCTTACATCTCCTGTATTAGCATGTGGATTCTTTACCACTAGAGCCACCTTTTTTGTGTAGGAATATGTAAGACTTTCTAAGGCATGTTTTTAGCTCCCAAGACACAGACAATTAGGACACGAGAGTCATGGAAACCAGAGGAATGCTGTCGATTGCAACTCGTAAGTGTAAAACAGACTAATCGGAATCCATAATGAGCCATTATTTTTAGAATGCTCTTATTCTCTTTTTAGAAGAAAGAAGAGCATACACAAACACGCTTTTATCAGACAGGATTTCGTAACTTTCTTTTCAAAGGAATCTTCTGGTGTCAGTACACTTTCATCTAAAACTACATTTTCTGTATCTACAGTCTTGTTCAATGGCAACTGACATTCAGAATGAGATCATTGAGATGCCATAAGGTATTGAATCACCAAAGAAAAAAACTAACATTCATTACCAAAATAGGCAATCTTTCAACATCATGTTAAAACAATTATCAGAATAAAGAGTTGAAACAAAATGTTTACTTAATAGTTACCTGTCATATAATGAGACCTCTCCCATTGAGGTCTCATTCTCTAGGCAGGATGATGAGATTGTATTAAAGAGTTATAAATTTTAGGACAAAGTTAATGATCTAAACCACTGAAGTATGCAGATTATTCCCCCACAATTTGAAAAACCATTAACCCCTAAATTGTGTGGCTTTAGCAAATGGCCCGCATGTGAGACTTAGACCTGTTTTATTCTTAAGGCTTCCTTGGTGGCTCAGACTGTAAAGAATCTGCCTGCAATGCAGGAGACAAGGGTTTGATCCCTGGGTTGGGAAGATCTGCTGGAGAAGGGAGTAGAAACCCACTCCAGTATTCTTGCCTGGAGAATCCCCATGGACAGAGGAGCCGGGCAGGCTATAGTCCACGAGGTTGCAAAGAATCAGAACTGACTGAGCAACTAAGCACACATTGTTAAGTTTAATTCAACATGAATTATAAGCCATGATTTGATTACCTTTTAGGCTCCAAAAATGTTGCTAGATTTAAAGTACAGGTGCTGCAAAGGCAACCAAATGGTTGGTATGCACACTTCCCTCAAAAAGATGTTGAGCCTCAAAACCAAAGGAGCACACCTTTAAATATTTTCAAGGCAACAAAAGCGCAGCCACTCCATCCTGCACCCTCAAACATCCAAATCCCACCATGCAGGTCTTGTCTAGACACAACCCTGACCCAAAGCTGAACGTGGTGTCTCCCTCTTTTGAATTCTCTGAAATATGGAAGTACTAGCTTGTGACTCCAGGACAGCTGTTCATTTCCTGCTCAGGAACTTGCTTTTTCTCTTGTGACAGAGTGTTGAATTGTGCTCTGTAAAGTAGTAATGTATCTGCATGCTTCATCTCCCTTACTAGATTGTAAACTTTTTGAGTGTGAGGACCATATCTGTTTTATCTTCTTTGACATAACGTAGATGAACATGGTCAATTATGAAATATTCTTGCAGGTCTAAGTTTCTATTCTCATGGAATTCTTTGTATCTCTTAGTGCCTAACGCCTTTCTTAGGTGTCTAAGAAAGATCTGTTGACTGACTGACCCACTGAAAGCCTTTATTTATTTCCAGAATTATTGCCAGAATTCCAATGGTATCTGGTAGAGGGAGGCCCAGCAGACAGAAGGTCAGCTCTCTAAAGGGCATTTGTTGGAATGGAGCCTGGCAGGCTGACCTGCTGTCCGCAGTTCACTGTCCATCAGACGCCAGCGTGGCCACTGATCTTTCCATTTCACACTATAGGATTTGGTTGCACCCCTTGGCGTCCTGGCAAGCGACCCTCAGGGAAATGTGGCTGTCTGACCCCATGCTAAAAAGGTATTTCAGGACTGGTAAGTACAGAGGCTGCCAAAAACTACCCCTATCCTTTGCGTGTGCAAATAGCAAACATTAGCACAACTCTCCTCCCTCAAGAAGCAAGGGAAACAAAACATCTAAACCCAAGTGAGGATCTAATTAAAAGAAATCAAACCAGGCACTTTGCTTCGTTTTTCTTTCTATGCCAAACGCATAGGACTGAATACGTGGAAAAAAATGGTGTGTTTTTGCCACTTTCCAAATGTTTCCAAATCTTGCAAGACTTTCTAAACTGTTTTTATCAATTGTAATCTGTCCTGGAGTAGAGAAGTCACCATTAGAGGGAAAAAAGCACATCTCACTTGAGTAGCATATGCAGGAAAATGTTCAATAAATCATTTTCTCATTACTAAATACTTTCCTTGTTTTAAAATCCAGAAAGGAAAAAATTAAGAAGAATGAGATTTCAGAACGGTCATTTTCTGTGTCGAATTGGTAATCTAGGGGCCCACTGGCCACTTGCCCCTCCATCTTCCTTAGCCAACCACAGGTGAAGTTAGAAGCACCCAGCTTCTCTGACATGTATGCAATGCCTCACTTAGAACACTTATCAACTGCTGTATTTTTTTCCACAGAGTCTCACTATTCACTATAAATACTAAAAGAACAGGCCCCTTGTTCTCAGGCAAGAAAACACAGAAGCTTCATTTGTTTATTATTTTTAGCCACTATGCATTTTGTGTGCTTTATAGCTTCTTGAATGATTGTTTAATTGTGAATATATTGGCATGTGATTTGAGGTCAGCTGTTTGTTCCCTGGGTGGTACAATCAATCCATAATTCTGACAGGGAGAAATCTCATTAAAGTTCAAGCTTCAAATTCTAGGCTATCAGCATATAATCTCTAGCTCTTCAAATCCTATATGTCTCATGAAAAATTTATCTATTTAATTTCCCTTGGATGCAGTTTTTAAAGCAGTCTCCCTTTTCTTCACTGCTCTAAAAAAATGCATTTTGGCAAACAAAAGATTGCCTCCAATTTTCCACCCAAAGATATTCACAATTAATATTTTGATTCCTAGTCTTTTCAGATGGTTGCAAGAGTGAACAAGCTCAGAAACAAAATAAGCTTCATCAGGGTTGCCATGTTATTCAAAGTCTTTCTTTTTTAATGCCAAAACCACATAAAGTGAGATTTTTTTTTTTTTTTCACTTAATGTTTTCAGTTTGCCACCAGTATACAGCTCAAGCTCCCTCAGAGCTCAGTTGGTAAAGAATCTACCTGCAATGCAGGAGACCTAGGTTCAATTCCTGGGTTGGGAAGATCCCCTGGAGAAGCGATAGGGCTACCCACTCCAGTGTTCCAGGGCTTCCCTTGTGGCTCAGCTGATAAAGAATCCGCCAGCAATGCAGGAGACCTGGGTTCGATCCCTGGGTTGGAAAGATACCCTGGAGAAGGGAAAGGCTACCCACTCCAGTATTCTGGCCTGGAAAATTCCACGGAGTGTTGCAAAGAGTTGGACTCGACTGAGCGACCTTCACTCACTTCACTTTATACAGCTCAAGTGGATCATCAGTCTCTGAGAAAACTGCATTTTTAAGAAAAAGATGGATTTCTGCTGTTTTGAAGCCCATTACAAGAACGCCTTGACTGAGCACTGATTTTCTACCTCTCCCAGATTATGCCCCACCCAACCCCAGCACTTCTTAAACACTTTTGGGGTCCCTTTGTCTGGTCCTGTTGCTTCCAGTTTTGCATTTGATGGGATGAGAGGAGGATCAGAGGGATAATAATGGGTAAATAATATTATTTATAATATTTATTTTAATAGTAATTTTAATAGTAAGTGGTCAATCCTGGAAAACTGGAAAACAGATATTGCTTGTATTAGTTTCTTTATTTGTAAGTAAATCTTATATTTGTTAAATATGGCAATGGTAGTCAGATAAAGATTAAAACCTGCATGCCAATATGGTAGTTAAAGCCAGCTCAAAAAAAAATAAAAAATAAAAAATAAAGCCAGCTCAGAGGGTGGTGAGGAGCAGGAGCAGGAGAGGACTTGGAGGCAGTGCCTGTGAACCAATCTTTCCAGAATTCAGGCTGTGAAGCAGTAGGGTCAGAGCAGGGTTAAGACACAGAGGATCTTCCTAAGGGGAGTAGACACTATATGTTGCGTTGTTTCCGGTCACCCCTACCAGCCAGAAACCACAAAGTTCAGTACCATGACTTATCTATTTTTGTATCAAAGTGCTGACCTACCCAGCCCAGACCCTTTCTCTTGTGCATCAGAAACTCAAGAAGTGGTTGTTAAAGAAAATCCTTAGATTGGTTTCTCTACTTAACTTCGGGAGTTGGTGATGGACAGGGAGGCCTGGCATGCTGCGATTCATGGGGTCGCAAAGAGTCGGACACGTTGAGCGAAAACTGAACTGAAAGTCAGTTCACGACTGAAACTCAGTCAGTCAGAACTGAAAGTCGGACACATTGAACTGAAAGAACTGAGATAATCCCAGAAATGCCTTACTTTTGCCTCTAGCTGAAAATTATGACCCAACATATTTTGAGCAAATACCATTCATGTTGATCAGAATGATCTGAGCAATCGCCTCAGCTCTCCATTTCTATTCAAGCTTACCAGCAAAAGCATGTCTGAGAGGCCAGTCACCCTCCCTCTCTCCCTGCACATATACAGTAGTAGCAAGAGCAGCTGGGAATCTCTTAATTGCCTTGTGCTTGTCAAGATGATGCAACTTTCCAAGTGAGTGAGACAGATTCCGAATACCTGGCTGAAGGGAAAACAAAACAAAACAAAACTTGAACCAAGCTAGCAGACTAAGTTTCTCAAGAGGATTTTTGAGGCCCGCGGGAAATTCCAGCCTCCTTCAGCTGGAGCTTCCTTCATAGCTCAGTTGGTAAATCATCTGCCAGCAATGCAGAGACCAGGGTTTGATTCCTGGGTTGGGAAGATCTCCTGGAGAAGGAAATGGCAACCCACTCCAGTATTCTTGCCTGGAGAATCCCATGGACAGAGCAGCCTGGTGGGATCGCAAGAGTCTGATAAACTAGGTGACTAAACCACTACCACCATCAGCTCCAGCTGATGGTCGCTGCACCCCGCAGTCACAAACCACCTTCTCTCCTTTATGTAGCTGAGTGAAATCCATCACCCTGTCGAAGGAATAAACCAACCACAAAACAAACCTATCAAAGGACCGCTCAGGCCTGTCTTAAGTGATCCAAAATGCGCAAGCAAATGCAAAATTGCTTCTGAAGATAGGTTTTTTGTGTTTCTGCTCCTAATACACTCCTGAGTCAACCCTGGAGAGGCCTGGACTCTGCTTGGGAGAAAGGGAGGAGACCCTGGTGCTGAAGAAAGGGTCCTGGGGCTCTGCATGGGCTATGCTACAGAAGGGAGGCCCCAGAGTATGTCTGGAGGGGCAGGGTCTGGGGATGTTTTATGTCAGTTGAACAAAAAAGAAAAATGGTTTCATGGAAAATTTTTGATTTTTGAGGTTGGATTAGATCTGAATTCAATCTAGATCTACCCTCCTTCAGTTCAGTTCAGTCACTCAGTTGTGTCCGACCCCATGGACTGCCACACGACAGGCCTCTCCGCTTAGTGTTATAATATTGGGATGATGCTGAGAGCTAAGCTTTAGTGTTGATATGTTTGGATTTAATTTCTAGTGGGATGAGGACAAATAACACTTTTCAAAATAACTTCCTCATATGTTCTTACCGTCATTCTGCCTTTATGGCTCTAAGAAACAGGATAAGATGATCAGCACCACAAGGAGGAGGAGGATGCAATACAGGGACCCTCCCTGTTAAACAGTGGGAGGGGAGGGCAGCCCTTTCCACAAAGGGATGAGGAGTAGGAGGCAAAAGGGGGAAGGAGGACGTGCCCAGAAGGGGATGATTAAAAACCGTCGGTTCAGCTGAGGAAGATTCCAGAGCCAAGGTCTGTGCTCCTCTTGCTGTCTAAAAGACTCTAGGAGGAGACAGCCTTAGGCGGTCCTGTGCTGACCTGAGGGGGCTCATGGAACAGAGAGGAGGCCTGAGGCAGGACTGCCTCCCAGCTTGGTGCTCCTTGAACCAGAAGCTCCTGGCAGCCCCCAGTGGGGAAATGCAGAAGGTCCCCCACAGGGGGAGGTGAGGAAACTGTGAGGAGAACCACCCACACCCCAAGGGATGGACAGAGACCCACGTCTACTGTACTGGAGAGAGCAGCGAGGGTGCTGCAGAGCCGGCGGCAGGGAGGAGGAGGGAGCGGAGAGAACAGGCCACGTGCTTGTGTAGCGTCGACTTTGGCTACAGTGTGAATAGGGCCCTGTATGCGAACACAGTAAGGACTTAGGATGCTGAGAACATACAGAAAAGAACAAGGACGCACCTTCTTGGGAGGTGGAGGGGAGGAGCAAGACCTAGAGAGGGAGAAACAGCCTCGGAAGAAGTTCGAGCCTTTAGTTATTTAAATACTTGTTCAAAAGAAACTGAGAAAACTGGAAAAAGATAAACACAAAAAAACTCTTTGACTACCATTCTTTAAAAAAAAAAAATCACCTGGAGATCTTTGACTTGACACATTTTGATATTTCTTTCCTGCTCCTCAGTGGGATTTGAGGATCTAGAGGTCAAAATTATCAGTTATGAAAAATAAAGGATTCTACCAATAACGCACATTTGAGGGAGAGAGTATAAATTTACAGTAAACCCCTTCTCTAGAGGAACTTTGTCAACTTCTTTTGGGCCTCAGCTAAGTAAGTAAGTAAGTAAAGTCACTCAGTTGTGTCTGACTCTTTGTGACCCCGTGGACTGCAGCCCACCAGGCTCCTCAGTCCATGGGATTCTCCAGGCAAGAATACTGGAGTGGGTTGCCATTTCCTTCTCCAGGGGATCTTCCCGACCCAGGGATCGAACCTGGGTCTCCTGCATTAGACGCAGACGCTTTAACCTCTGAGCCACCAGGGAAGCCCTGGGCCTCAGCTATGAAATGGGAATAATACTACTTTATAAGGGTTGTTGGGGGTATTAAATGAAATGATGCATGTGAAATGCTGGGTACAGTCCTCAGCACATGGTTGTGCCTGTTAATGGTTATAAACATTATCACCTAGCTTTCAGGAGCTTCCTCTTCTACCATCGTAAACTGGGATTGCAATATCCATCTTGCACAATAGGTTTGCAAAAAGCATAGCTTTCTCTTTCTCTTGAGTTTCCTTTTCTCAAGAGCTATTATTTATTTCACCTCAACTTCTACCTCCAATAAATACATCTCTATTCATTTATTCAATCAAAACTGTTTTCTGAGTTTCAGCTTTGTGCAGATCACTCTCCTGAGGATTTCTGAGATGATGCATGTACAGTGTTTATCATTCATGTTTGCTGGTTGACAGGGGAGGGGCAGTATTTTTACATCTTTATCATAGAAGGGAAAAATGATGAGTGGATAGCAAATACACTGGAGGAATTCAAGGGAGGCAGTGTTGATTTCTGGTTAGAAGTCAGGGAATGCTTCCTACATAACATGGATTTGAACCAGACCTTGAAGAATGAGAAATACTTAGGCAAGTAAACATTGGGGAGGGCAGTCTAGGGAGGGCATAAGGATGTGTGTTGAGATGAGTGGGTGATTCTGTGTGACCAGTTCAGGGAAGATGAAAGGTTGGAGAGCTGGGTATAGGCATGATATAATGGATCCACAATGCTAATAAGCTAATAGTCATCAACTTTTCACTTTCTCATAATGTTTCACACAAAGAAGGAGAAGGAACTATAAAATGTATTGAGCTCCAGATACACGTGAGCCACTACACTGAGACCATTGTTCTACGAATAGCATCTCTAAACATCATGACTGTGCTGGTAGGTAGGTATTCACACAGGAGAACACTATGGTTAAGAGAGGTTAGGTAATTTACCTGAGATCACACAGCTAGAAATAATCCACTCAGAATAAAATCTGGCCTTGCCTGATCCAAAATTAGTGATATAAGGCAAGGCCTTCAGGCCTTACCTGTTATACCTGTTTCCTTGGGAAAGTAGCATTGCTTTCCAGCTCCTGTGTTTAAGGAAGTTCTCTCACCAATAAATTAGCAGGCAGGTGAGCTGGAAGCTGTGTAAGGAAATGGGGCCCAATGGGGAGATTTATTTGATTCCAGGACTCAGGGTCATGGAAAACTGCTAAAAGGAGATATGTCTCCTCCTCCGAATAGCCCCACGAATGCCCTGGCAATCTTGACCCACCCAAGAACACTGTCAGGGATGAGAGTTGCCTTAAGAAAGTATTGGGAGCCTAAAGGAGGGAGATCCAAGGTACTTATATCTTCTGGGTATTTATGCTCCATTCAAGTCCTAGAGGATTACAGTTTGAGGCGACTCTTAGGTCAGACTTAAGATATGATAGACCCGTGTTTATTTGAGAAGGCTTGACATATTTGTGTGTCTCCTCAGCTGGAACCAGCACAGCGAGACCAGCACGGGACAGTTTTGGTTTTGTACCATGAGTCTTCTCTCTGGGGAACGAGAGACCAGATCAGACCTTGTGAACCCTGGGGAAGTGACTGGGGTTCAGGGAGATAGGCTGACTAAGCTCACACAGATGGGAGTAGGGAAAGTTGAGACAAGAGCCTAAAGACTGTGATCCTGTGCTGCCCACAGGAGAATAAACCCACCTCATCAGAGGACTAGGAAACAGTGTACACTCCCAATGGCCTATGGCTGGTTTTATGAGAATCATAGGATTTTTACAGCTAGAGAAGACAGTAAAGATCATTTTGCCCAATTAATTCACTTTATAGATGAGAACATTGAGGTTCAGAGTAGGAAATCGACTTGCCCAAGGTCACAACACTTAGTGGTGGAACTTGGTCTAGGCCATAGATCCACTGCCTGTGGTTTGTATTTTTTCCACTAATGCTGAATAATATGTTCCACAGATTGTTAACCACCCCACACACTTACCTGTGGCGAGTCAGGAGGTCATCAATCACACCTTCCATTTAGACAAGCATACTGTTCCAGTTCTATGAAGGAGATAAAAATGTGTCATAATTTCAAATCAACCATTGAAAGCAATTCCCCAGACATCTGGTACTTTTCTGGTTTGAAAGCCCCTACATATTCCTCCATGAGTCTTAGAAAGCCAAAGCAGAGAGTTGGCTCTTGTGCTCCAGCTCATTTTTCACGAAGTTCCCCAAATGCTAAACAGATTTCCTACACTCTCAGTGACAAGAACCTCCTCTCTGGCCAAAATCCTGCTCTATTTTCTCATGCCAGGAATGTGTATGACCCCACAGCCATCTTCTGCAGGGGCAACCAGCAAGCATTCCAGGCTGTTTCACCCTGTGGAGCAAAAAGCCTGGAGTCCACCTCTTTTCTGGCCTTGTTTTTCCAGGAAGGGGCCTTGACTTGCTCATAAACCCAGGCAGGGGCTGTTTCCCATCACTTCTAGCAACGGGGGATTTCTCAGGGAGCCTGAGAGAAGGAAGTCAGGTCTCTGCTCCCTCTGGCAGTGGTGCCATTCTCTCATCTCTTCTCCCAAAAGGCCGTTTCTCTGGGTCTGATGCGACTTTTTACTCCAAGACAGGCCCAGCAAGGATCCATTTGCATTTCTGCCCTGCATTCCAGCAGAGTCCCTTAGGCACTGTAGCTGGAAATGATTTAGCAGGGAACTCAGCCAGCTTCCCTTTTAATCAGTCACATCCTCACAGGCACAGGGAATCCCACCCCGCTCACCTGGGGGATGGAAGGAGCCTTCCTCACTTTGACAGGATTTCTGTAAGTGATGCAATCAACAATAAGTCTAGTCTCCAGGAAAGAGGCGGTAAAGAGACTCCTTCTCTGAGGGTTAATTGTGAAATCAATATCTTCAGGAGTCCCTCCCCTTCCCTGGGAGTTTCTGCAAAGCAGATGCTTCTCAGATAACATCCAAACATCCATCCACCCTGCAGTGCTTCCTCAGCACCACTCAGACTGGGTAGGAGGGAGGAGTGGAGCTGGGCCTGGAAGAGCTGGCAGGATTTGCTGAGGATATTCAGGCAAGGAGATGGGGTAAGCCAAGGTCTGGAAGAATGAATGACCCAGGGTGGGTGAGGAAGGGAGAGTCAGGGAGCAACTGGAGGGAAACTGAGGTCTTGTTGGGGAAGAGGGAGTGATGACTAGTCAGGATCCCAACAGGAAGCAGAGGGCACACCCAAGATAGGATAATTAGAAGAGGATTTATTTGCAAAGGTGGGGGTGTAGGAGAACCATAAAGAATAGCGCACTAAACCAAGGCTCAGTAAGCCAAGGCACCGCACCTCTAGGGACAGAGAGATAATCACCAGAACAGAGAGAGCGTCGCATCAGATAGCTGCCTTAGAAGAACAGAGGCTTTGGTCAAGGACGCAGTCAGCTTGGGGCAGCCCTGCCGGGAGAAGTCCAGCTAGAGGGGAATTTACAATGAAACTGGTCAAGTTTATGCTGTAGCGTTCACAGTGGTACAGGTCCCATCCCATGTCTGGGGAGTAACCCTAGCAAGGTTCATATGTCCCATGCTTTTATAATTTTGGGGGTAAATTTTATAAAAGTAAGATATTTTTGATCCTAGTTTCTTTCTACCACACACATCCTATGTTGGGTGGCTTTGGAGGCGTCGTGGGCATTTTTAGGATCTGGTTGAGGAGAAGATGAGTTTGGGTTGGATGAGATATATTTAAGTTGCTCACAGTCACTCTGTATATATTTAATTCACCGCTAGCTGTCCTCATGTAGGAATGGCTTCCAGGAATACTCTTACCACCAACTCATCTTATGTCATGACTTAAAGGTCCAGAGAGGTCACATTGTAATAAGACTGTGTCCTTTGGTGCCCAGCATGGATGTACACAGGTAGTGAAGAGATCAGAGATTGGTGTCAGGAACCAGAAACTGATCTGTGGCCCATACTCAGACCTAAAATTTTAGGTCTAGAATTCAGTTCTCATTGTCAGAAATATAATGCAGCACATGCAACTATAAATGCACCATCCTATTTCTTTTTAAATGCAATTCCATTTGTTAGTTCTCAGATTCCTGCATTTATAGGTAGGTATAAAAAATTCCAGATCATATCAAAATTAGCAATTTATTAAGAAGAAGAAAGAAAATGCAAATAGAAGTCAGGGATCTTGGATTATTCAGTAATCTTATTGATGAAGAAGCTCCAATACTTAGGCCAGCTGATGTGAAGAACTGACTCATTGGAAAAGATCCTGATGCTGGGAAAGATTGAAGGCAGGAGGAGAAGGGGATGACAGAGGATGAGATGGTTGGATGGCATCACCGACTCAATGGACATGAGTTTGAGAAAGCTGCGGGAGTTGGTGATGGACAGGGAAGCCTGCCATGCTGCAGTCCACGGGGTTGCAAAGAGTCGAACACAACTGAGCGACTGAACTGAACTATTGATGAAGAAGAGTAAAACATATGAACTCACTAGGAAAAGATTTACTTTTCTTGCTGCTTTGATACAAAATCCTGACATCTGTGAAGATGCTCTAGAGGGGTTCCCTGGAAATGGTCTATGAACTGGATACTTACATTCAATTCTTTTAGTGTGGAGAGCTCTCAGGAGATACACTTGTAAGGAAATGTGGATGGCGGGGCTGGGAAAAGACGACAAACACGTGGTCTCAGCAGATCCTATATTCTAGCAGCTGAGGGATGCCCCAGGAGGGAATCCACACAAAACCTCACAGCATCCTCTATAAGAGATCACATAAAACTAATGGTTTGCTGCCATTATAATGGGGCCCAAAGACAAGCTGGTTTGTGTATGTGTGTGTTAAAGTCATTCAGTTGTGTCCAACTCTTTGTAACCCCATGGACTGTAGCCCACCAGGCTCCTCTGTCCATGGGATTCTCTGGGCAGGAATACTGGAGTGGGTATCCATTCTCTTCTCCAGGAGGTTTTCCTGATGCAGGGATAGAATCTGGGTCCCTTGCATTGCAGGCAGATTCTTTACCATCTGAGCCACAAGGGAAGCCCACGCTGGTTTATAAGTCTTAGCAATTCAGAGTATTAAGATTAGTTCCTGCACAAGAAAATTTGAAATGCTCTAGATCTTAATTATATGTGAAGGAAAATATAGACGAGAAAATAGAAGTCTTCCCAAATGGAACAGCAATCTCAAATTTTGACATATTACAAATAATGAGTTATAAAACTGAATTTGTTCTACATTGCTAATATAAAAATATCCAAATTCCAATCCAACCCACTAGAGGAAAGAATGGATTATATTTCCCTTCTTTTTCTAAAAAATTTTATTTACAAAGTTGTGACATAAAGAGTCAAAGAATATACTGTTGAAAACAGTTGTTTCTCTGATATTTGTAGACCAATAGAATTGCAAGCTTCAGTCTCATAAAGTCAGAATCATGCTTAGACCCAAAGGAATAAACACCCTGTCATCATACTCCCCTCACTCAGATATCCCTCTGGAGGTCCCCAGTAGGTGAACCCAACAGAAGTCAGAGGCCCTGTGGCAGGGAGCAGGGTGGAGAAGGGTGGCATATATTGAAGACACCAGCCACAGCTAAATAATATGGTTATGGTGGCCTCGATTGCCAAACTCAACTTGCATTTTACAGAAAAACGAAATCTGAGTGACATAAAACATAAACATATATGGAAGGAGTCTTTAATCTGGGGTTGTAAAACATGCCTGCCACTCACCACTCACTAGCAACCCACTAAGGCAAAGTCCTTAACCTGCAGACAGGCAGAGATGTGCGTGCTTCTTTCCTCGTCTTTGTGGCCTGGGGAGTGTGGGCTCCCAAGCAAGTCAGGAGGCAGGAGCCAGTGGGGTACACTATGAAAGCGAAGGGTGGCGCAACATCACCTTGGATATGACCCCCTAAACAGAGGCTGTGGTTACTCTTTCACTATTAGCAGCCCTTAAAGCCTGAAAGTCCAATTCATACCCCTCCTTCCCACATGCTGTAAGTGAGGCCCTCTCGTCTTGTCACTGTCTGCAGAGCCAACGCCAGCTGCACACGCAGAATCAGATGGATTGTCACCATAGGATGATAGGAGCACAAGTTTGAGGTGCAAATGCCGGAACCCAATTCCTCTGCTGGCTCTTTCTTGACCTTCCTGGGTAACTGAAGTCCTGGCCTCTTTCCCTGTTTTGTTGTGATCCCAGGAGACTCCATAATGACTCTCTCCTTTCCTGGTCCTACACCAAGTGCTCTCCTCGACTGACCCTTCCCTCGCTTCGTCCTCCATCCAGAAACAAGCACTCAGTCTGCTCTCTCCAGGCAGCAGGCTCCCCAATGCCTTTTTTTTTTTTTGGAGCATAGTTAATTAACAGTGTTGTTAGTTTCAGGTGTATGGCAAAGTGATTCAGTTTCACATATACACGTTCTATTAATTTTCAAATTCTTTTATCCATTTTTTTCTTTTATCTAACATACCTCTGCTTGAGTGTCCCCAGATACTTCAGAGGCAATATATCCAAAAGCAAACTCACTGAATCTGGACAATTCTTCCTCCGTAATATTGCTCAGATCTGTCCTTTCCTCCTCTCTCTCCCTGTCACCCCCTTACATGGGCTCCAACTACCTCTGGTCTGAACCATCGGAACCACCTGTCATAATCTGCCCACACAAAGTGCCATGGTGAAATTCTAAAACTGGACGGTGTCACTTCTCTCCTCAAAAATCTTCTGTGGCTCCCCTGGACCTTATAAACTGAGTCCATATCTTTCTACCTGGTCATCTTTATGCTGTAAACAAGCATGCATGTGACATTGCGGTTATTTTTAAACATGTAAGCATGCATTTACGGCTTGCTCCAGGCAACCTCTCCCCACTCCCCCCATTAGGCAAGGAAATTCGCTGGCTAAAGAAACGGACATTTTTGCATTGTTTTCCCTTTCTAGCTGTGTAACTCTCTACTCGTCCCTGCTTCTCCTCCTTTCCCAGGCTAGTCAAACTCACATGCCTCCTGTTCTACATTGTCCCCTGCCCAAATCGGCTCTCCACTGGGGGTCTTCTTTCCTAGCCATTCCTTCCCAACCTCTGTCAATGTATGAGTGTTTGGCACTTGTGTACACATACACACAAACACACACACATACTTTCACATACACTCTCACACACACACACATACACAAACACGGCTACTTTCTCCATGAAAGCGTTCTTGCTTCTTTCTCCTCCCCTCTTCTCTCTTCTGTAGGAAATGGCAACCCACTCCAGTATTCTTGCCTGGAAAATCGCATGGACAGAGGAGCCTGGGGGCTACAGCCCATGGGGTCACAAAGAGTCTGACCCGACTGAGCAACTAATGCTTCTCTCTCCAGGAATTAATCTCCTCTTAGAACTCCCTTAGTATTTATTCATGTGCCTCCCATGGCTTGCATCATGTTTTGTTGACCTAATTCTCTTATTGGTTTACACACTTTATCTCCTCTACCAGACAGAGAATGCCTCCAGGACTCAGCTGTGTATGAGTCATTTTTTCTCTCCAGCAGCACTGGCTTACAGTGGGCATTTATGAATGGCTTAATGGACACATCTGCCCTTCAAAGCATGAAGGTCTTTCTTCTTCTTATGGTTAAATAAATATTTAAATTATACACATGTAATTCATGATTACATTCCTATTGTAAAACACTCAAAAATATTAATAAAACTCAACTTCCTTTTGCTTATCTCTAGTCTCAGTCCCATCCTCACTTATATAGCTATGCAATGTAGATATAATTTAGTTTTGAGGGATTTTTTTTTAAATAGAGGTATACTATATATTATTTTGCAGCCTGCTTTTACTTTACAGTATGTCAAAAGTATCTTCTCATCTTTCTATAACACTAGATATATGGTAACTCATTCTAACAGCTGCAAGATTCCATAGCTTGGATGTGCCATAGCTTATTTAAACATTCCCTTTATTGATGGTCATCTGCATTATTTCCAATATTTTGCTATATACATGTCTCCTTACACAAATAAGACTTCTAGAATATAGATGAAGAATTTGTAAGTCAAAAGAAACACACTTTTAGTATTGTATTTGATTCAAGCAAAAGAAAAAGTTGGGTTAGATGTCAAATAGATTTCCTAGGAGACTGCATTTATATTCTCCAAACCCTTGCCATCGCTTGATGTTATAAATCCTTAACACTTTGGCCAATCTAATGAGAGAAAAAGAACATTGTATTATATTAATGTGCATCTCCACATTTGCCCAAAGAAGACTGAGCTCTCTTTACGGGTTTATTGACCATCTGGCTCTCTTCTTCTGAAAATGCACACATCCTTTGCCTGTTGTTGCATTGGGTAGTTTATCTTTTTCTTTCAAAATCAGGATATCTTGACAAATTCTGAACAGTAATTCTTTGTCTATTAAGAATAATAAATATGTTGTAAATATTTTCTATGTAAATATTTTCTATGAGACAAAATGTTTATCTTTTGTCTTGAGAGCGTCTAGTTTGCTATATTTCCTTTTTGAGGCAACTCTGAATTTTCCAAATATGTATCTAATTGTCACAACACTCTTTAGGAAATCCATCTATTCTTTGATGATGTGAAACACCACTTTTATCAAATAGAAAATTTTCCTATCTATGTAGACGTATTCCTGGACTTTTTACTTTTTTTTTTTAATCATTTTGTTTAAGGGATGTTTCTTACAAGCAGCGTTAAGATAGAGTTTGGGTTTTTGTTTTGTTTTCCTTTTTAGCCCAGTGCATAGATTATATTTTGTAAAGAGAGAATTCAGTTCATTCACGCTTAGTGTAACAACTATGAAACTTGATTTAATTTCTTTTGGCTTTCCTTAAGTTTGTGATGATTTTTTCTTTCTCCTTAATTTTACTAGCTTGCTCAAATTGCTTTTCCTCTCTACTCTTGTTGAAATGGGAGTTCCCCGCAACCTTTCCATCTCATTAATGGTTATCTCCCCTTTCCTTTTCTGGTGCTCAATATCAAACTCTTTTATTACTATTAGAATGAGATATTATTTCTCCCACTGAGATACTCTATCCCCCTACTATTTCTCCCACTTAGGTGCTTCTTCATTCTGCCACTTAGATATCTAGAATACTTCTACTTTCCCCATTTTCTTCCCCTTATCCCAAGAGCCTCTGGAATGCTTTCATTCTGCATGCCCTGCCCCCAACACATAGGTTTTGCTGAAATAGCACAGCACTTTTCTTTCTAGATCTTATTAGAATTATCCTTGCAGCATTTCACCTCTATTTTAAGAATCCTTTCAGCATTACACAGTTCCAGGCTCTTATCCATTTATACTGAACTACATGTGTATATTCAAATCCTGAAAGATGATGCTGTGAAAGTGCTGCACTCAATATGCCAGCAAATTTGGAAAACTCAGCAATGGCCACAGGACTGGAAAAGGTCAGTTTTCATTCCAATTCCAAAGAAAGGCAATGCCAAAGAATGCTCAAACTACCGCACAATTGCACTCATCTCACATGCTAGTAAAGTAATGCTCAAAATTCTCCAAGCCAGGCTTCAGCAATACGTGAACCATGAACTCCCTGATGTTCAAACTGGTTTTAGAAAAGGCAGAGGAACCAGAGATCAAATTGCCAACATCCGCTGGATCATCAAAAAAGCAAGAGAGTTCCAGAAAAACATCTATTTCTGCTTTATTGACTATGCCAAAGCCTTTGACTGTGTGGATCACAATAAACTGTGGAAAATTCTGAAAGAGATGGGAATACCAGACCACCTAACCTGCCTCTTGAGAAATCTGTATGCAGGTCAGGAAGCAACAGTTAGAACTGGACATGGAACAACAGACTGGTTCCAAATAGGAAAAGGAGTACATCAAGGCTGTATATTGTCATCCTGCTTATTTAACTTACATGCAGAGTACATCATGAGAAACGCTGGGCTGGAAGAAACACAAGCTGGAATTAAGATTGCTGGGAGAAATATCAAGAACCTCAGATATGCAGATGACACCACCCTTATGGCAGAAAGTGAAGAGGAACTAAAAAGCCTCTTGATGAAAGTGAAAGAGGAGAGTGAAAAAGTTGGCTTAAAGCTCAACATTCAGGAAACGAAGATCATGGCATCTGGTCCCATCACTTCATGGCAAATAGATGGGGAAACAGTGGAAACAGTGTCAGACTTTATTTTTTTGGGCTCCAAAATCACCGTAGATGGTGACTGCAGCCATGAAATTAAAAGACGCTTACTACTTTAAAGAAAAGTTATGACCAACATAGATAGTATATTCAAAAGCAAAGACATTACTTTGCCGACTAAGGTCCGTCTAGTCAAGGCTATGGTTTTTCCTGTGGTCATGTATGGATGTGAGAGTTGGACTGTGAAGAAGGCTGAGCGCCGAAGAATTGATGCTGTTGACTGTGATGTTGCAGAAAATTCTTAAGAATCCCTTGGACAAAAGGAGATCCAACCACTCCATCCTAAAGGAGATCAGTCCTGAATGTTCATTGGAAGAACTGATGTTGAAGCTGAAACTCCAGTACTTTGGCCACCTGATGCAAAGAGCTGACTCATTAGAAAAGACCCTGATGCCGGGAAAGATTGAAGGCAGGAGGAGAAGGGGACGACAGAGGATGAGATGGTTGGATGGCATCACTGACTCGATGGACATGAGTTTGAGTAAACTGGAGGAGTTGGTGATGGACAGGGAGGCCTGGCGTGCTACGATTCGTGGGGTCGCAAGGAGTCAGACATGACTGAACAACTGAACTGAACTGAACTGAAGCTCTCCTAGACCTGCCCTCAAAATCTCATATTTTCCTCCATGATTTCAATTTCTTTGTATTATTCCCTGCGGTTTGTAATATTTCTCACACATTTTTCTTTCAGGCCACAAATTGAGTCTCAAATTTGTCTTTTCCCTTAAATCATTCATTAAATGATTCCGTAAATCATTTTTGGTTAAAAAAGCATGATTTCTGTTACTGGGCAACTTCACTGGGCTCTTTCTGTTGCTGTTTTTGTTGTTGAAGTTGTCCTCTGTCTCCTCTGGTGGCTCTTTAGAAACCCATTCTGGGTATTCCTCTCCTTGTGGCCTCCATGTTCTTTTTTTTTTTTTTAATTTATTTTAATTGGAGGTTAATTACTTTACAATATTGTAGTGGTTTTTGCCCTACATTGACATGAATCAGCCATGGGTGTACATGTGTTTCCCTATCCTGAAACCCCTCCCACCTCCCTCCCTATCCCATCCCTCTGGGTCATCCCAGTGCATCAGCCCCGAGCATCCTGCATCATGCATCAAACCTGGACAGGCGATCTGTTTCACACATGGTAATATACGTGTTTCAATGTTATTCTCTCAAATCATCCCACCTCCACGCTCTTGAGTGTGTCGTTTCCTGTCTTTCCCTGATCCCTGTGGCTCAGTGGCTGAACAACTGACCAGGTAGTGTAAGAGCAGGCAGACGGGTCAGTCCCCTGTTGAGGCAGCAGGAGGAACCTCTGCTCTGGGTCTCACAGGAACACTCTCGGGTCCCCTGCCCTATTCCTCCTTAGATTTAGGGAGGGAGGTCAGGGAGTCTGGAACATGTACGGCAGGCTGGAGTCATGCTTCCTTCAGAATCTCATCCTGGGCTCTTTACAGGGAGAAAGTCCCACATCAGCCATCTAGCCTTTTCCCTCCAGATCCTTGCCTGCCAGCTGCTTCACTCAGAAGTGATGGGTGGGTAGGAGCTAACATCGTATGTCAGGAAAGGAGACACATTAAGCTTCTGTCATCCCAGAATCCCCTGTCTCTCCCTCTTTGTCTATTTTTCTGATCTTGTCTATTCCTTTGCCATAGCTGCAGAGTTTTAATTATCATGATATTAAAGTAAAATTTGCTCCATGGTAAGAAACGGCATGGACCTAACAGAAGCAGAAGATATTAAGAAGAGGTGGCAAGAATACACAGAAGAACTGTACAAAAAAGATCTTCACGACCCAGATAATCATGATGATGTGATCACTCACCTAGAACCAGACATCCTGGAATGGGAAGTCAAGTGGGCCTTAGAAAGCATCATTACAAACAAAGCTAGTGGAGGTGATGGCATTCCAGTGGAGCTATTTCAAATCCTGAAAGATGATGCTGTGAAAGTGCTGCACTCAATATGCCAGCAAATTTGGAAAACTCAGCAGTGGCCACAGGACTGGAAAAGGTCAGTTTTCATTCCAATTCCAAAGATAGGCAATGCCAAAGAATGCTCAAACTACCACACAATTGCACTCATCTCACACGCTAGTAATGCTCAAAATTCTCCAAGCCAGGCTTCAGCAATACGTGAACCGTGAACTTCCTGATGTTCAAGCTGGTTTTAGAAAAGGCAGAGGAAGCAGAGATCAAATTGCCAACATCCGCTGGATCATGGAAAAAGCAAGAGAGTTCCAGAAAAAACATCTATTTCTGCTTTATTGACTATGCCAAAGTCTTTGACTGTGTGGATCACAATAAACTGTGGAAAATTCTGAAAGAGATTGGAATACCAGACCACCTGACCTGCCTCTTGGAAACCTGTATGCAGGTCAGGAAGCAACAGTTAGAACTGGACATGGAATAACAGACTGGTCCCAAATTGGAAAAGGAGTACATCAAGGCTGTATATTGTTACCCTGTTTATTTAACTTCTATGCAGAGTACATCATGAGAAACGCTGGGCCGGAAGAAGCACAAGCTGGAATCAAGATTGCTGGGAGAAATTTCAATAACCTCAGATATGCAGATGACACCACCCTTATGGCAGAAAGTGAAGAGGAACTCAAAAGCCTCTTGATGAAAGTGAAAGAGGAGAGCGAAAAAGTTGACTTAAAGCTCAACATTCAGAAAACGAAGATCATGGCATCTGGTCCCATCACTTCATGGCAAATAGATGGGAAAACAGTGGAAACAGTGTCAGACTTTATTTTTTCGGGCTCCAAGATCACTGCAGATGGTGACTGCAGCCATGAAATTAAAAGACGCTTACTCCTTGGAAGAAAAGTTATGACCAAGCTAGATAGCATACTCAAAAGCAGAGACATTACTTTGCTAAAAAAGGTCCATCTAGTCAAGGCTATGATTTTTCCTGTGGTCGTGTATGAGAGAGTTGGACTGTAAAGAAAGCTGAGCGCTGAAGAATTGATGCTTTTGAACGGTGGTATTGGAGAAGACTCTTGAGAGTCCCTTGGACAAAAGGAGATCCAACCAGTCCATTCTGAAGGAGATCAGCCCTGGGATTATCTTTGGAAGGAATGATGCTAAAGCTGAAACTCCAGTACTTTGGCCACCTCACGTGAAGAGTTGACTCATTGGAAAAGACTCTGATGCTGGGAGGGATTGGGGGCAGGAGGAGAAGGGGACAACAGAGGATGAGATGGCTGGATGGCATCACAGACTCGATGGACGTGAATCTGAGTGAACTCCGGGAGTTGGTGATGGACAGGGAGGCCTGGCGTGCTTCAGTTCATAGGGTCTCAAAGAGTCGGACACGACTGAGTGACTGAACTGAACTGAACTGAAGGCATGTCTTCTTTTTTTCTCTTTTTCAAATTTTCCTTGGCTCTTCTTATGCATTTTGTCTTCCTGATGAATATTAGAATCAGCTTATTGTTCCTTAGAACAGCTCTTTGTTGTCTTTTTGGAAAGGATTGAGGTCAGTTTACAGATAAATATGGACAGGTTGCACATCCCTCCAAATAACATCTTCTGACACAGGAGCAAGTTAACTGTTTATTCAAGACCTCTTCTATGTTCTTTAGTAAAGTTCTATGGTATTTTAAATGTATTTTTAAGAGTAGACTTTGCGCAATTCTTTTAAAGGGTATTACTAGATGTTTTTGGTAGCTTTCATTGCTACTGTACATTGAACATGCTTAGTTTTTTATTTTCAGTTCAGTTCATTAGCTCAGTCATGTCCGACTCTTTGCAACCCCATGAACCTCAGCACACCAGGCCTCCCTGTCCATCACCAACTCCTGCAATTTACTCAAACTCATGTCCACTGAGTCAGTGATACCATCCAACCATCTCATCCTTCGTAGTCCCCTTCTCCTCCTGCCCCCAATCTTTCCCAGCATCAGGGTCTTTTCTAATGAGTCAGCTCTTTGCATCAGGTGGCCAAAGTACTGGAGTTTCAGCTTCAACATCAGTCCTTCCAATGAACATTTAGGACTGATCTCCTTTAGGATGGAGTGGTTGGATCTCCTTTTGTCCAAGGGACTCTCAAGAGTCTTCTCCAACACCACAGTTCAAAAGCATCTATCCTTCCATGCTCAGCTTTCTTTTTAGTTCAACTCTCACATCCATACGTGACCACTGTAAAGACCATAGCCTTGACTAGACGGACCTTTGTTGGCAAAGTAATGTCTCTGCTTTTTAATATAGTAAATGCCAAATGTTGAAATAGATGGAATAGTATATAAATACTCCTATGACCATCACTCACCTTAAACTTTTTTAAAAATTTTTAATTGTGGTAAAATACACATAAAATTTACCATCTTAACCACTTTAATTATACATTTAGTAGCAAGACCATTCACACTGTTCTACAACCAATCTCAAAAACTCTTTTCATCTTGCAAAACTGAAACTCTGTTTCCATTAAACAGAGTGGACAGGCAATCCACTGTCCAGAGTTGACAAGCGATTCCATCCCCTTTCTGCCTTCAGCTCTTGGTAACCACTATTCTACTTTTTTTTCCTCTGTGAATTTGAGTACCACAGGTGCCTCTTACAAGTGGAATTATACAGTATTTGTCTTTTGAAGTGAAGTGAAAGTCACTCAGTCATGTCCAAGTCTTTGTGACCCTATGTACTGTACAGTCCATGGAATTCTTCAGGCCAGAATACTGAAGTAGGTAGCCATTTCCTTTTCCAAGGGATCTGCCCAAGCCAGGAATAGAACCCATGTCTCCTGCATTGCAGGTGTATTCTTTACCAGCTGGGCCACCACTCCTTATTTCACTTAGCATAGTGTCCTCAAAGTTCTTCCATGTTGCTGCATGTGTCAGGATTGCCTTCCTCTCCAAAGCTGAATGATAGTCCATTATAAGTATATAGCACATGCTGTTTATCCATTTCCCTGCTCATGGGCAGTCGAGTTATTCCCACCTGTTGGCTCTTGTGAATGATGCCATGACCCGTCTTCAACAATGATCAACTTGGAGGCAATCCTATTTCATCCGTAATCCTACCACTCTCTCCATCCATATTCTGCTGCTGCTAAGTCGCTTCAGTCGTGCCCGACTCTGTGACCCCATAGACAGCAGCCCACCAGGCTCCCCCGTCTCTGGGATTCTCCAGGCAAGAACACTGGAGTGGGTTGCCATTTCCTTCTCCAATGCATGAAAGTGAAAAGTGAAAGGGAGTGGCTCAGTCGTGTCCAGCTCTTCGTGACCCCATGGACGGCAGCCTACCAGGCTCCTCCACCCATGGGATTTTCCAGGCAAGAGTACTGGAGTGAGTTGCCATTGCCTTTTCCACTCCATCCATATTACTTCCAAGCAAATTTGAATACAGTACTTTACAAATTGTATTTTCTATTTGGTTAAGGATCACTCCTAGGGAGAGTGATCTTTAACCAGGGAGAATTAGAGTCTGGAAATCAACACTATTTCATCCCAATTAGCTTGAATCTGCTTGACATAAAGATGAAGTGCAGATGAGGTGGGAAAGTTGTCACAGAAATGGTAGGTGAGGAAGGAGAAGGTCAGAGAGTGGCAAAGGCTCTGTGTATGTACATGAGCTTCTGCTCTCCCCTCCCTACCGTCACCTCCTTCCCCTCAAACCTCTGGTCCCCTTGTCCCAGAAGCAGGAAAGACTCCAAAGCTCACAGGCCACTGCAACCAGCCTAACTCTAGGGACCCCAGAAAAGGCTCTGCAGATCTCTGTCCATTTGCCTACAGTCAGGGCATTTTGCTTTGGCAGTGCTAGGGCTGAATTCAAGCTATGCCTTGAACTCAATGACCCTGCCTTGGGAGCCAAGGTCTATTCCTGGAGAAGAGATTAGTGGAAATTCCTCAGGAAGAAATTGGCTGCCTATGCATGCCAAGAGGCGTCACTAGATAAACTACTCAGAAACAAGAGTTCTGATGTTCATATCACTTTAAAATTACACTGAGCACCTGAGTATGGCACAATTTAAGTAAATTAATTTGGCCTCTGTTGAGCCATCCTCAAGAGCATACAGAGGCTCTCTGCTGGGACTCACCTGGGAGATGTGGTGGCCCCTCGCCTTTGTTCCCTTGGGAAATAAAAACTTGTGCTAAGGGAGCATGGTAGTAGTCATTCTGGAAGCGCCTGAATTTATGTTCCAACTGGTCTTGGAGAAAACAAACACAATCATTCTCACCCTCCTTTAAAGGTCCCTTTATTGATGGTCTGCAGTATTCTCTTTCTAATCCCATCAACATCATAAATATTTCCTTAACAATCTCTTGGACAGCTCAAACCTGGGCTAGATTTCATCCAAAGGAAATCACTGCAAGCAGAAAAACCTTTTGGCTTCTTCTCTCAAGCCAGTAGCGCTGTCTGTCCTCTCTTTTCTACTCTGCTGATATGAGATTTCTCCCCATTCTCAAGAGGAGGATTAGAAAGTTTGGGTCAACCCAGAGTTTGCTATGAACATTGTCCAACAGGAGCTGAAGCACCTGGAGCCTGTTTGTAGCTCAGTCAGTAGGCATGTGTCCTGAGCTGGTGACATGAAGCTTCTCTTGAGTGTCACAGAGCCAGTATCCTGCACTGCAGACTCAGGGCATGCCTCCACCACTTCTCCAGTGGGTTTTATCCCATCTTTCCAGTGTCTGTCTGAGAAATATGGACTGATCACTTCTACTCCCTCAGCCTCTGTTTGTTGATAAAATCAGGGGGTTGAACTGGGTGGTCCCAAAGGCCTCTTCTAGCTCTGAGTCTATGAAAAAAGTCACCTGCTCTGGAAATCAGATGGACCTCCATGGCTCTGGGCCCTAACTCCAGAGACCCTTAGAGGCCACCTGAGTCAAAGATGGAGCTGGGAGGGAAGTGGAAGCTCCAGATAGGGCTTCCCAAGGTAGAATTTGGGAGGTGCTTTGGCATGTATTGAAAAGACCCTGGAGAGCCTCGAACAGCAAATAAGTCACTCCAGCCTGGGTTAGAAAGACTTGTTCCTGATGTTGTACAGTGGGTCTTAGAGTACCACTCAGTTTAGGTAGCTGTGAACCTAAAGCCCAAAGTGGACTTGGGGCCATAACATCAAATAATCGCTCTTCTTCCTCCATTAAGGCAACTGCAAAGATTAACCAGGACCCAGAATCAAAATAGAATTCCAAGATTTAGAACTTAAAGAGGAGTCCCCCACAGGAATGTCCAGAAGAGGACAACAGAGGCTCCTCACATATTCTAAAGAGTGGTCCTCAAGCTTTAACACACATTGGAATCCCCTTTAGAGCTTGTTGAAACATAGCTTGCTGGCCCCACCCCCTAGACTCTGATTCTGTAGGTCTGGGGTGAGCATTGAGAATCTCCAAGTCTAACAAGCTCCCAGAGGATGTTGCTCCTGCAGGTCTGGGGCCATCCTTTAAGAATGACTTCATTAAGAAGACTGGGAGGAGATATCGTAAGTGACTGGTGACAAGCTCAGCTAGCAGCTCTGCCCTTTACCAGACATGGGCAAGCTCCAAGGCCCCGCCAAACCTGCTTCTTCATCTGTAGAATGGAGTGATAGTAAGTGAGGCGTGGAGAGGAGATACACGTTAATACTTCAGAATAGTTCCTAGCTCAAAGTGACTGCTCCATAAAAGCTAGCTATCTGTGCCTCGCAACATGGTGGCTGATGAATACAAAGCCTCCAGCTCGTGGAAAGTGATCACTAGTGCTTACTTTATATTTATATTATTTATTAGGCTTGTGCTCAGAACACAAGTAAAATAAACCAACTGGAGTGGCTAGAACAGTTATTTTAGCTTTCCAGACTCTGGTAGAAACAGCAAGAAAAGGAAGGGCTTTCTCCCTCCTGTAAAAATTAACATGAAAAAGCATTAACATTTTTTTTAAGTCCTTAAATAATAGGGACTTGCCAATGAAATTAAACTGACTGTGGTTTATTTGATCAAAAAAGAGTGTCAAATTTGCTTTCAGACTTCCTCCAAGAAGCTTTTTTTTCTAGAATCCCTCATTCTGAACACCTGGCCTTTAGTAGGCCCTCAAAAGCCATTTGTTGACTGTTCAATGACCCTCCACCTTTGAGTACCTATTTGCTCTCCCTTCCTAGAGTGAATAAGCTCTTTGGGGTCAAAGCACTGGCACACAGTAGGAACTCAGGAAATATTTGTGGAATGGAATGGAATCAAGTCATGTCAAATGAAGACCACCAAATTGGCAACTGGGCCCAAATCCACTTTGGGTGTGTATAATCTGGGTCACTACTTACTGTATTATTAGAGTAAAGAATTCTTTTAAACCTCATGAACTTTTTTGTGTATGAAGCCACAGTCTCCTCCTGGCACCAGAAACACATATCTTGTCTCCATGAGGTCACTGCAGGGAGACATTAACTCCAAGAGGCTCAGCAGGTTTAAATATCCCGGAGTGGGTGTGGCGTTAACGCTGCCTGGCAGACTTTCAAGCCACCCTTTTCTCCCCTCTTGTTTCAGCAACAATGGCTGTGAACAGAACTCTTTTCTCCACTGCAAGGAATAAGGAAGAGTTTACAGATAGATGGACCAGATGTCTTTTTTTCAAACCTTTTTGTTTCCTAAGTTCTCTCTGACCTGAGAACAGTAAGGCACATGCAGGCCTCCTAATCACTGCTGATCAGAGGAGGAGCTACATTTGGGAGGAGTTCCCCAGGGAGCCCTTCCTTTCCCTTGTTAGACCTTTGAGTCAAATCTAGTGGAAAATGTATTCTACTTCAATAATGAGAATAATGTCAGTTTTAGCTCAATTCAAAGGAAAAAGAAAATGCTAGAATTTTATAAATTGCAAATTTTTCTTCCATACATTTTTAAGCCTTTAATATCTGGTTTTGTGTTTTGACCACTGGTAAAATGCAGCGAATGGAACATTACCCGAAGCTTCGCAGACATCACCGCAGCCCTTTGCTACCTGGACTGATTGGAATGGTACTACTGGATGTGCTCAGAAGCCACCACCTGCTGCCTGGAAGGCAGGGAGGAGAGGTTGGCTTGACATGATGCTTAATTGCTTGCAGGTATTTCTATGTTCCGATCCATTCATAGAAAGGACACTCAGATGTGAAAAGAAACATCTCCATTTAACCAGAAGTTTTTATTCCACGTGACAATGGAGCAAGTGTGCAGCTTGGAGCCTGACAGTCCTGGGTTCTGTTAATAACCTTAGATCTTCTACTCCTAGTTGTATAACTTCAGGCAAATTACTTAACCTTTCTGAGCCTTAGTTTCTCTACCTGTAAAATGGAAAGATGACTACTTACCTAGGTTTTTTTTTTTTGTAGGAATGACCAAGATAATAACACAGCAAGTGGCTGATAGTACCCCTGACCCAAGAGAAATGGCGGTAATTATTACTCTGATTCATATACTGGTTGCTGGGTGGCTATTTTTTTGAGGTGGGGCAGGACCTGCGGGAGAGGGGTGGTGGGTGGTGACTTGGTGTGGTCCAGGTGTGGCCCTGAACCTAGCCCTGAACCTTTCAAGCCTTTCAAGCTATGGGGCTCTGTGTGGCTATACCTATTATATCCTTATTAATTCTTTATCCATGCTTTAGCCCCAGCTCCACTCTCCCCACTCACTTAGAGGAGGCAGAAGCCTGTGGTTTTCCAGCTGGCGTTCTGTATAGACACTGGCTTCTAAAGGTCTTTCCTAAGAGTGAGAGTGCTGACTCTTGGGAGGGAGGCACGGGACTTCACAGGTTTGCCGACACGTGTGTAATCATCTCTCTGAGTCTCCCCCGTGGGAGATGAGCCAGCTGGTACTACGGCTTAAGAGGTGAGCGCCCATTGAGCCTGCTGTGTGTGCCAGAACACCCTGGACTGGCACCATGGACTGGCTTCATGTGGCCAGAGGGCAGGCTTCAGCAAAACTGTTGTATTGACCTGACATGTGGGCCTGGCCCAGTGTCCACCTTGCTCTGTTCTGTGGGGACCTTGCGAGGACCTCGGTCCTGCTGGAGGTGCTGTGTGGGCAGATTTATTCAAAGATGAGGGAGAGACAGATACGAGAGCTGATCAGAGAGAGGCTGAGAGACTGAGGGTCAAAGGGACAAAGACTGAAAGGGAGGCACAGAGAGAGACAGAGGGACCCACAAAGGATAGGAGAGGGATAGAGAGAGACAGAGGGACACACAAAGGATAGAGGCTTAGAGAGAGACAGAGGGACAGACAAAGGATAGGAGAGGCGTAGAGAGAGCAAAGAAACACAGTGCGACAGGGAGAAACTCACAGACACACGCAGAGGGGTGGAGACAGATAGAACAGTAGAGAGAGAGCTACAGACAGAGAAAGAGACCCTCGGAGGGAGAGGAAGAGAAACACAGTTTCCAGGGAGATGAGGGAAGCTGGGGTTGTGGGTTAGCAGGACCAGCCAGGGCTCTTGGGGAGACTGTGTACTTTGCACCCAGGAGTCTTCATCTTGAAGTGGGTTCTTAGTTCTCAGCAGCCAGCTGAGTTCAGAGGGTATGTCATGTTCAGAGGGTACGCTGAAGTGGGCTGGGTGGACATACAGGGACAGTTGACCTTCAGCTGCGGTTTATGGTCACCAGCGCTTTACTCCACAGGCTGGGGCCACAGGCCATCTAGTTGCTCAGGGCAGATTCTCCCCATGACTCCCCATGGGACCATGACATAGACTCGGCCAGGGCTGACTGAACTGAGGGAAAGGAGTGGCCTCCTGCACCCCCGGTGTCCAGCAGTCAGGAGCCTGCACCCTGCAGCGGCTGGCCTGACCCTGGGGCCCTGGCTGCTGCTGCAGGCCTCTGCAGTTATCTCAGGAATGAGGGGAACAATCAGTCCGCTTCCTAAGCAAACCGCATCCCCTCTGGCATGCTCATGTCCAGGTAGACATAAACATTTTCCAGTCTACTGGGGAAATGGCTCCTCTAAAGCAGAGAGAATTTAGTCATTGAAGTCAGTCACTGCAAAATTTCCCCCATTTCCCAACAAAATGGGGCAACATGCTTCACCTAAGAAATCTTGGCTGATTTTAGCATGGGACTACCTGGGGTGGCCCCCAGAGGTAGAGGCTGTAGGCAGGGGAGTCACCCTCAGACACCTAAGATGCTAAGAGATCATTTTGAGGCCATTCCCGGAGCCTCTCTCTCGCTCCTTCCCAGTTCTCACTGCCTGACCTGTCCTGTGTTCCCCTAACCCCTGCCTGTTCCTCTTTGTGCTCTGAGGACCACTGAGACTACTCTTCCTCTCCCAACCTCATGGTGTTTGCCCTCCCCTATTGTACAGACTCTTTGGGGGCTTGTCTTTGTCCTTGGGACCCTATTGTGTGTGACCAACTGTCTTGCTGGCCAGACCCAATCCTCGATGGGATCATGAGGCCTTGTCCTGAGGCTCCAGAAGACATGCTACCATCTCCTTGTCAGAAAGGAAGGGAACACCCTTTGACCCTGGGTCCTCAAAGTAGAAGCTGCAATACAAACAAGTTCATCAGAGAAATCATACCTGTCTATGGACAAAGAAACTGGGCCCAGGCAAACATGCAAGATGGCTGCATCCCTGAGCCTGTCCTGAGGGCATATGAAGTAGCCAGTGTGGCCAGTTCACCAAGCTGGAGGCCTGTGTGGGACTTTGGGGTAGTGCCACAGCTGCGTCAACTGTACCCTGGGGACCCAGGGACCAGCCAGAGAGCTGGCGCAGCATGTGGTTTTGTCACCAGGCTGGCTCAGAGCCCTCGTCAATACAAGCAGTCTTACTTTCTGTTTGCATTGTACTTTAGATGGCTTTCCTGCTCACTATCAGATTGCATTCTCCCCACAATTCCTAGGAGGTAGGCAATCCCCTTTTTGCCCCACAGAGAAAAAAGTGGGGGGTGCAGACGTGCATAGCTTCTTAAAATGAATAATGTCTGTGCCATGAACCAACCTGGATCTTCAGGATTCAAAAACCAGGGCACTTTCCACTCTGGCCGCTGTTATGGTAAGCACTCTCCAGCCCTGCCAGCATTCTGTCCCCTGTCCTTTATTTTTCTCTGCAAAGGAAAAGCCAAAGTGGCAGGAGGCGGCTTGTCTGTCATCCCTCAGGGTGTTAGACAGTCCCAGGCTCACACAGAAAACTTCCAGCTTGAAGGCTTCTTTTGCAGCTGTCTGCTTCGCAGCCCTCCCTCCTCCCCATATTTTCAGGCACACTGCATGTGGACCAGAAAAAGGCACAAATGCTTGGCTGCAAAATAAACACAGGCCTCTGGCTCGAGGGTGACACAAGCGGGATGGGGGACGAGGAGATTTGTTGCACCTTGTTGCTAGTTACTGCTGAACTATGGGAAAGCTACGGCTCTGAGGTGTGCATCTCAGATCCAATCCTTTGTGGAAATCTCATTAATACTGGTGAGGGCTTCAGATGATTCTCTGGCAGTTTCTAATGACAATTTTCTTGTTTCCAATAATTCTACTTATTTCTATTTGATTTCACTAATCAGAATTTCCAAGTATTAAAGAACAGTAACAGTTGCAGAGATCTTTGTTCTTGATTTTAATAAGATTATGTCTAATGCTTTTCAGTGAAGTATTATGTTGCTACTGTCATGAGTTGCAATTGATTGTGCTGAGGAAGTACTTTTCTATTCCTAGCTCCAAAACATAAAAAAGTTTTTAACAAGTCAGGAGTGAGTGTTAAATTTTCCAGTAAAGATCTGTGTGTGTGCTTAGTCGCTCAGTTGTGTCTGACTCTCTGCAGCCCCTTGGACTATAGTCCACTAGGCACCTCTGTCCATGGGATTTCCCAGGCAAGAATACTGGAGTGGGTTGCCATGCCCTTCTCCAGAGGATCTTCCCAACCCAGGAATCAAACCCTCATCTCTTGAGTCTCCTACGTTGGCAGGCAGGTTCTTTACCGCTAGTGCCACCTGGGAAGCTCGATAAAGATTTAACAGATGCAAAATGCCTTAAGCCAAAGGATTGGATCAAGAAGAATGCCTGTTGGAGCATGTCATGGTTGGCAGAGCAACTGAAGAGATCTGACAGTCTTTGCCAAGAAGACCTGGAGAGACAGGGCTCTGCTGCTTGTCACCTGAGACGCTTGGGATGTCACTTAGCCTCTCTGAGTCAATCACCTCATCTGTAAAAGGGGATAATAATAGTCTCCACCTGCTTGATTTATAAAGCTGAAGCCAGGTGATATGTGTGAAGTACTGAGATGGCCTGTCTCCAAGATGCCCAGATAATCTCTGCCTCCTGATACTGACACCATATGTCATCTCCTCCTGTGTAGCATTAGAAGTGGTCCGTGTGACCAGCAGAATACAGTAGAGGTGTTGGTGTGTCATGTCTAAGCCAGGGTCATAAAAGAGTATTGAGGTTTCCTGCTTGGTCATTCTCCTTCAGGGTCACTTGTTCTTGAGGGAGGATCACGTGTTGCGAGAGGCCCATGGGATACGGCGGTGAAGCCTGCTGCCAACAACATGTGTGTAAGCCATGTTAGGAATAGATCTTGCAGCCCAGTCAAGCCTTCAGAGACAGCAGCTCCAGCTGTCATGTCACCGGCAACCTCAGAGACCCTGAGCCAGGACCACACAGCCAAATCACTCCCTGATGGCTAATCCTCAGAAACCATGTACACCATAAATGCTCACTGTCTTAAGCTCTGAGTTTGGCAATGTTTTGTTACACAGCAATAGAAAATTAATACAAGTTCCTAGCCTATAGTCAATGCTCAATTAAGGTTATCAGTTTCATTAGTATGAGTAGCAATGAGCATTCAAGTTACTAAAAAATAATCCAGTTGACCCTAACATTAAAAACCAATGTGAAAGTTTAGCAAAATCCTCCATTCTTCCAGAGATCTTTCTCATTAGTCAGGCCTTATTCTAACCATGTCAGGATTTCTATTATGCACACCTGGGTTCAATTATGCAAAAAATTACATGAAAATGAAAGTTATAAGAAAATTGGTTCACACTTTAGAGAAAGTAATTTTGCTGAGGAAGTCACTTTGTTGGTTTCCTCATGTGTGAATTAAAGAGGCTGGAATAGATCTATGCTATCCAAAAGAGTACCACTGGCCATGTGTGGCTATTTACATTCATATTTAATTAAATTTAAATAAAATTACTAGCCTAGTTGTACTAGCCACATTCCAAGTGCTCAATAGCCATATGAGGCTAGTAGCCTCTAGATAGGGTCCAGAAGGTGATGTGCAGCAGAGCAGTGCGCAACCCATGCAACTGTTCATGGAGGCGTTGATGCTGATCTAGGTAAGCTATATACTGTAAGCTACCAGGAAAAGCAGAATCAAAGAGGTGGGGGAGAAGTCAGGAACTGATGCTTAAGCTGGCTGAGGTCCAAGTGACTCTTGCCAGCCAATAACCAGGAAACCAGCCCAGGAGTCAGGAAACAAGAATAGGAACAGGACAAAGAATGGTACATTACATGGACAATGGACAAAGGTTTGGCTGGAAGTATTGAGGGCTGCTTCTTAGGAGGTTTGATTTCCTGGTGCAGGAACACGTGAGTAAAGGGATAAAAGGGAATTTTTTAATTTGTTTTGTGGCGGGATGTCATTTTTTTCTTTTCTTCCTACCTACAAATCTATATGGCATATATAGATTTGAGAGAGAGAACCAGAACTAACAGTGGAAGTTACAGGGGTCAAATTGCAGCAGAACAAAGAGAGGAGACTGTTAACACAGCCAGGGCTCACTCACAGTGAGAGGGGCCATCTGGGGCTGGAGAGCTCTAAGTCATTTCAAATGCTCAGAGAAAGGCTGGGTGGCCTCTGTTAGGGAGGGTGTGTGTATGGGGAGTAGGGAGTGGGAAGTGATTTCTGCTGACTAGGGACTCTGAGGAGCTTCCAACTCTTACAGTGTATGAAGTGTCAAGTGCTGTATTTGCCAAGTACACTGGGATAGTCGGGGGTCTGTTTAACAGTTTGAGGACAGGGTTTGATCTGGAAGGTGTTTAGAGCATGTGTATGGATACTTTTTGTTCTTTGGTAAGTTTAAGCAAAGATTTCCTTCTGCCCTTCCTCAGATCTCCAGCCTCATTGGGAAGCAAATGAGCCAGGAGTTCAGTGCAGTGAACTGGGAGGCTGAAAGTCACCTCCATGCTGGCACCTGGCCCACAGCATCAGGCTAGAAGTGTTTTCAGGTCCCACAATGGGAGGTAAGGCTGGAGAGCATTAGCTAGAGAAGCTGTTTGGCCACATCCCCGTCAGAGCCACAAGCCCATAAAACACATTTGTGTGGGTTAGCAAAAGGCACTCCCCGCTCCAGGAGGACACATCACCCACAGTCTTTTGATCTGACAAGGGAAGAGTTATCTCTTGTGCTGTGGTTAACATGCACCACTGTACCCTGATCCCTATCCTCTCCCTTCTTTAAGCTGCGTCTCCTGTGTGCTATGAGCTCAGGACTGGATGTAGTAGAGTACTAGATCAATCAGTGAGGATGAGTGGGAAACGCAAGGAATAGTTCCATGTCAGAAATCAGCCATCTGGAAGACAAAGCCACATGAAGCCGAAGTCTAATATTAAGACTGATGCTGTCTCTCTGGTCCTTTTTCAGAGCTGTAGAGCACAGGGGAGGCCTCAGACAGAGGGAGACTTTTCAGGAACAGGTCTCCAGATGCCTTCTTCCTTCTTGTGTTCATTAAATGTACTTACTCTTTTATTTGCACTTAAAGACTTATGTGTTAGTTTTTGATTTAGGTATATGTATAATCTATGCCTTCAATATCTGTCCATAATTTCATTCTCTGTCTTGAATTCCAAGCTCCTAGAAAGTGCAGACTCTGCACTACATGAGTAATACTGCTTTGTAAAATGCTTGGCATGTTGCCACCTGGTACTTTGAGGTGTTAACAATGGTAATAAAGTTCAAATCCTGTACTCTGGCATTCCAGAATTTCTTTCATCTGATCTTCCCCTGATCTACTCCCCTCCCCACCCTCATTGTTTGGTTTCAGTATCCAATACAACAGCCAAACTGGCCTATATTCCTTGGGCATCCCATCTCCAGGTCTCATCCCAAGCTATTTCCTTCATCTGCATACCCCTGTCCCCCTTCTTCTATTCCCGAGTGTCCAAATCCAGCCCATCTCTGGAAGGTCAACTCTAATACTGATCCTTATGATATCATCCCTGATTCCTTATGCAGGCGTGATTTTGCATCATTGCTCACCCGTGATACTTCATGTCAACTTTTTCTGGATCTGATTACATACTACCATGTATTATTGCTCTCTGCACTAATGACTGCTTCCCCTTGAGAATCTCGGATCCTTGAGGGCAGAGGCTGTATCTTATCCATCATCCCCACCACAGGGCTAACTCTAGGGCTGGCCACCAGTGTTCATCTCTGTGACCTGGACAAATCCGGTCCCTACTCTGAAACTTGACTTACTCTTCAGTACGCAAATTGGAGGAGATGATCTCTAGGGAGCATGTTATTCTGAGACTCTTAGTCCATAGGGCTCACTGAATGACGAGAAGGTTGTGAAGAGGGCTGCCCCCATCCTCACCCGCGACAGAAGAAGGAGAGCTTTGAAGACTTGTTTACAGAGGCCTAAAGTTTCCTGGATTGCCAAGAAGTTGGAAATTCAAACTGGTTAGTCGCTTGTATCAGATTTCCCTCTTCCTATGAATGGGAATGACATTAAGTGACTCAGAGAGGAGTCAGCACAAAGATGAAATCTCTGTTCTTTGAAGTTGGTGCTGGGGCCTCTCCTGCAGCTCCTATTCGTTCCTTCAAGAAGCAAAGGGTATCAAGAGTCCATGATATTCCCCATGTGGCGGCTGGAGGTGCTGTGCTCACGGAAATCCAGCCTCGCCCATGGTGACAACCAGGCTATACATGTGGTATCAGGGCCCCTTTTCAAAGGACCTGCCTGCAACAGCCCTGGAGACCCTGAACCAACACCTATTTTTGGCAATAATTATCCAGCCTTTCGTAACGGCCTGAGTACATGAGCAGATCTTTTAAAAATAGGCCAATATTGTCTCCCCAGATTCCTGGTGGTGACTCAGCACAGTAGTGTACAGTAGCTGTGATTCACAGAGCGTGTAGGCACCAAAGGCCTGTGAGTGAGTCGTGGCAGCTGTTCAACTTCCCTGCTAGAATCCATAGGGTCACAGCCATGGAGAGGACGTACACACACCTCACAGCCCCAGTCACCCGGAATGCCACTGTCACCACTAAGACATGAGCTTCTCTGCCTTATAGACGTGGCCAACCACCCAGGCCAAGAGCATTTGGCAGCACAGCTCCAGGGCTGGGACAGAGTAGGGAAGGAGACATGCTGGGACTCAGCCAAATGGGGGCAGACGTCTACCTAGGGCTTGAGGGGAACGAGAAGGGTGTCCACAGGAGGAAGTAGGAGGCCACAGGGAATGTCCGCTGACAGAGCTCAGCCAGGAGTCAGGGCTTTGGGCCCAGCTGTGCTGCTGACTCACTGCGGGCTCTTAATCTCCTGCGGAGGGCAGGCCCAGCTCCTAGAAGCCTAGAGGGCTTAGTGGTGTTTGTGCAGCTACAGAAATGGGGCCTGTGGGCTGGCATGTAGCCCTGCCTGGCCATACGGATGAGGGCAGGGGAGCAGGCTGGGGCGGGAGAGAGCAGTGAGAGGGAGGGTGAAGTGTTTGGAAAGAGAGGGGAGAGCCTGCACTAGCCCGTGACAGGAGTGTTTACAGAGGGACTGACAGGGGGACAAAATGTGGGGTGGCGTGGCAGTGGGGGAAAGTTGGGTAAACATACACCCAGGTTTAGGTAGAGGTGGGTTATGCATTTTTCAGTTTTCATAGCTGAGTCAAAGACTTTAAGCTTCTCAATAAAATATATTAGTCCTGCTCAGAGGTTTAAAGATCCTGATATGTTAAGGACATTAACTGAAATTCAAGACCCACTTCAGAGCTTTTGTTTCTTTCCTTCTGGCCCCTCTACCCCACCCCATCGAGGGCCTTAGTATTCACTTAATTTTCTTCTCTGTCTCTTTGTGAAAACATAAGATGGAAAGGAAAACGCCCCCACCTCTTCAGATGTTCCAACAATGCTGACAGGAGACCCAGAAAGAGGCCCATGTCTTCCAATGCGCATGCTCAGTCGCTCAGTCATGTCCACTCTTTGTGACCCTATGGACTGTAGCCCACCAAGCTCCTGTCCATGGGATTCTCCAGGCAAGAATACTGGAGTGGGTAGCCATTCCCTTCTCCAAGGGATCTTTCCAACCTAGGGATCAAACTCACAAGAGATCCAATTTCTTGCATTTTCTGCTTTGGCAGGCAGATTCTCTGCCACTGCACCACCTAGGAAACCCATGACTCCCAAGACTCTAAGTGAAATGCTGAATCTTGGCACAAAAATGTAGAGATAATGTTGTTTTGAAATATTTTTAGAAGTGTTTCTATAACCTGTACATCTTGCTGCTCTGGAGCCTCCCAGTCCCTAAAGCAGGGAGTGTCGATGCCTCAGGGAAGGGCAGTCTCTGCCTTAGTTGAGGATTCACTGTCAAATCAGATTTTCCTGAGTCCCAGGAATGATAATAGGCTTGAAAGTCAAGTGCTAGGGAGAGGATTTTCTAAAGGCCTGGAGGATCTGGTCATGGAATTTGATTTGTCCCTCCAAGGAGGAAACAGGAAAGAGGGGGAGGCAGCCCATCCTTCTATTTCTAACAGATCTTAGGAAAAAGGTGACAGAGGGTTTCAGATAGCTTTGTGTCTCCATCTCCTCACCCCAGGTTCCAGTCTTGGGGGAGACATGTTTGCTAAGTTGAGGAGAACACTTTGTCTTCTTTTTAGCTGGCAGGGACAACCGCACGCATTCCCTGCACCAACATCGGGTATCTGGCCACATAAAAAGAGATGAGCACAGCATGGGAATCTCTCTGGCTCCTAGAGGCTGACAGAAACTTTGCTGAAAGTCTGACTGGGGAGCAGGCATGGGGGTGCTTGGCACTGTAGCCAAGATCAGACTACCTTTGTAAGTCTGCCTGGAAGTCCAGCAAGGCCTGGTAGGATCCAAAGTCCTGAAGGAGTCGGGTATCACAGAGACAACTGAGCCCTGGCCAGACTGAAGCAGACATCAGCAGAACATCCATCCCTTCCTTACCTGTGCTCATGTGAGCCCTCAGATCAGCAACTCTGAACCATGGCCGCTCAACAGACTCAGCTCCAATGAGTGAGTCCAGGGTCCGCACCCAAAAGTTCTGATTTAATTTAGTTTGTGGTGAAGCATTGGTGTTTTTTGTTTTAAAAGCAGCCTGGAAAGCTTTTGCACAGCACAGGAAACCATAAACAAAATGAAAAGACAACCTACAGAATGGGAGAAAATATTTGCAAATAATGAGACTGACAAGGCATTAATTTCCAAAATATGGAAACAATACATACAGCTCAATATTGAAAAACAAAAACAACCCCATCAAACAATAGGTAGAAGACCTAAATAGACATTTCTCCAAAGAAGACATACAAATGGCCAACAGGCACATGA
Organism: Capra hircus; assembly: GCF_001704415.2. Classification (NCBI taxonomy): domain Eukaryota; kingdom Metazoa; phylum Chordata; class Mammalia; order Artiodactyla; family Bovidae; genus Capra; species Capra hircus. The sequence goes on from NC_030808.1 coordinate 71,581,705, forward strand.
AAAAATGTTCAACATTGCTAATTATTAGAGAAATGCAAATCAAAACTGCAATGAGATATCACCTCACTGTGGTCAGAATGGCCATCATCAAAAAGTCTACAAATATTGAATTCTGAAGAGGGTATGGAAAAAAGGGAACCCTCCTATACTATTGCTGTAAATTTGTGTGGCTACTGTGAAGAACAGTGTACAGGTATCTTAAAAAACTAAAAATAGAGTTACTCTATGATCAAGCAGTCTCACTACTGGGCATATTTCCAGAGGAAACTAATTTGAAAAGATGCACCCAGCTCAGTGTTCATAGCATCACTATTTACAATAGCCAAGACATGGAAGCAAACTAAAAGTCCATAAACAGATGAATGGATAAATAAGTTGTAATACACACACACAGGCACACACACACACATATAAATATATACACACACATACACATGTATATATATCATAAAAAGAATGAAACAGTGCCATTTGGAGCAACATGGATGGATCGAGAGATTATTATATTAAGTGAAGTAAGACAAAGACAAATATATGATATTGCTTACATGTGGAATCTGGTGGGGGGGATAAAAATAAACTTCTTTACAAAACAGAAATAGACTCATAGCATAGAAAATAAACTATGGTTACTAAAGGGGGAAATGGCAGGGAAGGATAAATTAGGAGTTTGGAATTATATACATACTACTAGATGTAAAACAGATAAACAACAAGGATCTACTATATAGCATGGGAAACTATACTCAATACTCAGTGCTTTGTAATAATCTATAAGGGAAAAGAATCTTTAAAAGAAAAAATATATATATATATGGGTGTGTGTTGTTATTATTGTTCAGTCACTAAGTCATGTCTGACTCTTCACAGCCCCAAGGACTGTAGCCTGCCAGGCTCCTCCTCCATGGGATTTCCCAAGCAAAAATACTGGAGTGGGTTGCTAGTTCCTTCTCCAGGGGATCTTCCCAACCCAGGGATTGAACCTGCTCTTTTGCATTGGCAGGAGGATTCTTTATCACTGAGCCACCAGGTAAGACCATATGTGTATGTGTGTGTGTGTGTGTGTGTGTGCATGCGCGTGCACGAGTGCACATATGTGTGCGTATACATGCATGTGTGTGTGTGCGTATACATGCATGTGTGTGTGTATGTATATGAAACTGACTCACTGTGCTATACCTGAAACTAACACATTGTAAATCAACTATACTCTAATAAAAACAAAAGCATCCTGGGCTTGTGACCAGGGAAGTGAACTGTTTCCTTCAGGGTTAGAAATATCCTCCACACCTAGGTTAGGAGTAGGGTGAGGCAAGTGAAGCACCAAGGATGTACAGTTTAAAGAGATGCTCATTGTCAAGGCCACGTAAGGGCAGGGTAGGCGCCTGAGAGTACCTCCTTCCATGTGTTTCCCAGGTGCTACCCTACCACATCTAGACCTGCTCCACCTCCTGTCCAGGTAAGCTCCTTCCCTAGTCCGATTTGAAGAGGTTATCCAGGCCATAAGTCTCTCCCCTTCAGAAGGCACAGGACAATTGCAGATGAAAATGTCATGGGGCCAAGAGACCTCTGGGGAATGGGCTGGGGAAGACAGTGGGCAGAAAACCAAAGAATGAACAGACTAAATCATTACCTAAAGGCCTTGCCAGTTTCTGGGATGAGAATGACCCGACATGACCACTGGCTGCAAGATACAGCTTAGTCATTTCCACCAGGCCTCTGAAGCCAGGACATTTTGGTTTAACTCACTATGGGGGAGGGTGGACAAGACCAGGATTCTTCAGAAAGGGATTCAAGTTGCACAAACCAAAGTATGTTCATGTTCTGTTCCAGTCACAGAGACAAAGTGGGTGTGCCTGCCTCCAGCAGTGTGTGGGAGAGTTCCAGGGAACCTGCCTGGCTCTTGGTTGCTCATCATTTGTCTCACCCAGAAATCCGTCCCCGTGGCAATGAATCAGAAATCGGCACCATGGAAGGCAGACTTCTGAGGAGCATTTGGAACTAATTAGTTGGTTAGTGTGAGCTCAGGGCTCTAGTGAATGGCCCAGTACTGTGTGAAACCTCGGGCTTTACACCCTGGGACAAATGCCTTCTTTGTCAGTAATAAGTGACCTTTGTTTCCCTCTGCCCTGCCCCCTCCACCTCCCTGCCTCATCCTGGCCTCAGCCCAGATCCCGGGTGACCCAGAAGGAAACCTGACCTGGCCTTGACGATGGAGTTAGGCACCCTGAGCCTCCGTACGGGGGGATGGGTGTCATTCTGTGTTTTAACTCGAAGCTGTTCTTACAGTGGGTAGGGACAAGGGCCCTGGGCTTTAGGAGCAGAGCTGTGTTCTGACCCATGCTCAGTTATGTCCTTTTTCTCAGTTTTGACAGTAGGGGAGAGATGTCAAAGTCAGCAGAGGCAGAGTAAGGAAGCCAGAGACTGACCCCTCCATCACACGGCTGACTCCTAATTGCCCCCCAGGGCCCCTACAGCAGTCTCTGGTCCCAGGTCACTAACCTTCAATCCTGAACCAGTTTCCTTTAGAATGAGAGTTTGAAGTCTGACTTCCTTCTGATCTGCAGGCTCGGCCAGATCTGCCAGCAGAGGGGATCTGCCTGCCTTCAGGACTCTGGAGATGGTTAACATGTGAGGAGCCATTGAGGCTTCCTAATGAACTAGGCCACGTCTTTCTTTCTCAATCTTGGTTTCTGCTGAGAGAAGCAGCATCAATGACCCATAAAACTTGAGAGCTTTTCCCTTTGCGAGGATCTATTAATCTCTTCCGATCGCCAGCAGCTAACCCATCTGCAAGACACCTGGGCTTGATTTAATTAATGTGCAAAGCAAAAGATCATGAGGCAGGTAAAAATGTGTAATTGGCAATAGTATCTTAAGATTTTCTTTGTTGGTTCCCCACTCCTCCTCCTTCCAGGCAGTGGGAGGGCATGAGAAGGAGCCAAAGGCAAATAGAGTTTAATTCCATCTTGAGTAATTACTCCGGAAAGTCCTCTAAAAAATTGCTGGCTGTTTAATTCAGCAATTTGAACTCTCATTTGGGAACATCATCAAACTGTAAATGCTTTGATCTTTTTTATGCTTCTGTACATAAGGAAAACCAAGTACACCTAATTCCTATGCCATGTTGTCATAAGCATTAGAAACTCTTGGCACATGGCCACGGGTAGGATGCTAGAGAGGGGCTGGCTTTGTCGGAGAAGGAAATAGCTGGTTGCCTTGAAGTGAACATCACAAGAGAAGCCAAGAGGCTGGCGCTCTGTGAGGCCAGTGGCTCACGAGATGACACTGGACAGGACGTGCCCCCTCCTGACCGCCACTTTCTAGTCTTAAAATAAGTGACAATGTCAGATGACTTCTAAATTTCGAAGTCCCCCCTCCCCCAGCCACCTAAGCTCTGCCGTTCTTTGTTTCTAGGAAACACATTCGTTTCTCACACCACAAACCCAGAGGTGAGGAAGGTAAAGCAAGGGCAACTAGGTCCAGAAACTTGCTCTGCAGGCTTGATTATCAAAACGTTTAAGGAAAAGATAACCAGCTGTGGATTATGAGATTTCTTTGAACAGTGAAACACCTCGGATGTGGTGCAGAGCCTGTAGCCGCAGAAGAGAAAAAAAATTAACTGGCCTCTGGGAGGGTTTGTGGGGTGCCTGTGACCTCAGCCTTAATCAGCATCTCATGCTTTCCTGCCTACAACACTAGAAAACCACGTGGGTTTTAGGCGATTACTCAAACCAATGCCATTGCCTCCCATGTTATTGCATGCTCTTCTTTTATGAAGGAAGGAAAGCAGAACTGGGGCAACAGGGGCAGAGATGTATTCATTCATACCTTCACTCAGGCATTTATTCAACAGATCCTGCTAAGTCACTTCAGCCGTGTCCAACTCTGTGCGACCCCACAGATGGCAGTCCACCAGGCTCCCCCGTCCCTGGGATTGTCCAGGCAAGAACACTGGAGTGGGTTGCCATTTCCCTCTCCTAATCCCCTGTAATACATGAGACCCTAGGAGGAAGTAGGGAATGGATGAAGCCAATTCAGAGGCTGTCAATGATTCTTTGAGCACCTACGTTCATATTCTTGGCAATTTCAGATTATGTAGTAGATCTGTAACAAGAGGAAGTCATTCACAAGGAGACTTATCTTCTACTTCTTAATGAGCCTGGATGGTCACAAGTCCTTAACTAAGAATGCCTACCTCTGTCTGGAAGGCTATAGTTAGCTATGCTAACCGTTATATCACCAGTGCTTCTCCCAACTCTGTCTGTCAAGTTCCTATTCCTCCTTCAAGGCCTGATTCCATGCCATCACCCCTGGAAAGCCTCTCCTGGTGCCCCTAGGCAGATGTGATCTCTGTTTCCGATGATCCATGGCGTTTGGCTGGTCCCACTCAGTCAGTTATCTTGTACCCAAACTTGCACTATTTTTGATTCTGCATGTGTCTTATTCTCCTTTAGACTGGTAGCTCCTCAAGGGCAGGGACTTCTGAGACGCAGGAAGGACAGACTTTGTTGAAGTGGTAAATATTCTGATTGTGAGATTTTATTAGAGTCTTGTAAATCTTACCATCTAGGGAAACTGAGTAACAGGCACACCAGATCTCTCTGTCTCATAACAGCATGTATTCATGCATGCTCAGTCGCTCCAGTCATGTCTGACTCTATGGGCTGTAGCCCGAGGGTAGGCTCCTTTGTCCATGGGATTCTCCAGGCAAGAATACGGGGGTGGGTTACCATGCTTTCCTCCAGGGGATCTTCCCGACCCAGGATTGAACTAGCATCTCCCGTGTCTCCTGCATTGGTAGGCAGATTCTTTACAACTAGTGCCTCCTGGGAAGCCCTATAACAGCATATGTATCTACACTTATGTCCAAATAAAAATTGTAATTAAAAATAAAGCACACAGAATCAGAAGATCTCAAAGATGGAAGAAACTCAAGAGGTCCCCTAGCCCTGCCTTTACCCAAGAAAAGAATTCCTGCCACAGCAGCCCACATACAGATCTATCAGCCTCTCAAACTGCAGCAATGGAGAATTCACTATTTCATGGAGAAGAGCATTCCATTTTCAGACAATTCCAGAGCTATTCTGAAACTAACAGGCCAGGCTATATCTTCCCCTTGGAGCTCACACAGAAGAAGCTGCTTTCTTATCCCCATGACAACCCTCCAGGGATGTGAAGCTGGTCGTTATGTTCACCCGAGCCTCCTCTAGGCTGCAGGGTTTCTGTTCCCTTAGCTTACCTCCATGTTTTGAATTCTCATACCACTCTGGAACCTTTTCTCTGACTGCACCTCATATGTTAACTCTGATCTGAAACAGGGTTAACAGCCTCCTTTGTTCTGGGTATCCCATTGGCTCCAAAGCAGTTAAAGACTACATGAGCATCCCTATGCTAACTGCATGCCATTGGCTCATATTAAATGTAGAGTCCACAATAACCCCTTAATTTTTCTGTTACACCAGCTACAGTCATACTCCCTATCACCAACACTGGCAATTTGGTTTTGACTCAAAAGTAGAACTTTGCATTTCTCTATACCTGGTTGCTGTTCAGTTGACAACTTGAAGGGGGTCTGAGTCTTGGGTGGGATGTGGATGACTGAGAGCAAGAGGATGTGTGCACTTGACACACTGCCACAGGTTGGTCTGCTTGCCGCAGCAGTGTGCCCAGAGATGTCTGAGTACTTCCAGCGTTGGCAATCTGGGGTACTGCTCATTATTGTTGGATGGCAAGATAGGTTTATTTTTATAACAAGTATTTACTGCAGAACAGCCTAGCAGAACCTCCTGGGTTTCACAACTCTTCCGGCTCTGTTACACATGAGGAGTGAAGCCAGCCATCCTCATTCCCCATCCCCATAGAGACACCAACTGGGAACCAGAACATCGAGTGAAGGCTCAGTGTCAAGCATCTGTGCCTGCAGCTCGGGGAGACAGGGAGGACGCCTCTGTGGGGCATTAGAGGGCAGAGCCATCTCATCCCTAACAAAACGAGAAGAGAAGGCAAGGCTTCCAGGCTCTTTAGTGCAAGGTGGGACAGAGCACCTGCTTATGTAAATTCAGCGAGGTCCAATTCTTCTGGGGAGATACAAAAGCAGTCTAGAGCCCAGTGCCCCAAAGCATCAGTTTATCCTGCATTCTCTTCCTTCACCTGTCTTGGCGTCAAGCATTGTTACAGTGGCCACTGAGAAGCCAGGGGAAACAAGTCCCCATCTCTCCCCCTGTTCAGACACCTTCAGCGGCTCCTGCTATCCTGGATTCCGTCTCTGTTGCTTTCCTCACTCAACCAACACGTCTTCTTCAAGTGTCCTTCCTCTCCATCTATTGTCAGATAGATGGGTCGCCACTGACATGCACACTTACGTGAGGACTTCCTTAGTTCCTCCAAGGATTGTAATCTCACTCTGCTCTGCCCTTTTCTCTTCTCAGTGTCCAGGAGGACACAGTCCTGGCAGGGTTCACAGAAGAGCTGCTGTGCTTGATAGACTGTGCCAGACTGACCTTAGATGGGCCCTGTCTTGTCTTGTTTCCATCTAGTCTGTGCCTGTGGCAAAGACTGCTTCTTGTCCCCCAATACCCACTCTTCCCTTCTTCCATGGCAGTAGACATTTTAGCAGAGCACATGGTCACCCAGAATAAAGACAACAATCCTCATTCTTCTTTGTAGCTAGTCATTGCCGTGTGACCAAGTTCTGGTCAATGAGATGGGAATCCAAAGGTTGAGCAATCTCTCAACCTTTAAAGAGAAGGATTCTCTCCACTCCCGCCCAACACACACACCATGGCTCCATCACCCTTTCCCTTAGTTGGAATGTGAAAGTGGTGGTGAGTCATATTGAACCATGCAAATGAGGACAACAAATGAGAGATGACGGATGGAGAAAGAAAAGAAGCCTGCACCTCTGATGATTCCCTGAGCAGAACCATTTTACTAGCTCAGACTTTACTTGAGAAATACACTTCTGTCTTGTTTAAACCATGGTTGCTCTGGGTCTCTGTCCCATGCTGCTAAACCTGACTCCTAACTAATGCTTCCCAGATGGATCAGTGGTAGAGAATTCACCTGCCAATGCAGGAAATGCAAGAGACGTGGGTTCAATCCCTGGGTCGGGAGGATCCCCTGGAGAAGGAGATGGCTACTCACTCCAGTATTCTTACCTGGAAATCCTGTGGACAGAGGAGCCGGGTGGGTTACAGTCCAGGGGGTCGCAAAGAGCCAGACATGACTGAGTGACTGAGCAGACATAGTGTCCCACTCCACTTAACTCTTGGCTTCCTGTTCTGCTTCTGCCCTCTCGCTGCCTGTTTGACTCCCTGCCAGCTTTTGGCTTGTCCCTCCCCACTTGGCCCAACCTGACCTCTCAAGGTAGCTTTGGATCCTTTCTCTGGCATCTGTCCTGACAGGCAACATGGGGGAAAGTATGGTTGGGGCCAAGCTGGAGTTTTTAGATTCGGTTTGCTCTCTGGTTCTAGCCTCAGCTATGTGGGTGTCAGGCACAGGCACTTAGGGCCTCCTGAGCCCCTACCTTTTCCACTCGCCTTTGATTTGAGTCCTTGCCTTATTCCCCTGGTCAGTGGGATGGGAGTACAAAGCTTGAGCAATCTCTCAACCTTTAAGGAGAAGGATCCTCGCCACCCCCACCCCCCCCACCCCCCGCCCATGGCTCCATTTCCCTTTCCATTGGTTGGAATGTGAAACGCGGTAGTGAATCATGTTGGACCAGACTGTGAGTTCCCCAAGGGCAGGCATTGGACCTGCCTCCTCTTGAAAGATCCCCTAATAACTTGTCCTTAGCAGGCCCACACCAATGTGTGGATTCTCATCATAGGATTCCTAGAGCAGCACACTGAGCCCTGGACGGTGCAGACAGCTGTATGCTTGTTACTAGCTTTGCCCAGTTATTGAAGCCTTCCCAGCTGGAAGAGACAAGGATCAATAAATCCATTCACCAACTGCTTCTCAGTTGGGGTTCTTCCCAGAAGTTCTCCTCTCCACATGATGAAAGAGAGGGTTCAGCCTGACTCTACCCCCCCACCCCCCCGTACTTCGTCCTCCTGAGACAAGCTATGCTCCCTGACTGTTGACCTTAAGTGTTAAGCCACAAACCCAGAGCAGGCTAAATTTTAGTCACTGAATTGAGAAGAAAGGATTGGTCTGTACTGTACTTCCCATAATACCTAAAAATAACTTCTTCCCACAGGCCTGAGTGGGGAAAATGACTGGGAAATACAGTAGAACACCTTAATTAAGTAGCTGACAACACCTTCTGTACCAGACTTTCCAGGGTTGAGGGAGCTGGAAGACACAGTCCTGTGTGCCAAGAGCACTGAGTCCCTGAGGGTTAGAGCAAACCCGGGGGAAAGGAGGCATGCTGCTTTGCCATGCTTGCTCCCAGTGACTGCATGGAGAAGGTTCTGTGGGGAAGCTGGACACCGCTGGTTGTAGAAGACAGAGCTCCAGCTGAGGAATGAGAAAACTGTCCTAGGTACCAGCTCTGCCACTTCCTGCTTCCCCCAGTGACTGATCCTGAACCAGTCCCCGAAGCTTTCTGGACTCACATCCCCTGTTGGGAAGAGTGGACAAGATGCTCTCCAAATCCCTCCCTGCCACTGCGTCCTAGGAATTGGTTGTTCTGCTGGTCATCTGCTTCATATTAATAGCTTCCTTCAGCTCCGGTCTGCCTCCACGCCACCTGGCCACCCACACACACTCACGGCTTTGCTCACCCCTCCCTGCTGTCTGCTCCTTGCGACACTGGACTAAAGAAACAATCCAAGTTTTCCATAAACACAGACTCCTGTGAGCACCAAACAGAGAGGGCCTAGGCGGGGAGGCAGTGCACCCAACTCCTTGGGTGACTCAGGTGTTTAGTTACTGACTGCCTGCTCTGCCACAGCCAGGGGCAGAAAGGAGGCAGGAAGGGGCACCTTGGAGCCATTCTTACGTGTCAGTGATTTCTCTAGGGCTCTGGCTTAGTTTTATTTTTACTTTTCCAGCCAGTTCCAAAGTCTTGCCACACTGCTCATCACCTCATTTGCTCATCAATATGTACCTTCTTTCAAGTCTCTCTTTTTCCCTAACCATAAGCTACAACTGGCTCCCAAAGGTTTTGTTCTAGTTCAGTCACCAAGCCATGTTTGACTCTTTGCGACCCCATGGACTGCAGCACACCAGGCTCTCCTGGACACCACTATCCCTCAGAATTTGCTCAGATTCATGTCCACTGAATCAGTGATGCTATCTAACCATCTTATCCTCTGCTCATACCCCTGTTCTTCTCCTGCCTTCAATCTTTCCCAACATCAGGGTCTTTTCCAATAAGTCAGCTCTTCACTTCAGGTGGCCAAAGTATTGGAGCTTCAGCTTTGGCATCAGTCCATCCAATGAATATTCAGGGCTGATTTCCTTTAGGATTGACTGGTTTGATCCATGCTGTCCAAAGGACTCTCAAGAGTCTTCTCCAGCATCACAATGCAAAAGAATCAGTTCTTTGGTGCTTGGCCTTCTTTATGGTCCAACTCTCACACCCATACACGACTACAGGAAAAACCATAGCCTTGACTATATGGACCTTTGTCATCAAAGTGATGTCTGCTTTTTAATACATTGTCTAGCTTTCCTTCCAAGGAGCAAGTGTCTTTTTAATTTCATGGCTGCAGTCCCCATCCACAGTGATTTTACAGCCCAAGAAAATAAAATCTGTCACTGCTACCACTTTTCCCCCTTCTATTTGCCATGAAGTGATGGGACCAGATGCCATGATTTTAGCTTTTTGAATGTTGATTTTGAGCCAACTTTTTCCCTCTCCTCTTTCACCTTTGTCAAGCGGCTCTTTAGTTCCTCTTCACTCTCTAGTGTACCAAAACAGTTGTATTTGGGTCTTGCTCATTGTCTCGCAGCACACTTTCCCAAAAACTATGTTCTACTGCAACAGCTTGGCCTTATTCAATTAAATTTCCGTTCTCCCATGCAGCAGGTGACAAAAATAATGGATAGCTATTTGTGGCCATAAATTAATGGCCACAATAGTTTATAGTTCCTCTCCTTAATAGGGGAGGCAATTTCCCTACTCTCTCTTTTTTTTTATTGTGGTAAGATACATATAAACATAAACCTTACTGTTTCAACAGGTTTAAAATGTACAATTCTGTGGTATTAATTACATTCACATTGTTGTGCGATCTGTACCACCATCCATCTCCAAGACTTCCTCATCCTCAACTGAAGCGTGACACCCTGTAGAACACTAGCTCCCAATTCCCTCCTCTCTCTAGCTCCTGGCAACCACTATTCTACTTTCTGTTTCTATTAATTTGGGGGCTCCAAAATCACTGCAGATGGTGACTGCAGCCATGAAATTAAAAGACGCTTACTCCTTGGAAGGAAAGCTATGACCAACCTAGATAGCATATTCAAAAGCAGAGACATTACTTTGCCAACAAAGGTCCATCTAGTCAAGGCTATGGTTTTTCCAGTAGTCGTGTATGGATGTGAGAGTTGGACTGTGAAGAAAGCTGAGCACCAAAGAATTGATGTGTTTGAACTGTGGTGTTGGAGAAGACTCTTGAGAGTCCCTTGGACTGCAAGGAGATCCAACCAGTCCATTCTGAAGGAGATCAGCCCTAGGTGTTCTTTGGAAGGAATGATGCTAAAGCTGAAACTCCAGTACTTTGGCCACCTCATGCGGAGAGTTGACTCACTGGAAAAGACTTTGATGCTGGGAGGGATTGGGGGCAGGAGGAGAAGGGGACGACCAAGGATGAGATGGCTGGATGGCATCACTGACTCAATGGACATGAGTTTGGGTCAACTCCGGAAGTTGGTGATGGACAGGGAGGCCTGGTGTGCTGCGATTCATGGGGTCGCAAAGAGTCAGACACGACTGAGCGACTGAATTGAACTGAACTGAGGAAGTTCATATATGTGGACTCACAGTATTTTCCTTTTTGACTAGCTTATTTCAATTAGCATAATGTCTTCAAGGTTCATCCATGTTGTAGCAAGTGACAGGATTTCCTTGCTTTTAAAGGCTGAAAAATAATTGCATTGTATTCATATGTCACATATTGTTTGTCCATTCATACTCGCATGATCCATTAGACAGGCACCTTTTGGCTATTGCGAATAAAGCTGCTGTGCACATAGGTGTACAAATCTCTGTACAAGTCCCTGCTTTCAATTCTTTGGGTATATACCCAAAATGGGAGTTGCTGGATCACATGGTAATTTTGTGTTTAACCTTTTTTGAGCATTCACCATTCTGTTTCTCATAGAGGCTGTACCATTTTACATTCCCATCAGCAATACACAAATGTTCCAATTTTTCCACATCCTGTCCAACACTTGCTATTTTCTATTTTTTTGGATAATAGCCCTCCTTATGGGTGTGAAATGGCATCCGTTGATTTGCATTTTCCTAATGATTAGTGATGTTACACACCTTTTCATATGTTTATTGGCCATCTTATATCTTCTTTAGAGAAAGGTCAAGTTCCCCATTCTTGGCACTAGAAAGAAAGCCAAGAACGGAGAACTGGGCTGGCCGTTAGAAGGACTGACCATTCCAGCTTGTTCAGAACGCTCCCGGTTTTTGCTCTGAAAGTCCAGTGTCCTGGGAAACCTTTCAGTGCTGGGCACACCAGAACAGTTGGTCACTCTGGCTGGCCTTTGATCTATACAGTGCATTGGAAGTAACAACGTACAGCTTTCAGTCCAGGCCTCAAGGGCTTTCCTGCTTCCTACCGTACCGCTCCTGGACATTCACTGCCTCGTAAACAAACCCAAGCTAGATGGTCAGATGATGTGAGGCATTCGGGCTGGTCGCCTCAGAACTCTTGCTAACAGCGTGCTGGCCACCAGACCTGTGAGTGAGGCCATCCTCAGACATTCAACTGTCAGCGAATTTGCCGGCTGATGGCAGACATGTGGCCCAGCGGAGCTCAGCCAAGCTGGCCCAGAGCAGAAGAACAGCCCGGCCAGCCCGCAGAGCCGTCATCTCAGTAAGTCACTGTTGCTTTAAGCCACAAGGCTTGGGGATGATTTAAGCTGAGGCTGGGGATGATTTGTTACTCAGGGCAAACTAATTCATGCAGTTCCCCATAAAGGCTGCTATATTCGTTGTTTCTCTAAGATCTTCGCTGCAGGCAGGACCTTCCGTGCCCTCCCAATGCCCTTAATCTCAGCGAGCAGAGCTTCACCTACTCTTTCACTGCAGTGTGGCCACTGAACAGCCAAGAGGATTTTCATTCTCTCTGCCAAAAGCAGACAAAAGCTTTCCCTACTTCCCATCCCTTTGTCCTTCTGCCACCATGCCCTTCTCACAGTGCAAAGAGAAATGCACTCATTAGAGGCTGAAGTGGCCCTAAGGCCCCTTCTGCATACCACAGCCAGCTACTTCTCCTTACACAGTTTCCATTTTCCTCTCTCCGATCTTTTTCTTCTTGATCACAGTGCATCTGAAAGAATTCTGACTTGCTTCAGATGCTCTTCCCCCAATTGGGTGAAGCTTCTGTGACTCTACTTCTGTTCTGCTTGTTTGGTTCTCTGGGAAGTCTCAATGGGGGAGTTGTTTTGACACTGGAGCCTGGTCATTGCCATCCTAGAAGCTGCTGCAGAGCTGTTCAGAGGGCCTCATTCTGGGAACTTGAGGTCAAGTGGGACTAGCCCACTCTTCTAAAGAAGATCTGCTTCTTGCTGGAACTTTCTGGCTCTTAATCCTCTCAGGAAACATGGAACTGTAATTATTATTAATTGTCCAATGATAAGGGCCCACCCAAAACACGCAGGCTGCTTTCTTTTCTCTTCATCAACCCTTGGTGAGCCCCGGAAACTTACAGAGGGAGGGATCAGGTCATGGTGCTACCCCAGCCTTCAAGGCATGTAGGCAGCTGACTGTAGGCCACAGAATTGATTGTCAGCCTCAGAGTGATGGGAATTCCATTTTAAGACTTGTTGCCTAGTCCTGGGTCAATAAAGATCAAGCCATAGAAACATAAAGACTTGAAGGACTTTAGAAATCACCTGGTCCAACACTGCCGTTTTACAGATGAGGAAACTGAGGCCCAGACTTGCCCGTGTCTGGAAGTGACTTCTCCAAGGCTATCCAGCAAGATGGTGGCAAAGCAGGGCGAGAACCATGGCCTTGGACTTCAAGGCTGGTGCTATCTCAGCTACTGTTGCTGCTGGCAGATGCAGGCTTTGGTTGGTTTTTGAAAAATGAGTTAGGAGAAGTGAAAGGAAGCCAAAGGTTTTCTACAGACCAAACTGTTGGGTGGCAGAAGCAGAGGGTGGAGGGTGCTGCCAAGATGAGAGATCTTACCCCATTCTCTCCTTAAGCTGAGAACATCTATAGGACAGAAACAAAACTGAAATAAAAAGGAGCGAAGCATCTTACACAAGCCAGCACAGGAGCACCTACCAGAGGAGAATGCCTTGTCCTCCCACCTTCCCATTTTATTTAGGAAACACTTTTCTTATGAACTTACACCGTTTTTCCAAAGGGTCACTCCTTTGTGTATTAAATGTCTGTGTTTCTGTTAATTCCCTTCTGGTGCTTGCCAGGTTTTGACACTGTGACGTCACTGTAAGGATGTGCCTCTCAGGGTGCTGTTTCTCTAATGTTATTTCACATTTATGTTTTTTGAGTCAATAGAGTCCTCATGTTTGTCAGTTATAATTATAATACTGTGTCCATTATGTGGGTGCATCATAATTTGCTTTCCAGTTTGCCTCAGATTGAATATTTTTATCATTTCTCACTCATTAGTATTAATAATGCCAATATGATTATTTCTGTAGTTACAATTTTTTATTCCTTTGGGTTTATTCATTTGGAATATGCTTTTCTGGCCAGAATGATTGGATCATGGCTAGGGCTCACCTCTTGCTATTGCCAGATTACTCTCTAGAAAGATGCAATCAATTTGTAGGAACTTCAGCTTCATTTAAATGTGCCATTTCTCTTAGCACAAAACTGGGCTATCATTGAGTTTTGTCATTTCTTTTCATTTTTTTCCATGTCAAATTGGGAAAACTAAACAGTCAGGAATACAGCATATGAATCAAGGGAGAGGATTTATGAGATGAAGCCAAGAAATGGAATTGGGCAGAAGCTATAACAAATACTCCCAGTAGGATGAAGTGAATGAGGGTTATTTTTTATAGCCACTTGTCCCTGGGTTTGTGGTAGGCTGATCTAGGCTGAAAATTCATAGTCAGGGTGTACCCCAGTTAAAAAATGTGTGGTGGAGCATGAAGCCTGTTTGCATCTTTGCATTTCCTTCTCTTTTTTCAGCCAGGCTGTGCATCTTTTTGTGGATAGTTTACTATCTACACTCCTTCGGTGCATTATCTTTGATTCCTTGTCATGAGGACTTTTCCCCCTACTTTCACCAGCAAAACTCAGAGCCCGTGGATCATAAAGGAGCATAAGAAACTTTCTGCCCTGGCTTCTCCTCACCCTGGGCCCCCTGGCTCACAAGAAGGCACAGTGGTGTTGCTGCCAAGAGTCATTCCTGAGAAATGGCTCTTTCTGGCTGCATTGGATTTAGTCAAGATGATGATAACTGAATGGAGCTCCTCTGGAGCTCCTCAGAAGCTCCAGGGAAGAAAGGGGCTGCTCAGGGAGCACAGGTGGTGGTCCAGCTCCTTGGGCCCATCTCTGCTTTTGCTCACCCACATGCAACATTTTCTAGAGTGGTTTCATACAACTTAATATTCAGAGGTCCCCTCAGGGACTGGTAGGTCAACTTTTGAGCCCAAACTAAGAAGTCTGTTGACCACCTGATCTGCTCTGAAGCTTACTACATGTGCAAAGTTATATCTAATATTCTTGGGAGAAACCGAACATAGGAAAGTCCGTTTGTGGAATGCAACTGCTCATGTTTTATAAGAATCATCTTTGCCTAAGGATTTGGTGAACTCTTAGCCCTTTAGAACTGGGCTAGGCATTCTCTAGTCCTAATTAGACATGTGGACAAGCAGAGGCTTTAAGAGGTACAGAGGGGCTTCCCTGATAACTCAGTTGGTAAAGAATTAGCCTGCAATGCAGGAGACCTTGGTTCAATTCCTGCGTTGGGAAGATGCGCTGGAGAAGGAATAGGCTACCCACTCCGGTATTCTTGGGCTTCCCTGGTGGCTCAGCTTCCCTTTTTGACTTCCTTTGTGGCTCCTGCAATGCAGGAGACCTGGGTTCAGTCCCTGGGTTGGAAAGATCCCCTGGAGAAGGGAAAGGCTATCCACTCCAGTAAGATCCTCAATAGCCTTGAACGAAGTCATTGCCATCCTGCTAGGCCTGGTCAGCATTTGACTGGCACCAGAGCAGATCGTGTGAGCATAGTCAGCACAGTATCCTCTCCAGTGGGCTACCTGTGGGCTGGGCTGCACTCCTGTCTTCCTAAAAGTTTAGAATTGATGGGGTAAGAGGATGGTGGTGTAGAATGGATCATCTCATTTTCCGCAGGGATAGTCAACAACTTGATCTCTACCACTGAGGTGTCTCCTTCTGCGAATATTTACCTACCTATGAGCTGGGTCATAACAAACACCCTCTTCCAACAACACAAGAGAAGACTACACATGGACATCACCAGATGGTCAACAATGAAATCAGACTGATTATATTTTTTCCAGCCAAAGATGGAGAAGCTCTATACAGTCAGCAAAAACAAGACCAGGAGCTGACTGTGAACTCCTTATTGCCAAATTCAGACTGAAATTGAAGAAAGTGGGGGAAACCATTAGACCATTCAGGTATGACCTAAATCAAATTCCTTATGATTATACAGTGGAAGTGAGAAATAGATTTAAGGGACTAGATCTGATAGATAGAGTGCCTGATGAACTGTAGACGGAGGTTCGTGACATTGAACAGGAGACAGGGATCAAGACCATCCCCATGGAAAAGAAGTGCAAAAAAGCAAAGTGGCTGTCTGGGGAGGCCTTACAAATAGCTGTGAAAAGAAGAGAAGCAAAAAGCAAAGGAGAAAAGGAAAGATATAAGCATCTGAATTCAGAGTTCCAAAGAATAGCAAGGAGAGATAAGAAAGCCTTCCTCAGTGATCAATGTAAAGAAATAGAGGCAAACAACAGAATGGGAAAGACTAGAGATCTCTTCAAGAAAATTAGAGATACCAAGGGAACATTTCATGCAAAGATGGGCTCGATAAAGGACAGAAATGGTAGGGACCTAACAGAAGCAGAAGATATTAAGAAGAGGTGGCAAGAATACACAGAAGAACTATACAAGAAAGATCTTCACGACCCAGATAATCACGATGGTGTGATCACTCACCTAGAGCCAGACAGCCTGGACTGTGAAGTCAAGTGGGCCTTAGAAAGCATCACTACGAACAAAGCTAGTGGAAGTGATTGGCATTCCAGGTGAGCTATTTGAAAACCTGGAAGATGATGCTGTGAAAGTGTTGCACTCAATATGGCAGCAAATTTGGAAAACTCAGCAGTGGCCACAGGACTGGAAAAGGTCAGTTTTCATTCCAATCCCAAAGAAAGGCAACGCCAAAGAATGCTCAAACTACCGCACAATTGCACTCATCTCACACGCTAGTAAAGTAATGCCCCAAATTCTCCAAGCCAGGCTTCAGCAATACGTGAACCATGAACTTCCTGATGTTCAAGCTGGTTTTAGAAAAGGCAGAGGAACCAGAGATCAAATTGCCAACATCCACTGGATCATGGAAAAAGCAAGAGAGTTCCAGAAAAACATCTATTTCTGCTTTGTTGACTATGCCAAAGCCTTTGACTGCGTGGATCACAATAAGCTGTGGAAAATTCTGAAAGAGATGGGAATACCAGACCACCTGACCTGCCTCTTGAGAAACCTGTATTCAGGTCAGGAAGCAACAGTTAGAACTGGACATGGAATAACAGACTGTTTCCAAATAGGAAAAGGAGTACGTCAAGGCTATATATTGTCACCCTGCTTATTTAACTTCTATGCAGAGTACATCATGAGAAACGCTGGGCTGGAAGAAACACAAGCAGAAATCAGGATTGGTGGGAGAAATTTTAATAACTTCAGATATGCAGATGACACCACCCTTATGGCAGAAATTGAAGAGGAGCTAAAACGCCTCTTGAAAGTGGAAGAGGAGAGTGAAAAAGTTGGCTTAAAGCTCAACATTCAGAAAACGAAGATCATGGCATCTGGTCCCATCACTTTATGGGAAATAGATGGGGAAATAGTGGAAACAGTAGCTGACTTTATTTTTTTGGGCTCCAAAATCACTGCACATGGTGACTGCAGCCATGAAATTAAAAGACACTTACTCCTTGGAAGTTAAGTTATGACCAACCTAGATAGCATATTCAAAAGCAGAGACATTACTTTGCCAACTAAGGTCCGTCTAGTCAAGGCTATGGTTTTTCCAGTGGTCATGTACGGATGCGAGAGTTGAACTATGAAGAAAGCTGAGCACCAAAGAATTGATGCTTTTGAACTGTGTTGTTGGAGAAGACTCTTGAGAGTCCCTTGGACAAAAGGAGATCCAACCAGTCCATTCTGAAGGAGATCAGCCCTGGGTGTTCATTGGAAGGAATGATGCTAAAGCTGAAACTCCAGTACTTTGGCCACCTCATGTGAAGAGCTGACTCATTGGAAAAGACTCTGATGCTGGGAGGGATTGGGGGCAGGAGGAGAAGGGGATGACAGAGGATGAGATGGCTGGATGGCATCACCGACTCGATGGACATGAGTTTGAGTGAACTCCAGGAGTTGGTGATGGACAGGGAGGTCTGGCGTGCTGCAGTTCATATGGTCGCAAAGAGTCGGACACAACTGAGTGACTGAACTGAACTGATGAGTTGGGTCAATAGATGCTTCCTAGACAACTGTACTGAGAATCTTAAAAGGTGGCACAATCTCCTCCCTTTCCTCACTGATTCTGAAAAAAAAAAAAAAAAAAAGGCCATTCCCAGTCCCTTTCCTAGCTCCGAGCACTCCAGGCGGGCTAACACTGGATAAAGTCCTCTGATATCCCTCATTGCAAGGACCCCAAAAGTATATTAAAAGGCCTTCAGCCAAGTTGTCTTTGTTTGAAATACAGCAGTTGGTCTCTGAAGCAGCTAATAGGGGCTCCAAGTACTGGACATTACGTTTAAAGAAGACCTCAAGGAAATAGGAGGCTAGTTAATGAGCCTCCTTGAGCTCCCATCATACACCCAGAGCAAAAGAAAGAGAAGGGAATGAAGAGGAGAGGTTAAGGCCTTCTCCCCAGAGTGGCCCTACACATTCCTGTTCCCTAGGTATAGAGGAACAAACAGAAAGGCCATGAAAATCCAGCCTTCTGGGGTTCAGCAAAGCCACACAGGTCAAATGAAGGCACTTTCTAGGCCTTCTTGGGCCCCAATCAGGATTTGACCCTTATCCAAAGGGAGCAGATGATGTAGGCCACCCTCTGTCACAGTACAGGATCTAGCATGTGTCCAGGAGAGGTAGACACACTCAGGTTAGGTAGAGAGAGCCATGGGGCCAAGTAATCATGGGCCACGCTTGAGCTAAACGTGTAGCCCCAAACCAGGATTTTGTAGAGCCCCTCAGGGGAAAAAACACAATCCATACAGATCAGTTGAAAATGCCTCTTTTCCGACTCAATCAAAAAATGGGCCAAAGAACTAAATAGACATTTCTCCAAAGAAGACATACAGATGGCTAACAAACACATGAAAAGATGCTCAACATCATTCATTTTCAGAGAAACGCAACACAAAACCACAGTGAGGTACCATTTCACACCAGCCAGAATGTCTGCTATCCAAATGTCTACAAGCAATAAATGCTGGAGAGGGTGTGGAGAAAAGGAAACCCTCTTATACTGTTGGTGGGAATGCAAACTAGTACAGCCACTATCGAGAATAGTGTGGAGATTCCTTAAAAAACTGGAAATAGAACTGCCATACGACCCAGCAATTCCGTTACTGGGCATACACACCGAGGAAACCAGAATTGAAAGAGACACGTGTACCCCAATGTTTATCGCAGCACTGTTTATAATACCCAGGACATGGAAGCAACCTAAATGTCCATCAGTAGATGAATAGATAAGAAAGCTGTGGTACATATACACAATGGAGTATTACTCAGCCATTAAAAAGAATACATTTGAATCTGTTCTAATGACATGGACGAAACTGGAGCCTATTATACAGAGTGAAGTAAGTCAGAAAGAAAAACACCAATACAGTATACTAACGCATATATATGGAATTTAGAAAGATGGTAATGATAACCCTGTATGTGAGACAGCGAAAAAGGCACAGATGTATAGAACAGTCTTTTGGACTCTGTGGGAGAGGGTGAGGGTGGGATGATTTGAAAGAATAGCATTGAAAAAAGTATATTATCATATGTGAAAGAGATCGCCAGTCCAGGTTCGATGCATGAGACAGGGTGCTCAGGGCCAGAGCACTGGGATGACCCAGAGGGATGGGATGGAGAGGCAGGTGGGAGGGGGGTTCAGGATGGGGAACACATGTACACCTGTGGCTGATTCATATCAATGTATGACAAAAACCACTACAATACTGTAAAGTAATCAGCCTCCAACTAAAATAAATAAATTTTTTTAAAAGTTCTTAAAGACTCTGAACTTAGAAGTAAGAGCTTGACAAACAGGAAGGGCATGAGCTTCATACGGCAGCAGATGATGAAAACAGCATGAGGGAGAAAGGAAGGATGCGGACACCCAGCAGAATTTGGTCCACGGGAAGCAGGTGGACACACTGGACCCAACAGAGGCGATACTCTCGGCCTTAAAGTTCTCGGCAAGGAGGAAAGAGAAGCTCACAGCATACCCTCAGCTCCGTGCAAGAGCATGTGTACATTTGGAAAGCCTTGGCGCTCTCCTTGAACTCGGTTTTCAAGGCTTCAGTGGTGAGTCATCTCATCCCCCATCACCCTGACGTGTCTGAACCTGTAAGCACTTCCAGCGCTGGAGCACATGTCATCTTCACACCATGGGTGACTAACTACAGCCTGCTCCAGTCTCCTCATTATCACAGAACAAAAACGGTACGTGCCTCAAAGCTGAGCTTTGGGTAACAGTGGGTTTGAAGAGCTGCAGGAGCAGCAGAGAGACAAGACAGCAATGAACGGACCTTTTTGACAGACTCTTGCAATGCTCAGGAGCACAGGCCAAGCAACCCTGCATCCAGAGAGGGCTCTCTCTGGCAGGATAGTATTGTTAATATCATTCATTACTGCCTCTGATTAAGTTCCCAGGCTCATTAAGATCGCGGAGCCTTTGAATGTTTCTCTTGGATCAGATTGGATTCCACTTTGCAGAGAATTGTCAGGGCTTTCTAGCACCCAGTGCAGGCCAGATAGCATCTCTTGGCTTGCCTTCTTCCTGACATTTCTCCCCTGTGCTTCTGTATGTGCACCACTGATGACGCAAACCCTCATTCCAGCCTGCTGGCTAGCAGACCCATTGCTGCCGGATGAACTAAGGGCTTCTAATCTAAACAATCTAATCTAATCTAAACAACATATAAAGTCCAAAACACTTAAGCTAAACTTATTCAAAATTATGCAGGTATATGTTAACACTCCGATTAGTCACAGAATCACAGCTAAGCCAACTTTTAAACAGGAGAGTGAAGAGTGCTCTTACCTTCTCTGACATCAAGGCACGTTGTAAAGCCATCATGATATAAACAGTAATTTAAAATGTACAGATAGGCCAACAAAACAGAATAGAGAGCTCAGACACAGACTCATATATATGTCAGAATTTAATATAGGATGATAATAGGATGCTACCACAAATTGGGGAAAGGATAGATTGTTTAGTAAATGCCATTTGAGGAAGTGGCTTACTATATGGAGAAAAATAAATCTGAGTCTCTACTTAATGCCACATACAAAAGAGGGCTCTGGGTGGTATAAGGACCTATATGTAAAAAGCTAAAGAAAAGTAGCAGGAAAAATTAGTAAGATTAAGTGCAGGAAAATATCTTTGTGATTCAGAAGCCCTCTTTTAAGATGAAATTTCAAAAGCATTGCCATAGGCAAAATTTTATGAATTTGATTACATCACAATTAAAGATTTCTAATCAGCAAAAGATTCCATGAACAAAGTTAAAACACTGATAAAAAAAAAAAGAAGATAGATATGTGTAATATCTAAAACCAATGGGGAATTGATACAAAGAACACGCAAAGATCTTGAACATTTATGACTGCAATAGAAAATGGGGAAAGGATATAAATAGACATTGTACAGAAGATGAAACTCCAAAGAATTAGCACGTTGGTGTAGGTCAGTCTTCCTGGAAGCAGAATCTGAGATGGAGAGTTTTGAGCAGGTTTGTTTGGAAGTGGTGAGGGAATGAAATAAACAGCTGTGGGTGGAACCCAGAATATGAACTGTGTTGCAGTTCAGATTAGACTGACCCCATGGGGGAATGTGGAAACTAGGGTCTCTCTTCAGAGAGGTCTTGAACTTAGCAAAGGGACCAGGCTTTATCTCTCTTCAATGACTAATCATTGAATGGATGCTATCCTCAAGGAGAGTTCACAGCCCAAGGTGAAGCAGCTTTCTCTGGCTGATGATAATTGCTGGGGAGGGTTCATCTGTGAGCCATCAGCAGCCAGCACTTTTGGCAGCTGGGTTAACAAGGGCCTTGGTCTTAGGACAGGAGTCTTAACAGTACACTATGTATCCACGATGGCAGATATCAAGGAAGACTCGAAAACATTAGTAATATGAAAAATGCAAATTAAAACATCAAAGAGCTATCACTGCATTCCTTAGCAAAATTTAGAAGGAAGTATAATGCCAAGTATTGGCAGAGATATGGGGCATGACAGCTCTTATGGACTGCTGGTGAGAAGATGAACATCAGAAAAATGCATCAGCAAACATTCTCGGGAATATTCTGGCATTATGAGTCAAATTCAATGTTGCATACCAGCAATTCCTCCCCTAGTTATATATTCCAAGAAATTCTTACATAATTCCATAAGGAAACTTGTGTGCAAATGTTTTCTGCACAGTTATTTGTGGTGGGAGTTGGGGGCTACCTGAGTTTTCACCACTGAGTTGAGAAATCGAATACAGTGAGTACATACCTGGGAATTCTATACAATAAGATTATAGCAAATGATCAGATATACACACAGAAACATGGATGGATCTTGAGAACAATGAAAAGAATGGGGCAGGGGAGGAACAAAGAAAAGAGATATAATGAAGGAATATTAACATAAATTAAAAATATTGCAAACACAGGGAACTATACTCAATATCTTGTAATAAACTATAATGGAAGACAATCTGAAAAAGAATATGTGTGTGTGTATGTGTGTGTAACTGAATCGCTTTGCTATACACCAGAAACTAACACAATATTGTAAATCAACTGTACTTCAAAAAAAAATAACTAAATACTGCAAGCAAATACTGTTTGTATGAAAGCAAACAAAAGGATACATACTAAATACATAAGAATCACCACGGGTGACTGAGGGGAATGGGATTGTGGGATGGGGAGTAAAAGGAACAAGGAAGTGAATTCTATAGACGGGTCTTCCCAGGACCAGCGATCTAGGCTGGCTCCACAGCTCCATGAAACAAGAGTCAGATTAATTCAACTCTCTGCACCTGCTTTTTAAAACAAGCGGCAGCAGCAACCATCCCTTGAGCCCTGGAAAAGCAAGCTCCTGTTCTCCACCTCCGCTTTCTCTGCGATCTCTCCTAAAAGGTCACAGGCTGAGTCACTGGAAAACCAAAGGGCCTGCTACAAACTGCTCTCTGCTCTTACCTGCAAATGAAATGACAGCCACCTTCTATCTTCAGCAGGATGAAAAGGTTGGCACCTGGATAAAGGTTCACTCATTCCCAGGCAGAAGGAATCTTTGCTCAGAGGATGCTTTTCGTTGTCTAAACCTTGAACTTTCCCACCTGTGATTCCAGTCAAAGTCATCACCTTAACTGAAATGCAATAGGCGAAACAGCCACTGCTCCACTTTGATCGGGACTGGTATGAAAGGTAGAGGAAACACACCCAATGTGGAGTGTTGCCTTAGATCTCGCCCACCTCCAAGAGGGCCCCGAACAGAGAGAAGATGTCCCACTGGGAAATGGACTCACTTTGGCCCACTCGTCTGGCAAGCCCTCTCTGTTGATGGGGAATGGGTGAAGTGTGAGCTCCCCTTGTGAAATCTACCCTGCATGGCCGGTCAGCCCCAGAAAAACTGGAGATCCTGAGAGAAACAGAAGAATAATGAGGCTTATCAGTTGGTCTTGGGTCCCCTTCCCCATGGTGGTTATTCCAAACCCCAGTCGCTGTCTCTGAAGTCCCTAACTCTATATCCCACAAGTGATTGGAGAACAAGTTCAGGTTACCAGTCCAAAGGGAGGAACACAGAGATTAAGATCCAGGGATGCAACGAAGAGCTGAGCTGGGAAGTGTGAGAGAAGCCCTGCCTCTCAGGCTCAAAATGTAGAACCAGAATGTAAAGGTGGCCCTAAGCCCTGCTCTGAACCTTTTCACCACTAGGCCCTGGCTCCCAGGTTAACCCTTCCTTGCCCAGGGCATGCCTTTCTCAGTCAGCACTATAGAAAAGGTCTCTTCCATCTCCTGGCCTTGTGTTCACAAACAAAGCTCTGCAATAAATAGGATCCCTAGGCAAAATGAGAATCCCAGGATACACGGCAAGAGAGTTGGTGTGGGTACCATTTTTATCATGTTTTTTTTCTAGGCCCAGAAAGTAAACTTCTGTGTCTGCTTTAAGTTTTAATTCAGGAAAGTTCAGAGCAAGATGGATCTTGCTATTTAGACTTCTGGGACTTTCCTGGTGGTCCATAGGTTAAGAATCTGCCTTGCAATGCCAAGGACACAGGTTCAATCCCTGGTGGGGAGACTAAGATCCACGTGACTCAGAGCTATTGTCATGGTGTCTCTGCACATCTGTCTTCACCACTGGACTGTTAACTCCTTGAGGACAGAGGCTACAGAGGCTACGCTCCACCTCACTTAGCTTTGTATCCCTAATACTAACACAGGGGCTGGCATAGAGGAGGTTTTGCATATTTGCTCAATGAAGTGACTGATTAATGGATGGCTAAATGAATTAATACTAATAATGGCTAATATTAATTAATTACTAATGAATACTAATAATAGCTAAATGAAATATACTAATATTCTCAGAGGAAAAAAATTAAGGGAACTGCTTTTATTGGCCTAAATTGGTGTTAAAGTTTCACTCACAGAAAAAATTGATGTAGAAGTGACAGAAATCTTGGGAGGAAGTGACCGTGTCATCCTCCGGTTCTCCAACATCTTATTTGGCAGCAAATATTTAGTGAGCACCTCCTCTGAGGTAGATACACTGCCAGGCTCTAGGACAAGATAGACAAGACACAATTCCTACCTTTCAGGAGCTCCCAGAGTAGCTGGTGATGAGTGCTCTGACAATGTACAGAGGCTGCTGTGAGGGGCTGGGGGCGGGGGCAGGAAGGATTCCTGAGAGGGAGGGTGCCTGGACTGAAGGCATCAAGAGAGAGGGGTCAGGTCAGGAGAGAGAAGAATGCCATCCTAGACAGAAGGATGCCCAGGCAGAAGCCCAGAGGTGTGAGGGCACAGGAGTTCAGGAGTATTCTGCTCGGGGAGTGGAAGGGAGTAATAGAGATGGAGATAAAGTCCTGGTAAGGAATTGAGATTTTACCTTGAGGGCATGAGGGAGCCCCTGAAAGAATCCTAAAATACCCTGATGATCAGAGTGGCAATGTAGAACATTACTGTTTTGGCGGTGTAGAAAATGGATTGGAGGAACAGGACTGCTATTAGAGAGATGAGTTAGGAGACTATTTAGAATGTACTCGGAAAGCAGATGGACAGAATAGACATCAAAGACATTAAAGAGTAGCTGCCAGAAGTCAATCACCTCATGTGTACACTGGCTCTCAGGCTTCAGGTTTGGATGACCGCTAGGTAGAGACACCATCACCCAAGGGGGCAAACAGGCTGAGAAGCAGGCTTGGGAGTAAAAACAATGAGTTTAGAGGGGAGTCTCAGGGCCTGGGGGCCATCTAGGCCGATCCTCAAGAAAGAGGAACATGTGAGTCAGGAGCTCAAGGAAGGGAACTGGCCATGATACTAACCAGGGGGAGGCTCTAGGGGGCACAGGCAGAGCAGGAGTGTGCCAATCACCCAGGGAGAGGGGTGGGTGGGGGGAGAAAACAGTTATCTGAGAGTCTCAATTATCTTTTGTGTAGATTTCCAAATATTTTAAAGAATCCTCTAGGTGCCTCAGAGTTATTATCCTGTCTCAAAACAAATACAGCAATGCATGAAGAAAGCAATTACAGAAAAACAACGTAGTGAGAGATGAGCCTGATTTTCAGATGCCCTTTGTGGATTGCAACAAAATGACATAGAAGGAGCTTCACGAAAAGAAAGAGGAAGGCATCCGGATGAATGAGGTTTTGCTTATCTGAAATGATGCCCGGGGCCTGACCTGCACCCCCGTCCCCACTCCCAGGTCCAACATTAAGGAGCGGGCTTCCGAAGAAACTGCAGCCTTGCCTCCCTGGCTGCTTCAGCCTTGAAATCTTTGCAAGATACAGGCATCTGAGACACATGATGACCCGAGCAAGCCACATGCCTGTGTAAAGCTGCTTCCTAGCTGTGAGGAATAAAAATCAATATTTTAAAATCTGAATTATTCAGATGCCGTACCCCAGAGGTGATTCATAACCTCTGGAGTGCCTCAGTAGGAGAACAGCGATGGTGGGTTTGTGTGAACATGGCTGAGCCCACAATTTCCCATGCTATCAGTCAGAGGGCTGACAAAAGATTAAACAACAGAATTGTTCTTACAGTGTCCTGAGGAACACCCTGAGGAGCTGGGCTGCTCCTGCTAAGAAACCTAAGTAAAGTAGCTCAGTCGTGTCTGACTCTTTGCGACCCTGTGGACTGTAGCCCACCAGGCTCCTCTGTCCATGGAATTCTCCAGGCAAGAATACTGGAGTGGGGTGCCATTTCCTTCTCCAGGCGATCTTCCTGACCCAGGGATCGAACCCAGGTCTCCTGCATTGCAGGCAGATGCTTTATCCTCTGAGCCGAAGAAGCCTAGACAATCATAGTAAGGAGAGAATCGACTTGCCCTTATGAAGGAGCAGAGGGTCCCCTGGGCTCTCCAAGGGCTGGTGTCTTCAAGGACTCCTGGGTCCTTTGCACAAGGGAGTACAGGTTAAGCTGGGAGACAGCAGATTCTTCCACGTATTCCCTTTTTAAAATAAAATGTAAGAGCTCCCCAGATCACCATGTCATGTAGGCACTTAAACCTACTGCTGGGGCTGGGCGAGGCCTGGGCTATCGAGACCATGGACTTGCCTGCACTGACCTAGGGGAGGGGGATGAAGATGGAGTGTGAATGGTTTGGTGACAGTTGATCTCGCAAAGGGAGAAAGCACCAGAACCCATTCTAGAAAGAGGAAGGCAGAGCACGCTCACTGGTCTAGAAGGGTAAAGACCTGAGTTTTGAGTCCTTGTCTCTACCACAATGTTACCTTGGATGAGACAGTTACCTTTCTCAGCCTCAGATTCTGTAACACCAAAAATACATAATCCCCTGTTTACTGGGTTCTTAGGAAGATCAAATGAATATAAGCAGAAACTCCTTGCTGTCCCCTCACATTGTGTATTAGTTGGGATATTACTTTGTTTGTTCTAACTGAGGGACCAAAATAACAATGGCTTAAATGAGACAGAAGTTTATTTCTCTCATATAAAACTCCGAACTACTGTGGCCGCTCTGGTCTGAGAGGTCATCAGAGGCCCAGGCACCTTCTATCTGACTACCAAGGGTGTCATCGTTCTTTCCTTACTCCGAGAAAGCTCCCTGCCACTGCCACACTGCCAATAGTAGAAGGGCAAAGGGGCACAGGAGGGCCAGCCCCCGCCCCAAGGCCAGGACTTTATATATCACCTCTTCTCATTTCCCACTGCCCAGACCATGGTCACATAGTCACAGTTGAGTTCAGTCTCTCAGTCGTATCTGACTCTTTGCGACCCCATAGACTGCAGCACAACAGGCTTCCCTATCTATCACCAACTCCCGGAGCTTGCCCAAACTCATGTCCATTGAGTGGGTGACGCTACCCATCCTCTGTCGCCCCCTTCTCCTCCTGCCTTCAATCTTTCCCAGCATCGGGGTCTTTTCCAGCGAGTCAGTTCTTCACATCAGGTGGCCAGAGTATCATCTAGCTCTAAGAGGGGCTAGGAAGTGTAATTGTTTCCCGGGAAGTCACAGACTCAACAGAAAATTCTGTGATTACAGAAGCGGAGGAGATAGATATTAAGGGGCAATTTGCAGTCCCTGCCACCCTCAGTTTGTCTAACTCCCAGATCTTGCGTCTATGTCACTTCCCTCAGGAGGCCTTGCTCGACCCCCCAGGACACTTAGACGCCTCTTCCTTTGCCCCCTTACATCATTTTGGCTTGCTGTCAGTTTTTCTGTCTGGAATGTAACCTCCAGGAGTGTGGGCTGTGTCGTACTTCCTCCCTGCCGTCCCCAGAGCTGGCACAGAGTGGACTTGAGACACATCTGCGCTAAGGAGGTCTGTCGCCACAGGACCTTGGGGTGTCCTTGGGGTGGAACTCTGTAGCTTTGAGCCACCAGTGCTCTCCAACCCAGGATTTGCTTGGAATAAAACTGGTATCTCCTGCTGCTTCCCAGGCAAGGGGTGAGGGCTGGGGGGCAAGTCGTTGCCCTTTTCACCCCTTAGTCCTCACCTTGTATCGGGCTTTAGTAGTGTGCCCATTCTTCATCAGAGCCGTTGGGTGGGCGCCTGAGTCGTGATGAACGCTGGCTCTGCAGCTCTTTCGGATCTGACAGTGAACAGGTAGGGGAAGAGCTTTCCCTAGCACAATGGCCTGAATGGAGGACGCAGGTGGAGACTTGGTTTTTCATTCCCAGTCTCCACGATGCAGCTCCCAGCCTGAAGCCTATTCTGCAAGGAAGGGAGCGGACCTTAGAGAGGACATCCTGGGGTAGTTGGCCTGCAACCCTATGGGGAAAAATGGCCCCCCACAGTCTGGACCACACGAACCCACAGTTTAGTCCTTGAGCAGCTTCTTGGGCCTCCACTTTAGTACCCTCCGGCTCACACCTGATTTGACATAAACCTCATCATTTTTTTTAGAAATTTCTTTCTTCTTAGCTCATTTTCTCTGTTACGAAGATTTCTTTAGAGCTCCCAGGAAACATGACTCTGGTTCCCTTGTGGAGGGGAGGCCTGCCCCAGGACTGATCTCCAAACCCCCTGACACATTCTCTTCGTCCTCTGTCTTTCTTTGATTGGAATTGAGGACGACCAGGCCAGAGCTCTGAGTGACCAGCCCTTTTTGGCAGTCTCTGGAGCCACTGAGGGGCAAGTCACCAGACACCAAGCCCTAGGAGCTGCTGGGTGCTCACATTACTCTGATACATAAAATGAGCTTATTCAAGAGCCAAGTTCAAGTTTCCCTGTTTGTATTTTTCCAGAGAGCTTGGAGAGAGCAGCCATATCCTGCCAGCCACCCCTGGGAACTCGGCCGCCCTTCCCCCTATGGCTGGCATCAAGGGAATCTTTTCCCTCCAGTCTGTGGCCCTGGGTTGAGCTGAGAACAGACAGAACTGCAGTTTCATTCCAGTAGCTGGGTTTTTTCCCCCTTAAAATGGCTGTGTCCCTTTAAGTCTCTGCCAGTCTCCTCTCTTGGACAGGGTGTAGGTTAAATAAATCAACTGACCAGACTTTTATCTCTGGGGGTTCTGGGCTGGAAATTCCACCTACTTGCTTCAGCTTGTGTGCGGGAACAAAGAGTAGTTAAGAAGGGATTAACTTTTCCCTCTGTTGGTTTCTCTCTTCTTAGAATAATTCCATTTTTAATTCAGGGATTAAGGTTTCTCTTGGAACCCTGCTTCTCTCCTGGTTCTTTACTGACTGTCCGTAGAACTACAGAAGATTTCGCTGCACCCCACGTAGGGAGTGAGTGTCTGTCACTCACCTTTACTCCATGGCGTCTTGCATCCCTGACTCTCGGATCCATGCATTTCTCTTCAGCACAGACCCTGGACTGGCCATCTGAAACTCCAAGTAGCATTCTATTAATAAAGTTATTTCCCCATATCATCTGGGAAGAGAACATATTCATCAACTTATGCACATAGTATGGTTCCCCTTTAAATTTGATAGTGAAGAGTGGTGGAGTTTTGTTTGGGAGTTGGGATTTCTGGGTTCTCCTCCTACTTCTGGTATTAGCTAGGGTGCCCTTGAGAAAGTCATTTCACTTGGCTGAGCCTGACAGACACCTCTGTAACATAAGAGGTTCCTTCTAGTGCTAATATTCTAGCATCTATAATAAATAATCTTGCAGTTCGCATGACACTTGGTCATCATGAATACGCACAGAGGAAGACTTGACCTGGGGGTCTAAGGCAATTATAATCAGGAGAGGCTCCTGAAGCACCTGGCTTTAACAGCTAGTTACTCCGGACTAGATCTTGCTATATCTGTGCTCTTTGTAGAGAAGGATCTAACGGATTAATGGAGACCAGTGGTAACTGGGACCAGGCTCAAAATGGACAGACCAGATGCCTGATATCCCAGGATCCATGCCGTTCCATTCTTATTCCCCAGAAGGGCACCTGGTTTTTCTATAGCCTCATGTTGAGTAGAGGTCAGAACTAGAATCAACTGGTGCCTGGGACAGGGTCAGGATGGGGTCAGGGCAAGGTTCAAGACAGACCATCATAAGCCCTGTCTCTCTGAGGTCTCTGCCAACAGAAGCACCTCTCCCAGCAGCCCCGGGACTGTTCCACACCAGGCTCACCCCTCCCTGCCTGAAGTGTGTCCTAAAAGGTAGGTTTGGCTGTGCTGAGAACGAGTGATGTTTGTGCTAGGCAACGATATCACTCAGCAGCACTGTGTCAGTGACTTCAGCTTTCCAAAAACCTGGAAAGAAAACTGCTCTCCAAACAAACACGATATATTTGAAAGTTTTCAAAAAGGAGCTGGGTCTGTTTTCCATAGGAGGGAAGAGGGAGCTGTAAATGTGGTAATTAGAAACAGACCTTTCTTCCATTCTTTAAAGCCATGGAGATGCTATAAGGCTTGCAGATCAGACCTCTGTGAGAAGGACCATTAGGGGACACGTGAATTTGGCAGACAGATTCAGGAAAGTAGGCTCTGCCTCAGCAGGGAAGTTGCAGACCTGCAGCAGCCAGGATGTCTTTTCTGGAGTGTGGTTGTGCCCAGTAAACAGAGTGGGCTTCAGGATTGGCCCAGGGTGTCTGTTTGGGAGGCTGGAAGTCGGAGAAGAGAGGATGTGGTGGAACAGGAAAACATCTTTAAGATGGGTGCTTCAGGGTGTCATGGAATTCTCGAGAAGATGCCACAGTGTGGTCCCAAAGATGGAGAAGCTCACAGCGTGAGGAGGTTATGTCCTGGGTCTGATCTCAGTTGTTACCCCCACCTCCCACCCCCCACCCCTGGCTGAGTACTACAGTTAGACCCTTGGCTTTCATCCAGGCTCTCTCAATGGAGAGAATGCAGAGTGAATCATGACTACCTCACACAATCGGCCCTGGCTCTGCTAGAAACATGATGGCTGTGAAGCTGATCGCTGAAGTGTATTTGGCCAGATTTGTTTATGTTAATTGTTTTATGACCTCCCAAAGTCTGGCTAACCTACGTAGCATTGGAATAGTCTACTTCTCACTATATAGATATAGCTTCTTGTTGACTTTATTTGATTTAAACTGTGACTATGTTAAGTTTTATACAAATATTAAATTGTCAGTCATTACACAAGAGAATCTTTCACTCATTAATTTTGCTTACATTTAAAACAGTGATTCGCATCTATGGCTGCACATTGATATAACCAGGGAAACCTTATAAAAATTCCCATGCCTCAGGCCCACCTCCAGAAAAAAAATCTATTTTAATTGATTTGAAGTGGGGTATGGGCATTGATTTTTTTTTTAAAGGTCCCCAGATGATTCTAATTGCAGCCAGGATTGCGAAACATTGTTCTGAATGATGCCTGAGAAATGTGCTAATTAAGTCGGGAGAGGGGAAACAGTCAAATGAGATCTAAGCTTGAATTAACTGGCTTGTTTTGTCAGTATTCAGCCCAGTATCTGGATAGGAACAAAGCCAAAATTACAGTGCAGTTATGTAAGGTTTGGAGGGTAAGCCACTACTCCTAAAACTGACTTATTACTGTATGTATATTTCATCTGGAACAACACTTTGGAAATACTGGGCGGGAAACTCATGTTCTGTGAATAGAGTCCCTTAATATTCAATAATACTCCTTCCATGTTCTGAACGGATAGGAGATAATAAATATTTAAAATAATCTGCACTGAAAATGTTTCTGGTAATACCAGTTCATAATGAGCCAAATGGCACAGATTTATATTGCTTTGAATTTCAAGACATCACTGGTGATTTACAATGACCAGAGGCCCAAATCACCATCTCTTGCCCCTCAGATGAACTTTCTCGGGCAGTGTGTCTGAAGGTAGAGTGGGAAAAACAATTCAGGTAGAAGAGAATTGAACAAAGGCAAATCACTGAATAAGTGAATTTGAGCTCGTTAGCAGACTGGGACTGATCACCTCTCAGCGGGATGATTCAGGGGTCCCAAATGGTTGGAATCTTTGTTTTCCCTTCTCTGAGAAAGACAGGTCCATTAGCTCTCCTGCTGCCTTAGAGCTTAATTTGTTGTTTTTTTTTCCCCCCGCCACTATGGAGGGGACAGTACATTCCAAAAGTTAGAGGATGGCCAAGGGAAATTTACCCTCTTTGTAGGATATCATTAAGCATATGGTGTCTGGGGTATGGGGGGATGGAGAAAACCATTAGCAAGCAGGAGCCAACAGGGATTAGCTCATAAAAGAGAAGGCTGTTGAGAGCAGTTTGGGCTAATACAGGAGGAGCTGCCAGGTAGAGACCCAAGCTTGGGAATTAAAATTTAGCTCTCACTGTGTTTTTAAAGAGTTATCAATATGAGAGTAAAGTTAGGAGCTGCCCTCAGGAAGGAAATGCATTAAACTTATCAAGGACCAAACCCCCTAAAGCTATAGTACGTGACACCATTCTCTGGGCAGGGGTGGGGGGTAGGAGGATTGCTGATGCCTGGACAGGGTATCTGGCTGCCCCTCACTGGTGTTGGGGATACTTCGTGTAACAGTACAGGCTGAAGTACTCAGGGGGTTAGCTGATTCCATGTTTGCAGAGGCAAGAAGATGACATTTAAGGCTTAAACAGTGCTCCTTTTACAAGTAAATGACTACCTGGAGAGAGGACTTACTAAGCCAGGCGATTGACATTTTCTAGCTGATTTTGTATTGGAAGAGCCCCAGATTACCTTTCACTCCCATCAAGCTCTCTGCCAACCTCCTGGTGGAAAGGGAATCCTCAGGACCATTGTGGTGCCTGAATGATGCTCAGTCACCCCATGACTTAGCCTGCTGTCCCTTCCCTAGCTCTATATCTTCCCCTTCTCCAGGTCTGTGTGGGATAAGAAAGACTCTGATGGAGGTTTTTAGGCTGCAAATAAGCATATTAAAAAGCAGAGACATTACTTTGCCAACAAAGGTCCGTCTAGTCAAGGCTATGGTTTTTCCAGTAGTCATGTATGGATGTGAGCGTTGGACTAAAAAGAAAGCTGAGTGCCAAAGAATTGATGCTTCTGAACTGTGGTGTTGGAGAAGACTCTTGGTCTACCCTAAAGGAGATCAGTCCTGAATATTCATTGGAAGGACTGATGTTGAAGCTGAAACTCCAATACTTTGGCCACCTGATGCAAAGAACTGACTCATTTGAAAAGACCTTGATGCTGGGAAAGATCGAAGGCAGAAGGAGAAGGGGACGATAGAGGATGAGATGGTTGGATGGCATCACCAACTCAATGGACATGAGTTTGGGTAAACTCCAGGAGTTGGTGATGGACAGGGAGGCCTGGCGTGCTGCAGTCCATGGGGTTGCAAAGAGTTGGACATGACTGTGTGACTGAACTGAAGCTAAGTGTGTCTGATTGGCAATGTAAACAACAGCAAAAAGATAAAGGAGGAGGGTGCCTAATTGTCGACTGAAGAAGAAATTTAGGAGACTGAATCCTAGGGAGATCCTGTTTCTCATGGCCCTTGCCTGGTGGTTGTGGATTAAATATAAACACCTAACCTACACTGGAGGCGGAATTCAACTTCTTTACCAAATAATCAAAATATCAGTATTTGTTATATGCAAGTAGATCTCTATCTGCCAGCTTATCTCCTTCTACAATCCCTGCCCAGCCCCAGACAGGGCAAACCATCTCTCCTTTGTGCTCCCTAAGCAGTGCCTCAGTGGGTGTTACTGAGCTTGTGGCCTGAGACTGTGGTTGGCAGGGAAAGTGAATCTCCCAGGCTCTGATGGACCGGTATCTTACTTATCCAGCATCCTCAGCAGTAGAAGGCTTTTGGTGAATGTCTGTTGAATGAACCTGTGCGTTCATGTATTCCATCTATCATTTCTAATAAACACTGAAAGCCAAAGGACAAAGATGGAGTAATCAGGAAACAGAAAGAGGTATCTGGTAATAATAAAGTAGAAGTATAGGGTTGAAACATATTAAACCATTCACAGAAAGCTAACTTCTCTTTCTCTACCCACGTCATCTGCAAAGAAGGAAGTTCAATGGACAGGTTTATGGCTGAGTGTCCAGGGACCTTGATCAAGAGTCAGGGAAGCTGTCTTTTGTCTGACTCTCTGACCTGGGGCAAGTCTCCTCTCATGGAATGAAAAGATTATCTCAGATGACCTCCCAAGGTCCTTACACTTCTGTCATTTTGTAATCTTATACATCTAGCACCATAATCCTAAGGTAATTCCTATGACTCATAAGATTCCATTTTGTGTGTGTGTGTATATATATATATATATATATATATATATATATACTGCAACTTCTTTATTGTATTATTTTATTCCTCCAAGGTATTGGAGGAAGCACTTTACCATGATTTGAGGGCCTGAGGACACAGCAGAGTGCACCAGGCCTGCATTTACCCACCAGCCCTCAGCCCTCTAGGACCCAAGTGAGGTTCAGCCTCAAAAGACTCAGTGTCACACATGCCAGACCACAGCTGCTCAAAATAGGAAAATTCTTGTTAGGAAATGACCACAGCCCCCTGGAACTGTGGAAAACATTGCCTCAGACAAAAAGGACATTTCCAATGGAAAAAAAATCAGCAGGCGTATTATGTCTGCTAATGCGGTCAGCCCAGGCAGTTCTCAGCAAATCCTGCCTACTCAGGCCCTTGGCTTTAGGGCAGTTCTTTTCCACCGACACTGGTCCTAATGATAAATGCAGGCTCTCACCTCTTCTGGCCCCAGCTGTCTCAAAAATCAGACTTAGAAGTCATTTTCAAATTTATCTTTGGACTGCCTTTTAAATGCTTCCTCCAGAGGCAAAAATCACAAAATGCTTTCACGAGAATGGGTTTTAGAGATCATCTCATGACCCTAATTTAATCCCCTGTCTGTGGAGAAATACAGTGTCCCAGGTAGGGAAGTGTCTTGCTCAAGGTTACCTAGACAGGTCAAGGGGAAGAGTCCTGAGGCCCACTGTAAGCTCTTTCCATTTCCACATTGCCTCCAGCCATAGGGCCAGTTTCTCTACTTCCTTCTCATGCAGCTGTTTCCAAGACCAACCAACCTGCCAATCAGGTAACCAACCTGGAAGTGCTTCCTATGAGCCTAGGACTATGGACTCTGTGACAGATTATGTCTTCACTGTCCCAAAGTGCAACAGTAACACTCACCTTTTGGCACAGAGCAGAGGTGGCCTGCATGGGGGAGTCTTCCTTTGCTCTCTGGAACTTACAGTTGCACCTTTTCCGTGAAAAACATCTAGAGTTAGTTGGAAAGAATTGTATATTTTTGAGTGGGTCAGATCCCAATTCTGGGGCAGGATGGCTTAGGTCTAGGCGGTGCTCCAACCATGCAGGGAGCAGCACCAGCAGCTAGGAGGCCCAAGCCAGCACAGGTGCAAACCCAGCTGCCCGCTCTGCTCAGCCCCTCTGTCTGCTGAAGCCACACCCCCTCTTCCTGAGGTTTCAAGGCTGGACCAAGTGCCGCCCTTGCCCAGCTAATGCTCTTCAGGTTCACTCCCTCCAGATAGCAATGACTCTTTTCCTTCTTAGGCCACAAAAGATAAGGATTGAATTTTTTCCCACGTAAATACATTAAATATTTAATAGATAACAGAGACACTTATACATATGTGTATGTATGGTCAGGCAATTCAAGATGGCTATTGGTCTCTGTTCACCTGCTGCTTGACCAAGCCCTGCTTTGCTCACATGACTATCCCATCTCCTTAATTATATAGGACTTACTTTGCCCCGGTAACTAAGGAGCCAGCCTGACAGCAATTCCGCCCTATGAATGGTAGCTCCTTCTCCCCTGATTACAGAAGATTGCTGCCACGTCCTACCTATCATATGCTGCACACAGTGGGGTGTAGCTCCAGGACACTTTTGTAAGATCCCCTGTCCAATAAACCATCGATGTCTCTGGGCTTTTTCTTTGGTCTCTGGGCAAGGCTGGGCAACTATAAGGCTTACAGTTCTTTGGGGTACAGCCCAACACTTTTATGTTTACAAATGCTTGCACCATAAAGTGATTTAAGAAAACATTTTTTGACTTATTCACAGGTATCTCTTGGAAGTTCTTTGCTATTCATCTGTCCAGAAATAGTACGATCTGTTCTTCTTAAATTGGCTGCTACGTAGTAGGAAATGATCCCCTCGGTAGAAATAATCTATTTTAAGAGGAAACGTTTACTAAAATAGAATTGAAAGTAATACCAGAAATGATAACATTTATAGATTAGAGATTTATAAAATAAAATTTAAAACATCTTTGTGGTAGAAAACTTGAAAAATACTTTTTAAGAATCTGCAAGCCCATCACCTAGCATGGTGCCATCTAATTTGGCTGTGCTAACCATCACATTGCCATGAGCACTTGAAATGTGAAAATCTGAATGAGATGTGCTGTTGGTGTAATATACATCCTGGATTTTGAAGATTTTGTACAAAAAAAGTATAAAATCTATCATTAATAACTTTAAAAATACTTATGTGCTTGAAACTATAATATTTTGGACATATAAACAAAATATATCATTAAAATTAATTTCACCTGTTTTTTAATGCAGCTACTAAAAACCTTAAAATGACATGTGTGACTCACATTACATTTCTATTTGACTGCTAGGTCTAGAGAAAACACTGCTAATATTTTGATGTATTTCCCCCATTGTGTGTGTCTGCAGTTGAGAAGTCCAGCTCCTGGTTACAAACCCATGTGTGATTTTTCAGGCCTGCTTCCCAGGCAAGGCTTTCCCTGGCAGCCACACCGGGAAAGCTGTGGGCCTGGCCCCAGCCTCGGTACGCAGCTCAGGCATCCCAGTCTCTGTAGAGAGAGTCGCAATCTAGCCTCAGGCCTCTTGGCCAGGAAAGCCTTTCATATGTTTACATCCCTAACCCTGGTGTCTTCATGCCCAGGTCTCCTTCCCTGAGGTCTTGAGCAGAGGTCTTCCAGGCACCTCAGCTGAGACCTCTGTGTGGAGGGAGGGCCTTGCCACTTCTCCCCATGGAGACTCAGGACTCAGCACACATCCACTCTCAGTTCTCCCCTCACCCACTCTAGGGTCTGTAAAGCTGCCAGAGCCTCTTATTCAGGACCCCTTCAACACTGAGATCGGCCCACATCAGTGCTGACCCACCTGGGCCTCTACCAAGGTGTCATTTCATGGAGAAAATGTAACAGGAGGAAGTTAGCGCCTTCTCGGGTTCAGCTTCCTGCTTATGCTACCACAGCAAGTGATTAAAAGCTTCACTGCTACTTTCATTTTGGCTCATTGTTGCTTCAATCAGCTGTTCTGACACCTGACAGCTCGGCTTGCTCTTCCAGCTCAGCTGAGCTCCTGACAGTATTTCTCTTTTAAACAAAATGGGGGATCTTACTGAAATACAATTTTCTATCTGTATTGGTCAGGATTCCTACAGGAGACAGTCAAATTAGGATAATTCAAGGAGGTTTTATTTACAAAGGGGCTGATTAGTAAAGATAGGTTGGAGTATGGGACAATCACAAAGGACAGTTTAGAAACCCAGGGCTAGCAGAGCAGAGCTGCTGCCATCCCTGAGTCTGACAGGATAAGGAGGGGGAGAGGGCCTCGGAACCAGAAAAGAGAGCTGCACAGAGCTGGGATGCTCCAAACGGAAGGAAACCGCCAGATTGAGGCCATGTCATAGGATGGAGCCGGGGAAATAAATACCTCATATCTCTCTCCTCCTTCCCTCTAACTCAGGTTGTCCATTGGCTAAAACCAATCAGAAGCCAGAAGACGTGGAACCCTGGTGGCTGTGGTCCTCAGTGCGGAAAGCAGAGTGGAGACAGGGGAAAGTGAGTGTAGCCACACAGTTTGCTATCTGGCACTTTCCTCACATGGCATTGCCCTAGGTTATGCCCTCACATTATGCCCTAGCCTGTCAACCTGATTTCCTTCCCAGCATCACCAGCATCTCATCCTAACGCCTACACTACTGAGCAGGCACAGTCTACAGGGCACCCAGCCCAAACACCTTAATCCCACTTGGGTTTCTAGCCTGGGGTACTGTTGATGCTGTGTGTGTGTGTACACAGGCGTGTATGCACTGCAAATGTTCAGGTGTTATAATCTCCATCCCTCCTAGTACATGCTTCCTTCAATATTAGCCCTGAGTAGGAACATCCAGAGCCTACAGACGTGTGGCTTTGCACAGGTGAGACCCTCTGGTGGGCTGGCTCCTTTGAATCCTGCCCTGGTTCCCACCCACCCCAGAGTCTTCTTTCTTTCCTTGTCCAACATGAGTCACCCACCCACCCCCACTTCAGTACTGTTTCTCCTCAGTGGACGATCACAAGTGACTGGTGCCCTCCCAGACGTCGGTACTCCACCAAGAGTAGGGTCTGGGAAAGAGTGATCTTCCTAGGCTAAGAGGTTCAGAATGAAGTGAATCCTCCCGGGACAGCGGGCAGCCCTCCCAGTTCTCTAATTGAATCTTTAATTGTTTAGTTCAAGTTTGCTAGGAAATTAGATGAAGAGACTACCCAGGCTAAACAGTCCGGAGCGGAGGTCCCTGGAAGGCAGCAGGGAGTGAGTGGACTGCACGTGACAAGATAGGGTCAACCTTCCTCTTTTATCATCTGTCTACAAAGCCAATGGATACTGAGTTGCCAGGCATGGGGCTCCAGGGTCAGCTAGTGGCTGCGCTCAGGTACAAGAAAGCTTATTTGCAAAGGAAACAGGAGAGAAGGTATAATGCCATGGTGGGGATGTGGCGAGCAGAAGGGAGTCATTTTATAGAACAGGAAACAATCTGTTGCGGGGATTATTATACCTCAGGAAGAAGAAAAGACAATTTGAGTTTTGGGGGGAGAAGGCAATTTGAACATAAACTGATGAGGGTGCCATCTGAAGGAGCTTTCATTTTGTGCTTGTCAAAGCCCTGAACATGTAGGAGGACCCACAGCCGCCAAGGGCAAGCCCAAGGGACAAAGAAGACTTTCTGGCTGGGAGGGAGGTGAACGACCAGTGGTGATGTCCTCCCAGCACAGAGGGGGCACCTGGCGCATTGATGCCAGACTGGTCATCAGCGTCTGCCCCGTCACCTGACAGCACTAGCATATGCAGCTTTATATGCCTTCAATCATCCCCTCATTCATTCGCTGGCCTGACAAACATTCAGTATAGACCCTGCTCTGTGTTGGTTGAAGCACTAGGCAGAGAGAGACAGGAAAGGACAAGTCACCAGAAAGCTAACAGTGCAGTGGAGGAGAAAAAAAGGTTTCCAAGTTTCCAGGGCAGTGAGGGGCTGTGATGGGGAGACAGTAAACATTAAGGATTAGGAAGGAGTGAGGAAGGCTCCACTCAGAAGTGGAGGGCTGAGGGAAGGACGAGGAGAATGAGTTCATTAAGCAGGTGCTCAGCAAGTATGTCTGGACCCCCTCCCAATAAAAATGGAATAATGCATACATCATAAGAATTTACCAATGTATTGTGAATACTGTCAGTTTTTCTCTTGATTTACCCATCTAGCTGGAATCTACACATTAAAGTTTTCCATGGATAACAAGGAGGCATCCTGGAATCTCTTTGGGTTCCCAGCTCCTGCAGGGGCTGGCCTTCTGTCAGTTGCTGAAGAGTTCACATATCTGAGGGATCGCTAATAGCAGAAAGCTGTGAAAAGATCCCTGGGTGAGGCTTCCAAGCCAGTGAGACTGAGAAACTGCCAACGGTGGCTCAGGGCCTTTCAGATGTTCTTGGGTGAGAATCTGAGAGGCTGATCCCACTGGGTCCCCGGGCTTGAGAAAGACCTTGGATAGAAGGCCTTTGCTTCTGTCGCTTGGAGCAGCCTCTCCCTCCAGTTTATGCTCAGCTTTGTCCCCTGCACTCGGGCAGTCTGGTCCCCTTGGAATGGGGCTCAGTGCCTGTCCCTTTCCCCACCCCTCCATCCTGTCATAGATGCTGGCAGGATACCTTCTCCTATGGCAGACCTAGCAGGGCACCAGTTTCCACTTCTATTCAGCACAGGGGAGTCTGGACACAACAGAAGCAATAGCCTCTGAAAAGCACTCCCTTTTTCTAGCTTACACTACTATTCTCTTCCCCACAGGACTGGACACTCTGTCCTTCTCACTGTCAATCATTACTGACCCTCTGAGAGCCTGCCATCTTGGAACCCACTCTCCCAGCCACAGGCTTAAGATAACCAATAACCTCCAGCAGAAAGAATGTAAAATTACAGCATGCACATACATCCTCTTGTGATGAGAGTGAGCAGAAATGCTGCTCAATCTCCAGCCTCCAAGCCCAAACCAAGTGTCTACCAGATGTGGGATGACCGCCTGAGAGTGGAGGCCAAACTGAGAACCCGCAGAGGCTCTTCAAAGAGCTGAAGAAATGGTAAGAATGGGAGAATCTGATGAATCCACCAAGGGCTCATCTTCATATCACCAAACAGCTGTCCATGTCTTGTTCTCTTCTCCCTGGATAGTTCCTGTTTTCCACATGCAAGACACTCAGTACTTACTTGTTGGATTAACAAATGAATATGTTAGATAGATTTGTCTCAAACTGCCTGAGGTTTTAACTATTCTGAGGAGATATTTTGGAGTCATAAGGACCCAGGCACTGAATATTTCAATACATATGAAAACATCTGGAACGCACATAATTCCTTATTTGCACCCTTGAAAACTATGCACTATTGAGCAGAAAAAATAAGAAAAAAAACACTAGTGCTTGTTGATAATCATGAGGGGAAGAAGAAATTGTGGTGTATGTGTCTGTGTGTATGGGTAGCTGAGGACAGGGAAGAAGAGAATAATCGTTCAAAAATGGAAAATCTCAAGTTTTAAATATTTCCCTTTATGAGGACCTCCCTGCTCAGCTCCCGTGAAGACAATCCCATCCCTTGCCATTCACATCATCCACCAATCAGTTCAGGGCTCTGCCCTGAGGTTGTAGTTGGTGACCACTTCTCCAGCTCTGGGGCCTCCCGTGCAGACATCAGAGCCTTGTGTAGCAATGACGACAGCATCTAACACTGACAGCTCTCTCACTGTCAGGAAGACTGTCCTGTCTACCAGCTGCCTGCTATCCCCTCTCAGGGATGACGATATACTGGTAATTTTATAGTTAGGGCTAGACCTCCTACAGAAGAAGCGGAAGCCCTTTCTCAGTGTCGTGGCTCAGTGCCAGCCAATGGGCTAGTGGATTCTGCTTCCATCCTAAGGAGTCAAGGGTCCTGGAAAGGGAAGTGGGCAGCTAGAGCTGTATAACAAAGGCCAGAGGGGAAGAGATTGTTCCCGGTGACTGTACTGGGCTTGCAATAGGTCTGGGTAGCAGCTTAGGTGCAGTGAATGCCAGGCAAACCTGCCAGCTCCAGAGAGACAGGGCTTTTGACTCCCAGCTGAGGCATAAGCAGAGGAAGCCAGGGCTGCCACAGGAAATGGGACGTTTCTGAGGTGCAGCCACCAGTGTAGTTGGGAGGCTCACAGTCATGTTGCCTGGGAAAGGACAGCTCAGGAAGCAATCAGGAGGGTGGTGGCTAACAGGCTGAGAACATCTGAAAATTCTCTTCCTTCCTCCAATTTGCAAACTTTCCCTAAGCACTGACATGAAGCTGTTTATATTTCCTAGCCAAGATGAAATCTCTTGCTGACTGGATTTGAAGACAAACAGATTGTAAACTTTCTTCCTCTTCATGTGGTATTGGGGTGGGAGGAGAGAGAGACACTCGTAGAAACATACAGACTGACATAGCTATAATGAATTAGTCTTTCTATGAAGTATTTGACCACACACATGAATTAATTGGAAATCAGCAGTCAGCCCTATTATCTGTTTGTACTCAAGTTAAAAAACGTCACACTAAGTTTCTGCTTTTCTGACATTTTATATAGCTTGAAATAAAAATCTAACGATGAGAAACAGCAAATGCTTTGTTTCTTTTATCCGGGGGCTGGGGAGTGGGGAATAAAAATATATCTCCTACCCTTGTCAGTTAATAGATTTTAGTGGAATTGCTAGGCCAGAGTATCCTATTACAGGGAAAAACAAAACAGGCTGGGTTTCTAGTTTATTACTAGCTCTGGGATCAACTTCATGGTTTGGCTGATGTTTTCTGTTTTTCTTTAATGAAAATGAAAGTCCTTTGTGCACAATCTCTCTAAACTTTTAGAATAATCTAATTGTTCTTAAGTCCCATGGTTCCTATGGGGACTCACGAAAGGCTCTTCTAAACCCATAATCCTAGGCTATAAAAAAATCTAGGCGACTGATCAAAGGTGAACTACCCACTTACAACTCCTCTTTCAAGGCGCCTTCCCATCTTCCTGACAGTTTTATAGAAGTGTTTCTCTTTTTCTGCAACCCAGATCAAAGATTTGGATGTGAGAGTCTCCCTACCCCCCACCTGGCACGGAAGGAAAGGATTATCTCAGGAATTAAAAACGTCAGAGAAGTGGGCTTACCCACCTCCCTGGGGGGTGGGGGC
The DNA here is from genome assembly GCF_001704415.2 of Capra hircus. Classification (NCBI taxonomy): domain Eukaryota; kingdom Metazoa; phylum Chordata; class Mammalia; order Artiodactyla; family Bovidae; genus Capra; species Capra hircus. The sequence goes on from NC_030808.1 coordinate 71,623,820, forward strand.
AAGACCTGGAGCCTTTTCTTGATGATAGGAACTGAGCCAAACAAAAGCAGGGGTGCCCTGTCTCTGTTCTTGCACAGGAGGAGATAAACTTATTCCATCTTCCAGCCTTCCAATTGAAATTTTCTGACCTTTTGTGCATAGTTTTAGTTAATATCTACAAGTTGCTAGAATCAGGTTTATTTATTGGTCATTGACCCTCCTTTCCCTCCCACCCACAGTAAACTCAAGCAGCAGTGCCCTCCCAGGCCACTGGAAGGTCCCCCGAAAACCTGAGTCTGGGTAGCCATGAGCAGAGCAGGAGGTGGGAAGTAGCTGGACAGTGTTTCATCACTTTAGTTCACAGCTTCATCCATTCAGTGGTTTGTTTTCAATACTACCCCCTACCTTTTCCTGGTCACACCTGGATCTTCTTTAGGTCTTAACAGTCAAGGTAAACTTCTTAAGAATGCTCCTTTGAGGGCAGGACATGCCTCCATCCCTGGGGACTCAGTGCCTAATCCTGTAAAGAGACACTGAGATTGGAAACAGGAGCACCATGAAGCTCCTCTTCCTCTGGGAACCACCAACCTACTTTCCCCACTTCTATTTAGTCCTGACCCTGCACGCTGGGTTTCATTAGGGCGGACCCTCGGTAGGGGTGTTGAGAAGGGTGGAACACAGTTTCCCACAATCACATAATCTTTTTGTTTAAAGGGACTTGAGAGATCATCTAAGACTTTACCTACGGAGAAACTACAGGGAATCTGGATACACCCGATTCACCCAGAGTTCACCCAGAGTCACCAAACCCAAGATAGGTCCTGAAACCAGATCTTCTAACTCGGGCTTCTGCTACCTTAGAGCTCAACATAGCATGCCCCTAAAGAAATTAAATTTTTGAAGGGTTTGGTCCCTTGGGGACTGCTAGTTTGACTAGCTGGTTATGGTTTAATGACAATGGGTATGGAGAATTGTTTGGGGATATTGGTGGAGGCATATTCTCCAGAACTGCCATTCCTAGGGGGACATTCAACCCCTGAGGACCCTCTGCATTCTGGCCTTTCCTCTGCAGTCTTCCAACCTCAGTTCCCTATTTCCAGTCATTGCTTCTGCTCCAGCCAAATCCCTCTACTCATTGCTCTTGCTTCCTCTCTTTGCATAGTCCCCTTTGTCCTGCCCTTGTCTTCATTTAAGCGATTCCTACTGGAGAAGGTAATGGCAACCCACTCCAATATTCTTGCCTGGGAAATCCAATGGACAGAGGAGCCTGGCAGGCTATAATCCATGAGGTGACAAAGAGTCAGACACTGCTTAGCAACTGAGTGCACACGCATCCATGCTTTAAAGCCCATCTCAAGTCCCAGCCCGTCTTCTCCTGCAGTAGTACTCAGAACCTACTCTAGACACTTGCCGCTCAAAGTATGACCACAGACCTGCAGTACCAGCCCCACCCCCAAGCTGCTTAATAAGAGCCCGCATTTTGACAAGATATCCTGGTGACTGATATACATAATCAAATGAGAGACACACTGGTCTCAACTAGGGTGCTTCTAGTGTGAGCCTAGGACCAACAGCATCACCATCACCTGGGAATATGTTAAACGTGCAAATTCTTGAGTCCCACCTCAGGCCTACTGAATCAGACACTCTTGGGTGGTACCCAACAATCTGTGCTTTAACAAGCCCTCCACAGGATTCTGATGCATGCTTCAATTCAAGAAACTATCAGTTCAGTTCAGTCGCTCAGTTGTGTCCGACTCTTTGCGACCCCATGAATCGCAGCACGCCAGGCCTGCCTGTCCATCACCAACTCCCGGAGTTCACTCAGACTCACGTCCGTTGAGTCAGTGATGCCATCCAGCCATCTCATCCTCTGTCGTCCCCTTCTCCTCCTGCCCCCAATCCCTCCCAGCATCAGAGTCTTTTCCAATGAGTCAACTCTTCACATGAGGTGGCCAAAGTACTGGAGTTTCAGCTTTAGCATCATTCCTTCCAAAGAAATCCCAGGGCTGATCTCCTTCAGAATGGACTGGTTGGATCTCCTTGCAGTCCAAGGGACTTTCAAGAGTCTTCTCCAACACCGCAGTTCAAAAGCATCAATTCTTTGGTGCTCAGCCTTCTTCACAGTCCAACTCTCACATCCATACATGACTACTGGAAAAACCATAGCCTTGACTAGATGGACCTTAGTTGGCAAAGTAATATCTCTGCTTTTAAATATGCTATCTAGGTTGGTCATAACTTTTCTTCCAAGGAGTAAGCGTCTTTTAATTTCATGGCTGCAGTCACCATCTGCAGTGATTTTGGACTATACACAATCTTTATCTTATCCAGGGGCTTCAGGGACATAGGACCATGGCTTAAGGTACCTTATCGCTATCTTGCAATTCTTGACTTTATCTTTGAGCTTGTGTTCTGCAAGTGCAGGCTCATGAAGCCTGTGAGGACAGAATGCTAGTGGATCCATGATGTATGGAATTCATCCAGGCTCAGGGTGAGATATAAGTGTGTTACATCTATGACTGAGAGAGTAGGCTGATAATAGATCTGAGAAGCCACATTCTCCTTTACAACCAGAACTTTCTTTGTACGCCCAGGAAGGTAATTTATTTTAAGAAATACAAATGACCAAGGAATTCTAGCATATCCTTTCTTACTCAAGGTACTTCCCTGCAGCCAATCACTTGCGCTGAATATCCTGACACAGAAGCAAAGGGACAGTGAGGACAATCCATTGCTCCTTTTCCTTTCCATCCGTTCTTTCTCATCAATAAGCTGAAGGTAAAGAGTGCTGGTAGAATGTATGAGTGTCAAAAGGTTAAATAAAAACAGTTAAGCCTGTTTTATTTTTTTCAGTATTTCCTCTGTTCTAGTAAGAATAGGCTAAACATTTGCATACAAACTAAAAAATGTGAATAGTATAATTTTGGTGGTTCCAAATACTAGCTAAATGCTCTTATATTGCATTTAAATGGGCATTATACAATATAAATATAAAAGGTAAAATTCATATTAATAAAAATTTTAATTAGAACAATGTAAAATAAAAAATACAAATCAAGAGAAACTGTAGAAGAGAGGAAAAAGTCTTATATTATAGTACCTTTAACAGTACTTTTTTCCTGCTCTTTGAACAAGGGGCTCCACATTATAATTTTGCTCTGGGGCTAGTAAAATATATTGCCATTTCTGTCCTATCTCGTCCAGTATTCAAACAGGAACATTTCTGAGAATGACATAGAACACTATTAGTAATCCCTTCTGGCCACAGGTACACCTGGGCCTGTCCTGAGCAGTGCAGGGCATGGTTATCCTAAATTTGAAAGTCCATAATGGTGAAGGAGAAAGCGAAATAGCAGTAAAGGCATTCTGCTTTCTTTCTTTCAACTGAAGGAAATTTTACAAAGTTGTATTTTCCAAGTGTGCATGTGTTAACTAGTAGGCTAACTCTAGATGTTTTAGCAGACCACACGATGGGCTTAGAAACAGGTTATGCTTGCTCTTTCCCTGTTGTTCTACACATAGAAGAATCTTCTTGGTTATTTACATTTAGCTTGCCCAACCTTCAAAACCTCAACTTTTTTGTGTGCTTTTTCTTGCCTCTGACATTCTTAAAATTTTGTGTCATTCTATACACATCCTTGATTTTGTGCCCCTCCTCCCCTCTTTGTGTGTGTGCCCTCTTGAAATCAGAACTCATCAGCAGAAATGCTGTTTCCTTTCGATGTCTTTTTTTTCTTCCTCATTAGGATCATTCACAATTTTAGGCTCTGAATTTTGTTTTTAGAATCATCCTTTTTTTAGCCATACTCCCTTTCAGAGATTCTCACCATGAGATCATCTGTTTTGAACTTTTTGAAGTCTGCTTTCTTCAAGTCTGGAAGTCTGAAGACACGCATCTGACTTGTCCTGCTTGAATGGGATGAGCACTCTTTTCAAAATTCCTGTGAGTTTTGCATCACTAACAGTTCTTTGCTGGCAGAATCCAGTCTGTATAATCACTTCCCCTTGTCACCTGTTCCTTTCAAGTGATGAAATTTTCAATCAAGCCACTTAGGAATTTACTTAATATCCTGCTTTTCAAAAAGGCTGGGGACTTATAGACTGCTACTACTTGTCCATTTTAAAAGTCAACATTTGTCATTATGTTTTATCTGTGCTAGTTTTCAAAATATGTCTACAATAGTATCTCCCATCCCAGTTAATCTTATTACTAGTGACTTTGACATTTCTCCCCTCAATAGGTGAGGTCTGTATCTCTACCTCTTAAACACAGCGGTCTTGTGACCATGGCAGAAAGGATGCTATGGAACCTCCAAGGCTAGAGCGTGAAAGTGAAAGTGAAGTCGCTCAGTTGTGTCCGACTCTTTGCGACCCCATGGACTGCAGCCTACCAGGCTCCTCCATCCATGGGATTCTCCAGGCAAGAGTACTGGAGTGGGTTGCCATTTCCTTCTCCAGGGGATCTTCCCAACCCAGGGATCGAACCCAGGTCTCCTGCACTGTAGGCAGACGCTTTACCATCTAAGCCACCAGGGAAATCATGTGATGTAGCTTCCACCTGGTTCTCTCTAGGGATGCTCATTCCTGGAACTGAGCAGCCATGCGGTGAGGAAAACCAAACCAGGTCAGGTGGAGAAACCATGTGGAGAAGTCACATGTAGGTATTTTGGAAGACAGCCCAGGTGAAGGCCCAGCCAATAACCAGCAACAATGGCCAGACTTATGAGTGGAAAAGCTTATGAGTTCAGATGATTAGAGCCTCCCAGACTTCACATCTTCCCAACTGAAGTCCTAGAGAAGGTAGCCCAAAGGCAAGCCAGCCCCTTGTCTTTGTCCTGTCTGAATTCCTGATCCACAGAAACTATGAGAGAGAATACATACATGATAGTTTCTTAAGCCACCAAGTCTTGGGAGATGATTTGTGATACAGCAATGGAGAATACATTAGCTAAGAAACAAAAATTAAGACTGACTAAAAATCCATCATCTATACCCACTTTTCTGACTGGCTGATACTTGGTTTACTGCCATTCCAAAAAGCTATCCCTGTAATTTAAATTCAATTCCACCAGGTGGAAGTGAAGCCATGATTGACTCAATACTAATACAGTCATTGGGCAGAGACTGTACTCCCTTTTCTTTTTTTTGGCTGCAGCTGCGCAGCTTCGGAGATCTTAGTTCCCAAACCAGGGATTGAACCCATGCCCTTAGCAGTGAAAGAGCAGAGTCCTAACCACTGGATCACCAGGGAATTGCCTGTACTCCCTTTTCTAAATCATACTTTTGTGTGACATTTAATCTTGGTTATTAAAGCAGTTAGATCATCCCTGCTTAGTATACTGTGTGAATTTAAGAAAGAGCAAAATTAAAACATTTCTCACATACTTCTCTAGCTGACTAACATAACACACAATTCTATCTAATTTCAGACCCCCTGTTGGAAAATGTTCCCTCCTATTTTAATTTCTTGAGTCAGAGATTGTGTGGTTGCAATGAACAGAACCTATTCAAACTGGCTTAAGTAAAAAAGAAATATGATTAGAAATAGAGGGATCTGGTAGAACCAAAAGCAGGAGTGAGGCCAGGCTTCGTAAGAATGATGCCAAAAATGGCAAAGTTGATGAGAGCCAGACTGGTTTGTCTCTTCAAGTCTTTGCCTCTTAGAGCTCTGCTCCTGCTGCTGCTGCTGCTGCTGCTGCTAAGTCGCTTCAGTCATGCCCAACTCTGTGCGACCCCAAAGACGGCAGCCCACCAGGCTCCTCTGTCCCTGGGATTCTCCAGGCAAGAATACTGGAGTGGGTTGCCATTTCCTTCTCCATTTTAGCGCTCTATTGCCTCTTATATCTAACTCTTCAGGGCACATTTCTCATCCCTCTTTCTCCTCCTCCCACACCCCCTCCCTCCCTCCAGAGAGCATATTGTTAAGGACACTCTCTGAAGTCAAGATGCCTAGATTCAAATACTAGCTCCACCATTTAGTTGCTTATGACCTTGAGCAAGTTCCTTAAGCTTCTGTTCTTCAGTTTTCTCATTTATAAAATGGGGATGAAGAAACTAATCGTAATTACCTTGTAGGATTGTTGTGAGATTAAGTGACTCATATAAATAAAGTTCTTTAAACAGTGCCTGGTACTTTGTAAGTTTGGCTTTCATTATTATCTTTCTCAGCTCACTTTGTTCAGACCTATGTCCAAACACGGGTGCCCCAATCCCAGTTTCATATCCAACTTAGAGTTCAAGCTGCTGGCAGAAACCTGCCGTTTCTGAGACCCAGCGCCCTGTTCCCAGGAGAGAGCATCTGATTGGTCCAGCTGGGGTCACCTGTCTTCTCATGGTCCAATTAGCTGTGGCAGAAGGTAAGAGAGTTGGGGATGAGCAGTCTTAGCAGGGACAGGTGGAGTAGATTGTCTGAGAAGGGGCTAGTGTTGGTCCTCAGGAGAGGGCTTGTGCCACTACTCCAGCATGTGTAATCAGCTCCATTTCCAACATGGCAGCTCTGGCACTTTGAGCCTTAGCTCTTTGAGCCCCTACTGAACAGGGGCTGTTCCTGTTATTGACTGACTCCAACAGCATGAAGAAAGTGGCTTCTTCCAGCCAACACTTCTGTTCTCTCTCCCACCTCTCCTGCAAAACTAGCTCTACTCCTTCTGCTTGGCTTTCAGGACTCTAGTCCTCTAAGATATCACAATACAAGTGTCTCTTCCTACTAGAAGATGGATTTTACAAATCCTCACCTGGATTTCCCCCTTTGGCATCACAGTGAACCTTCCCTCTCTCAGAACAAAAAGGAAGCATCAGATCATTCTCATCTGGTATTGTGAGTTTGAGCTATTAAGCATGTGGTGACTATTTACTTGTTGAGGCTCTTGCTGGTAATGGAAACTTTGAGAACTAATACTTTAAATTATTGATCTCACCATAGATAAAAAGAAAAATTCAACAAAATGTTGAACAGAAAGGAGTTGGTTTATCAAAAGGATAATGAGGTTTAAGAAATACTGTTCATCTCCTTTCATTTCTATATAACATTCTGATTGCCATTAGATTTGGTCAGTTGGGGTAAAATGCTCTGAAGCTGCTTATTTCAAAATCTTAATGCAATCTTCAGAAATACTTGAATGTCATGGACAAATCATAGTGCTTAAGTCATGGAGCAGAGCTGACTGGGAGAAAAAATGGCTGCATCTGTCTACTCAGTGCCAGGCCATCCTCTAATTGCCATGAGCTGACCTTTCCCTTGGGCTTTCTTACTCTTTTATTGGTGATTCTTTCTGTAAAGTCTCAGAAACCTTACAATGGCTGATATTCTTATTGTTTTCGGGTGTTACCATTAGACTTTCTTTCTTAGTCTCTGAGCATTGTGCATTCTTGAGGACCCTGTGAGACACAGAAAGAGCTTTTTAGGGGGGAAATGACCCATGACTGATCATTAGCTCTGTGAAATGACTGACTTGAAAGGAGGCATAATGTTCCCATCAACTATAAATGAGAAGATTGCTCACAACTTACGGTCTATATTCCCTGTATCCAATACCCCCATTTCCTTTCTTCTGAGTCATCCTTCATGAATTGATTGCTTCCCTCATTTTTTTCTTCATAGAAATTGCTCTCTAGGCAAGGTTGTCAGCCTGATTTGCAGTTTGAGCCAAAGAAGCAACCGCTTTCACTCTACCCACTTCAACTAGAAGTAGACAAAACTATCGTAATCCAGTCTAATAAAGCTTAGAAGAAAACAAGATGTGTGGCCTGCTATTAAATTATTGCTATCCTTAATAAACTGTAGATGTCAAAAATAATACATATAAATGCTCCAGGGCATGTGGAGACAATGAACACAATTTACTCCAGTAATAATTAAAGGGCTGTTGGTGTTCAATTCAGATACCCACAAGAAATAGTTGCTGAACTTCTCTGACTAGCTCCTCCAAAGAGGCCGCTCCACTTCTCTTCACCCTATCACTCTAAAGTAATATTTTGTGTAGCACTTACTAGTCTCTTATATCTTTACAGTTCTTATAGTTTTTACCTTTTATTGTTTACATTCTCTGTGAATGTAATGAAGAGCAGAGCCCTTTCTTGTGTCTCTCTCATCACTCTCTTCTCAATGCTTAGAACAAAGCTCAGTTTATAGAGGGCATCTAATAAATATTTGCTGCATTAACGTGCCCCCTGAATACCTGGGGCCTTCCAGACTCACTATCAGCTCCTAGAGAGTGTATCATCTCTCTTCCTGGACTCTCCTTGACATGGAACCCTGTTGGCTCTCCATAATCCACAATAGTAGACACTATAGCTATTGCTCCTGCTGGCAATGGTGAAGATGGCTAGGGGATCTGTTTGCTGGGGGAACGGAGAGGTAACTTCCAGAGATTCCATAGGCTACCCCAATTTTCAAAAGGCATTTTTTCCTTAGCCCCATCTTCAAAAGGCAAACTCTGAAAAAGCCAAGTTTTGCTATAAACTTAGTTTCTGATTAGAAACCAGTGAGGTGTATAGAGTGCAAACCCATGCAGCAGCCCATGAAGTGCACTGAACTCCAGGAAGCACCTAGAAACCAGGCCTGGTGTGTACTGAGCAATCAGAACTGTAGTTCTAGCATCAGAGAGTACCAGGTGGAACCAGATACTCCTCAAAAACCTCATATTCTTGAATACAGGCTTGTGATCTTAGTCTTCTGTGACTTTAATGCTGTCTCCACTTGCCTCATGTCTGAAGCACACCAAGTCCTTTGCAAACCCTCCTGCATAGGCTGTTGCGCCACACCCCTCAGTTCAGTTCAGTTGCTCAGTCGTGCCGATTCTTTGCGGCCCCATGGACTGCAGCATGCCAGGCTTCCCTGTCCAGCACCAACTCCCGGAGTTTACTCAAACTCATGTACATTGAGTCAGTGATACCATCCAACCATCTCATCCTCTGGCATCCCCTTCTCTCATGCCTTCAACCTTTCCCAGCATCAGTCTTTTCCAATGAGTCAGTTCTTCGCATCAGGTGGCCAAAGTATTGGAGTTTCAGCTTCAGCATCAGTTCTTTCAATTAATATTAAGGACTGATTTCCTTTAGGATGGACTGGTTGAATCTCCTTACAGTCCAAGGGACTCTCAAGAGCCTTCTCCAACACCACAGTTCAAAACCATCAATTCTTCGGTGTTCAGCTTTCTTTATAGTCCAACTCTCACATCCATACACGACCACTGGAAAAACCATAGCTTTGACTAGATGGACCTTTGTTGGCAAAGTAATGTCTCTGCTTTTAATATGCTATCTAGGTTGGTCATAAGTTTTCTTCCAAGAAGTAAGCATCTTTTAATTTCATGGCTGCAGTCACCATCTACAGTGATTTTGGAGCCCCCCAAAATAAAGTCTGTCACTGTTTCCATTGTTTCCCATCTATTTCCCATGAAGTGACGGGACCGGATGCCATGATCTTCGTTTTCTGAATGTTGAGCTTTAAGCCAACTTTTTCACTCTCCTCTTTCACTTTCATCAAGAGGCTTTTTAGTTCCTCTTCACTTTCTGCCATAAGGGTGGTGTCATCTGCATATCTGAGGTTATTGATATTTCTCCCGGCAATTTCCTGTTGCAGGTCAGTTACTTGTTTACATTTGTAACCAATCCTTGGGATCAGAGGTCATGTCTTATCATTTGCCTCCCTCTTCTCAGCATGACTTTCAATAATTAAAAAAATATCAGCGTAATCTTTATGTTTTCCTAAGCCACATGCTAATCTAGGGAAGGACTGGGGCTCATACATAAATATAAAATGTAATGGAGAAGGGTAGGGAATAGTAAAACAGCATATTTTATTCTTCGTTCCTGGTTGTCCAGCAGCTCCCATATCAAAGGCCAAGCCGGGGGCGGGGGGAGGGCGCTTCCTTCCTAACTGCTTTCACAGCTCAGAGAGAAGAGCCCTATTTTCCTTATGAGGGCCAGGCTGTGACAGAGCTCCCCAGTGGGAGTTGGAGGATATAATACAAGGTGAAGAGGAGGGGATCCTCCCCTTCCTGCTCCAGTGGGCACTGGGAGAAGGAAAAGAGATGAAAATTGTGGAAGGAAATAATCAGGTTGGAAGTTTATAGTTTACCTCCCCGCTCCCCCCATCCCAAGTTTGAAATCCAGATGGGTGAAGATGCTAGATGGCTTTTTAAGGAAACTTCCACTCCATGATGGCCCCCTGGGAGGAATCAGCTTGTCCCGCATTACTAACAGGAGGCCACATTAAGAGCTGAAAATGGCCACTTCAAAAAATGGCCAGCCTCAGTGCTTTCAGGCCCCACTCCAGGCTCATGTGCCATGCAAAGGCCCATAAATCCCCATATACACTTTGGAAGATAGAGATGGTAGCTGGGGCACAAGGGAGAGGGCCTATCAGGGGTCTCTGTGGAGCAAGGCAGAGTGAAACCTATCAGAGGCCTTAGAGCAGGTGGGGAAAGTGCCTGAGTCTCAGAGGGTGTGAGCCAACAAGGTACCCCACACCCTGACTGAATCACAAAGTTTCCTGTGGAAACCAGAACAGGTCAGACACCCAGCCGGCAATAGGAACACGCAGGGCCCAGAGGCCAGCACATGACAGGCAAGAGCTCCAAGGCCACTGCCACCATCTTGGGGTGGAATAGGGGGAGGGGAAAGACATCAGAACTTCTAAGCATTTAGCCCTATGAGTCTCTCAAAACAGGGACAGACTGAGCTACTATTGATTGGTAAGTTACTATGATCTTTACTTCCTTCACTGTAAAACAGGGACAGGATTCATGAGAAAGATTTGGGCAGTCATAGGAAAAAACCTACATTTTCTCCTCATGTCTGAGTAGTTGTGTATAGACCGGCAATTGTACTACCCATATTATTGAGTATCTACTCTTTATCTGAAGCTTCATAAAATTATGGTCTAGTGTTATAACCACTAGTGACACCAAAAATGTGAAAGTCTTTAGAATGCTTTTAAAAATTGATTTCTAATGAATGAATGTGGTTCCAAGACCACCAAGTTTGAAAGAGCATGTCAGTTGGTATCATTAGGAACAAAAGCCATCTTCCTGCTTGGTTCACACAAAGCCGTAGTAGTGTCCCCACATGTAGTAAGATGAGTATTCTCAGGGCTGTCTTCCAGACTCCTACCATCTCCTGTGAACTGCAGAGAAATTTAGAGGAAAGGAAGGCAAGGACAAAACTCTGATAGAAGGGCAAGTTGATAAACATGCCTATTTATCACTATACTTTCCTCTGCCTTTTTTTATCCTATTGATTTTCTTGCTCTGCTGTGTATGCCACTATATCTAGAATGAATGTACTTGTGAGCAACTTTGCAGCTGAGTGATGATAACTTAGGTAAATTATAGCTTCAGTCAAATTCTTCCCAGTCCCAACCTGTCTGGTCCCCAGAATCCAGGAGAAAAAACCATGAACTGTAGAATGGGGTAGAACCTGTCTGTGGGTCTCTGACCATCTGTATGTCGCCACTGACTGTGAGCTCTGGAAGGCCAGGGTTCTTCAGTGTATTTATCTTGGCAGCCTTGAGTTATTTCCCGATGTCAAATGAATGAAAGATGCATGAAACAGTCTGAAGCAGAGCTTGCTGCCCAGCTCTTGTGCTGTGCTTAGTTGCTCAGTCATGTCTGATTCTTTGTAAACTTATGGACCGTAGCCCACCAGGCTCCTCTGTCCATGGGGTTCTCGAAGTAAAAAGAATGGAGTAGATTGCCATGCCCTCCTCCAGGGGATCTTCCCAACCCAGTGATCGAACCCTGGTCTCCTGCATTGCAGGCAGATTCTTTACTGTCTGAGCCACCAGGGAAGCCCAGGAATACTGGAGTGGGTAGCCTATCCCTTCTCCAGGGGGTCTGCTAACCCAGGAATTGAACTGGGGTCTCCTGCATCGCAGGTGGATTCTTTACAGCTGAGCTACCAGGGCCCAGCTCTTCAGTTCAGTTCAGTTCAGTCACTCAGTCATGTCCGACTCTTTGTGACCCCATGAATTGCAGCATGCCAGGCCTCCCTGTCCATCACCAACTCCTGGAATTCACTCAAACTCATGTCCATTGAGTCAGTGATGCCATCCAGCCATCTCATCCTCTGTCGTCCCCTTCTCCTTCTGCCCTCAACCACCACCACCCCCCAACCAACAACAGAGTCTTTTCCAATGAGTCAACTCTTTGCGTGAGGTGGCCAAAGTATTAGAGTTTCAGCTTTAGCATCAGTCCTTCCAAAGAACACCCAGGGCTGATCTCCTTTAGAATGGACTGGTTGGATCTCCTTGCAGTCAGACAGTAAATCCCCCAAAGCTTGACATGACTGGAGAAAAGTCAAGGAGCATATCAGTCTTCCATGGGGGGAGATTTGCTGGTTTCTGTCTTCTCACCTATGAAGCAGGTCTGAGGAAGCCATAGAGGATCTTGGGGTAGCTTGGGAGATCTTGGCATGATTGTGAGAGCTCTAGCGTAGCCCAGATTGTTCCTCAACAAGATACTCGAGAATATGGGGTGATTCTAAAGCAAAGATTCTAGGGCCTTCAAAGTATACTCAGCTTCCACTTAATAGATAAGAACCCTTGGGGGAATTGTGGGATCACAGGGAAAGTTGGGGGGAAAAGGGAGAGACCCTGCATGCTTTCAACTGTTATTTCAATGAGGGAGACTAGAGAGGGATGGGATTTCCTTGAGAAAAGGGATTAACAGTGAGCAGGGAGAAAGAGGTGAGAAATAGAGAGGGGCCTCAGAAAGGGCAGGGGGCTAGAGAGGCAGGAGTGAATGATGGAGCATTGGGGTCACAAGGGTTGTGGTCACAGCAGTTTGAGGGTTGGGAGTCATTGTTGATGTGGGGAGGAAGAAGGCAGACATTGCTACAACTTGGAAATGCCAAGGAATCATAGACCTTTGTAAAATCAGAAACACAAAGAGCCAGAAAGCCTCAACTCTCTGACACCTTCCTATTTTTTTCACCAAGAACACTAAGGCCATGAAAAGTCAGGCCAGTATCAGGGCTGCACACGCCAACAGCTCAGGGATATGAAGGCAGTTCTGGGCAGTCAAGGCTCCTGTATGGTGCCCCTTGAGTCTCGGGCAGCACCTCTGGACCCCCAAAAAGAGGCAGTTTGACAGAGGAAATAGCCAAAGGAGAAGGATAAAGGATTTTTTTTTAAGTCAGGAAGTCTATGAAATTTGCTCAATAATAACAGACACCTTTCAGTGAACAGTATTTAATCCTATTAAAGCTTTGGAAGGTTCTGGCAAATCACTGAGCCTTTCTTGACTAGAAGGGAATTACTGATGAGAGAATTTAATTGAGGCCATTGCCCTTCCCCAGAGGATCCCAGAGCAGCCATGAACATCAAATGTAGCTCTTCTGAGATGCCAGTAAGATTCCCTATGCCTCTGCAAACCTTTACGTCCCTCTAAAGAAACCAAACTCTCCTCCGTATGATATCAAGGACAGGATAAATGCATTTCTAATGAGGGATATACTCTTTAGGGGTTTAGACTCCATTGTTTCCAGGCTTTTTTAAACTGTCAACCAGTTGAAGGAACAACTAGGCCTGAGAGGAAAACATCTAAAGAGGCTCCTATTACCCAGGATCACAGGTCTAGAGCCCCTTCCCCCAAGGCCCTGTGAGACAAGGGGGCACAAGTAGCAATGCTCATATCTCTGCCACCTGGGTGTTCTTGAGGTCCTCCTGGTAACGAGGATCCAGAGAGAGCGCGCGCAGTTTGTGTGTTTTGGATTCAGAGATAGCACTGACAGACCTGAGGGCAGGTGAGTCAGGTTAGGAGAGGGCAAGCATGCTGTCAGAGGAAGCTCAGTGCAGTGTAGTTATCTGTGGCGAGGAAGTTGAAGGTCACCCAGAGTCCATTATGGGAAGAGAGAGGGGAAAACCGACTGAAGTGCACAGAGCGATACACATAGATTTAAAAAGCTCAGTGCTGGAGGAAGAAGGGAAAAGAGAATGTCCATATGACACAGCACAATTTACATGAAAAAAAATATATATCACAGGAAATACACGAAAAGATATAGATTAAATCCATGATTGCCTGTAGGGGAAGGAGAATGGGAGGGGTACATGGAGGAGAAAAGGGAATGAATGCAGAGCAGGGCCTTGTACAGACCAAAGAGGACAGAGTGCCTTGAGATCCATGGGAATGGGGGTAGTATCTGAGGACCCTCCTTAAGAAGATCAAAGTTTTTCCTAGTGAGTTTCAAGAAAAGCCCAAATAAACTAGTGCTCTAGGTTCTGTTCCTTATGCTGCTGCTGCTAAGTCGCTTCAGTCGTGTCCAACTCTGCGCGACCCCATAGACAGCAGCCAACCTGGCTCCCCCATCCCTGGGATTCCCCAGGCAAGAACACTGGAGTGGGTTGCCATTTCCTTCTCCAATGCATGAAAGTAAAAAGTGAAAGTGAAGTCGCTCAGTCGTGTCTGACTCCCAGCGACCCCATGGACTGCAGCCCACCAGGCTCCTCCGTCCATGGGATTTTCCAGGCAAGAGTACTGGAGAGGGGTGCCATTTCCTTCTCCAGTTCCTTCTCCTGAAGAAGGCTTAATCCTTCAGGAAAGAAATCAGCCTTTGCCTGGCATGTGATCTTATGAATGCTGAAGGGCCAGTGGTCCAGGAGAAGAGGGGCCTCTTGGATGCTATGGCCTATCTGCGTGACTTCAGCTCAGCATCCCGTGTGTCTTAGGGGGTACAGGAGGGCGGTCCCCAATGAGACAGCAGCAGTAGAAAGAAGTGCTACTATCCGCCAGAAAGGATGCATGCCCACAACACAGGTGGAACCTTCTGATTAGCTCTGAAATAAATTTTATAGTCTGAGAAGGGAGGACATGGCTCCCAGAAAATTCTTGGGGTGCATATAATGATCACCTTGCAGATAAGTAAACTGAGGCTTAGAAAGAAGACATTTTGTTTGAGGTCATATAACTAATAAGTGGCAGAGATAGCATTTAAATCTTGATGTCTGTGACTCCATGGCTCACTGCCATGTTATAACACCTCCAGCGCAAATCTTTTTGTTGCATACACACACACACAGACACACACACACACACACTTACATAGGCATGTTACTAAGGTTATATGTCATGAAACGAATTTATACTCTGGTTGCTTCTTCCAATCTGAGCCCTCAAGGGCACGGTGGAATGGCATTTCTCAGGGGGTAGACAAGGGCAGCTGGGATCATTGCAGAGGTCCTTGTGCAAAACCAACAAGAATGGCAAGAATCAGCTTTGGGGAATGAGACCCTTTGGCCCAGGGTAGGAGGTGGAGCAGAGGGGAGGATGTGGGGTGGTTTCCAAGTGTGCAATGTGACTCCAGAAATAGCCACTGAAGACGGAACAGAGAGATGCTTTGCAGTAGACGTCTCCTTGTGTGTCATCCTCATTTGTAATTCACCTGAGGCCAAGAGAAGAGATGAAAAAAGGGACTCTCATCTGTGAACTCTCTAGTTGGTCCTCATGCACTAACACTTACTAACACTAACTCCAAGGATCTCTGATGGCAGATGATGGGAGAAGAGGTAGTGGAATTTCAGGGTCTGAAGGATGTTAAACATCATCTCAGCTAACTCCTCTGTAGCTGGTGAGAGCACGGTGACTTGTGCCACACCATGCAAGAATAAGAACTTAAACCCCTGGCTCCCAGGCTAGTGCTTGTCCACCTGCCACAGTGCCGGCCTTATCAGGTCAGCTTCAGGGGACAACTCCCTTCAGCCCACCCCAAGACCCTCTCTGCTCCTTCTCTGCCAGCATTCTCATTCTCTCTGGGTGAGAGCAAGAGACGCCTCTTGGATTGGAAGGCAAGTACTCAGGGCTGAGATTCTGCACAGATGAACAGTTTGGCCATGGCTGACCTCCTTCCACGCACCTTCTTTCCCAGCCTCTTCTTCAGGAACCCCTCCCCACACATTTTATACCCGCCCACTCTTTCTCTCTAAACCTGGGGTGGGAACCATGACCTTAATTTTTAAAATTGTGGTCGATTTATTTTTCAAAGAATAAAACCGGGCCCTGATATAACCATGCAGGGGGCTCCAAGTGCAGGAAAACCAGAGCCTGTCATGATGGATTTTCTTTCTTTCCACCAAAGCAAGAGACGCTCCCAGAACACAAAAGACACTGAGAATCCTGTCTCTTTGGGGGATTTAATTATTGCTATTAGTTGTTCTCCTCTTCAGCAATGGCATCTTTGCCTCACTGCTTCTGGAGAAGAGGGATGTAGAATTGAAGTTCTTAGCCAGACTGGGTGGGAGCCATCCCCGTACAGGAGGTAAGATAAGTGGCCACCCACACAGTTGCAGAGGCCCTGAGCCCCCAGACATAGCCACCACTCTCTAGTTGATCCCTGAAGTCCACCATCAATTTTATTTATTTAGCTTTGGCGTGTATTTGACTGCCAAAATTCAAATATTCCTGGAAGGGATGATAGTTATGACTGCTATTTGCAACTTAGTAGAATTGTTTTTCAGACCATACTCCAAAGACAATTTTCAGAGTAAGGGAAGAAAGTGGAGGGGGGAGTGTTCACAAATTAGAGATGAAGAAGGGCCCAAAAGGAGGCTGGGGTGCAGAAGCAGACTCATCCTGCCTCAGTGGCTGGCCTAGAGCCCTGGCTCTCAGTGTGGGCTCAGCATCTGCAGCACCGGTGCCACCTGGATCCTGTCAGACACAGTTTCAGGAGCTCCATCCCAGACCTACTGAATCAGAAACTTTGGAGACGGGGCCCAGAAATCTCTGTTTTAACAAGCCCAGTCATGACTTTGAGACATCGTAAAGGCTGAGAACCAATGGCTTGCAACGTCTGTCCTATTTGGCAGGACCGCTCCTATACCCCACTGTTCATCAAGCTCCGTTCTCTGACTTGCCTTCTCTCTGCCCTGCAAAGGTGAGGCATGAGAAACCACCACTGTGTCTGGCTAGGAAAGCTCTCTAACCATAGGAGGTGGGATGGTAACAGAGCAGAGCTGCATTTGGCCAAAAGGGCAAGGGTTTTGGGTAGAGTCTGAGGAATTACTGATGAACTTTGATGAGTGAAATTGAGGGAGCAGTGAAAGAAGTTCCCCCAGGCCAGCCATCTGGGCACCTGAGAAACTCAAGCAGGGATCGTGCTGAGGGAGGAGGCAGAAATCCGGTGATAGAAGCCTGCTCAAGCCCTGATTGGCGCCCCACAGAGTGTGGGTTCTGGGCCATGAGGTATCACTGGGTGCCTCCCTTCCCTCTGAATCAACTCCTCTTGGGTCTATGGGCTCCAGATCCACCTCTTAGACCAGTTTATCTCCTGGTTATCCCCCACCATCCCTCCTTGCCCAGGTAACCTTGCTACAGAAGAAAGGAAGAGCTCCAAGAAATCAGATGGTGAAGCCTGAAGCAGTCCTCTGCAAGTTGCACATGCTTTGAAATCTGCTTCCCTGCTCTCTTTTTCTCCGTAGACCTTATCCGCATCTGAAATGTTATGGGTTTTCTTTTTTCCCTTTTTTTGGTCTATCCTTCTACTAGAGCATGAGCCCCATTAAGGCAGAGATTTTTTTTTTTCTCCTATATATTTACATTATAATCCTCAGGGCTTAGGATAATGTTTAGCACACAGCAGGCATTCAGTAGTTTTTTGAAAAAAAATGAATGAATCTTAAATTTGTTCAAATTTCAAACTTTACTCCATGATCTGTGAATACTTATTTGAACATAAAAATTATCCCCCGTTTCACCAATACTTGAGTAAAAATCAATGCCTCACATCTTCTACAAAGTAGGTGCTTCAGATGCCTGTACATAGCACAGCTTCTGGAGCTTCCCGTGTAGCTCAGCTGGTAAAGAGTCTGCCTGCAGTGCAGGAGACCTGGGTTCAACTCTGGGGTTGGGACGATCCCCTGGAGAGGGGATAGACTACCCACTCCAGTATTCATGGGCTTCCCAGGTGGCTCATACAGTAAAGATTCTGCCTGCAATGTGAGAGACCTTGGTTCGATCCCTGGGTTGCAAAGATCCCCTGGAGGAGGGCATGGCAAACCATTTTAGTATTTTTGCCTGGAGAATCCTATGGCAGGGGAGCCAGGCAGGCTACAGTCCATGGGGTTGCAAAGAGTCAGACTAAGCACGAGCACCACCGCTCCCAGCTCCACTACAAAGTGAAGCTTCACTTCTGATCAGACACCCCGGATGAGAGAGGATGAGGCTGTGATGGTCAGGGCCTGCTTGTGAAGGGAGGATCAGTTGCCAAGGTGCTTGTCTCTGGCCTCAGCCAGAGCAGTGTTTTTGGGAGGTGGGAGTACAGGCAGGTTATATATAACCCAATGACAGACAATGTACACAAACTAGTCTAACCAGGGCCACACAGTGGACACCCAGTAAGGTCAGCAAAAATCTCTATTTGTATCTGAACTCCAGTGAAATCTTGATGAACAAGACAATCAGGATATAGCCTGGCAAGCTTTGCTCTCCTTGACCTCAGAAAACGGGTCTCAGTCCTGATGCTTCCCTGGTCCTTGGCACAGTATGAGTCTAGAAGGCTCTAAATGAATGCTTGATGAATGAAAAATATTGTTTCCATTGATTTTTTTCTGGATATTAAGTTATATTTCAGGCCCTGTGGCTAAAAATCATTCTAAAATGCATTTTGCAACATTTCTACATTAGCAAGTGAAGAGTCCTGAACTTCCTTACATCATCCTATGGAAACACAGAATCTTAAAAATGGTCATCAGCAAGTACGCCAACTTCCTTGATCACGTGTCATTGTAGTTCAGTTCAGGTCAGTCCCTCAGTCACATCCGACTCTTTGCGACCCCATGATTCGCACCACGCCAGGCATCCCTGTCCATCACCAGCTCCCAGAGTTTACTCAAACTCATGTCCATCGAGTCGGTGATGCCATCCAGCCATCTCATCCTCTGTCGTCCTCCCGCCCCCAATCCCTCCTAGCATCAGAGTCTTCTCCAATGAATCAACTCTTCACATGAGGTGGCCAAAGTATTGGAGCTTCAGCTTCAGCATCAGTCCTTCCAATGAACACTCAGGACTGATCTCCTTTAGAATGGACTGGTTGAATCTCCTTGCAGTCCAAGGGACTCTCAAGAGTCTTCTCCAACACCACAGTTCAAAAGCATCAATTCTTCAGTGCTCAGCTTTCTTCACAGTCCAACTCTCACATCCATACATGACCACTGGAAAAACCATAGCCTTGACTAGACGGACTTTGTCAGCAAAGTAATGTCTCTGCTTTTCAATATGCTATCTAGGTTGGTCATAACTTTCCTTCCAAGGAGTAAGCGTCTTTTAATTTCATGGCTGCAGTCACCATCTGCAGTGATTTTGGAGCCCAGGAAAATAAAGTCTGACACTGTTTTCACTGTTTCCCCATCTATTTCCCATGAAGTGATGGGACCAGATGCCATGATCTTAGTTTTCTGAATGTTGAGCTTTAAGCCACCTTTTTCACTCTCCTCTTTCACTTTCATCAAGAGGCTCTTTAGTTCCTCTTCACTTTCTGCCATAAGGGTGGTGTCATCTGCATATCTGAGGTTATTGATTTTTCTCCCAGCAATCTTGATGCCAGCCTGTGTTTCTTCCAGCCCAGCATTTCTCATGATGTACTCTGCATAGAAGTTAAATAAGCAGGGTGACAATATATGGCCTTGACATACTCCTTTCCCTATTTGGGACCAGTCTGTTGTTCCATGTCCAGTTCTAACTGTTGCTTCCTGACCTGCATATAGGTTTCTCAAGAGGCAGGTCAGGTGGTCTGGTATTCCCATCTCTTGAAGAATTTTCCACAGTTCATTGTGATCCACCAGTCAAAGGCTTTGGCATAGTCAATAAAGCAGAAATAGATGTTTTTCTGGAACTCTCTTGCTTTTTCCATTATCCAGTGGATGTTGGTAATTTGATCTCTGGTTCCTCAAGGGTATATGAAACTGGATTTGTTTTAACCCCCAAAAATCATGGGATATTAAAAGAATTCCTTGATCTTTTTCCTTAAACCTCAGGTTTAGAGCTTATAAGCCTAATCTAATAAGTGGAGAAACCAAGGCCCAGAGAGGGAAAGGACATTCAATATGTGAAAAGCAATGTCAGAACTGGAACCTTGGTCTCTTGGCCCCCAATTCAACACTCTGTCCATTTTGTTGATTTGTTTCCATCTCATAAGAATATAAAGCAGAGAAAAATTCTGATTTACTCATGCTTAAGTTCCATATTAAGGGAAAATATAACTTTTTTGCTAAGGATAAGTTTATTGAGCTCTTTATACTTAGTGCTGTCTTAGCTACTACGGGGGACAAAGCAGACACAAAATTGTCCTCTATTGCACAGTGATAATCACGATGATAATAGTAAGTTTCAATTTTTGAGTACTTTTTCTACAGAAACATTGGGTGGTTTACATGTATTACCACCAATAATTATCATAGCATCCGTAAAAATAGATATCTACATTAGGCCTTTTTGGGTTGCTTGTGACAGAAATCCAACTAATACAAGCTTAAGAGAAAAGGGAATTATTGGCACACACAAATGAAAACACCAGGAGTTGTCTAGTTTCTGGGTAGGCTGATCCATGTGCTCAAACAATATTATCAAAGATTTCCCTCTCTATCTCCTCTGTGTAAGCTTCACTTTCTCGTATATTCTTTCCATGTGGTGAAAAAGATGAGCCCCAAAGCTCTGACTCCCATGAGCTTTACAGCTTATAATTTCAGAAGAAAAGAGACCTATTCTAACCTAACACCTGCATCAGCTCTCCTCAAGACCTGAACTGATGCATTTTGGGTTATGTGGGCCCATCTGTACCAATCACCAAATCTAGTAAAATGAGAAATGTTGGCCACTCCATATCTCGATACGGTGGTGGGGGTGGGAAGGGTAGAAGGTCTTTTACAATGGAAAAGAGGAGGGGAAATTCATAATCCCATTTTACACTGGTTGAAACTGAGACTTATAGAAATCAAGCAATTACCCAAGACCACAGGGCCTCTTAAAGGCAGAGATGGGACATAATAAATTCAAAATATCTGTCTCCACAGCCTATGTTTTAAATTTTTCCTTTTTTAAAAAATCATACTTTACAATTCATTTTAAAAGTGTACAATTCAGTGAAAACCTGTTCTAATCATTATCCTGGCTTTAGTGTTACCAGTTCTTAGCTGTGAAGTATGTGGTAAGTCATTTGTTGCTATTAATGGTTGAATTATCAAAAGCTATTGAATGATTTATTTTTTTAAATAGAAATCAATTAATTAAGGATTACCCATTCCCTGATAGCTCAGCTAGTAAAGAATCCGCCTGCTATGCAGGAGACTCTAGTTCAATTCCTGGGTTGGGAAGATCCACTGGAGAAGGGATAGGCTACCCACTCCAGTATTCTTGGGCTTCCCTGGTGGCTTAGACAACAAAGAATCCGCTTGCAATGCAGGAGACCTGGATTGGGAAGATCCCCTGGAGAAGGGAACTGTCTACCCACTCCAATATTCTGGCCTGGAGAATTCCAAGGACAGAGGAGTGTGGCAGGCTACAGTCCATGCGGTTGCAAAGAGTTAGGCATGACTGAGTGACTTTCACTTTTACCCATACAATAATGTCATCCTCATTTCCTTGTATTCTGATATACCCTTTTAGGTATAGCCAGCAACACTGCTGCAAAAGAGGGTGCTATCACCCATTTTGAGCATTTCCTAGGAAAAAAAATGCTACAGCTTGGAGTACTGCTATGTCTCGCCATAAATAAAGCTTTCAACATTATAAAAGAGAATGAGTAAGCCCTCCAAGAAAGATATAGAGTATCCTAGAAATATTAGTAGAATGACAAATCTGTTCAGCAACATTGCAGATCATAAGATTAAAATTAAATCAATACCATTTCTAGACTCCAGTGATGAAGACTAGAAAAAAATGGAAAAAAGAAAGAGCATTCATTCCCTGAAGAATCTAAAACATTAAATATTTTGCACTTAACCTAATAGGACATGCAAAAATCTATTCAAAGAAAATTATAAACCTCGAATGAGAAGGGAAAAAGACTTACTGAACAAATAGAGCTTTTGGCTAGGAAGATTCTATTTGGAAAATGACACAAAAATGAATGCAATCTTAAGCCACATTAATACTCAGCTGTAGAAGGAGGGAGGTGGTAATCCTGCTTCCCCTGAGTCATTCAGACCATACTCTTAGGGAAACTGAAACAAACTAGAACACGTCTTCGGGAGGTGCAAGGGGAGGGACTATATGTGGCCAGGCTGGCAACGGGTCTGAAAATCATGTCACATCAGGAACTGAGTAGGTTTAATCTAGATGTTAGAGAACTTCAGGAATGTCCACGGGGTTAGAGAAGATTTAGAGGCAAATTGAAAAAGCGTTCCTTCTACCACAGCATAGAGGTATTAGACTTGCTCTGTGAGTGAAAATTATAGGAAGAGAGATGTTGGCTTGAATAAGGTAACAGCTTTCTAAAAGTCAGAACTGTCAATGATCTAAATTAAATAACCTTGTGAAGCAGGCTGAGCAAAATATTATCACCCTAACAAAGAGACGAGGAAAAGGTCCAGCAAGCAAAAATGACTTGTCTGTGATCAACCAAGAGGAGCACATGAGATTGTGGATGCCCCAGTACAATGCCCACTTGCCCAGGCTGCTTTCATACCCGGCACTGAAACTTCAATAGATGCAGCAAAACAGGTGCAAACAGCCAGCAGGATGGAAGTCACAGAGAAGCTATCAATGTCAAAATGTGACAAACAACTCCGAATATCCTGTGGAGAGAAGGATCAGGCAAAGAGCAACGACTTCCGATGGACAAGTAGTGACTTCTGACAAGAAACAGTGATCTCTGTCAGGAGAGCAGGAATTTCAGACAGGAGAGCAGGGATTTTTTGACAGGAGAGCAATGATTTATGACAGGAAATCAAGGATTTCTGACAGAAAATGTTGACTTCTGACAGGGTATTAGTGGATTTCTGACAAGAGAACAAGGATTTCTGAGGTGGTGATTCTTCTCAGAACAGTGATTTTTAAAAAGAAGAGGGGTGATTCCTGACACCACAACAGTGATTTCTGACAGGAGACAGTGATTGCCGATGGGAGAACACGAATTTCTGATAGGACATTAATGCCCATTACAGAGGAGAGTAGTGATTTCTGACAGGTCTTTGACAGGAATGAGGATGAGGGCTTTTTTTTTTTTTTTTCCCAGGGAAGACAAAAAGGCAGCACAGAACAAACTGGAAAACAAGGACAAATCAAATTCCCTCTGGAAATAGCTGTTGGTCCTCAGTGTGAGGGCTTCCCTGGTGGCGCAGACAGCAATGAGTCTGCCTGCAATGCAAAAGACCTGGGTTTGATCTCTGGGTCAGGAAGATCCCCTGGAGGACAGAATGGCTACCCATTCCAGTATTCTTGCCTGAAAAATCCCATGGGCTGAGCAGCCTGGCAGGCTACACAGTCCATTGGGTCACAAAGAGAGGAGACTGAGCGAACACTTCCTGAGGATGGATGGAGGGAGGTTCATCAGTAATAAGAACAAGCTGGATATGGGCAGGCTCAAATTGGTCAAGATCTTGGGTTCAGCATCTCATTTGGTGGATGAGAGACTGAGTAGGCTGGAGGCAGAGTGTATGGGAGACTTACATCACAGTTGTGAGCATAAAGAAGTGGGAAATGCATTCCCATCAAGGGACCCAGAGAAAGCGAGGGAAATCTGAGAATCTTCAAACCCCACCCCCCACCCCCAAAGCAGTAAAAACAAAGCCTTGGTTCTGACTCAGGAAATTCTAGTGAAAGCTTTTGGCCCGTTAATTAATTACAGATTCTTGGCAAAGTGGGTAGGATAGGAAAGAAATGATCTCTGTAAAGCTGTAGCCCTATAGCTGTTCAGGAACCAGATTCTAACTTGGTGAAAAGTCAGTCTTGTGGTAGAGAGGAACAGGAATGAAAGGATGTGGAGGTATGCGCCTCTGACAGAACCACCCCACTCAGATGGGAGAGTGTCCTGCGCCGCTGCACACCAAGCATGTGCCTGAGAGCTTCCACGCCGTTAGGTGGGAGGGGGTGCAGGGGGAGGGCGGGCGAGGGCGCAACCTGGCTTGGGTCACTGACAGGAGCCTTTTCCCGGAGGTGGTGAGGTTTCCTCAGAGGAAAAGCCCAGCAGTGCACTGCGAAGAAGGATATGTCTCAGGGGGGAAGGAACGCTTTTGCTTTTTTTTTTTTTTTCCTCAGACTGAGCTCTCATTGACCCCAGCTCCAAGCACAGCGTCCACCACGTGACTGGATTCCTGAAGGCTCATAGCGCTAGGAGAATTCTAATTGTGCAGATCCCCAGAACAGCTGCAGCATCCCGAGCCAGGAGCGCCAGACTGGTACTTCCGACCGGATGCGGGGCTCAGCATAGCTCTTAAGACTCAGCCCTACGGGCCTGAGGCAGGGACCTCCCCCACCCCCACCCAACTTTTGCTCTCCACTGGGTCCCTTTCCTCCTAGAGATGCAGGGAGCAAGGTTTTCTTTTCAGCTGCTACCGCCTCTCCTCCCTCTAGGGATTCCTTTCAATCCCACATTTGATTTGGAGGAGGAGGAATTCCCCAGCTTTCCCGCCCGCCCCCCACCCCTTGATGCCCCTAATTGGCCTTCCTGGTTGCTGCAGATGTCAACTGGGAATTAGGATGGTCATTATAAAATTACAGATAAGATTTTTTTTTTTTTGGTCTCAAATTTGCATTTCTGAAGATGCAGTGATTTTTCTCAGGAGATAGTAGTTTGCTGGCCCTGCCTCACTTTGACAACTGCCCTAACAGACCTTCCCCAGACAAAGACCTTTCTTGCAAGCCTGCCTGTGGAGGCAGGTGAAATCTCTTATGTCCTTAGTAGGGATTCTTATTCCTTCATTGCCTGGGTCAGTGCTCATCCACAATTTCCCAAGGAGAGGAGTGGGAACCAGCAGGCTCTTCAGAGTCTCCAAATCAGTCCCCTTCTGTGAAGACTCGAAAAAGTCTTTCTAGCTGAATGACTTTAGGCACGTTGCTTAAGCTAGTTACCTCATCTGTAAAACAGGGATAAGAATGTTTACTTCACAAGATGGTTGAGGTGATTAAATGAGATTGTGCGTGCGTGTGTGTGTGTGTGTGTGTGTGTGTGTGTGGTGTCTGGCACCCAGTAGGTTTTGTAAATTTGGTCCCTTTCTGACTGGGGTAAGCAGGGCCACAGGAGGAAGCATCGTGTAGTTTGGCCTAGTCTGAAGGGACCCAGCTGGGCAGATGAGCCAAGGCTGAGATACCCTGGGTCCTTTACTTTCAGTGTCAGGTATTCTGGCTGGGGCTTTTCTACATGAAGACAGTGTCTCTCCTGCACAAAGGAACTTAGGCAAGCAGCAGCCCCTGGGTGTCTATGCTGGCACCCAGCCCACCCTGCTGGAGAAAGAGAGAATGGCACTTGTAAGGCTAGCCTTTATTATCACCCCCTGCCTCACAGTTAGACCAGGTTCCCCTCTTCTGCTTGTCATGGGAGGCCTTGGCCAGGTGGAGAGCAGCTGCCAGTGCGATGAGCTCCTGGTCTCCCTTTAGAGGGGTCTCCTTAAGTGTTGTGGGGAGTGGGGGCAGACTGTTTGCACTGGGGCTCTTAAAAAGCACTCCTCCTCCCAGCAGGCTTCTCATGGGGGTGATTTGCAGGGTCTCAAACTCAGAACCATTACTTTTATATCCCAGGGCCCCCAAAGAGACTCTCTTTACCCAAAAAGGTCCCCCTCCTTTTCCCCAACAGTTCAGTTCAGTCGCTCAGGCATGTCCGACTCTTTGCAACCCCATGAATTGCAGCACGCCAGGCCTCTCTGTCCATCACCAACTCCCGGAGTTCACTCAGACTCACGTCCATTGAGTCGGTGATGCCATCCAGCCATCTCATCCTCTGTCGTCCCCTTCTCCTCTTGCCCTCAATCTTTCCCAGCATCAGGACCTTTTCAAATAAGTCAGCTCTTCACATCAGGTGGCCAAAGTATTGGAGTTTCAGCTTCAACAGCAGTCCTTCCAATGAGCACCCAGGACTAATATCCTTTAGGATGGACTGGTTGGATCTCCTTGCAGCCATCCTGAAACTCTATGCAGCTCCAATAGGAAGGGGCTTCCTGTGCAGAACTGCCTTGATTATTGCCCCTTTTCATCTTCATTTCTGTCTCAGATGGCTGGCAAGACACATGACAGGGTTACATCTCCAAGAGCTAACCTATCCTTCTGCTCTGCTTCTCACTGGTATCCAAGGGCACTCCAGTGGACACTGACAGAAATACACACTCACCAGCTCATGCAACTCAATATCAAAAATGCAACCCAATCAAAAAAAGGGTGAAAGGTCTAAATAGACATTTCTCCACAGAAGACATACAGATGGCCAATAGGCACAGAAAAAGTGCTCAACATCACTAATTATTAGAGAAATGTAAATCAAGATAACAAGTGTATTGCCTCACACCAGTCAGAATGACCATCATCACAAAGTCTCCAAATGATAAATGGTGGAGAGGGAGTAGAGAAAAGGGGACCCTCCTACATCACTGGGAGTATAATTGGTGGAACCACTATGGAAAACAGTATGGAGAGCCGGTGAAAAGCTAAAAATACAGCTGCCATATGATCCAACAATGCCAATCCTAGACATATATCCAGAAAAGATGAAAATCTAATTTGAAAAGATACATACACCCCAGTGTTCAAAGCAGTACTATTTACAGTAGCCAAGACATAGACAACCCAAGTGCCCATCAACAGGTGATTGGTTTAAGAAGATGTGGTATATATACGATAGAGCATTCAGTTCAGTGCAGTCGCTCAGTCGTGTCCGACTCTTTGCAACCCCATGAACTGCAGCATGCCAGGCCTCCCTGTCCATCACCAACTCCCGGAGTTCACTCAGATTTACGTCCATCGAGTCAGTGATGCCATCCAGCCATCTCAACCTCTGTCGTCCCCTTCTCCTCCTGCCCCCAATCCCTCCCAGCATCAGAGTCTTTTCTAATGAGTCAGCTCTTCACATGAGGTGGCCAAAGTACTGGAGCTTCAGCTTCAGCATCATTACCTCAAAAGAAATCCCAGGGCTGATCTCCTTTAGAATGGACTTGTTGGCTCTCCTTACAGTCCAAGGGACTCTCAAGAGTCTTCTCCAACACCACTCAGCCATAAAAAAAATGAAATATTGGCATTTGCAGCAACATAAATAGGCCTAGAGAATATCACACTAAGTGAAGTAAGTTAGGTAGAGAAAGACAAATATGATACCACTTATATGTGGAAGCTAAAAAATAATACAAAAAAATCTATGTACAATACAGAAACAAACCCACAGAGATAGAAAACAAAATTTATGGTTGCCAAAGAGAAAAGCAAGTTTGTGGAGGGGTAAATTAGGAGTTTGAGATTAAGATACACAGTATTATACATGATATAGATAAGAAATAAAGATTTACTGTATAACACAGGGAAGTATATTGTTTACTGTGTAACACAGGGAAGTATATATATATATAAAACTGAAAAAAATAAATGCTCACAGAAACTGCAGAGCCTGGGTTTAGACATAAAAGTTCAATGAATGCTTGAAGAACCAGATTTTCTTCTCCCAGAAACTAGACAGACCTGAACTTGGGAAGAGGAAGAGGCAGCTAGGCCTGGACAGGAAGGATGAAACTGCCTGAGTCCTTGAAAGAGGGGAGGGGCAGGGAAACAAGGGAGCCCGTGGAGGTGTTCTATGTTGAGGTCAGTGTGGACTCTCACCAGTCACCAGCTCTTGGTGCTTATAAGGCCTCAAACAGCAAATGGTGGCCTTGGGGACCAGAAATAGGGATGGGGCCAAGACAGAAAAGTCTACTCCTGAATGGAATTGGGTGGAAATTTCTCTGTAAGTAGGAGCATTGATGAACTCTATGCACTTAAGTGGTTTTACTGTGGTGGGAATGCTCTTCTCAAAAGAAGAAATTTCCAATGGAAGAATTATCTAGAAAAAGGTGGAATCATTTTAGCAAAAATCTTCAGTTTAGCTGCATAAAACTAATTTAATTTCTCAGATAATTGGAATATCTTTTTTGGGGGTACTGTTTTTAGGAAGAAAAGGTAAATAATAAATCAAAAACAAATCAAGTGTTTATTCTTTAAATCAACAGAATATCAAACCTCCAAGGGACTCCCCTAGTCAGCACAATCCGTCCCTATTACACTTTAAAAAAGGAGCAATTGCTGTTCAGAAGGATGACCCTTGAATCACCAGGGCATCAAAGAGAAGTTTCAGTTCACTGAGCTGCCAGAATAACTGTTTCCTTTGCATTATAGTGAAGTGGAGCTTGACCATATTTCCAAATTAACACAAGCTCCTTGAAATTGATTTTTCAAGACTTCTAACATCTTTTGGATAAAGGCAACATTGCATATAAATTGAATGTACTGTGATTTGGGAATAAGCTAGTCTTTGAGAAGATCCCCATGTGGTTGCATCCTGAAGACACTTAGCTAGAATAATTCATGCTCGTGGTTCTCACCCCTGGCCCAGGAATATTTGGCAATGTCTGCAGACAGCTTTGGTTGTCATAACTGGGGGGTGCAAGTGGGTCAGGATGCTACTGCCATATAGTAAGGAGCAGCCAGAGATGCTGCTCAGCATACCACAATGCACAAATCAACCCTCCACAACAAAGCAGTGTTGGAC
Source organism: Capra hircus (assembly GCF_001704415.2). Classification (NCBI taxonomy): domain Eukaryota; kingdom Metazoa; phylum Chordata; class Mammalia; order Artiodactyla; family Bovidae; genus Capra; species Capra hircus. Next base: position 71,652,452 of record NC_030808.1, read on the forward strand.
CCAAAATGTCAATAGTCCTGAAGCTGAGAAATCATGGCTCAAGTTAATGGAAAAAGAAGATATATTCCTAGTGAGGGACAATAGTGTGGCTGCCCCGAGACTAGTCACAGGCCTCAGGGCCAGATCAGTCCTGTCAGCCATTGCTTGGGACTGGTCTCACCTTGCCCAAGCTTTTAGGATGGTTATCTGATCTATAACCAAGACTTTCATCTTTGATACAACAATCAGGATGTCTGAGTGTTCTTTGCTGGCAGCAAGGATACGCACTTGAGCCTGGAGTGGAACGTGAGTTGTTCCACCAGGACCTGAGACTGAGACTCTGGGTCAATGCATGTCTTCCCTGGGTGGGGCTGGTAGGATGCCGCAGCGCTCATCTGGATGGAGCTACCTCCCCTGGCTTCCACTGGCAGCAGTTCTTCTTGTAACCAATATCTTGTCTCTTTGGATACTTTAATGTCATCCATAAAGTCTGACTTCAAGCTGGGGCCAGAGTCCACTTAAGATGATTGTATTACTTGGCTGATCCATTCATTATGTTTCCTTATCACAGTTTAATGCAGGATTTCCCTGATCTGAGAGCGGAGGGAATTCTTCTGAGAAGGCAGCTAATCTGTGAGTGCCTGGTGGTTGAATAACTAACATAGTTTGCTCTAATCTAGTACCAGTATTTGTCAAAAGTATTAACACAATGTAACAATGAACAAAATATTATAAAATGTAAACAGTGGTCATAATTCATAACTTTTCATCAATATGTGTTTTCTTAATCAACAAATGCTGTTAAATACAAACATTATCATGTGGAAGATTTTGACAATAAAAAAGGAAGGCTTATACTGGAAAAACTGGGAACCACTGTTCGACTCTCAGAAAAAAATTTTCTACATTTATTGGTTTTGAGCAGGGAGGCTCAATACCCCAGGGTTGCCCTCCATCCCCATGTCCCAAAGGATCTGTTTGGTCACTGTGTCCCTAGGGACACACTGAGAACAGTTTTAACCCCTTGCATTTGCATGCTTTATAATTTCTACAATGTGTTCACATCTGTTATACAATTGGCTCTTCCAAGTACTACCTTCCTTAGGGAATAGTGAAAAGTAAAAATATCCATCTAGAAATATCTCTTTGATTTCCATTTGCTACAGCAGGTAGAGCTGGAGCCTGGACCCCATCCTCTGACTTGGGACCCAGAACTCTTTTCATTCCCCATGCACTGATAATAGACCTCTCGGTGGGTTCTCATCCACTGAATACTGAACTCCACTCCACAGTATTAATGACTAGTGGATAAAGAGATCCAATCAGTATTTAAGAGCTTTGATGAATGAGTCTTTCACACACTTCTGAATCCTAGCTAGTTTATGAGAATTGCACAAAGGTAGAGAGAACAGAATCGAGAAGGCAATGGCAACCCACTCCAGTACTCTCGCCTGGAAAATCCCATGGATGGAGGAGCCTGGTAGGCTGCAGCCCATGGGGTCGCTAAGGGTTGGACACAACTGAGCAACTTCACTTTCACTTTTCATTTTCATGGATTGGAGAAGGAAATGACAACCCACTCCAGTGTTCTTGCCTGGAGAATCCCAGGGATGGGGGAGCCTGGTGGGAGGCCATCTATGGGGTTGCACAGAGTTGGACATGACTGAAGCGACTTAGCAGCAGCAGCAGCAGCAGCAGAGAGAACGAAAAGTAATAAAATAGCACGTGTTCAGTTGACATGGAAACCCATGAGTACCTTAAGGCTCGTATTTGGTACAATTTCTTGAAATTCCCCTTGAGGGTTCCAAGTGATCTTGGGGTTCTTTGAACCTCACTTTGAACCTCACTTTTGAAATCTGAAAAGTGAAAAAAATACTGAACTAGATTTAGTTTTATCACTGTCAGATTTTATCACTGACATTCTATTAGTCTAAATCTACGAGTTCTATTAGCATCATCAAAGGAAGAACTATCCAGGATAAAATGAATGTTTTGTTACCTCTGTGTAAGAGGCATCCATTTAATCATTCAACCATCTAGTCATTAACAGACATTGATCAAGCGTAAGGTACTATGCTAAGCTCTGTACAGAGCACAAACTTGAATACAGAAAAAGTCCATTGAACACAAATCTGTGCTGCTAACCTCTGTAAGGAAATCAAGAACATTTACAAAAAAGTCATTATATTTGACTTACAATTGATGCTTTAAACCACTTTTGATGAAAAGTTAAGGGCCCTTCTATTGGAATGCAGAATATGCAGACAAAGAAAATTTCCTGCAAGTGACTCAGAAATTCTCTGTGCTCTAAACAGGCGCTCAAATGACTATAGTGTTCAGAGAAAACTAGTCATGGAACTCTTTACCTTCAGTTCTTTGTGATAAGAATCTGCAATTTCATCATAAATACTTCAAAACGAGTTCCAGTGCAACTTTCTTGAGGGTGAGAAAAAGAATATTTGTTAGACCTAATCTAGAGTCTGGTATTGACTGTTGTACACTATGTGATTTCCTTACTGTCTTAAAAAACTTTTATATAGTCTAATTCCATTATTTATGCAATACCTTTTCATTTGATCAAAAAGTAACTACATTTCATTTGGTAGGGGGAGATGAGATTGATTTGGCTAATAAATGGAAATCAAGGAGATATTTCTAGGTGGATGTTTTTCCTTTCACTGTTATATGAAAGATGACAAAATCAGGCAGGAAATTCTAAAAGTCTATGACACAAAGGAGGAAATTACTTGTGTGGTACCCTGTAGAGAGGATACACTGAGAAGGTGCTGCAGACAGAAAAAGTAAGGGGCTCGCCAATTTTTTTTTTTTTCCTTCATTTCTGAGCATCACTACCACACCAGTACCAGACACCATGCTTTGAGCAGGGTTACAAAAATGAGTAAGATGCTGTCCCTACTTTCAAGATGCTTGTAGTCTACTTGAGGGAAGCTCAGCTGAATAAGTGGACAGTTCTAGCCCAGTGTGATCAGGGCCCTAATGAAGTCAGTACTGAGATTACAGGCATACAAAGGAGGAGCCTCACACTCAGGTTGGGGGCCTATGGGTGCTGCCTGGACAAGAGGCCCCAACGTGCTTTCCAGAACAGATATTTCACCTGTGACTCTAAAGAGAAAAATGCATACAGAATCACAGGTGTGATAAGAAATCTCTCAGAGGAAAAACAAGGGACATGAAAATACTATCAAATCCTCCTATGCCTTTATTCAATTATAGTTGGAAAGAAGAGAAAGGCAGACACAAAGGCTCTGGAATCCACAACACCTTCCTCCCAGGTTTGCTCAGGTTGTTAGGGAATCTCCAGGGACATCCATTCTTCCCATTAGCAGTGCGTTGGGCCAAAGAATGCAGCATGAATGTACTAATATTCGCTATATTGGATTACAAAGACAAGTAATTGCCATTTAAGTAGCAAGTAATGGTGAGAGCATTTGTTTTTGTTTTCATTCATTTGAACAGCAATTAATTTGTACCTAAATTAACAATAAAAATGGTTATGTGATCCAATAAAGTAGAAATGGTGGCAGGAAAAAAACCAGTGTCTGTTTTATTCTACTAGCAAGGCCAAATCATACTTTTCCCTTCCCACTGTTTGTCTCTCTGGAGAAGGTTATTTTCAGGCAGGCAGAGCAGGAACTGAGCATGCATGCTGGCCCCTGTTGGAGGTCCAGCCTCAAAGGCTGTGGACAGGAAAATGGGATCTATGTGATGAAAAGCATTGTTGACTTGAAATGGTACACGCAGGTCATTACTGCAGCATGCTCCCAAGAAGGCCAGGAAACAGGTGTCTGGAATTGTTTAATGCAAAGATAGACACAGACAACTTAGATGTTAGCACAGAATTAACAAACTGGTGTTTTGGGCAGCATATGACTAGCAGATACATTTTATTTGGCATAAAAGGGTTTTAAGTCTTTGGGTTTGGGTCCAATGTTTAAAAATTAGGATATTTCACATGAATATTCAGATCTCCAATCCTCTTGAGAAACTGGAGTATTATTTGCACCATCTACATTCCCGCCTAGCAAGCTTGGTTGGCGCTGAGTGGTCACTGTTCGCTTTAGTCAGGCAGTGCTTACCACTTAACTGCGGTTCCCACCGCTCCCTATGGTCCTGTCCTGTGCCTGCCTCTCTTGTTATTAACTTGGTTGGCTCCTGCAGGAGTTTCTAACCTCTGTTTCACATTTGCCTGGTCACTTTCAGGAGTAACTGCTTTGTTCACTCTTTACAGCAGCTTCACTTTTTAACTTCCTGGAGCGTTTTGTTTTTATAGAATCTGGATGTTTTTGGCATAGAGGGTCCTCCCTGACCAAAGGTCTTACATCTTGTCACTATGCTCTTTGGGTTTGGCATTGAACCTTGGCGATAGAACCATAGACTTATCCAAAGGGAAGTTTCCTTGGAGAGCATCTTACCCACCTGCCTCATTTGGGAAATGAGTTTCAGAGAGGCCAAGGTACTTGTTTAAGTCACACAGAAACAAGTGTGACAGAGACAGAGCCAACACTGGAACGAATTCTAGTACTTTCCTACCACCTTTCACGCCCTTCATACTTCATGTCCCAAAGCAAGAATATAATTTCTCAAGTTAATAATGTAGGCCTGTCGGGCAAGGAAACATTTGAACAACGTAGGCCTGTTGGGCACGGTTCTCTGCTAAGATGGCCACTAGTGATGAGTTGTGGTATTTAAAGCTTATTTTCTGATTCAGTCTGTTGACTTCTGAGAGCCTTGAACTGGGAGTGAGGCCAACTGGGTTGGAGTCCCAACTCTTCCTCTTACCAGCTGAGTGACCTTGGGCAAGTTTCCTTGCCTCTCTGAGTCAGAATTTCCCAAGGGCAAGACAGGAATGCCTGCCTCGCAGGATGTTGTGGTGATCACAGGACATAACAAACATGAGATTTCTCAGAAGAATGTAAAAGAGTTAGATAAATGCAAGTTACTATTAGACGCTGTTGAGCTTAGCTATCAAAGAATCCCAGAATTCCCTCATTTTAGAAGTGAGGGGCTGAGCCTCCAGGAACAGGGTTGCCAGCCAGCTACGGGCAGAATTCAGATTAGCAGACAGGTCTCACATCTGCCCTGCTGTTGCCATAGCTGGACTCATGGATATCAGTTAAAGCTATGTGGGCCCCAGCACATGGGCTGCCGGCCATGGGGGGGAAATGGGTAATACTCTAACCTCCCCTCGCAAGAGTTTGTGAAAGTAGCATCCCAACCTCAGACATAGAATCATGGAAGGGCTGTAATTCTATGGGCAAAGCCCACATCACTGGTGACTGATTCCCAGTCCGTAAGCATGGACTTGGAAGATATTAGACTGTGCAAATGAACACTGTTTTTGCAAATTTGTGGGACCTGCCAGCTCTCTCAGTTTAACTAGATCTCTGCAGTGACATCCAGACATGTTCTGCATTAAATTAGAGCTGGTAATTTCAGAGGGAAGCAGCTCTGAAATGGCAAGAAAGACAAAAATCTGTTCCTTGAAAAATGACACCATATGTGCCCGCATTGCAGCAGTTAGGGTAAAAGGCTTTTCCTCCCTTTGTTACTCATCAAGCCGCCAATGTTAATGTCAGATTTGCAACAGAACCATATACTAATGGAACCCAAATTAGCTCTAAAATTAGCTCTTAACAAGAAACTGGAGGCTAGCTCAAGGCAAGCAGATTTCTCTGACTGTGAGAGACAGAGAGCATTTTAGCAAAGCAGCCGCATATTGATATTCTTAAGCCTCAAAAAAGATCCCTCTTAGTGAATTGCCCAGGAAGAACTGTGCACAGCCTGCTGTCTGCCTGTGTGTCAGGAACGGGTGCTCAACCTGCAGTTTTAAGAAAACCTTTCCCCAGGCAGAACAGTTTTTGGGAACCGAAGTGAGGGTGAGGAGAAAGAGGGACTTCACGGTCAGATCTGGGTTGAAGACTAGGTCCTGAGAGTGGTAGTGTTTAGAGCATGTTTGATTATCACTGTTTGTCTAACACCTTTTGCCATGATCTTAGTTTTCTGAATATTGAGCTTTAAGCCAACATTTTCACTCTCCTCTTTCACTTTCATCAAGAGGCTCTTTAGTTCTTCTTCACTTTCTGCCATAAGGGTGGTGTCATCTGCATATCTGAAGTTACTGATATTTCTCCCAGCAATCTTGATTCCAGCTTGTGCTTCTTCCAGCCCAGCGTTTCTCATGATGTACTCTGCATAGAAGTTAAATAAGCAGGGTGACAATGTACAGCCTTGACGTACTCCTTTTCCTATTTGGAACCAGTCTGTTGTTCCATGTCCAGTTCTAACTGTTGCTTCCTGACCTGAATACAGGTTTCTCAAGACGCAGGTCAGGTGGTCTGGTATTCCCGTCTCTTGAAGAATTTTCCACAGCTTATTGTGATCCACACAGTCAAAGGCTTTGGCATAGTCAATAAAGCAGAAATAGATGTTTTTCTGGAACTCTCTTGCTTTTTCCATGATCCAGCGGATGTTGGCAATTTGATCTCTGCCTCCTCTGCCTTTTCTAAAACCAGCTTGAACATCAGGAAGTTCACGGTTCACGTATTACTGAAGCCTGGCTTGGAGAATTTTGAGCATTACTTTACTAGCATGTGAGATGAGTGCAATTGTGTGGTAGTTTGAGCATTCTTTGGCATTGCCTTTCTTGGAGATTGGAATGAAAACTGGCCTTTTCCAGTCCTGTGGCCACTGCTGAGTTTTCCAAATTTGCTGACATATTGAGTGCAGCACTTTCACGGCATCATCTTTTAAGATTTGAAATAGCTCAACTGGAATTTCATCACCTCCACTAACTTTGTTCATAGTGATGCTTCCTAAGGCCCACTTGACTTCACATTCCAGGATGTCTGGCTCTAGGTGAGTGATCACACCATTGTGATTATCCAGGTTGTGAAGATCTTTCTGTGTACAGTTCTTCTGTGTACTCTTGCCACCTCTTCTTAATATCTCTGCTTCTGTTAGGTCCCTGCCATTTCTGTCCTTTATTGAGCCCATCTTTGCATGAAATGTTCCCTTTGTATCTCTAATTTTCTTCAAGAGATCTCTAGTCTTTCCCATTCTGTTGTTTGCCTCCATTTCTTTGCATTGATTACTGAGGAAGGCTTTCTTATCTCTCCTTGCTATTCTTTGGAACTCTGCATTCAAATGGGTATATCTTTCCTTTTCTCTTTTGCTTTTTGCTTCTCTTCTTTTCAAGGTATTTGTAAAGCCTCCTCAGACAGCTATTTTGCTTTTTTTGCATTTCTTTTTCTTAGGGATGGTCTTGATCCCTGTCTCCTGTACAATGTCATGAACCTCTGTCCATAGTTCATCAGGCACTCTATCAGATCTAGTCACTTAAATCTATTTCTCATTTCCACTATATAATCATAAGGGATTTGATTTAGGTCATACCTGAATGGTCTAGTGGTTTTCCCCACTTTCTTCAATTTCAGTATGAATTTGGTAATAAGGAGTTCATGATCTGAGCCACAGTCAGTTCCTAGCCTCATTTTTGCTGACTGTAGAGAGCTTCTCCATCTTTGGCTGCAAAGAATATAATCAGTCTGATTTTGGTGTTGACCATCTGGTGATGTCCATGTGTAGAGTTTTCTCTTGTGTTGTTGGAAGAGGGTGTTTGCTATTTATGACTAACCTAGACAGCATATAAAAAAGCAGAGACATTACTTTGCCAACAAAGGTCCATCTAGTCAAGGCTGTGGTTTTTCCAGTAGTCATGTATGGATGTGAGAGTTGGACTATAAAGAAAACTGAGCTCCAAAGAATTGATGCTTTTGAACTGTGGTGTTGGAGAAGACTCTTGAGAGTCCCTTGGACTACAAGGAGATCCAACCAGTCCATTCTGAAGGAGATCAGTCCTGGGTGCTCATTGGAAGGACTGATGCTGAAGCTGAAACTCCAATACTTTGGCCCCCTGATGTGAAGAGCTGACTTATTTGAAAAGATCCTGATGCTGGGGAAGATTGAGGGCAGGAAGAGAAGGGGACTACGGAAGATGAGATGGTTGGATGGCATCACCGACTCAATGGACGTGAGTTTGAGTAAACTCTGGGAGTTGGTGATGGACAGGGAGGCCTGGTGTGCTGCAAGTTCATGGGGTCACAAAGAGTCGGACACGACTGAGCAACTGAACTGAACTGAACACCTTTTGAGAACCCATAGACTACAGATAAACCAGTGATGGAAAATATTTATATAGATAAGCAATATTTAGCAGTTAAAATGGTTAATCATGAGTTATCTTCCACCATCCTGAAAAATTACCATCTGAAAATTTTTCTAAAGAATATCCTATTGGTAGTAACATTTCTAACATATTAATGGAGTGGTAAGTCTCTTTAACAGGTTCCCAAACCCATCAAGTTTTACTGCCCCTGTTTCCTCAGTGGTTCTAGGTTGGAATTTGAAGGTCGGTGGGTCTACATGTTAAATGCCACTTTGTTTTTGGAGTCACTCCAGGTTTGTGGACCAGGAGGTAGAATGGGTGGTTAGAACTCTATCCAAGGAAAAAACAAAAGAATGAAAAAACCAAAGTAAAGAAGCAGTTGGGGAGTAGCAAGAAGATGGCAGTAGTTTAGGTATGGAGTGGTATGAATTAGCCACCCTTCCATCAGGGAAAATGTATCCAGTTCTTATAGATGAGGTACCTCTGTTCCTATACTCTCAGAGAAGCAATGAACTCGCTTGGCCAAGGAGCATCCCTGAATTGACATTTGGGACACATGAATGCAATTCATCTTCACATCCTGACCACATGCTGAGTATTGTCGGTTCAGCATTGGGGTGGTTGGGCTGGGGAAGTCTTCCTCTTAGCCTCACAGAGCTCAGTCTATTGGGACAAGATGGTTATATAGAAAACCAAAATAAAAGCAAGAGAGGGTGAGAGCAGCAAGGAAGGGCCCAAGAACGTGCTTCAAGGCTGCAGATGAAGGAGCGATTAGCTTTGTGTTGTGAGTATCTGGGAAGACTGCACGGAAGAGGTGGCATCTGAGCTGGATCTGGAAGACTGGATAGAAATTAGTTCCAGGACTTTTAGACCAAACTCTAAGACTATCCATAAAGAAAAAAAGGTGGTGTCGTGAAAAAAGTTTTGGCTTGAGTTCTAATCCCACCTCAACATTAAAGATTGCTGCGTATCTTCAACCAACTCATTTAACTTCTCTGGCAAATAAACAAGATGGTATAATGTAAGAGATCAAACACTATACAAATGCTAGTTGTTAGTAAAGGTATATGTACTGCCTCACAGAGTTGTTTTGAGACTTCTTTGAAACTGCTATTCAAGAGAAAGTTATTTTTATTAAAAAAAAAAAAATTCTAGAGTCTCCTGGCCCTAGAAAGAACTACAAACGTAATAAAGGTTTATTGAATTATCAACAACTGAAGGAAAAACTGAAGCCAAGAATATACTGTATTAGGTTAACTGGAATTATAACTGGCAGAAACATATTTCTTGTTAAATAAAAAAGAATCCTTTTAAGTAAAACATTTATCAAGTTCTCTAATGATGTTTATAAATAAATGTTTAAGATGAAGAACTTGCTATCATAATTGCTCATTTCTCCTGGCACCACTTGGCAGGACAAATTTCATAAACTCACAAATTTTTGTGTCAGTACAAATAGATCCATCTCCTCTGATTTTCTCTGTAGTTCAGGATACGTGGTGCAAATACACCAACTTCAGTGAGCATGGGCTTGCGCTTTGTCTTTTCTCAATCTGCCAAAGAGCTTCACAAGATGGTTTCTAACAAATCTTACTCATCAATAAAACAAACTCCCTTTGAATCTGTCCTTCAGACTTGAGAAGAAGAAATTAAAACCACAGACCACAAAACTTGAGAGTACAAAAACGGGGAGTACACTTTGTTAGGGCTGCCATAGCAAAGTAGCATAGACTGGGTGGCTTAAACAATGGAAATTTATTTCTTCACAGTTCTGGAGGCTAGAAGTCCAAGATCAAGTTGTCAGCAGAGTTGGTTTCTCCTGAAGCTTCTCTCGCTGTGGATGGCTATCTTCTCCCCGTATCTTCACATGGTCTTGTCTCATACCTGTCTGTGCCCGAATTTCCTCTTCTTATAAGGACATCAGTCATGTTGGATGCGGGCCCATCCAGGCTCCTCTGTCCATGGGATTCTCCAGGCAAGAATACTAGACTGGGTTGCTATTCCTTTCTCCAGAAAATCTTCCTGACCCAGGGATTGGACCCAGGGATTGAACCCAGGTCTCCCGCATTTCAGGCAGATTCTTTACCATCTGAGCCACCAGGGAAGCCCTGCCATATAACCCCATTTCACCTTAATTACCTCTTTAAAGGTCTTATCTCCAAATACAGTCACATTCTTGGGTACTGGGGACTAGGATTTCAACATACGAATTGGGGTACAGGGGACAGCCTATATGAAGAAGACATTCCATATCTCTTGTAACCTTTGAAAAAACCAAAAGCCTATTGATAATTTTCCACAACACCAACAAAAGACAAAGACTCACACTCTCCTGCACAAACAGCACACGTTTGTAGTGCGTGTTTCACCCACTCATGGGGCTGCATGTGGCCATACCTTTCAACTAAAACAGCACCAGTGGGAATGGGTTGTGGGAGAGGAAGTGGGGCTTGTCTGTCAATGTCAAGGTCAGCTGTGCCAGCATCTAAACTGCTGGAGCAGTGGGAAAGTGGAGAAAGAGGGAGGGTAGCCGTGCAGCTCTTCCAGGAACCATGTTGGTCTCCTTTCCCAACATTTTTTAAAGTAATTCTTCCTAGCCAGTTAGGAAATCTGGGAGCAGATCCTGAATCCCTGGAGATCTGACCCCCTCACGTACCTCCAAGCCCAATGACAGACAACATCTGATAGGGAAGACAGAGATGGAAAACACTGTCTCATTAGCAATTGACTCTGCCCTTTCAGATTTCTGAAAAAATCTGCAAAGAAAAACAAGTGTGTTCAAACATCACTCCACCCCACCATGCAGATGGGGGACCGGGGCCCTCCACTCTGGAAGCTTCCTGGTTTTCCTGTGGGAACAATGAGTATGATTTGAGGCAAGCTACAGAATGCCTGCAACTTTTCACCTGTGGCCCTCCTGGACAGAGACATGCCTAAATGGGAGTAACCAAGGGAACCAGGGCATCACAGCTTCCAGTCTAACAAAATATGATCACCCAGGGATGGGGGAGCCTGGTGGGCTGCCGTCTATGGGGTCGCACAGAGTTGGACACGACTGAAGCGACTTAGCAGCAGCAGCAGCAGAGACACTGGGACTAAGCCAGTCATGACCATAACAGGAATCACTGAGGGCCTCCTGTGTGCCAGGAACTTACGTATATTATACAGTTTAGTCTCCTCACTCTGAGGTAGAGATCATCACCTTCATTTAATAGATGAGAAGGCCCAAGTGCAGCAAGGTTACAAGACTCATTTCCCGAAGACCACCAATTATAAGTGACGGCGCTGGAGTTTGCACTAGAGCTAGGGCAGCGGGCCACAGGGTGGTGATGTCTTCTCCAGACCCCAGCCGCTGCTAACAGAATCCGACGGGCCTTGCAGCTCCCCTGCAGGCCTACCATACCTCAGGGCCATTGCCACCAGAGTCAGCACCAAACAGTCCTCTCTGCCAAGTACAGACTCAGGTGGCCACTGCACAGCACACAGAAGGCCTTTAACAAAAAGGAACCGAACTCAGGTACCGCTAGGTCACGACACAAGCCACACTAGGTCCCTGGGATGAACGCCAGCTCTGTGATCCTGGATAACGTTCCTGTGAGGCCCAGGAGTGCGCTGGCTGGGTTAGTGGAGGGAGTGCTGGCCTGTCAGCCACCTATGAGACTTCAGCTTTAGATCGAGAACAAAAACAAATACCCAGACCTGAAGGAATGGCCCTCTGTGATCTCTGGTGCCCCTCTTTTCCTCTGTTTACAATGAGGTGCTTAATCCAGGGTCCTTACCATGATTTCTAGTCTGAAACAGTAACTTAAGCAAGAAGACAAAGTGGAGAACAGTTAGACCTAATGCTGTTGCTGTGTTCATTTGGACAAATCACTTCCCCATCACATGCTCTGCTTCATTGGCTGCCAAACTGGGCTGATAATGCTGACCACCTAATTCCCTTAGGAGAAAGAAGACAGTGTTTACATCCAGCAGAGCCTGGAGCGCCTGGAGAAAATTATTAGGTAAACACTGTACCATTCAGATGGAATCTGGGCTTGGTTTTACTCTCACTGCCAAGGTAGAAGTACACAGCATTTCAGATACATGCTCTAGAGCTTTAAGAGCCTTTGTCATTTTCCTGAGTGCTGCGGGAAAGAAGGTACTAACGCATTTTAGGAAACTATGTATTGAATAATTCTATCTTCTGGAATTTGGAAACTCTGGATGGGTGAGGGAAAATCTTATTAAGAAATCAATCTAGTGGTTCATTTCTATTCGCACACACAACCCCTCCTTCTTGGCAGGTGTCAGTCAAAACTTTATAGAAACACTGTCAATCTGGAGGAAGTCCTGACTCATCCTCTCAGCCTCAAAGAGAGCAAGTATTTGTCTTTCCTTTTTTTCTTTATCGAAACTAGTTTCTTCCCCAAAGCCCTTTCTAAACAGTTATTGATTTCCTCTGGCTTGAACAGGCCATTAATAATGCTGGGTCCTCAGGAGTCCCTTTAATGTCTTGTCTCTGTGCTGGGTTGTATTTGCTTGCTGAGGCCCTCTGAGGGCCTGCCTCCCAGCCACAGGTGAGCACCCTGAAATGGACTTACAGAGTGATTCACATCACATCACACCCCAACCTAGGACGGAGGGTGGGGAAGTGAGCTTGCCAGACACCCACTTTGCCCCCAGCACCTCCATCTATGGCCATGTCCAATCCGTGTCTGACTCCTGCTCTTAGCAGCCACCAGCAGGCAGGCATCAGACAAAGAGCTAACTGGTAACTCAGGTGACAGCTGCTAATAATAAGATGAAGGACATTTCCTAAACCAGATACCGCACAGGCATCTCCAGAATCTCTTTGGCCTCTCCAAAGGCCACTGGTTTCTGCCCCAGTGTCCACTGCAGACTAGTTCGGTGTGGGCCCCATCAACTTTCACCCAGGCCTGACCCCCACAGTGCTTCCCTTCAAGGCCACACCACTCACCACCATCATGGGAACAGAGCTCCCCTCTTGACCTGACATGTAAAGTGCTTCATGGCCTGCATGGTGCTCATATATGTGCAACGGAAGAGTGGAGGAATGCGTGTCCATGGGCCAAATGTCTCCGCAGGAGGTAGAAGCTAGCAGATACACTCTTCTCTCTTCCTCTCCTGGCCAAGAAGTCATGTTGTATGTGGTTGTCAGGTGGCCTCTCAGAAGAAGGTCTTGTGGAAGCAGCAGTTGCGGTTCATGCAAGTTGTGACTGGCTTGAAAACATGCCTGTCGATTGCTCCACCCTTTGCCCATATTTCTGCTCCTTGGGGTTGCATGCCCTAAGAAAGCAAATACTTAAGCGTTACCTCAGGCTCTGCTGTCTGAGGAACCCAGGGTAGACAGTTCTTCATAAACATGTGAGCATTTTTAAAGAGAGATCTTGAAGGAGGGGTTGTTGAGACTCAAAGAAAGGCATTCCAGTGATGGGATCACGGACAGCGGAGCTGAAGGAGAGTAAAGTCAATCCGGATTTTCAGAAATGGGGAGGAAAGAGAATGATGCTCTCTTTTGCTGCCTTGTCTCTGAATGCCAGTAAGCCTCCCCCTCCTTCTGCCCTTGCCTCGACCCAGGCTTCTCTTTGCCTGGCTCTGCTGTGACATGCTTTTTTTCCATTTGTACATTCTGCTTCCCAAGGTGCTTCATCCCAGAGAAACACCTGCTCCCTCTGAAGGAGGTTGCCTGAATTATAAATGATCCTCCAACAGAGAAAGATGTGCTCAAGTGAGGGGAAAGAGAAAAACAGGTAAACAAGTGGGTCAGAATGTTTCTCTGAGCATCCGAGGACAATGCAAACTTTGTTTTCCCTTGAGCCCCTGGTTTGAACCCTGAGATCAAGCTCAGAAGGCTTTGAAATCTTCCCAATCAACACTTTCTTCTTGAATTCTGGGTTTCTCCAGCTCTATTATTTGCCTCACCCTCTTTCCTCTGTTTGTGTGTGACCTCTTTCCATTCTATGTGTCCAAATCCTATGTGTTCTTCAGGACTCACAGCAAAATGTTAGCTCCTCCAGGAAGCCTTCCTGGATTTCCCAGTTGGGTGTGATTGCTCTCAGGCCTCAGTCCTTTTCCCTTCTTAACTTTCTTACCTGTAATTGTAAGCAGCATATTAGTGGGGCTCTGGCTAATTCTCCTCTGTGAGTAGTTGGTCAGGAAATAATGAGGAAGGCAGGAAGGAAGGGAGGGGAGGAGAGACTCTGTGGGTCCGGACAAGTACCTCCTGAGGTGGGAATACAGCCGGGTCAGTGGCCAGTTTCCTTTGCCTTCTCCTTTTTGTGCATGTCAAGTGTTGCTAATGACAAGCTGCAGCAGAAAATCTCATCTTTGCTTCTCCAGGAGAGGCGTTGTCTGAGGTAACTCACTGCATCCCTTCACCTCACTGAACAGCCTGCGTGCAAAGCCCACTAGTGACTCCAGTGTGTGGACTTACTGGGAGGAGGTGCGTAAGGACATGACAGACATGGGTCCCAAGTGCCCAGTCAGTGGAGAAAGAGGCTATGCTGGGGCACGGGAAGGCCCTGTCACTTGCTTTCTCCTCAGTCCTCCTCCCTGGCAAACGCTCTCCTCAGCTTTCTCCTTGGCGTCTCCTTTGAGTCCTCTCCTTCCTCTAAAACTCCCCAAGCTCTAAGTCCGTGGTGACTGGATTTATTGTCTTGCACATTTAGACAATGCCCTTCTGCACATAGGAAGCCCTCAAACATATGTACTGAGTTAATAAAGACAGACCATTTCCTTAATCCAAACTGCTTCAAGGGTAAGGAGACCCCACCCTGAAGACAGGGTGCAATCCTGGGGTCACAGGTGAGGCATATTGGTCATCCACATGGCTTTGTACACCTGCTGAGTCCTCTGCCTGATACAGCCCAGGCATCCTGTACAGCTGCTGGGTAAAATATAAGATGGCCAGTTAAACTGGAATTTCAGATAAAGAATGAATAATTTTTAGCATAAGTATATCCCATGCAATATTTGGAACATACTTATACTAAAGATTATGTGTTGTTTATCTGAAATTCCAATTTACCTGGATATCCTGTATTTTTATTTGTTGATCTGGCAACCCTCCCTGGGGGGCTCCTGGAACCCTGTATTGCAGCCATTCTCTGGCACCCAATTACAGCTCCCCTTTTGAGTCCCTGGGCCCGGGGAGATGTCAACTTCAGGAAAAGTCAGGCGTTTCTGGATAATTGATTTATTGCCCACCACTCCAGTGTTCTTGCCTGGAGAATCCCAGGGACGGGGGAGCCTGGTGGGCTGCCATCTTTGGGGTCGCACAGAGTCGGACACGACTGAAGTGACTTAGCAGTAGCAGCAGCAAACTACTTTGCAACTAGAAAAGAACAATTCCATTTTTCTCTCTTAGTGTTACTTTCAAGATGGGTTAACAATACATGCTTTGTCATATTATATATGCTATACGTTACAAACCCACTAAACTTGGAGAGGGGGTTACAGCTTACAGACCATGGCTGTATGCACTCTCTCTTCATCCTCAGGATAACCCTGGAAGTACAGGACTGGAAGGTGGTGATCACTGTCTGCTTCCTGGCTGGGGAACCAGAGGCCTAAGGAGCTCAGTGACTAACTGACAGTCCCAGCAGTGGTACCGGGAGAGCCCAAGCAAGCCCCAGGTCCTAGTTCCTGGTGCAACACTCCCCCTCCTACAGCCACTGGACTCTACGCTAATTAGGCAGCAAAGGAGTCTATGGAGGAAGCTAAAAGTGAGAGGAAGTGCCCTAGAGGGATTAGGGTGGGGAGAGCAAACCAGAATGGCATGTTTTAATTGATCTTTGGCTGTGCCAGCTCCCAGGGCAAGCAGCTGCTGTTTCTGAGTCAACACCTTGAGTGAGGCTCGGCCTGCCCAGAGTGCAGGCATTTCTGGGTTCTTCCCCACCCCCATCCCCCAAGTTTTTTGTGCAGGAAGTGAGTCTGTGTAAAGCAAAAGGTTTCTTCTGCTCTCTTAATTAGCCAAGCCGCTTGGAGCCTGGAGTCCTGGGAATACTGTCCAGGGTCACCTAGAGCTTCGCCCCACCCTTCTACCCAGGTTATCCCAGAAGCCCCAAGAGACCTGACTCTGCAGATGAAGCTAGATGCAGCTCTGAAGATGCTGCAGGAAGCACAGAATCCTTTGTGAAAGAGTTTGAAAACTTGCATGCTACTTGGCAAATTTATTAGTGTTAGCAGTTATTCAGGGCCACCCAGGAGGCATATGCCCAGCTATAACCCTGGACAAAGAGAAAGTTTCCAATAGGAAAAAAAGAAACTCCAGCCTCACTGAAGGCCTTGGGATTTGGAAAAATCTCTGCTCAGACAAGGAGAAGAACCCTGGACTTGAGGACCTTCTTGCCACTGAATTCACACAGCCAATGGCTTGCCTGCATCTCCACAAAGATGGTTAACAGGCATCTCAAACTTAACAGAGCTCTTGGGCTTCCCTGGTGGTCCAGTGGTTAAGAATCCACCTGCCAATGCAGGGGACACAGGTTTGATCCCTGGTTGGGGAAGATACCATGCCACAGGGCAACTAAGCCCTGTGTCACTACTGAGCCTATGCTCTGGAGCCCATGAGCTGCAAGTACTGAAGCCCGCACGCTCTAGAGCCCACAACAAAAGAAGCTATGGCAGTGAAAAGCCTAAACAGTGCAGCTACAGAGAGCCCGTATGCAGCAAGGAAGACTCAGTGCAGCCAACTAATAATAATAATTTTTTAGAAAACTAGCAGAACTCTTGATGCTGTCCCACTCACCCCCTAACACATTAGTCCTCTAATTTTCCCCACCATCTAGACCAAAATAAATTATCTGGGCTTAAGCCAAAAATCTAGATTCATCCTTGATTCCTCTTTTCAAATCTCTACAGCCAATCCATCAGCAAGATCTTTTGGTTCAGTCATCGTGACGTATCTCAAATCTGTCCATTTCACTTCACCTCCATTGCCACTGATCTCTTCCAGGCCACCATTATCCATCTGAAGAAACCAGCTAGGTTTGTCCATAGCCACCATGGCTCCATGACAATCCTTTTTCCCATACATCATCCCAAGGCCCTACTTGATCTGGTTCCAGCCCACCTTCTATGCAAAGGGCTTCTCTTCCTTCAGGTAAGAATTAAAATATCACACAACTCTCCCTTTTAGTACCTGAATCGGCCATTTTCATATTTATTCATCTATGTTTATTGTCATACTGCCTTCTTCAAAATGTAAGCTCTGTGTCTTATTCTCTGTTAGATGCCCAGTTTGCCAATGTATTAGTTTCCTAAGGCTGCCATAACAAACTACTACAAAGTGAGTGCCTTAAAACAACAGAAATGTAATCTCTCACAGTTTTGGAGGCTGGACATCTGCATCAGGGTCTTGAAAGGACCATGCTCCCTGCAAATTCCCTAGGGGACAATCCTTTCTTGTCTCCTCTAGCTTCAAGTAGCTCTAAGCCTTCCTCGGCTGTGGCAGCATAACTCCAATCTCTGCCTCCATTTTCACATGGGAGACTTCTCTCTGGATCTGCGTCTGTTTCTCATCGTCTCTTTTTGTAAGGACATCAGTCACAATGGAGTAGGGCTCACCCTACTCTGGTAAGACCTTTTCTTAACTTGATTGTATTTGCCAAGAGTCTATTTCCAAATCAAGTCACGTTAACAGATATCAGGGATTAGGACTTCAGTGTATCTTTTTTTAAAGAAAAAAAATTTTTTAATGCGACTATTTTGAAAGTCTTTTTTTTTTTTTTTTAGTTTTTTATTTTTTTAATTTTAAAATCTTTAATTCTTACATGCGTTCCCAAACATGAACCCCCCTCCCACCTCCCTCCCCATAACATCTCTCTGGGTCATCCCCATGCACCAGCCCCAAGCATGCTGTATCCTGCATCAGACATAGACTGGCGATTCAATTCTTACATGATAGTATACATGTTAGAATGCCATTCTCCCAAATCATCCCACCCTCTCCCTCTCCCTCTGAGTCCAAAAGTCCGTTATACACATCTGTGTCTTTTTTCCTGTCTTGCATACAGGGTCGTCATTGCCATCTTTCTAAATTCCATATATGTGTGTTAGTATACTGTATTGGTGTTTTTCTTTCTGGCTTACTTCACTCTGTATAATCGGCTCCAGTTTCATCCATCTCATCAGAACTGATTCAAATGAATTCTTTTTAATGGCTGAGTAATACTCCATTGTGTATATGTACCACAGCTTTCTTATCCATTCATCTGCTGATGGACATCTAGGTTGTTTCCATGTCCTGGCTATTATAAACAGTGCTGCGATGAACATTGGGGTACATGTGTCTCTTTCAATTCTGGTTTCCTCGGTGTGTATGCCCAGCAGTGGGATTGCTGAGTCATAAGGTAGTTCTATTTGCAATTTTTTAAGGAATCTCCACACTGTTCTCCATAGTGGCTGTACTAGTTTGCATTCCCACCAACAGTGTAGGAGGGTTCCCTTTTCTCCACACCCTCTCCAGCATTTATTGCTTGCAGACTTTTGAATCTTTTATTGAATTTGTTACAATATTGCTTCTGTTTTATGTCTTGGTTGGGGGGCCATAAGGCATGTGGGATCTTAGTTCCCTGACAAGGGGTCACACTGGTACCCGGCCCCCTCTCCCCGCAATGGAAGACAAAGGTTTAATCACTGGACTTCCAGGGAAGTCCCTAGCCTATCTTGTTTGAGGCACAATTCAACCTATAACACCCTGGCATAGTAGATGCTCAAAAAATATTTTGGGAATGAATGTTTTCCACTGGAGTCAGTAGATTACAGTGAACTGATTTCCAGAGCAGCAAATACAAGGGCCACAGGGCTGAACCATAAGTGGTAGGAACCCTAAAGCTCTATAATGACACAGCAACCCACCAGAAAGAGAATAGGCAGATAAATCGGTTATTTGGTATTACACAGTTTTTTGAAATCTTAGGCTGACTAATTTTTTTCCCATTGATTTCAGTAAACTGACCAACAAGGCAGCCTGCCGTTTACAAATGCCTCTACACGTACCTGTCTTCAGCTCCTCACGGAGGAGTGGACATGTGTGACGGCTGAAGGAGCAGGGGCTCTGAGGGAGGGCAGGGCTTGCTAAGGAAATACCAGGGCCAGGATGGGGCTTGGGCCATTCGGACGCCTTGGCCAGTGCCCCTGAAGGCAGTCACTGTGCGCGTTTCCCAGTCTGTGGTCAAAGTCAGTCAGTGTTCTTATAGAGCTGCATGATAAATGCTCAAGAATGAGATAAATGCTCAAGATCACAAGATGCCAGAAACTTTACTCAGCTTTAAAAGACTCTAAATAGCCAAGACTTAGGTATTCAAAACTGAGGCTGATTCTGTATAATTCTATTTGGAAAAAGAAAGAAAAAAAAGATTCTAGAGTAACATCTTTTGAGATTGTAGCTTCATAGTATTTTAGAGCTAGAAGAAAGAGACAGCATCAGGTTCTAGGAAGAGGCCCTTATCCTCAAAAAGGGTGAAATCTCAGGAGTGGGATTAAGCCTCCAATGACTCTAAGACCAAAGCAGAGCATCCTAAGAGTGTCACCAAAGGGACTCAGAAGTGAGACTGTGGCTCTCCCACTATGACCCTGGAAGAAACTTCCTAGGGGAGGGGAGATGCCTTTGATCCAGGTCTGGAGGGAAAGAAATACAAGTTTCACAGGCAGAAATCCATTCTGAAAAGAGAGACTAGCTTGAGCAAAGGCGACTGGAAAAGACCGGGTGTGTTAGTAACATGGGCACCAGTGGGGGCTTTTGACCAGAATATGTGTGCTGGGCTCATTCGTGTCCGATTCTTAGGAGCCCCATGCACTGCAGCCCACCAGCCTCCTCTGCCCATGGAATTTTCCAGGCAAGAGTGCTGGAGTGGGGTACCATTTCCTACTCAAGGGGAATCTTGCCAACTGAGGGATCTGACTGGCATCTCTTGTGTCTCCCACACTGGCAGTCATATTCTTTATGGCGAGCACCACCTGGGAAGCCCAGGACCAAAAAATGTGTGTGTTAGTCACTCAGTCGTGTTCAACTCTGTGACCCCATGGTCTGTCCATGAAATTCTCTAGGCAAAGATACTGGAGTGGGCTGCCATTCTCTTCTCCAAGGGACCTTCCTGACTCAGAGATTGAACCCTGGTCTCCTGCATTGCAGGCATATTCTTTATTGTCTGAGCTACCAGGGAAGCCCCCAAAATGAGTTGGGTCAATCAGTTCATTCTGCATGAAATACCACTGGTTTGGGGTTCCAGCCCCAGCTCACTGATTCCCCAAGGGACTAGGCCCTGGGTCTCTGGGCCTGTCTCCTCATCTATAAATAAGAAAGTTTTCCAAAGATATTAAGTGAAGCCTCAAGGTCTGGTGGCTCAGGCAGTAAAGCATCTGTCTACAATGCAGGAGACCTGGGTTCGAGCCCTGGGTTGGGAAGATCCCCTGGAGAAGGAAATGGCAATCCACTCCAGTACTATTGCCTGGAAAATCCCATGGACAGAGGAGCCTGGTA
Organism: Capra hircus; assembly: GCF_001704415.2. Taxonomy (NCBI): domain Eukaryota; kingdom Metazoa; phylum Chordata; class Mammalia; order Artiodactyla; family Bovidae; genus Capra; species Capra hircus. The sequence continues at coordinate 71,673,103 of NC_030808.1, forward strand.
GGCTACAGTCTATGGGGTCACAAAGAGTCAGACACGGCTGAGCAACTTCACTCACTCACTTCACTCAAGTTCTACAAAGATGCTGCTTTGATAGGCTTTCTTATTGAAATGCCTGTTAAGATTGAATTTTAAGAATGGTTTTATGCCTTAAAAATGTTTAAAAGCCACTATTCTCAATAATCGATCTCCCTCCAACTGTATAATTCTAGTTCTTTATGCTGCAGGCTTCAGAGTTCCTCTGGCTATTCAAATGAAGCATGACTCATTTAGGATTTACTAGGTCCCTCTGAATTGTCTATGGTTGTATTAAGTCGTTTGACCTGTTTCCAGTGGAAAATCCATTTTTATTTATATCCTTAGGAGGAAAAGCCTGGGGCTGCTGAAAGAGTCCTAAGAAGCAAGTCAGCAGACCTTGCTTCATGCTGTAATAACAAATATCACCCATAAAGCAGCATAAATAAAACAATGAATATCTGTTAAATAAATGCTAACTAGTGACATCACCTTCAGCGAGTCTACTTGCCCTGTGACCCTTGCTTTTACTCTCTCTAAAATCAAGGCTGGCCTGCCTCAAGGCACTTTTGTGAGGCTCAATGAGAGAATATACTCAGCTCTTTACAAACTATAAAGCACTCCATGTGTGTTATGTACCAGGTGGTTCTGGGTAAGTCAGGACTCGAGAGAGCAGCTCTCCTGGGTGATAGTGGAAGGGTGGTTTGACTCTGAGACCTCAGAAAGTGTCTGATGTTCCCTGACAAGTATTTCTCAGCTCGGTCATAAGAAAGAATAAGAAAAAAAGAAAAAGATAAATGCATGTGCTACCCACTTCAGATGTTTCACTCTGCTCCAAGTCCCTGTTAGCCTTCTTAGTCACAAGATACACGAAACTAAGATTTGAATGAAAACTGATAGAGGCCTAGTGGGAGGAGGCTTGGGCAAGACAAATCTGCAAGGAAGGCTGAGGCAGGCTGCTGCTGCTGCTGAGTTGCTTCCGTCGTGTCCAACTCTGTGCGACCCCATAGATGGCACCCCACCAGGCTCTCCCGTCCCTGGGATTCTCCAGGCAAGAACACTGGAGTGGGTTGCCACTTCCTTCTCCAATGCATGAATGTGAAAAGTGAAAGTGAAGTCGCTCAGTCGTGCCCAACTCTTAGCGACGCTATGGACTGCAGCCCACCAGGCTCCTCAGTCCATGGGATTTTCCAGGCAAGAGTACTGGAGTGGGGTGCCATTGCCTTCTCCGGACTGAGGCAAGAGGTCTTGTCTAACTTCCAAAGACATTTATCACTTCTTTGCACTATTTGTGAGCTCAAGATGGGGCTTATTTTATTTTACTTTTCATTTAGATCTTTAAGTGTATTTTTTATTGAGGTATAGTCGATGTACAATGATATATAAATTATGGGTGTATAATACAGTAATTCACAATTTTTAAAGATTATACTCCATTTATAGTTACAAAATATTGGCTATATTCCCTGTGTTGTGCAATAAATCTTTGTATCTTATTTATTTTATCACAACAGTTTGGGCTTCATAATCCCCTACCCTATATTGCCCACCTCTTCTCTCTCCCCACTGGTAACCATTAGTTTGTTCTCTATATCTGTAAGCCTGCTTTTTTTGTTATGTTCACCAGTTTGTTATATTTTTTGATTCCCCATATAAGTGATGCGTGCGTGCGTGCATGCTCAGTCGTGTCTGACTCTTTGTGACTCCATGGGCTTTAGCCTACCAGGCACCTCTGTCCCAGCCCAGGGGCTGAACCCACATTTCTGGTGTCTCCTGCATTGGCAGGTGGATTCTTTACCACTGAGTCAATGTAAGTGGTACCACACAGTATTAATCTTTCTCTGAAGACTTTTTGTTATTGTTGAACCCCTAATTAGAGCCACATCATTAGGCCAATGAATGAGGACAGTTTCTCCTGTAGTTTAAGAAGCACTGATCCTTCCACTGAACTTATCCACTGACAACACATTCGTTTACTAAAACTCATCCAGTGATACCTGTCTTTCTCTAGTCAAACCACCATCACGTGTCTTTACCCTACACTGCCAGAGATCGCAGATGATTCAAATATGCTGCTGCTAAGTCGCTTCAGTCGTGTCCGACCCTGTGCGACCCCATAGACGGCAGCCCACCAGGCTCCCCCGTCCCTGGGATTCTCCAGGCAAGAACACTGGAGTGGGTTGCCATTTCCTTCTCCAGTGCATGAAAGTGAAAAGTGAAAGTGAAGTCGCTCAGTCGTGTCCGACTCTTTGCGATCCCATGGACGGCAGCCTACCAGGCTCCTCCATCGATGGGATTTTCCAGGCAAGAGTACTGGAGTGGGGTGCCATTGCCTTCTCCGTCAAATATGCTAGCCTCCTTAATCAAGGGATTGAAACATCAAGAGATTGCAGTCCAAGCTAGGTTGCACAGTGGAATGTAAGAAAGAATGCCTTTGCCTTAACCCACTCCATGATTCTCCATCTTGTGGAACCCACATTCCTTAGCCTGGTGGAAGGTCTCCCGAGTTTGACTGCATTCTGGAGGGAGTAGGGTCTACTGGCAGAAGCCCTGGTCTGGAGATAGGAGACAGACCCCACCTTGTCTGCCTCCACTCCTGAGAGCCAACGAACTTGTCCTTCCACTCTGCATGCCTCAGTTTCCCTGCCCGTCCAGCAGGAAGCTTGAACTAGTCCAGGTGAAAAGCTCCATTCCTTTCCTGGGGCGCTGCCTCCTAATAGGGAAGCTGAGCAGTTCTGCTTTTAGCACACTGATACCTGAGTAAGTTTCCTTTGTGAAGGATTCTGCTGCTAAAAAAAAGAAAGTGCTTAAAAAACATTGACTCTCACCCTGTGACTCTGAGGCTGCCACAACAACTTTCTGTCCCCCAACCCTGTAAGAAGCCCATATACAGCCACAGGGGCTTTACTCAAAACCCCACTCCAACATGCAATGCTCGGCTCCAATTCCAGCCTCACTTCCTCCAAGAAGCCAACTTACCTGCGAGGATCTCTGCTTGTTCTGAAGAGCACTAGGTGTGGCCAGAGCTGTGCTGGCTTCGGAGTGCCCCATGCTGGCTGTCTCAAAGTTGCCGCACTTCCCTACCGAGAATCTAAGACCCCTGGGGGCAGGGACCATGGTCTGGGTCCAGTGCCAATCCTGGGGCACAAGGTGAGAGGGTAACAGGCAGGAAGGCCAGGGGTCTCCAAATGGAGGAAATAGGCTGCGAGTGTCAGACATTTTTATCTCTCTTAAGCGGCAGGAGGAAACAAATGAGCGGTATTTTTTTCCTTCTCTACACAAATTTAAAAGGACGTTTCTCTTAAAATACTGTCTTGCCATAATGACACCTGGTTTCACCTGAAGTTAACTATTCTCAAACCTTGAGTTAACCAATGCATTTTTCTTATGGAAATGTTTGTCTTGCTGCCGCTAAGTCGCTTCAGTCATGTCCGACTCTGTGCAGCCCCATAGACGGCAGCCCACAGGCTCCCCCATCCCAGGGATTCTCCAGGCAAGAATACTGGAGTGGGTTGCCATTTCCTTCTCCAATGCATGAAAGTGAAAAGTGAAAGTGAATGTCTTAAGCTATGTTAATGTACTATGCATTTACCCCAGACTCTGTGTTCAAGTTGGTTCTGCCTAATGGCTCAGCACCTACTTGACAAACCAGTATGTTATACTCAGACATTGTTCCCCTAATCTATGTAAACGAAACTATTTGTATGGTAATCTGCCCTTCTACAAGATTCAAGTCAATCCTTTTATGGCCCGGGATGAATCATCTGGTATCAAGATTAACCCAAAATGCATCTTATGGGTGAGGGGCCTGGTGCCATTCTGAGTTTTAAGACACTCCTTTCTTTCATTAACAGACTGCTGGTGACTATATAACATCCAGCTGAAGACTAGCAGGGGGGTACTTTCTGCCCCCTTCTGATGCCTATGTCAGAAACTTTCTCTATCTCCTTTATACTTTAATAAAACTTTATTACACAAAAGCTCTGCACAATCAAGCCTCGTCTCTGGCCCCGGATTGAATTCTTCTCCTCCAGAGACCAAGAATCCCGGCGTCTTTTTGTGAGTCAGCAACAACCTCTCAAAGGGAGACCTTGGGTATGAACGTGGCGGAAAGTGACATCACTGACAGGGCCTTGAAGTCTGCTTAGAAGACAGTCATGTCCAACTCTGGGCCTCTCCCCACTGCTAAAGTGCAGCCAGCACAGGGAAGAGACATGGTAGATTCCCAGGGCCGGCAGAAGGCGGAGTGAGTCTGAGACAGCAGCCGTGCAGCCGGCGCAGCTCCTGGAATAGCATCCCACCCCATTCCCATCCCCACCCCCACTCCTGACATGCTTTGGGCGAGGCTGCTGCGGCCCTGTAAACAGAAACTGCAGCTGCACCGTAGTTCCTCCAGGACTCCTCTTCCTCACTCTTCTGGGGAGGAGAACACCTATGAAGAGACTAGCTCTGCCTCATATCCATTTCCGCCCCAATAGTGGGTGGGCTTCGCAGGTCCCGTCTGCTCTCTGGGGGGCTTCCCAGGTGGCACAAGTGGTAAAGAACCCACCTGCCAATACAGGAGACATAGGAGACACCGGTTCGATTCCTGAGTCAGGAAGATCCCCTGGAGAAGGAAACGGCAACCCACTCCAGTATTCTTACCCAGAGAATCCTATGGGCAGAGGAGCTTGGCAGGCTACAATCCACGGGGTCGCAAAGAGTTAGACGCGACTGAGCGACTCACTCTGCTCTCTGGAGCTTGGTTTCTAAGGCCCTGCCTCACTGACTTTTCCAGGAGTCTGCCACCCCTTTGCCTTGCTTGGCTTCATCCTGCTTGCTCCCTGGGTTGCACCCTGGGGCCCTCACTCTTGGCTCTCCTTTGGCTCCAGCTGTGGGTTCTGCCCCAACAGAGACACCAGCCTAAGCTGAGAGCCCAGGACTAGTCCCTCCAGCAGGGGAGTTGAGACAAGGTAGGCTGGGCTCCTCTGATGATGTTCATATGACAGGCCAGGTAAGCACTGCTGTGCTTACGCCACCTGCTGTGCAGCAGCAGAGACCTTGGGGTCTCATAGCAGTGATACTTTCTGGGCAGTAGACAGAGCCAGCCTGATCTGCAGAGGCATCTACTAGAGCTGGCAGTGCTGAGAGGAGATGAGTGGCTCCCCGAGTGCCCAGCATGCCAGCCTCCGGACAGAGGCCTGTGGGTGGGGAGTTCACCTCTGTCTCCGCAATCTGTGTGACCTTGAGCAAGGCCTCTTCGTATATTCCCTCCCTCCCTTTCACAAACATGCTCTGAGCATTTTACAATGGCCAGGCCCTCTGTTAAGGCTCTGAGTCTTCAAAAAGTATAGTCCTGATCCTCAAGAAATTTGTCACCTAATTGCGGAAGCAGAAATGTGAACAAATCACTGTATCTTCCTCCTGGGACTCAGCTTCCCTATCGGTAGAATAAAGGAGCTCCAGCCCTGACACTCTTCAATGCTCTCACCACATTAGCCCATCTGTTCCCACCGGTCTGGTGAAGTGGTAGCCCACAGTCAGCAGGGCATCCATGGAGTTAGTAATAAATGAGGACTTGGATTGCATTAAGGGAAGTCTGCAGCGTGGCTTGTTGTGGCCAACGGATTGCTGTGGTCTGGGTCTTGCTCTCCAAATTTCCATTGTCTCAGCTACTTCGGTTAAAACTATCAAGGATTATTTCCAGCATATCCAGGGCATCCAAGGGGGATCAGATGAAAGACAGATTTTATTTCGGTGTTGGACCCAGCACTAAACTCAAAGCTCCTTCTGGTTATTGGTCCAGACTACCTGCAGGCCCACCAGGTCCACATCCCCCCCTTTCTTGGTTAGGAACTGAGGAATATGAAATACATTTCTGGGAGCATAAGGGGCTCTCAGGTTGAAAATGTTCCACTGGATTTCTGAGGATGGTGTACTTGGTGGCCTAGGGTAGTGCTTAACTAATGTTTTTCTGGCTGGTGGCAAATCTCAGAGTTGCAGAGACCCTGATTTTCACTTCCCCATCTTTCTCACACCCACACCCCTCACAGCAACCACCCTCCCTCTTCTCTGTTTCTCAAGTTGAAACCCAGAAAAGGGCAAAGAAGACATCCAGGTTATTGGACCTGCCCAAGAAGTCTTCACAATCCAGTAGAGCAGGGGCCCCCAACCTCCGGGATCTAATGCCTGGTGATCTGAGGTGAAGGTAATGTCAGACTAATAGAAATAAAGTGCACAATAAATGTAATGCATTTGAACCATCCCAAAGCCATCCCTCTCCCTGGTCTGTGGAAAAATTATCTTCCATGAAACTGGTCCCTGGTGCCTAAAAGGCTGGGGACTGCTGCAGTAGAGGGCCTTCAGCCTGGCGTGAGAACCAGTGGAATAATGATCCCCTCGTGGAAGCCAGTGGTATCCTGCTGATTCTATATTTATGCAGTAGTATTGATCACTTCACTTTTCTTTCTTTGTTTTCCTCCACTTATGTCTTCTTGATATCTTCTGGAATTTGGTTTTCAAGGTCCTTGCCTTACATCTTCAAAGTCTGCAGAGAGAAAGTGGTCCCAGACAGTCTGGCTCTCATGGGCTGGTAGTTCCGGTTCCCCAGCTCAGGAGCACACACCTGTTGGGCACCCCAAAATGCAGGGGCTGCCAGAGTACTTCTTATTGCATTGTTCATCTGGAGCATCAGGCCAGAGACAGGGGTTTGGCCAGGCAAACTTCAGGGGTAGTTAGGGAACTATTGGAAGTCTTGTGATAAAAACTGGATCTTGAGAATTTCATCACTGTGTGGATGCTGCCCGTTCTTTCCAAGAGGGAGCAATACTTGCTTCTTCCCTGGGAGATTCCAGTGATGAGAGGGCACATGGAAGCTGGTGGGACAGAGCCATCTTTACTCTGCGCACCAGCTGAATATCAGCCCTGTCACATAGAGGTGAGGAAACCTCCACTGCCGCCTTTGATGGGCTGAGATTGAAGCAACCAACTTTACCAACATAATTTGGTCTTATATTTGTTTGCTTTCCATTTAGCTTTGAAAGCAACCTTTATCTTCACTGCCCTGTGGATTGGCAGAACAGTTTTTGATTAGGCACAGAGCAACACTTCAGTTTCTTCTTGAAATTGCTGGATGAACACAGAGGCTAGCAATGAAGTGCTGCCCTGAGATGCTCTGGGGTGCTGCATGGGTCACAGCTTCTGCGAGAGTGACTCACAGAGGAAGCCCAGGCCTGCCTGGGAGGCAGGAAGGGTAGCATTTAATGATTGATGGGCCCTGGACCATGACAGACAGAGGCAGATGGGATGAGGTTCACAAGGACATTGCGTCATTCTGGGGGCGACCTGGACAGTGCCGAAAGCAGAGACAACTACCAGGAGGACCACTCTTCCCTCATTTGCAAAACCTTTTGCCATTCTTTCTTTTAAAATTATTATTTGACCATTTATTTATACATAATTTATAACTAACATCCAAGTTTTTGCCTGATGCTCATGATATATTTTTTTTAATTTATTTTTTTATTGGAGGATAATTGCTTTATAACATTGTGTTGGTTTCTACCATATATCAACACGAGTCAGCCATAGGTATGTCCCTTCCCTCTTTAACCTCCCTCACACCTCCCGCCCCATCCCACCCCTCTAGGCTGTCACAGAGCACCAGATTTGAACTCCCTGTGTCATACAGCAAATTCTTGCCATTTTCTTAAAGGAAACATCTTCTGAATCGTCTGTGGTTTAAGTTAAGTTCTAGCCAAGCTTTCTTTTAAAAATAGGGCACTTTTACATAGAAATTGAATTACTAAGCAGTTGTCAACATCAGCATCATCATTATCAAAATGCCATCCAGGTGTTCAGCTAAGCAGATCCTGGCGCAAAGCAATTTAAATGAATAAACACATTTCTTCCTCATCTTTGGGAGTTTAGCTAAGAAGCGAAAAAACAACACTGATGTGGATAAAAATGTAAAAAATATGCAGACAGAAACCATGTTTTACAAAATCTGAGCCCATAGTACCAGGAAGGAATGAAAGGGGTGGTGTCTAATCCTCAGCCATTCCTGCATCCATTTGATAAAATGACAGTATGCTGATTGCTATGAGTCCCGGCTGCTAGAGAGAGTGGTGAACTTGAAGGGGCACCGCAAATTCTTTTGAGTCAAAGTAACCCGGACTTCGAGCCCTTGGAGACAGAGAGCACGTCCTGTTTGTGACTGAATCCTCACCATCCACTACAGGGCCCAGCTATATTGATCTTAAGAACTATTACTGCTGTTATCATCCCTGTTGTGAATGCCCCTCTGTCACCTACTAACTATACCATCAGATAAGACTCTCATAAGGAGGGTCAGCGCTCACAGATGTCTTCATCTTGCTGAATTTTGTGGCGGGTACGACCTATCACTGTTCTGGAAGCTCTTTCCCCAGGGTTCTATAAACGGAAACAGCTATCATTGAGCACCATTTATTAAGCGGTAACAATTGCTGGTACAATGAAATAGGTGCCAAGGAGAATTGGAATTTAGTGTTGCAAGCCAGGACCTGGGAGCCGGAGTAATGAGCTGAGAAAATCCGAAGGGGCAATATTTGGGGCAGGGGTTGCTGAAAGGAGAGAGCCAACTGGGAGGGGCCCTCTGGCCTAGCTCCAAGGATCTAGGGCTAAGGCGGTCCCAGGGATTCCCCTGCTGGAGTGGAGAAGAGCCACTTTCAACTGATTCTGAAGATATAACTCACACTTGAAAGGCTGTTTTGTACTTTCTTCTGGATTCCATGATCCGCTGGTGGTGCAGTGGTAAAGAATCTACCTGCCAATGCAGGAAAGGCCAGAGATGCAGGTTTGATCCTTGGGTCGGGAAGATTCCCCTGGAGTGGGAAATGGCAACCCAATCCAGTATTTTTGCCTGGAGAGTTCCATGGACAGAGGAGCCTGGCGAGCTGCAGGTCCATGGGGTTGCAAAGAGTCAGGCATGACTGAGCATGGCTGCACACACTGGATTCCATAGCACATAGATAATGAAGAAGGAATTCATAGGGCCTGGACTCCATCTTAGGCCTGTTCATGCTGATCATGCTCAGCCACCTTTCCAATGGACTCTGAACTCTGTATTTAGTGCCTATGAAAACAACAACAGGAAGATAAGACCCCCTCCAGACTGGGGAACCTTGAAGATCATATCTAGGTTACTCATCGCCTAAGAGAAAACATACACTAATCACCCCTTCCTCCAGACAGGCCATAAATTTTTCTGTATCTATTGGAGTGCAGAGTACATCATGAGAAATGCTGGACTGGAAGAAATACAAGCTGGAATAAAGATTGCCGGAAGAAATATCAATAACCTCAGATATGCAGATGACACCACCCTTATGGCAGAAAGTGAAGAGAAACTAAAAAGCCTCTTGATGAAAGTGAAAGAGGAGAGTGAAAAAGTTGGCTTAAAGCTCAACATTCAGAAAACAAAGATCATGGCACCCTGTCCCATCACTTCATGGGAAATAGATGGGGAAACAGTGGAAACAGTGTCAGACTTTATTTTGGGGGGCTCCAAAATCACTGCAGATGGTGACTGCAGCCATGAAATTAAAAGACGCTTACTCCTTGGAAGAAAAGTTATGACCAACCTAGATAGCATATTCAAAAGCAGAGACATTACTTTGCCGACTAAGGTCCGTCTTAGTCAAGGCTGATTTTTCCCAGTGGTCATGTATGGATGTGAGAGCTGGACAGTGAAGAAGGCTGAGCACCGAAGAATTGATGCTTTTGAACTGTGGTGTTGGAGAAGACTCTTGAGAGTCCCCTGGGACTGCAAGGAGATCCAACCAGTCCATTCTGAAGGAGATCAGCCCTGGGATTTCTTTGGAAGGAATGATGCTAAAGCTGAAACTCCAGTACTTTGGCCACCTCATGTGAAGAGTTGACTCATTGGAAAAGACTCTGATGCTGGGAGGGATTGGGGGCAGGAGGAGAAGGGGACGACAGAGGATGAGATGGCTGGATGGCATCACCGACTCAATGGACATGAGTTTGGGTAAACTCCAGGAGTTGGTGATGGACAGGGAGGCCTGGCGTGCTGCGATTCATGGGGTTGCAAAGAGTCGGACACGACTGAGCGACTGAACTGAACTGAACTGATAGGAGTGTAACCTCAGGTTTATTGATTATTGGCTAATTGTTTGACTGTTTGAGCGCATAGCACGTGAATCATGGGGTTATTGGGATTGTATTTTCCTTGATTTATGTAAGTCTCAAGGAATTTGGAGTGGTGGGTTCAGACACGTACACATGGGGTATAAAAGATTTTCACAAATGCTGGTCGGGGTCCTTGGCTAAGAGGAGACTCTGCCTTGGGCCCGCCAGTGTAATAAACTGCACTCCACTATCTGCATTGTCCTTCTGAGTGAGTTTGTTTCCTGGAACGCGTGGCTACAACAATAAGAGTAAAATTGTCTAAGAAACTAAAAACTGTTTTTCTCTTCCACTCTTCAGGGAGAAACTCTGGATTTGTTTTAGAGGCGTTTCTCCTTCCTTCCATAAAATAAAAGGAATCATACGGTCATCAGTGCTCAGCTTCCTCAGCTTTTCCTGTGTCTGATGGAGGCCGTCCATCAGACCTCCCCACGTGAGCAGGGTGGAGTTTTCTAAATGGACTTTTGCAAAGTCCTGCAGGATGGGCAGGGAGGGCGGGGTCAGAGAAATGCAAAGCATCCCAGGCATCAGTCTGGGAATTTATTCCCATCCTCTCTTCTGCCTACAGAACAGCCCCTCCCCAACCAAACCACACCCCACCCCAAGTCCTCAGCCATCTCTCCTTGGAGCTGAAATTACCCCCAAGCCCTCTGGTGGAGATGTTGGCCCAGGTGAAGAGAGGGGAGAGCCTCTAGTCAGAAGGAATGCCTACCGAGTCATCACACGGTGGGAAAAGGCAGAATTGGGGCAGCTGCCTCTGCTGGTCGGTAAAGAGAACAGGTATTTGCAGACCTGTGAGTTTCATGGACAGGCAAGAAGGAGGAGAGCCCATGGCCAGTGGAGATAAAATTCCTGGAGGTGCTGCTTCCTGAACCCTGGGGCAGGCTCGAGCCTTGCTGGAGGGGTATGGGCTGGGGGTGTCATCACATGAGTCTAGCAACTAGGTTTAACACCCTCAATAAGGAGGAGGGATGCTGAATGAAGATGAAGGGTTAAGATAGGTTGGGGTGCTGTTCTAGCCTGAGGAAATGAAACACATGAGAAAAATATATATACCTGATTGCAAATTCCAACAAGTTCCAAGGAGAGGCGGGATAGGGGTTGGGAAAGTTTACCATCAGCAGCTCCTTTCGCAAACCTGGGATAAGAGCTAACCTGGAATGTGGCAGGGATGGGAAAGCCACATGAGAGCAATGCGACTAGTGAACAGCACTTTCCAAAGCTTGGTCACAGTCAACATGCTGCGGAATAGGATAACGGTCCCGGGAAGCAGCAGGATCACCTTGCACCTGTTTTGCAGATGAGAAGACTGAGATAGATGCCAGCACTCACCCACAGCAGCGTTCCTCAAAGCCAGGGCAAGGGACCCCGGTTGTGGACAAGATGACCTGGTGCTACAGGGTTAACACATGTACTTCAACAGGCATGCATTTGTTGCAAAGAGCTACTTAAAATATAAGTAGCATCATCAAATCTGTGATTTCAAGGCTACTTTATTTAGAAGGATGCTGTGCTTCAAAGTGAGTTTATTTAAAGTTCATTTGAAGTATATGTTGTTCAGTCACTCAGTCATGTCCGACTCTTTGCGACCCTATGGACTGCAGCCTGCCAGGCTTCCCTGTCCTTCACTATCTCCCAGAGTTTGCTCAGACTCATGTCCATTGAGTCGATAATGCCATCCAACAATCTCATCCTCTGTCACCCCCTTCTCCTCCTCATTTGAAATATTAAATAAATAATATTGTGTATGGTACTGGTTTAGAACAAACGAACAAAGCATGAAGGTGGCAAGCCAAGTGCTGGTGGTGACGGTGATGACAGCGACCCGTTTTGCAACACTTACTATGGGCAGAAGCCTTTACATGTGTTAAATCACGGATTCTCACCACAGCTCCATGGGGTTGGTGCAACTGTTATCCTCATTTTACACAGAGGCCTCGAGGAGACCCTGGAAGGCACGGGGTGTGGGATTGGATCCAGACACTCAGACCTCAGAGCAATGCTCACCAGGCAGAGCGCAGCTCACCAGGCAGAGCGCAGCTCACCACACAGCTGTGAGAGCACCTGGCTGGGGGCCCAGGTTGCAGGGGCTTTGAGACTCTGGGGTGGGGAGGCTGTTGCTGTGCTTCCCCCACTTCCACTGCAGACCTACAGGAGACTAAATCTCAGGACAGCATTACTTCCCAGTGCAAATGAGGACAAGTCAGTGACCACAGAACAGCTCCAGTGCAACCGGTTTTCCACACCAGGCAGTGCTTATATTGCATAGTAGATGTGAGTGCCTTGGGCAGAATCCTGGCTAACTCTGCTCCGTTTCAGGCTGGTCTTCCTGCCTGCCTGCTGAACTCTTTCAGACGGTTCTGACTGTATTTATGAGGCTGTAACAGACAGGCTGTCTCTGCGTGACAAGGGGAGGGGGAGGGACAGCTGGAAAATGCCTGAAGAGTAGAGAGGAGGAAGCTCTGCATTCAAAGGCTTGCAGGACCAGCACAGACCAAAAGAGAAAAGCAGAGGCTGACAGGTCCTGGAATGCATCAGTGGAGAACACGAAAAACATTTTGCTTCTTACTTTCACACAGCAATTGAAAATCTTCTAGCACAGCAGGATCCCAGGCTGGACCTGCCCTGTCGTTAGAGCCCACATGTGTTCAAGTTGAACAATGAATCATTTCAAAGACAACCCCCCCCAACCCCACCCCTGCAAAATCTTCCAGCACACCCTCCAGGACAGCACGTTGTTTATGAGCAAGAGCTTTGGAATCCCAAAGTCACCTCTCATTAGCCTGGTGCCCTTGCCTTTGACCTGTAACCTCTTTGAGACTCAGTCTCTCCATCTGCAAAGTGGGAATAGCAAAAGTGCTTCTCCCAAAGGGTACTGTGAGGACTAAATGAGAAGGTCTGAGCACAGCAAAGTCCCTCACTGTGGTAGTTGTTACTGTTATTATGATTAACCCTCCAGATGGGGTACAGGTTCATGACCTCTCGAGGAGACCTGACTCAGATTTTAAGTTCAGGCTGATCTATAGGAACAAAGTAAAATTTTAGAAAGTTTTATTTTGATGTACTTAATGTCCCCAAGACAATAAAAAGAAGTGCATGGGCAAGTGTACTGATTTAATAGGACATTTTAGTCAATGGTAAGAAATCAAAGTGGCCAGGAAAGCGATCCAGAGTTGAATTCAGGATCTCTCCCTTAAGGTCTGTTCTCGCTTAAGTGCTCCCTGTCTCAGGGGATGTGCTAAGTGCACAAATATGTCTAAGTGTTGGGGCTTTGAAGGGAGGGGGCCCAAGAAAATGACAGCTCTCTTCTATTTCCAGGTCAGAACCATTTCTATGATTTGAGGCTGGTTGAACTGGTTAGGCTGCCCTGAACTAAACATGCCTTGCAGAATGCAGGCTTCTACACAGGGGGTGTGAGTAGGGGTGGGGAAGGCAGAGCTGGCCCCACTAAGCTCATGGCATGGCCTTGAGACCAAACTGGATCACACCCATCTGTGGCAGGCAATGGTGAATAGAAAACTCAGAAGGCCCTGAGCCATACTAGCCAAGTTCCTCCTCCCTAATGGACCAATCAATTGTATAGGGAGCCAGGGGGACAGAGCTCAGGAGTGTTACTCTAATAAGAGTTCCTTCAGCAGGGAGCATAAGGAGTGGGGAATGAGTATTCCCCTAATACGCTCCTCCACCTGGCTGCACAAGTTACATGCCTCAGAGTGATCTCAGAAATCCCCACCTCTCCCCATATCCTACTTACCACCAAGTCCTGTCAATTTCCCTTCCTAAACTTGTCTTGAATCTGTCCTCTGTTCCATTGTACAGCCTCTACTCAGTAGCCCAAGACTCTGTCATCTCTCACCTGAATTCTCACAGGCCTCTTCATCTACTTTTGCTGTCTCCAATCTGTCTTTAGTTTTGGGGAATCCCCCCAGGGCATGAGGCTTTGACTGCCATCTTTGTTTTTACCTGTTTTCCAAGGCTGGTTCTCTAGCCTTCCTGCTGAATTTCAATGCTTCCCAATATCTCTGAATAAATTCCTTTTCTGCTTAAGTCAGGCAATTAGTTTCTGTTGTCTTCAACCAAGACCCATGACTGGTATAGGCTGGGGCCAGCAGGGCAGTCACATCTGACTTCTTTATGTAGCCAAACATGTGGCTGCCAAGCGTGCAGACACTCCAGGAGGGAGCAGGACTGCTCCGGCAGCCCCTAAGGAGGGCCTCCTCAGGAACAGGGAGGAAAGTTGGCCATTTTGAGCTAGATAGAGCCTTTAGATGGAGTCAGGGTTCCCACAGATCTGTGGGTGGAGACCACATCAGAGAAATCATCCTATTGTTGGGATATGCCCAAGGGGTGGGTCACCTAATATACCACGGACTGGAGGTCTGGAAAACAGCCGGATAGGTGGAGGCAGAGAACCCACAACTGGTTCATGATGGTCCCTCGGGAAAGCAAAATCCTGCCCCTCCTGGGCCTTCTCATACTTGTCGTACTTTGACTGAAGAGACTGTACTCTGGTCATCTATTTCAAGAGACTTTTCCATTTCTAGGACACTGGGTCTACTCAAATAACAAAACATGGGAGGAAATAAGCAGAGAGTCAGAGTGCACTTACCACACTTCCTGATGCCTCAAATAATAGGATGTCAGTGCAGGAAAGGCCCTCGGGACTGTCTAATCCTGTGGTCTCAGATGTCAGCGGGCCTCAGAATCATTCAGAATCACCAGCTTAACAATGTGGGTTCCCACAGATTTCATCAAGCCCACAGCTGATCCACCAGCCCTAGGGTGGGTTTTGCATAAACTTTCCCAGCTAACAAGTTGGTAGAGAATAGTAATCCTAGTCCTTTACCCCCTCTTACACAGAAAGAAGCTGAGACTCAAAAAAAAAAATGATGTGACCGAGGACCCCAGAGAATCAGTTGTTGACCTGGACCCCAAGTGCAGGCCTCCTGACTCCACTCCACTGGACTGGCCCTGGCTCATGCAGGGCAGGGCAAGTGCTTCTTTCCCAGGTTGGTTGCATGATTTTGGTCCCCTACCTCCCTTTTCTGATTATACGAGGAGCAGCTTGTCATGGAGAAATGCTGGAAGTCAGGATGGATACCCTGCTCTTGTCCTTGCCAGAGAGGCTGCCATGGGCAGGAGAAAACCCCGCGGGCAAAGCCAGAAATTGATACGTCAAGACCCTCACTCAACCTAACACAGTCACAGGCCCAGGTTCCAGTTCTGGATTTTCCAGTGCTCTGCGTGACCTTGGACAAGTCACTCCCACCCCCAAGTCTCTATTGTGACCAGTTCCTAAAATGGAGATAAGTCTGCTATCCGCTGTCTATCCTGCCTACGTCATGGACTGCTGGTGTGAAGGTACTCTGTGGACTCCCAAGTGCTACCCAAGCAAGAGGGATTACAGGCACTGGAAATGTGACTGAAATACCAATTCCCACTCAGGGATCCTTGAGGACATGCCAGGCCCATCTTAGAAAGAGCAGAGGAAGTTAAGAGGCCGCCAGCAGTGCTCCAGGGAAACTCTCAGAGCCTTATGAGCTGGCTGGCAAGGAGAACCCTCTGCTCGCACAGAACTTCTGCGTCAGAATCTGTCATCACCAAGGACCACCCTCTCACTCCCAGGGGTGTGTGTGTGCGTTGAGGGCAGGGGAGTCACTGGACCAGGGCCTTCCTGTCTCTGGCCAGGACCCTCTGTCCATTCGGTAAAGTGTTCTGGCTCAGGAGCCCCTAGGAAGTGTTCAGAGGACACCAGGGGTCCAAGAGAAGCCACACCCCACTCTTACACACCGCAGCCTGTTTTGGTTGTTAGAGCAGGTTCAAGAGGGTGGATTAGCTTATTCACAGTATGTTTTTCTATCTCACCAACATCACACCCCTCAGGACCATTTCCCTAGCTGGCAGGAGTGCCAGTTTACCTTAAGTTATCAAGACACCAAGATTCTTACACCATTCTGCCAAAAACTTGCCTGTCACGTTGCTCAATCCCTTCATCCCTTTGAGGCTGTTTTCTCATCTGTAAATGTGGGAAATAATTTCTGTCCCTCCCTCCATTGTAAGTGTGCTGTGTCAAGTGAGAACACTGTCGGGGAGGGCTTTTTTGTCATGATCTTGTAGGAGAAGCAGAACAGGGGAGGCTTGGACAGGGAGCGAGACGGTGGCGCGGGTGGGGGATACAGAAATGACCTTCAGCTCCCAGAAGCAGGAAAGCTCTATGGAACGATTTCATTCCTGTCTCCACCTGGGGCTGTCTCAAGGTGGCAGCTACTGGTCATTCGAAGAGGAGAAAACATATCAGACCCAGGAACCCTGTATGATGAAGCCTAAAGAAAAGTTTTCCATGAGAAGACCTAAGCAGCCACTTCCTTGACAGAGCTGTAAGGTCACCCATGCAAGTGCTTTTCAACCCCTTTCCCTCCCCTCACTTTTTTTTTTTTTTTTTAGCGCATCATATTCTTTACAAGATCTTAAAGCAAATTCCTTATCAGTTACTTTTGAAGAATCGCTGCACCCCTAGGAAGCACCACTGATCTACTGCGCAGATGAGGGAAACAGAACTCAAAGCAGGGGTGGAATGTGACCAGCACCACACAGTAAGTTGGCTAAAACAAATTTCAAAAACCACCTGGAAAGCAGATCTCTAACCCTCAGCATAGGTGTCTCCAGCTCAATAGAGCATCAAAGAAACATGCAAAGTTTCCTTCATTTCTCCAGCCATTTCCATACCCTGAGGGAAAGAGGCTCAGCACAGAGGTGTGGAGTAGTGAATAGGCAGGTGTTGTATTGGCACCACTGTAATAAACATGTAATAAACATGAGTCTCCTGCGCACAGCAGGAGACTCATGGTCTCCTCTGAAAACAAGAATGGTTGGCAGGTTGTTTCTGAGGCACTGCGCCCCTCGCTGAAATAAAGCAGGAGCAGGATGGGCAACTCTGGACGAATGGAAATTCCTGCCAGTTGCCAGAGCCTTCTCCATCGCTCCCCCGAAGGCTGGCGGCCAGGCCATGAGACTGACCCATCTGCAGAAGGGCCCCAGGTGTCTCCCACAATGGTTACAGGGCACCTGCATTTGTCATCAGCCAGAGTGGCTTTTTGATGGCTCTTCCTGCTGCAGGGGGCCAGCAGGGGTCAGACACACCAATCCCTCCATCACGTTGGTCTGGGGCAGGTGGTCCACACACAGGAGGGGCGAAGGGCTGGAGAGGACTGTCAGGGACTGAAGACCAGGCATACGGTTCTACCACGAAAAGATTTATGAGACTCAACCAAGGTCCCGACTGCCCAGACAGCGCTGGGGCAGGGGTGACCAGTGGAGAAGGGCGGAACTCATCTCAGCTGCCCGGCCAGGAGGCGAGGAAGGACGGGGTCGCAAGGCGACAGGAGGAGCCGCGGGGAGCCAAGGAGGCCACCGGGGCCAGCGCAGCGAGGCCACCCGGACGCCCCGCCTCCTGCTCTGGGCGAGTCAGAGTGCCGGCTTGGCTGGGAGCTGCTGGGTGGACGCCAGGGCGCCCGGGCCCCGGCCAGAGCACATCCCCGCCCCCACAGACAGCAGACCACCACTGCTCCAGGCCTGCCCACAGGACCTGGCTGCCTCCCTTCCTCTGTTCTAGGGGTGGGGGTCGCCCCTAGTTTAAAGCGGAGATGCTTTCTAAAAGGACCCGAGGTTAAGCAGGAGGCCCCAGCTTCCCTAGGAGATTTTGCTCACCTGGAAAAACAGGCCCTTCTGGGGGGTTAATCACAGGGCAGGGTAGCTCCCCAACAGGTGTTTATCAAGCCCTTAGTCCCAGTGTCAGCTGGCAGGCAGCAGGGCACCCTGCCTTCCCAATCCCAGTGACTCCTAGTCAAGAGAAACTCCTGTCCCAAGGAGAAGGACCCTTAGAGACTAGAGCTCTGGAGTGGTATGGTTTGCACACTGTTCTAGGTGGAAAGCGAGGACCCTAGGGTAGTGCATGGGAGGTGATAGGGGTGAGCGGTTAGAGGGCACCCCCACCCCCCTCCCTCTTTCATTTTTGCTGCATTAAAACTGCAGGAGACATCATTTGGAGAGAGTGTAACTAAGCACAAGTTTGAGGCCCTCTTTCAAATCTATTGTTCCCTTATTTTTATTTTGTTGTGCGTGACCTTGGGCAACTTAAAAACCTGAGTCTGAGGTTGTTCACATGTAAAACAGGAGTAAGAATAGTCAGTCAGTCAGTTCAGTCGCTCAGTCGTGTCTGACTCTTTGCGACCCCATGAATCGCAGCGCGCCAGGCCTCCCTGTCCATCTCCAACTCCCGGAATTTACCCAAACTCAAGTCCATCGAGCCGGTGGTGCCATCCAGCCATCTCATCCTCTGTCGTCTCCTTCTCCTCCTGCCCTCAATCCCTCCCAGCATCAGGGTCTTTTCCAATGAGTCAGGTCTTCACATGAGGTGGCCAAAGTACTGGAGTTTCAGCTTTAGCATCAGTCCTGCCAATGAACACCCAGGACTGATTTCCTTTAGGATGGACTGGTTGGATCTCCTTGCAGTCCAAGGGATTCTCAAGAGTCTTCTCCAACACCACAGTTCAAAAGCATCAATTCTTTGGCGCTCAGCTTTCTTCACAGTCCAACTCTCACATCCATATATGACCGCTGGAAAAACCACAGCATTGACTAGACAGACCTTTGTTGGCAAAGTAATGTCTCTGTTTTTTAATATGCTATCTAGGTTGGTCATACTTTTCCTTCCTCCTTAAAAAGGTTGTTGTAAGGATTAAGCAAATTAATGCATGTAGTGCAGCTTATAACCTATCCTGCCTGGGTCACAGTGTTTTAGGGGTTGCTATTAATATTATTGCTATCCTTACTATTATTTTTTAAATGAGGCTCAGAACAGAGAAGGGACTTGACCAGGTGACAAAGGAACTTGGTAGTAAAGTGAGAAGCAGTACTAAGCTTTCCTGTTTAGATGAAGTTCTTGATGTTTTAGACCTTTTGAGATTGATGCTCCATGGAAATGTTTGAAAGTAAACAAAAGTCCATTTGGGGGAGGCCACACTGTATAAGCGGCCTCTGGCACAATCTCCTGGAGAAGGAAATGGCAACCCACTCCAGTGTTCTTGCCTAGAGAATCCTGTGGACAGAGGAGCCTGGTGTGCTGCTGTCCATAGGGTGGCACAGAGTCAGACACAACTGAAGCGACTTAGCATGCATGCATGCATTGGAGAAGGAAATGGCAACCCACTCCAGTGTTCTTGCCTGGAGAATCCCAGGGACGGAGGAGCCTGGTGGGCTGCTGTCTATGGGATCGCACAGAGTCGGATACGACTGAAGCGACGCAGCAGTAGCAGGCACAATCTCCATGATCCTCGGGAAGTAAAGGAGGAAAAGGGAGTGCAGAGAAAAGGAGGGAGATGAGAGGAGGAAGAAAAGAGAAAGGTGGGGAGAGGAGGAGGAGGTGGAAGAAGAGGTATCTGGAGCCTTCTGAGCTCAGCCACTGAATAGGAGATGTCTTGTCTCTGGCTACTATAGCAAGATACCACAGACAGGTGGCTTATAAACAACAGAAATGTATTTCTTATAGTTCTGGAGGCTGAGAAGTCCAAGATCAAAGTGCCAGCAAAGTCAAGCAAGGGAGGGCCCTCTCCCTGGTTCATAGCTGGTTCACCAGCTGAGGACGCCATTCCTGAGGACTCCACCCTCGTGATTTAAGCAACTCCCAAATACCCCACTGCCCAACATACCATCATCTTTGGGGTCAGGATGTCAGCATACAAAATTGGTGGCACACAAACATTCAGACTATAG
Organism: Capra hircus; assembly: GCF_001704415.2. Classification (NCBI taxonomy): domain Eukaryota; kingdom Metazoa; phylum Chordata; class Mammalia; order Artiodactyla; family Bovidae; genus Capra; species Capra hircus. The sequence goes on from NC_030808.1 coordinate 71,693,053, forward strand.
CAGATGATCACATTGGGGGGTGCACTTGAGGGGACACCCTCATTAGGTGGAGGAACTAGACCTCAAAAAAAATTTGAAGTCTGACTTTTGTTTGGAGAATACAGTCTAGAGTTTGGGTTGCTCAGGGTCTCAGCCTGATTTATGGTCAATTTCAGTTCAGTCACAGATTCATGAGTCTCTCCTCTCAATCTAAGCTGAGCCTGGCTTGAGAGGGACCCTGCCTAAAACCTGAGGAACAGTCAGGGCTTGTGCCCAGCAGTTAAAGAGAATCTGGTTCTGAATCCTGTCACTTTCTGACTGACTGGGCAAGGATTTAAACCTAAGCCTCAGTTTAATCATCTATAAAATTGGGATTATAAATCTTGCCTCATAGTATCATCGGGAGGATCAAATGGGATAAGGCATATAAAGTGCTTAACCCAGGGCTTGGCACTCGGAAGTGCTCAATAAATGCTCAAGACTATTATCATCAAATGTGTCTGCCTGCCCCCATATGTGTGCAATGACTTCCTCATCTTCTGTCTGCTGTGGCCTACATTAGTCAGAATTTGGTTTGCCTCCAAAGAAATAATCCCCAACTACATAATTTAGTAGTAATGTAGAAAAGACAGAAGTTTATTTCTTCTCACATAAAATTTGAGTAGCTGATCAAGTGTGGAAAGTAACAGTTCCCTTGTATCTGGGATTCAGACATTATCTTATAATGCCATACATGGCCTTGACCCCATGGTCTAAGATGGCAGTATCCAAGTTCCAGGCAGCAGAAAGACAGAATGAAGGAACCAAAGGGTGCTTGCGGGCTCTCTCATAAGAAAGATTCCTGAAAGCTGTTTTACCACTGCTGCTGCATCGCTTCAGTCGTGTCCGACTCTGTGCGACCCCATAGAGGGCAGCCCACCAAGGCTCCTCCATCCCTGGGATTCTCCATGCAAGAACACTGGAGTAGCTTGCCATTTCCTTCTCCAATGCATCAAAGGGAAAAGTGAAAGTGAAGTCGCTCAGTCGTGTCTGACTCCCAGTGACCCCATGGACTGCAGCCCACCAGGCTCCCCCATCCCTGGGATTCTCCAGGCAAGAGTACTGGAGTGGGGTGCCATTACTAGTATGTCTGCTCAAATGCCATTGGCTAGAACATAGTCACATGATCACCTATAGCTGCAAAGGAAGTTGGGACATGTAGTCTCTATTATGGGCACGCGTCCAGCTAAACATTGATGGGTACAGTGCTATAGAAAGGGAGAATGTATAATATATATCATAAACCTGTAGCAGGCTCTGCCCCAGGCCTCCGGCTTGTGCAGGAGAGCTAGGCAGCTTGAAGTCAGGTCTCAGAGCACTAATAAACAGGAATGGGAGCATGTTGCTTCTCCTCAGCTTTCCCTGGTGGCTCAATCTGCAATGAGATTGTGGAATTCAGGCCTCCTGCTGCGGGTCAGAGAAAGTCCTATCCTGTTCAACTACCTCCTGGGCCCTCCCAGGTTTCAACTCTAAAGGCAGGAAGAAAACTGGAGAGGCAGCTGATGCCCCCTCCTGGCCAAAGAGATGACACAGGGGTTCCAGGGGGCAGAGTGACACAGAAGGTGGGCTTGGCATGGCCTAATGAACTCTTCCCTGGTAGGAAACACACCTGAAAATTGTGGGGAGGCTGGGCCCCCAACTAGTAGCACAATCCAGATGCCTAACTGGACAGACAGGTCTGCACTGGGCCTTCCACCCTTCTCTTCCTAACAGGAACACTCCAGCTGGCCACCTGGCCTCTGCCAGGGCTCAGGGAATACTTTCCTTCTCCTTCCCTCACCCTACAAAGGTCTCTGAAAAGGGAGGAGAGTTCACCAGCATCTCCCTACCCTGGTGCTTCTAAAACAAGCCATCAGACTTCCCTGGTGGTCCAGTGGCTAAGATTCTGCACTCTCAATGCAGAACCCAAACACAGACAGCCTGGGGTTGGGGAGGAGTGGTGATGCGCTCCCAATGCAGACAGCCCAAGGTAGGGGGGTGAGGGGGGTGGGAGGAACCAGTCCATCCTCCCCAAAGCTGAATAAATGGACTGATCTCCCTGGACAGTTTCAAAGGTTTGTGCTGGAGGAAATACCTCCTTGCCAGGGATGCACTTGTTATCCAGGCTTTGAAGGCTGAAGTCCTTCTGGCCAATAATTCCTTAACCCACCTGACGTCCTCTCAGGGATTTCTGGCGAGGAGGTGATGTAGGGCTGTAGAGTTTGTTCTGCATTTGGTAATCAGAAAGGAACACCTGGAGGAGGAAATTACCTCCTCTGTCCCAGGTCCCTGGAAGGAGCAGGGTGAGCGATGAGGTGGACTCTGGCTGCTAGGGTTCGACTGTGAGTGTTTCCTGACTTCTGTCTCTGCCTCTGGAACACCCTTGGAGTGAGACCTGTGTATTTCTCTGAAAGGTTGAGGTGGCGTTGGCTGGGGATGGCAGAGAGTTGCTTAGGCCTGGCCTGTACTGGCCAGGAGCCTCCTGAGTCCCTTCTCTGTGCTAGATGCTAGGGACCTAACGACTCCGCAAGGGACTCATTGTTACCCCCAGTTTAGACATACAGAAACTGAGGCTTGGAGAGACGATTACTTGACATCACTGTGTTATCAGAAAGATGCAGAACAAGATTCAAAGTCAGGTCTGTCTGACTCCAGAGCTTCTGTTCTTTCTACCTAACCTTGCCCAGAATATTTCCAGCAAAGACTGTTTCTTTCCACTCCTCAGTCTGGCTATAGGTTCTCTGAGGTCCTTGCATCTCTAACAGGGCATCACCGAAGGGCTCTCTTCCCCAAAGGCTGTCTGCTCGGGGACCCCAGATTTGCCCCTTCTTTCTCTGCTGCATGAAAGCAAGAGCTTTCCCGAGAGTATCTTTTTAGCGTTCTGCTGCATTTTTTTGTTGTACGCTTAACCTCACACAAAGTCGACCCCAAAACGAAAAACTCCAATTCATCACGTTCCTCTAGGCGGCATCCACCCCTCCTTGTCTGCCCTCAGCCTGAGCATCTGGTCTGCTTCTGCCTTCAGCCTCCAGATCAGTAGTCACAGCACTGTTGTCTTGGCCACTTCCTGTTGTTGGCATCTGGACAAGGCCCAGCAGTATTCTTCCAGGGACACTCACTTTTTATTTTTCCTCTGAGAAAGTCAGGTGACTTCACAAGTAGAAAAAGACCCCTGCCCATTCCTGCCCCCTCACATCTGCTGTCACCTGGGTGCTGAGGCTGTAAAGGGAAGAAGGCAGTTTGGGTTGTGTGTAGGCTGAAAATGACCAATACGGTAATTCGTTGCTGCAGAATAGAGCATTTAGTTCCTGCCCCAGATCATGGTATCTGTCAGTGACGTTTCTGGGAGAGCAGTGAGTTGCCTGCCACCGGATGCCCTGTGCCCAGCACAGCCCCTGACACAGATGCAAATAATAAAGAGAGGGAGCAGATGCTATTAAGCACACAAGCCCCAGGGGCACCTCTGAAGGTGGGAACTCAAAGGGCAAGTGTCTTATCCTCAGCTTGCTCCTCTATTCCCACCAGTTCAGTTCCATTGCTGAGTTGTGTCCGATCCCATGGACTGCAGCATGCCAGGCCTCCCTGTCCATCACCAAATCCGGAGGTTTTCCCAAACTCAAGTCCATCAAGCCGGTGATGCCATCCAGCCATCTCATCCTCTGCCATCCCCTTCTCCTCCCACCTTCAATCCATTCCCATCAAAGGCCCTGAAATCACATCATGCCTTCCACTGGTTTCTTCTACTGCAACAAGTCTGTCAACCCTGCCAGCCCTCAGGGAAGTTTATGGTGCCTTCATAATGTCACAGACCTTTCACCAATCCCTACGGGCCTGCTGCTATTTACTTGTTTCCTTGAATGTGCCCTTGAGTCTCCATAACATGTGTTTTCTCAGCCAGCACCATGTTCTTTCACCCAGCACCATGTTCCTTCCTTGTCTCTTAAGGCCTGTCCTGCACTACTTTGCACACTTTGGGTCAGACATTAGGAGCCAAAATATTTAGTCAGAAAACAATATAAGTAGGAGAGAGAGGGGCCCTGGCAGAAGAAACAACTCAGCAACTGAACAGAGATGGCCCAGCAGAACACAAGCAGGCCCAGCCAGGTGGTGGTCAGGACAGGAGCATGTCTGACCTGTCCTGGCATTCAGCTCCTTCTGAAAGCTGAGAGTGGAGTTGAACAGCACTGAGATCTGGAAATGGTGGGCACTTCCTCCTGAAACCCAGGTGACCACAGCTGAAGCTGAGAAGGGCAATCAGCCCACTGCTATTTCTGAAGGCACCCGGTGTGGTTACTCAGTGAACTGTAATTAAGCTCGCCTATAATTTGATAAGTGGGAGCAGCCTCGCATTTTATAGAGTGATTAAGGCTCACTGAGAGAACAGCACAAGGAGCTTCTGGTCTCCAGCATCCCCGGAGGTCAGTCCCCATTCACATCCTCTCTCCTCTCATGCATGTCATTGGCGCTGAGTTCAGGGGTCCCCAGCCACAGCGCTGGGAATACCTCCCGGCCCTGGTCTCTCCACCTCAGGCCCTCTCTCAGGGTCCAGACCAGGGGCAGCTCCATATTCAATGGACACACTATCTTCAAAACTGGGCTGGGAGAGAGTTGAGTTTAAATGCTCCCCACCCATCATTCCTTCACAGGTTATATGACCAGCCTTTGAGTGAGTGGTCCAGCCCAGCTCCAGAGCCTTGACAGAGAAGCTGAGGCAGCCTGGGCATAAAGGAAGGGGTCCAAGGGATGGAGGCCAGGCCTGGATTTCTGCTTTGGCTCTCCCACTTCCTGGCTTTGTGATTTTATGCAAAACATTCCCCCTCCCTGAGGCTCAGTTTCCTATCTGTAAAATGGGAACAATAGCCTTGCCTAACTCCTAAGGCATTTATGAGGATCAGAGGAGAGATGAGTTGTGAGGGGGCACGTGTGTGTAAGAAATTGTTAGCACCTCAACAGATGTATTAAAACCCGCCTCAGATTTTCTTGCTGCTTGAGGGGACTTAGGTGACCATTCAGCCTGCTATGTGTCATCAAGAATGAAAAATGGAATAACCACAGCTGGAACCTTCTGCTCAGACAGTGAGGAGTATGGAAACCTTGTCAAGTGAGGGACTTGGCCATTTCCAACCCAGTGTTTTGTGCAGTTCTGGGTCATGGCCAAGTGTCAAAGGACTTACATCACAGATGGTAGATTTCAGCTGTCTTCAGGTAAATTTTCCCTAACCAATGAAATGCTGTCTTAGGAAGCAAGGAGAAATTTGTCACTGAAGGGCTTCAAAGCCTGGCCAGCTGCCTGGAGGCTGGGAGTCATGCTGGATGATGGCTGAGTCTCTTTTCCTTCTCTGAGGTTCCAAAGGTCCTGGCGGTCTTCCCATTCCTAAGTCCAGGCCGTGGGCCCAGCCTAGTAGCTGCTCACCCTAGACTTCTGAAGCCACAAACTTCACAAACCACCTTCCTTAGTGCCCACACACATCAAAATGGGCCTAGATGCTCTGGGTTTGCTTGGTCTACAACCGAGCACTGGAGCCCCACAGCCCTCCCTGACGCAGATCCGTATCTGAGGGTTCTCAAGCCGTGTGCTCACATAACCTCATGCCCTCCGAGGGCAGCTCCTAAATGTGTTTCTGTTCAAGGTGAGGTGTTGGTGTTCTTGGAGCACACCCTCAGAAAGGCCCGGGACGGAGCACTGTGAGCCAGGCCAGGCAGATTCCCTCGGAGGGCCACTGAGGGCTCCTCCGGCACAACCCCTTCCAGGGAGCAGTGCCCCGAGCCTGGGAGAGGGAAGATGGGGGAGGGGAGGGGAGGCTCATGGGGCAGCGCTTGTGGTTGTACCGCGCATATGCCTACAGCTCTTTCTCACTGTTACGTAATTGAGGTATTTTTTCCCCTCCTTATTTTAGATCTGGGTGCCATCTGCCCTGCTTTCCATGCATCACTAACTCCGGGCTGGAGGTTAGAGCTGACTTGGCCGCCTGGTTCTATCCCTCCCTTGGTGAGAGACATGGGGTAGTCTGTTTCCTCATGTGTAAAATGAGATAATAACCCCACCCTGCCTACCTCCCAGTGCTGCTGTGAGAATCGGAGGGGAGCGGCTGAGCTGGCTGTGCACGGGGCCTGGCACCACACAGATGGGCCTGCCTGTGCTCTGACAGCCCGGGCTTGGCTCTACGCAAGCTGAGGGAGCCTCTGCTTGCTCGCGTCCACACCTGCACCAGAAGAGCTTGGTACACGTTTGCAGGGCCAGGCTCCACTTGAAATACAGGAAGTGAGCAAAGCGAGCAGGCCCCCTGCCCTGGGCAGCAGGGGCACTCCGAGCAGCTCATGGCAGGCAGGGCCAGGCTGGTCTGTCAGCTGCTTGCACAGCCCTTGGCCCTGGGTGGAATGTTAAGCACAGCCCGTGCTCCATAACAAGGCGCTGTCAGGAGCGTCTTGCAGAAAGCCCTCACCCAGCCTCCAACCATCAAGGGAGGGGCAGTTGAAGGCACGGGCCCCTGTCCCCACAGAGGTACTATTGCACCAAACCCTGGGTATAGGCCAAGCCCAGCCAGCACCCTGCTCCCCAGGGCCAGGCTTTGTCTGCAGCTTCCCCTCCTCTTGTCTCAGGCCTCATTAAGGCCTGGGACCCAGAGCTACTACTGGCTCAAGGTTACACCATGGGATTGGGGTGCAGGACTCACCCCCTCCCCTCCACCTCACACCCCTTGAGGAAGATCCAATGAGACAAGAATGCCTGGTTCCTGGCCCAGGGCCCTGTGCGGGTCCCTGCTGCTTGGGAGATGGGACTATACTCCGAGAGGACCAGGCCCAGAGCTTCGGGCCTGAACTGGAGACACATCCTCAAGCCTTACCAACTTAGCAAACCTTTCCAAGAAGAGGGTGCCAGAGACAGTGCTCCTATCCAAGGCAGCATCAGCAGATGTCATTAGTCCTAAGCAGCCCCGGACAGCAGGAGCAGGTGACAGCCCCACACCCCTACCCCCACAAGAAGGGGCAGCTCTGCTGACAGGCAGTGGGGGTCTAGGTACCAGGTGCCCCTGACCTGCCCGCCTAGTTCCCAGGCCCCTGGGGTCACAGGGTGAGGTGATGATGAACAGCACCTCTCAGGAGACTTCTGTGCTAGCCCTGGATCTGCTCAGACCCACTGTGATGCTGGGTGAGTCACTTCCCCTCTCTGGGTCTCTAATGTCATTTGTAAAAGGGGAACAGACATCTATTCTGCCCACTTCAGTTGTCTCTTGTAAAGGATCAAAACTAGACCTGCCCCCAAGGAGGCACTCAGCCACCAGAAGGTGAATGGTAATTGTGAGGTTTTAATTCAGTTCAGTCGCTCAGTCACGTCCGACTCTGTGTGACCCCACGGACTGCAGCATGCCAGGCTTCCCTGTCCATCACAAACTCCCGGAGCTTACTCAAACTCATGTCCATCGAGTCAGTGACGCCATCCAAGCATCTCATCCTCTGCCGTCCCCTTCTCCTCCTGCCTTCAATCTTTCCCAGCATCAGGGTCTTTTCCAATGAGTCAGTTCTTCACATCAGGTTTTAATTAGTTTTGAGGTCATCTGGAGGGAAGTTGTTCTGGGTTTTTCAATCACTGGGGTAAAAATTAGAAATCAGGATGGCCTGCAGGGCAGCCTAGCAGTTCTGACTTACTCCTGGAGGTCCCAGACGCAGATGTGGCTTCTCCAGTGTCCGGTTTACTACTGATCCTGACCCACAGAATGTGACCATCTCCCTTTCCTGCCAGTTCCCAGGCGTCCATGCACATGAACAACTGCTGCATACATTTTTCCTTAATAAAATTAGGCATGGACACAAAATCTCCCAAGATATAAAAAATGAGATTCTGAAAAGCAAGTTCTGTGATGCAAAAAGCTCTTCTTGTGGAAAGGCAATGGCCATCAAGTGTCCCTCCCAGGGTTTCTGGAGGGTTTCAGCCTCCCTGCCCACCTGTCACCCACACAGGCCCTCTGGGCCTCACTCCGCACACAGTGAGCTGGGCAGGGCGTCCCTGATTGACAACACAGGGGACAAATCCCTAAGAGGTAAGCTGAATTCAATGGCTGTGAGACCCCCTCTTCTTTGGCTTTGCCTGAGCCCTGTGGCAGGTTCCAGCTGCCCAGGTTCTGCCTTCTTCTGGAACCAGACTCTATGTTTAATCCAGGAAACTACTAGAAGAGCAGGAACACTGTTTCTAAAGGGGCTCTGTGTCTTTGTGCCTGGAGTTCTTCCAAGGTGGGAAGCACTAGCCCTTTGAGACCTCAGGCTTTGGCGGAAGCTCCCAAATCGGGAGCTGAGGCCACTCCGGCTGTGAAGGAGGCAGGGCGCCCTCTAGCGGCGGGCCTGGCCCTTTCAGGGCGAGGCAGAAGGGCTGGTTTGATTTGCAGGGCTGGAACTCAGGGCCCTGTCTCAAGGTCTGCAGCTACCTAGAGAAGGGTGTTGCCTGGTTCTGGTCCAAACATGCAAGTTCTGGACAATTTCAGGGATACTATGAGTTTAGCCTTCAAAGCCAAACCCAAGAAGTGATAACACAAACTACTTATCAGTGACCTGGCTTAATTAAAAATAAGGCCATAGCTGGAAGGTGAGCAGTCAATGAAGGCCACACTAGAGTGCATACAACAGGTGTGTGTGCAAGCACCACATGAGACAGACAGGGAACCGGGACCCACCCAGGGGAGAAGATGCCACAGTGGACGCCCTATATATCACAGCTCCTGCCAAGGATGCCCCATCAGCATGCATCCCACCCTGGGCAGAACCAAGCGGATCCAAACCAGAAACAAACTACCCCTTAGCCATTGAACACCTCCACACGTTTGTCCTAAAACAGGTTGGAGAAATCTCAAATGTAAATCTCCAGAATGTTGCCACCCCCTTCACTCAGCTCTGAATCGCCGGCTGCAGGCTGCACACAGCAACACCAAGGACATGCAGAGAGGTGCACGGTGGGCACGTGGTGGGCATGGCTGAGGCAAGGAGGGTGCAGAGCTCATCCCGGATCCTCCAGTGACCGGCCCCAGAGCCACCCCGGAACATAAAATGTGAAGAGCCGCCCTGGAACATAAAACGTGAAGAGCCAGCCCAGAACATAAAACGTGAAGAGCCAGCCCGGAACATAAAACGTGAAGAGCCAGCCCGGAACATAAAATGTGAAGAGCTGCCCTGGAACATAAACCGTGAAACATTTCTACAGCAGTGGCAGGAACACACACCTTGGACCTTTATATTTTATAGAAATCAATATAAGCAAAATTGACTTATAAGCAATAAAAGGGCAATTCACATATCCCCTTTGGGCCAAAAATGCTTCATGTACAAAAGAAAAAAATACCCATTCTTTTAACTTATGAGGCTGGTTTAAGGCTCAAATTAGATATATTTTTTCAACTGGTGTTTGGCTTTAAAATATAAAGGATTTGTATTCTATTTTATAATAAATCTGTTGTTAACATAAAGATATCTACCTAAAATCTTTGTATAAAATCAACTCCAGAAAGACAGATGCACCATGTTTGCCCTGAGGTTTGGGGGCCCTGCCCACGACTCTGCACCCCAACTGAGAAGGCCTGAGCCATTCACTGGGTATGTAAATTGGGCTGGGCTACCTGCTCTAGTTAATGCTCAGACTCGTGGCGGGTCCTCCTGGGATGGGACTAATCCACCAGTGGACAAGAGGTGATGGCCCAAGCCCCTCCCCTCCCCTCCCTCCATCCTCCTCCCCCACACCCAGGGCTCCCCAGCAGAGGCCAGAGTGAAACTTGTCAGTGGATATAGATCCTGTCGGAGATGGCTCCGGGGAAGTGGGTCATGATCTGCATCCGCAGCCACCAGTAGTAGTCCATGGGGTGGTAGCGAGTGTAGGGAGTGGCGGCAGTCAGGGCGTGGGTCACAGCCTTGATGACAGGGGACGTGTCTGTGGAGCCGCTGGTGCAGTAGCTCTCCATCCTGGCGACCTTCTCATCGAAGTACTTCCTGCCGTAGTCCTGGCGCACCACCTCAGGCAGCTCCTCCCACATCTTGTTGGCGATGGCCTGGATGCGCTCAGTGCCGCCATAGAGGCTGGTGGCGGCGATGAAGTTGCCGGGTTCCACCACGCTGACCTTCACTCCCAGCGGGTGCATCTCGTAGCGCAGGCAGTCAGAGAAAGCCTCCACCCCAAACTTGGTGATGCAGTACGGGGAGCGGGCCACGTTGGCCATGCGGCCCATCATGCTGCTGATGTTAACCACGCGCCCTGTAGAGGAAGACAGCAAACACCGGCTCAGGGGCCCCGCCTGCATGGCTGGGGCTCAGCCTTCTGAACCACCCAGGGTCAGGTGGATTTCTCCTTTATAGTGGAGGCCAGCTCAGGTCAGCACCAGCATCAGCATCAGTATCCCTGGTATTTCCTGGGTAGCCAGGTGGGCCCAAGCAGGATAGGGAAGGAGAAAAGAGAAGTAGGCTTGCAGCACAGGAGGGCACAACATAAAGGGCAACAGCTCTGTCTTGCCTGCCACGTTCTCCTATTGCCAGTAACTCCAAACTGTTATTACCTGGCCTGGCTCTGTTGCCAAGCAGGCAGAAGCATGGTTCCAAACATGCCTTCAGGTCTAAGACAATAGCCTGAGCGGAGCCTCAGGCACTAGGGGAGAGGGGACCTGGAGAAGCTCTCCCACAGGCTCAGCCTGGGGGCGCTAGGAGTTGACACAGCCTCTCCCTACCCTGGAGCAGTAGGTGGAGAAGGAGCCCATCCAGCCTTACCCGGGAGGCCAGGCAGACCACAGACCCCCTTGCCCTGGGTGTGCCCCCAGTAAGTCAAGGCACGGCCCCACCAGGGCACTATGGGGAGACACCTTCCAGAAACCTCCAACTTGGAAGTCGCTGAAACGTTGGCGTTTTCTTCAAAAACCCCACAGCTGCTCTTTGGGTCCCTCCTGTCACTGCTGGGTCACTGGGACGGAGGGTATGGATCTTCCCTTTTTTGCCATATTGTTTGCTACTCTAGGGAGAAAATGTGAGCCTGGGACTTCTTAGGTGGCTTGCTTACATTTGGCTACATAACATGGTTTGGGCATTTTGTCTGTTTGGCCAATTTCTAATCTTGATTATTATTATTTTCAACTACTACCACAATTGTCTCATTTTTAAACTATGGCATAGTAACCCATAGGATGGATCTACAAACATTTACTTAAGCACACCTCTGTCAGTACGTGATGTATACACAAAGCTCTGTGCACAAGGGTGGTTATTTGTCTAGATTAAGTTCTCAGACTAGGATTACTGCTATAATCTTTTAGCCTTTGGTGTAGAATGCTGACCTCTTACCTGCTCTACTGTCTGAAAACCACACATCCCTTTCCACCCCAGGGCACCCCCACTGGCCACCATCCACAGGCCCTGTGTCACCCCTGGCGATTATGGGCTCAGCCAGTGACGGTGGTGGGTAGTGGGTGCTCTGAGACCTGTTACCATTCTGAGCGAAGATGGAAAGGCAGAGCGGGTCCAGGGGGCAGGAAGTGGGTCCCCTTCCACCTTACCTTTTGCCCTCCGGATGAGGGGGAGGAAGGCTTTCGTCACCCGAACAGTGCCCCAGAGGTTCACTTCCGCCACCTCCTTGTAGGTCTCCATGCTGGTGAACTCCACGTCTCCAAACGTTGAGATGCCCGCATTGTTAACCAGGCCCCATAAGCCTGCACCGGAGGAGACAGAACTGGGTCACCACAGGGCTCAGCCTCAGGGATCACCCAGCAGCCTGCAGCCCATCCTCCTATGCACTTTCATTCCTTTCCCCCATAACTTGGCAGCTTCTTGTCCAAGGCTCTCAAGACATGTTCTAGAGTCACCCAGGAATAACCAGAGATGGAGAGGTCTAAAGTGCCGGCTGTGACCTCCCTTCAGTCTACAGTTTCCAATTCTCATCTCGCTTCTGCCTGCAGCCACTCTCTGATCCATCACGACTCAGCCCTGCTGGCATCCCCAGCCCAGAGTTCCCCCACCCCTCACCTTACTCACTTCTACCCTCCAGTCTCATCCTGCACCCTGCACCTGTTTATTCATTCCTGCCTCTGAGCCTTTGCTTATCTTCTCCCTCTTGCCAGAAACCAGGGGAACCTCAGGAGTCTTCCAGGCCAAGTCCTCTCTGGAGAACCAGAGAAGGGACATAGCATCCAAGGTCACACAGCAAGTCAGAAGCTCAGCCAAGCCTTGATGTCAGGTCAGGCCCCAGTCCAACTCCACTCTGAGATGCTAACAACTCCTCCATCCTCTGCTCTCTGCTCTGAACCACGCACTACAGGCTAGATGTCATGTGGTCAGCTATCAATATGTCATCAGTCATCAATATGAACACTGAACACACCTGGTCTTTGCAGGTAGCAAAGACCCCTCAGCCTGTGTGATCCCACGGGCCTTAGTACATGGTCAGAGCAAACTCTCCAAGTGCACTTGGGTTGTGTTTCCTGCAAGACCAACTTGAAGGATCATCTGAGTGCACTTAGTCTGATAATTACTCGCATGAGTAGGGAGCCAGAGGACCTGAGAGGGAAGCCTGGCTTCAGCGGGACCAGTGAGGCCAGGGCAGAGCTGAACTGGGATGAGACAGTGAGGGTCAAGAGACAGCGAGGGGATGAGACAGACAGTGAGGGGACGAGACAGCGAAGGGCGAGACAGACAGCGAGGGGCGAGACAGACAGCGAGGGGCGAGACAGCGAGGGGCAGCCTTGTGCAGCGGGGCCCCCTCTGAGTTTTGTTTTTTCAGGTACAAGGACTGGACATGCTGGAACTCAGGGCAGCCGGGCCCTGCCTCTTCTCTGCGGAAACCCTCAGGGTTGAGTCTCCCGTGGTCATGAAAGTGCTCCTTCCCAAGATGTAGCCTCGGGCAGAGCTGCCTCCTGGGGGCTGTCCCCTCCTGTGGGAACTTTGGCCTGCTTCACCCCAGTTAATCACGGAAGTGAGTTTTTGTAAATGACAGAGTAATTGGTCTCTAACTGCTTTCCTTCCGTGTTACCCAAATTAAAGCTTTGGCAACTGACCTCTTGTGCTTTCTCCTTCAATTATGGAGAATTAAGAGCATTTATTAGAGAAAGGAAATTGCCGGTTAACAAAGTGCTCATGACACTCTCACCTCCACTCCCCATGGTGACCAAGCAAAAGCCACCCCCTCGTGCTCACGAGTGGCCTCACAGTGACGCAGCCACTCCCCTCCACCCCGACCCCCTGCAGACCTTCCCCTGGGAGTCACTGCCCCCTCCTCTTCCCAGGAGGAGCAGGAGGCCTCAGCAATTGTCAAGGCCGACACTTCACCCTCCACTGGCTTCCACATCATGAGCCATCCACCTATCTTTTTATGCAGCTTTCACTCCTCTCCCGTCCATGCTTCCCTCCCTTCGACAGTGTACACGTTAGATGCTCAATAAGTGTATGTCAGGTGAATGAGAATGTAAATATCAATACCATGTTTCAGATCCCAAAGAACTTTCTGTGAATCATGCCGCCCCTCACACCACTGTCTGCTCTCCTTCCCTCCATGGCCAGGCTTCTGAGAACACGAGCTACACTCTCCAGTTTCCCATTTTCCTGCCAATCTGGGTCCCAGCCCCACACTGCTCCAGGGTGTCCAGGGCATCCCCTTGCTAGGGGTACCTCTCCCACCCTCATTCCCTGCCATCTTCTCTGACCTCAGCCTGCCCCCCGGTGTGAGCGCTACTGATACCCAGACACCCGCTTCATCTCCGCTGACCCCTTCTCCCACCAGTCCTCCAGGGTCCTGTCCTACAGCAGCTGTCATGCAGTGACACGCGATGCTCAGGCAGCCCCATCTTCCTTATGCTCATGAAACTCCCCAGCTGCTTTGTGTTTGATTCATTTGGACAGTATACATGACATAAAACACATACCGCCCTTTTATCCACCTAAAAATTAATTACATCTGACTCCGATGTGAAGAAAGGTTAACTGCACTTGACCTGTGGAAGCACAGTGCTCCTGGATTTCCGCTCCGATGATGCAATAAGTAACAAGTCTGGGCACCCAGGAGATCCCTGGAGTCCTGGGTCAACATTCTGAATAGACTCACAACCTTCCTGCTGGTCTGGGTGACAGCTGCTTTCCTGTAACCGCCCCTTCGCCACCTCTGAGTAACTTCCCACGCACCCCTCAAGAGTCATGGCTCTCCCAGCCCCACCGCCTCCTCCTGATGGTCATTTTCATCCAAAGGTCCCCAACTCACCCTAACTAACCACCAAGTGCTCAAGCCTGCTTTGCTAGTAGTTTCCCTCCGCTAACAGTTTCCCTGTCATCTTTGACTCCTCCAGCCCCTTCATTTATCCCCCATCTAATGAGCCATGAGTACTTTAAAATTACCAAAAAGGAGCAAAAGGATGGCCGCTGGGCCCTGAACTAAGCACTTTGTATCCATTCAGTCACCTGATCCTATAACCAATCAATAGATACTGTATTGTCCCATGTCCAGATGAAGCAACTGGGGCTCAGAGAGGTTAAGCAACTTGTTCAACATCACCCAGCCAACCAGTGGATAGGATGGCGCAGCACCCAGGTCTGCATGAGGACATAGCTCTCGCCCTTAATCCCGTGCTGCCATTGGCTTCCTCTGCTGGGTCGCTGGAATCACTGCCTTCTTTCTGGTGTCCACAGCATTAGTTTGGGTCCCTGTTGTTGGAGAAGCTCTCCCAGGTGTCCCTGTCAGTTGCTCTCCTGCCCCATCCTGATCCGACCCGCTCCACCAGGCTTTCCTCAGCCAGCCACTTCCTGCTCCTCTGCTTCCCTTTGGAGTGGGATGTGCGAGCCTCCTTTTCCACACTTGTCACCCACTGCCCGCCAAGGACTCTGCCCTCTCTGGGCCTAGACAGTCTGTCTCTCTTCTGATACCATGGCCCCTCCTGCCTCCAAGGTGTCCTAACTCTGCTCAGCCGCCCTGACCCTCAGCCTGAGTGCAGCTTCTGTTGAAGTGCTCCTGCTGTGGTTGGATCGAGCTGTGAGCCTCACAGATGGCCCACATGGCCACATGGTTGAAGGTACAAACCCAAGCTCACACCACTAGTAAGATGCTAAGCCCAGAGCAACTGCAGCCTTCTCACTCCCAGACTGAGTACGCCCCAGATGTAGGGACCTCCCTGACCATGGCATAATGTCCCCAGTGTTATAACCGATCCTCATAGGTCTGGCCGTGAAGCCACTGACTTCCATTTTGCCCAACTACAAACTTCCTCTGCCAGCTCATATCCTTTCAGGTGCTCAGCACACTACCAAACATACAGTAAGCACTCAATAAATGTTTACTGAATGCAAGGTAAGGGGTGGTTTCAAGATCAGGCCATGCCCACAGCCTGCAGGATGGTCCACTTGCTTGGCCTTTCCCTATGGTGGTGGAGGAAGGCCTGGTCACAGGCTCTGGATGGCCGGTCCCTCAGGTCCCTGTGGGGGAGCAAAGGGGCTGGTGGCAGAAGGCTCACCAGCTCTAACCTGATAATCTCCTTCATCTTACCACCACCGCTGGCTCTCCTGGCTTTGGCAGCAACTGTTCCACAGAGCCAGGGTGAAGGGCATCAAACTCGCCATCAAAATGTGATGACTCTCCATCAAAATGTGCCTTCCACGCTGCGGGAACTGGGGGTGGGGGTGGGAAGAATGGACTGTCTCCTGGAAGGTTCCTGCTGAGGTGGATGGGTGTGCGTGTGTGTGCTAAGTCACTTCAGTTGTGTTCGATTATTTGAGACCCGTGGACTGTAGCCCACCAGGCTCCTCTGTCCATGGGATTTTCTAGGCAAAAATACTGGAGTGGGTTGCCATTTCCTTTTCCAGGGGATCTTCCCAACCCAGGGATCGAACCCATGTCTTTAATGTCTCCTACTTTGGCAGGCAGCTTCTTGACCACTAGCGCCATCTGGGAAGTCAAGGTGAGTGGCAGGAGTGAGTCAAAAGTGGCCACAGGCTTAGGGAAGGCATCTGGTCCGCAGCTCAGGGAGGGCGCCATCTGGTGGTCAAAGACAGTATCGCCTGAGAGGGAGGCAGGGAATTTGCACTGTGTAACCTGAGTCGCATCGGAAAAAGACTCTGATGCCGGAGGGATTGGGGGCAGGAGGAGAAAGGGATGACCGAGGATGAGATGGCTGGATGGCATCACCGACTCGATGGACGTGAATCTGAGTGAACTCCGGGAGTTGGTGATAGACAGGGAGGCCTGGCGTGCTGCGATTCATGGGGTCACAAAGAGTCGGACACGACTGAGTGACTGAACTGAACTGAACCCAGAAAAACGGGGCTTCCCTGGTGGCTCTGTGGTAAAGAATCTGCCTGTCAATGCAGAAGATGAGGGTTTAAGCCCTTGTCAGAAAGATCCAGGGGTCAGAAAGATCCCCTGGAGAAAGAAATGGCAACCCACTCCAGCACTCTTGCTTGGGAAATCCCACGGACAGAGGAACCTGGTGGGCTAGAGTTCAGGGATGTAGCCCAGGGGGGGTCGCAAGAGTCTGACACAGCTCAGTGACTTAATAATAAACAATAACAGCCCAGCAAGAGACATCCATGAGGGGCTGGCGGTGGGTGAGAGGGGGCCGAAGGGAGGGAAAATGGGAGAGACCTGGGCCGCCACATGGATGACAGATTCATTTTCTTTTTCAAATCTAAAAAATCTTCAAATCTTTTTTTTCCAAAAAATGCAGTACTGGTTAATTAAGGTGATGGTGAGTGGTTTAACAACCCTTGCAGGAATGCGTCATGTAGAAAAAAGGAACAGGGAAAGGTTTCTGCACCAGGATTGGTGCTGGGATTTGGCCCAATCCAAGGGCAGCGGGGAGCCTGGGTCCTCCCCGGCTTGCCCAGTCAGGCTAACTGGGCAGACTAGTGTTGGGATAGAGCTGATTCCGTCTTGGTGGCTGAGGACAAGGACCAGGGTCCTGAGCTGCCCCCATCCCCAGTGTAGCCCTGTTCTGTGCTCAGTTCTACCCTGACACTTCCTTTCCATGGCCGTTTTATCACCACAAACCCACAGGCTGTGATGAAGTCAGTTTATGGTGCTGACTGCAGCTGTTTTCCAGCCTAATCATTTATGAAGGAGACCCAGAGAAGGCAGGCAGGGGGAGGATTTACCACCGGGGAGGAGGCGAGGCAAGCTGTACCTTCCAAGCTGGTAATCATCCCAGTGGGACCCATCCTGCCTTTGCTTAATGGGGGCAGGAGTCTTGGCTCTGCCTGTTCATTACTAAACAGATGTTCAGTGAGTTCTGGGACTCACGGGCCTCTCCTCAGAGAGCAGAGGGGCCTGGGACTGGCCTGCTGTGGGGGTGGGGGTGGCCCTGGGCTGACAGGGTGATGTATCAGTGACAGCTTCTCTGACAGCCTCACAGCATGGGAGCCCCTGGGGTCACCACTGGGGGATGACAGCATCTCCACCCGACTGATAAATGCTCAGCAGCGCGGCCAGCACTGGCCCAGGTCACCCACCCACTTGCCAGCTCCCTACCACCGACTGAAGTAATGGCTCAGGAGAGCTGCCCCACCCCACTCGGCAGGATGGCAGAGGGCTGAATAAGGCACCCCCTTTTTGCCTGGGCTGACAGGAAGCTCGAAGGTAAATGTCCTGGGAGAAGTGACGGAACCAGAATGCAGCACCGCCCCACTGCAGGAGCCGTGTCCCCTCCCCTCTGCTACACGACAGAGCCTCTCCCACCAAGGTCCTCCGTGGCCTGGACCGGGAGGGCACTCGAGTTCTTATGATTCAGAATTTCCTACAGCATGTGACCCTGTTGGCGATGGGCCCCCAACTTTCTGTTCCCCTAGCTTCTGGGGCACTGCGCCAAACCTCCCTGAGAGTTGTCTTTCTCTTCTCTGGCCCCACATTGCTTCTATTCCCCAGGAGTTCCTCCTTGCATCTCCTCCACTCCTAGTCTCACTTCCAACCATGCACACCTGATTTCCAGCCCACAGACTTCCGGGGAAGGGGGTGTGTGCACAGGCATGGCAGCATCTCCCATCCCTCGGCTGCTCCTCCAGTGCGGGGCAGCAGCTGTCCAGGATATAGACCTCTCGCCTCTCCCTCACCCCCACACACAAAGCCCAGCCGCTCTGTCTCCGCAATACTCCCTGAATCTGGTGCCTCCTCTTTTCCAACACCCAGTGTGCTAATTCAGGAGGCTGACACTCACGCTCTCCCTTTAAGCCCCGCTCCACACTGCCACCACCATCCCCAGACTACAAGTCTGAGCAGGTCATTCCTCACAGCAAAGCCCCTTCAGTGGCTCCCCTTGCCCTCAAGAGAGCAGCCACGCTCCTTCACGTGGGCCCCAAGCCCTGCACGACCTCCCTGCCTGACCTCATGTGCTGCCAACACAACCGCCAGCCTGACTGACTGGCTGCCGGTCAGCACAGCCTGTGTGCTCCCCACCACTGTTCACGCTCTCCCTCCCACTTGGAATGCCTGTCCTGTGCTCTGCCAACCTGCCCTGGCTGACCCTCCCCCAACCCACCCCAAGACCAGGCTATGTCCCTCTGTCCCATGTTGCACTCTGAGAGGGGATATGGAGATTATCTGGGTCAACTCCCCAGTGAACTGTGAGGTCCCTGGGGTCAGGGGCTGTGTCTTGGCCATCTTTGTGTCCCTGGCATCAGCCCAGCACCCAGAGCTGCACTCAGTGAGGACTGGCTGGGTTGGTCTGTATGGCCTCCGTGCAGTGTGAAATTTAACCTATTTCCTCCACTGTGCAGCAGGAAGAAGAGCCCAAACAAGAGAGATAGCTGTCTTTTGGCAGGATGTTAGCATATGGAAGGGGGTGTTTGGGGAGGGTCCCCTCAGAACAGCCAGCCCAGGTGCCACCCCCACTGCCCCAAGGCGCCCTTACCTTTCTCAGGGTCCTCCAGGCTGGAACGGATGACCTCTGCTGCTTTATCCACCTCTTCACTTTTGCAGACGTTGAGCTGGACAGTTCTTAAGCGATCACTCTTCATGCTGTCCAGCTCTTTGACCCCATCACTCCCTTTGTCCTGGGGAGAAGAGAGGAGCTGCCACACCCGCCTCCTTCCCACCCAGCCTGCGGGATGAGGACCAGGGCCAAGGCAGGGAACTGCCCCCAGTCCCAACCAAAGCCTGGCACTTACACACAGCTTATTAACAGCCACAGGGGGTGGTCTTTGGGGACCCACCTGGGCCTGCTCCACCAGTAAATGGTTCTAGTCAACCCCTGAGCAAGCTGGCACATCAAATACCAAACTAAGTGCCTCAGACACAAGCCCCCAAAGCCCCCTGGCAGGATGCTATCTCCTAGCAGAGGTCACAAACCCAGTACAGACCGGGGCCAGGCATGTGGGGATCAGACAGTGGGGAGGATGGAGCTCAGGAACGGAGCACATGCCTTCTCAACCTGCCAGCTGTTGTCCATGTGGGTACGCAATCCCAGGGCTGCCAGACGCTTAGATTTTTAAGCTAGTAACTAGGATCTCTTAAAGTTTCAAGTGGTAGAAAAATTACCCTTAAAAAAAAAAAAAACCCACTGCATGCCAAAGCACACCCACAGCTGCATGTGACCAGCAGGTTGCCAGTCGGTCACCTCTGTTCTAAGCCGAGAGCCAGTCACACCATCTTGACCAGAGCCAGACTGCAACTGCAGTTGGGTCACGAACCAGGCTCTGTGCACTCAGGTGCATCCCTTAAGAGGGGCCCAGTTTTTCCAGACACCACTATTTCCAAGGGCATCGCCACCTGCACTGACCTGCTCGGGTTAATGGCATGAGGAAATCGCTTTAAAAAAAAAACCTTCCTAAATGACAAAGCACTATGCAAATGTCTTGGGCCTCTATCATGTTCAAGCACTGGGCTAATAACACAGACATGAAAATAAATAACAGCCTCTGTTCTCAAAGAGTCACATTTTAAGGAAGGAGGCAGCTATGTGAGCAGACAAGACTGGGCAACTATGCTGCATGAAAGCTTGTGGGAGGCAGGAGGCTGCCCAGAAAGTGGGGCGGTCAGGGAAGGTCCTCCGAAAGCAGTGCTAGCCGAGGACATGAACCAGAGGGATACCGGGGGACCAGGCACTTCCTGAAGAGGATGACTCCGGTCCTACCATAAGCCACTGAAGGCACAGCAGAGGTAGAGGAGGTGGTGGGATGCGAGGCTGGAGAGTCAGGCAAGGGCCTGCTTGGGGGCAGCGGAGAGCACATGCAGCATCTGAGTAAAGCAGACGTCACTTATTGTTTATTGTGCTTCTCAATGCTGTTTGAAGTGCATTATCTCATTAGTCCTCCCAATCCAGAGCAGGGTGTATTACCATACTGCCTACATTCTATGACACACACTTTTTCACCATAGGGGTGAGCTACAATCAATGTGAAAATGAGACACTGTCAGTCATAATTTGACCGGCAGTGACTTTTCTCAGTGGCCCACAGAACAGTGATGCATCTTAGGAGAGGACAGGAGTAGCTGCCAGAAGATGAAGGGACAGAGAGATGCCTCACTGTTCCATGGACCACTGAGAAAAGTCACTCAGCCGAGGGCTGGCCTGGGCTACATCTGGTACTGAAACAAACATCCCCAGCAAGGCCGGAGCAGGGAGCATGAGGATGGCTGTGGGGGAAAGTTCTCTACAAGATGTGCTGAGTGTCATCAGTGGTTTGAACCAGGAGGCCCCTAACCCCAGGCCTGAAGAACCCACATCATGAATGTCAGAGGGACCGAGAAGAGAATGGGGGAGGCTCTCTATCACATTGGACCACCAGGGCTGGAGAGGACTGGAGAGGATAGTCTCTCTGGAGAGGACTTGGGAGAACAGGATGGCAGGGGGCCCACTTGTCCTGTGCAGCCCAGAAAACAGAATCAGGGCAGGGAAATCAAATGCAGCTCAAGACAAGGAGTGACTTTTACAGTCTGGAAATGGCATGGGCTACCCTGGAGGTGTTCAGACAATAAGGGTGGATGTGGGGTCTGTCGGGATGGGAGAGCACGTTACAGAGAAAACTCAGGCATCAGGCAGGACATCAGGCTGACCCCCTTCTAATATCTCTTCCACCCCTAAACTGCCAACTTCTCCAGGGAGCCTCCCCAGAGGCCCTGGAAGACTCAGAGGCATGGCTCCCTGAGCCTCTGCCCTGCCTGGCATCAGGAACACCAGATACATCAGAGTCACCACTGCACAGAGCAGCCAGGGTGAGGCCTGCTTTGCCCAAGACTTGGCCCTGCGAACCCCTGGATGTGCCGGTCTTCCTAATCGACATGGTGCTCCAGCTCCGGGGAGCAGACAGGTCTGAGCGCCTGCTGCCGTCGCCCCGGGGTCCACCAGAGAAGAACTGTCCGGACGCCGTCTTCAAGTCCAGAGGCTGGAGGGGCTGCTCACAGACACCTCTCTTTCCCACGGACGGCAGACGGGCACTAGGAAAACACCTATCTTGTTTTAATTCAGTCTTTGTATCGGGGCTCCTCAAAAGCCCCTCAGGATAGAGTCTGCATGGCCCAAGTCTCCGAGGGCCACTGACGTCTGCTCCAATAGAACGATTCCAGCTGAGATGACCAGGCGCTGAGTGCTCTTCCTCCTCTGACCTCTGTTAACCCTGCCGCCATTGTGCAACAAACAACTCTTGAGCCCCACCCTGGACCTCTCCTGCGCCTCTCGCCAGCATCAGGCCCCTGCATCCCGGGGGAGAGCCCCACCCCACTCTGGGTTAGGGTGGCCCCCAATCCAGGTTAGGGTGCCCACAGGAACATAGTTTGGCTGCTTGACAGCTAAGAGCCTTCTCACAGAGAAAACCACAGCTTCCAGCTCAGCCTTCAGGCCCCCAGGAGAGAAGCCCCACCCTCCCACCTTCTCCTGAAGCCCCCTCTCCACTCTGCCCCCCGCCCCGCCATCCCATGTCCTCTTCCGCCTCTGAGCAGCCTCCACGTCCGGCTTCCCTGACTGTCAGTTGGCCTCCAGCTGTTCAAAGGAGCCTTTTCCCAACCCCCTCAGCCCGCAGCCCGCAGCCCGCAGCCCGAAGCCCTTGGCAGTGTGTCCCCTTCTGGAGCCTCCCGTCCCAGGGCCCAGGCTGCACTGTCCAGATCATTCCACCTTCTCCCTCCAGGGTTTCTGTGTGTGTCCACGTCTGTCTTGCTGCTTAGGGACAAGCATTTGGTCCTTCAGTGTTGGTGCCTGAGTAACCAGTTTCTTGATAAATCCACTTCTTTCATAATCCCTTTAAACTACATCTGTAAGCTATTTTTCCACCCCTGGACGAACATTCAGGCAGACTTGTAACTTTTTACCAGACTTGTCTGGTAACTTTTGCATTCATTCCCAGATTAACAGAGAACTTTTTTGTTTTGGCAGAGAGTCTGGTTCAGTCTACTGATCCACTAACTCCAGTACAGCCTGGCTTGAATGCCCAAACCCTCAAACTTATATCCAGCTTAGAGCCTGCCTTGACCCAGGCCTGGCAGGGTAGGGTGTGGGGGCGGGGTGCCAACGAGCAGGGCTGGAAGCTGGGCGTCTCACTCTTTTCGAGCTCGTCCTTGTCTCCTGTTCCTTAGTCTCTGACCCTTTCAGACTTGGATGCAGGGACGGCCAATGAAAGGGCGAGACCATGGTCTTCTGGGGGGTGGGGGGGTGCAGTCGTTGTCTGCTCCTGGTGCCCTGGGACAGCAGACGCACCAGAGACGGCCCTCCCTTCCTGGGACACTTGTGATTTCCACAGAGATCCCGCCACTGGACCACTCCCTCCTCCACAGAGGCGTCTCCTCCCTCATCCCGGGCTTCAGCGGGACGCCGCCTTGGGGTCACACACAGCCTCTCAGGAGTCTCACTGCATCTCATGTCCTTAAGGTGTCTCCAGGCGACTCTCCCACTGTCCACATCCAGGCAGCAGTGTCCTGGTTGGGTGGAAGGACAGCCCTCTCTCACTGGGGCTACATCTGCTCTGCTTCCATGAGCCACTCTGGCCTCACCTGGGGGCTTTTAGACTTGTTTCGGTAAACATTAACACATCATTTTGTGACCTCTAATCACCAAGGCACAAAAGGTAAGCTCTCCAAGTAAGCTCCCTGAAGCCCACCTCATTTTACTTGAGACCAGAGGGAAAATATACTCTAACTACCATCTCTAAACTTCCAACCTCTTTTATATCAGTTAACATTGAGGCAGGTCAGGGGCTAATCCCAGCAGAAAGGTTTAATGGTTTCTCAGCATTTTACTGTTAGGCAGCCTAGCACCTCAGGGAGAAGGTGAGGACACTTGGCATGTGTTATCTGCGAGCATCTGCCGCATATATTAGAAGCATGGAGACAAGAGGAGCAAGACTGGGGCACTGAAATATTACAAAATGAGCCAAAGGAGAAGCCAGCAAAGGGGATGAAGAAAAACCTAGAGAGCAGGGGGTCCCTGAAATCAAGAAACAAAGCGTTATAAGCAAGAGTGGTTTGTTTAGTCAAAGCTGCTGATGGGTTGAGTATGATAATGGCCTGAGAAGTAACCAATGGATGTGTCGAGAGAGAGGCCGCTGGCATTCCCTGATAAAAGCCCAATCAGAGGCATTCTGAGCCCTGCCTTCACCGTTACAGGGAGTAGCCCTGGTATAGCTTTTATGGGGAGCAATCTGGCAGATGTGAATAAATTCTAAAATCTTTCCACCTAGCACTTTCACATCTAGAAATTTTTTCTAACAATCACTAATGAAAGCCTGCAGAGACAGGAACAAGACTATTCACTGTGGCTTTGTTTGTAAGAACAAAAGCAAGAAATAAAGGGCACAGATGGACTGCAGTTGCCATGGGGCTGCACAGAGTTGGACGCGACTAAGCACGCACGCCCAGGCACACACGGGCGGGGCACGACAGCTGACAGGAAAGGCTTTACTTTTTATATCACACGCTTCTATATTGTTTGAGTCTATTATGAATATGTACTACTTTCAAAATTCAAGAGAAATAAACGTTGAAAGGACAAACTCTTCTCTGATCTGGAAATATGCTCAAACCATGACAATGCGAATTATTACCCGTACTTGCTATGTTATTGAACTTTTTCACATTGCATGGATATTGTTTTATAGATATTAAACCTAGTGAAAAAAAACTCCTTCCCAGGGTTCCTACTGCCTTCAAAATGAGGAAAAATGTTTCACCCACTGAACAGAGACAGTGAGTTGTTCTTAACACCCATTCTTCCCTTCGTCTATAGCAGTAAAACCCCTGACTTAAAGCAGGGTACATATTGTTTCAGAATAACGACTACATTTACCAGCCTCCGTAGCAGCCAGGCAGGCCATGTGACTAAGCTCTGGACAATAGAGAGAGAGCGCGGGTGCCATAAGCGCAACTCAGGGCTCATGACTTTCAAGACCAGCAAGAGAAGCACGCAGAGTAAAAGAAATACAAATCACAACTACACTGAGATACATTCCTCATTTGCCAGACTGGCAAAAATCAAAAGTTTAAAGCATACTCTTACTGGTGAAGGTATGTAGAAACAGGTATTTTCATGCATTGCTGGTGGGAATGTAAAATTACACAACCCCAGTGATAGGAAATTGGGGGATATCTTTTTAAATGATGACGTATTTCATTAACCCTTTGACTGAAGAGTCACCTCACTCCTAGGAATTTACCCTAAAGATAAACTTCCAACAGTATGTGAAAAAAAATACCTATTCACAAAGTTTTTCATTATCACATTATTGATAATTGCAAAATATTGGAAAAAACCTATATGCTAGTAAATATATAGGAACCTGTTGGAGTACACTGTGGTCCACTCACACAATGGAGAGTACTGCGATGCTGTTTAAAAAATGTGAAAAAGATCTCTGTGAACTCACATGGGGTGGTTTCCAAGATATATCAGTAAGTTTTTTAGGTAAAAAAGAGTGCATACAGTATGCAAATGTTTAGGAAGGTAGAAATGAAAGAATAGAGTAGAAAAAATAGGTGGTGGTGGAGTAACATCACTTTGAGTTTACCTTTTACATAATTTTAGCTTTAGATCCTTGTTAATGTTTGCATCTTCTAAAACTAAATAAATCAAGAAGAATAGGGAGGAACAAAATACAAACAAATGAATCAAACTATTTTTCAAATAAATAATATAATAATGTGTGTATATATGCTCAGTCTCTCAGTTGCGTCTGACTCTTTGTGACCCTATGAACTGCGGTCCGGCAGGCTTCTTTGTGGGATTTTCCAGGCAAGAATACTGGAGTGGATTGCCATTTCCTACTCCAATTTAATAATAATATTAATTAATCCAAGTAACTTTTAAACATGGTACTTTGTATACCTTTTTTATAACTTTTATATAACCTTTGTATAACTTTTTAAACACGGTACTTTGTATACCTTTGATCAACAGATTAAAACACACTTAAAGAACTCTTAGGCTACACTGTGGTGATCGGAGTCACCACAGGATAACCTGCTGCGGGAGCAGCTAAGAGAAGGTCCCGTGCTGCTGCACCTCCACACCTACCTTGGCAGGAATGCCACGGCCGTGGCCACGTGCCTAGCCTGCTCCCAGCCAATGACCAAGCAGGACAGGAAGCTACTGGGCCACTCCTGCCCGAGACAGGTCTCCTCCGACAAATAACCTTTGCCTGGGGACTCCCCATCGTCCCAGCTGAGACTCTCAGACTGTTCTGCAGTCTGAGCTCTGCCTACCTAATCCTCTTCCTTCCAACTTCTTTTCAAAGACCTGCATTGCAGTCTAAAGGACTTCCTTGACTCTTCCTCCTCCGTTCCCTTTAGCCATCAATTTCTTAATATATCTAATCCTGTTTTGGCACCTGCTTCTCACAGGATACAAACAGACACAACAACTTAGTAGGTTTGCTGTTTGTAGTGTGTGAATGTAGCAATTCTGAAGCATTTGTGCATGTATTGTAGGATTAACTAAATTAGTTAATATATATCCACATAGTTGGGAGTCAGCATTCTAACTACAGGAAAAGAAAAAAGAAAAATGGAATGAGGGAAGCAGGAAGAATGCTACTGTGATGAACTGGAATAAGCCAGGACAACCTTATGAATTATGTGTGTGTGTGTGTAATATTTATAGGAAATGTATGTAGGAGATAGATATAGTATATGAATATATAAATGCATGTATGATTATATACACATTCCAGCTTTGGCCACTGAGGCGATCAAGGGGAA
The DNA here is from genome assembly GCF_001704415.2 of Capra hircus. Classification (NCBI taxonomy): domain Eukaryota; kingdom Metazoa; phylum Chordata; class Mammalia; order Artiodactyla; family Bovidae; genus Capra; species Capra hircus. Next base: position 71,719,151 of record NC_030808.1, read on the forward strand.
GCAAAGCCCCATTAACAACGATCACATCTAATACTCAGATGTGAAGTCGCTCAGTCATGTCCAACTCTTTGCAACCCCGTGGACTGTAGCCTACCAGGCTCCTCCGTCCATGGGATTCTCCAGGCAAGAATACTGGAGTGGGTTGCCATTTCCTTCTCCAGGGGATTTTCCCAACCCAGGGATCGAACCCAGGTCTCCCGCATTGCGGGCAGACGCTTTAACCTCTGAGCCACCAGGGAAGCCCTGGTATGTTGGTGTCCAAATTCCACTAAAAGGATTCAGGTAAAAATACATCTACATGGAGACATGTACGTGAATATTCACAGCAACATTATTCATAAAGGCCGAAAGTCCAACCACTTTTATCCAAATATTTATCAATTAGTAAACTTTTTAATTTAGCACATGCTGGGCCTGCATGTTTAGTTATGTCTGACTCTCTGCAACCCTTTGGACTGTGGCCCGCCAGGCTTCTCTGTCCATTGCGTTTTCCAGGCAAGAATACCAGAGTGAGTTGCCGTTTCATTCTCTAGAGGATCTTCCCAACCCAGGGGTTGAACCTGCGTCTCCCGTGTCTCCTGCACTGCAGGCAGATTCCTTACCCGCTGAGCCGTCAGGAAGCCCTTACTGCAGCATATTCATACACTAAGATACTAATCAGTAGTAAAAAAGGAATGAACTACTGACTCAGTCTACAACTCGATGAATCTCAAACACAGTATGCTAAGTAAAATAAACCTGGCACAAAAGACTATTTATTGTATGATTCTGTTTATTTGAATAGTCCAGAAGGGCAAATTTAAAGAGACAGAAATCAGTGGCTACCTAAGACTAGAGGGAAGAGTGGGTAGGTGTGTAAATAATCAAGAGGGAAATTTTTGAAAGTTGGAAATGTTCTAAAAATGGATGGTGGCAATGGTTGCACGATGGTCTCCTAATTACTTGTGCAACTGCATGTCCCAGTGCTTCCTTTCAGGCCCCCTAAATTCCACTTTATGAGTCCCAGTGGAGCCTCATGCTTCCAAGCATATGGTTAGGTTATGCCTTCTGTCTGTCTGACTGGTCATTCCTCTCAAGTCTCCATTTATGATAGCATTATTCATTCTCCAGCCCAGAACGAATGTCACCCCTTCTGTCATGCCAGAATTCATCCTTTCCTTGCGTCTCCTCCGTCACCTACATGGGCAGGCAGGTTCTTAACCACTAGTGCCACCTGGGAAGCCCCCCTTCCTTCTATGTATTCTCATTAAGCAATCTTTGCACAACACTGAGAACACTCTCCGCTCTAATTCTTCCAGCTGTGTCTGCGCATACTGTCCCATCACTGGACAATGCTCCTTGGGGACAGAGCATCTAACATCATTAGCATGTGACAAATGAATGAATGAATGAAGCTATGAAGAATAAGGGACACGGAAGAGAATGGAAGAGATATCAGCTGCTTTAAGCAACAGATGAGCCAGTTGTTGGCAAAGCAATTAAAACCAACCACAAACACTGGCCCAGGTTCTGGGCAGTACTGATATTAAACACATAGCTTGACGTAAGATTCTGGGAAGATGGCAGAGTAGGAAGCACCAGGAAAGTCTCTTCACCTAGAGAGTGCACTTGCAGAATCTGTCTGATGTAACTTGTCTGTTAGACTCTAGAGTCTGTTAAGGCTTGCAACTTCCAGGAGAATGCGTGGATGGTAAACTGCAGCCGATTTTGGCCAATCTAACCACTTCTATTCAATATAACTGAATATTACTGAATATTATTCTACATTACTGGAAGTTGTAGCAATTAGGCAAGAAAAGAAATGCAAGATATCCTAATTGGAAAGGAAGAAATAAAACTATCTGCTTGCAGATGATATGATCTTACATGTAGAAAACCCTAAAGATTCCATAAAAATATAACCCTGTTGGAACTCAGAAATGAATTCAACAAAGTAGCAGGACACAAGTCAACACACAAAAATCAGGTGCATTTTTATACATAAACAATGAACGACCTAAAAAGGAAATTACAAAAGCAACTCCATTGACAATAGCATCAAAAAAGAATACAATACTTGGGAATTAAATTAACCAAGAAGGTGAAAGATTTGCACTATGAAAACTACAAAACATAATGAACGAAATGAAAGATAATAGAATAAATGGAAACACATCCCGGGTTCATGAATCAGATGACTTAATACTGTCAAAACGTCTACTACTCAAAGCAATCTAAGATCTAATCAAATACTTATCAAAATCTTAACGATTTTATTTTTTACAGAAATAGAAAAACCCATCCTAAAATTCAAAGGGAATCCCAAGGGATTCCAAATAGCCAAAACAATCTCAAAAAAGCAAACAAAACTGGAGGACTTAGACTCACTGATTTTGAAACTTACTACAAAGCTACAAAATAGCCTAGTATTGGCATAAAGATAGACATACGGGTCAATGGAATAAAATAGAGAGCCCATAAATAAACCCTAATACATATAGTCAAATGATTTTTGACAAGGGTGCCTTAACCACTCAAAGGGGAAAGGACAGTCTTTTCAACAAATGGTGCTGAGAAAACCAGATATCCACATGTAAAGGAATGAAATTGGACCCTTACCTAGTACCATACACAAAAATTAATTCGAAATGGATCAAAAACCTACACGTACGTAAGACCCAAAACAATAAAACTCTCAGAAGAAAGCATAGGGCAAAACTTCATGACACTGAATCTGGCAACGATTTATTGGATACGACACCAAATATGCAGGTAACAGAATTTAAAATAGGTAAATTGGACTTCATAAAAACTTTAAAATTTTGTATATCAAAAGATAGTATCCACAGAATAAAAAGGCAACCCACAGAGTGGGAGAAAATATTTACAGATCACATATCTGCTAAAGACTTAATATCCAGAATATATAGAGAACTCTTAAGACAACAACAAAAACATTCCATTAAAAAAGGACTTCAATAGACATTTCTCCAAGGAAGATGTATGAATGGCCAATAAGCACATCAAAAGATGCTCAACATCAAAAATTGTGAGGGAAATGCAAATCAAAACTATGATGAGGTATCACCTCATACCCTTTCAGTTCAGTTCAGTTCAGTCGCTCAGTCGTGTCTGACTCTTTGCAACCCCATGAACCGCAGCACGCCAGGCCTCCCTGTCCATCACCAACTCCCAGAGTTCACCCAAACTCATGTCCATTGAGTCAGTGATGCCATCCAGCCATCTCATCCTCTGTCGTCCCCTTCTCCTCCTGCCCCCAATCCCTCTCAGCATCAGAGTCTTTTCCAATGAGTCAACTCTTTGCATGAAGTGGCCAAAGTACTGGAGTTTCAGCTTTAGCATCAGTCCTTCCAATGAACACCCAGGACTGATCTCCTTTAGGATGGACTGGTTGGATCTCCTTGCAGTCCAAGGGACTCTCAAGAGTCTTCTCCAACACCACAGTTCAAAAGCATCAATTCTTTGGCACTCAGCTTTCTTCACAGTCCAACTCTCACATCCATACATGACCACTGGAAAAACCATAGCCTTGACTAGACGGACCTTTATTAGCAAAGTAATGTCTCTTCTTTTCAAAATGCTGTCTAGGTTGGTCATAACTTTCCTTCCAAGGAGTAAGTGTCTTTTAATTTCAGGGCTGCTGTCACCATCTGCAGTGATTTTGGAGCCCCAAAAAATAAAGTCTGACACTGTTTCCACTGTTTCCCCACCTATTTCCCATGAAGTGATGGGACCAGATGCCATGATCGTTTTCTGAATGTTGAGCTTTAAGCCAACTTTTTCACTCTCCTCTTTCACTTTCATCAGGAGGCTTTTTAGTTCCTCTTCACTTTCTGCCATAAGGGTGGTGTCATCTGCATACCTGAGGTTATTGATATTTCTTCTGGCAATCTTGATTCCAGCTTGTGCTTCTTCCGGCCCAGCGTTTCTCATGATGTACTCTGCATAGAAGTTAAGTAAGCAGGGTGACAATATACAGCCTTGACGTACTCCTTTTTCTATTTGGAACCAGTCTGTTGTTCCATGTCCAGTTCTAACTGCTGCTTCCTGACCTGCATATAGGTTTCTCAAGAGGCAGGTCAGGTGGTCTGGTATTCCCATCTCTTTCAGAATTTTCCACAGTTTCTTGTGATCCACACAGTCAAAGGCTTTGGCATAGTCAATAAAGCAGAAATAGATGTTTTTCTGGAACTCTCTTGCTTTTTCCATGATCCAGCGGATGTTGGCAATTTGATCTCTGCTTCCTCTGCCTTTTCTAAAACCAGCTTGAACATCTGGAAGTTCACGGTTCACGTATTGCTGAAGCCTGGCTTGCAGAATTTTGAGCATTACTTTACTAGCGTGTGAGATGAGTGCAACTGTGTGGTAGTTTGAGCATTCTTGGGCATTGCCTTTCTTTGGGACTGGAATGAAAACTGACCTTTTCCAGTCCTGTGGCCACTGCTGAGTTTTCCAAATTTGCTGGCATATTGAGTGCAGTACTTTCACAGCATCATCTTTCAGGATTTGAAATAGCTCCACTGGAATTCCATCACCTCCACTAGCTTTGCTCGTAGTGATGCTTTCTAAGGCCCTCTTGACTTCACATTCCAGGATGTCTGGCTCTAGGTGAATGATCACACCATAGTGATTATCTGGGTCATGAAGATCATTTTGTACAGTTCTTCTCTGTATTCTTGCTACCTCTTCTTAATATCTTCTGCTTCTGTTAGGTTCATACCATTTGTGTCCTTTATTGTGCCCATCTTTGCCTGAAATGTTCCCTTGGTATCTCTAATTTTCTTGAAGAGATCTCTCTAGTCTTTCCCATTTTGTTGTTTTCCTCTATTTCTTTGCATTGATCACTGAGGAAGGCTTTCTTATCTCTCCTTGCTATTCTTTGGAACTCTGCATTCGGATGCTTATATCTTTCCTTTTCTCCTTTGCTTTCCACTTCTCTTCTTTTCACAGCTATCTGTAAGGCCTCCCCAGACAGCCATTTTGCTTTTCATATGACGTAGTAATTCTACTTGTGGGTATATACCCCCAAAGAATTGAAAGCAGGATCTTGAGATAGCTGTACACCCATGTTCATTAGTAGCATTATTTACAATAGCCAAAATGTGGAAAAAACCCAAGTATCCATCAACAGATGGACAGACAAGCAAAATATACATACATACAATGGAACATTACCCAGCCTTAAAAAGGAAATTCCGTAATATGCTATAGCATGGGTGAACTTTGGGGACACTATGCCAAGTGACATAAGCCAGTCACGAAAATGCAAATATCGCATGAGTCGACTCATATGAAGTACTCAGTCAAATCCACAAAGACTGAAACTGTAATAGTGATTACTAGGGGCTGGAGGGGAGGGGAAAATGACAGTTAATGTTTATATTAGGTATACACTTTCTGTTTCACAAGATGAAAAGTGTTATGAGGATGATGGAGGTGATGATTGCACAATAATGTGAACATATTTATTACCACTGAACTATACATTTAAAAATGGTTAAGATGGTAAATGTTATGCTATGTGTATTTGACTGCAATTTTAAAACCCTACAAAAAATAACAATGATGATGAAAATGACTCATTTCTTACCTTCATTAAACAGCCAGCAAACACAAGGAAGCCTTCTGAATGCAGATGTTTGGCCAAGGAGAACCCAAATCCCGAGTCACAGCCCGTGATCAGGACAGCTTTGCTGCCAACCTGTTTCAAAAGGTCAGACTCCACATTAGGAATCCGGGATCGCAGGGGCTGAATGACCAGGCCTCCTCTGGGCAGCAACAATTAATTAGGGCTTCCTGAGTGGGCCAGGCCTGGTCCTCCCCACCTGTTTTTTCTGTTTGGAGAAGCACCATGGTGTAGTAGAAATGCCTGGACTCAGAATCAAGAGACAGGTTCTAACCCAGACTCTGTTACCAACTAGTGTTGTTGCTTGAGAAAGTCACCTCCCTTCTGGGCCTCAGTTTCCTCATCTACATTCACTATCATCACCATCTCCATCATCACTGACATCTTCCTCATCAAGTATTGAGTACTTATCATGCCAGGCACTGTGTATGCATTATTTTAAATCTCACAATATCTCCATACACTAAATGTGATTATTACATCGTGTTTCAAGTGAGGAAACAGACATTTTTAAATTAGTGATAAAGCTGGAACTGAAACTGGGTCTGAGAGATTTTAGAGTCTGAACTCTTAACCCCTAACTTCATTTGGTTGGGGGTTGTTCAGCAAGTGAGAGATGGCTCTGAGTGCCCTGGAAGCATGGAAGCCCTTGCTCTGAGGGTGGCTTAGAGCCTGGGAGCCCAGAAGGAGGCCTCTGACCACCTGGCTCGTTCCCAGGTAGCCAGGCTGCCACTTACCGGGTCCACTGAAGCCGCATAAGTCCGATGGCCAGCAGGGACAAAGGGCGCAGAGTTAAACAGCAGCGAGCCTCTGAAAGAGGAAAGAAAGCCATGACCAGAGGCTGCAGTCACACCAGACCTTGTTCTGAAAGTGTAAGTCGCTCAGTTGTGTCCGACTCTTTGCGACCCCATGGACTGTATAGTCCAGGGAATTCTCCAGGCCAGAATACTGGAATGGGTAGCCTTTCCCTTCTCCAGGGGATCTTCCCAACCCAGGGATCAAACCCAGGTCTCCCCCATTGCAGGTGGATTCTTTACCAACTGAGCCACAAGGGAAGCCGAAGAATACTGGAGTGGCTCTTCTCCAGGGGATCTTCCCGACCCAGGAATTGAACCAGGGTCTTCTGCACTGCAGGCAGATTCTTTACCAACTGAGCTATGAGGGAAGCCCTTGTTCTAGAACAGAAGCAACTCAGCAGACCCTCAGGCATCAGTGAGCACTCCACTATTCCCACCCCAAACCCCTCAGGACTACCTGCTGGTGCCAGTGAGGAGGAGGGCCTGTTTCCTCCAGGGTTATTAGCCTGGGAGAAAGTGGGCTAGCAGTCATAGTGGCCATTTTTGCCACTGTGTAGAGAGAGCCTTCCATCAATAGACCTTTGTTAATAAAGCCTTGTACAAATTCAGTGTCTTAATCCTTAAATTTTATGTGGCTTCCTCATAGTTTTTTATTTTGAAATAATTTTAGATTCACATAAAGTTAAGAAATAATACAGAGAGATGTCCTGTACCCTTTACCCAATTACCCCTACTGGTAGCATTTTGCACAACTCCAGTATGGTATCATAGCCAGGACATTGACATATGCAGTGAAAACACAGAACAGGTCCATCGCAAGGATCCCTTGCATTATTCTTTTATAGCCACACATTCCAACACCTAACTACTAATCTGTTCATCTGTTCTGCTCCTCTATAATTCTGTCATTTCAAGAATGGAATCATACAGCATTAACACTCCTGGGGTTGGTTATTTTCACCCAATATAATTCTCTAGAGATCCATCGGATTGCCACGTTTCAATAATTTGTTCTTTTTTATTGCTAAATTGTATTCCACGGACCAAGGTCATCTGGGTTGCTTCCAGTTTTTAGGACTATTACAAATAAGTTTCTAGGACATTCCTGTATAGGCTTTTGTGTGAATTTGTTTTTCTCTTGGGTAAATGCCAAGCAGAGCAATTGCTGGGTCATACAGTAGTTGCATGTTTAGTATTTTAACAGACTTTCAAACTGTTTTCCAGAATGGCTATAGCATTCCACGTTCCCAGCAGTAATGTATGAGTGATCCAGTTTCTCTATCCTCTAGCCTCCAGTTTCTCTATCCTCACCAGCATTTAGCAGTATTACTATTTTTCATTTTAACCGTGCTGGTACCTGTGTAAAGATATCCATTGTGGTCTTAATTCGTATTTCTCTAAGGGCTAATGACAAAGCCTTTGACTGTGTGGATCACAATAAACTGTGGAAAATTCTGAAAGAGATGGGAATACCAGACCACCTGACCTGCCTCTTGAGAAACCTATATGCAGGTCAGGAAGCAGCAGTTAGAACTGGACATGGAACAACAGACTGGTTCCAGACAGAAAAAGGAGTACGTCAAGGCTGTATATTGTCACCCTGCTTATTTAACTTCTATGCAGAGTACAGCATGAGAAACGCTGGGCCGGAAGAAGCACAAGCTGGAATCAAGATTGCTGGGAGAAATATCAATAACCTCAGGTATGCAGATGACACAACCCTTATGGCAGAAAGTGAAGAGGAACTAAAAAGCCTCCTGATGAAAGTTAAAAAAGAGAGTGAAAAAGTTGGCTTAAAGCTCAACATTCAGAAAACTAAGATCATGGCATCTGGTCCCATCACTTCATGGGAAATAGATGGGGAAACAGTGGAAACAGTGTCAGACTTTATTTTTTGGGGCTCCAAAATCACTGCAGATGGTGACAGCAGCCCTGAAATTAAAAGACACTTACTCCTTGGAAGGAAAGTTATGACCAACCTAGATAGCATATTCAAAAGAGACATTACTTTGCCGACTAAGGTCCGTCTAGTCAAGGCTATGGTTTTTCCAGTGGTCATGTATGGATGTGAGAGTTGGACTGTGAAGAAAGCGAGCACCGAAGAATTGATGCTTTTGAACTGTGGTGTTGGAGAAGACTCTTGAGAGTCCCTTGGACTGCAAGGAGATCCAACTAGTCCATTCTGAAGATCAGCCCTGGTGTTCTTTGGAAGGACTGATGCTAAAGCTGAAACTCCAGTACTTTGGCCATCTCATGCGGAGAGTTGACTCATTGGAAAGGACTCTGATGCTGGGAGGGACTGAGGGCAGGAGGAGAAGGGGACAACATTGGATGAGATGGCTGGATGGCATCACTGACTCGATGGACCTGAGTTTGAGTGAATTTCGGGAGTTGGTGATAGACAGGGAGGCCTGGTGTGCTGCGATTCATGGGGTCGCAGAGTCGGACACGACTGAGCGACTGCACTGAACTGAACTGAAGGGCTAATGATGTTGAGCATCTCTTCACGTGCTTATTTGCCATCAGTATATCCCTTTCGATAGAATGTCTCTTCCTGTCTTTTGTACATGTTCTTATTGGGTTGTTCTTTTACTATGGAGTTTTGAAAGTTCATTATATGTTCCAGATGCTAGTCCTTTGTTGCATAGGTAATATGCAAATATTTTCTCCTAGCTCATAACTTGTCTTTTCATCTTCTTAACAGGATCTTATGTAGAGAAACGGTGTTTCATTGCGATGACTCTGATTATTTAATTTTTCCTTTTAAGGACCAAATGTTTGGTGTCAAGTTTCAGAACTCTTTGCCTATGCCCCAAACCAAAGATTTTCTCCTATTTTTTTCTAAAAGTTTTATAGTATTGTTTTACAATTTAAACCCATGATCCACTGTGAGTTAACTTTTGTATAAAATGTGAAACTTAAGTCAGAGTTGGTAAGCCTCTGCCTGCGAATATCCATACTCCAGTCTCATTTTTTGAAAATGTTATCCTTCCTCCATTGAACTGATTATGCAAATTCTTTGAACTGATCTTTGTCAAATTCTAGTTGAGCAAATCTGTGTGGCTCTATTTCTGGATTCTCTGTTTCACTGAACCATGCACTCCCACCTTATTTTTCTTTTTCAAAATGGTTTTTACTATTCTATTTCCTTTGCCCTTTCATATAAGTTTTAGAATAATCTTATCTTTATCCATAAAAATCTGACTGAAATTTTTATAGAAATTATGCCAAACTTGTGTATCGGTTTGGGGAAAATCAATGTCTTTACTCTTTTGAGCCTTTCAATTTCTAAACATAGTGTGGGTCTCCATTTATTTAGATCTTTGATTTCTTTCATCAGTATTATATAGTTTTCAATGTACAAATCGTGTATAATTTTTACATTTATATCTAAGCAACTCATTCTTTTGAGCAACTATGAATGGTATTGTTTTAGATTTCTATACCCACAAGCTCATTTCTAGGATATAGAAAAAGACTGATCTGTGTGTGTTATCACATACTCTGTGTCCTGCTGAATTCACTTATTAGTTCTGGGAGTGCTTTGTGGATTCCTCGGGATTTTCTATGCAGTCAATCATATAATCTGCAAATTAGGGACAGTTTTATTTCTTCTTTTACAATCTGTATGACTTCTATTTACTTTTCTTGCTTTACTGTACTTCCTTACTGCACTATGATGAATCGGTTACCTTGCTGCCCATCTTCTTAGGGAGAAAGTATTCAGTCTTTCACCAGAAAATATTAATACAATGCTAGCTGCAAGGGTTTTTATAGATGCTCTTTATCAAGTTCAGGAAGTTTCCTTCTATGCCATTTTTTCTGAGCGTTCTTAATCACAAATGAGTATTAAATTTTGTTTTTTCTGTATTGATAGATTCATATGATTGTTCTTCTTTGAATTTTCAATTTGGCGGATTACATTAATTGATTTTCAGTGTGAACCATCTTTGCATCCGTGAAACAAATCCACTTTTTCATGGTTTACAATTCTTCTAATATACTGCTTAATTCTATTGGCTAATATTTTAAGAAGTTTACATCTATATTCATGAGGGGTATTGGTCTGTAGTTCTCTGTTTTGTATGGTCTTTGTCTGGTTTTGGAATCAGGGTAATACTAGCTTCATAAAATAAATTGGAAAGAGTTGCCACTGGATATGGATGGGCGTTCTGGCTCCCCGCTGGGTCTCCACCAACACCTGCCTGACTGTGAGGAGGTACAGTGTCTCATTGCTGCTCCCCATTGTACGCAGGGGATGTACAGGTCACTGCTGAGAGGTGGAGGAAGTCCTGATTCTCTTTCTCCATTAGATGTCCTCTGACACTCCCCCACCCCCACCTCAGGCAGGGAGGGCGCATTATTATGGGGGGGGGGTAAGGGGAGAGAATGTAAGTCCTGGCCCCTACTTGGCTTTCTCTGACACAGCCTCTGGTGAGGACACTGGTCACACGTGAGTAGAATGGTAAGGTCACTACACCCAAAACTAATTAAATGACCTTATCTAAATAATCACTATTATTTCCATAATCCCAGGATTTGCTGTACAAAAAGGACAAGGTGTCCCTGGCAGAACTGTGCTTGTCCCCTGCCATCCCTTTGCACTATTGGATATTTTAGAAAGCTACAAAAAGTCACAGCAAGAAAAAAAATTATTTCAAACTGACCTGTTCCCAGATTTTCTCTAACTCACTTCCCCATATTCAAATCTATCCATTCAAAGGTGGGGGTTGTATTATACTGGTGTGTCATATATATCATATATAGGGGTGTATTACAGCAGGCACTACTGCTCACATCCAGCTGTCGATGGCAAATTTCTACTTCGCCAGAGAGTACACGTTGGCATGGAAAATAACCATTCGTTTTCTAGTTGCGGGGACTCTGAATTTAACCCGCCACTTGATTTTACTCCTCTCAAATATAAAAGAAAAAGGCATTATTTTTCCCTTGCTCTGGCTGCAAAAGAAGAAACTGAGGTAGCAGAGCACATGGAATCCTCTTGGAAAAGGCAGTTTCCAGAAGCTCTCAAAGAAGAGTTGCTTGTTTAATTTGTATTGAGTTGGCAAAAAAGTTTGTTCGAGTTTGTCGTAAGCTGTTACAAAAAAACCCAAATTTGCCACGGACAGCTGGGTACGAGCAGTAGCATCTGGTATAATGCACCCAGGTGTAATATATATACATTACACCTGGTGTAATACAACCCCCAACTTTGAGTGGATAGGTTTGAATATAGGGAAGTAGGTTAGAGAAAAGCTGGCAACAAGTCAGTTTGCAATAATTTTTCGTCTGGCCAACTCAATGCTTTCTCTAAATCACACAATTCAGTGAAGTCTTGCGACATTTCAGTTAACTGGTTTCACGAGCGAGATTTTAAAAGGACTGGTATCTAGGCGAATCCTAACATGTCGACAGCACACAACCCACACTGAGACATTTTCTCCCAGGGTATCAAGGTCATGCGTGACAGGGACTGAGGAACTGACCCCGGAAGTGCGTGGGTAACAGGTGGGAAGGCCAGAACTGCAAGTGGCAGACCTTTTTTTCCCTTCTCTGTTGTCGAAACCGGTTCTGCCGAAGACTAACCTTTTTTTTTCTTTTCTCAAACCTTGGGCTGATAATGGCTCAACAAACCAATAGTCATGTCAACTGATTCAAGGCCGCGGGATGACACACCTTGTTGGATCCTATCTCACAACTGCATACTGTGGGAGGGGCCTGGTGAAACTCCCTCAGCGTGGAAGTGTCTCTCTTACCTGATAATAGCTTTCTAACAGACACAAAACACCTTGCTAAAAACTAGCAAGGGGGCACTCTTTCTGTTCCCTTCTGATGTCTGTCAGAAGCTTTCCCTATCTCTGTTATACTTTAATAAAACTTTGCTACACAAAAAGCTCCAAGTAGTCAAGCCTCATCTCTGACCCTGGATCAAAATCCTCTCCTCTGGAGGTCACGAATCCCGGCATAACACACGTCTCGCAGCAGCAACCTTTCAACAGGAGAAGAGTAAGGGGACATAACAACTAAACGCAGGGACCCTGGTTTGTATCCTAGACTGAGGAAAGCTGTATTTGTGAGCTATCTGATGAAATCTGAATCAAGTCTGTAGTTAACAGTATGATATCAGTGGTAATTTCTTGGTTTTTAATGAAGGTACTATGGTTTTGTAAGACATTAACATTTGGGGAAGTTAGGCAAAGGGGATACGAAATATTTTTGTACTATTTTTGCAACTTTGTACAAATGTAGAGTTAGTTCAAAATTTAAAAAAAAATCTGATGAGAAATATTCTTCTATGCCTTGTGGGCCCTGCGGGAAGGTCTCTGTCTTCCAAGGACACCACTGCATGTGCTTTGCTGGTGGACGGTGGGTACTGAGAGACACCTTTGAGAGTCAGACCTTATTATGTGTGAAGAGCTCTGCTTTAGCCAGAAAGTGTAGCCGTCAGGGCCACCTCCACCCTTCATTTTCTTACCTTGTCCCATTTTCTCTATCAGAGAAATTCAGGGTTTTCCTTGGGAGCTGTGACAGGGGTCTGGAGAGGCGGGCTGTCAGCATTGTGGCCACAAAAGGCAGAATGGTCAGGCTCCTCCTGGTGGGCTCTGAAACACAAAAAGCACCCTCATTGCCTGTTGCCTTCAGGGCTTTGGGCAGGAATGGCCATTTTCCTTCCAGGCTGTAAAAGTCAAATCGGGGTCTGTTCTGCCCAGGTCCAGTTACAGCACCAGACAGTCCCTGCCTGCCACCCTCCTCGCAAGCTACAGCCTCGTCTGATAGAAAGAGTCAGATAGCTGAAACATCTAGAAACCTGGAGTCTGGCTCTGGCTGTGTACAAACTCATGGGGCAACCCTGGATGAATCATCACCCGTTTGTCGCATGAGGAGATTGGGCCAGATCAGCGACCCTCGAAACAACACTGTGCAGCAACCAGTGGGGCACTTGGGGACCTGGGCCCTCAGTGAACCCAACTCCATGAGTCCCATTCTCTAGCCTGTGTTCCCCATATCCAGCAAAACATCCATCTCAATTTGTCCACGTGACCCCATAGGCAGTTTCTCCAGCCCGGGGCCACATATCATTTGATTCAGCTCTCCACCTCTCTCCCCAGCTCACCACACACGGGGTCCAGCTCTGGAACTAAATTCATCCAAAACCCATCACAGCATGGAGGCTAGAGCTACAAAATGAGACATGCTCGAATTAATCTAAATTAAAACACACACACACACACACACACACACACAGTCTCTCCCACCACCCTACCACTCCCTTTTCAGGTTAAGTCAACCTTGTTGCAACAGGACCATGTATCACTAGTGCCTTCAGTCTACTCAGCACATTGACTAGTTGTGCATTATGAATTGTTGATCAGCGTGTGCACTAGTTGCCCTCCTGTTCTGGTTAATTCCCCTCTAGTGACCCTCCCTGGCCTAAGGGAAGGAAAGGGAGGTGGGGAGGGAGTTGAGCCAGGCAGTCACATTCAGGCGAGCTGTTGCTCTTTTCCTGGTGAACTGTCCTAGTCTCTTGGCACACCTGCCTGTGTTGGGTTAGACTGCCCTTATCAGTCTAACAAGGCTCTGCCTGAGATGCAGCTCCTCCCCTGCCATCTTGCTGCCACCCTAATCTGATAACCAGCCACCTGGTTCTAGGTCTGAAATAAGTTCATTGACTGGCCAACCCCCACAGTGTTCACTGTAGGAGGCAGGTGGAGGTGTTCCATCTGTTTAATCCTTGGGAGAGCAATATATAGGGCTTTTTGTCTTGTGTGATCCTTCCAGGCTGTGCAGTAGGCTCTTGCTTCCACTCCTGCCCTATTTGCCACACAGCATTGCAGCCAGAAAGATCTTTCTAACACCAGGCAGGTTGTGTGACTCCCTGGCCTAGAAACCTCCCTTCTTCCCACGCCTTCTGGAGTGTGCCTCTGCCTTCCTTCCTGGTCGATCCTGCCCTCCCCGGCGCTCGCTGTGCTGCCGCCACGCTGACCTGAACACACGCCAAGCTCTTTCTCGCCTCGAGGCCCTGGACTTTGCCTTTCCTCACACTGGATGACTGGGTCCTTCTCACCCTTCTGACTTCGGAGAGGCTGCCCCAACCCCCCATGCAGCACACACAGGGATTGCTCTCCGTAAGATCACCCTTCAATCCAACATTCTCTTGTTTCGTTACTTGATCTCTCCCTTCCAGCATAAGCTCAGTGAGGCCAGGCACCTGGTCCATCTTGGTCACCACTGAACACTCCGTGCCTGGAAGAAACCCGACACGAAGGAGGCACTCAGTGAGTCTCTGCTGAGTCGGGGTGAGCTGTGGGCTTGAAGCCCACCCCCGCCATACACCCACAGACTAGCCCTTCATGGAAGGCACAGGCCCATGCTGGGCTCAGATTCTTTAAGGGGGTGCCCCTACCCCCCCACCCCCCCAAGTACTGAGCAGCTGGCTGAGCACACACATCTCTACCTCCTCCCGCCAGGACTGGAGTCTGAGGTCACCGCCACTGGGTAATTTTAAATCCAGTTGTTTATAATTCAAGCCCTTTCCATCCCTTCTGCTCAATGCCTGTGGCAGAGAATGCCTCAATGTCATCTCCAAATAAAGGGCTGCTTTTCAACTTTATTTTCCTTCAAGTCAGCCACATCTAAACGTGCTGGCATCAAAATAGCTTAAAGTGCATAAAAACTCAGCCCCTTTAATAATGCACTACTCACACTGTAGTCTTATATACAAAATACTAGAATTTTAGATCTTTTTTCTTCTGTACTTTCACATTTCTTAAATATGTTGCTATTTTCACTCCAAATACAGTGCTATAGGCAGTGTATTTGAAATTGCTGCACACTCTTCAGGGTGGTTTGTCATCTTAGTGTCTTGTGCTGGGCTTTAGCCTCTGTAAATACTAGCTTCTCAAACTTGAGATGCCACTCACTTGCTTTTTGGTTTGGAAACAGAAATGATTGTAGAAAGCAGATGCTTCAAGGGGACAGGCAGAGCCCCTGTAGGGGGTGGAGACCATCTCTTTAGCTTTGAATTCGTTAGCTGCTCCAAGGGGAGCAAATTTATAAAATAAAATACAGCTGTAAAATCAAAATGCTCAAGTATGCTCTGGAATCTGGGAGAAACTTTTCTGAGAACACTTAGGTCTACTCTCAAGGGTACCTCCTTTCCACTGTCAATGAAAAACCCATGTGTAACCCCCGGAAAGTATACTGTCTCAAAAAAACAAAAAACACCTGCCTGAATCCTTGTCTTGATGCTGGGCTCACTTGCTACATTCTGACAGGAAGATCTTGCAGAAGACACAGCTGGTTGCCCTCCTGTGCTCAGGGTCAAGGTGTCCCCTGCAAGTGGCAAACATTCCCGGTACTGACATCCTCAGAAAAGGCAGGGCGTCAGCAACAAACAGGAATTCAGGAAGCAATACTTAGGCAGAAAAGAGAACCCAGAGTTCTGGAACTGAGGGAGTTTCCAGACATGAGGTCTGGATGGGCCCTGGTACTAACAAGTGGGAAGGGGAGGGCAAGTTGGGTTTAAGCAAAGAACCATCCTATGCAAGGACTCCACACTGAGGTGCTCAAAGTCAGTAAGTGGTGTGAGACTCCAAGGTCTGACAACCGACAGCCAGTTTCTAACATACTCTATTTGGCTATTTTGTTTGGCCAGCCTAATGTTTTAAAAGGCAATGTAACAAGGCAGCTATGTTATGCTTGAACTCAATACAAAAAGTTTGTACTTACTATTTTAAGCCTACCCATATCACCTCTGTTAACTGCCTAGCCACTGTGGGAATCAGAGTTTGAGATCTCACCAGACAGGTGTCTATTATCCTTTGGCTGTTTTCCTTCTGATCACTTTTAGTATAATCTTGCCTGAAGATTTCAGCTCAGCTCAGCTACGCATGTTAACTATACAGTTAATGGGGGTTTCCTTGACGTCAAGCAAAAAGGAAACATGAGAAGTTTTAAAGCACTTATTTTAAAAAGATGCCTATTATTCCTTAGAGAGATAACTATTCAGAAACAAAAGCCTGAAGGAACACTAAATGATATTATAGATGATGTTCTCCCTATCATTTTATCATAAATGCAGAAGTGACTTTTATATAGGTGCCTTTAACAGGGACCTTCAATAAAAGCCAAGGATTTAACTTTAAAGCTCAGTTCAGCAAAGGCAAACCTAACACAGACACTTGGATTAGTCCAACAGATTCTAGTCACCCGATTAGACTTAGGTGATGGCCAATTCTTCTCAGAAAATACATCACACTCTCTGCAGTGGCCAAATTTTGGATGTCCATCTTGCTCGCCTGATCCCTGTCCTTCCAGACTTGCCTATTGTATACAGCGTTTGGCCTCTGATGCTGTAGTTGTGCAGTGAGGACCACCCCCGGCCCCTATTCTCTGGCCATGGAAGACTATATGAGGGAGAGACACCTGACCCCAGATGAACCCATTATTCTGTTTCCTGGCACTGTGAAAGCAAGCAAATCAGCCTCGTGGGGCACAGACATGTGACCTGACTGCTGGAGCTGGAGAAGGCAGATAGGCAGCTATGTGACATTGAGCCTGAAGCCAGAAAGTGAGAGATGGAGAAAGCCAATCTGCAAAGAGAGAAAAGTCAGGCACACATGTAGATAGAAACAGAGATGGAAGTGAAGAGTGAAAAAAACTAACAGAGCCTCCTGGGGGCAGATCTGCTCCTGACACCGGGCTGCCCTCGTCTTCAGCTCTGTAAGGCACGTGATATCCTTACTCTTTGTGTTGATTTAAACATGCTTAAAATCAGTTGCAGCCAAAACAATACTGGTGAAAACACACTGAAAGCAGGTTCTTTCTGCAGACACTATCATCAATTCTTAAGCTTGCCTGATATTCTGAGAATGCCACGCTGCACACCTCATAATCATCACAGGACATGAGCTTCTCCCTCTTCACATCTGTCAAGGAAACATCTGTCCTTCCCCAAAAAAGTGCTACCAGAGCTGTCAAAATGGCCATAATTACAACCACCAGATTAAGCAGCCATTCCATCCCTAGGAGAACAGGGCTTGCCTACCAAATTCAAGTCAGAGCAGTACACAGTAGGCACATAATATTTGAATGCTTTAAGAGAGTTTGCAGCAGAGGAATACCATATTGGGCTTATATTTTAATATGATAACTCTCACTGGGTTAAGAATAGACTGAGGATGGACAAGGGCAGAAGCAAGGAGACCATTTATAAGCTATGGCAATAATCCAGGACCATAATGTCCAGCCATGCAGTTTGCGTACTGCCCAATTCCAGCAAAACGTGAAGAGGTACTCCTTGGAGACACGTATATAAAGGGCTGCCACGGAGGAAACCGTGCTGGTGGAAACCACAGAGCCAATCAGATGAGGTCAAATCTGGCTGTGTTTTGAAGGGAAAGCCTTTACTGACAAATTAAATGTAGGATATGAAAGAAGGAAGAATCAAAGATATTTCCAAGATTTTTTTCGTGCAGATGTTAATTAAAAAAAAAAAAGGCATTAGTACAACTGATAGTTTAAGGAGCATCCTACTCAGAAGTGCTTACCACATTTCAAATCAAAATGTACAAGCCTGACACCCGGTCCTCACCAGGCCCCTCCAAATTGTATCTCCAACTATGCTTTTCTCATCTACTCATGCCATTTGCTACATCATCTCTCAATAAGCCTGTACTTTCCAATTTTCCTGCCTTGCTCATCCTATATCTAATCTGAGGTCTCCTTCATCCATCAAGCCCTGATTCAAATAACCTCCTTCAAGAAACCTTTCCTGACCACCTAAATAAAAAATCAACCTCATCCTTATTTGCATTTCACTCTTTCCTTATGCGTCTCTGAAACTGCACTTAACCTAGGCTGGGTAGCATTAAAGGTATCTCTGTTTATAACCATTCACAGTCCCCATCTGATCACCAGTCTCAACCCGGACTGTGACTGCCCCACAAATAGGACCGACGCGTTCTTTCACTGATTTCAGGTTCCTCCAAAATGACTACTCTGGTGTCTGACAGGAAGCAGCCGCTCTTTAAATGTGTATTGAGAGAATACTAGGGCTACACACATTTCAAAGGTCAGCTTCCTCGCCCGCTACTGGTATATGCCCTGTACAGGGCGGGGCTCCAATGCTCTGGTAGAAAGGACGACATTTGATGCGTCATAAAGGATCCTGGCAGTCGGAAGCCCACCGTAACTAAACGTGTGCCTCTGCAGCCTCTCGCAGGGTTAGAAGGTGACTTTACATCAGCTGACTTGGGGCACACTTTGGCAGACGGGTTGGAAAAAAACACGCAGAGATCAAAGGCGCTTAACGTGGCGCGCGGCAGAATACCCTCCCCCAGCCGGGCGCGGCCCCGAGGCGCACAGACCGCCCTAAGCCCTGTCTCAGACGAGCCCCAGCGCGCCGGGAGAGCGCGGGACACCAGAAACGCGCAGGCGCCAACTCGCGGCGCGCGCTCTGGCCGCGCATCCGGGGCAGCTCGGCCAATCGCAGGGCTGCCGCACCTTCCCGCCTACCAGAGGCGAGCAGCCGAGGGGGCTCGGCCCAAGCCGCGCTCCCACTGGCTGAGACGGCACCGCCCAGACCCAGCTGCGCTGTGCGGGCGCCAGCAGGCTGCTGAGGCTCCCGGCCTTGCCACGCCCGGGCCCACCACCACCCCAGCATCTCCCGCCGGCTCCCGCGGCGCCTCCACCTTGCTCGGTCCTCCTCCTCCCTCGGTCCTGCGGCCTGTGCGGTCCTCCAGCAACACCCGGCTCAGCTCGTGCTCGAGGAAGCTGGACCGGCGGCCCGACTGCTGCCCAGCATCCTTCCCGAGGGCGCCGCGGGAAGGGAGGAGGCACTCCCATCACCAGCAAGTCCCCGAGAACAGAGCCTGGTGGAGGACGTGGAAGGAGGACGAGGGATGCGGGGCAGGCCGGGAGAGATGCGGGGGCTCGGGCTAGAAAGCAGTTCTACTGGCTTCGGTCCTGGCTCGGTCTCCAACTACCATGTGACCTTGGACCGGTTTTTTCCCTTGTGGCTGTGCTCGCCTCCTGTTAAATGCGGCGGCAAAGAAGAATAAGTGCTGAGGATTTCACTTGGGAGACTCAGCGCCACATGTTCAACCTGGGTCTCCTCCTACCGAGCACAATATTCCGAATAATAACCTTCAGGCCGGGAGGGCGGAGGATGAGGATTACCTGGGGTTGAGGCAGGTCTGGACGGGATCGATACATCTTTTTACACCTCTACCCCGGCCTTGTTCGCAGGGCCCAGCCTACAGGATGTGGTGCCCCTTCTCCACCCGCATCCCCGCGACCCGGCTTAAGGGCAACGCAAATCCAAACCAAGCCGAGCATCATGCTGGTTTAGGGGTGCCCGCTCATCACCCCTGAGCTGCACAAGTGCGGACCCCTCCTCTTACCCCAAAACAAACTGGCGCGGGGGCTCCAGTTACAGAGGGCTCAGCTGGTGCGTTCGCGAGAACCTGGCGCTTCGCAGGCAGCCGCGCTCGCGTCCCGTACCACCGACTGGGGGCGCTACCGCCGTTTCCTTCTCGAAGCCCCTTACCCGCTCTCACTCCTGCTGCCTCCACCCTCAGCTGCCGCGGTCCGCCGACAGACAGTGGCTCAGCCGTAGGGCTGCGCGGGGCGGAGCCCGACGGCGGGCGTTGCCAAGGCGGGGAGCGGTCCGCGCCGCGCCGCCTTCTTTGTCCTGGGGCGCCAGGCACAGCCCCCATCCCGCGGAGGGTAACTCTATTCTTTAGGCGCCTAGCCCGGGATTAACCCCTTGCTGACCGTCCTTTATCCCTAAACCACGCTCAGATCTCCTCCACCGCCATCCTGGTTCTGGAGCAAGCGGGGAAAGACCACCCCGGGGTATGGGTAGGA
This sequence comes from Capra hircus, assembly GCF_001704415.2. Taxonomy (NCBI): domain Eukaryota; kingdom Metazoa; phylum Chordata; class Mammalia; order Artiodactyla; family Bovidae; genus Capra; species Capra hircus. The sequence continues at coordinate 71,739,443 of NC_030808.1, forward strand.
AGGTGAAGGTGCCGCCCCAGGAAGTGAGGAAAGCTGGTGAGACTGAGGCGCCTTCCAGGACCTATGCCTATTTACTGTCTCTGGAGCTCATTGAGGCAGATGGGTTGGTTGGTTGGTTTTAAAGTTTGTCTTTTGATCAGATGAAGTTAAAATTTTGTTATTCCAATGGGTTAAAAAAAAAAAAAAGATTTAAGAATATCACAGCTTCCCAGAGTTTCAACGAAGGAACACTGGAGGCTGATCTCCACAAGTCAAGCTTCCCTGCCAAGTTTCCTGGATGAGAAACCAACTGAGGAGAAGGAAGCTGTCTTGGCAAATTAGTGGCAGACCTATGTTTAGGTCAAATTACGGAGAACTGATTGGAGAGGGACCAGGCGGATGAAAACAGGAAGGAAGTGAGGGCCCTGTGGGGCTTTAAAGAAACCTCTCAGCTCCACGTTATGTGAGTTTCTTGAGGGCTGAGTCTGTCTTCTTGCTTTATCTCCAGCTCCTGGCAGGTAGAGCTTTGAGGACCTGGAGAAACGTGAAGGTAGGGTACTCTTGTTTTTCTGTACCCATTTCATAGACAGACTCAAGCTTGCTTCAGTGGTGTTTTTTAGAATAGTCACTGTTACAGCATACCACTGCCATAACATAGATCGCTATGTTGGGTCACCAGGTTATACTTTGAGGTTTATGCATTGCTTAAAAAGCAGGGCTTCCCTGGTGGCTCAGATGGTAAAGCGTCTGCCTGCAATGAGGGAGACCCGGGTTCGATTCCTGGGTCAGGAAGATCCCCTGGAGAAGGAAATGGCAATCCACTCCAGCACTCCTGCCTGGAAAATCCCATGGGCAGAGGAGCCTGATAGGCTACAGTCCATGTAATCGCAGAGTCGGACACGACTGAGCGACTTCACTTCACTTCTTCAAAAGCAGTTGATTAAAGAGTTAATATTTCCACCCAGGAAAAACATACTTCCTTCCTACCTTTGGACCCAGAATTTATGGAAATAAAGTTCTATTTATGGAAGGCAGGACGATTGACGTGTCTATGTCTATCTGACTCCATTTGTGGCTGACCTCACACCTTCCCAGCCCATCTTTTTATTCCAGCTTTGCTGTGGCAGCCTGCTACACACAGATGTAACCTGAGAGGACCTTGCTTCCGCTGTACTTCATATCTCAGGGCTTCTCTGCCACTGCAGTCTGGACCCCTGCAAGAAGCCACAGCCCATTCGAACATAAACCTGGAAGTACAAAGGAATTAACACGTCCTTGGACAACCTCTAACCAAAGCGAACAGAAGCTAGTGGAGAAATGTTCCACTCTTCCGTGGGCAGTTACGAGGTACATTTTGTACAGCACCTAAGATGACAGAACCCTGGCTGCCCGTGGTAGTGTCCAACTTAATCAGCTCAGTAATCCACCCTTGGATTGCCTTTTTCTTTCCTGCCTTGACTGTTTGACTCTTCCTAGTCCTCCAGTCCTGTTCCTTGGGATTCATTCCCCAAATAAACTTCCTGATACAAATTCTTGTTCAGAATCTGTTTTGGTGGGGGCGGGGGAGTAGGGGTGGATCCCAGATTAAGCCAATAGTTAGTGCAAAAGAGGCATCTCAACAGGGAACTAAATTCAATATCCTGCGATAAACTGTAATGGAAAAGAATATGAAAAAGAATGTAACCATTTCCCTGGTGGTCCAGTGGTAGTTAAGAATCCACCCTGCAATGCAGGGGACCTTGGTTCAATCCCTGGTCAGGGAGGTAATATCCCACATGCCACCAAGCAACTAAGCCCACGTGCCACAACTAGAGAGTCCACGCACAGCAACAAAAGATCCTGCATGATGCAACAAAGATCCCATGTGCTGCAACTAAGATCCAATGCAGCCAAAGAAATAAATATTTTTTAAAAGAATGTACATATGTACAGCTGAATCACTTTGCTGTACAGGAGAAACTAACACAACATTGTAAATCAACTATACTTGAATAACATTTTATAAAACACATAAAAGACCCAGGCAGCCAAAAAAGAGGCATTTCAGCCCAACTTTCAGGGTATTCTCAGCAGGCCTTCCCCAAGTCTGCTGATGAAGAATCCATTTGTTCTGTTTGAGCTTTTGTTCTTTTTATTCCCCAGTTGCTCTGCCCCCTGAGTGAGTGAGTGAGTGAAGTAGCTCAGTTGTGTCTGACTCTGCGACCCCATGGACTGTAGCCCACCAGGCTTCTCTGTCCATGGGACTTTTCCAGGCAAGAATACTAGAGTGGGTTGCCATTTCCTTCTCCAGGAGATCTTCCTGACCCAGGTATTGAATCCGGGTCTCCCGCATTGTAGGCAAACGGTTTACCGTCTGATCATTAATAAGCTCTTGGAGGCAGGCAGGAAGTATCAGACTCCCAAAAGACAGACCAGCTGAAGGGCGGGGTCTAGGTTAGGGTTGAACAAAGCCATTCTCAGCCCCACCTTACAGCTTTTCCCTCCTTCCAAGGGAGGTCCTGACTGCTGACCAGCAAACTGGAGAAACTTTCAGCTCTGGGGTTGAACATGGAAGTAGAGACAGGGTGGGGCCCAGGTCATTCCCAACACAGCATGTTGCCAAGATTATGTCTACTTTTTGACCTACGCCCGCTGTGAAAGCAGTTCCTCTGCTCAGATATAAGGTCTCAGGCCAGGGTCTTTGGCATGTAGCACACCTTATCTCATTTCAATATCAAGAGACTGCTGTTGCGAATTACCAAACTAGGTTTGCGAGGAAACAGCCCTTAGTCCCAGCCCTCAAGAAGGGAAATGAGACATGTACGTAAGCTAAATGAATCCTTAGAGGCCCTGTAAGTCTTCTATAAGTGAAGTGACGTGAAGTCGCTCAGTCATGTCCGACTCTTTGCGACCCCATGGGCTGTAGCCTACCAGACTCCTCTGTCCATGGGATTTTCCAGGCAATAGTCCTGGAGTGGATTGCCATTTCCTTCTCGAGGGGATCTTCCCAACCCAGGGATCGAACCCGGGTTGTAGACAGACGCTTTACCGTCTGAGCCACCAGGGAAGTCCCTTCTATAAGAGGGGCTTGTTAAAGTAGTTGAGTGTTCTGGTGAGGCTTCAGGACAGGGTCTATAGAAGGGTAGCATCCTGACTCTCAGGATGAAGCCCCCTCAAAAGATCCCCCTCCTAATGGATTCCTCGTTAGCAAACTCAGGAAAGGTCTGCTGAGAATGACCCTGAAAGGTGGGCTGAGATGCTTCTTTTGGGTTAACCATTGGCTTAGTCTGGGTTCCCTTCCCAGAGAGCCCCAGTGTTTGCTCCTGTCCCTCTATCGGGTACCAATTGCTTCCATGTTCACAAATCTAGGAGTTTTTTAAATCCCAGCTCAGACTAGCCATTCATCTTCCCAAGTCCCAGCCCTCCTCTGGTAGACCTGGCCCTGCCCCATCTCTGAACGCCCCTGCTCTTCTCTTCCTTCAGTATTAAGTGTCCAAAAACAAACAGATGTTTGTGTATGTGTTAGTTGCTTATTCATGTCTGACTCTGCAACTTTATGGACTGTAGCCCACCAGGCTCCTCTGTCTGTGAGATTTTCCAGGCAAGAATACTGGGGTGAGTAGCCATTCCCTCTTCCAGGGGATCTACCTGGGATAGAACCCAGGTCTCTGGCATTGCACAGGGATTCTTTACAGTCTGAGCCACAAGGAGCCCCCAATACCAGATGGTGCAGGTTAAACCCTGCCCTTAGCTGGCCACCTGGGAGCCCTCCAGTAAACCATGAGGGCAGTGCTCTGTGCTGAGTTATCCTGGGCAATAGAGAATCAGCGCAACACCATTTACTCTCCCAGACCCTGGAGGCCTCCCATTTGTTTGATGCAACTGAGTTTTCATTTTTTTAAAAAGTTTTTTTTTGGCTAGAAACCATGTCCTTAATCTGCAGAATTTTAGAAGTGTTGAGTAGCTTTTTCTGTAATTGACAGTGAAGGAAAGAAAAAACCCAATGTACTATTTTAAACAAAGCTGTAGTGCTCAGAATCTAGTGTGCAAGAGAGCCCTGATCCTAACGTGACTGTAACACTGAATTCTACCCATGGATGAGAACTGGAGGCCCAACCTTCTCCCTGCAATGAATGAACAAGTAAAACAAGGACTTAGACCTTATGGGGGAAAAAAGGGTGTATCAGGCATCCACATCCCCACTCCTTTTCTATCTCTTGACATTAAATAAATAAAATTTAATTAATGTATGTAATTTAAATGATTGTTTAAGCCACAGGTTTGTGAGATATTTTTTTCTTTTCGTGTGTGTATTGCAGAGGGGGGAACCGTTTGGAAATTTAGCCAAAGTTATTTTGAGGTAATTAGGATCTTTGAAGAAGGAAAAGTATGAGGAAATAAAAAACGACTGTTTCTCCCTCTGCCTGTCCACCCCAAGCTACAGCACTACTTGAAACTCCTTCCTTCATGCAGCTTAGTTCAACTGAGCCGTTAGATCCCAGGCATCCTGCTTTGTACTGGGAACACAGTAAAAACACAGTAATGGGGTCCTTGTCCTCAGTAACACGACTTAGCAGCTGATGACTGATCGCTGGATACCAAACACTATACCAAGGGCTTTGTGTGCATTATTTCACTTAATCTCTGCACCTGGCCTAAAAGTGACCCAAGATTATTCCCATTTTCAGTCCAAGAAAGTTGAGGCCCAAAGAGGTCAAATAATTGCCCACAGCAACACAACTAGAAAGTGTCAGAGACAGAGCCCACACAAGTCTGTCCTACTCAAAGGACTCTTAGCACACCACCAACTCTTCTAAGGTTCTTGCTTTGAAAAAAGGATAAAAATCCCGATCATAAAGCTATTTGGAGTACAGAAGTTTTTGTAACTAGTTGGGCATTGTTTTGTGAGTAATCTTAACAGAAACTGGAGTTGCTTTGTTCTACTGAGATTTCTTTCAGTGAGTACAATACAGATGGCAAGATCTGATGCCCTCAACTAGGAAAAGAAATTATAGGTCCTAACTGATCATATCAACTTTGAAAGACAGATATACGGGACAAAATTCTGAACCCTTAAATCTGATTTAATTTTCTGAACTTCAAATTCTATTTTTTAAAGAATAGTTAATATGTTATAACAAATTATTTTTAAAACCACAATATAAAACCATATGCTTATTTTATTAATATCTTTTCATTACCCCCCCCATGAATGTTTATTATTTATATTTTCTGCTTATTGCTTCTGGGCCAGAGCCTACCATTTCAAAAGGGAAATTAAAATACCAAGTTGAGGCCTTCCATTTTGGGGTTGCCAGCACCTCTTTCCAAAGGCCTATTTGTTCCTCCCCAACCTCCCCTCCCCTCACACCAGGCCTCCCAAGACTTGGGTTTTCCTTCTGCTGCTAGTTTTCACACACAGCATTTGCTCACCTTGGCGGACTGGAGCAAGTCTCCCTCAACTATGTCCGCAAGCAGGATCCTCTCCAAGCAAGTTACAAGCCAAATACACCTGGAATTCTCTTAATTCTCAGTTGATAGGGTCTAATAAACACTCCCTGGAAACCTCTTCCAGGTATATTATTCCAATGCTTGTCTTTAACTGGGAAGGGGAATTCTCACATTCATATGATAAGCAAAGCCAACTAATGCTAAAATACAATATTCAGATTTGAGATGTGTTTTGTGTTTGTCATTGAATAAGCCAAACTTCATCTTAATAACTGTTTGCTTTAAGCTTAAAATGTCTGTAAGTTTGGCCCTCTGACAAGTGGAGGGTCATGGGTGGATGCTGCTGCCTAGGGATGAATAAGAAAATAGATGCCAAAGGGCAGCTGCAGCTGACTGCATAGTGAGCTCTCCCCACCAGGGGTGTGTGGGCAAGAATGAGCACAGGAACTGGTCTGAACAGAACGAAAAATATCCAGAAAGTGCCCTGAGCATGGCCCAGAATCAGGACCTGAGATAGGCTTTGGACAGGGCCAGCTGCAAGAAGGTGAGACCAAAACTTACTTCTTAGACATCACAATCAGGTGAAGAAGAGTATGTCTGCAATATAGAGGATCCCATCATGGCGTCTCTTAGTATTATACCTTATAGCTAAAGTCAATGGAAAATTACAGCTGTTGAATTCAGGCAGCACTACTAATGGTCTAGATTCTTCATAAATGAAAGTTTGGATCACCCCGCAACGCAGGAGACCTGGGTTCCATCCCTGAGTTGGGAAGATCCCATGGAGAAGGAAATCGCTTCCCACTCCAGTACTCTTGCCTGGAGAGTTCCATGGACTGAGGAGCCTGGCAGGTTACAGTCCATGGGGTCACAAAGAGTCAGACACAACTGAATGACTAATACTTTTACTTTTTCACTTCACCGGGTAAAGACCTGCTGAGGGCAAAGGGAATATGGAATGGGCAGTGAAAAGATAATTAAAAATACCAGCTACAACCATGTGACCAGTTACAGAACAAGGGCTATAACAGTTATGAGTATTTCTTCATTTTGTAATGAATATGTGTGTGTTATCTTTCTTTTCTCTCTTATCCCCTTATCATGTAACACAGGGATCCCTAACCTTTGGGATCTAATGCCTGATGATCTGAGGTGGAGCTGATGTAATAATAATAGAAATAAAGTGCACAATAAATGTAATGCACTTGAATCATCCTGAAACCATCCCCCAACCCCTATCCGTGGGAAAACTGTCTTCCATGAAACCTTTCGGTCCCTGGTGCCCAAAAGGTTGTGGACCACTGGTGGAACATAAGATGTTTGACTTTGACTTTGGTTTTGACTCTGTATTATACATCATACTACTGTTAACCTCATATCACAGTACTAAGTTATGGGACATCGGTAAGAGTGACTATCACCCAAGGACTCTGCATCCTGTTTTGGGGAAACAGTTAGTGCATTTTTAGTTGTATACAGCATAGTTGTATCATGAAGGTTGAATTATGACTTTGTTATTGTTTTTATTTGGAGAATTAGTGTGGTCTAAGGAGACATGTATGGGTGCCAGGTTGACAAGGAGTGAACTGCGATGGTTAATTTTATGTGTCAATCTGGCTAGACCACAGAGCCCATATATTTGGTCAAACATTATCCTGAATGTCTCTGTGAAATTGTTTTTGAATGAGGTTAGCATTTAAATTGGTGTACTTTGTGTAAAGCAAATTACACTCCGCAATGTGGGTGGGCCCCATCCAAACAAATGAAGGCCTTAGTAGAAAAAGACAGACATCTTCATAAGAAGAAGAAACTCTGGACAGACCACCTCTGGGCTTGAATTGCAACTCTTCCCCAGGTCTCTGCCTTGCCAGATTAACCTAGATTCTGGACTTGCCAAGTCTCTATAAATGTGTGAGCCAGCTTCTCAAAATCAATCCCTTTTTGTTTCCCTCTCTCTTGCCATCCACACACAGCCTGTTGGTTTGTTTCTCAGGAAAACCCTCACTAATACACCCACTCAGAGTGGTCTGCTTCCCTGATTGGACCCTGATACTGCATTGAAATAGACCCTTCTACACTGGGATTGGTCTCTCTTTCTGTCTGGAGGGCAGGACTCAACAGAACCAGGAAAGGCCCTTACTCAGGAGCCCTGAAGCAGAGGTAGGAGGGGTGGTCCCCAGCCAGGGAGGAACATGACAAAGCTTGCTTTTTTCACTCTCTCCATCCCTGGGGGTCTCTGCGGTCACTGCCCTCCAGGGTCTCATAGCCCAGGGAGGTGGACAGACATATCTGTGGCTTACTCCTCTTCAGGCTTGGGTCAGATGATGTAACAGGCAAAACCAGGAGGCTCTGGGAGGATGGAAATGGGAGCTGTTCCCTAAGCTTTGGGCCAAAAAACAGCCTCCATGGAGGAAGTGACTGCCTGGGATTTCAGATTATAAGATAGATGGGATATTTTTTCCTTCAAATTATATTTTGAAAAAAGTTTAAACACATAAAGAAAGATGAAGGAAGAGTTTAGTGAACACTCATATAGTCATAATCTAGATACACCAATTGTTAGCAATTTGTCATATATCCTTCCTCTCACTGTATGTACACATACACATATATACTTCACTGAGTCATTTAAAAATATGTTATATTTGGGAGAATGACATTCTAACATGTATACTATCATGTAAGAATTGAATCGCCAGTCTATGTCTGATGCAGGATACAGCATGCTTGGAGCTGGTGCACGGGGATGACCCAGAGGGATGTTGTGGGGAGGGAGGTGGGAGGGGGGTTCATGTTTGGGAACGCATGTAAGAATTAAAGATTTTAAAATTAAAAATAAATAAATAAATTAAAAAAAAATATGTTATAGACATTATAACACATCATTCCCAAACATTTCACCATGTATCTCAAAAGAACAAGGCAATTCTCTGACACAGTCATGACACTACCGACACGTTTAAGAAATTAAACATTGATAACAATATGATTTAATTAATCTGTACTCCAAATTCCTTCAATTAGCCCAATAATACCCTTATACTTTTGTAGTTTTTCTACCTTAATCAGGATTCTAATAAGGGATCATTAACTTACATTTAGTTATCTGTCTCTTCAGTTCCTTGTTTATCTAGAACAGTATCCTGACTTTTCTTTTCTGGAGGGGAGGATTTTTCATGACATTGACATACTCCCAAGGCTGGATTTGTTTGACCATTTCCTCATGACTGGATCCAGGCCAAACATTCTCAGTAGGCATACAATAAAGGTGATTCTACTTAGTCATAGGTAGAATTTGGACAAACTGAGATAAGGAGGGATACACCAGACAGAAAACAGTAAAGAGTTTCTCATAGGTGTGAGAAAGCCCAGCATGTCAGGGAATAGCTGTGACCCCAGGGAGCTGCACTGTGGCATGAGGCATGGGGGCAGAGGGCAGGGAAGGATGTGTTAGGAGGATGGTCAGGGAAGTGTGGTCTGTGTCCACTGGCCTCTGTTCAGAGGGCGCCGTGGAATCACAGCCTCTGGAGGCATATAAACTTTCCATAAAAGCCAGAACAGAAACAGACTGGAAGTAAATCAGCTGACCTGACAGGAGGTACCAGTCTGTGACCCAGAGGTTGGAGACGCCTGCTTAAGGTTACACAACTAACCCAGGAGCATGTCTTTTTTTCAGGAGACCTTGGCCAGCTGGGGTATCTCTGGGTGATTCTAGCACAATGTTTCCTCATAGCTGGAGACTCCTTGAGGCAGACCAGGGGTTTCTGTTCTTGCCTCTTCATCCCTCCCATTTCACCAGGTTCTGCAGCCAGCCTCCAGTGCAGGAGGAATTCAGTTTACCAGCCACAGCATGCTACCTCCTCCCTCAATCACTGGGAAAGGTCTAGGGCGGGAGAGGACAGAAGGCACAAGTTGGGGTCCTACCAGGCCAATTAGAGAAGAGTTGAGGAAAGCATAGGACATGAGAGGCTGTGCAAAGGGGTGTAGGGTAAGCGGGAAGCAAAAGACCAGCAGACTTAGCCCAGCCTTCCAGTTCTGACCGAGCTAGAAGGAAAGGGGAAACTGGCAGGATGAAGAGAAAGGGGCGTTGGTGGGGTCCACCTGTGTACTGGCATTCAGGGCACACCCGGTCATCCTTGGAGGTTTGCCCTCGAATGGCCTCTTAGTTTTGTGCGTGATGTGAGGCTGCAGTGCCCACGACAGAGAAGGGTGAAAGCCGTGCTTACGGGGAGAGTATGTTCTGGAAAGAAGAGGCTGCCTCATGGCATGAGTCCCACGCCCCCCACCCCCCGCCCTGTACCACACATAGTTAATAACAGAGCGCCATCCATGGTGCAGGGGTCACAGCTGGAAGGGGGGTCGAAGCGTCACATCCCAAAGAGATGTCTAAGACAGAAACTACATCCAGACACCTCAAAGGCGAGGCTGAAGGCAAGAAAAAGAAAGTTTAAATAAAAGGAGTCAAAACTACTGTGATTCCAGGCATATAATTATTAATCTAGAATATTTAGGGTATTATTAGAATAATAACAGGTTCAGTAAGTTGGTTGAATACAAGACAAATATAGGGAAAAAATGAAAAGCTTTCCCATTTAGAAAATGTAATGTTAAAGAAAAATTCCTAAGACTCACACTACAACAAAAAATATAAAAACTCGTAGATAACAGGGAAATGCAAAGTCTTAATAAAGAAAAAGCAAACTGTAAGTCTTTATTGAGTACGATGAAACAGACTGAAAATTAAGAGAACATACCATGTTTCCAGTTTGAAAGGCAATATTAAAATGATGGATCTTTTCCCCTACATTTATCTAGAATTCAATTCAATTTTTCTAGAATTTGGTTCAGGGGCAGGTGGAGGTACAGGAGGGAGAACCTGACCAACTGATTCTGCATTAAGCAGGAAAATTTTAAAAAATGCCTCATAGATCAAAACATACAACAAAGCTAATCTACTTAGTATATGGTATTGATGCGTGAATTTAAAAAGCAGATTAATGGAACAAATAAGCAGTATGGAAACAGAACCACAAATTAATGGAAATTTAAGACAATAAGAATGGCACTGCCAATCAAAAAGGATGAATTATTTAATGGTGTAGGGACAATTATTTACATATATACCACACATACAAAAATTAAAATAGATTAAATATCTAAAGTGAAAACTGAAACTATAAAAATACTAGAAGGAAATATTAGACTATCTCTATTAGCTTGAGTTTGGAAAAGGTTTTGCTAATCCCAACGCATTGCTCTGGAGACATAAAGGAAAAGACTAAAAGATGAGACTCCTTAAAAATTTAAACTTTCATACAAGGAGAGCCAGCATTCAAATCATTGGCTGAGAGAAAACATTTGGAACATATATAACATATAAATAAGGGCTAAAACCCCACAACATATAAAGTGCTCCTACATATGAGAAAGAAAAAGATAAGTAATCTACTTGAAAAAATACACATAGGATAAAGCACAATAAAAAAAATCAAATGCCTAATAAACATAAGAAGATATGCTCAATTATGATAATAAACCAACTTTAAAAATGCAAGTCAAAAAAAAGGTATATTTTAAATTCACGACATTGATAAAAATTAAAAGGTTGAAGAGACACAAGGAGCCAGCACCCTCACACACTGCTGGCAGGTGTGAAATTTTTTGAAAATAATTTGGCAACATGCATGATGCCCCTTGACTCAGCAATTCCGTTCTAGGACTCTATTCTATAAAAATACTAACGTATTTCACAAAGATGCATGTATGTGGGTATTTGCTGCAACATTATTTGTAACATTAAAAAATGGGTAATAATCTAAAACTGGAATTTTAAATAAATTATTTAATTTTAATTAATTAAAGTAATTAAAATAATTTATTAATAAAAGAAATAATTTTAAATTAATTTTATTATTTTAACCAATTGATTAATCTCTATTATTTTACAAATTAAATAATTTTATTTAATTTTGGTCCACCTATTCCCAAAATATTGTCTAGCCAGAATGACTGCTTTTCTGGGATCACACTAACCTCATGTCCTGGGCTTCTCTGTCCCCGAAACATGACTCTTGCTTGTTTGTTTTTAAACCTACTGTGCATTCAGTATTGGTCTAGAATGTCTGTTCCATAAAGATACACCTTTGCTGTATTTCTATTGTCTAAATCAGGGGCTTGTACTTCCCAAAGGATCCAAGTCTGCTATCCTGGCCACAGTTGATTGATTTATGGTGCTCACCTGATCCGTGGCCAACCAATCAGAACCCTTCTCTGAAATTTTTGAACTAGAAGTAAGAAAGAGAGCTAGTTTAAAGACGTAAAATCTTAACTTCAGGGGGTAGCTGGGGAGTCCTCCCAGAAACGTCATTTTTGCCCTGTGAAGCGGACAAATACAGCTGACTGGGCCACAGAAATTATGAACAGTGTATGTGTGTGTGTGTGTGTGTTAGTTACTCAGTCGTGTCCGACTCTTTGTGACCCAGTGGTCTGTAGCCCACCAGGCTCCTCTGTCCATGGAATTCTCCAGGCAAGAATACTAGAGTGGGTTGCCATTCCTTCTCCAGGGGATCTTCCTGACGCAGGGATCGAGCCTGGTCTCCTGCCCTGCAGGCAGATTCTTTACTGTCTGAGCCGCCAGGGAAGCCCATGAACAGAGTAAGGAAGCTGAAACACAGAGAAGGCCTGCAAGCAGAGAAGGTGAGTGAGACTCACTCTGGCTCTGGCGTCCCTGTCTCACGAGTTTCCAGAGACATCCTGTGACTATTCTTATGCTCTGTTCTCCTTGTTTAAACTAATCCCAGCTGGCATTCAGTCACTTACAACCAAACAAGTACTAAGTACTATGCTTTCCCTCCGTGGAACTCTGTGCAGCCTTTAAAAAGACTGTCCCAAGAAAAGATATCCAGGATATACTGTAGTGTGAAAAAAATAAAGGTAAAGAATAATGTGTATACAACAAGTCCACCAAAAGATTTCTTTTAATTTTAAGAGAACTATTTGTTTGTATAGTATACAAAACTATAAACCTTTACTTAGGCATGGAAAAAGATGTGGAATATTAGATACCAAACTCCCAATAATTCTCTTTTCTAAGGGACTAGAATGGAAGAGAGATTGAGGAGCTTTTACTTTTTGCTTTATTTCCAAATTGTCTGAATTTTTTCACTCTAAGAATATATTGCTTTTTTATGCTTTAAATAAACTTTTTATTTTGAATAGTTTTAGATGAATAGGAAATTTGCTAGATAGTGCAGATTCCCATATACTCTTCGCCCAACTTCTCTAATGTTGATATTGTATAAATCATAGTATATTTGTCAAAACTAAGAAACTAAAATTACCACATTGCTATTAACTAAACTCCGGCTTTAGTTGGGTTTCACTCGTTTTGTTTTCTCCCTGCTATTGTTCTTTTTGTGTTCTGGGATCTGATCTCAGACGCCGCATTGCATGTGGGTGTCGTGTACCCTAGTTTCCTCTAATCTACGATAACTTCTCAGTCTTGCTTGATTTTCAGAACTCTGACAGTTTTAAAGAGTTCTGTGGAATGCTCCCCAATTTTTCTTTGTTAGAAGTCTTTCTCATGATGTTGCTGTTTAGTCACTTAGTTGTGACTCTTTGCAACCCCATAGACTGTAGCCTGGCAATCTCCTCCATCCGTGGGATTTCCCAGGTAAGAATACTCAAGTGGGTTGCCATCTCCTTCTCTAGGGGATCTTCCCAACCCAGGGATTGAACCTGAGCCTCCTGCTTGGCAGGTGGATTCTCTACCGCTGAGCCACCAGGGAAGCCCCTTTCTCAAGACTGGACTGTGGTTTCAGGTTCCAGAGGGAAGATACCACAGAGGTAAATGCTTTCCTCATCACATCACAAACGGTCAATATTATCAACATAACTTCACTGATGATGTTGGCCTGGATTACTTGATTAAGGGAGTGACTGCCAGGTTTCTACATTGTAAAGCTCCTATTTTTCCCTTTCCATATTATTCTTTGGAGGCAAGTCACTAAGTCCAGCCCATACTCAAGAGGATGTAATTAAGCTTCAAAATCCAGGTATATTACTTTTTAATTAAACAGACTTTGAGAGTAGGGGTGCTGCCCTATACTTTTTTTTTTCACAATTGCTTCACTATTTATTTATACATTCTACAAATATACATTGAGCCCTTACCATGGAAAGCACTGGCCCCTGATCTAGACACCAGAGATACAGCAAAAGCGCACCTTTATGGAACACACATTCTAGAACAATACTGAACGCACAGTAGGTTTAAAAACAAACAGAAGGCTAAAGGATCCAAGGAGCTACAATACAGAACCAAAAGTATGAGTGGAGTGTGAGGCGCAGGCAGGGCACAGGCCCAAAGGCAGGAGAGTGAGCAGGATTACTCAATGCTAGAGACATGGCCAATCCCCATGGTGCAAATTAAAAGCCCTGTCACGGACTTCCCTCGTGGTCCAGCGGTTAAGAACCCACCTACCAAGGGCAGGACATGTGGGTTCGATCCCTGGTCCAGGAAGATCCCACGTGCTGAGAGGCAACTAAGCCTGTGGGCCACGACTATGGAGCCCATGCACTCCAGAGCCCATACTCTGCAACAAGAGAAGCCGCCACAGTGAGAAGCCCACACACCAAAACTAGAGAGAGCCTGTGCACAGCAACAAAGACTCAGCACAGCCTGAGTAAAGAATCTCTTTAAAAAGTCCTATCACATGGTTGAATGGGTAAGCTGAACTTACGTGAAGGGGCTGAGCCAACTGAATAGCATATGAGAGAATATTATAAGCAATTCCAGGCACGTAATAGGCACTTCCTAGGTATTTGTTAAATAAATAGATGATTTATTAAATAAATAGATATTTGTTAAGTAAATATTCAACTACACTGAATAGGCACATTCCTGCTTATTCTCTTCAGCACTAAGAAAACCCACCAAGACCTTCCAAGATAACACTGGGGAAGAATTTCAACCCTAACCCTAACCCTCTAACCCTAACCCTAACCCTAACCCTAACCCTAACCCAGTGGCTGCCTCTCACTGCCCCAAGTCCTGCCTCCCCTTAGGTATGCCTGAGGCTGCTCCCCTTTAGCTTCACGCTGAGGAATGGGCACAGAACTTTCCCCTAACTCTAGCAGGGCCAGGAGGGCAGAGTTGTTCTGAAACCAGGCTGAAATGTTTGCCCAGTCTTGCCTAGAGGTTCTGAGCAAACTGAAGGGAATGTAAGTAGGTAACAGGCAGCCTGTTTCCAGAAGTGGTAGCAATGGAGTCACTCAAGGGAACCTGCGATCCCAGTTAAGTGGGGGAGTCCCTGGAGACCACCGCTTAGCTCTGTGCCCGTCTTTACTTCACCTCTGAGATGTCCTCAGAGAAGGAAATGGCAACCCACTCTGGTAGTCTTGCCTGGAAAATCCCGTGAACGGAGAAGCCTGGTAGGCTACAGTCCATGGGGTCGCGAAGAGCTGCACACGACTGAGAGACTTCACTTTGACTTTCTGAGATCTCCTAGCATTTTTGCTGTCTGAGGTTCAATGGGACAAAAAGCAAGTGTTCACCGACTCCCCTTGTCCTGAAGGCAGACAGTCAGAGAGGAGCCCCCAGAGTGGAGCCTGCTCCTCTTGTTCCGTTCTTGCTGTTGGCACTGTACTCTGAGGGGACAGGGTTGTCAGGGGCGGCCTGTGTCGGAATGACAAAGCTGTGAAGAACTCTGACTTTATAACAAATTAGCAAAGCAGCAGGTCTGAACACTTTTCAGAGTCGAAAAACCAGCATCTGGTTTCTGCCACTATTTTGCCATGTGACCTTACAATCTCTCCTTCCTGGGTGTCCATCTCTGTATAATGGGATGACAAAGTGGGCTTGGGTAAATCTGACGATGGCTTAGTGCTCCTGTGTTCCATCATTTTTATCCAGGGTGATGCCCTCCTGACTCCTCCATGAACTTCACTGCCCTTTCATGTGCCCAAGACCTATGATTCAAGGCACACAAGCAGGAGTTAAGGTAGAGAACCAGGGAAGAGGCCAGTACCCTTCCCAGTGGTAGTTCCAGCATGTTTGAGAAACCATAATGAACGAAACTGCCTAGAGGTGGAGCTCCCTGCTTAATGGAGAATTAAGCTGTATGTTGACTTGATGGTTTAATTACGTATTATCACCCAGCCATGTATCACGAGATATTTTAGGTAAACAATACTCCCTCAAATATCAATAAACCTCTGCCAGCGAAGAGTGACTCACCATGGGTACACTCATAATTGCCTTGCTTCTCTTCTAGGAGAAATTAATCTGAGTGTGACAACTTAGTTTGGGCCAGAAACAGCAAGAAATTCAATTTAATGGGCTTAAATTAATTAAAAGAAAGCCTTAGAAGATGCCTCTAAAACCATGGATTGCACAAATTTGAATTCTGCACAGTTGTAGATATTTATCCTTTTTAATAAAATTATGTAGAATGCATGATTTTCATTTATCTCCCAAATGCTCAATGACATTTAAAGTAACCTCAGTCCTTAGAAGGCTTTTTGAACCTTGCCTTCCTGATAGTTGCTCTCTCTCTCAAACCCTTCGGATACTCCAAGTGAAGTTTTACAGATCTTGAGACCCAGGTCAAATGACTGCCTTAGAAAGGCAGTGACCTTCTCAAAGATCCAGGTCAGCTGATGATGGGTCCTTGGTGGCAGAAACAGCTAGCAGGAGATTTAGCTCTTGGCGTCTCCAGCAAGACATACGTGTACTTCCTGCCACCACCACGCCTCCTGGCCCCTGCTTCACTCCCTGTGGAGCCTTGAGCACGCTTGCACAATTCATGGCGTTTGTCCAGAGCCATTCACCTTGACCCATGATCAAGGCCACTCTGGCCTGTCTTGGACTTCCCCTCTGGGTCTTATTTTCCTGTCTTTAGGATAAGCTTACCTATCCCTTATATCTAATACTGACATCCTTTCTTTATCTTTGCTTCTATTCAACCCCACTCCTTTTAGGGGTTTAGTGATCCCCGGGAGCTAGCAAGTGCCCTGAGGCATTACTGTGAAAGAGGGACCTCTTCTCAGGGGAGAAGTCTCTGAAGCAGAGGGACTCGGAGCATCCTTCCATGGAGAGATGCCTTAAAGGTGATGGAGTAGAAATGGGCCCTCAAACTTCCTCCTGCCTTCAGGTATCTGCCCCTTACAGAATACTCATACTCATACCCTATTGGCCCAAGCACGTCATAGTGTCAGGCCCTGGGTAACGCAGCCATCTGACTTTCCAGTCCTCATACCTCTGTCCTCCTCTTTACAGATGTTTTCCTGCTGCCTTGCTTGCCTCTTTCCTCCCAGTGGGAAATTTGCTGTCATCCTTGTCTTTGTTCCTCTACTCATTCTCCCATCGGCCACTTCTAAGATTTTCTCTCTATCATGGATTTTGAACAATTTGATTATGATGTTCTTTGATGTAGTTTTCTTCATTGGGGTTGATTGAACTTATTGAATCCGTGAGTTTATAGTTTTTATCAAATTTGGGGAATTTCTGGCCATTATTTCTTCAAATATTTTATTCTGTTCTGCCTTCCTTCTCCTCTCTCTGAAGCTGATCTTTGGTCAGAAGGCAGTATATGTGTCCAATTTTGCTGGGGGTTGGGGGAAGCATATGCAGTTTTTAATCTTAGGTCCGGGAACCCAGGGCATTCCTATTGGGGCTGCAGTGGCCGAGGGAGCCCAGTGGAGGTGCCCTGCAGAGGCACTATTTCCCACCTGACTACCCAACCCTCTGGCCGCTGATTCATGAGCATCACCACAGTCCCAGTGCCTGCCCCTCCTACCCCAAGTCAGTAGTGACTCCCTGGTGGCCTACGTGTGGGCGCCTTTCTTCCTCACCCTGGTTGAGGTGGTAGGGGCTCTGGTAATATATTTCCAGGAGAAAAAGCAGGTGGAGTGGCTTCATCATCACCGCCACCCATGTGCAGCTACAACCCTGTTGAGATACAAGAGGCTGAACAGGGGCTCTCCTCTGACGTGGGGGACCCCAAGGTAGTACATGCCTGGCAGAGTGGCTACCAGCTCAAGCGAGTGCCTCGCTGGCGTGAAGACATGCTCTGACCACCTTACCCGGATCGTCAGGACCCTCTGGCCTGGAGCTGGCCTGGAGCGCGCAAGGCCGAGTGAGCTGCGGCTTCCCTCTGCTGTTTGTACGCATCCAGCGCCCCCTGCTGGATACTGGGTGTCCCCTCCTCCTCCCCCTCATTCCCAGGAGGATCCCAAGCAGCCAGCCTCACCCTCCCACCCCCACATCACCTCTCTCCCCTCTACGCCTTCAGTCCTGTGGGCTCTAAGCTCACCACCCGCTCCCAGGCGCTAATGGGAAATTTTCCTTCTGAGTTAGAAGGGTGGCTGAGAGACAGAGCTCTGCTCTTTCTATGGGCATCGCTTTTTTTTTTAAAGCCCGCCCTGCCTTGGCTTTGGGGTTATTTCCATGGTGATAGGCTGATGTGTAGTATTCAGTACATATATTTTATAAATAAAGTGTTTTGTGGCAAAAAAAAAAAAGCTTACAGTAAGATGGGTTTTAGAAAAACATAAACAGCATGTAAACAACAACCATTAGAAATAGGAGAAAAGAAAAATGATAGGTACATATGAAAGCAGAAAATGTCTAAACATTCTAGACATTGGCAAAAAAAATGAAAATAAAAGATAAATGACAAAAAGAGAGACAAACATGTGCAAAACAGGTGACAAAGAGCTAATTAGCTTCATACACAAGAGCACAATTACAAATAAAGTGAGAGAGAGAAAGAAAACGAAAGAGGAAAGGAACAAAGATATAAAAACGGCTAAGAATCATGTGACTGTGTTCCGCATTACTAATTTTAAAGATATGCCCATCACAGTTCAATATACCGTTTCTGCCCACCCCCTCCAATAGACTAAGCGGAGTCACTCAGTCGTGTCCGAGTCTTTGCAACTCCATGAACTGTAGCCTACCAGGCTCCTCCGTCCATGGGATTTTCCAGGAAAGACTACTGGAGTGGGCTGCCATTTCCTTCTCCAGGGGTTCTTCCCAACCCAGGGATCGAACCCAGGTCTTCTCCATTGCAGACAGGCACTTTACCATCTGAGCCACACATTTAACATGTACAGGGGTAGAGCAATAATGCAAATGCATGCCCACATATCACATTATTCAATACATAAAAGTTATAAATCAAGCAAACCATCAAATAAAATATATTATTTTCTCTTAACAAATATATCTCAATCACAACCTGACAGGCCAGGTTTCAAGTTTAGACTTCTTACACCCCTCAGACTTCTGCATCAGAGATAACTTCCAGCCCCTAGCTCAAAGCCTGTCTCTCTTTTTCCCACTCTAGCTCCATCCTCCACTGGGAGATACCTTGGGCCTGTGTGTGTGTGTGTGTGTGCACACCCAGCCCACACACCCAAGCTCTGTCTACACTTCATATAGGACCTAGGGATGAGTATACCAGCCATATGATCTTGGAAGAAGCCTGTGCTTACCCCAGAGGTAGGCTTAGAGCTCTTTGGAAAAGAAATCCTAGGGTCTCAGATACCCAGAGCATATCAAGAAGTGGAGGGGTGCAGGCTCTAGGTCAACACATCCCCTTGAACCCATACAGCCCATTCCCTTTGGGAAGGGCACAGTCAGAGAGAGCCAGAATGGAGCTTTCCTCAGCTTAGAGTCCATGGCAGGGATCCCTCTGGCCCTGTTTCCAGGAGGTACTAGATGTAGCGAAATAGCTTTATATACTGATTGGTTCAAATTGATTTGGGGGAGAGATCAATGTGACAATATCCTCCAAAATCCAACCCAGCAGTTCCGCTTCTAGTCATGAATCATCTCGAGTTATTTGCAGAAGTGCCTAATGGTGTTTGCAAAATTTTTTCACTGAAACGATATAAAATCAAAAGGCTACAAATATAAATATCTAACAGTGAATGGGTAACTAAATTACAGTACACTCATGCATTGAAATATATTCTGCAGCCATTAAATAGGTTGGGCTGATATGAAAAGTCTTCAATACATATATTTTAAGTCAGAAAAGCAAATTGATATTTATGTTGTATGACCAACTGTGTATGTTTGTGATGCTTACATTTGCTACAGATTTTTCTGGAGGAATTATAAGAAACTATTATAGGTGATTGCCTCCAATTAGAAGAGCAGGGATTGATGTGTGTTAGTGACTAAGTTGTTTCCGACTCTTTGTGACCCCACGGACTAGCTCACAAGGCTCCTCTGTCCACGGGATTTCCCAGGCAAGAACGCTGGAATGGGTTGCCATTTCCTTCTCCAGGGGATCTTCCCGACCCGGGGATCGAGCCCTGGTCTCCTGCTTTGCAGGCAGATTCCTTACCATCTGAGCCACTGGGGAAGCCCCGGGGATTGATGGTGGAGATTTTTACTTCACACTTCTTTCTGTCTGAATTTGTGGTCAGTGCATTTAGTATTTTCATAATTAAAACAATAACAAAAAGATACTCTGTGAACATTTCTCAGATGAATCCAATAACAACCAAGAATCCATTAGGTGTGCAGGGAGTACGTGGGCACTGGGGCAACACAACTAAGAATCTCCTCTCCAGTTTGGTGGAATTTTGTTCAGCCATTTGCTGCCAGTTCTTTCTCCTTCTTCATTTTCAAGGTGGCAGAACCCTTAGAGAAACCCTAGAGAAAACATGTCACACGGTGCTTCCTTCATGGATTTCCTTAGAAGGCTGCCATCTGGGCAGCAGTGAGTCAGCAGCTCCTCTCGCTGCTGGTTCATGCACAAGCAGCTGCAGGTTTTGGGACAAGCTCAGGCCCCAATGTTACCTAGTCTCACCGTGTGGCCAGTGGATCAGAGGGACTCTCTGTTACCTGGAAAGCAACTCAAAGTCAGCCCTTCCCAGCAGTATCAACCCCCTAATTCTGGGAGAGGCCCAAAAAGATGATCTCTACTGAGGCATGACATCCTCCATGGCAAGGTCTTGATTACTGATCTGGGAGCTCCTGGACTTCAGAAGTACAGATTGCCTCTGTATGACAGGCACCTAGGTGATGCTTTGCAGTCATTTGCTGAACTGACCTGTCTCATGTCTGTCCAGCCTGTCCCCTCTCCCGCCACATCACACATCCTCTGTGGAGAGCTGACTGTTCCTGAGCTTCGTTCCTTTGCATTTTGGAGCACTCATTTCCTAAAGGTGGGCCATCCTCTTGCGGAAGCTGCCCTGTGCATCTGGGAAAACTCACCAAGGAGTTTTTAATTACATTTAATTAATTTAGGTACTGTAAAGTTTTTGGCTGTTCTGGGTCTTCGTTGCTGCTCAGGCTTTTCTCTAGTTGTGGTGAGCAGGAGCTACTCTCTAGCTGCGATGTGCCAGCTTCTTATTGTGGTGGCTTCTCTTGTGGTGGAGCATGGGCTCTGGGGTGCTTGGGTTTTAGTCGGTGCAGCTCCCGGGTTCTAGAGCAGAGGCTCAGTGCTTGTGGTGCACAGGCTTAGTTGCTCCACGGCACGTGGAATCTTCCTGGATCTGGGATTGAACCTGTGTCTCCTGCCTTGGCAGGTGAATTCTTTACCACAGAGCCACCAGACTGAGGTGGCTCCCAGGAAGCCTCCAGTTCCTCCCAGGAAGCCCCTGAGAGGAACTCTTGATGACTTGCTCACTTTAATACTGAGAGCTTATTCTAGAAAATTTAGAAAATAAAAATTACTAGTCAAATAAGATAAAAATTTCATTTCCCTCCACGTTCCTCCTCCAGCAGAAACCCCTGTGCGACATACTTCCCCTGTGGAACTTCTGGCCTTGTGTTATATATCAATTCCAGGTGCCCACTTTCCTCAATCTGTTTATTCCCTCACTGCCAGGGTGTCAGGCATGTCCACTCCAGCACTCAACGTTGGCTATCGCTGTCTCCAGGCTTCTAGGAATCACCGTAGAGTTCGCCTCATGCCCTGGGGTCCTTGCCAGGATGTTAAATCTGCCATCTTGAGAAAGTGTCTGCCAAGTCAGCTCTTGCTTAGTTACTTGGGGGTACTTACATCCCAGCCTCTTGGATCAAGCACTGTTCCCTAAGCAACCAGTTGTGCTTGCTTAAGAAGCTGAGGCCTGTTTAGTAAGGAGCTACCTTGTATTGCCTGGCCTCCTCACTTCCTTTTCCCCTTTACTCTTACTTCCTTGGAACTCAGCCCCTTTCTGCAGTAGAGATTTAGCCTGCAAGCTTGGCCTCAGGCTCTGTTTTCTGGGGAAACTAGGCTGAGGCCACCATCTTCATGAATTTACCTGTTCTGAGAAGAGAAGATTTCTTCCTGGCCCTTAGACTGGTGAGTGTCCAGAGCAGATCTGTCTAGCCTGGGGGTGAAAGCAGAAAACCCAACTTTTGTAAACATATATAAAACATTAGGAAGGGTGACATAAAGGTTGAATAGGCATTTAGCAATTTCACAATTTAGTCCCTCCCTGTAATGACGGAGCATTTTTTCATTGAAAGCAGCTGGGGATGGTACTTAGCCCCAGGCAGCAGAGGGGAGTAAAGGAGAAGGGGAGAGAGTACCGTATGCTTTTTTGGTTCACAACCTGTACTGTGTTTCTCCTTTTCTCATGGTCCATGATGCTCCAGATCCTGCCAAAGTATGGTGAGTCAGTGTATTGGGGAGGATGAGGGGTTAGCGGAGGGAGTAAGGGAATCTGTTTCAGAATTTTAAAAAGCCTTTAGTATAAGAGCTACATTGTAAGAAAGGAGGGGAGTGTTTATTAGGCAAAAACTGGTGACCACCACACCTAGGTACCTTAAGATTCCAAAATCACAGACTTTATTTTGCATACAAGTTCAAGAACTCTTCCAAGAACGGCTTTATAGTCAGTAAGTGGACGAGGGAACCTGTAAAGGAGAAAAGACGCCACCATGACTGGCAGGGGAGAGGGAGGAAGATCTTTCGGTCATAAGTTGGCAAACTTTAACATGGTTGTTAGGAAGAGTCTCTAGCGGTATACCTTTGAAAGTATCACTATATTTGTCCAGTAAAACATTGAGTCTATCCTATTGTTGAGACCCTATTTTTCTGTAACCTATTACCATGGAGCACTGTCTCATGGAGAGGCTCATTTGTTCATCACAGTCAATGGGAAGTGACCAGAAGTTCAAAGTCCAGTGAGAAATCTATCGTTATATCTCATTTCTGAATCATCCCAATAATTTCCTCTGGGACTCCAACTGCTTAATAAAGATGTGCTGTGCTTAGTCTCTCAGTCGCAACTGACTCTTTGCAGCCCCATGAGCTGCAGCCTGCCAGGATCCTCTGTCCATAGGGATTCTCTAGGTAAGAATACTGGAGTGGGTTGCCATGCCCTCCTCCAGGGGATCTTCCCAACCCAGGGATCGAACCCAGGTCTCCCGCGTTGCAGGCAGATTCTTTACCATCTGAGCCACCAGGGATGCCCAAGAACACTGGAGTGGGTAGCTTATCCCTTCTCCAGGGGAACTTCCTGACCCAGGCATTGAACCAGGGTCTCCTGCATTGCAGGTGGATTCTTTTTTTTTCTCGTCAAAGGGAATGTTTTATTTTTTATTTTATTTATTTATTATTATTATTTTTTTTTACCTTTACAATATTGTATTGGTCTTGCCACACATCAACGTGAATCCGCCACAGGTGTACACGTGTTCCCCATCCTGAACCCCCTCCCTCCTTCCACCCCCCCCCCCAACACCATCCCTCCGGGTCGTCCCAGTGCACCTGCATCCTGCACCCTGCATCGAACCTGGACTGGCGATTTGTTTCATATATGATATTATACATGTTTCAATGCCATTCTCCCAAATCATCCCACCCTCTCCCTCCCCCACAGAGTCCAAAAGACTGTTCTATACATCTGTGTCTCTTTTGCTGTCTCGCATACAGGGTTATCGTTACCATCTTTCTAAATTCCATATATATGCATTAGTATACTGTATTGATGTTTTTCTTTCTGGCTTACTTCACTCTGTATAATTGGCTCCAGTTTCATCCTGCAGGTGGATTCTTTACCAGCTGAACTCCTAGGGAAGCCCATTAATAAAGTTATAAGATCCAAAGGGAAATAAGGGGTCCAAGCAAAATAAATTCAGATTAAAAGTATGATTCTACATCATAGTCTTCAAAGCCAGGAGAATGAAGAAATACAAACAAGACGAATGAGAAGGGGCCCTGACCTGAGGTAAGGCAGGAAAGCAGTGGTTACTGGAGGGAGTGGATGCTAGAAAGATGGTTCTCAAGCCTGGCTACATATTGGAACTGATAGCCACTGAGTAAAGGGACAAAGTAGGTGATTGTGTAGTTAACCCCACTAGAGAATTACAAGTAGAAAAAATACGGGCTATCCTTGTGAGTTAATGATTACTCAAAAAAGCAGGTTTGCTTAACCACAAAACCAAGCAGGCTTGCTTAGCAGCAAACCTATATTAGAAGCATGAGACATGCCCCAAGTAATAAAACAATGGTGGCCTGGGACCTGCAGCGCCCCAGCGAGTAAGTGAGTTTGAGTTAATGATCCTAAGGACACGTTCTCTGCACACATTAAAAAATAATAATTTGTGGACCTCGCTTGACCACGTAGGGACAAGAAAACTCTCCTGCTCAACCTGGAGGAGGAGCTGATGATGGAAGCATGGTGTCTTCTCAAGAAAGACAAAGAAGTCCTTCTCCCCCTCCGCACTTTTCCTTCGATTATAAAACTGTAGCCCAGTAAGTTCTTGTGGTGCAGCACCGCCCACCCACTCGAAAGCCTCACAAGTGTCCTATTTTAATAAATCACTTCTATCGTTTGTCTCTCACTGAACTCTTTTCTATGCTGAGACATAAAGGACTTTAGTACCAGAGCTCTTCAGAGCCCCTGGAAAGATACCCAACAGTTTCAGAACCACCCAGGGAGCTTTTAAAAAAAAATTGCTGTTGCCTGGTTACCACTCCCAGAGTTTCTGATTTGATTGATCCAGGGTATGACCTGGTTGGTAGAAACGCTAAAAGCTTCCCAGGGTGATTCTAATGTCAACTCAAGGCTGAGAACCATCATTCTGGAGGAAAGATACTTCTCTCTTGATGCTGTTCACTTGTCTCCATCTGTTCCTGTCCCCGTTACCCAGCCAAACTTGGGTCGGCTCCCCTGTGCACGGTGAAGCCCATCTGCTGATACCTGCTTGTGGCAGAGGAAAGTGCAGCATTCACTGCAGTGCACCATGCAAGGAGTCCAGGCAGCTCCTCCTTGAAACACCTGAACTCCTCCTCGATGACTTTCAGAGAAAGGTCTTGAAAGACGGTGAGGGAGAGGGGTTGGGAGGCGCTTGATCAGCTTGTGGATATCCTTCTGATTGGTTGATGGTGAGATAATCAGGGGTCAATTTCAATGTCATCAAACTTCAGGGTCCAACTGATCTGGGGTCTTTGTGCTTGTGGGCAGCATACAGTTAACTTCTTCTCCCTGGTGGGTGCCAATTACAAATTGGTGCTTGCCAAGGGTGTTTGCCATCAGCCTCTGTGGAGACTGAACCCTGTGCTGCTGCAGTTGCCAACCTTCAACACCCCCTGAGGGGAATTCAGGGTAGAAAGTGAGGCACTCTGATACAGGGAAACTGGTGGAACAGGTCTTTAGATAGATATTTTCGGGAACTGATTTCATGATCCCAATCCTTGCATATCTTCATATCTAGAAAAGCACTAAATCCTTTCATGGTGACATCAGCTCCTTGTGATTAGCAGAAAAACTTTTGTAGAATGAGTGCTTGATTGTGCTGAACTCCCCCTTCACCAAAATCTTATATATTGGCCTTCCCCCACTACCTTTTTGGAACAGTTTCTCAGAGCTGTCTGAGGTGCTATCTCCCAGGCTGCAGTCCGTCTTTGTTTTGCCCCAAATAAAACTTAACTTGCAACTCTCACATTGAACATCTTTTTAGTAGACATGGGAGTTTCAGTATCTGCCAAAGAGGTCCTTGGGATATTGTCTATATCTCGAGAGAAGGAACTAAAGTTCCTTAACTTTAATTGCTAAACTATTATCATTTTGTCTTCTTTGACTATCCCCCCCGCCTTTTTTTTTTTTTTTTTTTTTCGCATTTTCTCACTTCTCCAATTAAATTTGCTCTTTGGAACTTGGGGAAGACCTAGGAGGCTAAAGTTTTCTACAGACAAGAGGCAGGTGGAGGACACAGGGCGGGAGCTCTGTCCCAGGAAGTTCCCAGAGGATCCCACTCAGTTACACCCCTTATTCTTAAGAGCCTTTCCCCCTTGCTGTTGGCCAAGGCATCTTGCTCCAGAGCTCAGAGGGTCTGTGCTGACTGCTCAGGACAGGGAACAGAAGTTAGCTCTGAGGTGTGTCCTCCTTCCTACTTGGGCAGGGACTCAGCCCCACCCTCCAGCCTCCAGCTTCGCTCTGCCACAGGAGTAGAAAAAGCTTCCACTCTCCTGGCAGCATGCTGTATACAAAGCAAAGCTTTGAGTAGGAAGAACTACACGGAAGAGGGCAAAGTGAGAACTGTGCACACAAAATTCTCATTTCCTTTTCAGTTTACACTGAGTCCAGAAGAGCCTTCTGCAGGGAAGGCTGAGGGGTCTTTCCTCACTGAGAAGTCCATATGCTCGAAACTGGTCTGCTGCAGTCGTGGGGTGAGCAGGTAAAACTGTCACGCTCATTATGCTTTGAAAAATGAATCCATATGCTTTCAGGTTCAGACAGACTGTTTCTGATGAGACCCATTTGGAAATGTGAAAAGCTCTTTCCAAAGGAGATTGCAGTTTCCACAGAGTTCTACATTCTAGACTGCTATAGCTTCCACTTCCTGGAGACCTGATTAACCTTAAAAAAAAAAATAAATGGGATCCTTTCTAATTTATTTCAACTGGACATCAGCCATAGATATCAGAGATTGAAGAGATAAGTGTTTTTCCTCTAAAACAAAATGAACTTGGGCCATCAGATCGGTGTGTACATTAAGTGCTTGGCTGCCTCTTGAGAAATCTGTATGCAGGTCAGGAAGCAGCAGTTAGAACTGGACATGGAACAACGACTGGTTCCAAATAGGAAAAGGAGTACGTCAAGGCTGTATATTGTCACCCTGCTTATTTGACTTCTATGCAGAGTACATCATGAGAAACGCTGGACTGGAAGAAACACAAGCTGGAATCAAGATTCCCAGAAGAAATATCAATAACCTCAGATATGCAGATGACACCACCCTTATGGCAGAAAGTGAAGAGGAACTAAAAAGCCTCTTGATGAAAGTGAAAGAGGAGAGTGAAAAAGTTGGCTTAAAGCTCAACGTTCAGAAAATGAAGATCATGGCATCTGGTCCCATCACTTCACGGGAAATAGATGGGGAAACAGTGGAAACAGTGTCAGACTTTATTTTTTGGGGCTCCAAAATCACTGCAGATGGTGATTGCAGCCATGAAATTTAAAGACGTTTACTCCTTGGAAGAAAAGTTATAACCAACCTAGATAGCATATTCAAAAGCAGAGACATTACTTTGCCGACTAAGGTCCATCTAGTCAAGGCTATGGTTTTTCCTGTGGTCGTGTATGGATGTGAGAGTTGGACTGTGAAGAAGGCTGAGTGCCGAAGAATTGATGCTTTTAAACAGTGGTGTTGGAGAAGACTCTTGAGAGTCCCTTGGACTGCAAGGAGATCCAACCAGTCCATTCTGAAGGAGATCAGCCCTGGGATTTCTTTGGAAGGAATGATGCTAAAGCTGAAACTCCAGTACTTTGGCCACCTCATGCAAAGAGTTGACTCATTGGAAAAGACTTTGATGCTGAGAGGGATTGGGGGCAGGAGGAGAAGGGGACGACAGAGGATGAGATGGCTGGATGGCATCACTGACTCGATGGACGTGAGTCTGAGTGAACTCCGGGAGTTGGTGATGGACAGGGAAGCCTGGCGTGCTGCGATTCATGGGGTCGAAAAGAGTCAGACATGACTGAGCGACTGAACTGAACTGAAAGGTATTATTATTCAGAGCTGGCACTGGCTAGGCAGACCATCAAACAGGCCATGCAACTTCATTTTGGGGCATGCCCCAAACCAATGGTTATTAGGAGTTTGGAAAGGACAGCCTGCCTAGGGGGCGGGGAGAACAGCAAGGGGAGAATTGCCATAATTGTGCTTCTCTTCTCTCTTGGAAGCCAGACAGGGCCCTAAGATCTGCCTGGAGCAGTGATTCTTAAACCTTAGTGTGCATCAAAATCACTCCCAGTTTCTGATTCAGTGGGTCTTGGGTGGGGCCTGAGAATTTGCCTGTCCGACAGGTTTCTGCCTGATGCTGATGCTGCTGGCCTGGTACCAAACTTGGAGAGCCACTGGCTGGGAGAAGGAGAAGCTGAAAAGGAAGTTGTGCGAGAATGTTGGAAAACCCACTGTTGAAACTAGCCTCAAACGGTTGTGCCCCTGGAAACCAGACTGGGAGCAACTTTTTTCTTAATTTGCAAAAAATAGATGCCAAGAGTTACTCAAACAAGCACCATGAGAAGCTTTCTGTTTTGCTAAAAGAAAATTACCTTAGAAACATCTCTTATGATGATGACTTAAAACACCATCTGCAACTGGGCCATTACTGTCCAAGGTCTTTCTACCTCGTCTTCCTGCCCCTGATTCCAGCCTGCGCTGGTGGCCTGGCAGAATCTCAGAATGTCTTGGTGAACAGCTCTATGAGGTTGTATTAGCACTGAGAATTAAACAGGGGTGTTAACCTCTGTTTTGCCACTAACTAACCACATTACCGGAGAAGGCAATGGCACCCTACTCCAGTACTCTTGCCTGGAAAATCCCATGAACGGAGGAGCCTGGTGGGCTGCAGTCCATGGGGTCTCGAAGAGTTGGACATGACTGAGTGACTTCACTTTAACTTTTAACTTTCATGCATTGGAGAAGGAAATGGCAACTCACTCCAGTGTTCTTGCCTAGAGAATCCTAAGGACAGTGGATCTTGGTGGGCTGCCATCGTCTATGGGGTCGCACAGGGTTGGACACGACTAAGGCGACTTAGCAGCAGCAGCACCAGCAGCCACATTACTTCTCTCTCTCTGGGCCTTGGCTTCCCCATCAATAAAAGGAGGGTTTTCAACAAGGTAATGTTGATACTTGTAATTTATTTAGCACTTGCATATGTATCGTCTCACTTTATCCCTCTGAAATAATTTTTATTTCCTCTCCACTTTTCACAGAGAAAGAGAACTGGAAAATCACAATAATTTTCGGGACCAATATTAAAAGTGGCCACAAAATTCTGCAAAAACTAACATGAATGATACAGCTCCTATGTTACTCAGTGTCCCTTATATAATAATTTATCCAAAAAATTCTCTCTAAAATTGAGTGCCTGATAAATATTTCCCTCTAGAAGATGTAATTTGCACCATTTTACAATACTGAATCAACTTCCTAACCCTTCATATTTTCCTTCTTTACAGCTGCCAGGAAGAATAGAGCTAATTATGCCAAGATTATAATAATTACTTAAATCTCAAATTCCTGGTAACATTATCTCTCACATCCTCTAAATCCTAATGCCTAAATGTTTTCTTACATAGATTATCTGTGTTTAGCATGACAGTGTAATTCACCATCTAAATGGGGCCCTTTACAAAGTGAAAGAGAACACCATGAATAATTATGTCACGGTGATAGATGTATACCAGGGCTGTTTCAGGCAAGCTGGGATGGGTGGTCACCCTACCTATAATTGGAGACAGATTTGGCAAAAGTTATATACAAATAACAATTTGATCTCGTAGGTGTGGCAGTTTGAGGGTCTCATTAAACTCACTAAAGTCACATAGAACTGAAGAAAGATTATATAATTCATAGGAAACAACAGCGACAAAAGATTCTGAATGTATTTGCGAGACTGGGAAAGGAGAAGGCGTAGTGCCGAGAATGGAGCCTTCTCCCTCTAAGCATCCCAAACCCTTCATTTCCTAAAGCCTCTGCCTTCTAAGCACCGTGGGCGTCACCTCCTATAGCCAGTGGCAGCTCTACAATTCCTTATAGGAGGGGCTTAAGCAAGGCAGTCTGCTCAGAAGGGAAAGGGGAAGGGGGCTTTAATCCGAGTTGTTGTTGTTATTCAGTTGCTCAGTTGTGTCTGACTCTTTGTGACCCCCTGGACTGCGGCACTCCTGGCTTCCCTGTCCTTCACCATCTCCCAGAGCTTGCTCAAACTCATGTCCATTGAGTTGGTGATGCCATCCAACCATCTTGTCCTCCATTGCCCCGTTTTCCTCCTGCCCTCAATCTTTCCCAGCATCAGAGTCTTTTCCAGAGTCAGCTCTCCGTGTCAGGTGGCCAAATAGCGTAGTAATCTGAATAGTGTAGCACTTTACTGAAGACTGGGGGAAAATGTGGATTTTCCATCTCAGAGAATGAGGTGCTGTTGCTGAAGGTCGTGGAGCCCTGAAAAGTCACAGTCACCAGGCAGTCTTGCTACCTTACAGGACATGCCACCCAATATTTGCCTAGTCACACTCTCCCACACCCACTCCCTGCCAAAGACCAGACTAATCGATTGGTCATGGCAGGACCACGAAGACACAGAAGGAGGCCACCTGAGGACTGGCGCTCTCAGCCCGGCGTCCTGGTTCATACCCAGACACTGCCTGATGCCTGTCCCACCTTCCCCTTCCTTAGGCACCAGTGTGTAACTAAACAGGACCCTGTGAGGCCTTCCCCAAACAGATCCCCACCACGTCCTCTGCCTGCCTCTTGTCAGTAGAAAAACTATCTTCCTAGGCCTTCCCCAAGTCCCAAAGAATAAATTTAATCAGAGAAGTGAGAAAATGTAGAAAGAAAGGGAAACAGCCAAGGAAGACAAAATAATAGTGTGGCCATTAAGCAAAATCAAGAACCTTAACTTCCCCCTCAAGGGCTATAGATAATATCCTGAGACACGTCGTTTGAGCTTTTGGCAGAGACTGAAACCCTCATCAGGTGGAAAAAGTTAACTGCCTGCTGTCCACAAGCCTGCAGACCCCAGACCAACTGGAACCAGCAGATTGATGATGTTGACTCCCAATTACATCACCACCAACCAATTAAAAGAATGTCCATGAGCTGATCACACACCCACAACCCCTCTCTCACGCTGTCTTTAAACACCTTTCTTTAAAAGCCTTTGAGGAGTTTGGGCTTTTAAGTACTAACTGCTTGGTGCCCTGAAATAAACACTGAACTTTCCTTTGCCACAACCCAGTGTCAGTAGACTGACTTCACTGTATGTGGGGCGAGCTGATCCAAGTTTGGTTCAGTAACAGAGGCAGGTAAGTTTGCTTTGTCAAGGTGAGTCAGGGATGAGGGGTGGGCTGAGTCTTGGGTGTTATGAAAGAGGAAGATAGTGCAAGAGGGATAGATGTGTTTGGACCGTGAGCAAGCCTCAGAGACCAAGTGTGCACAGTTGGGCTTCCTGGAAAGGAAGAGTCCCTTCAGTCCATCCTCCCCATCTCTCTAACCCATCCAGTTACGCTTAGCCTCTCAATCCCCCGCAGGACTGTTTCCAGGAACCTCACTGGACTGCAGAAAGCCGCTCCGTCCCTTCCAAGAACCAACACTAGAGGTCGCCATTCTCCAACATCTAGCAAGTCGCCTAGAGACGCTCCATCTCCTGTTTAAATTGCAAGTTGGAGGGCGGGCCCGCATTCCCGGTGGGAAGGCGCTGCTGGGGCCAGAGCTCAGAGGAGGAGTGCAAGTGAAGTGAAGTCGCTCAGTCGTGTCCGACTCTTCGCGACCCCGTGGACTGTAGCCCACCAGGCTCCTCCATCCATGGGATTTTCCAGGCAAGAATACTGGAGTGGGTTGCCATTTCCTTCTCCAGGGGATCTTCCTAGGGATCGAACCCAGGTCCCCCGCATTGCGGGCAGACGCTTTAACCTCTGAGCCACCAGGGAAGCCCTCAGAGGAGGAGGCTGAGCCTCAAAGCTCTGAGCAGAGGCAGCGCGAGGTTGGGCGGTGAGGTGTGACTGTAGGAGGAAAAGGACCCATCTTCATAGTCCTTTCTCCTGTCCCAGCCATTCCCGGGTGGGGAGGATGCTGTGCGTTGTGGGGAGTCCAGAGCCTTGGGATCTGAGGACTTGCCTGGAGGCAGGGCTGGGGAAGACCAAATACAGATAGAAGTAGTCTCCAGAGAGACGAAAACGTTCTGGAGCAACAAAAGCCTACGCAGTCTGGAGAGAGCCTGAGATAGTGGATGTGCGAATTGTGAAGTGCTACACACACCCTTTTTAATGGGCTTGTTATTTTCTGCAGACCTGGAGACCATGTAAGGGAGGCCCAGGCCCATGAAGGCTGTCTTGGGCCAGGGCTCACAGGAAAGCCCCCAGCCTGGCTTGCCCCTGGTTCTCTCCCGCTGTGTTCTTCTCGCCCGAGGCTTTCTCGCAGAGCCTTGGTCTTCTGTGTAAAGGGGGAGGACGGTTTCTAAATGACAATTCTATAATCTTTAGTTTTCTGGTCACAACCATCCTCAGCTGGAAGTCACAAGGGCTTGCTCTGTGAGCAAGTTGGTGTTACCTAGTCCAAGCTTGCTCTGCTTGCCACAGGACAGGCCAATAAATCAAGAGACGAAGTGTTGAGGCAAGGAATATGACTTTATTCAGAAAGTCAGCTGATGGCAGACTAATGTCTCAAAATAACCATCTTATTGGGATACCAGGTTCTTTTATAGAACCAGAGAGAGAAGCGGTGAGGAACTAAAGTCAAAAGGCAGAATAGAAACGGAGAGGCAGTAAAGTAAAAAGGGCTATTAGTCTTGCAAAACAACTCCAGGAAGGGATGTGTTAATCTCTTCTTTCTTGCAGCCATTCACAGATGGGCAGGGTCGGATTATCTCTTTATGAGCTGAACAAAAGACACTTCAGTTTAACAATCAGGCAGAGGGGCAGAGTCCTTTGAGGCAGACTGTTGAGAGTCCCTTGGACTGCAAGGAGATCCAACCAGTCAATCCTAAAGGAAATCAGTCTTGAATATTGCTGAAACTCCAATGCTTTGGCCACCTGATGCGAAGAACTAACTCATTGGAAAAGACCCTGATGCTGGAAAAGATTGAAGGTAGGAGGAGAAGGGGATGACAGAGGATGAGATGGTTAGATGGCATCACCGACTCGATGGACCTGAGTTTGAACAAGTTCCGGGAGTTGGTGATAGTCAGATAAGCCTGGTTTGCTGCAGTGCGTGGAGTCGCAAAGAGTCGGACACAACTGGGTGACTGAACTGAACTGATTATGTATGATTATAACAACAGCAACAAAAAGCAAGCCAAAGAAACAGTTCCAACATGGAGTCAGAATTGATTCTTCTCTACAACATGGGAACCCTGAGGCTCAGGGCGGTTAAATACCTTGCTGGAACCAGACTAGACCCCTCACCTGCTCACTCTTAGGCAGCACTCCCACACTGCCCCGGCTGCCTCCTCTCACCAGAGGGCTATTCACCTCCTCAGAGAAGACCCAGAACTGAAAAGAAAACTCTACATGGGCCAAAAAGCTTTAAACTTGGCAAGAGCCTCAAAACAACAAGAAAAGGAAAAGGAACAGAAGCAAGCATACCTCTGGGCCCTGTGAGCAGTCCCTCAGTCCCTAAGTGCTGAGTCATGTCCAACTCTGTGACCCCATGGACTCTAGCCCACTAGGCTCCTCAGTCCATGGGATTCTCCAGCCAAGAATACTGGAGTGGGTTGCCATGCCTTTCTCCAGGGGATCTTCCTGACCCAGGGATCGAACCCATGTCTCTTAAGTCTCCTGCATTGGCAGGCAGGTTCTTTACCACTAGCACCACCTGGGAAGTCAGTCCCTGAGGCAGGGCCAAACCAATATCCATCTGCCCTCTGACTTGGGCCTTTGGGATGGACAGTGAGGTCAGCTGCCTGCCACTCTAGCACCCCCAAGCTTTTCTTCATCCAGACAGTATGGCAGAGCTCAGCTGGGGTGATTATGCACCACCAGTGCTCCTGTGTCCCAAGTGGAATGCAGCTGTTTGTGTCTTAACTGGAGAACAAATAGGAGATGGTTCCATGTAAAACCCAAAGGAGCCTGGCAGGTCCACACACTTGGCACACAGTAGCTCCTCCTCCTCCCACTGCAAGGAATAGTGCAATCCACTGCCCATCTGCAAAGTGACCCAGAGATCCTCCCTTGACAAACCATCCAAGCCAAGCATCCTCAGGGGCTATGAGTCATGCTGACTTGTGGCACACAATGAAGGTCTCTGTAATGGCAGAACCAGTGTTTAATGCAAATATGAATTTACTCGCCCTGCTGAGCACTAGCTGTTTCTATAGCTAGAGTGTGAGCATCCTGAGGACAGGAACCATGACGATCCACTTAGGTGTGTCTCCCCCACAAGCCTGGACATAAGGCAGATGCTGGGTGCTTTAGGGAGTACTCTTCCAATCCAGGCTGCCAAGGTGGTAAAGAACCCACCCACCAATGCAGGAGACACACGAGACCAAGGGACACGGGTTCAGTCTCTGGGTTGGGAAGATCCCCTGGAGAAGGGCATGGCAACCCACTCCAGTATGCTTGCCTGGAGAATCGCATGGACAGAGGAGCCTGGTGGGCTACAGTCCATAGGGCTGCAAAGAGTCGGACACGACTGAAGCAACTTAGCACACAACCCACAGCACATACACTCCCAATCCAACCATTTCTTCACCTCACCACTGAACTGAATTAAGCTCCTTCTCTTGGGAGAAATTGTTACTCTGGGACACAAAGAGGATCCTTGGATGTAACAAGTCAACATTTTGAAACACTATAATTATCAAAAGGCATCTGTTTAAATAACTCCTAAAGAAAAGACCCTTCATGAGCGGTTCTGAGCATCTACCTCTACCAAGAGCACATGTTGTCATGTTTCTTCTTTGTTTTTCTATCAAGAACCTACATTTTTTTCCCCCAAGACAGTGCCTTTCTCAATGTGTTTTACCACCCGTGAGAAACTGGATTGTGCAAGTGGGGAGGTCATGGTGAGAACAGGCTGTTATTATACTCTTCTCAACCTTGAAAATCATCTTTTAACTGTCAGGGAATAAGACAAAATATCCCTGAGATTTTTATGTGTTTTCCTTCCTGGTAGATATAAGCAAGATTTTTTCTATTGCCAAAATGTCCCCAGGTCCCAACCTATGGCTACAAAGAAGTTCATGTTAATATAAGTCATATTTTAATTTTCTGTCACCCACACCCACATGATTGAGGATCTCGGCCCACCCCGCCAGCATCTCCCACTGCCCCACTCATTTCTGGGCATCCCCCAAGTGGTAGCCTGCTCAAGGCCAGCTCCCTCATGCACTACACTCCAGCTACCACCATTCACACTTCCCAGGATTTCATGGCTTTCTGGTTTCATCACTTAACAAGACAGATCCCAGAAAGGACTTATCAGGCATAACCACTCGGCTAAATTGCACCAAAATAGGCTACGGTTTTTCCAGTGGTCATGTATGGGTGTGAGATTTCGACTATAAAGAAAGCTGAGCACCGAAGAATTGATGAACTGTGGTGTTGGAGAAGACTCTTGAGAGTCCCTTGGACTGCAAGGAGATTCAACCAGTCCATCCTAAAGGAGATCAGTCCTGGGTGTTCATTGGAAGGACTGATGCTGAAGCTGAAGCTGAAGCTCCAATACTTTGGCCACCTGATAGGAAGAGCTGACTCTTTGGAAAAGACCCTGATCCTGGGAAAGATTGAGGGCAAGAGGAGAAGGGGATGACAGAGGATGAAATGGTTGGATGGCATCACTGTGAGTTGGTGATGGACAGGGCTGGCGTGCTGTGGTTCACGGGGTCACAAAGAATCGGACATGACTGAGCGACTGAACTGAACTGAAGCATAACCCTCCCAAATGACCCCTTTCTCAGGACTATGCCTAGAAAAAAAGTTTCACAATTTAACTGTATAATCTTAACTGAGTAAGACTATATGTGGGGAACCCAGAAAATGAGTGAAATTTGGAGAAGATAGAATCTAAGGTAAATTTTCTACTTTTGCTTTTTATTACAATTGATTATTTTCTTCTAAGATCTGTTACTGCGAGAATTATTTGGTGATGAAATGATTAGTTCAAGTAGGTGATCCTATGCATACCATCAGCGAGATAACCAGCCCTCAAGTCCTTGAAACTTTCTTCCCTGGAAACAGGGTTCTCCATCCTTGTCCCAAGCCACTTTCAATCTCTTTAAACCATTTAACCTAGACTTACAACCTGCTCGTTGCTGCTTTTCAAAACTCTCATTGCAGCCACAGTTATTATTTGTAAAAGATGTTTATAAAGTTGAAGTTACATGGCAGTTATGCTTGCAGAGAAGACAGCTTTTGTGCAGTTCCCGGCTGGGGCGGGGAGGGGGGACTGGAGGGGGTACACCTCTCTCTCCTTGTTTCCACCTCTTGCCTGCTTGAAATAGGATTTGCATCTCTGTGGGTGGGTTGTGGTTAGTGCAAACCTAATCGTTTCTCCCCTAGCCTCAGAAATCTTCACCTTTTGTCGTGAACCTTTGCAAGGAGAAGATTTCCACTGACAGTTGTTTCTCTTCCCTAACAGTGGGAAGGGCATGGTTGTCACCCCACCTGCTGGTGCCTGAGCCACCCTGTTTTAGATGCAAGAGGCTCCCCGGTGTGTGTTCTTAGTTCTCAGACTGATCAGACTGCTATCCCAAGGGAACTGATAGAGCCTTGGGGTTGGTGTTACACGTGCTTCTGGATTAAAGGCATTTGCCTTAGAAGAAACACAGAGGGAAAGCCGCATGCCGTCTCCCACCGCCCCACCCCACTAGACATGGGCTCAATCTCTCAGTTCTGCCGCGTGGTGGCACCATACTCCCCAGAGAGCACTGATAAATCAGAGCCCAGGGGATGGGGAGAGGGGTGGGTTGGATGCTGGAGGACTCGGCAACTATCTAGGGTGAAAAAAGTGAAAGGGACAAGAAATGTTTAACTTGGAATAAAGAGGGTTAAAGGGGCATAGACCCCCAGCCTTCAAATACCTCCGGGGGAGCAGGAAATCCTCCATACCCTTTGTGATCCCAGAGGAGGAAGTGAGACAGAAGCTGGGTCCCTCTCATCCTCAGAGCTGCAGCTATGGGACTTTGGGCCCCACCTCCCCCCCTTCCCTCCTCCAGGGGATCTTCCCAACCCAGGGATCGAACCCATGTCTCTTATGTCCCCTGCATTGGCAGGTGAGTTCTTTACCACTAACACCACCTGGGAAGACCCATTCCAAAAGGTAACAATAACAAATATTATTCCGTCTTTGCCATATCTGCTAAGCGTTTCTATTCTTTTCTCCTTTCTCTGTTTTTATGTTTCTCTGAGCATGTCTCTGTTGATGAGGAGTCTGCCCCACCCCCAGCAATGCCTGAGACATTCTGTTGCTCCACATCTTCACTAACACTTGGTATGGTAAGTCTTTTTATTAACCATTCTAGTGGGTGTATGCTGATATCTCTCTCACTGCAGTTTTAATTTGTATTTTCCTAGAGGGTGAGATGGTTGGATGGCATTACCGACTCAATGGACATGAGTTAGGGTAAACTCTGGGAGTTGGTGATGGACAGGGAGGCCTGGCGTGCTGTGGTTCATGGAGTCGCAGAGAGTCGGACACGACTGAGTGACCGAACTGAACTGAACTGAGTGACTAATGAGGTTGAACATGCTTATTAGCCATTCATACAACTTTTTTGATGAAGTGTCTATTCATTCTTTTTGTCCATTTCTTTAATTAAGATTAATAATAATAATAACTAAATTATTGCTTATGTACTTATTACTAAATTGTAAGAGTTCTTTATGTATTAAAACATAATCATCAGATTGTATTTGCCAGTTGTACTTCATCAGATGTACTTGCCAATATTTACTTCCCAGCCTGTGGCTTATCTTTTATTTTCTCAACAATGTCTTTTGAAGAGTAATTTTTTAAAATGTATGAAGTCCAATTGATAATTTCTCCTTTATGGCACAGAGATTTTGTGTCTTAAGAAAATTTACCTAACCCAAGTTCACAAAGAATTTGGCCTAGATTTTCTGCTAAGAATTTAGCCAGAATGTGATTAGACTAAATCCCGACTCTCTCCAGAATGGCTATAAGTGCCCCATCCCACCAGGAGCTCAGGTTTCTTCTAACCCACCGCCTCACAACACTTGTCATTATCAAGTTTTCTAACATCTGCTAATCTAACAGGTAAAAAGTGATATGGCTTTGTTATTTTAATTTGTACTACTGTGATGACTGACTTAAGTCAGAGTGCCTTTTAGCTATGTGACTCCCAGCGGATATTTTTTTCTCTGGTGTATCCTCAATTGAAAGTATTTCCCAGGCTCTTTTTCATGCTTCCCACGAGTATCATTTGGTCCTTCTGCCTGGTTTATTGTCATCACTAATGGCAATCAGATGTAATCAGAGGCAAACAAATTCTTCCCCCCTGTCATTGGCTTATGTGGTGAGTGGTATTCTGCAGAGCTTTTGCTTCTATAGTGCTTGCTTTATTTTTAATTGCAATAATTAATTAAACAGCTGGACTTTTTAGTCATCATATTTGGGGCTCTGTACTCAAGCAGGGAAACCATTCATATTTCTCAAGATGTTTGCTGCTTCCTAATAACATTGAAAAGTCATTGTTATTCTGTCTTTCTCCTCTCTGGAAGGACTGATGCTGAAGCTGAAACTCCAACACTTTGGCCACTTGATGTGAAGAACTGACTCATCTGAAAAGACCCTGATGCTGGGAAAGATTGAAGGCAGGAGGAGAAGGGGACGACAGAGGATGAGATGGTTGGATGGCAGCGCCGACATGAGTCTGAGTAAACTCTGGGAGTTGGTGACGGACAGGGATGCCTGGCATGCTACAGTCCATGGGGTCACACAGAGTCGGACACAACTGAGCAACTGAATGAATTGAACCTCTCTGGAAAAGACAGATGTGGCTGCATGAATTATCTGTTTTAGTGTCCAAGGCTGTGTCTTGAACATGTGTGCAATTCTGTGAGCTGGGTCGGGCTATGCTATGGAAGAAGTTGGCTCAAAAGTAGAATTTGGAAAATGAATAGTACTCTGTCCAAATACTCTCTCAGTAACAAACCAAATAAAGAATGATATCAACCTCCTCTAAGGACTTTAAAGAGAAAGGAAAAAACCCACAGAGGACTGATCTCCAACTAACTTAAAAAATATTTTCTTGGCTGCACTGCATAGCATGTGTTATCTTAGTTCCCTGAGCAGGGATCAAACCTGTGCCCCTTGCATTAGAAGCGTAGAGTCTTAACCAATAGATTGCCAGTGAAGTCCCATCTAACTAATTTTTTTCTTCAACAAATTCCAACTGTAATATGCTGGAGCCTGGAAGCTCAGTGATAACAAGCCCCAGCCCCTGCATTCCACAGTCTCTCCAAGAGACAAAGGCAGCTGTAACACGTGTGGAAAGTGGAAGCTCAGGATAAGCCATAAGCAAAGCTGGAGGGCATGTGCCGGAGCAGCGGACTTTCTGCTGGGAGTGGGGTGAAGGCACCAGGGGAGGCTTCGGGGGAGGAGGCCATTGAGCTGAATGGGGGAGAAGAAGTATTTTGTTAGGGAAACAGTGAAGAGTGAGGATTCTTGGTAGGTGGGTTTGGAGGACAGCAAAAGGCTAGAAGGAGGGGATGCAGGGTGGACCTGGGCATGGAGGGTGGAGGTGGGAGAAGAGGCCAAAAAGGGCAGTTATGACACCATGATCCCCCAGGGCAGGATGAGAGCTTGAACCCGTGCTTGAAGTCATACGCAGGATGATACCTGGAGTTTCTTGTGTAATATTTCAAGTTTTTGCCCTTTCAGTGGGGCCTACCCTGAGAACCCTATGAACGACTTCAACCCACTCCCTAGCATCCCCAGCCCCTCTATCCTTTCTATAGTGCTCA
Source organism: Capra hircus (assembly GCF_001704415.2). Classification (NCBI taxonomy): domain Eukaryota; kingdom Metazoa; phylum Chordata; class Mammalia; order Artiodactyla; family Bovidae; genus Capra; species Capra hircus. The sequence continues at coordinate 71,778,731 of NC_030808.1, forward strand.
CCACTGAATAACATACAATTATTTATGCATTTAATATTTTTATTCCTTGACTAGAGTATAAGCTTGGTGGGAGCAGGGATTTTCTTTTGTTTACTAATGTATCTAAAACTGTGCCTCATATATCATAAATGCTCAATAAATATTTGCTGAATGAATGGATGTGGAAGCTGGAGACATTCCCCCATCTGTCAGCCCTTTCCTAGAACTTGACTATTCTGACAGCTGGCGGGAGGTGTGATAGTTTTCTAATGTTGCATAACAAATTACTACAAACTCAGGGGTTTAAAACAACACACAAGGGACTTCCCTGGGGGTCCAGGGACTCTGAGCTTCCTCTGCAGGGGGCGCGGGTTCCATCCCACATGGGATGGGAACTAAGATCCCACATGCCACGTGGTGCAGCCAGAAGACTAAGTAACTAAAACACATGTGTTTTATCTCAGCTTCTATGGGTCAGGAATCCCAGCAAAGCTTATCTGAGTCTACTACTTAGGGTCTCATAACACTGTAATCAAGGTGTTAGCGGGTATAACTGAGTCACTTTGCTGTGCAGCAGAAATTAACACATTATATATTAACTATTAACATTGTATATTAATTTCAATTAAAGAAAAGCTGTCAGCTGGGGCTGAATCTCACTGGAGGCTCTGCTGAGGAAGGGTCCACGTCCAAAATTCTCTCGAGTTGTCTGCAGAGCCTAGTTCCTGAGGCCACATGCTTGAGAGCTTCAGTGTCTTGCTGGCTGTTGGCCAGAGGCTTTTCTTAGCTCCTAGGGCCCTTCTGCAGTTCCTCGGCATATGGGATTCCCCAGTGTGACCACTTGCTTCTTGAAAGCTAGCAAGGGAGACAGAAATTCCAGCAAGACAGGAACTTCAGGGTTATGTAACCTAATAATGTAACTGTACACATGTAGTCACGTACATCCTGTCACCTTTGCCTTATGGTACAATCAAGTGAGCCCCAAGTTCTTATGCACACTCAACAGGAGGGGATCACACAAGGGTGTGAACAACAGAAGGTGGGATCAGAGGGACCATTGTGACAGGAAGTCCACCTCAGGAGGTGACAGCTGGAGGTGATGCCCCTCCTTTGAATGCAGGCAGTCCCTCAGTCTTATGCACAGCTCAGCCTCTGCAACATGTTAGAGTTATTTGCATATGTTAAATATGCATTACGTATTTACATATGCCTCTCCCACAGGATTGGGGGACAGAAATCATTCTCTCTTCTCTTTAGAGTCAGTGTATAGCACAGAACCTGGTACATAGGAAGTCATTGTTTGAGATGACTGGGTAGAAGGATGGATGGATGATAGATGGATGATGGATGGATGGATGGATGGATGGATGGATGGATAGACAGTGAATGGATTTATGAGATATGAATGGAAAAAAGGCAGAAAATACAGGAAATTATGGTAACAGAACAAGGTGAAGGCAAAGCATCCAGACAGGAGTGTGGCCCTCACCTGACAGTGAGCCACACACTTGAAATAACAAGGTATAAGCACCGGAGAATTGATGCTTTTCAACTGTGGTGTTGGAGAAGTCCCTTGGACTTCAAGGACATCCAACCAGTCCATCCTAAAGATCATTCCCGGGTATTCATTGGAAAGACTGATGCTGAGGCTGAAACTCCAGTACTTTGGCCACCTCATGCGAAGAGTTGACTCATTGGAAAAGACTTTGATGCTGTGAGGGATTGGGGGCAGGAGGAGAAGGGGACGACATTGGATGAGATGGCTGGATGGCATCACCGACTCGATGGACGTGAGTCTGGGTGAACTCCGGGAGTTGGTGATGGACAGGGAGGCCTGGTGCGCTGCGTATTCATGGGGTCGCAAAGAGTCAGACACGACTGAGCGACTGAACTGAACTGAACTGAAGCAGCAGGTATGGATCTGTTCACAGTCCCCAGCCTCATTCCTGGAACTGTCACCTGGATGCTTGCCACCAGGGCAGACAAGAGACCAGAGGCAGGCAGCTTCTCTTTCCCAGATCTTCTGTTTTTTCTTCAGTAAACAGGAGTGAAAAAAATCATGAGGAATGTCCAAGTGTTCCATGTGCAAAGACACGAGTGAAATCCCACAGCTCTTTGTGACTTTGGCAGGCCTGGAGGTAATTTCCTAAGAAATAAGCTGCAGGAAGAAAGCATTACTTGGTAATCCTCTCCAAGGCTCAAGGGAAAACTTTTGATAACAAAAGATTTTCAAAGTGCTTCATGCAATAAATGTTGAGCTTTGAGCTGAGACTCCTTGAGCTCCTGCTGCAATTATGGAGGGGTGGTGATCCAGGCCTTGGTGTCCAAGTCCAGGATGGAAGCCAGGTCACAGGAATACCTGTGCAAGAGTGGGGTCTTGGGCTACGGTTCCTCTGTCAGAATTGCCCCACTACCCCAGGACAGACTCTAATGATGATATTTATGTGCTTTCCACACAGTAATGCCTCATGGGAGGAAAGACGGTGACATTTTCTGGCTGAGAGCAGTAGGCTGGGTAACCTTGGGTTAGAACTTTACATGTGCCTATATTTTTTCTCCTTTTGCTTGAATATGTATGATTTCTTTTATTCACTTGATCCCTGACAGGTCATTTGCTCTATGTCAGGTAAAGGCCATTAATAGCCAAGAGAGTGAATCGTGACAAGGCCACACCAGAGGCCTATACTATTTATGTCTGTGCTAATCAGGGCCAGACAGTAAGGCTGAGGAACACCACTGTCTTTAGAGGTGATAACCGAGCCTTTCCATCAGTGCATGTTTGTAAAAATCTTTATAGCAGAAATCTGTGAAAGGTTTAGCGCTTAATTTCCTGGACATTGATGAACCCCAGAAACTCTAGATATTCTGACCCATGAAGAAATATCAGATTCCAGGATAAAAGGCACTAACTTTTTTCCTCTTTTAAAATTTAAAATGAAATTTAGTGCCATCTAGTAACGAGTGTTTATTTTTAGGTATTTTGAGAACATATAGGCAAAGTGAGTTCAGAAATAATAGGATACATGGAAAGATGTAGAAGCTGAATCAAGTGGTGCCCTCAAGGGCACTAACTCTTAAAAAAGCATTTTAGCCTGGATTTCTCTTCCTGTTTTCTTCATAACCTATCAACCTACCACCACCAAGCTAAAGGAGCTTACAGCAAATTTGGAAAAGCCAACGAATCACAATGGGATCTTATTTATCAAAATTGCCCTAAGAGCAAAACAGTAAGCAGAACTTGAAATTTCCCAACACAGTGTCCTTGCTTGTTTTGAAAGCAATGTCCTCGTTTAAGAAGAAAGGGGCTTTCATCTGTTTTTCATCACATCGGTTCATTTCTTAGCTTTCTGTCTGAGTTCTTCCTCTCTTCTGTAGAATTTCAAACACGAGGGGCATTGTTCCTCTGGATCCAAAACCAGTTCCTTGACCTGAAAATATCATGACAAACATTAGAAGACCACTAGCTCCCTGCTGGGGAATCTGTGTCCCGAGTCCACACTTCAGGCCCCAATCTTTAAAAGCTGACTTGGCACATATGGGTAGCTTTTGTATAAAAGCATCACTTAAGTACTGATTCTCCTGCTGGGTGCATAGCACGTTGCTTAGCACACTGAGGGGACACAAAAAGATTAAATTCAGGGCGCTTACACTCTGGGGACAGTTGTGACTTATTACAGGGTCACTGGGAACCCCTGACCAGGGAAATGATTCTCACTGGACAGCATTTCCAACTCAGGTAATACGTGATGTTCATAGCCAGTCTGAATGGATTCATCCTGGATTTCTGGAAAGTGTCAAAGAAAATGCAGAGCCGTCAGCTCACTCATTTCCCCAGAATGGGCTAGTCTATCAGGTTTTCTGTGAAGGAAGAAGTGCATCCTACCACACACACACACACACACACGCGCGCGCGCGCGTGCGCGCGCACACACACACATGTACACACGCGCATGCACATGCACACGCACACACGTACACGCACATGCACACACGCACGCGCACACATGTACACGCACACTCGCGCGCGCACATGCACACACACACGTGCGCATGCTCCAGGTGTTGGTCCCAAGCATGTGCTGCATATTCTCTCAGGGTAACCTTGTGTCCCATCCTTTCCCCTGCTGTTGTTTAGTCACTAAGTTGTGTCCCCTGATCCCTATCTTAATGGAGAGGTTTTTGATGGCACTGCCTGGACTCACTCTCAGCAACTCATTCTTAGTAAACCTTCTCTGTTGTAGTGAAAGGCTTGCTTTCTATGTGTTTCCCCCGTTCAACATCAAATCAAAATGAAAGAAAAAAAATAGGACTGTTCTCCCACTGTTCTTCCAATTAATCTTGTATGACTGTCTCTTTCCTCCTGAACATGGGTCTCCCAAACCACTAGCTTTCCATCTCTACTCATATTTCTCCTTAACAGATTTAACTGCAGTGGAGTATTTTTCAAATGGATGAACACTTAATGGGTTTGTATCTTTTCGACTTTGTAATATTTAAATATGCACTTGGATTACAAAGGCCTTCCTCATCTATCTTACTGGAATAGGTCCTACCCTCCTATCCCCTTGGTCAACTTTTCTCTATTTACACAGCCCCACTCATTTTTAAAATCTAGTTTTGTTTGTCTATGTGAATTTCTGGTCTGTCCTCCCCTGTTGGGCTGTAAGCTTCACCAGGGAAGGAACACATCTGTCTTCCCTGTGTATCCCCAGCACCTAGCAGAGTGTCTACCATATAAGACATTCTTAATAAACATCTGTTGAATGGATAAATAAAATAGAACATTCATAATTGTGTATCACTTAGCTAATTAAATTTAAATAAATTTAACAAACATAAGGATTTCCCTGGTAGCTCAGTTGGTAAAGAATCTGCCTGCAGTGCAGGAGACCTGGGTTCAATCCCTGGATCAGGAAGATGCCCTGGAGAAGGGAATGGCAACCCACTCCAGTGTTCTTGCCTGGAGGATTCTATGGACAGAGGAGCCAGGCGGGCTACAGTCCATGAGGTCACAAGAGTCGGACACAACTTAGTGACTAAACCACCACCACCAAACATAAATACATTTCCTGAGTTAATTAAAGGGGAAATACAGGGTAAAGGAGAGTGGATAGCATGCAATGCCAGATATGTCAGAATTGGGTGTTTTGGAGCCTGGAGTAGAGTGCGCCAGAGCTAACAGAGTTAACAGGGCTAACAAGTCAAACAAAGGTGCCCGTCATCATAAGGGTAAATACCCACCGCTGTCCAGGAGTCAGGGAGGCCAAGGGAGGACTTAGGGGAAGGGAGGGCAGATATGGGCCTGGTCAGTGCTTCACGCCAATGAGGTGAGCCAGCAGATAAACAACTAGGTGTGTGAGCGACAAAATGACTGCTGCTTCCCTCCCAGCCTCCAAATCTCACATAAGAATCCCTCTCCTGATCCACCCAATCTGAAAACATGTAGGAAGGGCAAGTGTGATGTAGTGTAGCCAAGTGAGCACATTAAAAAGTCACAAGAATAGGCATTCACTATTGTTGAATGAATTAATGAACCAGCTGGCGTGTGGCAAGAGGCCTTTGGCATCCGGCCTCACCAGAATGATCACTCCATGAGGGATGGGGTGTTTGTTGATTTCATTCATCACGGTATTCCCAACACCTTAGAATGATGCCTGGCCCGTGTGGGTCCTTAAGAAAATTTTGTGGAATGAATATTGAATGGTTCTGGTCCAAAGTCAAAGGGACTTGTGTGGAGTAATTAGAATACACAACTGGATGAAAATTTGTCTTTGGTACAGAGTGTGGGGAATGAATGAGGGGCCATTTTATACATTTAGCGTAAATAAGCGAAGTGAAAGGAAGGGGAAACCATATTCCTTCTTTTACAACGTACCTCAAGGGAGCAAAATATAAAATCACCGTAGTGACAATGGAGAGTGTCATTGTAGTGACAGTGAAGCATATAATTATATATCAATTATACAGAAACTTGTCTACTGAGAGCCCAGAATCCTGGCTAAGGGGGAAGAGAGGGGAGAGGAAGAGTGGATTAGAAGCATTGTATTCATGGCCTTCCTCCAGGTCCACATGGGAAGGTACAAAGCCGAGTAAATCCTAGAAGGGGCCTTGACCTGCTGTGAAACCTGACAGGCCATGGATACCACTGGGCCAGAGCCATTCATTTACAACCAGACTGTACCCTGAGGCAGACTCCTGGAACTTAGTCCTGGAAGAATTCAAGGTTTAGCTCAAATCTTCTACTTCTCTGTTGGAAGGTGTCTGTTGGAAGTTCTTGCATGAACTCTGATGCAATTGGAGTATCTCTTTCATCCTTTTGTCTCCCTACCTCTCAATTTTTGTTTTTATCTCAATTTTGTTTCAAAAGACATATGCCTCTGTATAATGCTTCTATAATTCTATACAGTATATTAGAAATACCAAATTGTAACCATGGTTCTCCCTGGCTGGTAGAATTGCTGGCTATCGTATACTTTTTTCTTTGCGCTTTCTTGTGTTTTCCACTTTTTTGGAAATATGAATTACCTCTAAAATCACACACAAAAAAACACTACAAAAGTACTTTTAAGTGTAATAAGTAAGGGTGGCTAGAGCAATGAAAAGGAGATATATCATTTGTATGTTTTCTAAATAAATATTGCCAGCAGCATCTTATATCTCAGCATGAACAACTTGTAGATGCTACTTCTGAGCTACAGTGTCATTGGTAACTGAGACACCTGCGATGTATGAGCAATTTGGTTCTTGTACTTGGTGCATGGATGTATGCTAAGTTGCTTCAGTCACATCCAACTATTTGTGACCCTATGGACTGTATCCTGTCAGGCTCCTCTGTCTGTGGGATTCTCCAGGCAAGAATACTGGAGTGGGTTGATCTCCAGAGGACCTTCCTGACTCAGGGATTGAACCCATGTCTCTTATGTCTCCTGCATTGGCAAGTGGGTTCTTTACCACCAACATCCCCTGGGAAGATCACTTGGTACTGAATTTCTTCTAGATGTAGCACCCTGGGGAAGTTTATTATCAGTTAAATGTTGTTGGTTTTCAACTTGGACTAGACTTTCTTTGATCTTTATCAGTTCAGTTCAGTCTCTCAGTCACACCCGACTCTTTGCAACCCATGGACTGAGGCATGCCAGTCTTCCATGTCTATCACCAGCTCCCGGAGCTTGCTCAAACTCATGTCCATCCAGTCAGTAATGCCATTCAACCATTTCACCTTCTGTCATCCCCCTTTCCTCCTGCCTTTAGTCTTTCCCAGAATTAGGGTCTTTTTAAATGAGTCAGCCCTTTGCATCAGGTGGCCAAAGTATTAGAGCTTCAGCATCAGTCCTTCCAATGAATATTCAGGATTGATTTCCTTTAGTACTGACTGGCTGAATCTCCTTGCAGTCCAAGGGACTCTCAGAAGTCTTTTCCATCGCCACAGCTCAGAAGCATTAATTCTTTGGTGTTCAGCTTTCTTTATGGTTCAACTCTCACATCCATACATGACTGCTAGAAAAACCATAGCTTTGGTTAGACGGACCTTTGTCACAAAAGTAATGTCTCTGCTTTATAATATACTGTCTAGGTTGGTTATAGCTTTTCTTCCAAGGAGCAAGTGTCTTTTAATTTCATTGCTGCAGTCACCATCTGCAGTGATTTTGGACACCGCCCCCCCCCCCCCGAAAATAAAGTCTCTCACTGTTTCCATTGTTTCTCCATCTATTTGCCATGAAGCGATGAGACCGGATGCCATGATCTTTGTTTTTGAGAGGCTCTTCAGTTCCTCTTTGCTTCCTGCCATAGGGGTAATACCATCTGCATATCTGAGGTTATTGATATTTCTCCTGGCAATCCTGATTCCAGCTTGTGCTTCATCCCGCACAGTATTTTGCATGATGTACTCTGCATATAAGTTAAATAAGCAGGGTGAAAATATACAGCTCTCAGCCGCATACAGTCACATAGATATATAGTTTATATATCAGTGAGAAACCCTCATTCTCAAATAATCAGTTCTTCAGTTTAGTGAAAGAACCCACCAGACCATTTGGGTCCTGCAAATAAACTAACTGGGTAGAATTCTGAAATGTTCCCATTCTCGGTCAGTCACTTTGTGCTGGAGAGACAGACCTTTATATTCACCAAGTGTCCACTAGACTGAGTGTGAAACAAATTCATAGGGGTAAGAGGGTGAGAACAGCACACAGAGGAAATTTTTTCTGGTGTCAAAACAAACTCTGTGAGGACAAAATGTACTTGGAGTTTGACTCCATCTCTTCTGTCTCATGGTGGGTTATTGCAGTTCATCAGGAAAATATTTTGGAGTCTGCAAAACCACAAGTCTGTGCTGCTTGGCTTTCTCACAGCTCCTTGGTGACTGTAAGATAGGTTTAATAACTACACTCTGGATTGCACAACTATTATTATCCCCACCAGAGAAACAGGGCAGAAAAATAGAACCTGTGTTTGCATTGTCTATTTCATGTAAACAATTGCATTTTAAGAAAACAGCACATGCTATTTACCCATGACTAAGTCCTCTCCTGGTGCTGAGGACCTGCAGCACATGGTTCAAGATGGAGGCACCTTCCCCGCCTGTATGCTCCACACCCCCCCTTCCTCACTTTATAGCCTGTCCCTTTGGCTCTCTTCTCCCATGATGGGTGCATACATAGGAAAGAAAAGGCACTTCTGAGGAGGCCCATGGAAGGTAAAGTGCAGCCAGTGGGCTTAAAGATGTGACCAGAGTTATGTAAGGATCTAAGGATTTTCATAGTTCCTAAGTTGTGGGAGAAGGAAATGGAAACCCCCTCCAGTACTCTTGCCTGGAAAATTCCATGGATGGAAGAACCTGATAGGCTACAGTCCATGGGATCGCAAAGAGTCAGACATGACTGAGTGACTTCACTTTTTTTCTTTCTATAGTTCCTTTTGGAGAAGGAAATTGCAACCCACTCCAGTGTTCTTGCCTGGAGAATCCCATGGGCAGAGGGGCCTGGTAGGCTGCAGTCTGTGGGCAAAGAGTTGGACACAGCTAAGCAGCTAACACACACACACACACACACACACACACACACACATGCACACACGCACACACACACAGACACACAAGCTAATGTGACCTTTCCCTCACTTTCCTTTCTTACTCCCCCAACCTATCTGGGGTCCTGTCTTCTTCCCACGCTAGGTATCCACATCACAGTCATAGAATGTTAAAGTGGCAAGAAAGGATGAACTTGAACTGGGCAGAGGAAGTTCCTTGCCAAGGTCAGCCACAGACTGATGACAAAACTTGGCCTAGAACCTTCCAGTCTCGAGTCACAGACCTGTGCTTTTTCCAGAAGCCCTAATGGGAAAAGGATTCTTTAACTGAGCTGTTAAGGAGATTCTCACAGATTCTTTTTTTTTTTCTTTACTTAACTGTGTTGGCTGTTAGTTGTAGCATGCAGAATCTTTCATTGCATGGGCCCCAAAGCATTTGAACTCAGTAGTTGTGGGTGTGCAGGCTTACTTGCCCTGGGCATGAGGGATTTAGTTCCCCTAGCAGGGATTGAATCCATGTTCCTTGCGTTGGAAGGTGGATTCTTAACCACTGGACCACCAGGGAAGTCCCTCTCACAGATTCTTGACTGTAAATAATAATGGCCTGTCTAGATACCAAAAGCGAAATAAGATAAAATGGGATAAACCTTAGTTGGCTATAACATCGTTGAGAAGAGACTATGAACTCCCTCATCCCTGAGACTCTCAGGGATCTGAGTAGGGTCTAGTATCACCAAGGACAAGTTCAGTCACATGAATCCTTCTTTCTTCTGCTGTCCATCCAGTAACCATTCACAGCATGACTCATCCATAACGTTATATGTTTAGCTATGGGTCTTTGTAAAATTCTAGATGCTCAGGAAAGGAAAAGGCCTTACAGAGCATACAGAATAACCACATGTTTGGGTGTATAGGAAATCACATATGTTAAAAGGAGCTGCAGGTCTTAAGGCAGCCTCCTATGCCTGTGTCCACAGATCCCTGTGGGGCTTGAGGATCTGGCAGTTTTCTGGTTAGTTAATCTGAACAGGTAGCTGTTAAGCCATGTATTTCAAGGCAGAATGTTCACTATGCCCCTTGCATTATTCTATTTGGTAGTCTACACTGCAGGACTTCTATATAGTTGAGCTAGAAATCCCCCCTGCCCACTTATCCAGTTTTCTAATCTGAAGTCCTGTGGGGATCCCTCTGCTCTGCAGGATGTTCTAATGTAGCCATTTATCCCCTGAGCCATTTCCTTGGCCTATGCTGTCCCTGGACCAGAGATGTACTTCCTCCCAACCCCACACAGATGCTGTGGGAGGCCTGGTACAGTGACCTGGGCTGGGCTGACCCCGCCACTCCATCTGCTCACAGGAACAGTACTTCCTTTGTACCATTGTTCGGTTTTTTGTTTTTTGGTGTTTTTTTTTTTTTTTAACTTCTCCTTCTCCCCAGTTTGAAATCTAGTCCCTCAGGGCTTCAGTTGAAGCCATCCCTGCCCAAGCATATCCCCACACCACAATCTGTAATTATTCCCTAAGCAGGTCATGGATATCTTTTCAGATAACCCTCCTGAAGTGGGAAGGTCCTGAGAAATCCAGTCAGATGGAGGCACCAGCTTCTGGAAAATTGCACAGCTCTGAGTCCTGGCTGGTGGGAGAGGAGATGAAGGGGTAAATTAGGTTGATGCCTAAATCTTTAGGCAGTCTGTTGGGTGCTTTGGAGTGAGTTATGGAGAAAGCAATGGCACCCCGCTCCAGTACTCTTGCCTGGAAAATCCGATGGATGGAGGAGCCTGGAAGGCTGCAGTCCATGGGGTCGCTGAGGGTCCAACACGACTGAGCGACTTCACTTTCACTTTTCACTTTCATGCATTGGAAAAGGAAATGGCAACCCACTCCAGTGTTCTTGCCTGGAGAATCCCAGGGACAGGGGAGCCTGGTGGGCTGCCATCTATGGGGTCGCACAGAGTCGGACACAACTGAGGTGACTTAGCAGCAGCAGCGGCAGCAGAATGAATCTCAAGGAAGTGAATTTCTCAAGTTGGGATAGTTATTATGATAACAAGAAGGTCGCATCAGGCCAAACTATAGAGAAAAAAGGCAGTGTGTGTGTGTGCCTCCCTTAGGCTTGTGAGGTCAGACCCTCCTTCAGGCCCAGCAGATTTTCTTCAGGGGAGCCCCTCTTTGGCCCTTTTAAGAAAATCACTGGCCTTCTGGTCATGATCGAAACCTCCCTATTTGGAGCAGATTCGATAAGTCAGCTCTTTTGTTTACATATTTTTCTTTTAAAAGTTGAGTTTGTTCTCCTAAATTTTTGTTGATCTAACTATATCAAAGCAGACCAGTCCAAAGACACAGAAGTCATCAGGAAAGCAGACATTGGATCATTAAAGGCAAAATGTATTTAAGGCATGTTTACTTGAGAGTTCATGACACCAAAGATAAGAGGATTTCGGCCGACAGGTCAGCAGGCTTTTTCCCTAAAGACTAGGGCCCCCAGTAGTCCCAAGTACCCAGAGTGGTTCCTGCAAGGCTGAGCTAGGCACCCGAGATGCTAAGGGTCCCAGCTTTGTCCTTCTCTTGGGTGGAGGTGGCTGGGGGAAGGGGAAGGTATGAGACCATGTGCACCCCCCAGATGGGCAGAACAGAGTTGTCCCAGGCCTTTCACAGCAGGATGCAGAGTTCCTGAGTCTTTAGGAGTTTGTGTCATTAATGGCCATGTTCAGCTTCTTCTACAGGGGCAACTGATTCAGGTGAGAGAGGCTGAGAAACAAGTGGCCAGAGCAACTACTCAGAGGGGAAAGGAGCCAGAACAGTGAAGTCCCCAGTGACAGGGATGTGACCTTCTTCATCTTGTCTTCCTGCTGCCTAGCAAAATGAGTAGTCTTTATGAAGTGCTCAGTAAGCATTTTTTAAAGTAATAAATGATTGACTTATGAGAACAGATCAATAGGCCTGGGGTTGGGAAGACAGAAGGAAGTCAGTCTGAGGGGATTAGTCAGAAACCTCAAGGGAATCTTGGTGAGTCTCAGAATCTTTGACTCAATAGAGAAGGTCCCTTTAATACAAGACCCACATCCAAATGCAGCTCCCACTAAGGCTGTGATGTATGTTATGAGCTTGATGACATGTGAACCTTCTCAGGGCAAATCAGACGGTGGCCTGAGGTAAGGCGTTGCCTCTGGGGAAGGAGAGAAAAGATGAAATAGAAATTTAGGAGGCTGGATAGAGGGAATTTGGAGACAAAGAATGTAGGGGTTGAATAAAAGTGACTCAAAGGTAAAAATAATATAGAGGTAATACCTACATCACAGGGTTGCTGTTTGCAGTGGTGCGTATTATTTGAGTGCCATTAGTTAGGGCTTCCCAGGTGGAGCTAGTGGTAAAGACTTTCCTGCCAACGGAGGAAATGTAAGAGATGTGAGTTCAATTCCTGGGTCAGGAAGATCCCCTGGAGGAGGGCATGGCAACCTACTCGAGTATTCTTGCCTGGACAATGCCATGGACAGAGGGGCCCCGCGGGCTACAGTCCATGGGGTCAGACAGAGTCGGAAATGATTGAAGTGACTTAGCACAGACGCGTGCACGCCCTTAGGTTCTTAATAAAAACAGCTTTCCTCCTCCTTCTCCACCTCCTCCTCCTCCTCCTTATCCCTCTCCATAGAGGTAAGACTATCCCACCTGGAAACCTCAAGATGCCCACCCCACGGAGGCCCTACCAATGGTCTGGATCTCATGACTGAAGACACCCTTGCCTCTACTGGTCCCCACTGAACAGATAGAAATAAAAGTGTCTTCTCTCCAGGGCTGCGCCAGAAAACCCTGAAAGCCATTCTCTCACAGTCAGAATGTCTTCTTTGTTCTTCTGAGACAGAACCAACATCTCTGTAAGGCACAAAGAGGGAGCTTGACTCATAAGCCGAGCAGACGCTGTGGGCTGAGAGATGGCTGGCCAGGGGCAGCTGGGGCAGAGCCCCCGATATTTCAGTCCTTGTCATTGGGCAAACTACGACAACGTATGAGAGACATTTCTAAAACCCGAACATGTGTATTTCCAAATGTCAGGTCCACATTCAGCCTCAGACCTCTCCAAACATACTCATCCTAAAGCTCTCCCAAAGTGTCTACAAGGCCCCTCAGGGAACTGAGAAGGACTGGACATGTAGTGGCCACATTTCTGGTTCTTTCCTCCCAAACATTTTCATGTCATCATTTACTCAACAAACATTTACCATGCTCCTGCTTTGCGCCAGGCACCATTCTGGAAGCTGGAGCTTCAGAGAAATGAAGCCACATCCCTTCTCACATACAGCCTTGTAGGGAAGACAGGCAAACCACAGACCAGAATGCTGGGGGGTATGTTAGAGAGGTGTTTTTAAAGCAGCTCTGGGGGCACAGAGAAGGCCACAGAGCAGAACCAGACTTTCAGATAAGACCTTCTGGAGGACCAGCAAGAGGTAACCAGGTGAAGAGGACAGGGAGGGCTTCCAGGTAAGGGAGAAGCAAGCAGGATAGTCAAAGGCAAGGAAGAACATGACTCAGTGGTTCTTACCTCCCTGCACATTGAAATCATCAGCAGAGGGTTGTTGTTTTTTTTTTAAGTATAATTGATTTACAATGTTGTGTTAGTTTCTGGTGTATAGCAAGGTGATTCAGTTACATTCTTTTTCATATTCTTTCCCATATGGTATATTAGAGGATATTGAATATAGTTCTCTGTGCTATATAGTAGGACCTTGTTGCTTGTCTATTTTATATGCAGTAGTACATATCTGTTAATTCCAGATGGTTCAGCCCCTCTTCTTGATGAAGATAGCATGTGAGAGCCTGGAGTGGGGCTCTCTCCCTCTGCCACCTGGCTCCAGCCCATGTGTGATGCTCCATCACCTCCTGTTCATTGACCTCTTTCACCTGCATTGGGGAATTGCCCTTCACTCCTCCAAACTCAGTTGGACTTTGTTAAAAGAAATAATTCTCTCCCAGAAGGCTTCCCTGGTGGCTCAGATGGTAAACAATCTGCCTGCAATGTTGGAGACCCAAGTTGAATCCCTGGGTCAGGAAGATCCCATAGAGTAGGAAATGGCAATTCTCTCCAGTATTCTTGCCTGGAGAATCCCATGGACAGAGGAGCTATGGGCTATAGTCCTTGGGGTCACAAAGAGTCAGACACAACTGAGCAACTAACACTTTCACTTTTAGAAGGCATGTTAGTGGATACTCTGTCGAATCAAACAGGGATCCCAGAGATCCTCTGGCAGGTTCCTATCTGCTTTGTGCCATGGTCCCACTGACAGTTTGGCAAAAATGCCCATAAATGCATAAAACAAAACAGGATCACAAAATAATTCAGTATTATTGAAATAGGATTCTGTCAACCTCCCATGGAGATCCTTGGATTCCATGTTATAAGCACCTGATAGTCAAACCGTGGACTGAAAATTTGGTAGACTCTCCAAAGTCACCCAGCTAAGAAATAAGAGAGCCAAGGCAAGAACCCTGTTTTTCTATTCCTGAACCCGTGCTCTGCTCATTAATCTATTTATTATCTTAGAAAATTAAAAAATCAAAACAGAACTCTTACTGTTTCTGCATTTAAAAACTGCTGAATTTTAGTCCCACTGAAAGGCGTGGAGGTAGCCCCGCTCGGCCTGTGTATATTCTTAAGAACTGGCCTCACTTTGTATTGGATTATAAAACTGTACAAAGATTGTTTCCCAGGAAACATCTGGAAAACCTTAAAGCCACAATAACTTGACTGAGGATTCATCTAGTACACTGGTAACTGGTAGCATATGTCCCAGCTCCTGGAATTTGTTGGCTGACTGTGTTGAGGGATGGACTAGATGGATGGGTTCAATTCTTCTGCTTTCAGGGGGCCTTTATCAAGGAGCCCAGAATACTAATTACTGAGCCTGGTGCAGAAAACTCAGCCTCCTGCTTGCCTCAACATGTCTCAGGAATTAGTAAGCAGTTGGTATCCTCCTTCTCTGCTGAGAATGTTGGAAGGTATTAACCACTCCACCCCCCCGACCAATCTCCCAGTGAAATTTTCACCCCTTTCTTTTCTGGGGCAATAAAATATAATGGGTAAAAGTATAGATTTGGAGTCCCACATTAGGTTTAAATTCTCACTTCATCTCTTTATATTTTTTTTTGAAACTTTTTTTTGTTTGTTTTGGAGTATAGCCAACTAACAATGTTGTGATGATTTCAGGTAAACAACCTAGGGACTCAGCCATGTATATATGTACATCACTTCATCACTTTAGAAAAGTTACATGACCACCTTTTCCCACCTCAGTGTCTTCATCTCTCTAATGGGACTAATTCTGCCTTGCGGAGTATGGAGTGATTAGAGCTAATATAAGGACAGCACCGTATAAGACCTGGTATTGCAGTGTTCAATTGTCAGGAGCTATAATTACAATTAGTTCTAGGTTGAACCCTGCACCTTCCCCATTCTGTCCCTTAATGAATGAAACAGGTATTAAGGCACGTGTCATTAGCAGAATGGGCTCAAACAAGCCCATTTACCATGATCAGAGCAGACCTATTTAGTTTCTCCAACAGATCTCAGCAAGATAAGTGAGTTGATCACAGTCACATGGAGAGAAAGCCCCACATCCTTTTTTCCACCAGATCCAAACACCTCCCTACACCTGGTTGCCTCCCCTCTACCTCTGCTTCTGTTTCTATGAACCCAGATCCCTTGTTCCTCTCAAAAGTCAGCTTCTTTACTGTCTCTGGATCCCACACCCACTTTGCTGCTCAGGATTACTCTTGCAGTCTCCCCTTCTCTTGCATAATCAATATTCCTCTTCTGTGGAAGCATCCTCATGGGCATGCTCTGAGCACCTCCTTCAAACTCCATGTCTCCCTTCAGCTAACTCATTTCTCTACTTTCCTTCAACTTCAAAAATGAGTTGCAATGTCCATGTCCCTTCCTTAACACACTCAAAGCGGGTTTCTGTTCCCATTATCCAGAGACTGCTGTTGTCAAGGTCATCAGTGAACTCTATCTGATAAATCCAGGGGCCACTTCTTCATTCTTATCTCTTTGGAACTCTCAGCACAGTTGATTATTTTTTCCTTGAAACATTCTGTTCTTTCCTTGGCTCAGGACAGGATAGCCCACTGTCTTCTTTTCCTTCTGTCTCCTTCATTAGCTCCTTCTCTACTCAGTCTCTCTAGGTTAGAGTGTAGCAGGGATCTGTCCTGAGCATCCTTTACTCCCATTTCTGTGTGCTCTCCCTTCATAACCCCATCAAGTCCCATGACTCTGAAGACCATATATATGCTTATGATTCCAAAATTTCTGCCTCCAGCCATGCCTTTTCCCTAAACATGACTTGAATGTTCAACTGCCTGCTTCACATTCCCATATGGATATATAACCAGCAACTGAGATATAATTCACCCATGAAGAACTCGTGTATTCTTCCCAAACTTGCTCCTTCCTCAGTTCCTAGTTTTAGTCAGTAGCATGAGTGTTCACCCAGTTGTTCAACCTGTAAATCTAGGAGTCAGCCTTGATTCCTTTCTTTCTTCATAATCTTCATTCAGTGGATTGGCAAGTCTTGTCCATTTTATGTCCAAAACATATTCCAAATTCATCCGCTTCTCTCCGTTTTCATTAAAGTCACTGAGGTCCAAGCCACCATTACCTCAATGGCCACACTAGCTTCCCAGCTGATCCACCTGGAACCACTCTACAATCCTTTCTTGACAAGGTCACCTTCCTACAGAAAACCTTCCCATGGTGCTGGGGTCCAGCCCCAGTGGATCCAGGGTAATTCGAAGGGGAGACGGAATCGGCGTCCTAGGAAAAAGCTATTTAATTAGAAGTATAAAGACAGAGATTAGAAAGGAATAGTGTAGTAGGAAAATTAGTGGAGAAAAAGAGGCTGAATAACTTGGTTTACATGGAATACCAATAAAACTCCAAGACAAGCAATTTGCACCATCTACGTTGGGCCACCTGCGCCCATTTGAATATCAGAGGGTGCCCCGCCTTGGGCTCCCTCTCCCACGGATCTTAGAAGCCAGGGCAAGTAAGTAGACATGGTGAGTACCCATGCTCCAGATGGGAATTCAGACAGAAGGGGAAAGAAAGAGCGACGGGGGGAATCAGTCTTTCCAGAAACTGATTCCATTCCTTTATTTTTTAGGTTTGCTTATATACCTTTTTGTTACGCATAGAGACAAATGGAAATTTTAAAGTCACGTGGGGGTCAGCAGTCCTGACCTTTATCAAAATCAGGTGCTTCACATAAATGTATAAAAAAAGGTCTTAGGGGTTTTACATCATCTTCTGGCCATGAAGCCTGCTGACATTTTATGATCCTTTCTTTCTGATAACCAAAAAACTTATTTTTTCCAAGGGTGTTTTTTCTTAAACCAGGCACCACCCTCTGAAGGTACCAGATAAAGTTGCATTCCTATAGGGTGAAGATGTAGTGGGTTACAACTAAGAAAGGAATTTATTTACCTAAGGTTAAAGTGATTAATCTTAAAGGTTAATACATATTTTTCCTACATGCTAGTTATATTCATTATAAGGGCAGGGAATATGGAGATTTAGCAGCAAATATTGGCTCAACAAATGAAAAACCCTTCACCAGTATAATTTCTAATCAACCCACTATACTCTACTAATAATTTTCTAACTTCTCAAAAGAGTCTGTATTTAGAAAGTTTTAAAGCATCTCCTGCCTCTCACGGTTGGGAGGCTGTAAACAATCACATGTGGCCGGACGAACCCGCTCAGGCAGGCTAGAGACGCTTTAGAGGAGTTTGTAAGTTGAAACACTCTTGTCACGCCCAGGAATTTTTATTAACTGGAGCTGCAAGTTAACTCCTTCTCCGAGAGAGGTGGTGGGGGAACAGCCCCCCGTAAAGTCAGAGGTATACGTGAGAGCATAAAACAGACTCTGGTTTTGGGGGTAGATGCTCGGGAACAGGGGGTTTCCTGAGGCTCGATCCCGCCTTTGCATATGCCGAAGCCTCCTTCCTCATGACCTTGGCCATGGGTGGAGTTCCTCACGCTGGCCCCCGGCACCATGCTTTCCCATTGTACTCGAAATAAAGTCCAAATTCCTTAAAGCAAGAGGTTACATGGCTTCTGCCTACCTCTTCAAAGTCATTTCAAATCACTTACCACTCATCTCTCCACTCAAGCAATACTAGTCTTTTTGTCCCGTGAAAACCTGCTATCTATTTCCACCTTAGGACTTTTTCACCAGCTGTTCATCCTGGAATGCCCTTCCTCAGGATCCTTGAATGACTGTTTCCTTTTTAGATTAGTAACTCACACTTCAGCTGAAATGTCAGTACTCAGAGAGGCCCTTCCTGACCTCAAAACTGAGGTAGCCCATCCAGTCATTCCCTATGACATCAACCTATTCTCTCATATGTATTTTCCTCTCTGTGTGTCTGACTCTTTTCCGGATGGTAAGTCCCAGAAGAGCTAGGGTCTTGTCACCAATACATCTGCAGGACTTAGACCAGTGCCTGAACACAGAAGTGCTTGATACATGTTGTTGAAAGTGTGAGTGAGTGGATAACTGAGTCAGTAACAGAGTGAAAGCCGGCACCAGGCCTCCTGCCTTCCGATTCTGGGGTCCTCCCCCCGTGCCATGTCGAGCTGCAGTTTTCACCAGTTTGACTGTTTTCTTGCTGTTCAGCAGATGCTTGGCATCCTTCAGTTCACAACTGGTTCCAGCTCCTAGTGATAAAGGAAATAGCCACAAAGGAACAGGAAGGAAAGAGGGCATCTGGATAAATCAGGAGACATGTGGTCATCCCCCACAAATAATGAGAATTAAACATTCAGTCATCCAATAACGTTTAGTAAGCACTTATTATGTGCCAGGCATTATGCAATTTACCAGGGACAAAAAGACAAACCTACCCTGAAGGATGTGCTAGTCTCCAGAAGGAGAAGGTGATGTCTGCATGGTGTGATGGGCTTGAGAACAAAGTAACACCTGCTGTGGAAACACAAAGCAGAGAATTAGGACCATAACACTGAGTGGGCAAGAATTCAGCAGCACAACCAGAGAGTGGAATTTTTGAACTGTTTTAAGGAGTGAATTCAGAAAACGAAGATCATGGCATCTAGTCCCATCACTTCATGGGAAATAGATGGGGAAACAGTGTCAGACTTTATTTTTGGGGGCTCCAAAATCACTGCAGGTGGTGACTGCAGCCATGAAATTAAAAGACGCTTACTCCTTGGAAGGAAAGTTATGACCAACCTAGATAGCATATTCAAAAACAGAGACATTACTTTGCCAACAAAGGTCTGTCTAGTCAAGGCTATGGTTTTTCCAGCGGTCATGTATGGATGTGAAAGTTGGACTGTGAAGAAAGCTGAGCACCAAAGAATTGATGCTTTTGAACTGTGGTATTGGAGAAGACTCTTGAGAGTCCTTTGGGCTGCAAGGAGTTCCAACCAGTCCATTCTAAAGGAGATCAGCCCTGGGTGTTCTTTGGAAGGAATGAAGCTAAAGCTGAAACTCTAGTACTTTGGCCACATCATGAGAAGAGTTGACTCATTGGAAAAGACCCTGATGCTGGGAGGGATTGGGGACAGGAGGAAAAGGGGACAATAGAGGATGAGATGGCTGGATGGCATCACCAACTCAATGGACGTGAGTGTGAGTGAATTCTGGGAGTTGGTGATGGACAGGGAGGTCTGGCGTGCTACGATTCATGGGGTCTCAAAGAGTCGGACATGACTGAGCAACTGAACTGAACTGAAGGAGTGAATACCTGTAATTGACAACTCATAGTTTATGCTTTCACATGAAAAGAACAGTTGTTATTTACCTTTATTTTAACTGACAAAAGAAAAATCACATTAGGAAAACATACAGGATGACTCTGGCAGTTGAAATAACCATTTATTAATAAAGAAATTTCCATCAGGGAAATTTTTTTTTAAAAGATGGGATAGTTCTCTGTCTCTTGCTATGAAAAGTCCACCATAACAATTTCATCTTCCTTGAGGGTCTTATGGTGAAAACACTGAAGCAATTACCTATATGATGGTAATTATATAGGTTATATAGGTTATAATTATATAGATTACCCAACTGAAGACCTACTTCCCTATTAAACCACAGGCCATCTCCTTGCAAAAACAAATGTACCGTCGGGTAAAAACAAGGTTTTATAGCAAGTGAGAGAATGAAGTAGATCTACGTGAATTGGGATATCAAGAGACATTATTCCATGAAAATAAGGAAGTTTCGGAACACTGGGTATTCTTGATATTATTGTTATTATGTTGGGATTTGCCTATGACTTCCTAGAAGAATAAATGCAAATGTAACAATCTCTGAGGTGTGGGATTATAAGACACTTTAACTATCTGAGGCCTGCATTTTGGTACTATTTTAATTGTTTACAACAATGTGTGCTATTTTGGGAAAAGTAAAGATCTTTTAGAACACCAGTCTGATTGATTTTATGATGCTTAAGAACTTGTGCTTGGCTCTGTGTTCCAGAAACATAAAAAGAGGATTTCCCTAAATTATATCACTTGCCAACATTTACAGAAGAAAATAAACTGAGACCCAGAAAGATGATGTGATTTTTCTCATACTGCTACTCCTAGTACCTTTCTCCACAGTTCTTGATTTCGTGCTGAGCATTAAAATACGTATCAATCTTAACTTACGTATTTGGAGCTTTAGCAACATTGCTTTGTGGAAAACTGCAATTATTTAGTATAATAGTTACAGGCCGGTAGTACTTTGCCCAGAAAACAATTCAACTAGAAGTCTCTTGAATATTACTTCTAGTTTCTTCTGCATATCTTAGAATACTCAGTAAGTTTTTTGAATAGATAGGCCGCTTCCATTCAGTTCTTAAGTAGTTATTGAGCACTTAAGATATCTGTGCTGTCCTGTGCTTAGTTGCCCAATTCTTCATGATTCCCTGGACTATAGCCTGTCTGGCTCCTCTATCCATGGGATTTCTCTGGCAAGAATACTGGAGTGGGTTGCCATGCCCTCCTCTAGGGGATCTTCCCAACCCAGGAATCGAACCGAGGTCTCCCACATTGCAGGCAGATTCTTCACCATCTGAGTTACCAGGGAAGCCCAAAAATACTGGAGTGAGTAGTTTATCCCTTCTCCAAGAGATTTTCCCAAACCAGGAATCGAACTGGGGTCTCCTGCATTGCAGGCAGATTCTTTACCAGCTGAGCTACTGGGAAGCCCATAAGATACCTAGCCACTAGCAATGAGACAAATTCTCTGCACTCGTGGAGCTTAGCTCCCACTGAGAAAAACACAAGAAGCAGAAGAAAACAAAAATAAAGGATATAATTTCAGGTAAAAATATAGTAAGGGTGTGATGAACCAAGTAAAATGATAGTGACAAGAGTGCTATTTTTGAAAGGTCAGGAAGGCCTTTAAAGGAAGTGACATTAGGTCAGAGATCTGGAGGGAGGGAGGCGGCCACTCAGAGTTCTGAGTGGAAAGCATTAAGGAGTACAGTCAGTCACTGCCCTGAACAGAAAGAATTCCTTCTTTTCCTTAAAAAGTGAATATCTTAAAGAAAGAGCCTTTAAAGTTTGGTATGTTATGGTTTCACTCTTGTGATATGGTGATAATGTTTATAAGGTCTAGTGCTGTAAATTTCCCTCTATTGCTTACAAATTTGAGAATGAATTTTGTTTAGGAATGTAAGTCTGTTATAAAAGTACTGTCTTATCTAAATGCCACCTTCTGCAAATGTGATATATAGACAGACAGATGCAATGGAATATTACTCAGCCATAAAAACGAATGAAATAACGCCGTTTGTAGCAACATGGATGGACCTAGAGATTATCATAGTAAGAAAGTCAGAAAGAGAATCAAATACCGTATGATATCACTTATACGTGGAATCTAAAGCACAACACCAATGAATTTATCTATGAAACAGAAATGGATTCACAGACATGGAGAACAGACTTGTGTTTGCCAAGGAGGAGGAAAGGTGGAAGCAGAGAAGGATTGGGAGTTTGGGATTAGCAGATGCAAACTATTACATATAGGATGAATAAGCAACAAGGTCCTACTGTACAGCGTGGGAAACTATATTCAACATCCTGTAATAAGCCATAATGGAAAAGAACATGAAAAAGAATATATATGTGTAACTGAGCCCTCTTTCTGTACAGCAGAAATTAATACAACATTGCAAATCAACTATACTTCAATTAAACAATAAAAGAAAACCCTCTGCATATTCACAAAGGCACAGAATCCAGTTCCTAAGAAAGAATCATTCCAAAGCTGATCATTCCACAGAGAGAGAAGCAGCCCAACCAAAAGTGCCCCTGGGCTTAAAACTGCATTTTCCCCCTCCTCTGCCCCCATTCCCCTCTCACCCCAAGCAGAACAGACTGCCTAGAATTTGTAGCTGGGAGGGTCATCCAAGGCACAGAGAGAGGAGCTGCAGAAGATGTCTTGGCGTTCTCAGCTTTTAGCCCTACATGCCTAGCTCTGGTGGAGATAGAAATGACAGTCTGTCCTTCACAGTGGGGAGACTGAAGCTCTGAGATGTGGGTGGCTTGCCCAGGATCACATAGAAAGTCAGCTCTCATTCCTAACCTTCACTCCGTGGCTGTGTCACATTCTAGGCCAAGGACCACATGGGTGGAATTCAGGCTCCATTTTCGGGAAACGGGGTTTGTTGCTTTTTCATTTACCCAAAAAATGAAAAATAAATAACAGATGTTTGAACACATGTTGCAACTCTCCTTACTGGAACTTAAAGTGCATTCTGACTGAGAAAATTAAATTAGAAAATCCACACAGCAAAAAAAGATGTTTTGAATGAAATACACTTTGTCTTTCCCTCTCTCTCACACACACACGAACAATATCTCCTTGTTTCTTCTTCAGAGAGCAGCTGTGAAAGAAATTGGGGGAGGGAGATGAACATAACATCCCATCTTTGTGTTTCATACAGAGCAAAGCTTTTAGACCAGCCTTCCTGAACTGTAGGGGGCGGGGCATGCCTTAAAATTAAACATCAGTGACCTGAGCAGGCTTATAAAATAAGCTTGGGAGAAGTCAGTCACCAAGACAGGGCATCTCAGAGTGGATGATTTTGCGTGTGGAAACTGCTTTCACCTCGATAAAAAAGGTATGTACTGTGGTTTTAATTCTCATTTCAGCTAAAAATAATAACTAAGATGATTGAGGGCCTTTGGCCAGTTGCTTTGCAGACTTGGTTTCATTTTTCCATAAACGACCTTACAAGGGGGATATTTTTAGTGCCGTTTTTCAAATGAGGAAACTGAAGTTCAGATATCCTAAGCAACAGGCCTGAAGTAAGACCACCAACACATGCCAGAGCTGAGGTGTCACCCTGAAAAGACTCACCTCAAAGTCCTCTGCCTGCATCAGGCAACCCCCTTGACACTATTATTAGACAATGCGGAATTATTCCTATACTAATACTGTACTAGATGTATTCTCAGGGGGTTATCCAGTGTGCATTGCAGCAAAACTGACCAAAAAGTGAGTTGGAATGTGCTGTGTGAATTGAAAATTAATTTAGTATTAATAGAATTAATTATTAAGATAATTAAATTAAATAGTATTAATATTAACAGAAAATGCAAAGCTTTTATCTCCTGAAAAATTTTCTTCAGGCGATATGATTTCTTATTATATTCAATAGCAAAATGGTTTTTAAGACCCATATACTTGTGGAAGTGTATTTTATCTTGTCATGTGAAATCTAAAAGTCTCATCCCTAATATTCTGAAGCTCCTTGGGACCAGATACCAGGTCCACACTATCATGCGGGTGTGTAGACTCTTAGGAAACCTGGTCCAAGTTCTGGCTTCACAGCTTATCAGGAAGTAACCTCACTGAGCACATGGAGAATGTTAGTGCAGGACTCTTCCAGACTGGGTGTAGTTAAGACTCAGGTCCATGTAAAATACTGAAACCAGGGCTTCTCCCTGGAGAAGCTCAAGGAGTGTAAGTAGTAATACACAGAGTCAATTCTGGCCCAGGGTGGATGCACCATAATCTTAGCAGAATTCTTTTCTAATTATTTAATATTCAGTTAAGATAATATTTAAATTATATCTATTTTTTAAAGTATTCGAACTCTCTTCGTTAGGACCATCTTCCCATTAGTGTTAGAAGAAGATGCAAAAGTAAGTCATACATATCCAAGTTCATAGATACAGGTTAATAATGTGATATACCCTCAGACGTTGCTCAATAAGCATTGCATGAATTAGAATGCAAGTGGCACTGGGTAAAATTGATGGATATTATCAACTCTTTCTCTCACAAGAAGTTTAATCATAGGACTAAAACTACTGTAATAAAGAGGCATCTTTGGAAGAGATGCAGGCGGGATAATTAGCTATGCTCTGAAATCCTGCAGAGCTAAAGCACACATTTCAGCTCACTACGGAACATTTTGTAAAAAGATGTTTGTCAGGAGCTGACTTTGGGTCGAACTGTCACGTGGTGAAATGAGATTCATCAGGTATTATAGGTAGGTGTTTACTGAAGCCACTGAATGTGGTCACAGAAGGCAGCAAAGTTCAGGGCTGCGGCAGGATGGAGAGCTGGAGATGGGGCCTGAGCCCCGGCCTTCTGCCCCCTGGGCCTTAGCTTCCCCATCGGTACACCTGAGGGGAGGGGTTGGATAAATGACCTCTAAGTTTCTGCCCAGTTTTGGGGCCGTGGAGAATGTGCATAAAGTGTGGCCATCCTTGAGCTTAGAACCCCTGGGCAGGACACTGAGCCTGGAGCCGACTAGGGGCCAAGAGTAGAACTTCAGTGGTTCTAAGAACGGCTTGGAAAGGAATGCAAATTTTTGTGGGTTTAGGCTGGATTTTGGCAAATCCATCATCCCCTAAAAGGTTAAAAGAGATGTTGTTTACCTAGTGGCAGGGGCTGATGGGAAACGGAGCCTAGGAGACTAAGGAAAGTAGCCCCCCTCCCGCCCCACCCCCCTCACCGCAGACGTGCTCAAGGCAGGGACTCGGGACCGTCCCTCCTCCCCTCAACCTCACACCAACTTTTACTCGTTATGTAACTGTTCTTTTGAAAAACACGCAACAAAACCTCCAGAAGAAGAGCTATTGATTATTAAAGGTTATTTGGAGATTTAGAGATTCTTAAGAAAGTGGTTATAATTATCCCAGTTATGACACATTCTTTTAAAAACTCAAATCTGAGAACATCTTGCTTGCCTCAATTCAGGCCTCTTCATCACAGGGAGAAAGGCAAAGAGCTGGAAATAGCTCTCGTGCAGCTCCAGGCGAGGACTCACAAGGAAGAGAACAGACTGAGAGCAAGTCAGTGAAAAAAGCTGGGAGCAACCCAGGCTTCGACCCTTCCAGCAGCGCTGCAGCCCCCACCCCTGCCCACTGTGCACCCCCTCAACAGCAGCTTGCGCACCCAAGGGCTCTGGGCTCACATCAGCTACTGGCCCCTCTCTGCTTCAATGTATAGCATGTATGAAAAGTAGCCTCAACAGAATATTAAGGAAGAAAGGAAGGGAAGGAGGAAGGAAAGAAGGAAGGAAGAGAAATTCAAGAAATACAATAATTTGCTTCTGCATTTCATAATAGCATTTATTGAGCATTTGTGTCAGATACCGTTCTAAATGCTGTCTATATTTTCTCATTTAATCCCCTTGGAAGTTCACAAGGTTGGTATGATTATTATTCCCACTTAATGCCAAGGAAATTAAAGCATCCATTGGACACAGTTGTACTTAGTGTGTGAAAGAGCCAGAATTCAAACGCAGTCAAGGTGATCCTGGAGTCCCCAAGGTTCCCAGGCCTACTCCTGGACTGATAAACAGCCAGCAAGTGGAGGGTAGCGTGGGGAGGTGGAGTCAGGGGAGGCATTTCTTTGATGAACCTCATAGGGCACTAAATGCAGGTTTTGTTTTCGATTAGTTTTTTTCTCTCATGGTTCACTTGAGGGCTTCACTCTCTCCCAATCCCCGCCACCTGCCCCCTCCAACCCACACACACATTGCTTCTGTTCATTCAACAAGTGCACACACACACATACACACATACACACATTGCTCTGTTCATTCAACAAGTGCACACACACACATACACACACACACATTGCTTCTGTTCATTCAACAAGCATCTACTGTGCCTGGCACTGGGAAGTTCTGTGGGAGAGTCCAGGGAAAATTAAACATGATGCCCATCCTTGAAAAATATGTAATTAGCTGTGTGGGGTCAGTGGGGAAGCTGGCCAAATAAGTCCAGCAAACTGTAATGCCAGGCAGATTGTGCTCTAATGGGGGCACAGAAGGTTCTATCTAGTGAGGCTTACAGAGGAGGAAGACCTCACAGCCACACCGATGACCGAGGTGGCCCTGGAAGATGAGGGGCTCAGAGGGGCTGAGTAGGAGGCTGCCCACACACAGACCGACGAGCCCAGACATGTTCCTCCAAGGACTCCGTGCCCTCAGAGGCTCCGAACGCCTTCAGCTGCTTTGTTCTCCCCACTCCAGGTCCGTCTCCAGCCTCCCAGCCCAAAGATGGTGCCAGCGCTGCTGCTGCTGCTCCCTGCCCTGGCTGGCCTCTTCGGAGCAGCTGAGGGACAAGCTTTCCATCTCGGGAAATGCCCCAATCCTCCGGTGCAGGAGAATTTTGACGTGAATAAGGTGCAGTAAAAGGATAAATCCCTGCTTGTTTTGCTGTCTCCTGTTTGAATAAGCATCCTACCAGGTTTGGTTTTATTTTCCTGCTCTAATGACCACAGCAAGCCTTGGGGTAGGTACTTATCCTCCAAAGAGTTCCCAAAAGCAGACTTTAAGACAAGAACTGGGGAGCAGAGAGGTTCTGGGAGATGATCCCAAGAAGCCTGAGTGGGGTGGTGTGGAAACAGAGAAGGCAGGCAAGCAGTAAGGGGTGAGCTCATGAGCAGGTTACTCTGTGAACAGGCTTCCCTTCTGCTGGGGGTCCTCTGAGGAAATGCACACTATGTGCCTCAGATTGTCCCGTGGATAGATGCAAGCAGGCAGTGGGAGCTCCTGTGACACTGGACAAGCCTCTCGCAGGGAAGGAGAGCCAGGGGCTTGAGGCGGAAGCTGGCGGTGTGTGTGGGAACCGCTTGCCATGATGGAGGTGAGCCCAGAGGTGGGCTGAGAGGACGACGGGACACGGCATCAGCAGCAGGTGTTGCAGAGCTGTTACCCTCACTCTAGAGATAGAGGCTGAGCGTCAGGGGGCTTGCCACCCGCTCAGGTCACACAGCCAGTAATTGCAAAGTAGGATTCAAAACCAGCCTTTCCAGGAGGGCAGGATCCCATGGGTGCCTCAAATAGGGCCCAGGATAGGATAGCACTTCCCCCAGGGGCCTTCTTGTCACCTGTGCTAAAAAGATATCAATAAAATCAACTCCCCCATATATGGTAAGGATTGTCTCATCATCTTATTCATGTCTTTTGAACACAAAACTTTTCAATATTAATGAAGCCCAAACTATCTTTTCATTTTTTGCTGTGCTTCTGGTGGCATATCTTAAAAAAAAAAAAAAGTTGCCTAGCCTATGTTTATAAAGGTTTACTCCTATATTTTCTTCCAAGGGATTTATAGTTGTAGTTCTTACATGTAAGTCTTTGATTCATTTTAAGTTACATTTTGTACATCGGTGATATAGAAAGGAAACTTCTTTCTTTGGCATGAGGATATACAGCCGTTCCAGACTGTTCGTTCAGAAGACTACTCTTTTCCCACTGAATAGTCTTGATACAATTGTTGAGAATCAATTGACCATATGTGTAAGAATTTATTTTTGAACTCACAATTCTATTCTATTGGTTTATGTCTGTCCTTATTCTAGCGCTATATAGTCTTGATTACTATAGCTTTGTAGTAAGTTTTGAAGTCAGAACATATAAGTCCTTCAACTTTGTTCTTGTGGCTATTCTGAGTCCTTTGTATTTCAACATAAATGTTAGATCAGTTTGTCAATTTCTGCAAAGAAGCTAGTTGGAATTTTGATAGAGACTGTATTATTAAATCTATGGTCAGTTTGAAGAGTATTGCCATCTTAACAAGTTTAAGTCTTCCTATCCATGAACATAGGATGTCTTTCCATTTATTTAGGTCTTCTTTATTTCTGCAGTCTTTTGTAGTTTTCAGAGTGTATTTTATGCTGCTTTGGTTAAATTCTTTTCATAAGAATTTTATTTTTTTGATGCTATTATAATTGGAAATTTTCTAAATTATTTTGCAGATTTGTCATTGTAAGTATAGGAATACTTTTTATTTCTAGATATTAATTACTTTATCCTTTAACCTTGCTGAGTCCATTTGTTAGTTCTAATAGTTGTCTGTGTGTGTGTGTGTGTGTGTGTGTGTGTGTGTGTTCCTTAGAATCTTCTATATACAAAACCCTGTCATCTGAAAATGGAGATAGGTTTACTTCTTCCTTTTCATAATTATTTCTAAACATTGCATTCTCCTTATATAGATAGAGAAATGAAGACCCTTAACAAAAATAATATGTGATCATGAGGGAACATGACATGAAGAGCAATCTTCCACCTCTGAGTTTCTTCCTTTCTGGAAAATTAAGCTTCCTTGTTTTAAATTGTTGATCATTAAAGTCAGCTTAACAGTAATGGAACTATTTTAAATGCACTGTATTAAATGGAGAATTTTTTGGAGGATGCCTATGAAACCAATTGACCTTTAGCTTATTTCTTTGATGCTTTAAATGCATGTTAAGTTCAGTGATTTTAATTGAAAGATGCCTTTTAACAAATGAGAGGAAAATTTCTGTCATAAATGTGGACATATATTTTAACAAAGAGCCAGATGACCGAAGCAATACTGCCACCTATTTGCAGTATGCTCTCATTTCAAATTCTGATTGCAACTCTTTAATTTTGCTTTGTTTTGCTGAGTAATACATTTTTAAATTTCTAAAATAATTTCAATTAATATTTTGACTAGGTAAATATATTCACCGGGTTCAAAATTCTAAAGGTGCAAAAGAAGATACATTGAAAACTTTCGCTTCCACCCCTGTAACCTAGACTCATTTCTCCCCAGTGACAACCAGTAAAAACAGCTTATGGTGCATCTTTTGAGAGATAATGTGTATCTATATTAAAAAGCACATATATAATTGCAGTAGGAAGAATGTTGTCCATGTCCTATTCCCCAGAATCTGCAAATAATGTTTCTCCATATAGAAAAACCCACTCCAGTACTCTTGCCTGGAAAACCCCATGGACGGAGGAGCCTGGTGGGCTGCAGTCCATGGGGTCGCGAAGAGTCAGACACGACTGAGCGACTTCACTTTCAGTTTTCACTTTCATGTATTGGAGAAGGAAATGGCAACCCACTCCAGTGTTCTTACCTGGAGAATCCCAGGGACAGCGGAGCCTGGTGGGCTGCCGTCTGTGGGGTCGCACAGAGTCAGACACGACTGAAGCGACTTAGCAGCAGCAGCAACAGCAGCATATAGAAAAGGGGATTTTGAAGTTGTGATTAAAGTTATGAAGCTTGAGATGGTAAGAATATCCTAGATTATCAGGTGGGTCTAATCTAATCATTACAAGCAGAGAACATTTCCCAGCTGTGATCAGGGAGGTGTGATGGTGGAAGAAGACTCAGAATATGCAGTGTGAGAAGGAGTTGACCTGTTTTTGCTGGCTCTAAGGATGGAGGAAGGGATTCACAAATCAAGAAAGGCAAATGGCATCTCGGACTTGAAAAGCCTAAGAAGACGGATTCTCCTCTAGAGCCTCTGGAAAGGAATGTAGCCTTGTCAGCACTTTGATTTTAACCCAGGGAGATTCTTGTCAGACTTCAGATGTACAAAACTATGAGACCATAAATTTATGACGTTTTAAGCTTGTGGTAATTTGTTACATTAGTAATAGAAAAACCATATAACCTTTTCTCCCAGTTTTACATAAAAGGTAGCTTAATATATATACACTATTTTGCACCTGGCTCTTTTTCCATTAAGTGTACCTTGGAGATAATTGCCTGTTGTGTTTTAAAAGAGGGTGTATAGCATTCCATTATATGGATGTGTCATCATTTAGTTAACCCTACTAACGCTCACTTAAGCCACTTCCTGTCTCTTAATATTACAAAGAGAACTGCAATGAATGTATTTCCCTTTGAGAAGGGAAGTTGCATCCAAGCCAACTACTCACTAAAGGAAAATGGAAACGTCAAAGTGATAAACAAGGAGCTGAGGTGAGTGGTTGTGGTTAGGCATACATCATTTCTCATTTTCAGGAGGATACCTTTCCAGAAGTGAAATTGCTGGGCCAGAGTAAATGCAGCTTTAGTTTTGCTTGACGTTACCAAGTTGCCCTCACGAAGGCTGTAGACTGAAGCAGTTTCTATGCTGGGGAATGCGTGGAAGCAGGGTGTGCCTGTTTCCCTTTACCCTCACCCACACGGTTGCTCATTTCCTTTAAAGCTGATTCTGCACTGAAGTTAGGGTCTGAGAGCAAGCCCCCAGGGGAAGAATGATATAGGTTTTCTAAATCCTAATCTCATGCCAAAAGCCTCTGTGACCAACTCCTCGTGTGGGGTCTTATGGGGAGAAGTCAATCAATTCTGGAGTCCCAGCTCCCCACAGTAAACATATCCCACTTTGCTCACAATTCAAAGATGCCTTGCAAAATCATAAAATATTTGAGATGACATCTTACATCATCTAAACCAATCCCTTCCTTTTATAGAGTTTAGAGTTTCACATAGGTTTTGACTGAAGAGAACACCAAAAGCATAGCTAAATAAGAGCACTTTAGGAATGGACGGTGGCATTCAACCAATGCCTACACATCCGATTCACTTATTCCCATTGGAATCAATATCTTGCTCAGTGGCTTCTGGGAACAATGCAGCCCATTTTGCCTGGCTTCCCCAAGAAAGGGCTCTGTTCTGAAAGACAACAATGGGGAAGAGTTTTCAGGTCCCCAGAGAGCCACAGGGTTTTCTCTGCCTGTTGTTGTCTCTGCAGTATCTTGGAAGATGGTATGAAATTGAGAAGATCCCAGTGAG
The DNA here is from genome assembly GCF_001704415.2 of Capra hircus. Taxonomy (NCBI): domain Eukaryota; kingdom Metazoa; phylum Chordata; class Mammalia; order Artiodactyla; family Bovidae; genus Capra; species Capra hircus. Next base: position 71,809,772 of record NC_030808.1, read on the forward strand.
CTTTGAGAAGGGAAGTTGCATCCAAGCCAACTACTCATTAAAGGAAAATGGAAATGTCAAAGTCATAAACAAGGAACTGAGGTGAGTGGTTGTGGTTTCAAAAGCATTGTACGTCCGGGAGGCAGCCCTGCAGACTTGTCCTGGGATGACTGGTGCCCTTGCCTTCTAGTGTGAGAGGATGGAGACATTGCTGGGTCTTGGTTGCCTGCTCACAACAGGTCCTGAAAGGACAGCTTTTGGCAGGCAGGGTGGTAGGGACTACAAGTCACTCATTCATTTCCATGGTCACTTGCTGAGCATCTTATTGTGTCCCAGACCCTGTGAGAGACCCTGGGGACTTAATGGTAATACAAACTGCAAGATTTCCTGCTCTCACTCCAAAATAGACCTTCTGGAAGCAAAAGATAGCAGAGACTCTCTTGTCTGATCTCCAGTACCAAAAGAGAAGCCCTTTCTATATCATCTGCTGATTGACAGCATCTAGCTTAGTTTGAATCCTTCCAGAAACTGGGAGCTCGTCAATGTCCATGACAGTTTATTCCATCTTCAGACAGTTTTAACTGTTAGAAAACTCCTTTTCTTGTTAAGCAAGAATGAAATGCATACATAGTCACATTCTAGGTTTTGTGGACAGGAGAGCCTACAGAGATATACTTTTCTATCACTGAGGGCTTCTTCACTGATCCCCAAATTCATAGTTTAAAAGCAATATAAACTTATAAACAAACCCAGTAAGAACTGCTACTTACCCACCATCAACAAACATGAAAGTAACAATAAACAATGGTAACTAATATTAATTAAGCATTTTTATGTGCAAGGCATGGTTCTGTATGCATATATATGTGTGTGTACAAGTGCATGTATTTATGTATATGTAAATGAACATAGCTATTCATTTAATCCCCATAGCAACCTGAGGTAGGTACTATTATTAAATCCATTCTTATGGATGAGGAAACAGAGATACAGAGATGTAAAGTAATTTGCCCAAGAGTCACACAGCTTGTAAGTGACAAAGCTGAGATTCAAGAGATTCAAAACCCAGGAGAAAGGACTACCCTGGTGGCCCAGTGGTTAAGACTCTATACTTCCAATGCAGGGGGTGAGGGTTTGAACCCTGGTCAGGGAACTAAGATTCCACATGGAGTGGCCAAAAAATAAAAATTAAAAAATAAATTAAAAAGTTTTAAAGTAAAGTGAAACCAGGGAGAAGTGAAATGGAGAATAAACCAGGAGACAATAAAAGAAGCTGGACATGAAGGGTTGCCATTCCTGTTTCCTAAGTTGTCTAATAACTGTGTTCAACTCCAAGAAAACAAGTACCAGTCAGACTGGAAGTCACACAGGCTCAGAAAGGCTTCCTGTGGCCATCCTATTACCCATTAAGCTTCCTGTGAGCCGCAACACAGTGGCTGATTCTCTGACCCCACATAAACCAAAACAATACTGGAAGAGTCTTGAATAAAGAAAAATCAGACTTGTTTCAGAGCTCCTGATATCACTGAGGCCCAAAGAGGGGGAAAACTTTGCAGATCTTCAGACTTCATGTTTTGCATGATTTTTAGTAATCTAGTCAGTTTTTATGTTTTCCTTTGGACCCTTGTCATTTTTAAGAAAGTGAATATTCTTTTTGTGTCAGGTTGATTCATTTGCTTGTAAAATTTCCCTTTTTCCTCCGTCATGCTTTGGAGTCCAGGAGCAATAAACAGCCTTGCAGGCCACTACATATACTCTGAAAAACAGGGTTGAAGTGCCAGGGTCTCACATATCATCCAGTCCTTGGCCATTGCAATTATTGATCCTTATTACCCCAAAACTGTCTTCCTCTGCTCAGTACAGAGACAGTAATAAAGCAAAGGGGAGGGAATGGACCCAGGACCCAGCCTACCTTTAAGAATCTCCTACCCAGAAATCGCACTGCTGGCCACCATGATTGTTGGTGTCACAAATCTTACCTTTCATTGATTTTTGGCTTTTAACGAGTTCAGATTCTTTTGTTTCTATTTTTTACTCATTGCAGAGCTGATGGAACTGTGAATCAAATTGAAGGTGAAGCCACCCAGGAGAACATCACAGAGCCTGCCAAGTTGGGAGTTAAGTTTTTCTGGTGTAAGTATACACTTCTCTCAGGAGGCGTCAGGGACAGGAGCTCGACAAACTGAAGGCTAGAGCCCTGGGTCGGAGCAGTCCTGTCACTTCTGAGTGTCACCTATACTGATTCAACGCATAATTACCTGTGGACCACCTCCTACCTGCCATTTGCCGGGCTAGGCCCTGGAGATGCAAAGATGAGCAGGACAGAGCTGGCCAATGTCCCTGGGATGCTTACATGTCAGTGTGGATACTGACAAGCACCCAGGTGATTTATTATAAAACCACAGGAAGTATGTCAATGGAGGAAGCACAGATTGAAGCCCATTGGGCATGAGCATTGGGAGGCTCAAGCCAGTCTTCTTTCCCAGAGGGAACTAATAACTGAAAAATTAGTAGTTATTAGAAAAACGGCTAACATGTGAGAAAGTTTAAAAGCAAGAGCTGGTAAGAGTGAAGATAAGTTGGAGTCCTGGCTCTGTTTGCCACTTTCTAGACAAATTTTTGGGGTTTCATTTGGTTCCCCTTTCAGTTGGACAATGGGTTTTCCTTGGTGTTGGGAGGTGGAGTTATTGAATAATATCCTCTGAACTTAAAAGGAACTTTGAGACTGGAAAAGAAAGCAGCCAACTCCATAAAGAACGATTATGTTTATTATGGGTAACTTACATCCAGGCAGAATCATGTAGACGACCATCAGAGGCATTCCGAGCAGCACTGCGTTCTGCCAAAAGGGGGACAGGGACACTTAATGGGGCTGCAGCTAAAAATAGAATCTGACTACAAAAGGAAGCATGTCCACACTGACAGAAACTGAGGGATTTGCCTCCCCCTACCCTCACCCCAGGGGTCTCATGACCGTTAACCACCTGTGTCAGCAAAAAACATTCTTCCAGTTTTCATATCAGATAAAGACTGTAAGGAACTTATTTGGCTTGGGTGCTTTCCTTGTGAGTAAGCTAAAGCTCAGTAGGGCAAAAAAGGGGAGGGCTAGGACTGCAGGCCTAAGATGGAGCTGACAAAACGGAGCCAGTGCCATTGAGCCACACACTTGGCTTGGCTGTGGAGGTCAAGTTCACAAAGGAAATTTCTGGATTCAAATGGAGAAAGTAAACCTCCATCTCTCTTCTTAAAGACCCTTTTAATACTGAACTTTCAGCACTACTCAGATGCCAATCAGTGCATCTCTATGGGCCCTTTGTGAGGAAGAACTTGTTACCCGTTACCACCTTATTTGGGCTTTCCCCAGTGGCTCGGTGGTGAAAAACTCGCCTGCTAATGCAGGTGAAGGAGATGTGGGTTCGACCCTTGGCTTTGGAAGATCCTCTGGAGCAGGAAATGGCAATTCACTCCGGTATTCTTGCCTGGGAAATCACATGGAGAGAGGAGCCTGGCGGGCTACAGTCCACAGGGTCACAAAGAGTCAGGCATGACTGAGTGACTAAACAACAGCCATCACCTGATTTACCATATTCTTAAGAATAGTGGGGTTTTCAAAGTTCACACAAGAAGGAAAACAAGCAAACCAACATTAGCCCCTGCCTCCTCCTGTAGGTGGATTATAGAGGAAGCTGGATGGTACAAACCTGGAAAGCCTGGGGCCCCTGGCCTTACATTCTTAATTCCACTTACTGAGTAATGGCTCCATAGGCACTTGTGCCCAGGGCACCTGTCAGTCCAGGGGATCCAGCCAAACCTCCAGATATTACAGGCTTCCAGGTACCACCCAGCAGTCAGGGAATGGGGGTCCAGAGTGATGGCTCTGAACTCCGGCTGCACATTGCAATTACTGGGAAGCTTTCAAAAGTACCAACAAGCTCCAGTTCAGCCTTTGGGAGTTGGCGTGGGGAGAGATGGGCCTAGTGTTTTTCAGAGGTCCCATATGATTCCCACATGAAGCCAGAATTAAGACCCACTGATGTAGAAGAACTAGAATCCCAGAGCCTGGCTTCCAGGACCCTGGAGATGAAGGTTTCTCTTGCCCTGGTCCCTCCTAATACTGCCTTCCTCTGGTTCTCAGTCATGCCGTCAGCTCCATACTGGGTCCTGGCCACCGACTATGAAAACTACGCCCTCGTGTACTCCTGTACCACAATCATCTGGCTTTTTCACATGGATCATGTTTGGATCTTGGGAAGAAACCCTTATCTCCCTCCAGAAACAGTGACCTATCTCAAAGATATCCTGACCTCTAATAACATTGAAGTTGAGAAAATGACGATCACAGATCAGGTGAACTGTCCCGAGTCCATGTAACCAGGCTCTAAAGGGAGCTGCATTCACTCCATGTTCCTTCTCTTGCTTTGCTTTCCCCTATACCAACCCTCATAAAGACAAACCAAACCACCAGAGCAAACTATTACACCTACCAGAAGGGAAATGTGGCAGCAGAAGCTAATGGAGAAGAACCCAAGGCAACTTGGCCCAAACATTTAGCCATGCACCATTCTGTTACCTTGCGTGTCTGATAATAAACTTGCTGCTGACCTGCTGTGCTCACAGTAGATTCTAAACTGGACTAATTATTGTGGGGTTTTAATTAGAAGCTTAAGTTTGGAAATCCTTAAGCAGTGATGTTGAAAAAAAAAATGAAGCCCTGAACAGTTTAAAGGTAACAATCCTGTTTCTAGAAAGAGAAAGCTGATGGCAAAGTGACCTGAATCCAGGTGCCCCCATCCTGCAATAGGCAGTCCTTAGCGGGGGGAATCCTATGGAATTTTTGAGTCTCTGACAGGCAGTTTCCTGGAAACATTTGCTCTCAGGAGGTCTTCAGAACCACGTGAAGAATGGGACCATCTTGAGTCTGTGCAATGAAGAGAGTCTGTGAGGGAGAAGCCATGGGAATTTTTTAAGAAAATAATTTTTTTGTCTTTTATTCAACTGATACTTACTGGGACTCAAGAGCATTCCAGGCATTGAGAAATAGAATCCATTTCCTCCCACAGAAGCTCACAGACTAGCGAGGGAGACTGACAAGTAGAGATATGGATTTTAATCCAAGCTGAGGGGTGCAAAGGCAGAGGCGTATGGAGGGAGCCGGGGAAGCTCTGAGAAGATCTCAACCCCTGCCAGACACAGGCACTTACGAGGTGGTACAGTCACACATTGGGGCATTCCAGCTTCAAGGAGTCAGGAAGCACCTGGAGTTTGCTGCTGATTCTTTCTTTCTTTTTTTTTTTTCACATTTTAACTCTTAAAATCAAAATAGCCTCAAAATGATCACCCTGCGATTATTCTTATCTCGCACAAAATTTGTAATCCATTAATGTTTGGGAAATGAATAGAAAATGAAGACATTTGATTAGATTTTTGCATTTTCAGCACAAATATAAAATATTCATTTCCTGGAGCGTTTGAGACTCTTCACTGCTTTATATTAAAAGTTATAAAAATTCCAAGGAACTTAATATGTATCATTTTCATTTCACTAAATAAATATGACCTCAAAACGTAGCTTGCAATTCAAAATTCCTAAAGGCTGAAACTCACTAGATAAAGAGATGGGAAGGAAGCTGTAGGTATTAAAGAAGAGCCTCTTCCCACATCTCAGCCTTCTGCTGCTTCCTGTGCCTTATGTCACTGCCCACCCCAGTGGAGGGCGCCTGGCTTGTCTTTTATAGTTCTTCCCAGAGTGTTGAGCTGGTTGTCTAGCTCTTACCTCATAGTACAAGATAAGTTATGATTGTGTTAATAGCTCTTGCTGCTGCTACTGCTGCTGCTAAGTCGCTTCAGTCGAGTCCGACTCTGTGCGATCCCATAGACGGCAGCCCACCAGGCTCCCCCATCCCTGGGATTCTCCAGGCAAGAACACTGGAGTGGGTTGCCATTTCCTTCTCCAACGCTTAAAAGTGAAAAGTGAAAGTGAAGCTGCTCTTGACAGCTGTCTAATAGCATCTAAAACAACAAACGTGACTACATTTTGCTTCTTTTACAGTGTCTTGCCCAAACATAGGCTCACAATTCTTGTGTGAATCAATTACTGAGTAAGTCAATAGATGGGTGGACTTGAGGTGTTTGGGAAAGAATAAGGAAACTAAGAAGCAAGTATCAGGGGTCATTGAATCTGAGAAAATGGGAGGAATTCAGAGGGTAGCATGGGGGCAGCATGGGGTAAAACAACAAAAATTTCAGAAGAGAAGGCAAGAGCAGTGGGAATTAAACAGCAAAATGGAAATAGTAGCAAAACCCCGCGTGCCCATAAATAAATGACCCCCATGATGCTAAAGCTGAAACTCCAGTACTTTGGCCACTTCATGCAAAGTGTTGACTCATTGGAAAAGGCTCTGATGCTGGGAGGGGTTGGGGGCAGGAGGAGAAGGGGACAACAGAGGATGAGATGGCTGGATGGCATCACTGACTTGATGGACGTGAGTCTGAGTGAACTCTGGGAGTTAGTGATGGACAGGGAGGCCTGGCATGCTGCGATTCATGGGGTCGAAAAGAGTTGGACACGACTGAGTGACTTGAATGAAATGATGTACCCATCATCAGTGCCAATATTTCACCAATCTTGCTTCAGCTATCTTCATCAACATTTCACCAATCTTGCTTCAGCTATTACCCAGCCACCCCTGGTGTTTTTTCAAATAGTGTTTTGAAGCAAATACTAAATAGCACACCCTATTATTTTTCCTGTTAACAACTTAAGTATAAATCTCTAGCAAGTACAGGCACTTTTTAAACCAAAACAAAGAAAAGAAAAGCAAGGTTATATCTTACATCCTGAAAGTACTCAGAGAATGTAATTTAATTTATGTAATATAAATAATGTAATTTATGTAATATAAATATATTATTTTATATTTTCCATATGAAAGGAGAGATATATGTATAGAGGTGTTCATCATACTTTTACTCGTACCAGCCCCCAAACTAAAAGGAGCTAAAGTAAAATGAAAACTAACAGCAGAGGAATGAAGGGAAGATCCCCTGGAGGAGGGCGAGGCAACCCACTCCAGTATTCTTGCCTGGAGAATCCCATAGACAGAGAAGCCTGGATGGCTCAGTCCATAGGGTCGCAAAGAGTCAGACACGACTGAAGCGACTTAGCATGCATGCAGAGGAATGAGATAATAAATTATGGAACAACCACTTGAAGTAATGTGGTATACTCCGTAAATTTGTAGTTATGAAGACAAAAGTCACATGAGAGCTGGTGCCTCCCTGCCACACTCACTACTGATGGGGGTAGGGAGGATGAAGAGGGGGTGGGGAGGAAGATTAGGGGTCCCTGCATGTGGCCTTGCTGCCTGCAGAGAGAGAGTCTGGAACATGTGCTGTGCTGACCCAGCCACATTCAATAGGACTAAGGTGTGTCTACCTGAGCTAATGACTGCCAATCCACAAGCTAAACAGAAACTTCTGATGGCCTACCTGGATGGAAAAGATAAATTAGGCCAATCTAATCAGAATTTGACTTTAAGAGATCTAGAGAAAGGATAATTGAAAACTCTGTAAGTAATAACTGTAAGGTCGTGTAGTTTGGGGTGGCCATTTTTGTCGATCCACAACTGAAGTTATGAGAGTGCAGAGGAGAAATGCAAAGATAAGCTCATACCCCACCTAAGGCCTCTGACAGCAGCTTCAGTAGCTGATGGCTGTGTCCCAGCTCTAATTCCTGTGGGGCTTAGCTGTCTTAGGTTCCTGTCCTTGGATTTCTTTAAGATTAGGCTCAGACATACACCTACCTACACACACACACACAACTTTTTTTTTCTTTTGAGCTAATTTAACTTTACTGAGTAAAGTTCTTTGCAACCTAAAATAGCCCTAAGACAAAAGTGTTCACTTTTTGAGTGAAAAAAGGCAGCAGTATTGTACTTGAGTTGTACTTGTAGTTACATAAAATGATGGCATGCAATCAAAGACTGAAGGTGAACAAAGAAATGAAGGCAATTAATGTCTTAGAATAGTGTAATTACAGAGTGATTTGCTTTCCTTTTTTATTTTTGCTGCTGGTATTTGTCGTGTAGGCCTTAAAACTTTAGACCCCAAAACTTTCGTCTAGTTCAGCCAGACCCTCTGACAAGTTGAGTTCCAAATGTCAAAGAAATAGAAATTTAGAAAATGTTTGTTTTCACAGTTGTCTAATTGTTGTATTATTTTATTGAAAAGTTCCCCCCAACACAATCACTTCCATATTAATAATTATGAGAAACTATTAACATTTTGAATATTTGTTAAATATGGTTAATTTTTATGCTAAAATCAAATATAAGATGAAAATAGGTTCATCAAATGTAGGTTTTCCAGCAGAATAAGACAATCTGAACTACGTTGTTGGGAGAGCTGAAAGGCAGTGTAATGGAAAGCATATTGGGACCTCAGATGAGATCCAGGGCTCTAGTCCTGGCTTCAGACGACTTAGCCAGCATCCCTCTCCCCTCCAGGCCTGTCTCTTCACCTACATGTCATTATAAGAACTGAACTACAAGATGCACCTCTAAGGACTCTTCTAGGTCAAACATTTATAGTTCTGTACATTATAGTTTTGTTCAGTTCAGTTCAGTTCAGTCGCTCAGTCGTGTTGGAGTGTTTGCAACCCCATGAACTGCAGCACGCCAGCCTCCCTGTCCATCACCAACTCCCGGAGTTCACCCAAACTCATGTGCGTCGAGTCGGTGGTGCCATCCAGCCATCTCATCCTCTGTCATCCCCTTCTCCTCCTGCCCCCAATCCCTCCCAGCATCAGGGTCTTTTCCAATGAGTCAGCTCTTCGCATCAGGTGGCCAAAGTACTGGAGTTTCAGCTTCAGCATCAGTCCTTCCAATGAACACCCAGGACTGATCTCCTTTAGGATGGACTGGTTGGATCTCCTTGCAGTCCAAGGGACTCTCAAGAGTCTTCTCCAACACCACAGTTCAAAAGCATCAATTCTTCAATGCTCAGCTTTCTTTATAGTCCAACTCTCACATCCATACATGACCACTGGAAAAACCATAGCCTTGACTAGATGGACCTTTGTTGACAAAGTAATGTCTCTGCTTTTTAATCTGCTGTCTAGGTTGGTCATAACTTTCCTTCCAAGGAGTAAGCGTCTTTTAATTTCATGGCTGCAGTCACCATCTGCAGTGATTTTGGAGCTCCAAAAAATAAAGTCAGCCACTGTTTTCAACTGTTTCCCTGTCTATTTGCCATGAATTGATGGGACCAGATGCCATGATCTTTCTTAGTTTTCTGAATGTTGAGCTTTAAGCCAACTTTTTCATTCTCCACTTTCACTTTCATCAAGAGGCTCTGTAGTTCCGCTTTACTTTTTGCCATAAGGGTGGTGTCATCTGCATATCTGAGGTTATTGATATTTCTCCCGGCAATCTTGATTCCAGCTTGTGCTTCCTCCAGCCCAGGGTTTCTCATTATGTACTCTGCATAGAAGTTAAATAAGCAGGGTGACAATATACAGCCTTGACGTACTCTTTTCCTATTTGGAACCAGTCTGTTGTTTCATGTCCAGCTCTAACTGTTAATAAAGTAAATTTTTCTAAGAAGGGAGGAATACCTGTAGCTTTATAGAGAAAAGACATCATAAATTTAAAAGACCAATTCTTTGAATTGTTTTGTCTCCTCACCCTTATCAATGTACACACACACATACAAACGCACACTTTGATTTTCAATCAGTACATGTATCTTTTTTCCTACTCTACAATATTTGGATGAATATTTTACTTCCATAACATGTTACTTTCTGTAAATGCATTGGGAGTATTATATTTAATTCTCCTGAGTTTTCCTAGGCTGCTAATTCCAATGTAAAAATACCAACCTTAACTCTTCAGCCTCTTCAGAGACCCAGGGGAGCAATAGTTTATTGAATTATAAAGTGACTCTTCCATAACAAAATTTCAAAGAGGGCTTGGGACAAGCACTGTCAGGAGCTGAAGTTGGATAAGCACAGTCAAGTATTCAGACCTTTATCCCAGTCCATTCACTCAAGCGTGCTGAAGCCCTAATGATGCCTCTGGACGCTGCAGAGGGGTAGGTACTCACTTCTGTTTATTTCAGTGCCCCTTTGATTTTTTTTTTCCAGAGGGAGGGTATTGTTGCTTTACAATGTTGTGTTAGTTTCTGCTGTACAGCAAAGTGAATCATCTATTTGTATACATATATCCTCTCCCTCTTGGTCTTCCCACGCCCCATCCCACCCATTTAGTCATCACAGAGCATGAACCTGAGCTCCCTGCACTATATAACAGGTTCCTTGATTAACACACCCTCCTGGCCTAGCTCCGTCCCCCTGGTGGTCCCTCAATTCAAGCTTTCCTGTCTCTCCTCCCTTTGTTACTTCTCAGGCACCCAGTCTACTGGCTCTCAACTAATGCAGGCCAGTTTCCTGAGAGAATACATGCTTTCCTTAGGAAGACATCCCAGAATGGGGAGAGTGTGGGCTAAAGAGGGAAAATTTTACAAAAAGTTTCCCCAAGCAAATCAAAATTGCTTCATGCCTCAGTAGAGAACTCTTTCTTTGTTAGAACTATTTGCCTCTCACTTGTCTCCCATCCCAATCCTTTTCATGCATATCCTTTCCCTTACTAAAATCTGCTGCTGTCAAAATTCTTATTTAACCACCAGGTGTACATCAGTACTTTTGCAGAGCAGTTTGACAATATCTAGCAAACTTGAGAATGACACAAACTTCGACCTAGTGATTCTATTCTCTGGTAAATATCCTAGAAATATTCCTGTATATGAGCGCAAACGTTCATTGTGTCACTGCCTGAGGGACTGAGAAACCAGGCACAACCTAAATGTCCATCAGCAGAATTGATCTTAAAATTGTGATACACACACACACATGCACACATAAAAGGAATACTATGTAACAGTTAAAGTGAACTATAGCTACATGTGTCAACATACATAATTTGTAAAATATGTGTTTGCATATATTTATAATTTAAAAGATGCAGAGAGAGGCAGAGGATAAAAGCAAATGGCAATAAGCAGAAGGATATGGTATGATACTGCATATAAAGCGGCTTATTATTTCAGATTACAAACATATGCAATAAAAGCATAAGGAAATTCAGAGAGTATTAAACACCAAATTCAAGGTTACTTCCAGAGGGTAGAGAGAGGAGGGTTGCAATTGGATTGCAACACAGGCAGCTACCATTGCCTTGGAACTGTATTATTTCCCTGTTGCTGCTGTAACAAATTACTGCAAACCTGATGGTTGAAAACAACAGAACTTTATTCTCTCCCAGTTCTGAAAGCCAGAAGTTCAAGATGTGAAGGTGTGGGCAGTGCCATGCTCCCTTTGCAGGCTCTAGAGGCAAATCTGTTCCTCACCTCTTCCCTCATCTGGTGGCTGCCAGCATTTCCGTGGTTTGTGGCCACATCACTCCAATTTTCAGATCTCTTTCTGATGCATCTTCACAAGACCTCCTTGTGCAGACAAGTGTGTGTATGTGAACATCCCTGTGTCTCCCTCTTATAAGACTCTTGTCGTGACATTTATGGCCCATCTGGATAATCCATGATAATCCCCCTGCAATCTCAAGACCCTTAACTTGAGCACACATGCAAAGATCCATTTTTCCAAATTTAACATTTACAAGTTTCAGGGGTTAGGACCTGGTATCTTTGGGAGGGGTACATTTTCAGCTACCACATAATGTTTTATTTCCTGAGCTGAATGGGGGGGAGATAGCACATATAGGCCCATGGCTGTCTCCCATGTGATACTGTTATCTGTGCATGTGGCTTACATCAGACACTGACTGTGACCGTGAACCTCTCGAGGAAGGAGAGGTCTCCAGGAGACTGAAGAGCAGTTGCAGTGGGAATAACTCAGTGGGAAGCTTAGGAAACCAGGAGTTGTGTTCTAAGAGCAGGGGGTATGCACTTGTCATTTCGCAGGTCAGTTCTGGCTCAGGTAAGACTCAGGGCATGACACCCATAAACTGACTCCTCTTGTTTTTAGAATTTTTGTGAGTCTCTTTTAAGGTGTCCAATTAAAATGTTTAGAGAGTGAAACATTTTACTTCTCCAAAAGACTTTCAAGTCTTCCCCTGAAGAAGACTTTCAAGTCTTCCCTGAAGAAAATTTAGTCTTAAAGGACTTGAAGAATAAAAAATAAACAAATATCCCTCCAAAAACCCTTTCAAAAACTGAGTGGATTGGATGCTAACTTCTAGCAGTAGACTTTCAGGCACTGAGGACAGGTCAGGGGAGAAAAATTCCAGTCATAATACATAGGCAGTCACCAGCCGTACCTACCTTTAATCCATGACTTCTGTCTCCAGCCCTTCCCAGGTCAAAAGAGTTACCAGTGCTCTGTGAGTCTGCTCTGCCCCCAGGAGGTGACAAATGGGCTCAGAACCTCCCCGACCAGAATGGGCAGTACATGGGAAAGCAAGTGGTCACTCCTTTGTCAGCACAGTTTGGCTGTGACTAAGCACATGTTCATTCTTTGTCTGCAGCCTGGGTAGAGCAGGACTGGTGAGGTCAGGGCCTGCACAGAGTCAGAGGACTGCCTGCGTCCACCCTCCCCAAATGAGGGATTGGTTGGTGATGATCAAGACTAACCCTACTGGGGGATGCTATGGAAATCTGACATCTCTGCATTCTGCCTAAAGGCACTGTGTCAACAAAATGTTCTGTGCATGGGGAACAGACTACATGGGTCATTTTTGCACCTATGAGTTATTAATGTGAATAACCTCTCTCTACTTTGCCAGCCATAGAAGCTGAGATTGTTGGCATGTCTTTTGACGTTCATTTCTCAGCTCAGATGGCATCACAACAGCCATATACCTAAAGGTGATTGCCTCGGTTACCATCCCTCCCATACGTTTTAAAAAATTTCTTTCTTACCGCTTTTCACAATCTGCAATTATCTTGTTTACTTATTTGCTTAAGTATTTATTATCTATTTGTCCCACTAAAAAGTGCTTTTTCTGGACTTCCCTGGAAATCCAGAGATTAAGACTCCACACTTCCAATAGAGGCGGTGTGGGTTCAATCCCTGGCTAGGGATATGTGGTCTCACATGCAGCCTGGTTCAGTCCCTGGATCAGGAAGATCCCCTGCAGGAAGGCATAGCAACCCACTCCAGTATTCTTACCTGCAGAATCCCATGGACAGAGGAGCCTGGCGGGCTGTTACAGTCCATAGGGTCACAAAGAGACATGACTGGAGTGACTTGGCATACACACACACACGGTGCAGCCAAAGAAAAAGAATGTAGGCTTTCTGAAGACAGGAACCTTGCTTTTTGGTATGTTCTTGTATCTTCAGAATTTAGGATAATACCTGACACAGAATAGACATTCAAAGTAAATTTTTATTGAATGAATGAGGGAATGAGCAAATGAATAAATGCCCTAGGGCCCAAAAAGAATTAGTCATGGAAAATGAAAGTAGAATCCAAATAAATATAAATATCCTATATTCATGTGCTTTGACATATTCAGCTAAGATTGCCTCCGATTTGCTGTTTCTGCCACATTTCTACAATTTACCACTGGAATATCATCCCCCTCATACGCATATTCATTCTCCAGGTAGAGAAACTGATGCCCAGCAAAGTGAAAGGGCTTGAACAAAACTACGTGGCTAGTTACAGTGATGACTTGAATTTGAGCACTCATTTCTACCACAGGAGAAAGTTACAGGATAATTTTTTTTAACTTTTTCTGTTCCTTTTGCCACAAACAACAACAAAACACCTGCTGTGAGAAAAATCTTTGGGACAAAGTCAGTGTTACAATTTGAGAAGACAATAACTTCTCCATATGGGGCTGTAGTCAAGGAATAACTACTATGGCGGGACTTTTGGCTAAGATTGGTGATCCTCTATGTTATTAGAGACGAGAGTAGGATGTCCTGCTTCCCAGGGCTACCAGACACATGAGATGTCAACAACAAGGAAGTTTTGGACTCAGACTCTGGTTATTTTTAGCATTAGGAATATGGTTTCATATGGCCAAGGGGCAACTCTACCAGGAAGCAAGGAACCTACTGACTTCATGAGGCCTTCCCAGCATCTAGAGCCATCTGGACAAAGACAGGGCAGGAAGCATGAAGAACAGAAGCTTTTAACACCCCCTCTTCCCATGAGCATCTGAGGCCTCCTCCTGCTTTGAGGGACAAATGCTGATTTCATGTGCTTAATGCGTTGATTGGGAAACCATAATTTCTTACTAAATGTGAGTACTTTCTCTGTGTTCGGTTCTCCCTTTGCGCATTATAGAAGGGTTTCCCTGATGGCTCAACAGTAAAGAATCCGCCTGCAATGCAGGAAACGTGGGTTTGATCCCTGGGTCAGGAAGAGCCCATAGAGAAGGAAGTAGCAGTGTTTCCACTCCAGTGTTCTTGCGTGGTAAATCCCACAGACAAAGGAGCTTGGCAGGCTACCTGGGGTCGCCAGAGTCTGACAGGATTTAGTGAGTAAACAACTGCAACAACATTATAGAAAGTATGCCTTGCTCATTCATTCGCTCCTTCTTACTATTTACTCTGAAAATGTCATTCCTTCGGAAACTTGTTTTGAATTACAATAGGAAAGTATGACTGCCACTGAAAGGAGAAGGAATTTTTTCCTTTCAAACAAATAAAAGCCCTGAGGTACCATATCTCATAAGTAAGTTTACTGCCAACCTACAGCAAAAGAGTCACCCACAGTAAAGGGACACTTTGAACACTAGTGTTTTACAGAAGAATAGCCTAACTTAGAGAATCTTTCTTAGCTCTCTAACAAACCTTACTATTTATTGATATTGTTTATTAATAATGTCTAGTATTGTACCAACCGCTTACACCACTGTCTTAAAAAAGACAACGCCCTTTAAAGTCACCAAGAACAGCCAGCAGGTGGCTACCTGAGAGAAAATGTTCAATACAGAATGATGGTACCCTAAATGTTAAACACAAACTGAAAAAAAAATTACTAAGCAATTTAAAATTAAGAAAAATTGTTATTTCAGCATAATAAAAGTTAACTATTCAGGGAGTAAAGAAACCTTGCGAAAACAGAATCCAAATAACATTCCAGAAAACATGATTTTAGGCCACCAAATTCAATATGGTAAAGAAACAATGTGATCGTTTTCAGCCCGAAAAGACTGGTAACTCCTGCAATGTGTTCAGTTCTCTGCTCAGGGGACTGGTTTGACTCATTATTAAAATTATGCCTAAGAACGCCAACAGCTCACATATTAGCTTTGACAGGAAGGCAGCTTTTCTTGTTCTTAGAATTACTGACTCCAAAGACAAATCCGATGTGTCAACGCTAAATAATCTCCTCCACCCCCAGTCATTGGTTGGCCTTTCCCACTAGACGATGAGGGCCTTAATGCAGGGATGCAGTCGTTCAGTTTTGTTTCCCTCACTTCTAGTAGAGAGGAGTGGAGTTAACACATGGACAGGTGTGAAGCTTGCCTCAAAAGTCAAATTCCCTTAAATGATACAAGTGAACTTACAAAAGAGAAAGAGACTCAGACTTATGGTTGCTTCGAGGAAGGGAGAGTTAGGGAGTTTGGGGCCATCATGCATGCACTGCTATATTTTAAATGGATGACCAACAAGGACCTACTGTATAGCACATAGAGCTCTGCTCAGTGTTATCTGGCAGCCTGGATAGGAGGGGGATTTGCGGGAGAATGCATACATGTGCATGTATGGCTGAGTCCCTTCACTGTTCTCCTGAAAGTATCATAACATTGTTCATCAGCTATACCCCAATACAAAATAGAAGTTCAAAGTGTGGGGAAAAAAATCAATTCCCTTTATTTTTAAATTTTATTTGTTCTATTCTTTATATCTATCTTTTTGGCATTTGAAGGACTTTTTAAACTATTTTGACCAAAAGCACCTCAGACTTTAGCTTATAGTAGATTTGCAGCATTTATGAAGGATGATATTGTTAGTTCCCTTGGGGCTGTTATTTTTCTTTTATTTACAATGAGTCAAGATCTTCAAATTGCTAAATAATATTCTGGATTCTGAAATGCTAATTGCAAGTACTACAAATTATAAAAACTAACTTGTACCAAGTATTATGGATGACTGAGACCAAGTTATTTCAAGTATTTACAATTAGAATCCACCCGCAGACAATGGTTTTCAGAGAGTCCATATAATCTCCACATCTCATCTGCAGCTATGTGTCCAGCTGCCTGCAAGGGCTCCATCCCCACCTCACTGGGGCTTTGCTGCTCAGGCTCCATCAAGGGAAACTGCCAACATTACCTATTTGAAGCGGATTGTCTTAGAGTACACCTCTAATGTCTGCGGGAAGCCAGCAATTACATCAAGAAAAAGCAAAACAAAAATGTCAAACATTAGGCTGAAAAAGCAAAGGATACCTCCACAGGTGCCAAGAGGGCAGTACTTTGGGTACCCTGCTTTTAGGCGAATTGACGTGGAGCCTGATTAAGCTGCTCACAGTCTAGATAGGAAGATAAACAAGAAAATCAACCATTACAATGTAGGATTAAGAAGCTTCATAGGATTAGGAGCTGTAATCGAGGTGAGAATTGGACACTAGGGAGCACCAAGCAGGGGCACCCAACCCCAGGCTGAGGGGTCGGGGGGGGGTTTCCCCCAGGAGTGGACCCCGATGCGCCTTTGGAAACACCAGCTGAAGGCAGCCAGAAATAGAAGGATGAAGAGGCGGCATCCCAGGCAGAAGAAAGACTGTCACTCGAGAGAACTCAAAGAACTCAGTAGCATCTGGGGCCCAGGGTCTACGGAGGAGCAGTGGAATATGAAGTCAGGTGAGTGACCAAGGTCAGATCACCCACAGCCTTGTAAACCATGACAGGGAGTTCTGATGTCAGTTTGAAGGTGAAGGGGAATGACTGAAGGATTCAAATCTGGAAGTAATAGAACTTGCATTAGAAAAGTAAAACCAGAATACCAACTTACTAAGCCACAGTGAAAACAGTCCCTGAAGAGTAGATCAGAAGCTGGAGTCCTCTGGGAAGCTAGTGCTCTGCCTTCAGTTGGCTGCAGGGGATGCCAGGGTGTGATGAAGAAGCTGGTGAAATTCAGACAGCAGGCTAAGGCCACTCCACTCATGGAGTGGTCATATTGGATTAGGGTCCACCTTCACACATCTACCTACCACCTCCCAGACGTATTCCTCCTGGGAAGGACACTGTTCTGAGCTGAGTGATGGCCCTGGCAGCAAAGGAAGATGGAGAGGGACAGGTGAGCATAAAAGTGGGAGCTTCTGTGGGGCGGCTGTTGCACTGATGTGTGTGATGTTGAGGGTCTGAACTAAGGCAGTGGGTATGAAAAGGACAAGGCAGACTTAGGAGATTCTTAGCAGGCGGAATCAGATGGACTTAGGGACCAACTGGATGTGGGAAGTGATGGGGAGGTAGGTGTTTAAGACAAATGACTAACAGGAGGTGCAGAGTCAGAGTCTAGGTGTGAAGGCATGTTTGTATGGGAAGATAACTAGACTCATGACCTGCTTCCTGCTGCCTTTTCGGATTACCTCTTGCCACTGCTGAGTATAGATCCTTTTCACCTGCTTGATTGAATCACTTGCAGTTTCCCAAAGGTGCCTACCCTTCAGATCTTAGTCCCTTTGTACACATAGCTCCAGATGACACGATACGCTCCCCTTCTCCTGCTCTTCCTGGATGACTGCAACTTACCAGCTCACCAGTTCTGTCCAGCCAGCCTTCTCCGGCTCTTCCCTTGCTTTCTTTCCTACCCAACTGTTATGAGTTGAATTGTGTTCCCCCAGAAGATACACTGACAATTGTAACCCTCAGGACCTGAGCATGTGACTTTATTTGAAAACAGGGTCTTTGCCTATTTAATCAAATTAAGATGAGGTTATTAGGGTATACCCTAATCCAGTATAACTGCTGTCCTTATAAGAAGAAGAAAATGCCACATGAAGACAGAAATACATGGGGAGAACGCCATGTGACAAATGGAGGCAGAGATTAGAATGATGAAGTGGCCTAAGGAAAGCTAGGCTTGTCGGCCACCAACAGAAACTAGGAAGAGCCAAGGATGGATTCTCCCAGAGTCTCAGAGGGCGCACAGCCCTGCTGACACCTTGCCTTCAGACCTCTAGCCTCTAGGACTGTGAAGAATAAAGTTTTGCTGTTTTAAGCTGATTGGTGGTACTTTGTTACAGCAGCTACAGAAAACTAATAGACCAACTATTACTTTGTGCTCATATTTTCATATTTGTAAATGCTATATGTCTGTGTAAGAATTTAGTATCTAGTCTGGTTCTTTAAACTACGAGCTTGTCTTTAAAGACAAGAATTCATACACATCTTCATACATACTGCACACAGGAACAAGGAAGGCTTAATAATGAATATTTCTTTCTTTTCATTTATTTATTTTTGGCCATGACATGTGGACTGTAGGATCCTAGTTCCCCAGCTGGAGATAGAACCTGGGCCCCTGCAGTGAAAGCATTAAATCCCAACCACTGGACCACCAGGAAATTCTCAAACATTTCTTATATGAGAAAAAAAAAAAAAGAGTCAAAGTTCTGGATGCAGTGTAGAGACTGGCAGGAGCTTAGGAGATGGCTGCAATTGAAAGGGGCAGACAGAGTATTTATCTGATATTTTAGCTGCTATGAGCCTGAAGGAGTTTTTACCTTGGGGTATGGGTCAGGGTAGTGGGAGTGATGATAAAGGAAGCAGCCTTGAGAATCAAGGAGAAAGGCCCACCCCTCCTTCCAATTCTAGGGTTCCAGGACACATGGCTGAACTGCCAGCCATGACTTATAAGAGGTGTGTGGGAGAGAAAAACCAGGATTCTGCTAAGGTGATGAATGCAGGTGATATTCTGGTAAAGTCATTTGGAGTCTCAGGCCAACACTCAGTGTGTGTGCCATCACAACAGACCTACTTGGTATACCGCCACTCTTCTGAGTCTCCAGACTGTTCCCCATCACTTGGCCATCCTTAGGTCCCCCAGTGAGCCCAGAAACTAAAGGAGGAACACTTGCCTACCTGTATGATGGTCATTTTTCTTTCTGCCTGTTTGGAGCTAGCCCGCACTGTTTTGGTTATCAAATATTCTGAGCAGTTTGTTTGTGAGGCATGGAAGCTGGAGTGCCAGCAGCAAAGGCAATGGAGGAGAATGAGCACTGGGATGCCTGAAGGTGACAGTGGGGAACGAGGGCTCATGTCCAGGGAGGCTGGGGGTAACGGGGTTGCAGCCTAGTGAGTGGAACTGGCCTTGGGTGTCCAAGAGCTGGTCCAGGGTGCCGTGTGAACTCTCTAAAAGCTGCCTGAGCTAGGAGAGAAGCATGCTAGCCTACTTGGCTCCTGGAAGCAGCTGGCTCAGAAAGAAAGGGTTTGGCCAGGTCCCAGAGCCTGGGAAGATTGGAAAATGGAGTTTGATGCCTGTGTGGGGGAGGTGGGAGCAAAAGACATTTATGCTAAATTCCACTGAGAGTTATTTTAGTACTGATTTTATTGCATTCTAATTCTTCAAGAAATATAATCTCATATTTAATAAGTGTACTAACTTGATTAACCAGAAGACTTTATTCCTGCCCACTCTGTATAAATTTTCTTTATTTCTATGTTCTGCTATGGAAGGAGAAGAAACATGAAACAAAAGCAGTTAATGTGTTTATGTGTTCTCTTTGACCCTGAAAGAGTTGGAAGGAATTTATCCTGCAGGCTTAATTCATTGTTTCCTATTTAGAGGGATTTAGCAAGATCAAAGTGAGTTTCAACTATAGTCACCCATGAGGTCTACAATCCTGCTCTGTAGCCATTTTAGCACAGAATCAAATATGCTTCTGACTTTCCTCTGAGATGTGGCAAATATAATTCATTGCCTTTGATAAGCTCAGCTGAGCATTGTAATTAGGAATGTTACAGTGTTAGGGGTACAGTGGATCTTCTTAAAATTAAGATAAAGTTAATGTTTAGTATGGGTCTATCTTGGGCTTCCCAGGTGGCGCTAGTGGTAAAGAACACACCTGCCAATGCAGGAGACTTAAAAGATGCTGGTTCGATCCCTGGGTTGGGAAGATCCCCTGGAGGAGGACACAGCAACAAACTCGAGTATTCTTGCCTGGAGGATCCCATGGACAAAGGAGCCTAGCAGGCTACAATCCATGGGGTTGCAAAGAGTCAGACACAACTGAAGCAATTTGGCATGCACACAAGGGTCTATCTTGGACACAGTTGGGTTTACAAGTAGGTCAAACATTAATGACAAGCAAGTAAAAAGAACATTTTAGTTAGTTACCTACAATACAACAGTATAGGTGCCACAGTTTAAAAACAAAATTCTAGGGACAAAGCTAGTATTCACTTTGGCTTCATTTTTAGTTCAGTTCAGTTCATGACGCTGGCTAGAAAACCCCACATATGAGAAAATGTGAAAAGAAAATTCCTTTGTGTCCTAGAATGTTCTTGGTAGGAAATATTATTTTTAAAGAAGATTACTGGCGATCCTGTGTTTCCTGCTTTATGTTTCACAGATGAGGACGTTTGCACTGAAACCACCCACCAATAGAGCCCCACTGCTGCTTTCCCAAGTGTGAGCTTTTCTTGCAGTCTCCCCATCCAGCTTTCCTGACTGCCAGTCCAGCCGGAGGAAACAGCTAGACACCAGTCGCTCTTGTGAGGGCTTTGTGGTTCCTGGTGAGGGTCCCCTCTCCACCTGCTTTAGCCGCAGGAGAATGAAGAGGGTCTGGAATCCCATCCAGAGCACAGGCCCACTTCATAGGAACACCTGATGATGCAGGGGGAGCTCCTTTACCAACACAGCAATACTGCTCTCAAAGGGCACGATCAAATTAAAACTGAATGCATGTATGTGAGAACAAAGAATTTTTTTAGAAAGGGTTCTGAACCTGAATTAAAGAATACCTGCTGTCATTCAGTGTATGAAACCAAGCCATTGGTGGCACCTAGAAAAGGGCCTGGCACATAACAAGCCCTCGATAAAGATTTTTGACAGACTGTTGTTGACAGACAACCCCTCCACACACTTTAACGCCTTCTCTGCTTTATTCAGCAGACTCGCTTATCTCAACTGTTTCTAGCATTATAGCTGGTTAATAACTCACTCTGCCATGTGGAGCAAGATATATAATCAGATAGAGTTCCAAGAAACTGATATTTTTAAGGGAACCATTGATTGAAGAAGAATTTCAGAAGCATTTATTCTATTTATTCACAGGTTTGACCAACACTCATAGGGTGCTGCTCATGGGCAGACACGGCATCCGTTACGTGATACTGTTGTGGAGCTGAGAGAAGAAATGCTCCTGAAGAGGCCACTGTGGGAGAGACAGACACACTAGGAGAATTACGACACCACAAGACAGAGGCAGGCAAATAGGTCCTCAGGATCCAGGTGGAGGCAAAGGCTAATTGCCTGAGTGGAGTGGGAAGGAGGTGACCCTTGAACTGGGGTAATTCCAGGGCAAGAATGGGGGACGGCATTTCACACAGACTAGTAGAGCGTGACAAAGTGAAGGAACATGGGGTGCTTTCGTTACTGAGCCACATTTGTTCTGCCAGTCCTGCAGCAAGCCAGACCACTAAGACGATGAGGTCTGTAGCAGCGAGGATTGATTTGTAAGGCAGCCAGGAGAGAAGCCAAATCTCAGATATGCCTACCAAATGCCTGGGGCTCCGGACGTTTATGGAATAAAACTGCATGATGTCTTGAGGTGTGGAAAGTATGGGAAAAGGTGATTGGAAAGGGATGGTAACTGTCTTTCTGTACAGGTGTAAATAAGCTATGGGCCTCTGCACATTTAAAGATGAGGGCATTGAGCACCATTTGAAGGTAGAGTGTTTGACCCTGTGATGTCAGAAGGTCACTGAATGGACACTCACTTATGTCCAGCTCAGCTTGGACTAGATATAGCTGACTTCAAGTTTCTAGAAAACAACTCTAGCAAACACCTTATTGCTTAGGCTACGTGCTGCATGGAGGACACACGAGTCTTAAAATGACCTTGAATTAGTGAAGGTAGGTGAGATAGATTTGACTCACGGCCACAGTTTCTTTCTAGCACCTTGAGAATGGTAGTGAGACTGAAGAACAGAGAACTTTATGTCTGAAGAACATAAAGACAAAGAAAGCAGATGTGAAAAGACAGGGAGCTTAGGAAAACAGATAGGGCCAGATTGTGAAGGCCCAAGGAGTTTGGACTTTATCCTAGGTAATAAGCAGTCACTGAAGACAGCTCTTTGAGTAAAAGACAAAAGGGGGGAAGGGCCTAATTGCTCTATTTCTAACACTGCATCTGCCAAAGCAGAGTTGATTTTATACATTATATTTCATTACATAACATGATTAATTTTTATTAGCATGAGAGCAGTATTAAGATGAATGGACAGCAAGGAAAAATGGAGATCAGGCCCGAGACCAGTCTAGAACTGTTAACAACAGTCAAATAAAAATAATTAAGATTATGGGGTGGGACGGGGAGGGAGGTTCCAAAGGGAGGAATATATTTATACTTATGGCTGATTTATGTTGGCTTTTGTCAGAAAACAAGAAAATTCTGTAAAGCAATTATCCTTCAATTAAAAAATAGATTAATTAAAAAAATAAGATTATATAGTTGAGAAATTTCAAAGTGGAACAGATGCAAGTGAGCATAAATACAGTTTTTAAAATGAGAAGTCTTCCCACTGTAAACAAAGACTATAGGCTTCAAAATATATTTAGGGTTTTCCATGAAGTATTTATACCAACATCACATGTATTCTGAATCAAAGTCTATACTCTTTATTCCATTATGAGTTCACAGAATAATAAAATGCAATAGAATCTGGCAGTATTAGCACAACAAAATTATAATATATGTCATTGCTTTCTTACTATGCACAGTAATTTACAAACCAGACCCATTGACACTTACGGAAAATTTACAATCACAAAAAAGCTGAAAGATTTCTGGCAGGCACAAGAGACATCTGTAGCTTAGCCAAGAAAATAACTCACATTTCCTGCTTACAGTTTCAGGGTTCTTCATACTACTTATCCTGCCTTCTTTTTTCTTTCTACTCTTTTGTCTGATAGGTTTTGAAAAAACAAGCACTTTTCTCAGTTCAGTTCAGTCACTCAGTTGTGTCTGACTCTTTGCGACCCGATGAATTGCAGCACACCAGGCCTCCCTGTCCATCACCAACTCCCGGAGTTCACTCAGACTCACGTCCATCGAGTCAGTGATGCCATCCAGCCATCTCATCCTCGGTCGTCCCCTTCTCCTCCTGCCCCCAATCCCTCCCAGCATCAGAGTCTTTTCCAATGAGTCAACTCTTCACATGAGGTGGCCAAAGTACTGGAGTTTCAGCTTTAGCATCATTCCTTCCAAAGAAATCCCAGGGCTGATCTCCTTCAGAATGGACTGGTTGGATCTCCTCGCAGCGCAAGGGACTCTCAAGAGTCTTCTCCAACACCACAATTCAAAAGCATCAATTCTTCGGTGCTCAGCTTTCTTCACATCCAACTCTCACATCCATACATGACCACTGGAAAAACCATAGCCTTGACTAGACGGACCTTAGTCGGCAAAGTAATGTCTCTGCTTTTGAATATGCTATCTAGGTTGGTCATAGCTTTCCTTCCAAGGAGTAAGGATCTTTTAATTTCATGGCTGCAGTCACCATCTGCAGTGATTTTGGAGCCCCCCAAAATAAAGTCTGACACTGTTTCCACTGTTTCCACATCTATTTCCCACAAAGTGATGGGACCAGATGCCATGATCTTCGTTTTCTGAATGTTGAGCTTTAGGCCAACTTTTTCACTCTCCTCTTTCACTTTCATCAAGAGGCTTTTTAGTTCCTCTTCACTTTCTGCCATAAGGGTGGTGTCATCTGCATATCTGAGGTGATTGATATTTCTCCTGGCAATCTTGATTCCAGCTTGTGCTTCTTCCAGCCCAGTGTTTCTCATGATGTACTCTGCATAGAAGTTAAGTAAGCAGGGTGACAATATACAGCCTTGACGTACTCCTTTTCCTATTTGGAACCAGTCTCTTGTTCCATGTCCAGTTCTAACTGTTGCTTCCTGACCTGCATATAGGTTTCTCAAGAGGCAGGTCAGGTGGTCTGGAATTCCCATCTCTTTCAGAATTTTCCACAGTTTATTGTGATCGTCACAGTCAAAGGCTTTGGCATAGTCAATAAAGGAGAAATAGATGTTTTTCTGGAACTCTCTTGCTTTTTTGATGATCCAGCGGATGTTGGCAATTTGATCTCTGGTTCCTCTGCCTTTTCTAAAAATCTGGAAGTTCACAGTTCACATACTGCTGAAGCCTGGCTTGGAGAATTTTGAGCATTACTTTACTAGCTTGTGAGTACTTTTCTAGACTTCCTCAATTTAACTAGTTTTTAAAGCGTCAGGAAAACATCTAGGAACTAATGTAACCTAGTGAAATGTAACTAATGTAACTAATGAAACCGTGTATAGTTGACATTGACAGGTCTACTATGCTATGTGGATCTTCTCAGAAAAGTACCTTGGCAGTGTTTCGTGGTGGAGAAGGAAATGGCAACCCACTCCAGTGTTCTTGCCTGGAGAATCCCAGGGATGGAGGAGCCTGGTGGGCTGCTGTCTATGGGGTCGCACAGCGTCGGACACGACTGAAGCGACTTAGCAGCAGTAGCAGCAGCAGTGTTTCGTGGTGTGTGAAAGAAATCCTTTTCATAGGCATCTTTGAAGAGATGACAGACAGTGGAGAGTTGTAACTCAAAGCCATTTTTAAAGTAAAAAGATGACTAATGTCTGTCCTTGGCTTTCTTTCTCTCTCTAGAATACTGTGGTATTTTTGTTTAAATAATCTTGCACCTGCTATCCCAAATTTCTACCAGGTACTATAAAATCTGTGATTGCAGATAGTAAAGAATCTGCCTGTAATGCAAGTGACTGGGGTTCAATCCCTGGGTTGACAAGATCCCCTGGAGAAGGAAATGGCAACCCACTCCAATACTCTTGCCCAGAAAATCCTCTGGACAGAGGAGCCTGGCAGATTACAGTCCATGGGTTGCAAAGCATCGGACATGACCAAACAACTGATACTTTCGCTTTCACTATAAAATCTGTGATTTTTCTTGTCCCATGGAGGGATTACAGGAAATGAAAAAAAGTGCTATTCTTGACAAGCAAAGAGCTGCCGCTGACTCAGTGGTCATTAAGTCCCAGCCGTTGGGTATTTTTCCAGAGGTTAGGGGCAGGCACTAGTGCTCTTCTGCTTAATGAGCCCTGGTGATGACTCAGGCAGACTGATCACAGAAGCCACTTTAGCTTGGAATACTGTTCCTGGTGGGAAACCAGGTGGTGTTGGCCTCAGTGGCTACTCCAGTGAGAAGAGAGCCAGCTGGCTCAGCTACGCAAGGAGGTGCATTCAACATGGTTCCTCTGCTCCTCTTTATGTGTAGCACTGAATCAGCAACCACGATGAGGTCTTCAAAAGAAGAGCAGAAGTAATCGACAGGTAATTCTTAAACATGTAGATATTGTTAAATATGTATTTCGCTTCAATAGCTATCTCTAGAAACTGAAACCGGAATAGGAGATTCCATCCACAATCCATCTCTTGGCAGCCAAACCCACACAAGAAATTTAACACAAATACAGCCAAATTCAGTGCTTGGGCTGTCATTTGGAAACCTTCTTTGGGCCACACTAAAGAGTGTTGTTGTTGTTGTTCAGATAAGTCACGTCCAACTCTTTGTGACCCCATGGACTGCAGCACACCAGGCTTCCCTATCTTTCACTATCTCCCGAAGTTTGCCAGATTTATGTCCATTGAGTCAGGGATGCTATCTAACCATCTTATCTTCTGCTGCCCTCTTCTCCTTTTGCCTTCGATCCTTCCCAGCATCAGAGTCTTTTCCAATGAGTAGGCTCTTTGCATCAGGTAGCCAAAATATTGGAGCTTCAGCTTTAGCATCAGTCCTTCCAATGAATCTTCAAAGTTTGTTTCCTTTAGGATTGACTGGTTTTATCTCCTTGCAGTCTGAGGGACTCTCAAGAGTCTTCTCCAGCACCACAATTTGAAGGCATCAGCTTTGGTGCTCAGCTTTCTTTACGGAAGAATCTGCCTGCAATGCGGGAGACCTGGGTTTGATCCCTGGAAGAAAGAAATGATTACCCATTCCAATATTCTTACCTGGAGAATTCCATGGACAATGAGCCTGGCAGGCTACAGTTCATGGGGTTGAAAAGAGTCAAACATGACTGAACAAGTAACACTATACTAAGGACAATATAGTAAGGAGTAAAGTGGTTCAATTATTCTAAAATATAAAGAAAAACTGTACTGGCATTCATCATCTTGCAGTCAAGCTAATATTTCATTAATGTTTTTACACAAGAAAGTCATCTTCATCTACATTCACTTTTAGTGGGGTTGGGAGTAGAAGAAATAATACAAGAGGCAACAGTTTGACTTTTGATGATGGAAATATTTTTTTCAAGATTCTTCAGAGAACTCTATATCATTCCTTGTTCCAGTGTTTTTTATTAACTATAATAAAACACATTAGGTCACACTGTGCTAGCGCTTTTCATGAGTGTCTCAAAGTAAGGCAGTGCTTAATTTAAAGCCCAGTCATGTTAGGTCCAGGGAGGTGACTGCTGGGTCCAAGCAGGAACCAAGCAATCTGCCCAACAATTTACAACATGAAGAGAAGTTTTGTGTATTCCTTTGAAAACAGGATTACCACCGCGGAGCCGGACTCCTGCTGACAGAGGAGAGGCAATGAAGGTGTTGGAAACTTGGATGGAAAGGACTCAGGAAGGGAGGTGACCATCCAGCTTCCCCCTGGATGAGAAGCCTCTCTCTGCCCCAGGGGCTGGGCAGGGCCATCAGGGTGTAAAGAGCACAAATCCACTGGGCAGTGGAAGACCTGTGCCTAGGAACAGAGATGGCGCCAGGAGTGGAGGTGCCAAAGGGGGCTGTGGAGGCCTCTGCCTGGGGTGATCCCTGGGGAACACAGACAGCTCTGACTAGCAAACTTGTTGCCCTCCTGCCCTTCCTACTCGCTCTCCTCTCCACTGTCTCCATGTAGTAATTATTCCTTTACTGAGGCCCTGCTCCAGGCCAGAAACACAGCTACAGGCTGGGGCTGAGGCAATAAAAACAGAGTAGCTTCCTGGTGGCTCAGTGGTAAAGAATTCGCCCACCGATGCAGGAGATGCAGGTCTGATCCCTGGGTTGGAAGATCCCCTGGAGAAGAAAATGGGAGCATTCTTGCCTGGGAAATTCCATGGACAGAGGAGCCTGGTGGGGTACAGTCCACTGGGTTGCAAAAGAGTTGGACACGACTTAGCAACTAAATAGCAGGTTTTCAGGAATCCTGCAGTTGTTTCTGAGGAGCTGAGTTCCAAAGCAATGAACTGAGTGTTGCTCTTCAGGGCACAGAGCCTGTGTTAAGGGAGACTAGGTTTGGGGCCCAGGAATAGGGGACCTGAGTGAGACCATTGCCATCGGGGTATGATAAAGTATCTTCACCTTCTCTCATCCTCTATGCCAGTGGCCAGATGTTGCTGGGAACCAGGGTGTCAGATCAATCTAAGGAAGAACTTTCTGACTCGGAGCTGTCCAAAGATAAAATGAACTGTGTTGAGGGGTGGAGAGCTTCCAGCCACTGTTGAACAGTCGGGAGAGCTAACTGGTGGATTGACAAGGTCCCTTCTAGACCCAGTAGTCTGTGAATCCACAGGGGGCTGGTCCACTGGAGGAGGTGGCAACGCTAGATGAACTACTCTGCTGCTCTGACCTGTCATGAGGATAATGAGACGGCCTGATCAAGGAAAGGGTGATAGGCTGCTATATTTAAGACGGATAACCAACAAGACCTACTGTATAGCACACGAAACTGTGCTTAGCGTTATGTGCCAGCCTGGATGGGAGAGGTTTTGGGGGAGAACGGATACATGTAAATGTATGGTTGAGTCCCCTCGCTGTTCACCTGGAACTACCACAATATTGTTAATTGACTATATCCCAATACAAAATAAAAGTTAAAAATTTTTTTTTTTAAAGGCAAAGGGTGATGGGAAAAAGCCTGGTGATGAGGGGGCTGGGGATGAAATATAGGAGCAGAAGGGGAGGAGTATATACAGCTGCCATAACAAAGTACCACATACTGGGTTGGTTTTAAACAACAGAAATTTAATATATCACAATCTGGAATCAAGGTGTCAGCAGGGCTGGCTCTTTCTGTGAGCTCTAAAGGAGAATTTTCTCCATGCTTCTGCCAGCTTCGGGAACCCCCAGGTGGCCCTAGGCTTACAGATGGATCACTCCAGCCCCCTGTCTTCACATGGCTTTCTGCCTATAAGGATACTGGATTAGGGGCCCACCCTACTTCAGTACAACCTCATATTAACTAGTTACATCTGCAGTGACTGTATTTCCAAATACGTTTAGATTCTGAAGTACTGGAGGTTAGGACTTCAGTATAACTTATTTTAGAAGTGAAGTGTTAGTCGTTCAGTCGTGTCCAACTCTTTATGATCCCATGGACTGGTGGTGGTTTAGTCGCTAAGTCATGTCCGACTCTTGCAATCCCGTGGACTGTAGCCTGTCAGGCTCCTCTGTCCATTGGATTCTTCAGGCAAGAATACTGGAGTGGGTTGCCATTTCCTTCTGCAGGGGATTTTCCTGATCCAGGAATCAAACCCGGGTCTCCTGCATTGCAGGCAGATAATTTACCAACTGAGCTATGAGGGAAGCCCATGGACTAGAGCCTGGCAGACGTCTTTGTCCATGGAATTCTCAGGCAAGAATACTGGAGTGGATAGCCTTTCCCTTCTCCAGGGAATCGTCCTGACCCTGGGATCAAACCTAGGTCTCCCGCATTGCAGGCAGATTCTTTACTGTCTGAGCCACCAGGGAAGCCCTAACATTTTTAGGGTGACATAACTTAACCCATAACAGGAGGCAACCTGCTTAGTCTGAGCCCTCTGCCTTTCCCACCTGTACAACTCTAGTGCTGGTGCTACATGGAGAGAGCCTGTGTAGCTGGAGTGGATACCACTCCCTCCACTGGCCTGAGCTTGACTTTAGGTACACCCGAGTCCTAAGAGCGCCCCCAGGGCTTTAAACTCCTGCCTTTCCCTAGAACCCACTTCTCACAGCAGCCACAGCACCCACAACCAGGATATACACATATCCTGGCCCATTAGAGCGTTAAGTTCTCTTTTCCTCTCTCATCCAAGTCATCCCTGGTATCTTTCACTCACACCCAGGCAGAGATAAGGTGAGGAGACTGTGGGTGGGAGGGTTTTGTATGTGTTTTTAAAATTTTTATTTCTCTTTTGAGACTCATCTTACAAAGACCTAGACAGTCTCAGAATATTTTGGCCTATTTCACCCAGTGTTGAATGGCTCCTTACACTGAGTTCCCAAGATTTGAGGGGGAGACAGATTCTAAACCACCATTCAAGGAACTTCTGCCAGCGATCCCTTCTATGGGATTATCAACACAGAGGCAGAATGTGGTAAAATGGAGACATATCAGACCAGAAGCATAAGTCTGAATGAAGTTCTATGACCACACACTACAGATGGGTCTTGTGATAGTGGTGGTTAGGTCATTTCTCCTCTCTAGCCTTCAGCTTTTCCAATGGCAAAAAATGTTAAAGACTATTTCAACGTTGATGTTCTATGATTTCATAAAAGTCAATATTCTATGATCCCACAATAGGTCTCTAAGGACCGTTCCAAAGCTGACATTTCATGACTTTATAATGGAGAGTTAAGCTTTTTATGGTTGTTAAATGGAAGGAAAGAAGAGACACACTGCATTTCTCTGAAAGTCAGTTAAAGTCTTTGGGGAATGATGTCACCTTTGAGCCTCAATTTTCAGATCTATAAAATACAGAACTAACAATAAGAACCTCATGAAGTGGTGGGAGCAACGGTGCTTGGAGAGATTTACCATTCGGTACGGAGTCAAACTGGAAACCTCTCCTAAGTTTCTATCAAATAGCTCTCAGAGTCCCAGCCGCGGTTGGCGCTAACTCACTGAGAGGGCTCGGGAGGGGGGCGGGGCGAGGAGGTTGGCATTGTTCTTGCCCCGCCCCCGCCCCCGCCCCGCCCCCGCCCCGCCCTAGATATCGCGAGAGGGAGGGCCCGCTTGGCATTAGCGGCGGCGTCGTTCCGGCGCTAGGCCGGCTTCTCTCCGCGGGCCACAGTTAGGGTGCCGGTGGCCAAGGGCTCGCGGAGGGCTGCCAGCCACGCGGCGTCGGCTAGACGCCAAAGCGTCCGAGTCGTTGTGTCGTGACAACAACTCTGGTGGCTGTCTCCGCGACAGCAGGTGCGGCCGCTTCAGCCCCAGGCGGGCTCGGCGGCTGCCTGGCGAGTTTCTGCTCGCGCCCAGCCCTTTCCTTCCTGAACTCGGCGCCAAGCAGCGACGCTGAGCCGACCGCCGGAGCAGCAGGCAATGGCGGCCTCGACGGCCTCGCACCGGCCCATCAAGGGGATCCTGAAGAACAAGAGCTCTACGACTTCCTCTGTGGTGTCCTCGGCCGAACAGCCCGGCAAGAGTGTCGACGAAGAGCTGAGGTGAGAGCCGAGAGGGGCAGCCGCTCGTCCACCGGGTCAGCTTGGGAAGCCCCACCTTTCCCCCGGTGCCGTTGCAGACCCCAGCCGGACCAACCCCAGATCCCGAGCCCGAGCGCGGCCGGCGGGCGGGGCGGTTGCGTAGTTGCGGCCCCTGCGCGGCTCAGGTCTCCCTCCGCCGGCCAGGCTTAGGGGTGGAGTGATTATAAAGAAGGCAGGAGCTATGACGTTTATTGTGTGCTTCTGTGTGTGTGTTTAACATATACACATATATAATAATTTTAAAACATACCATCAGGATCTTTAAGCTTTTGGAGATTGGGAATATTAAAGAATCAAATTGAAGTTGTAACGCTTCACCTGTTAAGCAGTTATTACTTCACTTCGTATACGAGTGTCTAAAATTCAGTAATTAAAGTGTATTTTCCTGGATTGGAAATCCTTTAAGATGCAGTCGTAGACTAATAAGAGACTCCTCCGAAAAAGAGATTTATCCATTTTTCTAATTGCCCTTCTTCCACGGTCATTCCTTTTTAGGTGAACATTATCGAAAGAAAAGCATCGTGCCACATTCACTCCCTTGGGTCCTGGTTTGTCATTATCTCTGCCTTAAAAGAAACAGACATTTCCCCAGATCTGTGTTTAATGGAAAGCTACTTATTGCTAATTAGTTTTGAATCTGCAACAAGAATTTGAGTGCTTTCTAGTCTTTGTTCCTTTGAAAGACATATTTAAGCTCAGAACAGTTCAGAAAGTACCAAGTTAAAATGATGCCATGATAATTTAGTTGCTTTTGCATACTCGCAAATACTTATGTGAAAAGATGTTGACCTATAGTATTGTATGTGATAGTAAATAATTGGTAACAACCCAAGGTCCATTAAGAAGGACTAGTGAAATATTAATTATAGTACATTAGTATAATGGGAAAATAGACCAGCCTTTTAAAAGAATGAAATAGATGTTAATGGCTCAGAGAAAGATACCCAAGGTGCAGTTCTTAGTAGGAAGAAAAAAAGATGGAAAACTGATAATATATAGTGTAAAATAAAACACTAGGTTAGAAGTCATAGAGGGGCTAGCATACAAGGACTCTTACATACTGGAAATAAGGCTTAAGAAAAGTAGTTGAAATCTGTGAAGTCATAAAGCTAAAATTAGGATGTTCCCAAAAACTTTGACTATTGGAACTAGGGCACACCTGTTTAAAAAGATCATTTTAGAGCTATAAAAGGAACTACAGTTTGGTGATGGTGAATTTATGAGGATTTGTGTTGTCTTGAGGAAAACATGAAGTAAGATCATAGTTTAGAGTCGTGGCCTTTGGGGGTTGGAAAGGGCCTTCATTTGTCTAGCAACTCTCCTACTCCTGGGCGTTTGACTCTCATATTCTCTGACATGAAATTTTCCAACCTCTATTTGGGGTAAGCTGTTTCAGGTTGGGGGTTGTAATGGGACTGAAAAAACAGAATCTTACCAGACATGGCTGTAACAGGAAGACTAAGATAGTCTAGAAACCAAACTATGGAAGGCTCTTACATGACTTCAGGGTATTCGGCAGCAGCACTGTGGTTCTCAGTGGCATTTAAATTATTTAGTTATTCTCCAGCGTGAGCTTCTTTCTGTTTGGCTACCAAGTAGCTGCTTAGATTTGCTTCTGTCTTTCCCTACTTCTGTTTATTCTTAACCTTAGTCTGCTGTAATTTCTAATGGCCCCACTCTGTGTATTGGCATCTTTATATAATTGATGAGGATTTACCTTCCAAGTCCTGCCTGGAAAGCCACTTTACTAGACTGATTTACTTACACAGGGCTACTCCTTCTCTAGGAGCTACTAACAGGGCAGATTCATTTAAGAGTGGCCTTTTTCAGGGCGGTTGGCTTTGACTTGTCTAAATTAGAAGGTTATAGTCCTATCTTCAAAGGGAGCTGCCAAGCCCTAATTGATTGAGGTTTATGATGTTTGGTTCTAAGTAGTAAAAGGGATGGGTTTTCTCATGGTAAGTGTTGTATGACTATAAAAGAAATAAAGTAATTATTTTGGTAATACAGTGTACATTGTTATTTATGTCACAGTTCATACAACCAATATTAGTGACTTTATGAGAGCCTCTTTGAATGCAAACAATGAAAGTATAGTTGAACATATTTGAAACAAAGTTTTTGTAATGTTTAACTTTAATGACACCCAGTATTTTTCCTTTTGTGTATAAAGGACTGAAATAAATAGCTCTTTCAATTACAATGCACTTAAACTTCAGAAACTAAAAAAATATAGTGTAATGGTCTAGCTTTAAATGTTGGAACCAGAGTTTAAGGCAAAATAATCTCATATTAATTAATAAAAATGACCAGGAATTTAAGTCAATTCTCAGTGTTCTGAGTAGTTATGTTCTGTAAGGTCACCACAAACGCTGGATTAGTTCATGATGAACTGTTACTCCTAGAAGAAATATAAAAATAGGTTATGTAAGCTGGTTGTCATAGCATTTTCATCACCTTTTAAAAATTTGTTTGTTTAAAGACACCTAATTTAATATATATTGATTCATTAACATTGGACACATGGCCAACAGCACTATAACTCATACCTGAATGAAGAAGTTTATCTAACACATATTTTCTCCATAAAGCGCTTAACAGCTTTCATGGGCTTAGGAGCACTGCATAGCAGTTAAGCACTATCATTGGGAGCCATTTCGAATAGGGAGTTCACCAAAAAAGCAAAAAACATGGCACTAAATAGGACTGTAAAAAGGACACATTTACAGTAAGAGAGCTGAAACAAGGTTTAATCTCAGCTAGGAACATGTGCATGTTCAGACTACTCAGATTTTTCCCACTCTATGCATGTGTGAAAGAGAGAAAGCTCCTCCAGTATTGATTTTGAAGTTACAGGTAAATTTTAGCGAGTAGGCAAATTTCCAAATACAGAATCCATGAATAACCATACCTTTTATTGGTGCCTTTATCATGTGAAATACAATGGTGGGTTCCCTTTTCTGCGCAAACCACTCCCCCACCCCATCAATTGTAAGAGGGTATAACTTAACGTTTATGTAACACAAAGAGATGGTACTAAGGGGTTTTTAAGTCATAATTGAGATGTGCAATTTCATCGGTCTCTAAACTTTTTGATTGTGCATCATTTATTAGGAAAAAATAAAATGTTTCAAATATGTTTGTTTACAATTAGATAATATCTCAAGGTTCAAA
This sequence comes from Capra hircus, assembly GCF_001704415.2. Lineage (NCBI taxonomy): Eukaryota > Metazoa > Chordata > Mammalia > Artiodactyla > Bovidae > Capra > Capra hircus. Next base: position 71,843,574 of record NC_030808.1, read on the forward strand.
GTATACTTAAAGTGAGGTTTATATACTGCCATATTTTGCATAGTCTTCAGGACTCTCTTAATACAGTCCTTGTCAAACCATCTTTTTTTAATATCACAGTGCTGTTATTTTCTTATTCTTTATACTTTGCATTGGTACTATTATCTTCAACGAGTAGTTATTTCAGGTACCCCTTTCTGAGGGTTAGTTTAATTAAAACTGGATAGAATCTGTAAATCCACATAAAATTAGGCATAGATAATCTCAGTACACTGTAGCACACATCTAGTGTTAAAATACCACTAGTTACACCACTGTCATCCCCATTATTGTGGAATTCCCATTCTTTCTGAATACCTTGAATATTGTAAACAACCTGTGAATGTCAGACATAACAGTTACAGTGAATAAGTACATGTACTTCATCAAAACAAGACATCATTGATTTTAAGATGTACCGTGATTTTATGTCACAGCAAGAAAAAAAAAATGCTGCCAATTATAAGATGTCATCCATTTTAAGATACGTTTTGTTTTCAGAAATATTAAAGTGAGAAAAACATGCATTTGGGATTGTTGAAAATATAATGTTAAGTGTTACTAAATTTTGTCTTGTTAGAAGTGTTTAAGGTTACTGATTAGTAATGGGGCCAGATTGCCTCGGTTCAGATCCTATTTACTACTTACTAGGTCTGTGACTTAAACAGTGAGTTATTCATTATAGTCCTGCCTAGTTTAATTATTAAATGAGTTACTAAATGTAAAATGTTTAACACAGTACTTCAAATGTTAGTCTTATTCTATTAAAAGTATAGAAACCTAATTTTCCATACTTACAGGATTGTGTACATAGCATGCTTTGGATTCACCGTGTTCAATTCAGATTCTGTAGTAGTCTTAGGTAATGTGGCAAATTCTGCTTGGAAAGAGTGTGCTTAATTTCCTTTAACATAACTTTATGTAATCATACTTCAACTTTCTCATTTTCAACCTATAAAGGGATATTGAATATGGTCAATGGCTCACTGACTAAAGTTTTCCAAAAGTGACCTTACATTTACTAATTGCTTTTATAATTAAGTCTTTAATTGCTCAACCCTAAAGTATTGTACTTTGTCAACCTACAGAAGTTGAATCTTCATTTAAGAAAGAATCATTTTTTGAAATGTGGGCTTAAAGTTTAACACATTGAAGCAAAATCCTGCTTCCAAACTCGGATAAAAATTAGAAAGTCACAAGCAACAAGAAGTATGTAGGTCTTTGTAACTGTAAGTGTTAGTCGCTCAGTCGTGCCCGAGTCTTTGAGACCCCATGGACCACAGCCCACCAGGCTCCTCTGTCCATGAGATTTTCCAGGCAAGGATACTGGAGTGGGTTGCCATTTCCTTCTCCAGGGGATCTTCCCAAGCCAGGGATTGAACCGTGGTCTCCTGCATTGCAGGCAGATACTTTACCCACTGAGCTACAAGGGAAGATCTGTAGGTCTTTGAGATGGCATCATATGAGTTATCAAAGTGAAAGTGAGAAGTGGTGACTTTTTCTGGTGCAGACTTAGGCTGCAGGGAAACCAGTCACCCAAGAGGGAGCAACTGAAACCAGCAGTGCTTTCACCCTTACAGCTGGTTTTCAGTGTGAGTGATTGTGTCCTTATTTTTTCTAAGTGGCCTTAATGGCCCAGTGAAGGTCATAGGAATGGTTGTGGTAGTATTGGGAGTAAACTCAAATTTACTCCTTGGATTTTGTTGCTCAACTGATGTTAATTCTACCAAAACCTAAGAGGAGCTAATTCCGATATTTGTCCTCTTCGCAGTTTCTCCGACTTCATTACCTTCCTCCTAAGAATTTCTAACGTTCTTTGGAGCCTGTTGTTTTATGCCTTTATTTAAATTCATGGTTTTGCAAGATATTATTTCTCTGGATCTTGACAGTGTAAGGATTTCTTTTTCTCTTAGTATTGTGTTGAACAAGTAGACTGAAGCTTTGGATATATAAAACTTTAATTCTGTTTATAGTAGAAAGTAAATGAAAAAAAAAAAAGAAAGTAAATGGCAAGCAAAGTACAAAAAATTTGGGTTATATAACCCAACAAGGTAGGGTTTAAACCTTCTCATAAATTTGAGTGTGTTCTTTACATTTATATAGCTATAAATAAATTAATGAGACTGTTTCCAGCAAATAGGCAAAGGATGCAAACAGTTCATACAAGGAAAGTAAAATAAGCATTTTTTTCAGTATTTATTAGGTAATAAGCAGAGAAACCAGACATAAAGCAGTGTTTAAATATCAATTTATACCTGCTCAGGTGGGCAAAATACCCAGATACCCTGTCCTGGCAAAGTTTTAGTAATTATTTGGGGACATTACAAACAGTGCTCTCTTGAAAAAAAGGCTATGTGGCAACAGAGTGATCTACAGAGCTCTGCAGTTTAACCTAAATATGCTTCTCCCTAGTGAAGTGAAGGTGAAGTCGCTCAGTGGTGTCCAGCTCTTTGCTACCCTGTGGACTGTAGCCCACCAGGCTCTTCCGTCCATGGGATTCTCCAGGCAAGAATACTGGAGTGGGTTGCCATTTCATTACCCTAAAAATATCGCTGAATAGAATATGCACAAACATTTCTGCTTTAAGTAGAAAGACATTGGATTCAATCTAAACATTTAACATTAGGAGAATAGTTTATTATTGAATATTAGGCATGTAATACTAAAAAGGTAAAGACTAGAAAATACAAGCAGCTTATTGTGATAAAGTACATATACTGATGGAGGAGCTATTTTTATGTATACTATATGTACTGTTCTGTCTGTATATTTTTATATACTGTGATAGCTTGGGTATTTTTTCTTATGTTAATATGGAGTGGAAAGAAAATACAGAAATCAAAACTGTTAGTGGGTTAAGGTGCTAAGGTTGTGCTTATTAAATTTCATCCTTAATTTTAGGAAAATATTTCTTACATCCTACAGTTCTTTTCTTTAATCATTTATCTTACAGAACAGATTTACAGCATTTGAGGGGTACCTTTTCAACTGCAAGGGCCATATTCATTCTTCTAATGATGATAAAATTATTGTTTTTAATTAAATATTGCTAGCATTATTTCGGAGAAGGCAATGGCACCCCACTCCAGTACTCTTGCCTGGAAAATCCCATGGATGGAGGAGCCTGGAAGGCTACAGTCCATGGGGTCGCTGAGGGTCGGACATGACTGAGCAACTTCACTTTCACTTTTCATGTTCATGCATTGGAGAAGGAAATGGCAACCCACTCCAGTGTTCTTGCCTGGAGAATCTCAGGGACGGAAGAGTCTGGTGGGCTGCCGTCTGTGGGGTTGCAAAGAGTCAGACATGACTGAAGCAACTTAGCAGCTGCATTATTTATTTTTACTTTGAGATTAGGACACACTTAACAAAGTCATTTTGTGTATGTTTATTTTTAAAATATTTTATTGTAATGTAGATACATCTGTCTCTGTTTCATCAACTACGCTAAAGCCTTTGACTGTGTGGATCATGACAAACTGGAAAACTCTTAGAGAGATGGGAATACCAGACCATATCACCTGTCTCCTGAGAAACCTGTATGCAGGTCAAGAAGCAACAGTTAGAACCCTGTATGGAACAACTGATCGTTCAAGATCAAGAAAGGAGTACAACAGGGCTGTCTGCTGTCACACTATTTAACCTATACGCTGAGCACATGATGAGAAATGCTGGGGTGGATGAGTTACAAGGTGGAATCAAGATAGGTGAGAGACATATCAACAAACTCAGATACATGGATAGTACCACACTAATGGCAGAAAGCGAAGAGGAGCTAAGGAGCCTCTTGATGAGGGTGAAGGAGGAGAGTGAAAGAGCCAGCTTAAGACTAAATATTAAAAAAACTAAGATCACGGCACCCAGCCCCATTACTGCATGGCAAATAGAAGGGGAAAAGGTGGAAGTAGTGACAGATTTCCTCTTCTTGGGCTCCAAAATCACTGCGGCTGGTGACTGCAGCCATGGAATTAGACGATTGCTTCCTGGCAGGAAAGTGATGACCAACCTAGACAGTGTTGAAAAGCAGATGGTTGTACAATAATATGAATGTACGTAATGCCACAGAACTGTACACTGAAAAATGGTTAAAATGGTGAATTTTGTAATATGTATATTTTACCACAATAAAAATAAGAAGGAAAAAAGTGCTTAGTCTTAAATGGGGACACTGTGGGCATTTTAGTGTAGAAAGCAAAAGAACGTAAAGTCAGGCTCACTTGCCATGAGAGGCCCATGTAATTTTTAAGGTGACTTAGAATATGAAGAAAATAATATGATACTAAAATTTTAAGTGTGTCATACTTCAAGAGCATTTCAAGATCAGGTATTGGAAGATTTAGGAAAATTGAAAATATCTGCAGTAAAACGTCACCAATGTGGAACAAATATGGAAAGGATGATTTGAATCTGTGTAAAATCCACATTGTTTTTAAAGTAGTTTTAGTTTCAAGTATATAATCAAGTCATAAATTGTATATGTAACAATTTTGTTGACTTGCAGAGAGGTTGTTTTTGTCTTTTTTAATGAATAGATAAGGATTTGTAATTAAGGCATCATTGATCACCTTAGTAATTGTGCAAGTATTTTGTTGGATGGATACTAATGAATATTCATAAAATACTTAGAAAGCATTTCTAGTTTTCATAAGTAGATTTATCTCAGGTGATCTGAATATACCATTTCTTAGCAAATTAAAAGAAAATAAGATAAAATCTTAGAAAACTGAACTATAAGTTTATGTACAATCTAAATCTTCATTAATAGTATCTGAATTTAGTGAGATTTTCTCTGTAGTTTTATGTTCTGATTCTTTTGATTGTTATGGTGTTGGTAGTGGTTTAATTGCTAAGTCGTATGTGACTCTTGCAACCCCACGGACTGTAGCCTGCTAGGTTCTTCTGTCCATGGGATTCTCCAGGCAAGAATGTTGGAGTGGGTTGCCGTTTCCTTCTCCATTGATTGTTATAGATACTGCTAAAAATAATTAGGCCGAGGAAAATAATTCCTGTTCTGTTTTTTTTCATCAAACTGTTAAAAATATATGATGGATCCAAAATCCTTAACTGTTGAGATCAAGCAGTGTATAAATTCCAGTTTTTGCTGTTGTTCTATAGGCTAGATGAAGATGAAACATGTCATAATAGTTTTTATAAATGCCCAGTGAAGAACCTGAGTGAGTATTCCTGTGTATCCACAGTTTCTGCATCCTGAGATTCAACCAACCATGGATCAAAAATATTCTAGAAAAAAAATTTCCAGAAAATTGAAAAAACCAAAACTTGAATATACCGTGTGCCAGCAGCTAGCTATTTATTTGCATAGTTTTTATATTGTATTTATGACTATTTATATTTATTAGGTATTATAAGTAATCTAGTAATGATATAATGTATATGGGAGGGTGTACGAGATTATCTGCAGATACTCTACCATGTTATAGAGGAGATTTGAGCATCCTTGGATTTTGGTATCCATGTGCGTCCTGGAACCAATACCCCAAGGAACAACTGTGATGTGTTTTTAATATGTGGACAGTACGTATTATATAAAATATTTACTTACATTTTATTATAGTTACTTACAGCTTTTACCCAAGTTAGCTTCTATTCCAAGAAAGATGTGAAAATAGAAGTTAACAGTCAAATAGAAATTGAAATGTGAGATTTGAGTGTTTTTTTGTCTTTTACTACATTAAGGAAAATTAAAAAATTTTTTATTTTAGTAAAAAGTCCCAGAAGTGGGATGAAATGAACATCCTGGCCACCTATCATCCAGCAGACAAAGACTACGGTTTAATGAAGATAGACGAGCCTAGCACTCCTTACCACAGGTAGTGTTTGTGCACAGCATTCCTTTTCTCAGTTTCTTTTTTTTTTTTTTTTTGTTACTGGAGCACTAATTAATAACCCACCTGCGTATTTTTGTGTAATAATATAAATAACATGGAACTTTATGAAATCCATTTTTTATGTTACAGTTGTAGTATTAGATGTATATTTATTGCGCCTCAGTCATCCCTAGCTGCTAATGATATGCTAAGATTAGTGACGTCTGCCTTCCTTCAAGTAATCTATTTGTAAAAAGGAAGATGAGAGTTGGGCTTGTTTGCTTCTTAAGTAGATAGCAGGGCCTTATTCATTCTCTTTGCAGAAAAAGGATAATTTCACAGATGGTTAACTCTTTTTTAACCCATGCAAAAAAAAAGTGGACATTATTGCTATCTCATGTCCTTATTTTTTAACTTAAACGATATTGTAGTTCATATAATTGCATTGGACTTGTTAGTTTTGAGTCTTCCGGAATTTTTTTTAATGAATATTAAAATGAAAGTGTGTGGCTGTAGTAAGTATGAAGACTAATGCACCAGTAAACGTAATGGGTTTCTAAATAAGTTAGAAATACCTAATTCAGATCATGCCTAGATTGTATAGAAAAAAGATTTTCAGGACTGAAATATTTATGTTTGTCACTGAAGTAAGATGACAGAAATCCAGAAGTCGCTATTAAAACAGAGTTAGAGGGACTTCCCTGGTGGTCCAGTGGCTAAGACTTTGCGCTCCTAACGCAGGGGGCCCAGGTTTGATCCCCAGATAGGGAACTAGATCTCACATGCTACAACTAAGACCTGGCGCAGCCAAATAAATAGATAAATTTAAAAAAAAATAGAGTTAAATTCTGTTTTAAATCAGTGGATGAAACTTTGGAAGATAAAATGAAATAATAAATTGATGATAGCAAAAACAGTAAAGATGAATAAACATGAAGATTGTGATGAAGGGAGGACATAATAAAATAGGAGTACAGATTCTGAAACAATAAATCTTAAAGGAAGAAACAGACATATCATTTATGAAAGTGAGCCTCCTAATTTGCTCCTAATTACAGATGTATACTTTAAAACATATCTTGAGTTTCATTGTACCAGAATCCAAAGTCAATGCTTTCTTCCTTTTCAGTAAAGGTAGTAGACATCCCTTATCTGTGTTGCTTGGAGCTACATATCCTAAAAAAATTAAGATCGAACATGATTTAAAAAAAAAAAACAGCTTGTAGCCATTATTTTAAAACTGTTTCTATTTATTTAAATAATAAAGATAACCATTTTTTTTGCCATTAAGTGGAGAGCAGATTTTTCATTAGAAAGTAGATTGGGAAAGCTAAATAACTTTTAAACTTCCTAGGTCTTAGGGTCTAATTTTGTTATTTTACTTAACCTGTATCTGTGTAGATCATTTGTGTCTTATCTTCAGTGAAAAGAAAAGTGTTAATTGCTCGGTCATGTCCAACTCTTTACGACATGTGGATGACAGGTGGACTGTAGCCCACCAGGCTCCTTTGTCCATGAAATTCTCCAGGCAAGAATACTGAAGTGGGTAGCCATTTCTCCAGGGGATATTTCTGATCCAGGGATCGAACTCGGTCTCCTTCATTGCACGCAGATTCTTTACTGTCTGAGCCACCAGGGAAGTCAGGTTAATGTATAAATACATATTCTAAAACCACATGGGATTTCTTTTGCATTAATTGTTCCCTCCTACTGTATAGAATAATTGAAATGTTGATTTCTTTTTTTCCCAAATGATTTGTTTTAAATATTTATTTTCATGATTGTAGTAGTTTGTTTTTTAAATTATTTGAAGGCTTTTCTTGATTGGTGCTATACTTTTAAGTATTTGCATTGAATAGAAACAATTTAAAATTAAACTTCAAAGACGACAACAGAGCCATAAATATATTGATACTCTGGTCAGTAGAATTATGTTCTCTACCTTGTTTTCCTGCTTAAAAAATTATAGTTCAAGTATTAATTTATAATGTTTGTCATCTTAGTATGGTAGCTGATGATGAAGATGCATTGAGTGATTCAGAAACCACTGAAGCCCTGACCCCAGATATCTTAGCTCGGAAGTAAGTATTGATAACTATAAAGCATTTTGCACAACTGTAAAGCTGTGTTTAATTTTGCAGAGTTAAAAGACATTTTACTTTTACAAGTGTAAATTAAAAGCATATGCTAAATGAATTAAGTTTTATCTGGATTTTTCATAGCAACCTATATAGTCTTATTTCTAGGTTAAAATCAAAGTATGTAGATGAGTACCAGAAGCTGTACACAGATTCCCTATGTTGATTTCCTGCATAGAGGTTTTTTGTTTTTTTAATATCCTGCCACCTGGGTATTGATACCAGTGAGATAGGTAAAAATAAGTTGAATTCCTAAAAATGTTCTATTCCTTCGCTGTTCATAGACTTCTCTCCACTTTTCTTGTTGTTTATTGTTTTCTATACCTATTACCATTCTCTGGCTTTTTTCCCCCCTCATCAGGTTATGGCTAGCATACTAATGTTCTTTAGGTGCTTTTATGAGACTCAAAAGTTGACTAAGACACTCAACTAATACCAGTTCAGTTCAGTTCAGTCGCTTAGTCGTGTCCAACTCTTTGCGACCCCATGAATTGCAGCATGCCAGGCCTCCCTGTCCATCACCATCTCCCGGAGTTCACTCAGACTCACATCCATCCAGTCGGTGATGCCATCCAGCCATCTCATCCTCAGTTGTCCCCTTCTCCTCCTGCCCCCAATCCCTCCCAGCATCAGAGTCTTTTCCAATGAGTCAACTCTTTGCATGAGGTGGCCAAAGTACTGGAGTTTCAGCTTTAGCATCATCCCTTCCAAAGAAATCCCAGGGTTGATCTCCTTCAAAATGGACTGGTTGGCTCTCCTTGCAGTCCAAGGGACTCTCAAGAGTCTTCTCCAACACCACAGTTCAAAAGCATCAATTCTTCGGCGCTCAGCCTTCTTCACAGTCCAACTCTCACACCCATACACGACCACAGGAAAAACCATAGCCTTGACTAGATGGACCTTAGTCGGCAAAGTAATGTCTCTGCTTTTGAATATGCTATCTAGGTTGGTCATAACTTTCCTTCCAAGGAGTAAGTGTCTTTTAATTTCATGGCTGCAGTCACCATCTGCAGTGATTTTGGAGCCCAAAAGATAAAAGTCTGCCACTGTTTCCACTGTTTCCCCATCTATTTCTCATGAAGTGATGGGACCGGATACCATGATCTTCGTTTTCTGAATGTTGAGCTTTAAGCCAACTCTTTCACTCTCCACTTTCACTTTCATCAAGAGGCGTTTTAGTTCCTCTTCACTTTCTGCCATAAGGGTGGTGTCATCTGCATATCTGAGGTTATTGATATTTCTCCCGGCAATCTTGATTCCAGCTTGTGTTTCTTCCAGTCCAGCGTTTCTCATGATGTACTCAACTAATATAAGACAGTCATAATGTTGATTTCTTTGTAAATTATTATTATATAGATTAACTGCTGCTGCTGCTGAAAGCTTGGAACCAAAGTATCGAGTTCGTGAACAAGAAAGCAGTGGAGATGAGGATAGTGACCTCTCACCTGAAGAGCGAGGTAGTTTATTTCTTTAACTCAGATTCTACTCTTGTGGGTTTAATTGTATATCAGCTTTGTCCCCCCTCATTTCGAGAAAATATTGCCATCTTTGAAGTGACTACTAGTGTTCCTTTCTTTGTACTAAGCATCTATACTAGGTAGATGCTCAGTAAATGTTTATTAAGTTAATGCATTTAGAGTCATTGAGTATTTGGATAATCTTAAACTGGATCACAGTAAGAGCTAATTGCTTGTAGTTTTTTCTGTATTAAGACAGTGGTGAAGTTTACCAGATGAATCAGAGTTTTTAAATTAGGTCCCATTGAACAAAAAGAACAGTAGTGTCATAGGAAAGGAGATAAAAATAGTCCTGTCAACACTGATGAAAAAGGCTCTTTTAGTCCATATGGTGCATACACAGGTAAGCATTGCTACCTATTCATGTTCCCTGTTTTTAGAAGTATTAGTGCTTATCTGTGGAGGTAAGGAACGAAGCAAGATGTTTCACTTTGTTGCTTTTTGTAATTTTGAAGCATGTGAACGTATGACCTCAAGAATTGCATATATAATTTGTTTTCAATTATTCTTAAAAGGAAAACGAAGCCTATCTATAGGGTGAAAGATGCATGAAAAAAAGAAAAAAACCCTTAAAAAAAAGAAAGATTATTACTTGAAGCCTTGAAATGTGGAAACTATCTGTACTGTAAAGAAGTTTAGAAACTCTAGAATTAAGATTGCAAATATTTGCTAGTTAACTGTCAGGATTTTTGTCATGCAGCTATAAAGGTAAAATTGGATATTGCATTCTGTCATATTTAGAATGTAGTTTATTGAACTAAACGATCTGAGCCAAAAAAATAAAAACCAGCAGCAACAGTCTGAGCCTAATTGCTATACAAGAGAAAAAATTATATTGATGATACTATCTATCTTCTGCCCTTGGTGACTTCCTATTTTCTGAAAGTATACCCCATGAGGCCCTTGAAAAGAGTTTTCAGATAGAAATTGTTCCTTGAGCTTGTTAATTCCTTATTCTCTGAAAACATGATGTATTGAGAACCAAATTTTTTTATTCCATCACCAGTTTTCATTAAGGAATTTTCCCCTCAAATTGTAGTTCCATGAGTTAACCAGCAGGGGGACCATTTTACTAGTTAAAGTTTGCACAAGTTTTTCAAGTTCCCAGTAGCAGAATTACTGATACAGGTGTGTTTTTTTTTTGTTACAGGTGTTTTTAATGCTTTTAAACAAGTGATGTGTCTGAACATCCTTGTTTATGTAAAACGTTCTCAGAAGATTTTATCTTGTAACTAGTTGCATAACAATTAAAATATTGGCTATGGAATCAGATAAATCAAAGTTTATACTCCAAGTATGTCACTTATCTCATTTGCTTTATTTCTCTGACCCTCAGAAATGATCCTCATTTCTAAATTGGAGGCTTTAAAATATTTCGATTCATTAAATGAAATAAAGAATTTAAAGCACTTAGCACTGGTTCTGACATATTGTTAGTACACAGGAAATACTAATTTTTAATAAAATAATTGGTATATTCTGCATTATATTTTGGAAAACAATAAAGGAAAATATTAAAAGGATAATTTACTTGTCAGGTTTAGTGGATAGTTGATTATCATTATAGCCGGGCCTGAAACCTTAAAATTTTTGTTTTGTACTCTTGTATTATGTTGCTCTGCCATACAAAGATATTCAAAGAAGGTTGAGACCACTTGTGTTAGCAGCTTTCTATAGAATGAATACATAAATCATGTAATAAATTTTGAGTATTCCAAAATGAAAAATATCTCTAACAAGCAAAACCCAAGTTTAACATCTCTTAGAATTATGCATAGTTGACCCTTGAACAACATGGGTTTGTTCTGTGCAGGTCCAGTTACACTAAGTACCTAATACAGCGCTAGACAATCTGGTTGAATGCACAGATGCAAAGCTGCAAACATGAAGGGACCAGCTGTAAGGTTAAGTGTGGATTTCAACTGTGAGGAGAGTAGGTGCTCCTAACCCCCACATTTTTCAAGGGTTGCCTGTATATTACATCATAAAAAACAGTGAAAATACAAAGGGGGAAATCAGAAACCTTTGACCAAGCTAGGGGATTAAGTTATAACTCATTACTTAATAACCTTTTAAAATTATGTAGTAAATCTGCTGTGTATGTGGCAGAATTTTACTGTATCTTCGTATAGTTTATTGTCTAAACTCTAGATCATTTTAAGAGTGAAAGGGTCACTGTTCTAGTTCCACTAGACAATAGGCATAAACTGAGCTTCCTGGGATATGGCCATTCTAACTATATAGTGAGAAAACAACATATGCAACCAAATATGATTCATCTTTATAAAATATACATTTTTAGAAAATCAAATGATAAAATGTTAGTGATTATTTAAGGAAGTGGATGTGTTTTAAGATTGTACCATTAAAAAAAAATTTTTGTTTTCCGAGTTACATTAAAGAGAACGTGTTACTTTGTACTGAGAAAAAGTCTTACCTTTTTAGTGAATATATCTGGTAATGGAGGCATTTAGAACCAATTTTTGTTGTTTTTTAGTATTGGCTTTTACATTGTCTAAAAGTCATCATAAAAATTCAGTCATAAGAATTTGGTCTTTTATTGATTTTTTTTTTTAAATTTTACTTTCTTCTAAAATATGATACTCTCAGAGAGTAAAATCAGAAAAGTAACTTAGAAAAGAAGAAAGATGCCTGGCAAGATCTTGGTAATTTGAAACAAATGTTTATGGGATAATGATAAGACGGATATTGATTTGAGAACTTTCCTCTCCCAACCCAAATAGAGGCTGAAAAGTATTTGATCAGTAGTGACATGAACTGTAAATACCTGTTTTTAAGACATAAATAAGTGTAGGTGATAAACACTTGGAGTGACTTGCCTGATGGTCCAGTGGTTAAGACTCCATACTTCCACTGTAGGAGTTGAAGATTTGAGAGAGGGAATTAGAGGACATTTAGAAAGTACTTTGAATAGCCTTATTTTAAGGGATTTCTCTTATGCTTTTTTGGCATTAAAATATATTTATGAATATGCTAATAAACCTATGGTGAGTGAATTTTAATGCTCTTTACAAAATGAACAGTGGCAATTTTATGTCAATCCCTTCTTTGTTTTTTAATTTACAGGTCTAAGAAATTCTAAAATATTTCTTGATAAACAATAGATCTTTAAAGTGCTATTGATAAAATATGGTTGGTTGTGTTGATTTACAGCTATTTTTATGCTTCTGTAATGACTTCATGGGCAATAAACATTTTTAAAGGAGATTTTTTTTAATTGTAAAAATAGAAAGTTTGAGAATACTAAAATCACCCCATAATTCCTTGATCCAGAATTAATGACTGTTAATTGCCGAGTCTTATTTTGTATGTGTATAGGCGCATGTGCATGCATGCAGGCTTTGTACATAGTATACGTATATGGTATTATAGTTTTCCTTTATCCCATTCAACTCTGTCTGGAGAATTTTCCTGTATCTTTAAGTTTCCTTCACAAATATAACTACTGATACCTCTTAGTCTCCCATTAAGATGGACATATGAACCATCTAAGGCAAAGGTTGGTAAACTTTTTCTGTAGAGAGCCAGACAGTAAATATTTTAGATTTTGAGGGCCATATGGTCTCTAGTGCAGCTACTCAACTCTGCTACTAAATACAAAAGTATATTTAAGCATTACAAAAACAAATGAGTGTGACTATGTTCCAATAATATCAATACTTTACTTACCAGATAGACACAGGCTGTAGTTTGCCAGTGTTTGAGCTAAAGACTTCCTATGCCTACTTTTTTTTTTTTAATCTTGTAGAAAAAAAGCGACAGTTTGAAATGAAAAGGAAGCTTCACTACAATGAAGGACTGAATATCAAGTTAGCTAGACAGTTAATCTCAAAAGACCTAAATGATGAGGAGGAGGATGAAGAAATGTCAGAGACTGCAGCTGGAGAAAGCATGAATATGGAAGAATCAAGTCAAGGTTAGATGTTTTGAAAGTATCACTGAGACACTTGTGATCCTTTGTGCCTAAGTAATATATTTTATTTTGCTTGAAACTTCGAAGAACCTCAGAAAATTTTGCTATAATTTACTTTTTATGCCAAAAGCTTAGAAAACTTCAACCCCTATGGGCCAGTTTGAAAATAATGTTTTTATGCTCAAGTTGTCTTAAGTACATAGGTTGTGCTGTATGTCTATGTTGTTCGGTCTGCTGGCTTCAAGCGGTGATGTCTATCTTCTTATTAAGATATACTTTATTTTTAATGTTTTAGATCATATTTTATTTGTTGTAACAATGTCAGTTAAAGTTAAAACTTTTAAAAGAAACAGGTTTTTAACATGGAAGATCTGTTTTGACATCCCTTCAGGTATAAAGTATGTCATATCCTTCCAGTGTTGACTCTTGACTGTTGGGTTGACAAGTTATTAGCCAGTTTTTGTTTGTTTTGTTTTTAAGTCTCAAACAACCTGCCTCTGCAGCCTACCAACTCTTGATCAATCATAGGAAATCTGTTTTTATTTATTTTTAATAAACTTATTCTGGCATTCAACAAAGGTGAATCTTCTATACCATTAATGCAGATTTTATGCCCATCTGCCTAGTCTGTACTGCAGACTGGTACTTTTGAGTGAAGATGTAACTTACTTTTATGTGTTGTGCCTTAGGTGGTTAAATCTTAAGAAAATAAATAGTTATTATAGTGTTGGTGAGCATATGAAATGTAAGTGATTTTTATGGAAGAACCTGAAGACTGTGTCTCATTATAACATCAAGATTACAGTATTTTTTTGTTACTCCATGTTATGCTTTTGCTTTTGTTTGTTTCCTTTCGATTAGCACTTCCTTTTGATTTTATTCACCATATTCTGTTCAGCTTGTATTTAATGTGAACAAACTCTATCTTAAGTGATTATTGCTATATATCTCTCTTTACTCTCTTTTTAAATTTATTATCTATTTTTAGGTGACCTATTTTTGTATCTTGGTGATTTCTTTTGTTGTATTCAGTATAAACATTCCTTTGGTTATAACTTTTCATCAGTTTCTACTCCGACTTTCAATATCCATTTGTAGCAGCTCTAACAGAGCACTGGGAATACCCCTCATTTGCTATTGGAAATTTGTGCTGGCACTGCTGTGCCAACGGTTAAAGGGATTTCTTTTTTAAGCCACAGCTTTTGAAAAATAACTTTGGCCTTTGTCTGTGGTATATTTAAGGAAATACTTTGCCATTTTTGTATTGTAAATGCAAATCTTTTGTAACTTTGAATAATTGAGTTGTCATAAACTCTTAGCTTTCCATTTGTGACATACACAGAAGTGTTCAGTGTGAAACCTGTTTGTCCTACCACTAAGCAGATACACCTATTCTGCTCTTTAGACTAGTACAGGGTATGCAGATTCTTTGATATTGTTCAGTCTGCATGAACTATGTCTTACTTGTTTTTTAGATTTTTTTTCCATTCATTTATCATCTGTAGCAGTGGAAGGGAACTTTAGCTCAGGTGGTTCCAAGTTTGGCAATACTCAACAAACAAATGATGTTGCTATTTTTTCTTATATCATTGCAGGATCTGCTACAAGTGACCAACTGCAAAACAAATCACAGAGTTCATAGAAGAGATTTTTTTCAACACAGTAATTGTCAAATACAAACTCTGTTACTATAAAATACTGCTTCTTGTTCTCTACAATTCATGACTTAAGTACCAAAATACATACCAGTCATTATATATTGCCAAGAATTAAATAACTTTAGACTAATTAGACTGAAAATGCCTAATTGATACATATATTCTTGTGCCTAGTACTTCACCACAAATACAACATAATGTCATCCAAAACTACGTTACTTTTGTAAGAACACTGGTTAATTTGTATAAGATATATAGCTTTTTATGCTTTAGAAATTAATATCTTTTGGGGAGGGAGAGGGGATCTAATTTATTTTCTTCACTTCTAGATGTGATAGCTCTTATAAAAGGTTGGGTTTTTAAAAAATCAAAATCCAGTTAGAACAGCAGATCATATAGGCTGATAAATATATTCAGTCTGAAAAGTATTTTAACATGTGTCTTCAACTTGTGTGTTTAATTGAAAAGGAGTACGTTATGAGTTACTGTTGCATTTTCTGGCATACTACCTTTAAAATTCCTGTTGAGTTTCTTTTATGTTTACAAGGAAAGGATTAAACTTTTTCTCATCAAAACTAGTTTTTTTCCATAAATAAATTGTCAGGTTAAATTTGCACTAATGTCTGCCCTGACTTTTTTGTACACTCCATGGGCAGACTTCAGATCAGTCTCTGAATAAATATAATTCTAATACAGTTTCAGCATTCCCTTTATATACCTGTGTAAAACTCCTGCCTTTGTCTCTTACTCCTTTCCACACATACGCACAGAATTCTTTACCTTTATAAAGGATCGTAAAGATTGTCATGACATTGGAAACTTTTCCTTTTCTCACGTACTCTGTCATTTGCTGCAACAATGAAAATCTTACTTTGACTATTAATGCCTATTCATTCTTCTAATACATGGAGAAAATGAATAGCATCGGTACTTAACAGGAAATACAATTCAGCTGCAGAATTTTCTACATGTCTCTGACTTACAGCTTGCTAATTAAAGTGCTATTATTAGTTTATTGTTTGACTTAATTAGACCTTAGAAAACAACTGAGGTTTTTTTGCATGATGAGAGAATTGTGTGTAACCAGTGATATGATAGTTCCTGAATGTATAAACAGAATTCTGAACACTTTTTAATTTAAATGCTCAAAAATAGTTCCTGCTTTAAGGGAATATGATAATGTATACTATGACAAATGTTCTTTATTCTTCTAACACAGTAAGATTTGGACTTTTTCCCCCTAAAATGAAGTACAGTTCCTGTGTATCTTAGCTTACATTTCTAGTCAATTATTTGTATTTTAATTTTTTGTTAGTACCAAAAGAATCCATTATATGAGCAGACTTTTTAAGTAATTTCTGTATATTGTATATTTGAATTGGCTTTTATTGAGCAGCTTATCTCCCACTTACAAGCTTATGGAAATATCAAAAGTCAAAATAAGTAAAAAGTGGGAGATTTACTGTTAGAAGAATGTTTTTGTTAGTTTGGATGTCTTCTTTTTTAATGGAATCTAATCAGTACTTCTGAACTGCAGGTATAGTGTTCTAACTAAAACATATAAGCTAGTAGTACCACTGATTTATAAACTAAACAGTGTTTATCCCTACTTTCTGAATTTAGAATATTGAGGTATTCTTCTCTGTTTAAACTTGTCTGGGGGTATTTAAACATATACATATATGTGTACATATGTTCATACACACAGATCTCTGTTTTTGGTTTTCTCATTTCAAGTTCTTAGGAAGTATTCATGTGCTCTGTATTTGTAGAAATAGCTGCTATACAGTGAAGAACAGGTAGGAACTTTAACAACTGATCCTTTTGGTGTTTTCTACAAATTATTTGTTGAAACTTCAATCACAGGCAAACTTGCATTTCTGGTTTCCGGAAATAGATAGTTATCTCAGAGGAATAAGACATGGCAAATAGCATGCTCAGTAGAATTTTAGGTAATCGAATGTGACTGAGTAAAATTGTTATCATTGTCATGAGTTTCTAATTGATGTGGTATTGAATTATACAAAACATGAACCTTTATGACTCAAGTTATATTTTCCTTTGGAGAAAGTTATCTGTCAGTGTTCAGTTCTAGCCAAAGTAGATTTTACTTTCAGTTTTTTAATCATTATCTCTTCTCTGCTTAACCCTTGATGTCATCTTTTCTGTGTATTCATTTTTCAGTCTGAAATTCAGCAGTGATGCTCTTTAAAAACTGAGACATAAAATGGTATAAATGGATTATTAA
The DNA here is from genome assembly GCF_001704415.2 of Capra hircus. Taxonomy (NCBI): domain Eukaryota; kingdom Metazoa; phylum Chordata; class Mammalia; order Artiodactyla; family Bovidae; genus Capra; species Capra hircus. The sequence goes on from NC_030808.1 coordinate 71,860,915, forward strand.
AAATAACTTCAAATTCAAGATTAAAGCAAAGTGCCATTTTCCCCTAGACTTTGATTTTGTTTACATTTTTTCCTCTTAACATTAGTACACTGAACATATTGTAATAAAATACAGTCATATGACAATTGCTTGTGTGTGGATTTTATTTTCTTGCTACCCAGGTCTTGTGTTCTATTACTAAGTGTTCTGGATACCAAAAGAGGGCCTTGGGCTACACTGTGGTAGAGTGATTTGTTTAGTTGCCCAGCATTGTGCTTGGTGTCTTAAGATATAATCCTCAAAACAACCATGCAGAACAGATATCTTACTAAGTGAGGAAAATATTCTCTGCCAGATTCTTTGGTTTCAGTGTTTCATACATGCCAAATGACAGGGTATAACTAAATTTCATACTCTCTATTCATGCCTTTTTAGGTGTAGAAATTCCCTCATTTTTGAAGTTGTACCTTATGAGTAAACTTCATTTGGATCATTGATACACATCGTGTGCTTTAGGAGTAACATTTTTCAAGTGTTTAGTTTGAGTTTTTATATTACTTTAATCTGAAGAAATTTGGAAATTTTATTTGAGGTTTACATACCATTTAGGAAAAATCTTAAAAGCACAATTATACAGTGGTGGGAGATGTGCAAATGCATGTGATTAGGTTGTATTCCACAAGTTTGTTTCTAAACAGGATGTTTCAAACACAAAGCACCAAGACTTTTTTCCTAGGCTCTGTGTTACAAAGTAAGTACCAAGCTAGCCTGTATAAACATATGCCTAAACCAGCATTTTTCAGTGTGTTCCGTGAAAAGGATTCTGTGAGCAAGTATGCTTTGCACTTGCTGTAGGCTTTATTCCCCTACCCCCCAGATTTATAATAATGCACATCATCATATTGAAAGAGTCTGAGACATCCTGCTCAAGGATTCTGTTTAAAATTTGATTTAACTTAGTGTTTTTCAAAAACACTTCACAACCACCCCAAATTCCTTTTTCCCTCAAGTGGCATCCCAGATAGGAGTAAAGAAATCAGCTAGGGCCTCTAATACATGAAAATTGAACTTATTCCTAAAAGAAGAGACCAGTGAGTGTATCATTGATAGAGGGAAGACCTGGTAGCAATAACTGCATATTACGATTGTATGTAATTTGCCAGGCATGAGACTTAATTTTTAGTAACTTATGCAAGAAACTATAAAATATATGTCCAGGACAGATGAGGGTGGGGTTGATGTGGTTGGTTATAAGCTGTTGTGGTTTAGTATTGATATGACCTGCTGAAAGACTTGCTGCTTTAAGCAAATTTCCTGAATGCCTTGTCCTCCCCATCAGCTCACAACTGGTTGACAGGAGCACATCTGCTACTCACTGGGAAAATAAAAGAGCAAATAGCAAGTGTGTCTGGTCTGTGGCTCACACCCCTAAGCGTTGGTTAGCTTCCCTAGTGTTTAGGGGGAGAGGTGTTAGGGGTTTTTGGCTCCTACACTTCAAATTTGGGGTTGACTCATCTAGTTTTTTATTTGAGGAATTATTTGGGGGAGGTAATGCTGAGAAAGGAGGTAAGTGAGGGTGGATTTGGCAAGTGTTTAGTCATGATTTTATCTCGACTGCCCAACCTGAAATTTTTAGTAAGCTTGCCAAGTGAGTTTTGCATTTCAGTTCTATTACCAATGGAAATTATTGGAATTGGAAGAAAACTATATATTTTTTGTTCTTTGTTTGATTCCTTTGGATTGATGACTATTGACTAGAAATAGAAGAGGATTGTACAGGTTGATCTTTGGCATCTTAACATCATTTGACCTCACTTTTTAGGCAAGGGACTATAAGCAACTTTGCAGTATGCCTTGATCTAATAAATGATTCAACCTGAAAAAGTATTAACCGGTAATAGATCCTACCACCATAGGAATGAGAAAGTTTAGTTATATACTTGTTCAGTTACACACCCTGGTATTGGCAGTATCTTACATAAGTTAAAAGATATTTTCATCTTCCTTTGTAAAAGAGATACCCATGTGAAAAATACTCAAGCGCTTTATTGTAGGGCATCATGCCAAGCTAACTGGGAAGTATGGACATAAGATTTGCCCAGCCTTTAAATATATTGAACGTTACACGTATTTACGGAGCAGAGGGCACACTTTGGGGGAACAAGGAAAGAATAAGCTATACACCTAATTCTGAGGAAGCCTTTCTTGTGGAGTAGCTTGCTACTGCTGCTAAGTTGCTTCAGTCATGTCCGACTCTGTGCGACCTCATAGACGGCAGCCCATTAGGCTCCCTCGTACCTGGGATTCTCCAGGCAAGAACACTGGAGTGGATTGCCATTTCCTTCTCCAATGCATGAAAGTGAAAAGTGAAAGTGAAGTCGCTCAGTCGTGTCCAACTCTGTGCGACCCCATGGACTGCAGCCTACCAGGCTCCTCCGCCCATGGGATTTTCCAGGCAAGAGTACTGGAGTGGGGTGCCATCGCCTTTTCTGGCTAATTATAATTAGCACTACCTTGTTAAATGGCAGATTCTTATGCAACTTTCTTAAAAGTAAAATTTCTTTAGTGACCTATAACAAAATTGTTACTAAGCAAGATAGACACCACAGAAATCAACAATGTTAAATAATTTTTTTTTTAGCAGAACTCAATCCAAAATGTTGAAATGCAGAAATTGAAGCAGAGTTATGGATTGTTGCAAATTAAGCTTCTGCTGCCATTGTATTTTTTCCTAAGTCTAGTTGTTGGAAAGGAGGTGGGTTGGAAGGGTCTGGGTCAAGACCACAATTAACAGGAGCCCCACTGTAGTTTGAAACTATCAGGAAATGTGCTCTGGTCCAGTGCTGACTTTGAAAAGCAGTCCATCCTTCCTCAAGTGGGAGTGTCTTGAGTTGGTGTTTTTTGTTGTTGTTGTTGTTTTTTGATAAATCACAATTTAAATTTAAAAACCAGCCATGGGAGTGGTGGGGTAGTGGGAGGCTGGCCAGACTGCAAAATGAATTGGACCCAGATTAGTATTCTTTAAGTTTCAAACACTGTTCTGAAGACCTAGACTAGAGACATCTGAAGTTTTACAGTCTGAATGAGGACATACTAATAAATGTAGGGTTAAGGGGAAAGCTTTATTTTTGAGAAGATTATTAAATATGTATGAAGCACAAACCGTCCAGCCCAGGCACTTGCTGGGTAATGTACATAAAAAGGTAAATAGAAGATGGTTCTTAGAAAAAAAGGTATGCAATTACTGTGGCCAAGATCAAAGGATAACAACAGAGGGTTCAGATGTCTATTGCTTGCGAATGATGTCTCGCATATATCAAATACACATCTAAAATTGAGCTCTTTAGCTTTCCTCTATTAATTTCTCTGTCCCGTGCACATTCTCCCCCAAATAACTTAGCACCAGATTATTTCTCAACTTTGATTCCTTTCATTCTCTTAAATAGGTGAAATCATCCATTCGTACACCCTTTTGACTCTACCTCCATTATATATAGACTTCCCTGGTGGTACTAGTGGTAAAGAACCCTCTTGCCAATGCAGGAACCTTAAGAGACTCGCGTTCGATCCCTGAGTGGGGAAGATACCTTGGAGAAGGGCATGGCAACCCACTCCAGTATTCTTGCTGAGAGAATCCCAAGAACAGAGGAGCCTAGCAGGCTATAGTCCATAGGGTTGCCAAGAGTCAGATATGACTGAAGCGACCTAGCATGCACATACTCATGGTAGATCCATAGCATCCTTTATTCAGGGACTTATTGACTCCATTCAGTTCAGTTCAGTTGCTCAGTCATGTCCGACTCTTTGTGACCCCATGAATCACAGCATGCCAGGCCTCCCTGTCCATCACCAACTCCCGGAGTTCACTCAGATTCATGCCCATTGAGTCAGTGATGCCATCCAGCCATCTCATCCTCTGTCGTCCCCTTCTCCTGCCCCCAATCCCTCCCAGCATCAGAGTCTTTTCCAATGAGTCCACTCTTCACATGAGGTGGCCAAAATACTGGAGTTTCAGCTTTAGCATCATCCCTTCCAAAGAAATCCCAGGGTCGATCTCCTTCAGAATGGACTGGTTGGATCTCCTTGCAGTCCAGGGGACTCTCAAGAGTCTTCTCCAACACCACTGTTCAAAAGCATTAATTCTTCGGCGCTCAGCCTTGTTCACAGTCCAACTCTCACATCCGTACATGACTACTGGAAAAACCATAGTGTTGACTAGACGGACCTTAGTCGGCAAAGTAATGTCTCTGCTTTTGAATATACTATCTAGATTGGTCATAACTTTTCTTCCAAGGAGTAAGCATCTTTTAATTTCATGGCTGCAATCACCATCTGCAGTGATTTTGGAGCCCCAAAAAATAAAGTCTGACACTGTTTCCACTGTTTCCCCATCTATTTCCCATGAAGTAATGGGACCAGATGCCATGATCTTCATTTTCTGAATGTTGAGCTTAAAGCCAACTTTTTCGCTCTCTTTCACTTTCATCAAGAGGCTTTTTAGTTCCTCTTCACTTTCTGCCATAAGGGTGGTGTCATCTGCATATCTGAGGTTATTGATGTTTCTCCCGGCAATCTTGATTCCAGCTTCCATTATTAAAACATTATTACTCTTTGCTTCCCTGGTGGCTCAGTTGGTACAGAATCAGACTGCAAAGAAGGAGACCCAGGTTCGATCCCTGGGTTTGGAAGATCTGGAGGAGGAAATGGCAACCCATGCCAGTGTCTTGCCTAGGATGATCCCATGGACAGGGGACCATGGTGGGCTATAGTCCATGAGGTCGCAACAATAGGACATGACTTAACGACTGACCACTACCACTATTCAGTTCAGTTCAGTTGCTCAGTCGTATTCAATTCTTTCCAACCCCATGGACTGCAGCATGCCAGGCCTCCCTGTCCATCACGTACTCCAGGATCATGTCCTGGAGTCATGTCCATACTCAAACTCATGTCCATTGAGTTGATGCCATGCAACCATCTCATCCTCTGTTGTCCACTTCTCCTTCTGCCTTCAATCTTTCCCAGCATCAGGGTCTTTTCAAATGAGTCAGTTCTTCACATCAGGTGGCCAAAGTATTGGTTTCAACTTCAACATCAGTGCTTCCAATGAATATTTAGGGTTGATTTCCTTCAGGATGGACTGGTTAGATCTCCTTGCTGTCCAAGGGACTCTCAAGAGTCTTCTCTAACACCACAGTTCAAAAGCATCTGTTCTTCGACGCTCAGCTTTCTTTATAGTCCAACTCTCACATCCATATATGACCACTAGAAAAACCATAGCTTTGACTAGGCAGACCTTTGTTGGCAAAGTAATGTCTCTTCTTTTTAATATGCTGTCTAGGTTGGTCATAACTTTCCTTCCAAGGAGCAAGCATCTTTTAATTTCATGGCTGCAGTCACCATCTGCAATGATTTTGGAGCCCAAAAACATAACGTCTGTCACTGTTTCCACTGTTTCCCCATCTATTTCCCATGAAGTGATGGGACCAGATGCCATGATCTTAGTTTTCTGAATGTTGTTTTATGCCAACTTTTTCACTCTCCTCTTACTTTCATCAAGAGGCTCTTTAGTTCCTCTTCACTTTCTGCCATAAGGGTGGTGTCATCTGCATATCTGAGGTTATTGATATTTCTCTTGACAATCTTGATTCCAGCTTGTGCTTCATCCAGCTCAGCGTTTCTCATGATGTACCCTCATATAAGTTAAATAAGCAGGGTGACAATATACAGCCTTGACATACTCCTTTCCATAGTTGGAAGCAGTCTGTTCTATGTCCAGTTCGAACTGTTGCTTCCTGACCTGCATACAGATTTCTCGAGAGGCAGGTCAGGTGGTCTGGTATTCCCATCTCTTTAAGAATTTTCCACAGTTTGTTGTGATCCACACAGTCAAAGGCTTTGGCATAGTCAATAAAGCAGAAGTAGGTGTTTTTCTGGAACTCTTGCTTTTTTGACCGCCACTATTATGTATCTTAAATCTCTCCCCTTCTCCAATCCCTACTGCAGTATCATGGTCAAACCACCATCAGACTTTGCCTGTACTTCTACCACAGCCTCCTAAGTAACTGATTTTCCACTTCCATTGTGTCCCTTTCAATCCATCTTCTATAACAGCAAGTGTTGCTGCATTACTTAAAACCCTTCAGTGATTCCACTGCCATCCTTAAGAATGAGTCCATGTTTCTTAGAATGGGTTAACAAGACTGCATGGAAAGACCCCCAAATACCTCTTCAAATCTTTTTGTTTCACTCTCCTACTTTATTATAGTCGTACTTTTTTTTTTCCCAGTTCCTCCAGGTCACTAAGTTTTCCCCCTTTTCTAGTGCTTAAGCACTAGAAGATTTCTCTGCCTGAAATGCTCTTCAATAATTATCCTTATGGCTTTTCTTCTCATTATTTAGGTTCAGACATAACCTATCCAGAGGTGCCATTCCCTGACCATCTTATTAAAAAAGATGTCTTTCCTATTGTTTTCAGACTCTTGCTTTCTTATCTGGTTGGTCTGCTTTGTTGTTGCCTGACTCCCTTACTAAACAGAAAGCTCTAGGCAGGATCTCTTTTATGCTTACTACACAGTATTCACAGAGATTGGTATAGGTCATCTCTATAGAAGCCTCAATGAATGCTGAATGAATAAAAGGAAGATAGTTGTTTATAATGTGATTTAACTTTTCCTTCCCGTTACTCTTTAGCATCTTCATATACTTAATGTTTGAATATTAGAACTGGAAAAAAATTTTAGAAATCAACTAGCCTAATGTCCTTGTTTTTTCAGAGAAGTCAACCAAAGCAAAGAGAAGGCAGGATTACCCAGCTGGTTTTTGGCAGTTCAGAGTCTAGAATCTAGTTTCTCTGACTATATTTTCACAAGAAATCTCTCCTTGGATTGAACAACTGTGGCCCTGTCTCACCTTGGTGGTTGTATTTTCTTCACAGCGGAGGTAGTTAAGAATTAACTCATTATTCAGGATTATCTGAAAATGGATTTATCCACCCAAGTAAAATTTCTCACAATTGAGTTACCCAAACTCTGACTTTTTGTTGTTATAATTAACATACAATATTGTATTAGTTTCAGGTGTACAGCATCGTGATTCTATATTTTTATACATTATGATCACTACAATAAGGCCAGTTACCATCCACCACCATACAAAGTTGTAATATTATCGACTCTCTGCCCTATATATACATTACATCACTGTGACTCATTTATTTTATGGCTGGAGCTTTGTACCTATAAGCATGTTGAAGTAAATCTTGCTGAAGAATGATGGATTTTCCAACATTCACATACCAAGGACCCCAGACATAATCTTTACTCACTGACTCTGGTTTGTTCATATCAACATTGATTATTGTACTGTCTGAAATAGAGCCTTGCCCTCAAGAGCACGTTGAATGGATTTTTCCCAAGCCTTAACATGCTGTTCTTTTTCAGAAGTAAGGCATCAGAGGGTAGTAACCAGCTTCTTTCTGGATGTGGCCTTTGTGTCCGTTTTCTTTGATGCCCAGAGGCTTATTTCATTTCCAGCTTCCTGTCTTTTTGTTTCTGGCTGTAATTGCCAAAAAGCTCACACCACAGTAAATGGGTTATTACTGTAATGTAATACTCCTTGAACTGCCAGCTCTACCTGTCTTAGGAAAGTCTTTAACACTTTTAAAAAGATAGCAATTGTTGCGTTCTGTGGTCCAACCAGAACGTGAATTTAAGAAGTTATAAATTGAGAACCAGGCTGAATACTTAGTTTTCTTTTCTGCACACATTCCAGAAAATTATATATGCTGATGAGATTTTCCTTAAGAATTAAAATGGAAGAGCAAACTCTACCTTATTCTTTTACCCGTTTTTCTCAATTAGTTATATAAATACAAGTAAAAATGTGATGACTTCTCAATTATGTTGAATGATGGAAAGATCACGTGCTGGATTTACACATAGAGAAGGAAATGTCAGCCCACTCTAGTACTCTTGGCCTGGAGAATCCCATGGATGCAGGAGCCTGGTAGGCTGCAGTCCATGGGGTCGCTAAGGGTCAGACACGACTGAAGCAACTTCACTTTCACTTTTCACTTTCATGCATTGGAGAAGGAAATGGCAGCCCACTCCAGTGTTCTTGCCTGGAGAATCCCAGGGACAGGGGAGCCTGGTGGGCTGCTGTCTATGGGGTCGCACAGAGTCAGACACGAATGAAGCAACTTAGCAGCAGCAGAAGAAGATATCAAGAAAAGATAAAAGTTTGGAACATGTTGAATATTTCAGATATTTGAATATTTAATTGCAATTGAATATTTGAATATCTTGACTATTTCAGATACTAAATATATTAGATGAATTAACACATTTAATCCCCAAAACAAGAGGACTAACAGTGCAAAGTCTTCATTCGATTTAGGGTAACCTAGATCATGGTGATCTTCATGAGAACTGACTTCATTGCCCTTGTGACGGTGGAAGCCACAATGCAGGGGGCTGAGGAATGTGTATATAAGGTATAGAAATGAATATTGCATGTGTAGGCAGCTTGTTTAAGAACTTTAATTGTGAAAGACAATAGATGTGGAGCAAAGATTTGAATGTTTATAGCTGTATTTAGAAAATGAATAGTATAGACTTAGAAAATAAGGAGAGAAGGTTCATCTTTGTTTATAGATAAATGCACAGGACTAGATAAAGTTTAAAAATTAATCACTAGCAATAACTTTTGAAAAGAGACCTATGAAAGTATCTAATAAATAACCATGCCTTACTGTTCTTGAAATAACTACCTCCCTATCTGTACACATTATAATGTACACATAATGTTCATTCAGCATCTCATTACGGCATCATCTCAGGCTGTTCTTTTAATGTAATGCCTAAAGAGTGTAGGTTTATGAGATCTATATTAGTATTTTCCACTATTTTCATGTCATTTGCCTTCAAAAGATCATCTATTTTTAAGCCATTAATTAGTATATAAACAGGTGGCACAACAACTAAGAGATCTTTTTTAGAGTCAGAGGTTTTGGTGTATATTAAATTAGAACCCCAAACGGTATGCTTCTTTGTTCATACATTAACAAAAGTTATTGCATCCAAATTTAGTTACAATAATTAAAATATCTACTGACAGCACGGGAAAAAAGGCTACTGAGAAAAACATTTAAAATTATCATTGCCTATCCTATTAAATGAAATTTTGGAGAGTAAATGTGGCAGGTCTTAAAGAGGATATTCCAACACCCCAAGACAAAATACTTGAGCACAGAGCTAGACAGCTCAGGGCTAATTTTGGAACTCAGCAGTCAAAGCAAATTTTTTCTAAAGGCTATCTGAGAAAAAGCAGATTTTAAGTTTACATTCTTTTGTTTAAACTCAATATGTACAAAATAAGCTCATAAAATTTCCCTATCAAACAATGCCATAATTATGGAGCAATGTCTGCCTATCACCCATACTATGCAAAGTCATCTTGCATGCCCTTCCTGCCCTAACCTTTGCATCTTATGAAGCTCTGTTAATTACCTTCAAAATACCACTTGAATCAGTCCTTTTCTAACTTCGGTGTAAGTAACTCTTCTCACTCTTATTCTTTATTACCCACCCTCCAACTAGTCTCGTTCCTTCAGTTTTTTCTCTGTCATCCTTGCTAATCTATATCTATCCTGTTCCTGAATGTTAATTTCCTTTTAAGACCAATGTAATCATGCATTAAAATGTTCCTGATTCCGAGGGCCCTTGGTCCCTACAGCCTACCAGATAAAATCAGTTCACCCTTAGGTCCTTTCTTCCTACCCTCTATATATTCCCCGGGTTTGTGTGAAGCGGGACTGCTCTTTTTTCACTAACATTCTTTTTCTTTTTTCTATCAACCTCTGTCATTCTGTTCTTTTCTGTCTTTTAGGTCAAGATTCACTTTTTAAATTAAGCTTTTTCATGTGTTTTTTTTTTTTCCTTTGAATTCCTGTAATGTTATTTCTCCCTTACCACATTTTGTGTTATAATTGTGTATGTATCTGTCTTCTAGTCCCTTGGACTAAATACGTCTTTCTTGTATTTTCTAACATATAGGAAGGTGCATGACAGATGTTTAATTATTCTTGAACTTTGAAGTATATTGACTAATGAAACATTGGATTGTGATTCCAATATGTAATGATGGTATCCTGGGGTCAGTGTAAAAGGAGATGTGAGTAGAGGGACCAAGTGGAAAATTTGCATAGGTTCCAGTGCTTTGGACCTGTTTCTCTGTTGGATGTAAGAAAACATTACAGCTGTACTGCTGTTCCTTCATCTCTTGATCTGGGCACCAAGCAAACTTGCTGGATTGCTAATTTATTTACATATGCAGATCCCAACAGATGGGACTTGGGCTACCACAGACCCACCTATTCATATTTGGTTTACTTTGAGCTGAGTTTATTCACCCCGTATGAGGCCTTACAATATTCAAAAGATATATGGGTTAGTGATAACAAGGTCCTTCTCTCAGAAGACTGGAGTAGATTTGGCTTGAACAGCTAGCTGTCTGTGTCCAAATACTGGTTAGCAGAAAAACACAATGATATTTTATATTTCTCAGGGACATGTGGGTCCGTGGAGACAAAAATGTTAATTTCAGCAGATGTGTTGATTTTACTCAGGGAGAAGGTGTCAGAACTCTGTACCAGCACCAAAAATAGCTTCTTGAATGCCTGAATTTAGAAAGATTAAAAATAAAAACATTTTAACATATTTTTCAAATGGTGGTAAAATATGCTATGCTTTACACGAGGACTTTTTCAGTGTGCTTGTTTATTATTAGGATAGTTTCTTGCGTAATCTAATTAATAAACATTTCTGCCAAGTTTTCATAAATTCCCAGGGATTTTTCATCTGCCTCTTTCTTCTCAAATTATTTACTGATATGGAAAGGTTTGTTTAACAGCATTTTGTTATCCACATGCATCTTAATCCATTTTTGAAAAGAATTTGGTTTTGGCTGCTATTCAGTTTCAGGAGATAAATTAAGCAAGGTGGGTGACTGAGTAGCTAGTTGGCAGCTGGGTTTTAGAGTAGCTTTGTCCTTAATCCAGTTTGCTTCAACTGCATATTACTCTAATTTCATTCTTACGTTAAAACAACAAAAATAAGGTTTTGCTAAACACTGTGAAATTAAGGGTGATGTTAGTAAAATATGAAATAATGTGACTTCTGGATATGGAATCTCATTAGACTGTTGAAAACATATGATACCTTTTTATTATTACACAAAGATGAAAGAAATATACATTGTAATACCACATATGTTAGGTTTTACTGAGACTGAAGTCAAGTGACAAGTAGAATGAAACCATAATATAACATAGGTCATTCCTAAGGTGCCTCTAATAATTAGCATGAGGTCCATTATAGAACTGAAAATACGGGTTACCAAAAATATTGACAAACTCTGTCCCTTGGGTTATTAGCTAACCTGACAACTGATTTCTACCTTTCATCCTTATATATTGTATAACATCTGTATTGATTTTTTTTGATCAGGTTCTTGAAGCATCTTATAAAGAATGTTATATACATACAGACTATTACAGATACCTTAGAAAATCAGAGAGCATCTTTCATAGAAGGTATGTATATCAAGTCATTTGGTGCAAAGAAACCAAGTCCTCAAGCAAAATGGGAATTTATGGCTCACAGAACTATAAAGTGCAGAGGTAGATAGGTCTGACTTTAGTTGTGCCTGAATTCTTGGCAGGGCTGTCTCCACCTTTTGACTCTGCTTCTCTCTGTGCTGGCTTCATTCTCTCCACCTGATGGTAGAGTTGGCTGCTGCTTCCTGATCTACATCATCCTTAGAGGCTTGAGATGCTAGAGAGAGAACACCCTCTGCAAAAATTCCAAGGAGGATTCTGACTTGGCCCAGTCTGGATCTTGTGCTTCTCCTTCTTAGAACAGTCACTATATATATTGGAGAGAGGGGGCAAGAATGGAGCTGGTCGACTGCAGATGTAGAACTCCGGGCAAACCTGGCTCTCATCTTAACTCCTCATCAGGGCTACATGGACCAAGAAGAGTCACTGGGGAAGAGGGAGGGCTGGTCCCCCAGAGGAAGGAACCATAGGCAGATAAAAATCTTCAGTGCACTTATTCAAACCTAAGCATATTCAGAACATTGGAGGAGGCTAATTTCATTTATTGTTTGAATTCTTTATTTTTTAAGAATTGCATATTTATTTTTTTGCCGTGCTGGGTCTTCATTGCTATGCACTGGTTTTCTCTCGTTGCTACAAGCAGGGTCACTCTTTGTTGCATTGTGCAGCCTTCTTCTTGCAGTGGCTTCTCTTACTGTGGAGCACAGTCTCTAGGTTCTCGGACTTTGGTAGTTGCAGTGCATAGGCTCAGTAGTTTCAGTTCAGGGGCTCTAGAGCACAGGGCTCAGTAGTTGTGGTGCTCGGGCTAAGTTGTTCCGGGGCATGTGGAATTTTCCTGAACCAGAGATCAAACCTGTGTCCCCTGCTTTGACAGGCGCATTTTAACCACTGGACCACCAGGAAAGCCCTGAATTCTTTATATAGAAGAAATATAGATTTAGTTTTTCTGTTTAAAAATATTTTTCATTTAAATGTGAATTTTTCTGTTTTAAAAAAACTTGCAGATTCTGAGTTAGTGAAGTCTACCTTAATGAGCTCAATTGGTTGTATAACGGTTCAGTTCAGTTCAGTTGCTCAGTCATGTCTGACTCTTTGTGACCCCATGGACTACAGGCTTCCCTGTCCATCATCAGTTCCCAGAGATTGCTGAAACTCATGTCCATCGAGTCAGTGATGCCATTCAACCATCTCATCCTCTGTTGTCCCCTTCTTCTCCTGCCTTCAATCTTTCCCAGCATCAGGATCTTTTCCATTGTGTCAGTTCTTCACATCAGTATTAGAGTTTCAGCTTCAGCATCAGTCCTTCCAATGAATATTCAGGGTTGATTTCCTTTAGGATGGACTGATTGGATCTCCTGCAGTCCAAGGATTCTCAAGAGTCTTCTCCCAATACCACAGTTCAAAAGCATCAGTTCTTTGGCGCTCAGCTTCCTTTATAGTCCAACTCTCACATCCATACATGACTACTCGAAAAACCATAGCTTTGACTAGATGGACCTTTGTCGTCTCTGCTTTTTAATATGCTGTCTAGGTTGGTCATAGCTTTTCTTCCAAGGAGCAAGTGTCTTAATTTCATGGCTGCGATCACCATCTGCAGTGATTTTGGAGTCCAAAAAAAATAGTCTCTCACTGTTTCCATTGTTTCCCCATCTATTTGCTGTGAAGTGATGGGACCAGATGCTGTGATCTTAGTTTTTTAAATGTTGAGTACAATTTGGTAACTGAGGGTAATAATTGTTAACATTTATTGAGCACTTTAGTTCTAGAAATTATTCTGAAGGTTATCTATGTAATATCTCACTTAATCTTTAAAACAATCCTAACGTGGTAACTACTGAACCTGATGCTCCAATTCTTTGGCCATGTGATGCAAAGAGCCAGCTCATTGGAAAAGACCCTGATTCTGGAAAAGATTGAAGGCAAAAGGAGAGGACAGCAGAGGATGAGATAGTTAGATAGCATCACTGATTCAATGGACATGAATTTGAGCAAACTCTGGAAGACAGTGGAGGACAGAGGAGCCTTGAAGGCTAAAGTCCATGGGGGTCACAAAGAGTCAGGCACAATCTAGCAACTGAACAACAGAAACAACTATTATGACTACTATTTTACAAGTGAAGAAATTGAGGCACTGAGAAATGAAGTAACCTGTCCCAGGCTACACATAGTAAGCTGTGCATCCAAGATTCCGACCCAGGCAGCCTCTAGAGCCCACGTTGTTCTTAACAGACGTGCCATATTGCTGCCCAAGTTCCTGTTACACCTCCATTATCTACTGTTTGTGTTGCTGTTTGCAGAGCTTTGCTTTCATTATCTTACCACATGAATAATAAAATCCCAGCTCTCTGCCATGTCCTGCAGAGCTATGCATGACCTGGCCCTTGCCTACCTCTCTAGTATCATCTATTACTATTCTACTTTGCTCACGTCTGGCTATTCCTCAGATATGAATCCCAAATTCATTCTAACCTCAGGAACTGAACAAATTCTGTTCCCTGCGGCTGGACTGCCCTTCCCGCAGCTCACTGTCTAGTTTTCTGGCCTTCCCTGTTGGTCCAGTGGTTAAGACTCTGCACTTTCACTACAGGGGGCTTGGGTTCACACTCCGTGATTAGGGAAGTGCCACATGCCTTGTGGTGCAGCCAGAAAGAGAAAAAGCTGCATAGTACAGGATTCAATCTATGGTACTGTGGAAAAGGTAGAATTGTAGTTATAGAAAACAAACTGTCTAGCTTTCTCTTTCTTCAAGTCTCTGTCTGATGTTACCTCCTCCCCAATCATTCTATAACCCCTGTCCTAGTTTATTTTTCTTCATGGCACTTATCACTGTTGAAATTATCTACTTATTTGTTCTTATTTTTCTCAGTCCTCATTTCCACTACAATGCAAACCCCATGCGGGAAAGGATTTTGTCTCTTTTTTTCATGACACATTGCTGGGATCTAGAGCAATGCCAGACACACAGTAGATGCTTTGTAGTTACTGAATGAATAAATTTAGTTTGTCCCAAGAATCTATGGGGTAGTAAGGCAGAAAATATTATATCCTTTTTATAGTTGAGATGGTCTCAGAAAGATGAAATAAATACCTTAAGTGCATTGGCTAATGAGTGGATGGGACTAAGGCAAGACTGAAATCCCTCCCTCTTCACTCTCAGGTCTGGACATTTTTCACTGTGCCCCCATGGTCTGCCTGATGTCATCTGTTTTTCTCTTCTCTGCCTCTAGATTGGTTATAAAACATTTCTGAAATTACTGGCTATGTAGGTCATCACAATAACCAAACCACAGCTAAGATGGATTATAGTTTGAGAATTCTTTAATTATTGACACTAACACTTGTTTCTTGACATGATTTTTCTTCAGCTAGAACTTTGAAATATTTGTAAATCTGTGTCCTTTTCTCTCCTCCCACTCCATATGTGGTTAGAATATTTAGCTAAACCCAAAAGTTTGCTTAACTTGAAAGAACTATTTCATTTATTCAATATGGATTTGAGGTCCACACAGGTATTTACAAGCTCAGGCCTAGTGGCTGAGATGGTAAAGAATCTTCCTGCAATGCAGGAGATGCAGGTTCAATCCCTGGGTCACGAAGGTCCCCTGGAGAAGGAAATGTCTACCCACTCCAGTATTCTTGCCTGGAAATCCCATGGATAGAGGAACCTGGCAAGCTACAGTCCACGGGGTAGCAAAGAGCCCAACAGGGCTGAAGTGACTTAGTATGCAAACTTGTATTTACTGGTAGAAGTCATTTCATCTCTCTGGGCCTCAGTTTCCTCATTGAGTAAATGAGGATAATAATAGTACCTACCTCATAATGCTGTTCTGGTGATGAAATGAGATTATGTTAAGTGCCTGACACATAACAATGGCTCAATAAATAGCAGTTGTGAGCTGTATCACTATGTTCTATGCATTCCTTTATGTGAGAGTATATTATCGAACAAGCGAGATTTGAGCCCTTCTCCCTTAGAACTTTCAGTCTTACAGGGAAGATAGTTAAACAAATAAACACAACATATGTCAAGTACTCTAAGAGGGTGGGGGGAGAGTGTCATCCTTGGAGTTATCCTTGATACCCTCCTCTCATACCCCACATCTAATTCGTCAGCAAATCACGGCACCTCTACCTGAACAAAACATCCAGAATTAGACCACATCTCATCACTCTACTGCTGACACCTAGTCCTTGATCTCCTCTCACCTGGGTTACTCTATTAGCCTCCTACTTGGTCTCCCTGCCTCCATCCTTGTCTCCTACAGTTTATTCCCTACAGGGCACCCAGGGTAATTCTGGTAAAACCTAAATCAGATCATGTCATTTGTTGTAGGGAGAATGATACCCACCCCCCTCAAAGATGTCCATGTTCTAATCCCTGAAACCTATGAATATGCTACCTCATATCACCAAGGGACTTTGCAGATATGATGAAGGACGTTGAAATGCAGAGATTATTCTAGATCATTCAAGTGGTCCAAAACTAATCACATGACTGCTTAAAAGTGGATAACCTTTCCTGGCTGTGGTCAGGGAGACAAGCTTACAGAAGAATAGTCACAGAACTGTACATTACTGGCTTTAAAAATAGAGGAAGAGGAATGATATGGAGGTTGACTATACTCTTATTTTCAGAAATGTTTTCTATGTGTTGTGTTAGTCATTCAGTCGCGTCTGACTCTTTGAGACCCTGTGGACTGTAGCCTGTCAGGCTTCTCTGTCCACGGGATTCTCCAAGCAAGAATACTGGAGTAGGTTGCCATTCCCTTCTCCAGCGGATCTTCCTGACCCAGGAATCAAATCCAGGCCTCCTTCATCATAGGCATATTCTTTACATCTGAGGCCCTAGGGAAGCCCATGTTTACTATGTGCACAATTAAAAATGAGCTAGATGGTTCTAAATGAAATAGAACATGGAGTTTTTTTGCCTCTTCAAGGAGCTTCCCTGGTAGCTCAACAGTAAAGAATCTGCCTGCAGTGCAGAAGACTTGGGTTTGATCCCTGAGTTGGAAAGATCCCCTGGAGGAGTGTATGGCAACCCACTTCAGTATTCTTGCCTGGAGAATCCAATGAACAGAGAAGTCTGGTGGGCTGCAGTTCATAGGGTCACAGAGTTGGATAGACTGAAGCGACTTAGCCTGCATGCATGCATCGGCTTCATCAAACTCCAGGTTGTGACTCATTAGTGGGTCATAAGCCAATATAGTGGGTCAGAAAAGCTTTTTAAGGACTCCCTGGTGGTCCAGGGATTAGGATTCTGCATTCTTAGTGCCAAGAACCTGCATTCAGTCCCTGGTTGGGAAACTAAGATCTTGAAAGTCAAATGGCAGAGCCAAAAATAAATATATAAATAAAATAACAACAACAACAACAATAAAAAACCCAGAGAATTGGATTTGGAAAGGGTAATACTGTGTCATGCCATGTCTATTTCAATCACATATATATATATCTATATTTCATTCACACTCATTGATCATGAGGTTAAATGGATTTCTGACCATGGATCCTGGTTTCATGAGTTTGAGAAACACTGTTTCAGAGGTCTTGTTCAAATTCTTGTTCTGCAAGCTGACTGTGTCACCCTGGGTGTGTCCATTATTGGATCCTGAAGGTTCTTATGGCTCTTCAGGACTTCCCTGGTGGCTCAGATGGTAAAGTGCCTGCCTACAACGCGGGAGACCCAGGTTCAATCCCTGGGTTGGGAAGATCTCCTGGAGAAGAAAATGGCAACCCACTGCAGTATTCTTGCCTGGAAAATCCCATGGACAGAGGAACCTGGTAGGACACGCAAAGAGTCGGACACGACTGAGCAGCTTCACTTTCACTTTCATGGCTCTTTAAGATCGTGACTCCTGATATAGGAGGTCCTCCCTGTTTGGTTATGTGGCCAAATGTCTTGGTGTGACCTCTAGTGAGTCAAAAGGGACGGCCCAAGGAAGCAGTTGGCAAAGCATAAGCCAGAGCAGAGCAGCTGCGGGAGGCTGATTTCAGATCCTAAAGTACCTTGTGTTTCCAAGTTCGGGAGTGGGAGGAAGGACGGGGAAGTGTGAATTGCTTATCTCCATAGCGCCACCCACCTCTGCTGCCGTCAAGAGTCAGTCGACAAGCTGCCGACGACTCTGTGGCAGTGCCCTTGCCCACCTGGGCCCCTTTCAGCTGCTAATTATGGAATCAGCTGAGGAGAACAGTGAGGGCTGGTATGTCCATCAGAAGACTGTGGGGTCTCTGCACGCCTGATGATCATCTCTGTGGAACTTGTTTGCCAGAAGTTGCCTGGCAGGTCAGCTGTTTCAAGGGTGGAAGGGAGGGCTGACTCTGGCTAATTATACGTATGTAGCAACCATGTCAGTGGTGATACACACCCCTTTGGTCAGGGGCAGCGTGCCACTGGTGCTAGCCCACCCATTAGTTTTGCTCTAACACGTCTTCTAATTCTCTGAGAGAGGTTAAGAAAGCTGGAGTCAGAACTGCAAGGAACAGGAGCCGTGGTGGCTGGGACAAGAGGTGTTAGACAATTTCTGTTCTTTGAGTATAGCTATGTTGTGACCAATCCTATAGAAACCACAGTTCATTGAAGAGCTTTACAGGAGGCTCTGAGGCCCCAGGTGAGGATAGGGTGGTTAACTCCTGTACTCCTGGGTGCTGTTACTTCTCTAACAGTTTGTTCCTTATTCTTGATATTTTAGGCTTCCCTTGTGGCTCAGCTGGTAAAGAATCTGCCTGCAGTGTGGGAGACCTGGTTTTGATCCCTGGGTTGGGAAGATCCACTGGAGAAGGGAAAGGCTGTGCACTCCAGTATTCTGGCCTGGAGAATTCCATGGACTGTATAGCCTGTGGGGTTGCAAAGAGTCGGACATGACCAAGCGACTTTCACTTTCTCTTGGTATTTTGCTAACTTGAAGCATCTTTTTTAATTAATTAATTTAAATTAAAAAAATTTTTCTTTGGCTGTGTGGTGAGGCGTGTTGGGTTTTAGTTCCCCAACCAGAGCTCAAATCCATGCCTCCTACACTGGGAGTTCGGAGTCTTAACCACTGGACTGCCGTGGAAGTCCCACATCATCCTTCCCAGAGCACACATATCTGGTGTTTTTTGAATGTGTAGTTTCAGATTTACAGCATTTGAGTAAGCATTTGTTTTGGTGCAAAGGCTGTTAGTAATGTTAACATTACCTTTTAAACAAGAATACTTCATTTGTAATTAGATCTGTACCTTCATATATGACAGTGTCTTCAAAGGAACTGATAAATATATAAAATTCATCAGCTCTTCCCTTCTCTTTTACTTTTTTTAAGCAACATCAACAGCAACAAGCCTCCTTGTCCTTAGGAGAGATTAAGAAATGAGATATGTAGCTTCTTATCTTTTCTAGGAAGGGACATATTTGGCTCTATTTCTATCATTGATAAAAGCTAAAAAAATATTTTTAATTTCAGTCATGGAAATAGCTTGGTTTTACCTATCAATATAACTTTAGCACATGAAGGAAGAAGATAAATTTACTTGGTTGCTTTCTACTTCCTTAGAACTTCTGCCAAGAGGCAGTTAAAGGCAAAAGACAGACATTCAGATGAAAAGTTGTAAGTGTTCTTCTGAAGGTCCTGGGTGGCCCTTGGTAGGTACAGAAAGAATCAGTGAAGCCCAAGATGTGAGTGCCCCTCGCATCAATGGCAGCAGGAAGGAGACCTGCTTTTCACTGCCATACCCCTTTGCACATATGCAAATGTTCAAAGTATTTAAATCATAAATAATAGTAACAAAACCAAAGTCCTCTAGTATTTGTATTAAAGCTTTATTTTCCTATTTGGAGGTACTAAACTTTCTTTAAAATAACAAAAGTAAAGAAAAGAGGGTAGGTATTTTGAGGCCATTAAAAGGAAGTACCAAAATGTCCTTGTTATAATACCACATCCTCATGTGTAAGCACTTGTAAAGCCATGGTTTCAGCACTAAAGAGAGGGCTCAGGGTTACATATTACTTGGCTAACAGGTAATAGGAACAGAAATTAAGCTTAAATTTCTCTCGGAACTCAGGGAAATGTTTATCTTTCCTGAGTTACTGGTATGAGTTCTTTGGTCTGTTAATTGGAACAACATAACAGTGTGTTTTATTTTTAACCTTGTCAAAAAAAGAAAAGGAGCCTACGTTCTTAGTACAACTTTTTATTCTCTTCCCCATAGTTTTCATTTAAAAAAAAATCCTCATTTTAAATCTTATTATTTTCTTAATTTAAGAGACATGCAGGATATAAATGATTAAAATAGAGCAAATAGGTAAAATTTAAAACCCTTTAGGATTCACTTTTCTTGGAATAATAAATCTGAACACTTTTTTCCAATTATGAAAGTAATATATATATTTACAAAGAAAAGTGATAAAACATAAAGGAATAAACCAAAACAAATAATCATTGCTAATATTGGGTTTATTTCCTTCTCTGATTTTTCCCAAGAATGACTTAAAATTTTGAAGTATTCTACTGTATGGATATATTATAATTTATTTAACCTAACTATTAGTAAAAATTTAGGACGTTTCTTTTTTTTTCTCCAGAAATAACATTTCAACAAACATGCATATGAACCTATCTCCTATCCTTTTCTTAAGATAAATTCAAAAGATAAACATATTTAGTACTGTGATTATTGTTCAGTTGCTCAGTCTTGTCCAATTCTTTGCAACCCCACGGACTGCAGCACACCAGGCTTCCCTGTCCATCACCAACTCCCAGAGCTTGCCCAAACTCATGTCCATTGAGTCAGTGATGCCATCCAACCATCTCATCCTCTGTCATCCCCTTCTCCTCCTGCCTTCAGTATTTCCCAGCATCAGGGTCTTTCACAATGAGTCAGCTCTTCACATCAGGTAGCCAAAATATTGGAGCTTCAGCATCAGTCCTTACAATGGATTATTCAGGGATGATTTCCTTTAGGGTTGACTAGTTTATCTCCTTGCAGTCCAAGGGACTCTCAAGAGTCTTCTCCAACACCACAGTCCAAAAGCCTCAATTCTTCGGTGTTCAACCTTCTTTATGGTCCAACTTTCATGGCCATACATGATTACTGGAAAAACCATAGCTTTAACTATATGAACCCTTGTTGGCAAAGTAATGTCTCTGCTTTTAAATACACTGTCTAGGTTTGTGAAAGCTTTTCTTCTAAGGAGCAACCATCTCTTAATTTCACAGCAAGCACTGTGATAACTTGTGAAATGATCCTTCAGATATGTTCTGTGCTTCTACAGTGTAGGAGAACCTCTATACACACAGTCTCACCAATGTTTACTTAATTTTTTCCTCCTTATATGTGTTTCCTGTTTCCTTTTTGAAGGTATCTTTCCATGAACCAGAGCTGTGTGGCATAGCCAGTTATACTTCTTTAAAGAACACATATTTTCTTATGTGTTGTGTGCAGCAGAGGGAAGCCTGCAGGGCTTGGATTTTCCCACCTCCCTGTGCAATAAGGAAAGCCCATCTCTCACAGGTGTGCTGGTCACTTACTGAATATTAAATATTGAATGGCCCTGACTATCTGCCAGGCTCTGTGCCACACAATAGGGATACAATGGCGAGCAAAACAGAAGTCTTTGCTCTTGGGAGGTTTTTACTTTAATGGGTTGTTTTCTAAAACAGTCTTTTCTATCTTTACCATCTGAAAGGGAAGGAAAAGGTATATCTTTCTAATTTGCGTGCATTTGATTTCTAAATTCAGTAATTTTTTTTGTCCATTTGTATTACTTCCATTCTTAAAAATACGACCACTCTTGGTCTTTTCCTTCTTTTTCTTTTTGATTTGTCAGAGTTAGTCACATTGATCCTTTGACTCAGTGGTAGGCATCAGTGCCCTCTTTCCTCCTTGCTGACTGGGCCCTGACTGTGTTCAGGGGCTGGGGACCAATACCAGTGGAGCTGGACTTGGTGCCCAGGGCTTTTAGGAGGAACAGGAAGCAGTGTGCTGAGCCTGGGCTCTGGCATGGAATCCCCATGAGGTCTGATGAGTACACAGATTACTCTTGCTGTGCCTCCATTTCTTCACCTATAAAGGGAAGGAGCTGGGCAGGACAATATTTTCTGGTCTATGTCTATGACTTGAGGCCAAGTCTGGGGTGGATGTTTCTCACTGGCCGAGCCTAGGTCACAATCCCTCCTCTTCTGTGTGAGGAGGGCTGAGAAAGAGAATGGCAGCCATCTTCTGGCTTTGATGGTGGCAGGTTGGCTTTGCTAAGTGGAGGAGTCTCCAGATACCCAGAGCCATTCAAAGACAGAGTGACTCTATTAGTTTGCTAGGGCTGCCATAACAAAATGCCACAGGCTAGGTGGCCGAAACCACAGAAGTTGTTTTCTCACCGTTCTGGAGGCTGGAAGTCCAAAATCAAGGCGTTGGCAGCTGTGTCCTGAGGCCTCTCTCTTTGTCTTGCCCACAGGTGTCTTCTCCTTGTGTCCTTGCTTGATCTTTTCTCTGTGTGTCTACATCCCTGGTACCTCTTCCTCCTCTTGTAAGGACATCAGTCACACTAAGTGAGGGCCCCACCCTTATGAGTGCATGTGCGTTTAACTCCCTAAACACCCTATCTCCAATTCAGTCACATTCTGAGGTACTGGAGACAGAGCTTCAACATACAAACTTCACGGGAACACAATTCAGCCTACAATGAGCAAGGAGCCCAGTTACCTTATTTAGAGTAATTCTGGGAAGGGATATTGAAGGCCTGAACCAAGGTTGTAGCGTTGAGGATTGGAAAGTGGGCAGAGATTCAAGAGCAAGAAAAAGTTAACAGGATCTGAGGCTCAGTTAAATGTGGTGGTTATGAAATAGGCCATAGTCAAATCAAGAAGTTAGGAAGCAAATGCTTAGAATCTTTGGTGTTTTGGATCTCTAGGGCTCATAGCTGGGCAGAGAGTAAGTCTTCTTACTATGTAATAAAGGTGGGAAGATGGGAAGAGGGTGGAAGGAAGAAGAGCAGCAGAGAGTGCAGATTGTACTGAAGTACAAACCCAACAGGGACTGTGGTAGGTCCTGTGGTTACAAAATGGAGCAATAGGTAACATTTATTGAGTTTCAATTATGAAGGTTGTGCATCAGAATCATCTGGGGGACTTAAGCCCCAGCTCACCTCTGGAAAATCTGATTTAGTAAATAGGGCCCACATGTCTGCATTAAACAAACAGAACAGGTCTAAAGGGAATTCTGTTATACAGCCTGGATGAATCAGACAGTGCTGGGCACTGCTATGTGTATCTTATTTAGGGAGGGGGCATCCAGGCTTTACAGGGCCTGATTGCAATGACTTCCCAAGATCCATGGAAAGCCTGCCATCCCCATTCCAGGTGAAATCATCCCATTTTATCATGAGCTCTTTATTTTTGCCTTACTCAAATAGTTTCTCCTACAAGAAAACTGATCTTTTTGGATGCAGAGGATATATGCTTCTATTTCTTTCTCTTTTCTTCAAAGAAAAAAGAAAGGTCAGTGGAGAGAAAGGGTGAGGATACAGAGAAAGCTTTCTCAGAGGAGACTGGGAAGGGTGAGGAGGTTCAGAGCACAAAGAAGAGATACACTTTCCTCTGAGACAGGTGGGGGTAAGAAGTAAGCAAGATGGGAATGCAGATGAGTATGTGGGGCAGTGTTGGAAGGGGTAATCCTACATAATGATTCCTGTTTAACTTGAAGGCAAAATTATCTACAGATCATAGAGGGGTGGGCCACAGCTTGAGTGGCAAAGTTTGGGAAGAGTCATTGCATCAGTGTGCCAGAGATATGGCAGCAGATAAATGGTACAAAGACAGATGAAACTCTTTAGAACGTAGTTTTCAAGTCTTGAACTACTGAATACAGTGAAACAATCTCAGACCTACTGATAAGGTATGAGAAACCTTATTTTCTTCCCCAGGAGAAATGACCATCAGAGTTGAGTAACCCCTTGTGCATGCTCCTGGCCTACAACTTATCACATGTTCCCCACTCTGGTCTGACAGCTCTAGACAGGAGACACTTGTTTATTTCACCTGTAAACCTCAGTGCCTACCACAGGGTTTGGCCAGAGTACACTCAATGGATATTATTGAATGAAGAAGGAATGAGCGAATGTTGAAATCACCTTAGCTGAGGGCAGGAGGTGGGGTGGAAGACTGTGAGTCAGAGGCCAAAGTCGTAGATGAGTGTTTATTAGCTGTATTTTATGACACCCAGCCATCGACACATTCTTTTAGGGAAACTGCCTTGTCTAGTAGTCAGCTCTACCACATCCCCCATCGTGACCCCATTCCTGTACAAGTGATTAAGTTGAGTTATCCTGCCTTTCTATCAGCTTGCTAGGGACCTGTGTGACCTGTCATGAAAAGATGAACTGGGTTAATCGGATTTTCTCCTGGGATCTGGGAATTGGAAAACAGATTAAAATGATAAGCTCCAGGAGCATAGGTTGAAAGGATACATCAAGAATTGTCAAGAAATATTTAGCAGATGTTGTACAGTGATCCTGAAACATTTTTAGGACTTGTGAAATGTTTTCTAATATTTTGAACTGTAGCCTGTGTTTGAGGATTGGAATGTTTTACATTGAAATCTGACTCTCTGGTTTCTCTTGTAAAATGTAAAAATCTGAAAATGGCAAAAACTGACTGAAGCTACATAGAACACAGGGCACATGCTTTCCCCTTCACCGTGGCCTCCCCCACTCCGTATGCTTACACCTGGTCAGCTTCATTCATTTACATTATCCGTTGGCCCCTATAGCCATCTGACAGCCAACCTGTTGAAGGAACAAGTAGCAATAAGGGCTTATATGAAAGCCAGGTTCATAGGCGAACAGAATCTCTAAGAGAACAAAGAGGAAACTGGTGGGCGTTGGGGAGTAGGCGAGAAAGAGAGAGGATACAGCTGCTAAGGAGAGGGGAACCAGTGCTCAGAGATGCCTGGGTTTCTGGGCTTCCCAGTTTCAATAGCTGCTCATGGTTACCTTCATCATAACTCTGGTTTCTTGAAATAATTTGCAATGCAATTAGCCAGGCTAATGGAGGGAGTTACTAGGAAATTGGTGGGCAACAGCAATGAAGAAAGTAAGAGTGGTTTAGTTAGATGATATTAGCCTTAAAGGAGAAGAAATTCGTACGTGAAGGTGGAATATAAATTATTATAAGTTCCTGTCAAGAGTTAGACTCTTGGTGATTATGTATTCTGGTCCAGAAGGATCAGAGAAGGAGGACTGAACAATATCTGCTTGAGTCAAAAGTATTCTCAGACGAAATCAGAAGCATTCTGGGAAGGGCTACGGGTATTCAGGATTCCAGGGGGTTTGGAGGAGGGAACTGGGAAGGCCACGGAGAAGAAAATTGAAAGAAATTTAAGTTTTGATCGTTTATATCCTCTAACTGGGCCTGGAAACTGACTTTCACTGTGTGTTAAAAAGAGTGGTCTATATTTTGGCAAACAGAGAAGGCTTCCTGAAAGAGGTGCCATATGAGCTGCACTTTAAAGAGGAGATGAAAAGGAAGGTCTTCACAGGCAGACAGAGCCACAGCTGCAAAGGCTGGGTTCTAAAGGGAGAGTGGGCAGTTTGCAGTTGCTGGGCATCATGGGGCCTGAGTCAACTGGCAAGTTATTTTTATATCTTGGGGCCTTGGTTTCCATTATAAGAGAAATAATACTGTATTTCTTCTGTTCTAGGATTCAGTGTTTATACCCTATCTCACTTTTAATATTTCTTGATTTAAGACATATCTTACAATTGACACCCCAAAATGCTTGCTTTATAGGGCAAAGAAGAATTGTGACAGTGTCATCACTAACTCAGTTCAGTTCAGTCACTTGGTCATGTCTGACTCTTTGTGACCCCATGGACTGTAGCACACCAGGCTTCCCTGTCCATCACCAACTCCTGGAGCTTCCTCAAACTCATGTCCATTGAGTGAGTGATGCCATCCAACCATCTCATCCTCTGTTGTCCCCTTCTCCTCCTGCCTTCAATCTTTCCCAGCATCAGTGTCTTTTCCAGTGAGTCAATTCTTCCCATCAGGTGCCAAAGTATTGGAGTTTCAGCTTCAGCATCAGTCCTTCCAATGAATATTCAGGACTGATTTCCATTAGAATAGACTGGTTTGATCTCCTTGCAGTCCAAGGGACTCTCAAGAGTCTTCTCCAACACCACAGTTCAAAAGCCTCAATTCTTTGGCACTCAGCCTTCTTTACAGTCCAACTCTCACATCCATACACGACTACTGGAAAAACCATAACTTTGACTAGATGGACTTTTGTTGGCAAAGTAATGTCTTTGCTTTTTAATATGCTGTCTAGGTTGGTCATAACTTTTCTTCCAAGGAGCAAGCATCTTTTAGTTTCATGGCTGCAGTCACCATCTGCAGTGATTTTGGAGCCAAAAAAAAAAAAAAAAGTCTCTCACTGTTTCCATTGTTTTCCCATCTATTTGCCACGAAGTTATGGGACTGGACCAGAAGCCATAATCTCAGTTTTCTGAATGTTGAGTTTTAAGCCAACTTTTTCACTCTCCTCTTTCATTTTCATCAAGAGGCTCTTTAGTTCTTCTTTGCTTTCGGCCATAAGGGTGGTGTCAGTTGCATATTGGAGGTTATTGATATTTCTCCCAGTGATCTTGATTCCAGCTTGTACATTTCGCATGATGTACTCTGCATCTAAGTTAAATAAGCAGGGTGACAATATGCAGCCTTGATGTACTCCTTTCCCAATTTGGAACCATCACTAACTGGGTATATGCAAATTTAGCTATCCACAGAAAGATGTTCATTTAATAATAAGCTTAGTTGAGTTATTTGCATTGATTGTGCCATGCAGTTTAATTTGAATCTCAAAGTGTCACGTTAGGTGTCTTCCAAAAGGTTACATTGGTGCTGAAGCATTGACATTATACATACAGATGAGTTGTCATGCATCACGAATACAATTGTAGAAATGGCCAACTCTCTAAATTTGACATAATGGTTACAAATCTAGAAGAGATTGTCTTGACTAACTGAAGTGCCTGAGGACACCAAACATTTAACTGTCAATAGTTTCTGGTTATTAGGAGAAGCTGTGTAGATTCTAGGTATGTGCAATGTAATTAAAAAAAGAAACCAAGCTTATAAACAAATAAACATATATAACACTGATATATTCTTTAAAACATCTCAAAAGTATGCTGTTAATTTTTAAAAGTGATAAAGAGATCAAGATATAACTAAGTTATGAAAACCAGAATGCCATCATGCTATACTTAAATACATGGTCAAAGGGTTATATAAGACTTTAGGCAGTGGAAGTGAGAAGTAAACAACCTCTGATTACGGTACTGAAGATGAAAGTGGTATAATTATGATAATAGCCAACATTTACTGAATGATTACAATGTGGCACTGTGTTAAATGCCTTTGGACAGCCTCAAGACACCTCTATCAGATCAGTGGTGTTATCTTCATTTTGCAGTGAGAAAGGTGTCTTCCAAAAGGTTACACTGGTGTTGAAGTATTGACGTGTTGTACAAACAGATGAGTTGCCATGCATCGGGAATACAATTGTTATAGAAATGGCCAACTCTCTAAATTAGACATAATGGTTACAAATCTAGAAGAGATTGTCTTGACTAACTGAAGTGCCTGAGGACACCAAACATTTATCGAGGCAAATCCAGCTTGCCTCCAGAACCACCATGCTGTTCTAAACACCTTCCCTGTGCATTTTCACAGATAGGATTTTTAGGTTGGGTTTAAAAGTATATACTTAAATACAGTGTAGCCATGGTACTTTTTACTTACATGCCATGAATCCATGGCACATTACTTTGCTGCCAAAGTTCCGTCTAGTCAAATTTATGGTTTTTCCAGTAGTCATGTATGGATGTGAGAGTTGGACCATAAAGAAAGCTGAACGAGGAAGAACTGATGCTTTTGGACTGTGGTGTTGGAGAAGACTCTTGAGAGTCCCTTGGACTGCAAGGACATCAAACTAGTCAATCCTAAAGGAAATCAGTCCTGAATATTCTTTGGAAGGACAGAAGCTGAAGTTTCAATATTTTGGCCACCTGATGCAAAGAACTGACTCATTGGAAAAGATCCTGATACTGAGCAAGATTGAAGGCAGGAGGAGAAGGGGACGACGGAGGATGAGATGGTTGGATAGCATCACTGAGTGGATGGACATGAGTTTGAACAAGCTTCCAGAGTTCGTGATGGGCAGGAAGGCCTGGCGTGCTACGGTCCATGGTATGGCAAAGAGTTGGAGACAACTGAGCGACTGAACTGAACTGATGAATCCATGGAATCTAAGAATCAGAAGTATGGGACTGGGGGTTATTTTAAGGATCAGATGATGAATATCTTACAGCGGCTCCTAGAAAAGTCGTGTATCAGGGGGTAGGTGTTGCAAGTTGGAGTAAACGAGCCTGTATTCTCAAAACTCTCTCATCTTAAAACTGGCAAAGGCTACTGAGAGAAAGGCGTCAGTAAGGAGGAATGTGTTCTGTGGTTTTCAAAGTGGTTCCTCTACACAGAAGGCCCTTCCTTACATGCCTGTCTAAATCCTTCTGATCTTTCCATGCCCACCCCGAATGCCAGCTCCTTCAGAAAGCAGTCTCTGGTTATATGAAAATATAAACATGGCAGATACTTTCAAATCGTTAAGTGATGAAGCCAGTAAGTGAAAGATGGACTTTATCATTAAAGTTATCCGCGCTCCTTTCCTGGCCTCAGTTTCTGTAAATTGAAAGGAAGAGGTGGCTAAGCCTATCTCTTCCTTTTATAATCTCGACTCTTTTAACCTTTTCAGATTTCTGCCAGAACTGCCGTGAAAAGCAACTCTTCTTCCTTAGACCTGCAGGCGGCGGCTCCTCCGCGTTGGCAGCTCAACAGGGCGGGGCTGGAGAAGCAGGAGAGGAGGAGGGGGGGGCTCTAGGGGAAGCGCGGCGCGCAGCCACGTGACTTCCTTCCCAAGGAGCCTCAGCTGCAGGCCTCCCAGCAACCAATGCGTCCCGCCTAACGACGCTCGTGCATCCTGGTTGGCCTTCGGGAATGCTTGTGGCAAGGCGGCTCCCACGGTCGCGCTGCTTATTGGCTCGCTCTGCCGTCGCTCAAGCGCGTTGCCCGAGCGCCCGCAGGCGGTGCGGTCGAAAGCCCCTCCCATTGGCCGCTGGGTTTGTGGCTGGCTGGCTGAGGCTGTCAGTCCTGGGCCGTTTCCCCGAGGCAGGCGCTCTGCTGGGGGCGGGAGGAAGAGGGGCCGGACTGGGGCCTGACTAGCAGTCGCTGCCGCCACGGTCTTCGGGGCTGCTATGACCAGTGGACGACGCGCCCTCCGCAGCTCCGCGCAGCGCTAGTCGCGGCCGTGCGCCCGCCGTAGCCGTCTGCGTCCCCAGCTCAGCCGCTCCCGCGGCTCCCTCGGCTCTTCCAGTGCCCCCTGCGAGGCGAGGCAGAGGCAGGATGAAGATGACGGTGGATTTCGAGGAGTGTCTGAAAGACTCGCCCCGTTTCAGGTAACTGGCGCAGCCGCCCGGCTCTGGGCCGGCGTCACCCGGAGCTAGCTCCTCCGGCGGTGGGGGCGTGAAAGCCGGCGGTAGAACGCGCGGGGGGCCCCGCAGTCCGCGCCCTCCGACGGGGCGTGCGGCCGTTGCTGTGGCTCCCGACCCGGAGAGGGCTCGACAGCCCCAACTAGCCCTTCGTGAGGGGCGAGGCTGGGCCAGGAGGGGGACGTTGCTTCCTTTTGCCCCTTCCTTGGCCTCTGCCCAGGGCGGAGCGCCCAAGAGGCTGGGCGCACCCGTTTCGAGGAACTGGGGTGCAGCCGCGTCCCCGAAGACTCGTGCCCTTTGCGG
Organism: Capra hircus; assembly: GCF_001704415.2. Classification (NCBI taxonomy): domain Eukaryota; kingdom Metazoa; phylum Chordata; class Mammalia; order Artiodactyla; family Bovidae; genus Capra; species Capra hircus. Next base: position 71,890,326 of record NC_030808.1, read on the forward strand.
GCGCGCGCTCTCCCCTTCCTCTGGCCGCTCGTCCTTTCCCCTCCCTTCCGCTCCTTCTTCGTTTCCACCCCCACACCAGCCCCTCTTTGAGGGCGCTTGCAGGGCACCCTCCTGCAGTTCACTTAGTTCCTCTTCGCGCTTTTCCGCTCCCCCCTACCCGTAGGAAGAAGGACTGGGGGCCGAACTGGGACATCGATTTCTGATGCTGGCTTGTTCCCGGCCAGGGGTGCTTCTAGCGCTGGCGGTTGATTTGTACGGGAGTCGGGGGTGGGAGTGTTTGACCAGCCTTATTCTATCCACTGTGGTCCTAGACTCTTAGGCTTTTCTTTCCACCTAAGCTCTTTGAAGGGGGCACCGCTGTCGAGAGTACCAGGCTGAGGGGTGAGGAGTAGAGAAACAGTGCATTTCTGTTTTGAGAACGGAAGTAGGAGGGCCCTGAAGATTGCATTTCTGTTCCTCTTCCAGCAGCGTCGGCCCGGGAGGGCCCCGTTCACCGTCGGATGCTCCCAGTGGATCTGTCACATAAACTGACTTGGTGGCACTCCGCTGCACATGGGCTGGCCTTCCTCCCTGGAGAGCCGGCAACCCTGAGGGTGTCCAGAGCTCGGGCTCTTTCGGTTAGGAGCATCTTAGAAAACTCTTGAATTGTTTTGAAGAATGAGGTTTTGCTAGGTTGTGTTTTACACTGCATTTATAGGGCTGTCCTTAGGCCTTAAAAATAAGGCCTTCAAAGCTTCCGTTAGAACAGTGACATGTCTTGAAAGCGTCTCCTGAGCATTGATGCCCGCTGATCTTTAGGGCAAGCCTGGGTTGTAAATTCCTGCATCCTCTCCCTTGGAACGAACTGTTCTCATCTTTATCACTGTTAATTTGATTTGCCCCCGCCCCCCCACACTTTTTTTTTTTTTAACCCCTGTGAAAAGCAAAGTATTGTAAAACTTAATGAACTCCTACTTCTAAGACAATGTCCTTTGGTTTTTGTTAATTTTTTGGTGTTAATTTTATTTGGATCTTAGGGCTATTGCTTGTAAAAAGGTACACATGGTGGGGTTGAGAGAAGGATGTTGTTGGTATTAGTTTTTAAAACTTTTATGTTTTGCGTGATTTGACAGACTCAGGAGGTACAAATGGATAGTTTACGACAGCTTTGCAAGTTAGATTTCAGGACTGTGTGGCAAAGGAAGTAATTTTTAAAGTGTACCTTAAAAAGTTCTATTTTTTGGTGAAATTTTTAATAATGTGACCCAGCTATTACTGAGTAATGATGTAGTCACAGCATTTTTTTTTTTTTTTTTTGTCTAGGGAATTTGACTTTGTGCTCAGTTTGTTTTGCATTTTAAGCTTCATTAAAAAAAAAGTTGAGAAAAGTTATTTGGGAATGCTTCTAGGTACTGCTTTTGGTCGTAAACCATGCTCTGTCTTTGTTTTTGAAATAAAAGAGTAATTTAATGTAAAGTAAGAGGAAAAGATACTGATTAAGTTGTATGGAGTATTGTAGTAAGCGTTTGTTAACCTTTAGTATAATATCTATTCTATATTAATTAAGACATTAGGGATTTTCAAGAGTTGTTTCCAGTATTCCATTTACCCTTGGCTGCAAATTGGGAAGAGAAACCAAGATTCACAGAAGTCTAATATATTGTATACGTTTGTGAGACGAGATCAGATTTGCCAGGAAATAAAATCTCATCATATATATTCCTAATTATAACTCCATTACTGTGTAGGTTTCTATAGCATTTGAAAATAATGTTTCAGAGGTCTTCATTCGCATGCTTATGTATAAGAGAAACTTTCAAGAGCATTGCGTACTTCGAGTGATATTTTGAAGTATTTGTATCAGAAAATTTGTGATGGCTGGGCTTTTTTTGACAGCAAGGCAGCTGTACTATTTATTCCTCGTAGTGTCCTGATCTGTTATGCTGTTTTAAAACTAATTCCTATTTTTATTATCCTTCACAAATGAATTTGTGGCATTTAAGTCTGGCATGTGGACATAACTGTCTTGAATGTTGTAGAATCAATGTAAATGGCAGCTCATGCTGAAGAAAATTTTCACGAGTGGTCAAGCTTTAAACATTAATTTTCCTGTTAAATTGGTAAGTTAAACAGGAGGAAAGCTGGTTGAAATAGGGAGAGAAGGATCTTGCAGTTGCAACATTGTTTTTAGTAATTTGGATAAAGTCTGTGGTTACATTTTACATTCCTGTGAGCGTTTTGTTTTGTGTTTAGATTGGAAGGCACATTTCTTTGCGTAATGTTGGGTTCTCTTAGTTTTTTAAAAGCCACTCTAAAGGTCAGAATCTTGTTCATTTAAATTCTACAGGAAAGGGGATGCATCTAAGTATACTTTTTAAAAGTATGTCAAAAAAATAAAGTGGAAATTAACCATTTTGACTGTCGAAGAACTTTGAACTTGTTTGGGCCTGCCCTAAATTGTATGTGTAAGTGTGCTTTAAAATTTTATAAAAATTTTATAAGAATTGTGCTTTTTCTTTATATAAACATATGGTTCACTCAGGAAGTGAATATTTTGTTTGAAATAAAGAGTCAAATTAATTAGTGGTTTTTGAATTGTGGAAAGAAAACAAAGAAAGACAGCACTAAGTCGTGTCTGACTCTTGCGATCCAGTGAGCTGTGGCCTGCCAGGTTCCTATGTCCATGGGATTCTCTGGGCAGTCCGCTGGAGTGGATCACCATTTCCTTCTCCAGGGGAACTTCCTGACCCAGGAATTGAACCCAGGTCTCCTGCATTGCAGGCAGTTGCTACTGACTGAGCTACATGGGAAGCTTTGAATTGTGGAAGATTTGCTCCAATTTATTGCCCAAATATAAAAATATTACATCTTTATACGGAACATTTATTGTTTATCCTTAACAGTATTTATTTTGCACCATTCTGAGGATTTTTTGTTTGATTCTGTTTCAGATATATCCTTGTTCAGTAACTTAGGATAAAAATCTTAAAAAGGTGTTTTAGGGTGAAAGATTTTAATGGCTGAAAGACATCACACATATATGTATGCATGTGCATATTCTATTTTGCTATTAAGCAAGTGCCAGTCTTGACTGATATGCTACTTATCCTTCCATATTTAGAACAAATAGACTCTTAATAATTGGTAATTTACACATGGAAAATATAGTGGGCAAGAGATGAAGCAAAATGTGTTCTTATTTCAGAAATGGAAGAATGGCATTATAAAGTAGTTTTATTGTGAACCAAAATATAGGAATCCAGCTATTCCTCATTGCAGCTTCTAATTCTTCATTTAATGTAGTATCCGCTTCAGTTGAAATAAGGGAGAACAAGCTCTTACAACATGGCCAGATCTCATACTTTAGTATGCTTTTATAACTACCATCTCATTTAATGTTAAAATGTTAATATTATGGTGGGGAATTATAATTTTTGTTTTTAAAGTGTTTAAAAAGATGCCAAACTGGATATTTTGAGAAGTTACATTGGCTTTCTTAATGGTGGACTTTCAAGTGGTGGACTTGGAAGTGAATTCACTCTTTTACTCTGTCTTTCAAGCTACAGGCTCTGTTACATTAATTAAATTTGTGTCAATTGTGTGTATGATGTCTTTTATTATACAGATATTTAAAAACTGGCTTTCATGTATTGCCTAGAAAAGTGTTCCCATTCCCTTATAGGATATGTTCCATTTATAGCAATTTTTAGTTTCATATAATGCAGCTAGATTTAGTTCTGAGTGTGAGGGATAATCCTGTTTTATTTTCATCCTAATGGAGGCCCTTGTCCAGATACCTTTTACTGAATAATCCATCTTTAACCATTGCTTTAAAATTATACACATATGTGCATATACATACATGTATATGAACATGGGTCTTTTTCTGGATTCTACTCTTTTCTACCAAAGTAATTGTCTGTTCTTCTGCAAATACTGTTAATATATTAGCTGTAACATTTTATAGTTTGTTATGATATCTGGTGGGTCAACTTTTCCTTTATTACTGTTTTTTCAAAAAATATAATGGCTATTCTTGAATATTTTGTCTTTATAATATTATAGCTGCCTTAATATCAGAATATGGTATGTCTTTCTATGTATTTTGGCCTTATATATTTAAAACTTTATATTATATAAAATTTCAATAGTGATCCAGCTACATGCTGTTTATTAGAGAATTACCTTAGATTGAAGGATACAAATATTAATAGGTTGAAAGTGAAAGGATAGAAAAAGATAAATGATGCAAGCAATACCCACAAGAGAGCCGGAGTGGCTATATATAAGTAGACTTTATGATAAAAATTACTAAAGATAAAGGATATTTTATAATGATAAAAGGGTCAATCCATCAGGAAGACATATACTTATAAACATATACACTTAGCAGAGCCTCAAAATACAGGACAGAGAAGGAAACGGCGACTCATGCCGGTACTCTTGCCTGGAAAATCCCGTGGATGGAGGAGCCTGGTGGGCTGCAGTCCATGGGGTTGCTAAGGGTTGGACACAACTGAGCGACTTCACTTTCACTTTTCACTTTCATGCATTGGAGAAGGAAATGGCAACCCACTCCAGTGTTCTTGCCTGGAGAATCCCAGGGACGGGGGAGCCTGGTGGGCTGCTGTCTATGGGGTCGCACAGAGTCGGACACGACTGAAGTGGCTTAAAGCAGCGGCAGCAGCAGCAAAATACAGGAAGCAAAAAATGATGGAAGTTAAGGGAGAAATAGAAAATCCAATGATAATAGGGACATAATGCTTTCAATAATGGGTAGAACAGCTAGGCAAATGGTCAACAGGCAGATATGAGATGTGAACAATACTATATATCAAAAAAAGATTTAATAGATATCTATAGAATACTTCAGACTTCATATTCTTCTCCAGTACACATGAAAACATTTTGAAGCCACTAAACAGGCTTCAACAAATTTAAAAGGTTTGAAATCATGCAAAATAAATTCTTTGGCCACAATGGAATGAAATTAGAAGTAAGTAAAAGAAGGAAATCTGAAAAATTCAAAATTTGAAAAAACCGAGTAACACGCTCTTAAATAACTGGTGGATCAAAGAAGAAATCACAAGGAAATAAAGTATTTTCAGACAAATGAAAACAGAAACACAACATACCAAACTCAGGGGTGCAGCTAAAGCAGTCCTGACAAACACCTATATTAAAAAGAAGAAAGATCTCAAATCAGTGATCTAACCTTTCATCTTAAGAAACTAGAGCAAACTAATCAGAGAGCAGGGAGAGGGAGGAAGTAAAGAAGACTAGAGCAGAAATAAATGAAAATTGAGACTAAAACAACCATAGAGGAAATCAATGAAATCAGAAGTTGGTTATTAGTAAGGATCAACAAAGCTGACAAGCCTGTAGCTAGACCAAGATACTGAGAGTGAAAGTCATTCAGTCGTGTCCGACTCTTTGCGACCCCTTGGACGATACAGTCCATGGAATTCTCCAGGCCAGAATACTAGAAGCCTTTCCCTTCTCCAGGGGATTTTCCCAACTCAGGGATCGAACCCAGATCTCTGGCATTGCAGGTGGATTCTTTACCAGCTGAGCCACAAAGGAAGTCTGTTATTCAGATAATAAATTACTTAAAGTAGATGAAATGGGTGTATATATGTTCCTCAGTTTAGTCACTCAGTCGTGTCCGACTCTTTGTGACTCCATGGACTGCAGCACGCTAGGCCTCCCTGCCCATCATCAACCCCTGGAGTTTACTCAGACTCATGTCCATTGAGTTGGTGATGCCATCCAACTGTCTCATCCTCTGTCATCCCCTTCTCCTCCCGCCTTCAGTCTTGCCCCCAGCATCAGGGTCTTTTCCAATGAGTCAGCTCTTTGCATCAGGGGGCCAAAGTATTGGCGTTTCAGCTTCAAGCATCAGTCCTTCCAAATCATTCAGGACTGATTTCCTTTAAGATGAACTGGTTAGATCTCCTTACAGTCCAAGCGACTCTCTCAAGAGTCTTCTCTAACATCACAGTTCAAAAGCATCAATTCTTCAGTGCTCAGCTTTCTTTATAGTCCAACTCTCACATCCATACATGACTACTGGAAAAACCATAGCTTTGACTAGACGGACCTTTGTTGGCAAAGTAATGTCTCTGCTTTTTAATAAGCTGTATAGGTTGGTTATAACTTTTCTTCCAAGGAGCAAGTGTCTTTTAATTTCATGGCTGCAATCACCATCTGCAGTGATTTTGGAGCCCCAAAAAGTAAAGTCTGTCACTGTTTCCATTGTTTTCCCCATCTATTTGCCATGAAGTGATGGGACCAGATGCCATGATCTTAGTTTTCTGAATGTTGAGTTTCAAAGCCAGCTTTTTCACTCTCCTCTTTCACTTTCATCAAGAGGCTCTTTACTTCTTCTTTGCTTTCTGCCATAAAGGTGGTGTCATCTGTAGTCTAAGGTTATTGATATTTCTCCCTGCAATCTTGCTTCCAGCTTGTGCCTCATCCAGCCCAGTGATTTTCATGATGTATTCTGCATATAAATTAAATAAGCAGGGTGACAATATACTGCCTTGATGTACTCCTTCCTCAATTTGGAAACAGTCTGTTGTTCCATGTCCAGTTCTAACTGACCTACATACAGATTTCTCAGGAGGTGGGTCAGGTGGTCTGGTATTCCCATCTCTTGAAGAATTTTCCACAGTTTGTGGTGATCCACACAGTCTAAAGCTTTGGCATAGTCAATAAAGCAGAAATAGATATTTTTGTTGGAACTCTCTTGCTTTTTCAATGATCCGGTGGATGTTGGCAGCTTGACCTCTAGTTCCTCTACCTTTTCTAAAACTAGCTTGAACATCTGGAAGTTCACAGTTCACATGTTGTTGAAGCCTGGCTTGGAAAATTTTGAGCATTACTTTGCTAGCATGTGAGATGAGTGCAATTGTGAGGTATTTTGAGCATTTTTTGGCATTGCCTTTCTTTGGGATTGGGATGAAAACTGACCTTTTCCAGTCCTGTGGCTACTGCTGAGTTTTCCCATTTTGCTGGCAATTAAGTGCAGCACTTTCACAGCATCATCTTTTAGGATTTGAAATAGCTCAGTTGGTGTTCCATCACCTCCACTAGCTTTGTTCTTAGTGATGCTTCTTCCTAAGGCCCACTTGACTTCGTATTCCAGGATGTCTGGCTCTAGGTGAGTGATCACACCTTCGTGATTGTCTGTGTTGTAGAACGACACAAACTACTGAAATGACTCAAGAAGAAATTGAAAATCTAAGTGGGCATAAGAGATTGAATTAGTAGTTAAAAAACTTCCTCAAAAGGAAAACCCAGACCAAGATGGCTTCACTGATGAATTCTGTCAAATATTTAAAGATGAATTAGCAACAATGCTTCATAAACTCTTCCAAGAAGTAGAAGAGGAAGTGTTGCTTCCCAGCTGATTCTCTGAGTCCAGTATTACGCTGCTACCAGAGCTAAAGATATGTTAAGAAAACAAAGATATAAGAAAACTACAGACCAATATCTGTTATGAATACAGGTACAAAAATCATCAGTAAAATATTAGCAAACCAAATATAACAATATATAGAAAGGATTTTATACCGTGACCAAGTGGGACTTATCGCAGGAGTGCAAAAATCAATGTAATAAACAATAGAACAAAGGATAAATACCATGTAATCATCTTAATAGATGCAGGGAAAGTATTTGACTAAATAAAACCCATTTTTATGGTGAAAATACTCAATAAATTAGGAATAGAAAGCTTCCTCAGCCTGGTAAAGGACAGCTCTAAAACACTGTGAACTAACATCTTATTTAATGGTGAAAAAGTTTTTCTCTAAGGTCAAGAAAAAGGTTCTTCTTCATACTTCTGTTCAGCAGTGTAGTGGAGCATGTAGCCAGAGCAGCTAGGCAAGAAAGAATAATACAGGAAAAAATATAAGGAAAAAAGAAGTAAATTCATCTCTACTGAAAAGGAGATTAGAGTATATACACTTGTGTCATGATATCCATGGGAATTGGTTCCAGGACCCCTGCAGATACAAAAATCTGTAGATGTTTAAGATCCTTGCAGAAAATGGTGTAGTGTAGTCAGCCGTCTGTATCTGTGGGTTCTGCATCCAAGAATATGGAGGGCTGACTGTATCTTGTATGTAGAAAATCTTAAGGAATGCACACAAATCAAATAGAACTATTAAGTTCGCAAGGCCACGGAATACTAGACCAGTGTCAGGATTATTCCACAGCTTATGTATTCTCCTGTCAGAGGACGTCTTGGTTGCTTTCATGTTTTGGCAGTTATGAATAAAGCTGATATTATATTTATATAAAGGTTTTTGTGTGGACATAAATTTTCCTCTCGTTTGGATAAGTACCGAAGAGACAATTGCTGGACTGTATGAAAAGTGTTGTAAGAATATGTTTAGTATTTCAAGAAACTTCCAAACTGCCTTTCAGAGTGGCTGTGCCGGATACTTTATCAAGAACAGTGATTGAGAGTTCTTGTTTCTCTACCTTCTCACCAGCATTTGGTGATGTTGTATTCTGAAGTTTGGGTATTCTAATAGGTATATAGTAGTATCTCATTTTAATTTGCATTTCTCAGATTGTGTATGATGTATAGCTTCTTTTCATATGCTTATATGCCATCTGTGTTTCTTCTTTGTCAAGATGTCTTTTAAGTTCTTTGAACCATTTTTTAATTGAATTGTTTGTTTTCTTTTTTCTTCTTTTGGCTGCTTGTGGGATCTTAGTACCCCAGTGAGGGAACCAACTCACATCCCCTGGACTGCCAGGAAAGTCCTGATGTGTTAGTTTTCTTACTGGGTTTTAAGAGTCCTTCACATGTTTTGAATAACAGTCCGTTATTAGATACGTAGTTTGGAAATTTTTCCCCAGCCTGCAGCTTGTCTTCGTTTCCTCGATCACCTTAATTTTTGATGTGGAAATTCCCTCCGCCATTCCTGTATTGGGTTTGCTTTGCTTGATTTTCATGTTGTTGTCTTTCCTATTTGCTTATTTTGGCAGAGTGCCATTTCTACTACCCTCCCTCAGAAAGGTGCATTTTTGTTTGTTTGTTTTAGACTTTACCTGTCTGAAAATGTATGTAGGATTGTAGACTGAAACCATTTTCTCTCAGAATTTGAAGGCATTGCACCACTGTCTTCTGGTTTTCAGTGTTGCTGTGGACAAGTGGTACTGTTTTATTTTCTGATTTTTTTTTTGTTGTTGTTTCTGAAGTTTTTTCAGATTTTTTTCTTTACTCCTGATATTCTGAAATTTCGTAATGATATGCCTTTAGGTGGGTATTTTTTATTTATTGTCTTGGATACTTCCTCTCAATCTGAAAACTCATGTGTTTTAGTTCTGAGGAATCATGTTATTTCTTTGATAATTCCTTTTCCTCTTTTTTTATCTTTTATTCTTGTATTCATATTTTGAATGAATTCTTTTTCTCCCATTTCCTATTTATCTTTTTGTTCTGGATGATGTATCCAAAGTATTTCCTAATCTTAGTTTTCAAAAATTCTTTGTTGTTCTGAATATATTTATGTGTGTGTGTGTGTGTGTGTGTGTGTATGTATGTGTGTGTGTATATATATATATATATGAAAGTGAAAGTGAAGTTGCTCAGTTGTGTCTGACTCTTCACAACCCCATGGACTGTAGCCCACCAGGCTCCTCTAGCCATGGAATTTTCTAGGCAAGAGTACTCGAGTGGATTGCCCTTTCCTTCTCCTATATATATATGTATGTATATGTTTTCACATCAACGTGTTCTTCAAGGGGCTTTCCAGGTGGCCCAGTGGTAAAGAATCCTGTTGCCAAATCAGGAGACGTGGGTTTGATCCCTGGGTCAGGAAGATCCCTGGAGAAGGAAATGGCCACCTACTCGAGCATTCTTGCCTAGGAAAGCCCATGGACACAGGACCCTGGTGGGCTACAGTTCATGGGTCACAAAGAGTTGGACAAACTTAGCTACTAAACAGCAACACATTTTTCAAGAGCTTTCCTTATACATCTGAATAAATTAGTCATAGTGAACAGATTTTTCTTTCTCTGAATTATCTTCCTCTAAAGTTTTCATTTGTTGTTGTTTGTTTGTTTTGATCTTCTTTTAGAAACTTTCTGTTGATCTTTGGCTCTCTGTTCACATCAAAGAGACACTTAAACAGTTACTGGAAGAATGCTGTATTTTGTTATGGGTTGTCTAGTGAGTTTTACTACAGGGTAGTATTTTCATTGGGACCACTTCAAATGTCAGTATTTTTAGGACTTTTCTTATTTATCTTAAAGAGCCATCTTCTGCCTGGTAGATAGAATGTAAGAGCTGAATTTCAGGAAACTAGCTAGGAATATTCTTAATGAGATGGGAATACTAGACCACATTACCTGCCTCCTGAGAAACCTGTGTGAAGGTCAGGAGCAACAGTTAGAATTGAATATGGAACAACGGACTGGTTCAAAATTGGGAAAGGAGTACGTCAAGGCTGTGTATTGTCACCCTGATTATTTAACTTATATGCAGAGTAGATAGTGGTAGTGATAGTGAAGTCGCTCAGTCGTGTTCGACTCTTTGCGACCCCATGGACTGTAGCCTACCAGACTCTTCCTTCCATGGAATTTTCCAGGCAAGAGTACTGGAGTGGGTTGCCATTTCCTTCTCCAGGAGATCTTCCCGACCCAGGGATTAAACCCAGGTCTCCCACATTGTAGGCAGACGCTTTACCATCTGAGCCACCAGGGAATATATCATGTGAAATGCTGGGCTGGATGAATCACAAGCTGGAATCAAGATTGCCCGGAGAAATATCAACAGCCTTAGATAAGCAGATTATACCATTTTAGTGGCAGAAAGTGAAGAGGAACTAGAGTCTCTTGATGAAGCTGAAAGAGGAGAGTGAAAAAGGTGGCTTAAAACACAGCATTCAAAAAATGAAGATTGTGGCATTTGGTCCTGTTGCTTTATGGCAAATAGATAGGGAAAATATGGAAACAGTGTCAGATTTCATTTTCTTGGCATCTGAAATCAATGTGGATGGTGACTGCAGCCGTGAAATTAAGACGCTTGCTCCTTGGAAGAGTAGCTATGACAAACTTAGCATATAAAAAGCAGAGATATCACTTTACTGACAAAGGTCCATATAGTCAAAGGTATGTTTTATCCAGTAGTCATGTATGGATGTGAGAGTTGGACCGTAAAGAAAGCTGAATGTCGAAGAATTGATGCTTTTGAATGGTGGTGCTGGCGAAGACTCTTGAGAGTCCCTTGGATAGCAGGGAGATCAAATCAGTCCGTCCTAAAGGAAAGCAACCTTGAATATTCGTTTGATGGGCTGATGCTGAAGCTCCAATACTTGGGCCACCTGATGCAAGAGTTGGCTCACTGGAAAAGACCCTGATGCTGGAAAAGATTTGAGGGCAAGAGGAGAAGGGGGTGACAGAAGATGAGATGGTTGGATGGCATCACTGACTCAGTGGACATGAGTTTAAGCATACTCTGGGAGATAGTAAAGGACAGGGAAACCTGGTGTGCTGCAGTTCATGGGGTTGCAAAACACTGGACTTGCCTTAGTGACTGAACAACAGTAACACCAAGCTACAGAAGGGGCTGGAGAAGGCTTGTGGGGTAGGGACTTCTCACTGGAGTTTCTCTCTCATAGGGAATTTTTAACTTAGTTTTAATTAATACTTTAGATTTTAGTATATAAACCTTTACAGAAAACACAACTCCCATTTTTTGTCAGGATGGGAGAGAGGTAGTCATATCAAGTTGGAGGAGTAGAGTGGGGATCTGAAGAGTCTGGTTGCTCCTTATGAATATAAGATTTCAACTGATTCTGTTTTCACCCTCCCTCCTCCTCCCAACTCCATCCCTGTATTTTGAGACATATGACATTTTCATGCCTCTAACCATTTGGGGCTTCTGTGTGGTGAATCTTCTTTCTTGAAAATTGGCTTCACCAGTGTACTTTGATGTCTTAGGGTTTGGCTTTTTCTGGTCTGAGTTACTGTTCTTTTATTTGCCTTTCAGGTTCTAGAATTGTGCTGCTAACCGTTACTGTTGCTATTTTTTTGTCCTGTGTATTAACTTCCCACCTTCTGTCATTTTAATTAGATTTTTTTGAGAAGATGGAGATAAATGGGTGTATTTTATCTGTGATGTTTAACTGGAGGTTGACTCATTGGAAAAGACTCTGATGCTGGGAGGGATTGGGGGCAGGAGGAGAAGGGGACGACAGAGGATGAGATGGCTGGATGGCATCACTGACTTCGATGGACGTGAGTCTGAGTGAACTCCAGGAGTTGATGATGGACAGGGAGGCCTGGCGTGCTGTGATTCATGGGGTTGCAAAGAGTTGGACACGACTGAGCAACTGAACTGAACTGTGTGCTGTTGGTATGCAAAGCACAGCTTCTACTAGAGAATACTCTTTTATGGTAGTGAATGTGGACCCAAGTAGGTGGATTCTGGAGGCTGATTACCTGTTTCACTTCTTTTTCACTTCCTGATGTTGAGACCTTGGGTAGGTTTCTCACTTCTACCTAGGCTCAGTGAGAACAGCAATGCATTACTGCAAATTCAAAATGCCTTTCACGGAAGTAGCTGAAGAGTACACAATTAATAATGCTAAGTCCCCTTCCTCTTTCTCTTGTTTTCTTGAAGAGAAGCTTGGATGGTTTACTTAAGGTTGCTGGCATGCTCATGTGGTAATAATAAATGGTTGGAAGAATCTAGTATGTATGAAGGATTAGGTATGTTACTTGGAAACATGAAAATCATCTGTGCTGTGGATGATGAAACAATGAAAGTAGATGGATAAACTTCACTTTGCAGAAGGAGAGCAGTAAAGGTCCTTAAAAAGCACCAGAGGTAGATTTTATGTGCATTTAAGAAGGAAGGTTGGACAAAAGAATAATAGGAGGAGAAAAAAAACAACTGAGGACACAGTGCCTTAAGGATTTAAATCCTGAATGATGAGCAGGCAAAGGAAACGCAAAGTGATAGGTGGTAGAAGAAAACTGCTGTGAGGAAGCGCGTGTGTCCACTTGGGAGCACATGACGCCTTCTCCATTGAATTATAGCTGGGATTTGGAGGCTAGACAGGCGAGATGACGCAAGGTAAACATCTGTGAAGACTTGGGGTAAGTGAACACATGAAGAAATTCTTATAGAAAGGATTGACTTGATTATACTTCTGTAGTAATTTGTACTTGAAATACAGCAGGATTCCTTGTTGAAATATAGTCAGTTTTTCTGTTTGAAGTTTTTATATTTTCTGTGATGCCACAGACATACTCAAATTTAAATATAAATTCTTTTCCCCTGCCTAAAAAGTTACTCTTCAATGTTGAAGTGTAAAAAAATGGTAAAATAGTTCAGCCTAAAGCGGGCAATGGAGAATGGGCGCCAGGACACTAAACTTCATGGGATTTAATTTGTACGTATTTTAGCATCACTTTTAGATGAGATGTGAGCAGGGTGTGCATACTTTTTAAGTTGACTCATGTAAAATTAAAGTTGCTGGAACTACTAATTTTGGTATTTTATTTCTAGTCAGAAATGCGTTCTGTTTTTGGCTGCACCTTGCTTCTTGTGGGCTTCTGTGGTGTCTCAGATGCTAAAGAATTGGCCTGCAGTACAGGAGACCTGGCTCCAGTCCCTGGATTGGGAAGATCCTCTGGAGAAAGGAATGGCTCCCCACTGCAGTATTCTTGCCTGGAGAATCCTGTGGGCCCAGGAGCCTAATCAGGTTCCAGTTCATGGGGTTGCAAAGAGTCGGACACAACCGAGCCACTAATACTTACTTACTTGGGTCTTGTGAAATCTTAGTTCCTTGACCAGGGTTTGAACCTCTGCCCTTGGCAGTGAAATTGTGGACCATCAGGGAATTCCCTGGAGAAGGCAATGGCACCCCACTCCAATACTCTTGCCTTGAAAATCCCATGAGCGGAGCAGCCTGGTGGGCTGCTGTCTGTGGGGTCGCACAGAGTCGGACACGACTAAAGTGACTTAGCAGCAGCAGGGAATTCCCCAAGTTCACTTTTAAATAAACAAAACTTTCCTTGTTTATTTTATTTTATTTTATTTTTATAAAACTTTCCTTGTTTTAAAAAATAGTTTTTAACTTGGTGATATATCGTTTTACTCTGATTTTCAGTTTTATGTTCAAAGGGAAGCTTTATAGTAAGTTAAAAATCCATTTTATGAATTTTTGAATTAAAGTATTTAATTACAAGGAGACTAGATGTTATTGGTTATGGTCAGATAATAGTTTTATATGAATGAAATGAATTAAGATACTTCCTAGCACGTTTATCATTTACTGTGAGAACCTCCTATGGCATTTATCTGCTGGGCTAAGAGCCATCTGTTTGTCTGAAAAAGCCTTTGTTTTTCTTTCATGTTTGAAGGCTATTTTCCCAAAGCATAGAATAATAGATTGGCTTTTTTTTTTTAAAGCACAATGTCATTTCATTGTCTTTTGTTTACATTTTTATCATTTATGTTGCAAGTTTGTCTTATTATTGCTCTTTGGAGCATAATGTATCTGTTTTTCTCTGACTGCTCTTAAGCCTTTTTTCTTTGACTGATTTTCAGTTTTAGCTTGATATATGTAGATGTGGTTTCTGTTGTCATCCTGCTTGGGGCTTGTAGGGTTTCTTCAATATATGGGGTTTGTGGAGTATCTTTCATCCATTTGTAAAATTCCTAGTATCTCTCTAAATGTTGCCTACTGCTACACTTTTCTTCTTCTGGGACTCAGCTCCACATATGTTAAATTTTTTTTGCTGTGTCTTACATGTCTTCTGCTCTTTTTTGAAATATTACTCTTAATGGAGAAATAGGATATTTTAATTGACTTGTATTCCCTCATTTTCTGCTATTTATAAACTGCTGTTAAACCTATCTGGAGTTTTTAATTCATCTTTTTACTTTTGGACATTTCATTTGATTTTCTTCTGTATAGAGTCTTATTCTTTGGTGAAAATTGCTAGCTTTTCATGTATTTCTTGCTAGTTTTTCTCTCATTTCGTGACTGTATTAATTATTGCCACTTTTAAGTCCCTATCTAATAAAACCAGTATCTGGCTCATCAGTGATTCTGTTTCTATTTGTTTTGTATTTTCTTCTGGTTGTTATTTAGTTCTTTCTTTTGGTGGGCTCAGTTTTTAATTTAATGCTGTATACTGTGAAAAACTGTAGATGCTTCGGATGATATCTTTCTCCAGAGAGGGTTAATTCTTTCCTTTGTTAGGTAGACAGAGTGGTAGATGATCATCCTAGTCCAGTCACTAAGTAAACTTTGTTAGCTTCCTATTGCTGCTACAACAGATTATCCCAAATGCAGTGGCTTAGAACAACACAAATTTATTATCTTACAGATCTGGGGGTCAGAGTTTCAGTACAGGTCTTACTTAGTTAAAATCAAGGTGTTGGCAGGACTGTGTTTGTTTCTAGAAGATACAGGGAAGATCATTGCTTTTACTTTTCCAGTCTCAAGAGTCTGCTCATATTTGACAGTTCATGGCCCTCTTCTGTCTTCAAAGCCAGCAATGACTCTGACAATCTGTCTTACTCTTTCACTTATAAGGACTCTGGTAACATTGGACTTACCCAGATAACCCCAGGATAATTTTCTCATCTCAAGGTCCCATGATTATTAATTAACCTTAATTCTGTTTGCTGCTTTAGTTCACCTGTACAGCATAACCTTACATTTTCATAGGTTCTGGGGACTAGGATGTTGACCTGTTAGGGAGGCCATTATTCTGTCTACCACATTCTACCCTCTGGCTCCTAAAGTCTCACCTCTTGTCTCACATGGAAAATTTATTCACGTCATTGCAACTTCCCCCAAAGTCTCCTCTCAGTTGGATTGCGATTTTGCCAAAAGTCTCATCTGTGTTCATTAGTTTACTTATTACTGTTGTAAAATGCTAGTGCAAACTTTTGGTAGCTGTGCTATATTTTTATTTAGTAGTATGTATATATTTTCAGTATTACTAGGAAGGTTTTACGATTGAAGGAAAATGGTTGTATTACATGCTTTATCAAGATGTTATGGCATAACACTTATTGCTTATTCCTGTGTTCTCTGTGATGATCGCCCACTTTTCTAGATCATGGATAATATGATAACAATGTCTTGTTACTCTTTTGAAAAAAGTAGACAAATTATCTTGTACAGTTTTCCACTTTCTGAAATCATCTGGTTGTTTTTTCTGGATCAATTCAGTTTAACATTTTTGGCAAGAATACTTTTAAGTGGTGGTATGTCATTTTCACCGGGAAACCCATGATATTTGGTTGTCTTTTGGTTGATAATACAGAGTTTGATCTCTGGCACCTTGAATTGGGAACTAGGGGGAGGAGAGGCTTGTAAATCAAAAGCCTTGAAATGGGAAGGTGCATGATCTTCACAGAACTAAAAGAGGCCAGTGTGGGCTGGAGCAAAGTGAGCAGGAGGAACAGTGGTAGGAGATAAGAGAGATAAATAGGGATCCGATCATGTTAGGCCTAAGAAGTCATCCGTAGTATGAAGTTTGGATTTTATGATTAGTGCAATGGGAAGCCATTAGAAATTAGTAGTGAGAGATGATAAGACTTATATTTAAAAAATACTTTGACTACTGTTTGGAAAATGGGCTGTAGAGGGGTGAGGGTGAATCTAGAGAGACCAGTTAGAGGAAGCCATTGGAAGTAATTAGTTACTAGGTTAGACCAGGCAAGAGAAGACTTGGGGAGCTAGTGGAGGTAATTTCTGCGGTAGAATCAAAAAGAATTGCTGTTGAATTGCTTGTTAGGAAAGAGAATAAAAATAGCATTTTTACCTTTAGCAACTAGAAGGATAGACATATTGTTTGCTGATGGGGGAAAGCAAAGGAAGAACAGGTTTTGGTAAGAAACTCAAGAGTTCCATTTTTGTACTTGTTAAGTTTGAGATAACTAGTAGATACCAGGTGGAGCTGTTAAGTAGAATCGGCACAGAAGTGTAGCCTTTTGTAATTTTATTTTGCAAACTGATTAAGATCTCATCCCGTACTCCATTTTAGATTATAAACTCTTTGGTAGGAGACCTCCAATGTCTGTTTCCTTTTATTCTCAGCATAATTCTTTTGCACACAATAGTTAAGCTACAGACTTTTATTGCCTCAAATTTCATTCATTAAAATAGTTATACATTCTCCATTTTTACATAAAATACTGTGTTTATTTTAGAAATCTTTCTCTTGTTGTACTGTTGATGGATTTCCAAAACTATAAGTAATACATGCTAGAGCTTGTTCAACTTTTCTTTGACAACATAGTAATTAAATCAAACCGAAATCTTTAGATCCTCTTCAGTTCAGTTCAGTTCAGTTCAGTTCAGTTGCTCAGTCTTGTCCGACTCTTTGTGATGCCATGAATCACAGCATGCCAGGACTCTCTGTTCATCACCAACTCCCAGAGTTTACTCAAACTCATGTCCATCGAGTCAGTGATGCCATCCAGCCATTTCATCCTCTGTCTTCCCCTTTTCCTCCTGCCTCCAATCCCTCCCAGCATCAGGATCTTTTCCAATGAATCAACTCTTCACATGAGGTGGCCAAAGTATTGGAGTTTCAGCTTTAGCATCAGTCCTTCCAATGAACACCCAGGACCGACCTCCTTTAGAATGGACTGGTTGGATCTCCTTAGAGTCCAAGGGACTCTCAAGAGTCTTCTCCAACACCACAGTTCAAAAGCATCAATTCTTCGGTGCTCAGCTTTCTTCACAGTCCAACTCTCACATCCATATGTGACCATTGGAAAAACCATAGCCTTGACTAGACGGACCTTTGTTGGCAAATAATATGCTATCTAGGTTGGTTGCTCCTCTTAGGTAGTTATAATTCTTGAGAGCCTAATCTGTTTGTAGGCCGTCAAATATGTATATGTGGGGTTTATAATAAAATAGTTAATTTCACAAACAAAACTATTCAGAAAATTAATGCTTATTGTGGTTGTATAGAAAAAATTTTAAATATCATGTTCTTTTTTTTTTTTTTTTTTTTAATTAAAAGAAATTTGCCCCTTCTAGCTTAAGAGACTTTGGGCTCTTGCTAGTGAAAGTGTGGAGTCCTAACCACTGGACCATCAGGGAATCCCTGAAATATTCTGTGTGTCATCTTGATAAAACCGTTGATTTTTCAGTTGACCATCTACTTAGAATATCTTATCAGTCTTTTGGAAACTTGTTCCTGGAAAACCTGATTCAGAATGAGATATTTGAAAGAAATAAACCTAAAATTTAGTGACTTAAAAAGACTGTTTTATTTTGCTCATGATTTGTGGGTCAGGAGTTTGAAAAGATCTTGGCTGGAAGGTCATCTCTGATCCGTGGTGTGACAACTGGGTGGCTGAGGCTGGACCATCCACTTCCAGTGTGGCTTCTTCAGTCACATGTCTGATGCCCTTTTGTTCTGTGGTCCTTTTGTCTTCTGTTCACATGTCATCTCATCCTTGAGGCTGCTTAAGCTACCGGGCCAATTAAGGGTCAAGCCTGGAACAAGTTGAGCATCATTTCATTTCCCCTATATTCTGTTAGGGCAGTCACAGAGGTTACCTGAATTCAAGGGAGTGGAGAAATAGATGCTGCATCTTGGTGGGGAAAAGGCCAGGTCATATAAATAATCTGCCGTACATTATGTCTTAAAGCGCCCTTGGCAGTGACGATGAGGACAGTTATAAAGATGCAGTAAGACTGCATTGTTGTTGTTTAGTCACTAAGTCGAGTCCAGCTCTTTTGTGACCCCATGGACTGTAGCCGACCAGGCTCTTCTGTCCATGGGATTTCCCAGGCGAGAATACTGGAGTGGGTTGCCATTTCCTCCTCCAGAATATCGTCCCAACTCAGGGATCTAACCCCCATCTCCTGGTTGGTAGGCAGATTCTTTACCACTGAGCCACCAGGGAAACCGATAAGATGGCAGGTTTAAAGCTAAAGTGAGCTATTTTTGTCTGACAGATTGACAGTGTTGAGAGTTCCCCTTGCTAGGAAATGTATAGGAAAACAGTCCTCACAGTGTTGGAAAGGGTATGGTTTGGTAGAGCTTTTGTGAAGGACAAAGTAGTAAAATATCTCAGAATTAAAAAATATATATGCTTTTACTTAGCATTTTTTACATCTACGAAGTTCTCTAAGGGATGATAGGAAAAATTGGCAAACTTTTATGAACAAGGATGTCTTTTCAGATAGATTTATCACATCGTTTATTTATAAGAGGAATTGTGCAAGCAGAATATTGGTTAGGTAGAATTTTTGTTGTTTTGTTGCTCACCCATGTCTGAATCTTTGCGGCCCAATGGGTTGTAGTTCTCCAGGCTTCCTTGTCCTTCACCATCTCTCAGAGCTTGCTCAAACTCATCCAGCCATCTTGGCCTCTGTCATCCCCGTCTCCTCCTGCCTTTAATCTTTCCCAGCATCCGGGTCTTTTCCAGTGAGTCAGTTCTTTGCCTCAGGTGGCCAGAGTATTGGAACTTTACCCTCAGCATCAGTCCCTCCAGTGAATATTCAGGATTGAATATTCCTAAATATTCCTTTAGGATTGACTGGGTGGATCTCCTTCCAGTCCAGGGGACTCTCAAGTTTTTAAAATATAGTGATAGCTAACAATTAAAATTCTTAAAGAGGTGGGAATACTAGACCACATTACCTGCTGAGAAACCTGTATGCAGGTCAAGAAGTAACAGTTGGAACCGGACATGGAACAACAGACTGGTTCCAAATTGGAGAAGGAGTACATCAAGGCTGTGTATCAGGGCTTCAGAGTACATCATGAGAAATGCCGGGCTGGGTGAAGCTCAAGCTGGAATCAAGATTGCCAGGAGAAATATCAATAACCTCAGATATGCAGATGATACCACCCTTATGGCAGAAAGTGAAGAGAAACCAAAGGGCCTCTTGATGAAAATGAAAGAGGAGAGTGAAAAAGTTGGCTTAAAACTCAACATTCAAGAAATGTTGGCAATAGATGGGGAAACAATGGAAATAGTGACAGAATTTTATTATCTTGGGCTCCAAAATCACTGCAGATGGTGACTGCAGCCATGAAATTAAAAGACGCTTGCTCCTTGGAAGGAAAGCTATGACAGACCTAGACAGTGTAGAGATGTCACTTTGTTGACAAAGGTCTTTATAGTTAAAGCCATGGTTTTTCCAGCAGTCATGTATGGATGTGAGAGTTGGACTATAAAGAAGGCTGAACGCCAAAGAATTGATGCTTTCTAATTGTGCTGTTGGAGAAGACTCTTGAGAGTCCCTTGGACAGCAAGGTGATCAAACCAATCAGTCATAAAGGAAAGTAACCCTGAATTTTCATTGGAAGGACTGATGCTGAAGCTCCAATGCTTTGGCCACCTGATGCAAAGACCCGACTCTCTGGAATAGACCCTGATGCTGGGCAAGATTGAAGGCAGGAGGAGAAGAGGGCAACAGAGGATGACATGGTTGGATAGCATCACTGACTGACTGGACATGAGTTTGAGCAAACTCTGGGAGATTGTGACAGATGGGGAAGCCTGGCATGTTGCAGTCCATAGGGTCGCAAAGATTTGGACACGACCGAGCAACTGAACATAAAAAATCATAAGAACACTGAAAAAGTGCTGTATATTTATTAGGACCATTCTGTGTACTTCATGTTACCTGTGCAGTCACGGAGGGCCTGGCTCTTAGAAGGGCCCTGTGCTTGATTAAATGCTGTGCTGTCACTGCTTTGAAGCTCTTAATTTTTTAACAAGAGGCCTTGTTTATTTTTTTGATTGGTCCCTGCTAATTGTGTTGTCATTTCTACTTGTAAAATAGGTTTTTATATCTTTAAATGTTAAAAAAACCCCAAAAGGTAATTTTATGACATAATGAACAGTATATAAGATTTAAATTTTAGTGTTCATAAGTAAAGTTTTATTGGAACACAATCATATTTATTTGTTTACATATTATCAATGACTTTTTAGCTACAACAGCAGAATCGAGGAGTTGGAACAGGGACTGTATGTCTGGCTCTGTGTGGAAAATTTGCCAGTGCTTGCTCTGTCTAAGCTACTATTCTATTTGCCTTTTATAAAATAATGAGAAAAAAATAGATTTCAATTTATGGAGATAATGTCCATGATATATTATATGAAAAGATAGGATACATAACATAATTTGAATGTATAACATGACACTATGATATCAAAGGGGCTATATATGAAATGTTTGGAAAACTATTAACCTGTTTTATCTTTGGGAGTATGCTTTCTTGCCATTATTTTTTAAGTTTTGTTTACAAAAATAAATGCTATTACTAAGAAAAAAAAATATTACAGGGAAAAGGAGGCAATACATTCTTTCCCTTTCCCCTCTGCCCACCACAAATTATTTTAAAAATGGTCAAACTTAGTGAACTGTTGAAAGAATGTACAATGAATACCTACCTAACCTTCATCCAGGTTCTCCAGTTGTTAATATTTTGGCACGTTTGCTCCCTCTGCCTGTGTTATACACACACACACACACACACACACACGTACATACATATTGCACATACATTTTTTAAAATTTTATTCATTTGTTTTAAAATTTTCCTGGCCATGCTGTATGGCTCATGGGATCTTAGTTCCCTGATGAGGAATCGAACCTGGGTCCTTGCAGTGAAAATCCTAACCACTGGACCGCCAGGGATTCCTCAGCATGTACATTAAAAAAAAATCATTTGAAAGTTCGGCATGGATCTTCTAAAAACAAGGACATTCTCCATTATAACCACATTTATAACACTAAAAGTAATTATATGTTCAAATTTTCCCAATTGTTCCAGTAAGGTCTTTTATAAATTTTTCTTTTTCTCCCTTTGATTCGGCACTCAGTTAATATTCATGCAGTGGATTGCTTTTTCATTACCTTTATCTGAGTATATATTCTTGACTCTCTTAAGTTCATTATCTCTCACTGGGGTGACTTACCACTTGGAAAATATTAGTTTATTATGGAGTTAGGAGAGGTCTGAGTCATATGTCTCAGGGGTATAGAAAGTCAAAACATGCAAGATTTTGTATACCACATTAAGGATTTTGGTGGATTGTTCTGGAAACATAGTGGGAAGCTCTTAATAGAGATGTGACATGTTCAAATTTGGATAGTGCATAAAACGTTAACTTGTGAGGCAAAATATTAGTATCATATTTGGTACAAAATGATAGAGCTTTGAACAAAACTATAAAAAATACATTTTTGAGACAATCTGGGAAAGTCAAACATGAAATGCTTATTAGATATTATTAAGGAATTACTGTTATTATGTGTAATAATGATAGAGGTTTTATTTAAAACTTTTTATCTAGTAAAAGTCTATTAAAAATATAACAGCTGGTATTTAAAGTATATCAGCAGAAAAGTAGGATAGGATTACATGAAACAGGAATGGCAAAGTTTTGGTAATTGTGATGGTGTGTGGGAGTGCATCATATACTTCTCACTATTTTTATGTGTGTTTGATTAATTTCATAAGAGGTTAAAGAGACACAACCACCGACGCCTCATTTTTGACTTGAAAGATGAACTAGAAGGGTAAGTTGTATGTGAAAGTTGTATGGTATCTAAAACTTCTGTTGCTTTCTATAGGAGTTCTTTATATAAAGTATGAAATACATGAAAGAAACATTTTTAAACATTTCATTAGAAAAATAATTCCTTCCTTGTCTGGTGCCTGAGAATGATTTGAGATCTGAAGGGAAAACAAACCACACATACTGGAATCCAGTGTGGAAGATATCAAAACTGAAAGGTCGTTGTGCAGATTGCCTGTTCAAGTAGGCATACAGCCACCTCAGCCTTCCTAAATAAAAGTTTTTTTAAACCTTCAAAAAAAAAAAAAAAACAAAAAAGAAAAATAATTCTTAGCAAAAATAATTATATGTTTCTGAATCTCTTTTGAGAAAACAGTCGAGCATTTTAAGGTCTTAAGAAATAGTCTCGCTCTTACAGTATCTGTTTAAAAACCGTGATCTTTTTAAGTATGATGGAAAGCTAGCTATGAAGATAGAAAAAGTCTGTACAAATTACAAAACTGTTTAATTCAAACTACCACTCACAATTATAGAACACTATTGTGGAGATTTCTTGCTTATCAATCAGCTATTGTGTAAATTGTGTGTAATCTTTCCTATAATTACAGCACTAAGGCATTACTAGTACTGCTTTACTATGATTCCAAGAGATGTAAACAATGGCATCTCTTTTGATTTGAATCCAGCCAGCTGTATTCCGTCCACAGGTGCTGGTTGCAGTCACTGAAGTAAAAATATGACAATGTTTTGAAGGTAGATTCTGAGAAAGTTAACAGATGACTTAATGTCAAAGCCTTTGTCCTCTATATTGGCAATATGTTAGTTTTCTTTTTATTTTAATGTTTGATTATTTGAGAAGCCACCCATGTAGGCAAATAAGTAATTTAAACCAGAGGACCAAGGGGCACAGCAAAATCACCTGGGAAGCTTTATCCAAACCACCTTTGTTTGGATTCTCCTGCAGGTCAATTGAATAAGAACTTTGGGGGAGAATAGGACCCAGGCAGCAGTCTTTGAGGTGATTCTGATGTGAACCTTTATTCAAGGCCTGTTCAAGGACTATTGTTCTAAGAATGTCAGATTTCTTCTTTAATATATGTAAATAGATAATAAAGCACAGGGATTTTTAATCTTCTTGTTTCTTAACCTAATGGTTCCAGGCAAGGTATAGTTTCCCACTGGTTGTCTGTTACTCCATTCCTTATTCTAAGAGTTTACTTGTTTAGAACAAGTAAAGCATTCAGGATTGCAGTGGATAGCCATTTAAGTATCTTTTAAGAGGCAAGTGATTTGGTAACATTTGTATGCCATTTATTGTTGTTGTTCACTCGCTAAGCTGTGTCCAACTCTTCGCAACCCCATGAACTACAGCACGCCAGGCTTCCCTGTTCTTGACTATTTCCTGGCGTTTGCCCAGATTTGCGGCCATTGAGTCAGTGATGCCATCCAACCACCTCATCTGTTGCCCTCTTCTCCTGCCTGCGGTCTTTCCCAGCATCAGGATTTTTTCCAGTGAGTTGGCTGTTCGCTTCAGGTGACCAAAGTATTGGAGCTTTAGCTTCAGCATCAGTC
The DNA here is from genome assembly GCF_001704415.2 of Capra hircus. NCBI lineage: Eukaryota > Metazoa > Chordata > Mammalia > Artiodactyla > Bovidae > Capra > Capra hircus. The sequence goes on from NC_030808.1 coordinate 71,914,429, forward strand.
CTTCCAATGAATATTCACGGTTGATTTCATTTAGGATTGACTGGTTTGATCTCCTTGCTGTGCAAGGGACTCTCAAGAGTCTTCTCCAACACCACAGTTCGAAAGCATTGATTGTTCGGCGCTCAACCTTCTTTATGGTCCAACTCTTAACACCCATACATGACTACTGGAAAAACTATTGCTTTGACTATAGGGACCCTTGTCGGCCAAGTGGTGTCTCTGCTTTTTAATATGCTGTCTAGGTTGGTCATAACTTTTCTTTCAAGGAGCAAGCGTCTTTAATTTTGTGGCTGCAATTATTTTGTCACATCTCAGGCTGATTTTTGCTACTCCCAGTGTAGACAGCCTCATTATAGTTCTTCCCTAGATATCCTGTTCCCTGCCCAACCCGGCATTACCTATTATTATTGTATTAACAGTAGTCCTCCTGAGATACTTATTTCATTGTTTTTACTTTAATACACAAAAATGCTTAGTGTCTGTACACTGCCTTTGAGGTGAACTTTGCTAAGGCCTTCTAATTTACACCCTCTTGTGTCTTCTACTCTAATTTTTTCTTTCATTGCGGCCTAAATATTGCTTTAGTGAGCCCTTCAGATTTTTATATAGTGCCCTTTTCTTTATATTCTGTCTTTAAAAAGAAACTTTGTTTTTTTCTTCTGCAGGTTTAAAAAATAATTTATACAGATTAGACAAATAATACATTTTAATTCTAAGTGCTAACAACTTAGTGTATATGCTTTCAGATGTTTTGCTGTATTTATGCTAAACACTTATTTTTTTCTCTCATGAATGAGATCAGATCATCTTCTATCTGCCTCACTTAGCTTTTTTTCACTTAATGTAATGTTCATATTTCTTTGTCAGTACATAAAGATCTGCCTTACTCTCTTAAGTGGCTGCACACTCTTAAGTGGCTGTGAACTAATTATTGACTGGTAATTTGAATAACCAGTCTCCTGATGAGCTTTTTATTTTTAGTTTGTTTATTTTTCCTGTGAACTTCTTTCTCTACTGCTGGTGTATTTGCCTTACTGTATCTGTAGCATAAATACTTTAAAGGAACATATAATTTGGGTAAAAAGGATATATGCTTAAAATTTTAGAAGCTATTGCTAAATTTTGCTCCAATAAACGAAGAAGAATGAGGGAGGAGTAGTCCAGGCAAATGTTGGTGCTTTCTTCTCCCTCCCTCCCTGTTCTCCCCACTTCCACCCCCTCCTCTGCTCTCTGTGTGTGTGTGTGTGTGTGTGTGTGTGTGTGTGTGTATGTGTGTGTGTATGGTCTTAAAGATGTAACTTTTTTTTTTTGGCTATGCCAGTGTCTTGTGGGATCTTAATTCCCTGACCAGGGATTGAATCTGGGCCCTTGGGAGTGAATGTGTGGGGTCTTGACCACTGGACCACCAGGGAATTCCCAAGATGTAATTGTTTTTTAAGTAAATAGGTATATAAATCAGGAATGGATGTTTAATTTTGTCCAATACCTTTTTGTCATCTGAGACTGTTTTAGTCATCTTGGACTGCCATGTGAGATTATACCATGGATTGAGTGGCTTAGATACCAAACATTTCTCACAGTTCTAGAAGTTAGAAGTCCAAGATCAGAGTGTTAGCATTGCTGAGTTCTTGATGAGGACCTTCTTTCTGGTGTATAGAGAGAACTTTGGTCTCTTCATCTCCTTAAGGACACTAATCTCATTATCACAATTGTGACCTAATCTAATCTTTCTTTCTTCCCTAAGACCCTACCTCCAAATACCAGCAGGTTAGAGGTTAAGATTTCAACATGTGAATTTTGGAGGGATATTAACAGTCAGTCTTTAACAGAGATAATCATGTTACTTTTCTTCTTTGATTTAGTAACATAGTAAATTAAATTAATGGATTTAAAGTATCATTACAGTCCTGTAAACTTCATTTAGTCATAATTTTAAAAAACACAACTAGGATATCATTACATTTTATTTATGAATTTGTATTAATATTTAGAAGTTATAATGAGTTATTGTTCTGTTTTAGGTTTTGGTAATACAGTAGTTCCTGCCCTTATCAGCAGGAAATACATTCCAAGAACCCCAGTGGATACCTGAAACCATCAGTAGCACTGATGTATATATACCATTTTTCCCTATCCATACATATCTGTGATAAACTTGACTTATAAATTAGGCACAGTAAGTAACTAACAATAGTTGATAACAAAGTATAATAAAAATTATGTGGATGTGGTCTCAAATTATCTTACCATAATATATTCACCTTTCTTGTGGTGATGGGAGATGATACAAATGAATTTGGCATTGTGATGAAGTGTTAGGGTGCTGTTTTCTGTTTTTTTTTTTTTTTTTACAGTGTCACATGGCTTGCGGAATCTTAGTTTCCCAACCAGGGATTGAACGCAGGCCCTGGCAGCGAAGGCATCAAGTTCTAACTACTGGGCTGCCAGGGAATTGCTGAGGTTTTTTTTTTTTTTAATTAATGTCTACCTTAGATTTCATAATTCTGTTTTCTGCTTTTTTTTAGAAAGAATAAAGTAAATATGGTATTTTGAGTTCATTTACAGCCTTTTGTCTAATATTCAGTATAAAGTCCTCAAGAGTATAAGTTTTTCTTTGAGCTTTTCTTGGATTTTGCTGTGAAGTGTTTTTATGATTATTTATCATATATTGTTAATGTGTAGTTTTGATTTTATTTTTAACTTAACACTGTTTAGGAGAAAAATTTAAAGTTACTAGGATTGGAATTTTTTTGTTTCCTTCCTATTTCAGTTTTCATTACATAGTGGTTAATGAGTGTGATTAGTTATATTTCTACTCTATGAAACTTGTGAAGTTTCTTTGTGGCTTAATCAATTTCTTAAAATGGTCCATGAATGTTTAAATAGAAGGTGTATACTCTGCAGAGTGTGAATCTTGGTTGATAGTTACATGTCTTTTAGATCAATCATATTAATAACCTTACTTAATTCTTCTGTATCGGAGATTACAGACTGGCTGATAACATGCTCCTATATTGCCCATAGATACATATTTTGCTTGTCTTGCATTTTGTTGGACTGCATTATGTTAAAAATTGACATTGTTTAAGAGTGCGAATGTTAAAAAATTTGGGCCTTAACCTGTACATATGTGGATTTCCAGTTTGCTAGGAAGGTCTTATTTCTGCTCCTTAAGCAGACCGGAGGAGGAAACTCCGTACTGTTCCTGCCTCCTCCAGGTTTTGAGCAGGCTGTTTGTTCTCTTTGCCTGGAAAGCTTTTTCCACTCCCTTTCACTAGTTTCCTCCTATTCATCCTTTCTTAGTGTCTATATTACTGCCTGCCAGAAGCCTTTCTTTCACCTCTCAGGAATAGTGAAAGAAGATGTGGGTAGCAAATAAGCTTATGAAAAGATGTTCAACTTCTTTTATTATAGGGAAGTGTAAATTATTAATATCCTACTCAGTATATCACTGCATACCTAGTATACTGGCTAAAATGAAACAGATGGATCATACCAAGTATTGGTAGGTATGTGGAGCAACTAGAATTATTATACACAGTAGTAGATATGTAAAATGGCAAAACTACTTTGAAAACCAGAATGACAGTTTCTTGAAAATTTAGCCTGTGCTTATCATATGATGCACACATTCCACTCTTAGGTATTTATCCACGAGAAAAGAAAGCATATGGCCGTGAAAAGATTTGTACCTGAATGTTTATAGCAGCTTTATTTGTGATAGTTGAAAACTGAAAACAACTCAAATGTCCATCACAGTGAGTGGATAAACAGGTATATGCTTAAAACAGAATACTGCTCAATAACAAAAAGGAATAAGCTGTTGATACAGCATGGATGAATCTCAGAAAATGCATGCTGAGTCAGAGAACCCAGATCAAGGAGTTATATTAACACATTTATATAAAATTCTTGAAAATTTAATCTATAGCAACAGGAAGCACCTGAGGAGGGAGAGGAGGGGCAGGAGACAGAAATTACAGAGGGGCATGAGGAAATTTTGGGGGTGATAGATATGTTTATTATCTTGAGTGTGGTGATAGCTTTATGAATATGTGTGTGTGTGTATCAAATTGTACACTTCAAATATATGTGCACTCAGTTATACCTCTATAATTGTGTTAAAAAAAAGCTCAGTCTAGAGAATGCTGTTACTATTACTCCCTAATCCGTCAATGAAAAGCTCAACATTCAGAAAACTAAGATCATGGCATCTGGTCCCATCACTTCATGGGAATAGATGGGGAAACAGTGGAAACAGTGGCAGACTATTTTTCTGGGCTCCAAAATCACTGCAGATGTTGATTGGAGCCATGAAATTAAAAGACGCTTACTTCTTGGAAGGAAAGTTATGACCAACCTAGATAGCATATTGAAAAGCAGAGATAGTACTTTGCCAACTAAGGTCCATCTAGTCAAAGCTCTGGTTTTTCCAGTGGTCATGTATGGATGGGAGCATTGGACTGTGAAGAAAGCTGAGTGCCAAAGAATTGATGCGTTTGAACTGTGGTGTTGGAGAAGACTCTTGAGAGTCCCTTGGACTGCAAGGAGATCCAACCAGTCCATCCTAAAAGAGATCAGTCCTGGGTGTTCATTGGAAGGACTGATGCTGAGGCTGAAACTCCAGTACTTTGGCCACCTCATATGAAGAGTTGACTGATTGGAAAAGACCCCGATGCTGGGAGGGATTGGGGGCAGGAGGAGAAGGGGACGACAGAGGATGAGATGGCTGGATAGCATCACCGACTCGATGGACCTGAGTTTAAGTGAGCTCCGGGAGTTGGTGATGGACTAGGAAGCCTGGCGTGCTGTGGTTCATGGGGTTGCAAATAGTCGGACACGACTGAGCAACTGAACTGAACTGAACTGAAGCACTTTCTCTTGTCTTAGGCCAGTGTTTCTTGTTAGGCTGGTTGTTTATAGTATTTCTGTCCATTGGCATCTGGTGGTACAGTTCAGCCTCTGCAGAAGTTTTCTCATTCCAGGATATAAAACAAACCCAAGACAGCTCCCAAGTAGTTCATATTTTTTACATGGGAAACATTCTCCTTGGCTTGCTATTGGTGACAGCAGCTACTTCGTAATTGTAGCTGCTGTTGCCGTGAGTTACTCCAATCAAATGCTTGCCTTCAGATTTCTCAGGTCAAAATCAGATGAAACCGGTCCAGAGTCCCTAAGCTGAGCCAGAAGTGTTTTTGGTATCTTGTTACTATATGCTATTAATAAGACTTTTCAGAACTCTGTTAATGTAAAGATCTATACTTTGCTTTCAGTTCAGTTCAGTTCAGTTCAGTAGCTCATTCGTGTCCGACTCTTTGCGACCCCATGAATCGCAGCATGCCAGGCCACCCTGTTCATCACCATCTCCTGGAGTTCACTCAGGCTCACATCCATCGAGTCGGTGATGCCATCCAGCCATCTCATCCTCTGTCATCCCCTTCTCCTCCTGCCCCCAATCCCTCCCAGCATCAGAGTCTTTTCCAATGAGTCAGCTCTTCGCATGAGGTGACCAAAGTACTGGAGCTTCAGCTTTAGCATCATTCCTTCCAAAGAAATCCCAGGGTTGATCTCCTTCAGAATGGACTGGTTGGATCTCCTTGCAGTCCAAGGGACTCTCAAGAGTCCTCTCCAACACCACAGTTCAAAACCATCAATTCTTCGGCGCTTGGCCTTCTTCACAGTCCAACGCTCATGTCCATACATGACCGCAGGAAAAACTATAGCCTTGACTAGACGGACCTTAGTCGACAAAGTAATGTCTCTGCTTTTGAATATGCTATCTAGGTTGGTCATAACTTTTCTTCCAAGGAGTAAGCGTCTTTTAATTTCATGGCTGCAATCACCATCTGCAGTGATTTTGGAGCCCAAAAAATTAAAGTCTGACACTGTTTCTACTGTTTCCCCATCTATTTCCCATGAAGTGATGGGACCAGATGCCGTGATCTTCGTTTTCTGAATGTTGAGCTTTAAGCCAACTTTTTCGCTCTCCTCTTTCACTTTTATCAAGAGGCTTTTTAGTTCCTCTTCACTTTCTGCCATAAGGGTGGTGTCATCTGCATATCTGAGGTTATTGATATTTCTCCCGGCAGTCTTGATTCCAGCTTGTGTTTCTTCCAGCCCAGCATTTCTCATGATGTACTCTGCATATAAGTTAAATAAACAGGGTGACAATGTACAGCCTTGACGTACTCCTTTTCCTATTTGGAACCAGTCTGTTGTTCCATGTCCAGTTCTAACTGTTGCCTCTCAAGAGGCAGGTTAGGTTGTCTGGTATTCCCATCTCTTTCAGGATTTTCCACAGTTTATTGTGATCCACACAGTCAAAGGCTTTGGCATAGTTAATAAAGCAGAAATAGATGTTTTTCTGGAACTCTCTTGCTTTTTCGATGATCCAGCGGATGTTGGCAATTTGATCTCTGGTTCCTTTGACTTTTCTAAAACCAGCTTGAACATCAGGGAGTTCACGGTTCACGTAGATTAGTGAAATTGTGGGGACTCTGCTTTTCATTTTGTCCTTATTGCACGGTGCTGTGCTGTGCTCAGTCGCTTCATTTGTGTCCAACTCTTTGCAACCTCATGGGCCGAGGCCGGCCCCGCTCCTCTGTCCATGGGATTCTCCAGGCAAGAATGCTGAAGTGGGTTGCCATGCCCTCCTCTAGGGTATGTATTCTTGACCCAGGGATCAAACCTGATCTCCTGTACTGGAGTGGGTATCCATTCCCTTCTTCAAAGGATCTTCCCAACCCAGGGATCGAACCCAGGTCTCCCGCATGGCAGGTGGATTCTTTACCATCTGAGTCACCAGGAAAGCAATATAGGTATTGGACCTATGTTCTTATCTGTGGCATGGAATTGTAGCCAGTCCCTGGATTCACAGTAGGTGGAGTTTCCTATAATAATAATTATTTAAAATGATGTTTATAAACTTTGGAGAGGAAAAGGCAATGGCAGCCCACTCCAGTGTTCTTGCCTGGAGAATCCCAGGGACGGGGGAGCCTTGTGGGCTGCCGTCTCTGGGGTCGCACAGAGTCGCACACGACTGAAGCGACTTAGCAGCAGCAGCAAATTTGGAGAAGGAAAGAAAACATATTTTTATCACTTTTCATTTAAAAAAAAAATCTCCTTGTTTAAAGTAGTCATCTAGTCATTCTTCCACTGATTTCCATCTTCTCTAAATTTCTGTAGAATTTATTTCTTTGTAATGCTTAGTCTTTTTATTTATTTAGTGTTTTGTTCTTTGTATTTGTTTTCTTTTTTTAGTAGAATTGATTTGGTTTCTGTATTTTTGAATTGGAACATTTAAAATGGGTTATCTTTGATACTGCCTGACTCAGATTTTAGGATTCTCACAGCTCCTTTGGGAAAAGTAGGATAAGTGATATTTGTAGTTTCATAGATAACGAATAAGTCAGATTTGAGGTGATTGGCCAATCTGATGTAGCAAATTAATGACAGTAAGGACTAGAACACAGTTTATACCAACTCTGTTCTGTTGTCTGGGTACTAGAAGTTTTAAGATTTTTATACTGAGGAATATGTTCCCCCACCCCTGCCTCCCATAATTGGTTTATATTTTGAGCTCAGAACTGACAGATGGAATAATTACTCCTGAAGTAGTAGGTAATGTGGGAATGGGGATTACACTTATTAAAAGTCTCATTTATTAGATGTTTTATTCTCTACTATGTCATGCAGTGGGGTTATCAAAGTAATAGATTGATCAGTAATGACTGTAGTACCAATAAATTTACTCAAACCCCAGGCTAACTGCTTAATTGTGTGTATGTTTTTTCCTTCTCTTTATTTTTTGTTTTGACTGTATGGGCTTCAGAGTCTATTTTGAATGGTGAAAAAAGGAATCTTTTGATAAACTGTGTTAAGAGTAGTCTGCCCTCATGAAAATACCCATGACATAGACTTGACTCTGAGAATTAAGTGAAACATTTAAGACATACAAGAACGTTGTCAGAGTAAACAGGAGAAAAAGCAACAGGAGGAGATGCTGTCTTTTTGCCCTGTCTGCCTAAGTTAGCCTTTATGTCTTAATCACAGGGAAGCCATTAGTGTATGAAGATTTCCTGTGATCAGCATAATTAAGGCGTCATTTATTTTGATCTTGAGTCTCTGGTAGAATGATCAAATGAGTAAGAGAGGGTAAAGCAACAGGGTCAGCCTCTTCCTCCCAGATTAAGTCTAATACACAAATCATTTCAGATGGTTCACCACTAAAAAGATTTTCATGATTTTTCTGTCATCATTTATTCGAGACTAAGGACGTGTTTCTGTGGCAGGATGACAAGTTTCTTTTCTTTTCTTTTTTCCCCTGGGGAAACAAATATATGTTAGTTTGTGAGACACATTTAGTATTTCAAAGTTAAGTAGTAAGTCACATTTTAGACGGAGAGCTATGTCAGATGGATTCTGAGAACAGGGTTCTTTTCCCTTTGCTTCCATCCATGGTCCTCTTCTCCCAAGTGCATGGCTGTGTAATTCTTTCTGCTGTTTGTTTGGAAATGTCTCTGGTCTTTCTTTTTTTTTAATTGATTGGTTAATTTATTTTAATTGGAGGCTAATTACTTTACAGTATTGTAGTGGTTTTTGCCGTACATTGACATGAATCTGCCATGGTTGTACAAGTGTCCCCAATCCTGAACTCTCCTCCCACCTCCCTCCCCGTTCCATCCCTCAGGGTTGTCCCAGTGCGCCGGCTTTGAGTGCCCTGTTTCACCTGGGCTCGTGGTCTATTTCACATATGGTGATATACATGCTTCAATGCTATTTTCTCAAATCATCTGACCCTCGCCTTCTCCCACAGAGTCCAAAAGTCTGTTCTTTACATCTGTGTCTCTTTTGCTGTCTCGCATATAGGGTCATTGTTACCATCTTTCTAAATTCCATATATGTGCATTAATACACTGTATTGGTGTTTTTCTTTCTGGCTTACTTCACTCTGTATAATAGGCTCCAGTTTCATCCACCTCATTAGAACTGATTCAAATGCATTCTTTTTAATAGCTGAGTAATATTTCATTATGTATATGTACCACAGCTTTCCTATCCATTCGTCTGCTGATGGACATCTAGGTTGCTTCCACGTCCTGGCTATTGTAAACAGTCCTGTGATGAACATTGGGGTACACGTGTCTCTTTCAGTTCTGGTTTCCTTGGTGTGCATGCCTAGCAGTGGGATTGCTGGGTCGTATGGCAGTTCTGTTTCCAGTTTTTTAAGGTCTGATCTTTCTTGAGAAATTTAGCTTGTTCTTTCTTTTTTCTTTTTGAATTCAAGATAAATTCATTCTGTTTTTAACACCCTCAGAATTCCCCCATGAAAAGAAAGTGACGTGCAAAACAGTGCACACTGCTCTCCTTTAAAGGAATGGATAGGTAATATCCTGTATAAAACAGTCTCTGGAATTATGTGTAAATGTTATCTCTGAATCTCTTCTGTTTTCTGACCGTATTCTTATAGTCCTTTTTCAGCTTGTAATGTTTAGGTCTGATAAAGTGTAAGGCAGATATACTGAAAATGAATAAAACAATTCAAAAAGGACCATAAACATGGTTGTACATTAAAGTTAGTAACTTTTCTGTATACCAGTTAAGTGGATAGAAATAAAGACAAGTTCAGGGAAATTAAGTTAGTGAAAAAATATATAAAATGAATAGAAATGAAATAAAACCTATGTGGGGGTTTGTAATTATACAGCAGCTAAAAACTTGATGACAGAAAGGGAAAATATAACTAAGGAATCATGTCTGTTGCTTGAAAACGCAACATTGTAAAAGTGTGCATTTTTCCTAAATTAATCTATAAATTTAAATCTCTAAATGCAAGAGCAAATGTGTGAGACTCGCCAAGAAAACTTTGGAAAATAAGAGCAATGATGTCCTACATCAGATTTTAAAATGTATTATTGGAATACCAAGATTAAAATAGTGTTGTACTGAGCTCAGGTTTGACAGATGAACAGAATTTTAAAACATTCTGAGACAGACTCGAATGTATATGGGAGTTTAGAGTTTGATTAAGGTGGTATTTCAGATCAGTGGAAAATAGTTACCTGAGAAATAGAGGGAAAACTGGCTCACTGCTTGGCGGAAAACAAGCTAGACTAGATGCATTTACTTCTACAGAATAAATTTTAGGTGGAATGTTGATTTGGATGTTAGAATTGAAGCTATGAATGTAATAATGTAAAGTATAGCCGAGATTATATATTAACTTGTACTGCATTTTGGTCTCTTGTTTACTATGAGGGCCACTCCATTTCTTCTAAGGGATTCTTGCCCATAGTAGTAGATATAATGGTCATCTGAGTTAACTTCACCCATTCCAGTCCATTTTAGTTTGCTGATTCCTAAAATGTTGACGTTCACTCTTGCCATCTCCTGTTTGACCACTTCCAATTTGCGTTGATTCATGGACCTAACATTCCAGGTTCCTATGCAATATTGCTCTTTACAACATCGGACCTTGCTTCCATCACCAGTCACACCCACAACTGGGTGTTGTTTTTGCTTTGGCTCCATCTCTTCCTTCTGGAGTTATTTCTCCACTGATCTCCAGTAGCCTGTTGGGCACCTACCAATCTGGGGAGTTCCTCTTTCAGTATCCTATCTTTTTGCCTTTTCATACTGTTCATGGGGTTCTCAAGGCAAGAATACTGAAATGGTTTGCCATTCCCTTCTCCAGTGGACCACATTTTGTCATTATATTATGAGAAGAATATATATTATTATATTATGAGAAGAATATAAAATAGTAAGATGAAAGAATAGACAGAAAAAATATTAAGAGGAAAATGAGCAACAATCCCAGAATCACAGAATCAGATGGGAAGAAATCTTAGGAAGTTGCTGAATGTCCGAACTGTTTAATGAAAGTAGAGCAGCTGTGTTTAGAAAAGCACTTTACATAGTATTTTATCTGCAGTAAAACATTGCAGCTTTCCAAGATTTGTAAACAGGATGCAGAAGAATACAAATTTAAGAGCATAATTAAAAGGTTCAGGGTTTTAAAGACAGTGTTCACACCATAAATCATTCTGGATAGTAAACTTGTGACACTGAAGCCCCTTCTACTCCTCAGTGGAATGAGCACCTCTCAAAATGATAATTCAGCTATTGGTCTAGAAGCCAAAACTGAGAGGCCTTGAGCAGAGACTACAGTTCCTTTAGCTAATTTGGTTAGTTAACAAGTAAAACCCATGTTTACTGGATAGATGGAAAGATGCAGCATTTAAAACAATTTATATAATCTGGGGTCCAGGACCATCTATGATTATTATACCTGTATCTCACTGAGCATGTATGTATATGTTAACTTTCCAATTCCCCTTCCAATTACAATTCCTTCTAATTATGCTTTAATTATTCCAATTTACCATAACCTCTCCAGCCTCACAGAGGTGTTATTTTAAAAGTCTTTAGAGAAAATGAAATAAAGAACACACAATTCCATACACCTCAAACCCAATTTTTCAATGAGACAATGATAAAGTTCTTTCCACATACAAGGAAGAGTCTATACACCTTTAATGAATGATTACAGTACCTATAATTTCTTTTAAAGTTGAGAAAATAGGAATTTGTGCAATAATAGAGGATTTGGAAAGTGGCTTAAACTAAAGAGGATTTCCTCACAGACCACATATGGAGTGTGAGCATATGCATGCACGGATATGTCGGTAAGTGGACAGATGTGTAATTAAAGATTGATTAAAAGTTTTTGGCTGGAGCAACCAAAACGATACTGTTGCAACCAACTGAAATGGAGAAGACTATGGGCAGAACAGGTCTGGTAGAAAATATCTGGAGTTCAGTTTGGGATTTGACTCTGAAATATTTATTAGATACATATAAGTGGTGGCATCAGACAGGTGGATAAATGTAAAAGTCTGGATTTCAGAAGTCTGAACTAGGGGAACAAGTTTAGAAACCATAAGCATGTCGATAGCATTTACAGCCAGGCACTGGACATTATCCAAAAAAAAGTGGAGACAGAAAAGAGAATTAAGGACTGAGGTCTGGGACACTCTGATACATAAAGTCAGGAAGAACAGGGGAACTAGAAAAAGAAACTGAGAAGAAGCAGCTAATGAGATAAGAGGAAAACGGAGACAGTGTGGTGTAGAAGTTAAAAAAAAAAGCTTATCAAAAAGGAAGGAGTGATCAAGCATGTCAAAAGCTACTACAGATCAAATAAGATAAGAGATAAGTCAAAGTGGCTGGAAAACAATTTTTTTTTAATGTTGAAAAATACCTCTAGCCTGGTATTTTGATGACCTAAGAGTATATGACTATGTAAGGGATTAATCTATTATTTTAATATAGAAGTTTGGAAAATCTTCTAAGAAAATAAAGCACCTGAAACTAAAATGAGAAAAAAAATTTCACAACTGAAATTTGGGATATTAAAAATAAACAAGTATCTAGTTTCCTTCTAGTCTTCTCCATTCTCAGTCCCTTCCTCTAAGCTAAAGCTAGTTATTACATGAGAAAGAAACTTCTATTCTTTCTCAGAAGTCCAAAGAAAAGTTCTATTGCCACTCATAACATTAAACACAGTCTAACACCTACAAATACAAGGACTGCTAACCTAGCTCTCTAACTTTCCATGAGACAAGTTACAGATCAAGATCTGTATTTTCTTATCTTTCTATAAAGTTGGGATATCTTGCATTCCAACTCTATGGTTCTTTTTGTATAGCTACAGTTACTGTTACTCTTTGCTAATAAATTCTTCAAAATTAAAAGCAACACATATACACAAGATAAACTAATTTCATTAACTGCTTAGGGATGGGTTATAATTCTGTCCCACAAATTTGCTAATCATGTCTTTCAGCACTAAACAAAACTCTGAAGTCTGGGTTATCTTTGTTTAAACAATCTAGCAGTAGTTTTAAGTGCAATCATATTAACTATATTGCTAAAGAGCCAAGAGTCTTTATATTTCAAGTTTTATTTTCTATCAGCAAGATCTCATCCTCCTGTTTAAAAATCCTTATACTAAAAAGGAGATAATGCAACTGACTATACAGTTGTGGTAATATATGCATTTAAGCTGAACTCTAGGCTTCCACGACGGCCTTCAGCGGCAAAGAATCCACCTGCCAGTGCAGGAGATGTGAGTTCAATCCCTGGTTTGGGAAGATTGCCTAGAGAAGGAAATGGCAGCCCACTCCAGTACTCTTGCCCGAAGAATCCCTTGGACAGGGGAGCCTGACGGGCTACAGTCCATGGAGCTGCAAAGAGTCAGACATGTTTAGCGACTAAACAACAACAACAAGCTGAGCATTTATTCATATTCTCTAGTTCATCACTAGTTCTAATCCACTCATTTATAATAGCTACAGATTCAGTGGATGTTCATTAAACACTAAGTTGATCTGTTACTTCTCAGTTGCACTTTCCTGGTGATACCTAATATTACCAACAGGAAACTAGTCATTCTAAGGGCTTTTCCAGGTGGCGCTAGAGGTGAAAAACCTGCCTGCCAATGCAGGAGACGCAAGAGATGTGAGTTCAGTTCCTGAGTTGGGAAGATCCCTCGGAGAAGGGCATGGCAACCCACCCCAGTATTCTTGCCTGGAAAATGCCATGGACAGAGGAGCCTGGTGGGCTGCATACAGGTCCATGGAGTCATAAAAAGTCAGCACAACTGAAGCAACTTAACATGCATACAACTCGTTGCTCAGAATATGAAATATGAAATTTTGAGTAATAGTACTGAAAAGAGATTTTAGCCCTTTTGATCTGCAAGAAGTCTTTGTAAAATCAATTTCGGGTATAATAACAATTGAAATTATAACAACTGCCTTTGAAATTAGCACTGATTTTTTTTTAAGCTTTGCACATTAAAATATAAGTAAGATTTTTTTATTCATTCAACAAATATTTCTATAGCACTTACTGGATGCCAGACCCTATACAGGGGACTTAGAATACAGTAATAAAATAAATCTCTGTTCTCATAGAATCTAAGTGGGGTTACAACAAATAATAAAGTCTAAGTAGAACTGACTGTAAACAAATATGTACACATACTATATCTGGTAGTATAAGCACTTTTTTAAAAAGCAGGATAAGAGGATACAGAGTAATGGAAGGAGATTCAATTTTAAATATATAAGAAAAATATTCATGGCTGAAATATACCAAGGAATGGAAAGAAATTGCTTCAACAATATAGTGAAGAAAATAGTTGAATAAATGTAAGTTTTATTATATTGCATAGAGGGGAGTTCTGCATAAATTTGGATCTTAAAGCATTCAAGTTTTATTCTTCTTGTAACTAGTTTTAGTTGAAAGTATATACTGATTTAAAATTGTATTGATTCTGCCTTATTTTATTTGGTGTGCTACATCACAACCAAGATTTCTTATCTTAGGACACTAATCAATTAATCAGAAAATTATAGTCCACAAACAAAAATGCCTGATGTTTATTTAAATATAAATGTTGCTTAAGAGAATAAAAAGACAAACCAGAGTCTAGGAGAAAATATTTTCAAAATATATATCTGATAAAACGACTGCTATTCAAAATATACAAAGAACTCTTAAAACTCAATAATGATCAAACAAACAACCCAACTGAAAAATAGGCCTGAGTCCCTTTGCTGTCCACCTGAAACTGTCACAACACTGTTATTAGCTATACTCCTATATAAAATAAAAAGTTAAAAAAAACAGGCCTAAGATCTGGTGAAAGTGTTAGTCGCTCAGTCATGTCCAACTCTTTGTGACCCTACGAACTGTAGCTCGCTAGGCTCCTCTGTCCATGGAATTCTCCAGGAAAGAACACTCCAGTGGGTTGCCGTTCCCTTCTCCAGGGAATTTTTCTGATCCAGGGATGGAACCTGTGTCTCTTATGTCTCCTGCATTGGCAGCCAGGTTCTTTACCACCAGTGCCACCTGAGAAGCCCCAGGTGATCTGGACACCTCACTGAGTAAGATACACAGGTGGCATATAAACATATGAAAAGATGCTCCAGGATGCTCCACATCGTATGCAAAGAAGAAATACAAATTAAAGAAAACAATGAGGGGGCAAGGGATTAAGAGATGTGAACTACTATGTATACCATAAATAAGCTACAAGAATATACTGCACAACACAGCGAGGATAGCCAGTGTTTTATAACGACTTTAAATAGAGTATAACCTTCAAAAATCATGAATCATTATGCTGTACACTTGAAACAAAAAAGATCTTCACGACCCAGATAATCATGATGTGATCACTAATCTAGAGCCAGACATCTTGGAAAGTGAAGTCAAGCGGGCCTTAGAAAGCATCACTACGAACAAAGCTAGTGGAGGTGATGTCAGTTGAGCTGTTTCAAATCCTGAAAGATGATGCTGTGAAAGTGCTGCACTCAATATGCCAGCCAATTTGGAAAACTCAGCAGTGGCCACAGGACTGGAAAAGGTCAGTTTTCATTCCAATTCCAAAGAATGCTGAAACTACCGCACAATTGCACTCATCTCACATGCTAGTAAAGTAATGCTCAAAATTCTCCAAGCCAGGCTTCAGCAGTATGTGAACTGTGAACTCCCTGATGTTCAAGCTGGTTTTAGAAAAGGCAGAGGAACCAGAGATCAAATTGCCAACATCTGCAATCATGGAAAAAGCAAGAGAGTTCCAGAAAAACATCTATTTCTGCTTTATTAACTATGCCAAAGCCTTTGACTGTGTGGATCACAATAAACTGGAAAATTCTGAAAGAGATGGGAATACCAGACCACCTGACCTGCCTCTTGAGAAATCTGTATGCAGGTCAGGAAGCAACAGTTCGAACTGGACATGGAACAACAGACTGGTTCCAAATAGGAAAAGGAGTATGTCAAGTATGTCAAGTATTGTCACCCTGCTTATTTAACTTGTATGCAGAGTACATCATGAGAAACGCTGGGCTGGAAGAAGCACAAGCTGGAATCAAGATTGCCGGGAGAAATAATAACCTCAGATATGCAGATGACACCACCCTTATGGCAGAAAGTGAAGAGGAGCTAAAAAGCCTCTTGATGAAAATGAAAGAGGAGAGCGAAAAAGTTGGCTTAAAACTCAACATTCAGAAAACGAAGATCATGGCATCCGGTCCCATCACTTCATGGGAAATAGATGGGGAAACAGTAGAAACAGTGTCAGACTTAATTTTTTTGGGCTCCAAAATCACTGCAGATGGTGACTGCAGCCATGAAATCAGAAGACGCTTACTCCTTGGAAGAAAAGTTATGACCAACCTAGACAGCAGATTAAAAAGCAGAGACATTAGTTTGCCGACTAAGGTCCGTCTTGTCAAGGCTATAGTTTTTCCTGTGGTCATGTATGGATGTGAGAGTTGGACTGTGAAGAAGACTGAGCGCCGAAGAATTGATGGTTTTGAACTGTGGTGTTGGAGAGGACTCTTGAGAGTCCCTCGGACTGCAAGGAGATCCAGCCAGTCCATCCTAAAGGAGACCAGTCCTGTGTGTTCATTGGAAGGACTGATGCTGATGCTGAAACTCCAGTACTTTGGTCACCTCATGCGAAGAGTTGACTCATTGGAAAAGACTCTGATGCTGGGAGGGATTGGGGGCAGGAGGAGAAGGGGACGACAGAGGATAAGATGGCTGGATGGCATCACCGACTCGATGGATGTGAGTCTGAGTGAACTCCGGGAGATGGTGATGAACAGGGAGGCCTGGCGTGCTGCGATTCATGGGGTCGCAAAGAGTCGGACACGACTGAGCGACTGAACTGAACTGAACTGAACTGAAACATATATCATAAACCATTATGATATGATATGATTAACTAATTTAAAAAAATGGTATATCACTACACACCTATTAGAATGGCCAAACTGCAGAGAACACCGAATGCTGATGAACAGGTAGAGCAACAGGAGCTCTCATTCATTGCTTTTGAGAGTACAAATGGCAGAGTCACTTTGGAAGACAGTTTGGAGGTTTCTTATAAAACTAAACATACTCTTAAAATACATACTGTACAATCCAGGAATCGTGGTCTTTAGTAATTATCCAAATGAGTGGAAAGTTTATGCCCACACAAAAACCTGCACACAGATGTAGATAGCAGCTTTATTCACAATTGCCAAAAAACTTGGAAGCAACTGAGATGTCCTTCAGTAGGTTAATTGATAAATTGTAGTACATATACACAGTGGAATATTATCCAGTGCTTAAAAAACAGAATGAGCTATAAAGCCATGAAAAGACATGGAAGAAACTTAAATGGATATTACTAAGTCAAAGAAGCCAAATCTGAAAAGTCTATAGACTGTATGATTTCAACTACATGACATTCTGGTAAAGGCAAAACTATGAAGACATTAAAAAGATCTGTGGTTGACAGGGGTCAAGATGAAGAGAGAGATGAATCAGCAGAGCACAGAGGCTACTTAGGGCAGTAAAACTATGTCACCTCAGCAGTAAGTGCAAGTCATTATTCACTTGTCAAAACCCCAAAGATGTACAACACTGAGAGCAAACCCTAGTAGAAACTACAGGGTTTGTGTGATAATGATGTGTCAATGTAGGTTTCTCAACTGTGACAAAGGTACCATGGTACCTGATGCAGATATTGGGAGTGCTTAGTTCCTCATTCGTATTTGACTTTGTTGTAGCGCCCCCAGGCTCCTCTGTCCATGGGATTCTTCAGGCAAGAATACCGTAATGAGTTGCCATTTCCTCCTCTAGGGGAGGTTCCCGACCCAGGGATTGAACCCACATCTCCTGTGTCTCCTGCTCTGCAAGCAGATTCTTTACCCACTGAGCCATCTGGGAAGTAGGGCGAAAGTATATGGGGACAGAGGGATGTGGGAATTCTCTACCTTTTGTTCAAGTTTGCTGTAAACCTAAAACTGCTCTAAAAAATAAAGCTTATTAAAAAAAATTTGCTGATAGCTGTTCATCTTTTATAACTTTAAAATATTTTAAAATATATCACGATTCATACAACAGATTTGATAAATTTTCTATGTATAAAAGATAAAAATAACTTTCTTTTAAAAACTAAGATATGCATATATCCAAAATAACCAGCAAGTGAAGCAGTAAATCTTAAAACTCCCAAGTCACAGAAAGTGAAGTTTTCGAGTGAAAAAAAAAAAAATTAAGAAGTGAAGAGAAACTACAGATTGGGAGGAGAGATTTTCACTGACAATAGTTTAGTACATCTGTTCAAAAATTCCACAAATCAGAAAGAAAAGGACAAATTAACAGAGAACAGGGGGTAAATATAAATAGATCACTTGTAGAAGAGAAATCATGAGTGGATAGTTAACATGAAAAGATGCTCAACTTCACAGGCAATTAAGAAACAAATTTAAAGTCACAAGAAGCCATTTCACACTCATCAGAATGACAAAGATTTTAAAGTTTGATAATACCTACCACAGGAGAGAAAACATACAGTCTCATACATAGCTAGTGGGAGTGTACACAGATACAACCCCTTCATAGAGCAATCTGTCAACATCTGGTGAAATTAAAGATGCTTGGCCCTTCTGTCTGATAGTTCTACTCCCTGGCT
The DNA here is from genome assembly GCF_001704415.2 of Capra hircus. Classification (NCBI taxonomy): domain Eukaryota; kingdom Metazoa; phylum Chordata; class Mammalia; order Artiodactyla; family Bovidae; genus Capra; species Capra hircus. The sequence goes on from NC_030808.1 coordinate 71,932,973, forward strand.
CTCACATATGTGCAGACGCGAGCACACAAGCTTCACGGTAACGCTGACTATGATGACAGCGGCACTGCGAAGAACAAAAACCAGATGTCTATCCACAGAAGGAGACGCAAATACAGTAAAGTACTTCCTTATGGAGGATTTTAAGACACCATGAAAACTGTAAAAATGAATAAAATAAAAGGACCAATTAGGTTGAATCTCACCAATTATAACAGAGGAAATAAATACATGACCAGCAAAACACTTTCAGACAGCCTGTTATTTGGCAAGCGGCTCTCTGAGCATAAACATAGGTATAAAATACAAAAGAAGATTACCCCAACTTATAAAGCCAGTTTACTCTCAAGGAAATAAATATCAAAATCGCAAATATTTATCTCTAGCTTGTTACCTGTCTCAGAGCTTTAGACTGCCTATTGAACATCTATGTCTGAATGAACTATGAAAGGGAAAGTGTTAGTCGCTCAGTCGTGTGAGACTCTTTGCAACCCCCTGCCAGGCTCCTTTGTCTGTGGAATTCTCCAGGCAAGAATACTGGAGTGGGTAGCCATTCCCTTCTTCTTGGGATCTTTCAGACCCAGGGATCAAACCTGGGTCTCCTGATTGCAGGGAGATTCTTTATCATCTGAGCCACGAAGGAAGCCCTGGTAAACCATTGCTGTGCTGTGCTCAGTCGTCTCCAACTCTCTGCAGCCCCACGGATTCTAGCTCACCAAGCTCCTCTGTCTGTGGGATTTCCCAGGCAAGAATAGTGGAGTGGGTTGTGATTTTCTTCTGCAGGGGATCTTCCCAGCTCAAGGATTAAACCCATGTCTTCTGTGTCTCCTGCATCGCAGGAGGATTCTTTACCACCAAGCCACCGGGGCAGCCCGCCCTGCTTAACTAAAAAACTGGGCATTTATCTCCCCCACCAAATCTTCTGGTCTCTATCTCAGTGATTTGTAACAAACAGTATTTGCACAGTTGATCAAGACATAGCTCTGGATGTCACCTTGGCCTCCCTCTCCCCTCCTTCACGTGCAAGCAAGCATGGTCTATCACTCTGCCTCCAAAGCACTGTGATGCTGTCTGTTTCCATCTCTACTAACTACGCAGAGCAGACTATCATTTCCTCTTACCTGAACTGCAGCAACCTTCTACAGGACTCTCCTGCTCCAGTGCAGTCAGTCATATCAACACACTGCAATCAAAATGTTCTGTAACAAGCAAAAACATGATCAACCTCCTACTTAACATTGGCTCTCTCCAATCCTCAGGTTAAAATCCTTACTATGACTCTAAAGGCCCAGAATCTGGCCCTTATTTATGCTTCCATCCTCACCATTCTACTCTCTCACTTACTTTTGAGTCAGTCCACATACTCTGGCTCTCTGCAAGAAGCCCTTTTCAAATTCCTCTTCATCTTGGTAATTCCTAATTTGTCCTTCGGCTGTCAGCTTAAACATTCCCTATTTTAGGAAGCCGTACTTGCCCATGCAAGACAGAGATCTTTCTAATCTGTCCCCAGGATTTAATTCTGTTGTCTCACTTAACACACTGTAATTTAAGTGTCCATTTGCTGTGTAAGGCAGAGACTGAGTTTTTTACCACCAAAGCTCCAAAGCCTGGTTTAAAGGATTAATAGTTGGAACTTTCTTTAAAAAGCAAGAAACTGCAAATTCTTGCCATTTCCGATTAACTTACTCTTGCGTGGTTGCTCAGTGATCCTGAAACCCACCTTGAAGATTATTGTTTTTAATAACTTATCAACAATCAAAGAAATAAACAGGATGTCCAGATAAGAACATTCGTTCTATAAAAGTGTTTTGCAGGGAATATTCCCAAATAAATAACTAAATAAACAAATACACATGGCTATTCAAAATACTGAGATGTTATATAACATGGAGATACTTTGAATAGGCTATTAAGTGAAAAAAGCGAAGTTAATTTCTAAAAGTGGAATGCTGAAACAAATATTTTGAGTAAAAATATTTTAAATGCTTTTTTTTCTTACACAGTGATACACAGCCTCCTACAAAGCCTGATGAATTTACACTTCCACCAACTGTGTATGAGTATACCGAAATCTTTGTCAATTGAAATATCTTAAATATTGGCATCTTAATGTGGATTTATTCCCATTCATTAGCCATCTGCATTCTCTTTTTTAAAAAAATTACTTATATATGATATTAGCCTATTTTCCCTTTTCAATCATTTTTAATTGAAGTATAGTTAATTTACAATGTTGTATTTGTTTCAAATGTACAGTAAAATGATTCCAATATACATACATACATATATATATATATTCTTTTTCAGATTCTTTCATTACAAGACATTGAATATAGTTCCCTGTGCTATACAGCAGGTCCTTGTTGTTTATCTATTTTATACATAGTAGTGTATATATGTTAATCCCAAACTCCTAATTTAAATCCCTCTCCCACTACTATCCCCTTTGGTAACCATAAGTCTGTTTTCTGTATTTGTGAGTCTGTATCTGTTTTGTAAGTCAGTCCGTTTGTTTCAAATTTTTAGATTCCACATGTAAGTGATATCATATGGTATTCATCTTTGTCTGACTTACTTCACTTAATATGATAATCTTTAGGTCCATCCATGTTGCTGCAAAGGCATTATTTCATCCGTTTTTATGGCTGAGTAGGTATTAGCCTATTTTATACTGAGTCAGGCTTGCAATTTAAAAAAAGGTAACAGCTTTATTCAGAGAAGTCAATGGCAACCCACTCTAGTACTCTTGCCTGGCAAATCCCATGGACGGAGGAGCCTGGTAGGCTGTAGTCCATGGGGTCGCAAAGAGTCGGACACAACTGAGCGACTTCACTTTCAATTTTCACTTTCATGCATGGAGAAGGAAATGGCAACCCACTTCAGTGTTCTTGCCTGGAGAATCCCAGGAATGGAGGAGCCTGGTGGGCTGCCATCTATGGGGTCGCACAGAGTCGGATATGACTGAAGTGACTTAGCAGCAGCAGCAGCAGCACATGCTAGCAAAGTAATGCTCAAAATTTTCCAAGCCAGGCTTCAACAACATGTGAACCATGAACTTCCAGTTGTTCAAGCTGGTTTTAGAAAAGGTAGAGGAACCAGAGATCAAATTGCCAACATCCGTTGGATCATCGAAAAAGCAAGAGAGGAACATCTATTTCTGCTTTATTGACTATGCCAAAGCCTTAGACTGGGTGGATCACCACAAACTTTGGAAAATTCTTCAAGAGATGGGAATACCAGACCACCTGACCTGCCTCCTGAGAAATCTGTATGCAGGTCAAGAAGCGACAGTTAGAACTGGACATGGAACAATAGACTGGTTCTAAATCAGGAAAGGAGTACGTGAAAACTGTATATTGTCACCCTGCTTATTTAACTTCTATGCAGAGTACATCATGAGAAATGCCAGTCTGGAGGAAGCACAAGCTGGAATCAAGATTGCCAGTAGAAATATCAATAACCTCAGATATGCAGATGACACCACCCTTATGGCAGAAAGTGAAGAGGAATTAAAGAGCCTCTTGATGAAAGTGAAAGTGGAGAGTGAAAAAGTTGGCTTAAAGCTCAACATTAAGAAAACTAAGATCATGACATCCGATCCCATCACTTCATGGTAGAGAGATGGGGAAACAGTGGAAACTGTCAGACTTTATTTTTTTGGGGCTTGAAAATCGCTGCAGGTGGTGACTGCAGCCATGAAATTAAAAGATGCTTACTTACTCCTTGGAAGGAAAGTTATGACCAACATATTAAAAAGACAGCATATTAAAAAGCAGAGACATCACTTTGCCAACAAAGGTCCGTCTAGTCAAGGCTATGGTTTTTCCAGTAGTTGTGTATGGATGTGAGAGTTGGACTAAAAAGAAAGCTGAGTGTGGAAGAATTGATGCTTTTGAACTGTGATACTGGAGAAGACTCTTGAGAGTCCCTTGGACTGCAAGGAGATCCAACCAGTCCATCCTACAGGAGACCAGTCCTGTGTGTTCATTGGAAGGACTGATGCTGAAGCTGAAACTCCAGTACTTTGGCCACCTCATGAGAAGAGTTGACTCATTGAAAAAAACCCTGATGCTGGGAGGGATTGGGGGCAGGAGGAGAAGGGGATGACAGAGGATGGGATGGATGGATGGCATCACCGACTCAATGGACATGAGTTTGAGTAAACTCTAGGAGTTGGTGATGGACAGGGAGGCCTGGCATGCTGCGATTCATGGGGTCTCAAAGAGTGGGACACGACTGAGCAACTGAACTGAACTGAGACAGCATATTAAAAAGCAGAGATATTACTTTGCTAACAAAGGTCCGTCTAGTCAAGGCTGTGGTTTTTCCAGTAGTCATGTATGGATGTGAGAGTTGGACTCTAAAGAAAGCTGAGTGCTGAAGAATTGATGTCTTTGAACTGTGATGTTGGAGAAGACTCTTGAGAGTCCCTTGGACTGCAAGGAGATCCCACTAGTCCATCCTAAAGGAAATCAGTCCTGAATATTCATTGGAAGGACTGATGCTGAAGCTGAAACTCCAATACTTTGCTCGCTTGATTTGAAGAACTGACTCATTGGAAAAGACTGATGCTGGGAAGGATTGAAGGCGGGAGGAGAAGGGGATGACAGAGGATGAGATGATTGGATGGCATTACCAACTCAATGGACATGAGTTTGAGTAAACTGCAGGAATTGGTGATGGACAGGGAGGCCTGGCATGTTGCAGTCCATGGGGTTGCAAAGAGTCTGACACGACTGATCGACTAACTGAACATAATATATTCCATATCGTGCATAAAGGTGCCATGCAAATTGTAGAACACAGAGAAAATGTCATACAAAGTTATTTTAATTATGTGTTAAAGTGAATTTATTTTTGGTTAATGGAAGAGTCTGCTGCTGCTGCTGCTAAGTTGGTTCAGTTGTGTGTGACTTTGTGCGGCCTCCCACCAGGCTCCCCCGTCCCTGATATTCTCTAGGCAAACACTGGAGTGGGTTGCCTTTTCCTTCTCCAGTGCATGAAAGTGAAAAGTGAAAGTGAAGTCGCTCAGTCATGTCCGACTCTTCGCGACTCCATGGACTGCAGCCCACCAGGCTCCTCCGTCCATGGGATTTTCCAGGCAAGAGTACTGGAGTGGGTTGCCATTGCCTTCTCTGGAGTTCGCTATAATAGTCCCATCTTATTTGAACTCCTTGTTCATGCTGCCAGTAATAACGGTCTCAGTGTTCTTTTCTCATAGGAAGCTCTTCTCTCTCTACTATGAACCATGAAGTTTACAGAGCTGCTTCTCCCTAAAGAATTGCCTGTGACACTCTACTAATATAATAGGCATTGTGGTTTCACTGCTTTGGTTGAACATTTGATTTTAATCCTGTAAACGTGATAGTAGCTACTTTATTGCCATATTATGACAACACCTGCTACAGTGATAAGAATTCTTCGGACTGGACTGCCTTTGTAGAGAGCCAACTTAAAAAAAACTTTTTTCTTGTTGACCTCAGACCTGCCTGAGTTAGTTGTGAAATCAAGATAGAAATACTTTTTTCTGTATCTTTTATTTTTGGGGGCCCACCTGAGGGCAATATTACATAGTCTGTAGTTTTTTCGTTAATCGTCTTTTTTTCCCCTTATGAAAGTGACCTTATCTTTCTTTAGATGACTAGTGCTTTCACTCCAGCTTTACATCTTCTGTGAAAACTGGAAGTGACTGTTATCTAGTCCTGTACCACTTTTTGATCCCTGCATAATAGATGGGCCATCCCTTCTTCCACACTCCCTTTTTTATGACACAGTATGGACGGAGGAGCCTGGTGGGCTGCAGTCCATGGCGTCGCTAAGAGTTGGATGCGACTGAGCAACTTCACTTTCAGTTTTCACTTTCAAGCATTGGAGAAGGAAATGGCAACCCACTCCAGTATTCTTGCCTGAAGAATCCCAGGGACGGGGGAGCCTGGTGGGCTGCTGTCTATGGGGTCGCACAGAGTCAGACACGACTGAAGCAACTTGGCAGCAGCGGCAGCAGCAGAATGAAGTTAACTCTTACTGTAGTTAGGAGTAGGATGTGCACCTGCTTGGATATTGCTAACTCCCTGGACAAGAAATTGGGGGGTGAAATGGAAATGTGGCTGTCCGTTTATTTATTTATTTTTAATGTGTGTGAGGAAAAAATAATTTCCAGATAAAACATTACTAGTATTTCCTTTGACAAATTTCCTGTAATAGTGAATATTTGCCACTGCATGATACAAATATAACTTTGTGTATGGTTCCTATCTGCTATGCAGAGCAGATTCTGGAAGTGATTATTGAAGTTGTACCCCTGTTAAGGAGAGAATCTGGAATCCTTGGGACAGAAGATCCTGTACTTCTTATTCTTTGTATAGGTTGATCTGGATAATATTTTAAGAGTGTCATCCATGCCCCCACGCCCGCACCCCCGCTCTGTTTTTTTAATAATGAGCTTTGCCTGATAGGGTTACTGAAACCTGAGTAGTGACTTGAGACTGTAGTGTTCATTCACTTGGACCTAGTGCTTACATCTGGATCTGGATCTTGGCTGTAACCTTTTCAATTACATTCTTCTTTGGGCTCAATGATTTTACTTTGGATACTGTGTATTAACTAGGAAGAACCTGAGAGGAGGTATATGTTCTTTTAACTATCTTTTAAAAAAGCTTTCTTTTTTTTTCCCCTCTAAGAAATGGCAGAATAGTGTCTCAGTCTTTAAAAATGAAATATAATGGAGCTCACTTAGAAAGATACATGTGTGAACAGAAGATACAATTTTTTCCCCTGAGATGTGGAGCTGAATAAAACCCTTAAAAAAAAACCAACAAACCATTGTTTTCATCTGTATTCATTGTGTTTTTAAGTAGTATAGAGAGGAGGTGTTTGAAAGGAATGAATGAATTCTGGAGGGTTTTCATGGCTTGCATGTTTTTTTCTTCGGTTGTGTAACTCCATTGAAAGTGCTAGTGAGGGTCTGGAGGAAATCCTGCTTGGAAGAAGATAATCAAATCCAGATTCTGGCTTTCTTTTGAAAGCTTATTCCAGAATAAAAAAATGTTAAAATATAGAAGTGTTATTAAAGGTGATTCAGTCCTTTCTTCACTTTTAGTGCATGAGAGAGTTGAGGCCTGGAGAGAATCAGTGTCTTTCTAGAGACTCATGTTAGTTGGTGGAAAGACTAAAATTGTGGTTTCCATTTCTAGTTTGTTTCTCCATGATTCTTTTTTCCATTACAGGACTGGCTTTCTCAGGAAACTTGCCAGGTTTGCTTAGTTGACCACTCTGAGCAGATAGGAGCAGTTAACATTTCTAGTATAACAAAATTTGGAGAATGTCCTTTTAATTTCATTGAGACTTTGTAAAAAATACAGACAGAGACTTTTCTTTAAAAGGTGGCTTATTATTTAATTTTATTGAAGTATAGTTAATTTAAAATGTTGTGTTTAATTTCTACTATACAACAGAATGACTCAGTTATGTTTGTTCTTTTTCCTGTTCTTTTCCTTTATGGTTTATCACATACTATTATGTGATAGTGGCTTATAATTACTGTGTAATAAATATACATTCAGGGCTTTATTATTATTATGTAATATATATAATATATATAGTGTAATATATATTCAGTCCCCCTGATACTGATTGCAGTTCTTGGTTCTCCCCTCTTTGTAGGCTAGCAGGGAAAACCACAAGGCCATTCAGGTATAACCTAAATCAAATCCCTTATGATTATACAGAGGAAGTGACAAATAGATTCAAGGGATTAGATTTGATACAGTGCCTGAAGAACTGTGGATGGAAGTTCATAACATTGTACAGGAAGCAGGGATCAAAACCATCCCAAAGAAAAAGAAATGCAAGAAGGCAAAATGGTTGTCTGAGGAGGCCTTACAAATAGCTGAGAAAATAAGAGATGTGAAAGGCAAAGGAGACAGGGCATTATATCCCCAACTGTATGCAGTGTTCCGAAGAATAGCAAGGAGAGATAAGAAAGTCTTCTTAAGTGAACAGTACAAAGAAATAGAGGAAAATAATAGAATGAGAAAGACTATAGATCTCTTCAAGAAAAAATACCAAGGGAACATTTCACGCGAAGATGGAAACAGTGAAAGGGACAGAACTTGCAATGGCCTGAGAGAAGCAGGAGAGATTGAGAAGACGCGTCAAGAACACACAGAGCCATTCAAAACAGATGGTAATGACTCGGATAACAGAACGATGTAGCCAGTCACTCACCTAGAAGGGTGAAGACAGGCATTTTGGAGTATGAAGTCAGGTGGGCCTTAGGAAGCATTACTATGAACACAGCTAGTGGAGGTGATGGAATTCCAGCTGAACTACTCCAGATCCTGAAAGATGATGCTGTGAAAGTGCTGCACTCAATATGCCAGCAAATTTGGAAAACTCAGCAGTGGCCACAGGACTGGAAAAGGTCAGTTTTCATTCCAGTCCCAAAGAAGGACGATGCCAAAGGATGGTTCAAACTTCTGTACAGTTGTGCTCATTTCACATGCTAGCAAGGTAATGCTCGAAATCCTTTGAGCTAGGTTTCAACGGTATGTGAACTGAGAACTTTGAGATGTACAATCTGAATTTAGAAAAGGCAGAGGAGCCAGAGATCAAATTGCCAACATCCATTGAATCATAGAAAGAACAAGAGAATTTGAGAAAAATATCTACTTCTGCTTCATCGACTATGCTGAAGCCTTTGACTGTGTGGATCATAGCAAACTGTGGAAAATCCTTCAAGAGATTGAACTACCACGCCACCTTACCTGTCTCCTGATAATCCTGTATGCAAGTCAAGAAGAAACAGTTAGAACTGGATATGGAACAATGGACTGGTTCAAAATTGGGAAAGGTGTACATCAAGGCTGAATATTGTCACCTTGCTTATTTAACATATGCAGAGTACATCATGCGAAGTGCCGGGCTGGATGAAGCACAGGCTGGAATCAGGATTGTCAGGAGAAATATTAATAACCTCAGATATGTAGATGACACCACCTGTATGGCAGAAAATGAAGAGCAATTAAAGAGCTTCTTGATGGAAGTGAAAGAGGAGAGTGAAAATGCTGGCTTAAAAGCCAACATTCAAAAAGCTAAGATCATGGCATCCGGTCCCATCACTTGATGGCAATTAGATGGGGAAACAGTGGAAACAGTGACAGATTTTATTTTTTCGGGCTTCAGAATCACTGTGAACAGTGACTGCAGCCATGAACTTAGAAGATGCTTGCTCCTTGGGTTGAAAGTTATGACAGGCTCAGACAGTGTATTAAAAGGCGAAGACATCACTTCACCAAAATCCATATAGTCAAATCTGTGATTTTTTCCAGTGATCATGTATGGATGTGATAGTTGGACTATAAAGAAGAAGACTGAGAGCTGAAGAACTGATGCTTTCAAATTGTGGTGCTGGAGAAAACTCTTGAGAGTCCCTTGGATGGCAAGGAGATCAAATGGATCAATCCTAAAGGAAGTCAACCGTTGATATTCAGGAAGGACCGATGCTGAAGGTGAAGCTCAAATACTTTGGCCACCTAATGTGAAAAGCTGACTCATTGGGAAGGACCCTGATGCTGGGAAAGACTGAGCAGGAGGAGAAGGGGGTGATAGAGGATGAGATGATTGGATGGTGTCATCAACTCAGTGGACATGAATTTCAGCAAACTCTGGTAGATAGTGAAGGACAGAGAAGCCTGGTGGGCTCCAGAACATGGGGTCTCAGAGAGTCGGACAAAACTTAGCAACTGAACAACGAAAACAATAAGAGTCAGATTGAACCGATGTTAATAACCTTGGAAAACCTAGTGGATTTTCAAGTAAATTTTATTATATAGTCATGCGGCCTAGATTGAAGTTATGAAGAAGTTAGGAGAAGACTCCAGTGTTTATTTGCTATGTAATTTTTGTAAGAAGTAAAAAGTATTAAAGTGTCTTCTCTTAAAGCAGTTTGGACTTGCTGTTTTACCTGCTAATCATAGGTCTGTTGTAACTTTTTTTTGGCTCCTTTTCATTTTTTAAATTATTGTTTTTTTTTAAAGTTTTTGGTTTCGTTGGATCTTCGTTGCTGCGTGTAGGCTTTCTCTTGCGGTGGAGGTGGGGCTGATCTTGGCTGTGATGCACCGGCTTCTCATTGCGGTGATGTCCCTTGTTGCAGAGCACAGGCTAGAGGCTCGCAGGCTCAGTAGCTACAGTGTGCAGGTTCAAGGGCTTGCAGACGCCAGTCTTTGTGGCCCGCGGGCTTTAGTTGCTCTGAGGCATGTGGAATCTTCCCAGACCAGGGATTGAACTCATGTTGCCTACTTGGCAGGCAGATTCTTACCCGCTATACCATGAGGGAAATACTTGTACTCATTTTTGAACCACTTCAAATTCTTGTTGGGTATATGTAATAGCTTAATCTTATTACTACTTTCTTCCCTTTTGGCCCCATAAAATGCAAATGAAAAGAGACTGTGTATTTTCTTTAATGGAGTAGATAATTATAGCTAACATTTGTGCTAAGGTTTTTTTTTTTCTGTACTAAGGTTTTTATTTGTATTTTAAAATTTATTCTCATACATCTCTATGGAATATAATTGCTATTATCTGTGTTTTATAGATGAAATTTGTACACAGAGATCTTACTCAGTGTCATGTAGGTAGTAAGAAGTAAAATATGGATTCAAACCCAGACAGTTTTTAAAACTCCATTCCAGTTCCTCTTAACAAAAAAAGATATTACAGAGATTCAATTGTAAAGGACTCAACTTATTGAACAAAACAATTCACATTACAAAAGAATCTAATGAAGGATTTCTTTTAAAAAGTGTTCTCTGGTCAGAAACCCAGAGGGAGCCATCTCATTATGTGGATAGTTTGGTAATCTAGTTTTAATCTGTTGAGCTATAGGGCTATTCTAGGGCCAGTGAGCTATCCCCTCATCCTGCTGTTGTCCTGTCTTTGCAAAGAATAGCCCAGTACTGCCCACGGTGAGCAAAGCTGTTGAGCTGAGAAGAATTGATTGGGAATGGTAGGTCATGCTAGGCATATAGGCAACTCCTCTGAGTAAATGGTTATTCAATTTATACGCAGCTTTTAAGGCATATATATATATTATATAAAACAAGGGACATAGATGTTTCAAATTCTATACATTACAATTTTTTATTTGATCTCTTTCATAATTCTTTAGGAGGTAGTTATGACAGAGCCTCAAATCCATGTTTAATGCTTTGAGGATATTTATGTGCTTAACAAGTGATCTTGAACACTCCATAGTTGCATTTTAGGTTGCATCATCATGTGACCTAATCTTAGATTATAAATTCCCTATTAAGCATATTGCCAAAGCTGAAGTGAATGTGTTTTTTTTTTTTTTTTAAAGGATCTCAAATGGATGGGTAATTTTTTTTATTACTCTTCCTGTTTCTTTCAAACAATTTTCTATGCAATACTCATGTCACACATACTATTTAGTTATTTTTATGGATAAACTCATAAAAACAGTGGTTTAAAAAATTTATTGTAAATCAACTGTACTTCAATAAAAAACAAACAAAAACAAAAAAAGGTTATTTCTGCATCAGAGATATGCAATTATCTGGGTGGGAGAGTTCTATTTTTGTGCTTTTCATAGAGCTTTATTTAATTCACAGCCCAAAGTGATCACCATGTGACTAGAAATGTCTCAGCGTTAATACTTGCTGCTGTATTTTTTCCCATTCTAGTTTTATGTTTTTATTTTTAGTTAACTCTTTTGTGAGTTGATCATAAAAAACTGTGACACATGAATAGATAAAAGAATGACATTATTAAAAATAAAGTGATTCAAACAGCAACATCCTACTGTATAGCATATGTATGTATGTTAATTGCTCAATCGTGTTTGACTCTGCAACCCTATGGACTGTAGCCTGCCAGCCTCCTTTTCTCCATGTAATTCTTCAGGCTGAAATACTGGAGTGGGTAGCCATTCCATTCTCCAAGGGGTCTTCCCGAGCAGGGACTGACCCTGGGTCTCCTTCATTGCAGGCAGATTCTTTACTGTCTGAGCCACCAGGGAAGCCTATAACCTGTTAAAACCATAATGGGAAAAGAACAGAATATATATAACTGAATTACTTTGCTGTACAGAGCAATTCAGAACCCTAAAGGATGATGACACCAAAGTGTTGCATTCAGTATGTCAGCAAATCCAGAAGACCCAGCAGTGGCCACAGGACTGGAAAAGGTCAGTCCTCATTCCAGTTCCCAGGAAGGGTAGTACTAAAGAATGTTCGAACCATCAGATAATTGCACTCATCTCCCAAGCTAGTAAGGTCATTTAAAATCTTGCATGCTGGGCTTCAGCATTATGTGAACTGAGAACTTCCAGATGTTGTTGGGTTTAGAAAAGGCAGAGGAACCAGAGATCAAATTGCTAACGTTCGCTGGATCATAGAGAAGGCAGGGGAAGTCCAGAAAAACATCTACCTCTGTTTCATTGACTATGCTAAAGCCTTTGACTATGTGGATCATTATTAAACTGTGGAAAGCTCTCAAGAGATGGAAATACCGTATCATCTTATCTGTCTCCTGAGAAACCTGTATGTGGGTCAAGAAGCAAAAAAGGAGTACGACAGGGCTGTCTGCTGTCACCTTGTTTGCTTAATCTATACACTGAGCACAAAATGAGAAATGCTGGGCTGGATGAGTTACAAGCTGGAATCAAGATGGGTGGAAGAAACATCAATAACCACAGATATGTGGATAGCACCACTCCAATGGCAGAAAGCAAAGAGGAACTAAAGAGCCTCTTGATGAGGGTAAAGGAGGAGAGTGAAAGAGCCAGCTTAAAACTAAGTATTAAAAAAACTAAGATCATGGCATCCTACCACATTACTTCATGGCAAATAGAAGGGGTAAATGTGGAAGCAGTGACAGATTTCCTCTTCTTGAGCTTTAAAATAACTGTGGATGGTGACTGCAGCCATGAAATCAGAAGACGATTGCTTCTTGTCAGGAGAGCTATGACAAACCTGGACAGTTTGTTGAAAAGCAGAGACATTACTCTGCCAATGAAGGTCTGTATAGTCAAGGGTGTGGTCTTCCCAGTGGTCATGTATGGTTGTGAGAGCTGGACTATAAAAAAGGCAGAGTGTCAAATAATCGACGCCTTTGAACTGTGGTTCTGGAGAAGACTCCTGAAAGTCCCTTGGACAGCAAGGAGTTCAAACCTTGCTTGACAAGGTTGATAAGATTGATAAGGAGATCAAAGATCAAACCTTGCTTCGTAAGCTTGTCAAGGAGATCAAAGATCAAACCTTGCTTGATAAGATTGACAAGGAGACCAAAGTCAATCTTAAGAGATATCAACCCTGAATACTTGTTGAAAGAGCTGAAGGTGAAGCTCCAGTATTTTAGTCATCTGATGGGAACATTGGAAAGAAAGTTCCTGATGCTGGGAAAGGTTGAAGGCAGGAGGAGAAGGGGACGACAGAGGAAGAGATGGCTAGATGGCATCACCGATGTGATGGACGTGAGTTTGAGCAAGCTCCGGGAGTTGGTGATGGACAGGGAAGCCTGGTGTGCTGTAGTCCATGGGGTCACAAAGAGTGGGACACAACTGAGCAACTGAATTGAACTGATGTCATTCATATATTAAAAAGCATTTTTATCCATGTTCTTGCATTTGATATTTATAGTGAGGAGTCAGTAAACTTTCCATAAAGGGTCAGGTAGTAATAAATATTTTAAGCTTTTTAGACCATATGTTCTCTCTCCTACTATTCAACTCTGCCAGTAGGATGTGAAAGCTTACATAGGCAATATGTCAGTGGATGAGCTTGACTGTGTTTGCATAAAACTTTTATTTATGGACACTGGAATATGATTTTCATAAGTCATTAATATTATTTTTCTTTTGTCTTTTTCAACCATTAAAAAAGCAAAAATTTTTAGCTTACTGTTTGTGTGACGTTAGGTTAAGGGCCACATTGTCTGATAGGCTGTCATTTGCTGACTGCCTGCGTCTGGCTCCAATGTTCGATTCCTGGGTCGGGAAGATCCCCTGGAGAAGGAAATGGCAACCCACTCCAGTATTCTTGCCTGGAGAATCCCATGGACAGAGGATCCTGGTGGGCTGCAGTCCACGGGATCACAAAGAGTCGGACACGACTGAGAGACCTGGGTTCCATCCCTGGGTTGGGAAGATCCCCTGGAGAAGGAAATGGCAACCCACTCCAGTATTCTTGCCTGGAGAATTCCAAGGACTGTATATATAGTCCATGGGGTCCCAAAGAGTTGGACATGACTGAGCGGCTTTCGCTTTCACTTTCATATGCTCAATAAGTATTTGAGAGAGTTGAGAAGGAATAATGTCTGTCTTTCACTATTTGAAGGATTGTTGTGTAGATTGTTTTGCTTATTCATTTGTATAGTAAAGATGTGTTCCAGAATGATTCACTTGCATTATGCGTAGAAGTAATAAGAAGGTAAAATTCACCTCAGAATTCAGGGAAGGGAAGGCAGAAAAGGAAGTTGTTATGGATAGAGTTTTTTTGTGATGACATATGTACTGTGGCTGGTGATATGGACAGTCCCTCCTTTAACCTTTACTTAACCTTTATTTTAAACAGGTATTTCTTTCCTCAGTTTACAGATGAAAAAAACAGATAAAATACCTTAGCCTTAAATATGAGTGGTAGGACAGAATTTGAACCCAGATCATGTTCTTTCCATATATTTTGCTTTTTTATAGTAAGGATATATAGCAACTTATCAGGCTGCCTTAGATACTGACTATTTACTTATTGCTACAAGTTTTCACAAACACATCTTAGATAACCAAGGACAGAGATTTTTTTTCTTAGAGAAGGTGAAATGTTGAAGAAACCTTCATGATAACCTTTTATTCTTTGAATATGTGATTGCAAAGGGCTTTATTCTGAAATGATCGGCAAAACACATTTTCTCTCTTACTTTTGTACATAACTTTTACCTCTTTAAAGAAGGGTGTTTAAAAGTGTTTCACAAGTAAATTCATAGAATTCTACAATGAAATAAAATTGAGGAATGTACATGAAGTTTCTGTCAAACTGTATGTTGAGTAGAAACCAATGATAAAATCAGATCTAAAGCTGATTATTTTAGGTAATTTTCTTAAAGTTGAAGATTGAATCAAGCTAAAATAAATGAAGGTTAAAAGTATAAACGGAGAGAGAATACCCTGGTGGTCCAGTGGTTAGGCCCTCATGCTTCCACTGCTGGGGGCCTGGGTTCATACCTTGGTTAGGGAACTAAAGATCCTGCAAGCCATATGGTGAGGCCAAAAAAAAAGTGTAAATGAAGAAAGGTTCTGACAGTAATTAATTGTGGAGTTTCTTTTTTGATTCAGCAGACATTTCGAATGTCTGTACCGCTTCCGGGAGCTTAGACTAGTGAGAGAAGTAGACGGAGGCACCAAGAGGACACATCTCCTGGGAAGGGGATGTCGGAACTTCCCCCCTTTATCAACTTTAAAATGCTATTTAAAATCATTGAAAATGCTAAGACAGTCTGGAGGTGTAAGCATAAAGAGTGTAAATCCCTTTTTTCATTTTCTGCTCTTCGATCCCCATTCTTCAGAGTTATAGTTAGCAGACTGGTAAATATGCTTCCAGATTTTTTTCTTATCATATACCAGTAGGCCTCCCCGCAAAGAAATTGAACTCACACTATATATAATTTTGTAAATTGCTTTTCCTCTCTTGTGATACTCTGTAATGTACATGTTTCCATGTCAGTAGATACAGAGCAATCTCATTTAAAAACCTTCTACCTTGGTGATGGGATGGGATCCCACCATTTATTTACATTATTTCTTATTGCTGGGCATGTAGGTTTTCAACCTGTTTACAAAAAATAGATATCCTTGAACTAATATGCTTTTTTTTCTGAATTGTTTAAATGATGCGTAACATAGAGGCGGGTGAGGAGATGAATCAGGGCAAAGGCTAGTAGAGTTTTGCCAAGAGAATGCAGTGGTCATAGTAAACACCTCTTCCAGCAACACAAGAGAAGACTCTACACATGGACATCACCAGATGGTCAACACCAACGTCAGATTGACTATATTCTTTGCAGCCAAAGATGGAGAAGCTCTATACAGTCAGCAAAAACAAGACTGGGAGCTGACTGTGGCTCAGATCATGAACTCCTTATTGCCAAATTCAGACTTAAATTGAAGAAAGTAGGGAAAACCACTAGACAATTCAGGTATGACCTAAATCAAATCCTTTATGATTATACAGTGGAAGTGAGAAATAGATTTAAGGGCCTAGATCTGATAGATAGAGTGCCTGATGAACTATGGATGGAGGTTTGTGACATTGTATAAGAGACAGGGATCAAGACCATCCCCATGGGAAAAAAAAGCAAAAAAGCAAAATGGCTGTCTATGGAGGCCTTACAAATAGCTGTGAAAAGAAGAGAGGCGAAAAGCAAAGGAGAAAAGGAAAGATATAAGCATCTGAATGCGGAGTTTCAAAGAATAGCAAGGAGAGATAAGAAAGCCTTCCTCAGCGATCAATGCGAAGAAATAGAAGAAAACAATAGAATGGGAAAGACTAGAAATCTCTTCAAGAAAATTAGAGATACCGAGGGAACATTTCATGCAACGATGGGCTCGATAAAGGACAGAAATGGTACGGACCTAAAAAAGCAGAAGGTATTAAGAAGAGGTGGCAAGAATACACAGAAGAACTGTACAAAAAAGGTCTTCACGACCAGGATAATCATGATGGTGTGATCACTCACCTAGATGTGAAGTCAAGTGGGCCTTAAAAGCATCACTACGAACAAAGCTAGTGGAGGTGATGGAATTCCAGTTGAGCTATTTCAAATCTTAAAAGATGATGCTGTGAAAATGCTGCATTCAGTATGCCAGCAAATGTGGAAAACTCAGCAGTGGCCACAGAACTGGAAAAGGTCAGTTTTCATTCCAATCCCAAAGAAAGGCAATGCCAAAGAATGCTCAAACTACCACACAATTGCACTCATCTCACACACTAGTAAAGTAATGCTCAAAATCCTCCAAGCCAGTCTTCAGCAATACGTGAACCGTGAACTTCCAGATGTTCACGCTGGTTTTAGAAAAGGCAGAGGAACCAGAGATCAAATTGCCAACATCTGCTGGATATGGGAAAAGCAAGAGAGTTCCAGAAAAACATCTATTTCTGCTTTATTGACTATGCCAAAGCCTTTGACTGTGTGGATCACAATCAACTGTGGAAAATCCTGAAAGAGATGGGAAGACCAGACCACCTGACCTGCCTCTTGAGAAACTTGTATGCAGGTCAGGAAGCAACAGTTAGAACTGGATATGGAATAACAGACTGGTTCCAAATAGGAAAAGGAGTACATCAAGGCTGTATATTGTCACCCTGCTTATTTAACTTCTATGCAGAATACAGCATGAGAAACGCTGGGCTGGAAGAAGCACAAGCTGGAATCAAGATTGCTGGGAGAAATACCAGTAACCTCAGATATGCAGATGACACCACCCTTATGGCAGAACGTGAAGAAGAACTAAAAAGCCTCTTGATGAAAGAAAAGAGTGAAAAAGTTGGCTTAAAGCTCAACATTCAGAACACTAAGATCATGGCATCTGGTCCCATCACTTCATGGGAAATAGATGGGGAAACAGTGCAAACAGTGACAGACTTTATTTTTTTGGGCTCCAAGATCACTGCAGATGGTGATTGCAGTCATGAAATTAAAAGACACTTACTCCTTGGAAGGAAAATTATGACCAACCTAGACAGCATGTTGAAAGGAAGAGACATTACTTTGCCAACAAAGGTCTGTCTAGTCAAGGCTATGGTTTTTCCAGTGGTCATGTATGGATGTGAGAGTTGGACTATGGAGAAAGCTGAGCACTGAAGAATTGATGCTTTTGAACTGTGGTGTTGGAGAAAACTCTTGTGAGTCCCTTGGACTGCAAGGAGATCCAACCAGTCCATTCTGAAGGAGATCAGCCCTGGGATTTCTTTGGAAGGAATGATGCTAAAGCTGAAATTCCAGTACTTTGGCCACCTCATGCGAAGTGTCGACTCATTGGAAAAGACTCTGATGCTGGGAGGGATTGGGGGCAGGAGGAGAAGGGGACGACAGAGGATGAGATGGCTGGATGGCATCACGGACTTGATGGACGTAAGTGAGTGAACTCCAGGAGTTGGTGATGGACAGGGAGGCCCGGTGTGCTGTAGTTCATGGGGTTGCAAAGAGTCGGATACGACTGAGCGACTGAACTGAACAGAAGAGATGATGGTTAATGTGAAGGGGAAATGTTATCTAGGCTAAGGGAACAATGTGTCATTTGAAAAACTGCTGCAGAAAGTGATGAACTTTTTAGTTTGAGAGAAGCATTTGTCTTTCTGTGCTGTGTAAGTATAGCACCTTTTGTTTTCTGGAACTGTATGCTAGGATATTTCATTTTATAAAATTGGCGTTTCTTTCCTGAGTAATTTATAGTTACATAATTTTCTTATTTTGGCAATTAAATCTTTTTTCAGTAAATGCTGCCAGATAGAGAATTAGAAGGACTTCGCGGGTGGCTCAGCGGTGAAGAATTTGCCTGCCAGTGCAGGAGACGTTAGGAGACGTGGGTCCCATCCCTGGGTCAGGAATGTTCCCTGGAGAGGGGAGTGGCAACTCACTCCAGTATTCTTGCTGGGGGAATCCTTTGGACAGAGGGGCCTGGTGGGCTACAGTCCACGGGATTGCAAAGAGTTGGCGATCACTAGCAACTGAGCATGTGTGCAGAAAAGTAGAACCACAATCTGATGATAATGGTCATTCAAGAGGCCACACAGAGGTTAAGTGGGTACTTTTAGAAGTAGAGCTTATATCTTAGCTATTTTTCTCTTCTTAACACTGAGAATTGTTGCCCAGAGTTCAAAATGGGGTTTTGGGTCACTATTCCCCCACTGTTACCCATTTGAAACAAATTTTGGTAAATGAAAAAACAGATATTGTGAAGTTGCTAGTTAATCGAGTAGTTGTCTGAAAATTAAACTGATAGCTTAAAGTAGCTGAATAGCACTTTTTAATTTGAATAACAGTTTTTTACTCTTCAGTATTGTTGTTGTTGTTCAGTCACTCATTTGTGTCTGACTCTGCGATCCCATGGACTGCAGCACGCCAGGCATCCCCGTCCTTCCCGATCTCCCAGAGCTTGCTCAGACTTAGGTCCAGTTGAGTTGATGATGCCGTCCAACCATCTCATCCTGTGTCACCTTCTTAAGTATACAGAATCTTAAGTATAAAATCTTGCTATCGTTAAAAAGTTTTAGTTGCTGCTTTTCTTCATCCCTTAATTTCCAATTTTGGAAATGTTGCCCTACAGCGTGTATCAAGTACTACGTTAGTGTTAGAATTTTGTCATTCTTAGGGGAAAAGAATCTGCTGATTTCTTTAAAAATACATTGGAAACAAAATGGTGTATTAAATAAGGGTAATAAATATCTTTCTGGACTATTTCTAAAAGTAAAAGCCTTTATTTTTGTTGCCAACAATGCTTTGCTGTTTGATTATATGAAATAGAAATACGAGTTTTGTTAGGCTCAACTTTTAAAATTTCTTGCTTGTTTTAAAAAACCTAATGCTGAATAGTTCTACCTAGTGTTATTAATTTGAAGAGTATGAATACTTTGAGTAAATTAGCTTGCGTTCTCTCATTACCTTAAACAATAATTTATCATCTGTTGAAACCCATGATTATGAAATATTCATACTTTGTTCTAAGGGAATTAATACTTTACATGAAGTGTAGTGTTTAAGCATTCATACCTATTTTTTCACTTGGAGTTACTTTTCAAGAGTAAAGTGTACATTTAAACAAAAATAACTTACTTTTGTTTAATTTTTCTAGAGCTGCTTTGGAAGAAGTGGAAGGAGATGTGGCAGAATTGGAACTGAAACTTGATAAGGTAAATTTTACTTCAACTTTTTAAAACAGTAATTCCTGTTTTGCATACTGATTTGTGCCTACAGTGCCAGATGGATTATGTGATTTCTTTTATATCCATGAAGGTAAATGCTAATATTTTCCCGATTTTATACATACAGAAGTTGAGGCTAGAGATGTTAAGTAGTTGGTTGAAAATTTAATCTAAATGCCAGAGCAAGAATTTGAACCCTGTCTGACTAGACATCTTTCATACTGTTGGAAGTTTGTTTCCTTCTCCATCAAAAAGATGGCAGTGTAACTTTTTGTTGCTTAATGGATAGCATACATAACCTAACCATTCTTGGTTGTATATTTGGGTTTGGCTATGTTCAAATATAAAAATTTTAATACTCATTCCATTTTTAAAGCTAATACCAGAAATACTAAATATGTATTGATTTAATAGTTAATATTAAATTGTCATACTCTATGCAAGGGTAAATATACATTGATTCCTATCTTCTGTGTTAATTATTGATAATCTTTTTTTTTACCTCTATCTCAGAAATGTTACCTGTTGTATAACAGAAATATAAGAATGAATAAGACATGGCTTCTGATTTTAAGTAACCATTGTTGATTGTTAAAATTTCTGTAGACTAAATGTGTTTATTTGAAATATCTTTTCTGAAGATAATTTTCTGTTTATTTACTTATTATTGTAAATGGAATTGTTTTGGAAAGCAGTGCTTATCAAATGTTACTGTGCATAGGAATATGTGGGGTTCTTGTGAAAATACAGATCCGGATTCAGTAAGTCTTGGTATCTGAGATTCTGTTTGTCTAGCCAGATTTTAGGTGACACCAATGCTGTTGAATAGACTGCACTCTGAATATCAGTGATGTAAGATATATTAATTAGACTGAAGATTTTCAAATGTTTTGAAATCATGCAATATGTATATATAATGTAAATAGTATAGAAAATATATAAAGCAGTAGCTATTAGTTACATATGTAAGACAAAATAATTTCAGAAAATGTTTAGTAGTAAGTTATTTTTGTGCAGTACTCTGTAATTTTCAAAGTACTTTGATACATAGTGTATTTGGGATTTTTATAATAGTCCTGTGAGGTAGGTGGGGCAAGTGGATTATTTCCATTTTCTAGATGACAGTAGCAAAGCCCGGAAAGTAAAGAGGAGTTGGTTCAAATCACAGAGCTAGAAAAGGCAGAGCCAGGGTTATATTCCATCTGTTTTATTTTTAGTTCAGTGCTCTTCTTGGGCACCGCTGTACTCCTGGGTCTATGTTGAGGGGCACATGCTACCTGAAAGTTTTCTGAGGAACCCTAGCAAACTTCAGGCAAGTGTTTTTAAAAACAAATGTTAGAATTTTTGGTAAAGATATTATTTTCAGAAATGTTATTTTCTATTTAAAATTATGTATATGGGATCATTGTTACTGTTGTCATCATTATTATTATTTTACCCTGATGTATTACATTTATTTTTGAGGACTCTATGAAACAAAGTTTTTAAACTCTTAAGGTAGATAGCAGAAGATGTAGCTTTGATTTTCTGGTAGATGTATGAAAGAATATATAGAAGGATAAAGTTTCTTTCTTTCTTTCTTTTTTTAAAAAAGAATCACAGAGTAGTACAATAAGGGTATCCATTTTCTCTGGGTAGATTTGCATCTAAATCAAGCAAAACACTGTGTGTCAGGGGGGACCTCAGAATTTAAAGTATCTAAACAGACTCCTCTTACAGTATTTTTGTTAATGATTTTGCTTTTATGAGCAGCTGTCTTTTGTTTTCACCCCTTTATATCATTTGGTTGGGGTTGAGAGACTGGTAGAATCTTAAACGAAAAAACCCAAATCTAAAGCAAGTTGTCAAAGGATTGCTATTCAGTACTAAGAGCTCCAAACCCTTTCTGGAGTTTGTATTAGGGCTTTCCAGGTGGCTCAGTGGTAAAGAATCTTCCTGCCAAGCAGGAGATGCCGGTTCAACCCCTGGGTTGGGAAGATCCCCTGGAGAAGGAAATGGCAACCTACTCCAGTATTTGCCTGGGAAATCCCATGGACAGAGGAGCCTGGTGGGTTATAGTTCGTGGAGTTGCAAAAGAATCAGACACAACTGAACAACTAAACAACATCAACAGAGTTGGGCCAGTAAGGACATCATGAAAACTTTGACACTTTTTAAAATATATTTCTCTACTTTAAGACCTTGATCCCTTATATAATGTCCCTTACCCAAATTCTTAAGCTATCATTGATCATTTTTACTCTAGAATTATGAGGAAGTACAGTTAGAGAGGAGAAGGCAATGGCACCCCACTCCAGTACTCTTGCCTAGAGAATCCCATGGATGGAGGAGCCTGGTGGGCTGCAGTCCATGGGGTCGCTAAGAGTCGGACACGACTGAGCGACTTCACTTTCACTTTTCACTTTCATGCATTGGAGAAGGAAATGGCAACCCAGTCCAGTGTTCTTGCTTGGAGAATCCCAGGGATGGGGGAGCCTGGTAGGACACAGAGTCGGACACGACTGAAGCGACTTAGCAGCAGCAGGAGCAACAATTAGAGAAGAGGCCTGTGAGGAGCAAGAACTGGTTGTTATTGAAGGTGGTGGCATTAGTGGAGGGGAAGGATTATCTAAGGCTAGTTTAGTGATTTCATAACTTTGTGCAGGGCAAGTTGTACCTGTAATATCATTGCAAATCATGGCAGCGACAGGTTTAACTAGTTTGCTGACTTAGCTTATATTTGTTTTGCTTGTAAATATATGCCATTGGTAGTTATACTCTTTCTAATGAGTAATGCTCCATGAATGAATGGCATTATTTCACTAGGTCCAATTATTTATCCATTCTGCCTGGTATTCTGGCATTGGCAACATCACGGAGCATCATAGTTGCCATCTAGGTATAATTTCCACATCTGTTTAATCTTCTCATTGAAATGGCTTGCTCTTTTTTAAGTAGATACCCTTTAAATTACAGCTCAGGTACTATCAAACTTAGGTTTTTTTCCCCCAGATATTACATTATTTCTTGCATTTTTACATTTCTTACATTTTAAAATTATACTTCCATTGAAATTATTATAATATTATGGTAATATTTGGTTTATAACGTAGTCTAATAGGAAAGAACACAAAGCCTGGAACAACGCTGCCCATATACGAGTCAGGCTCTACCACTCACTAAGCCATATGGGCCTTGGGCAAGTTCCTAAACCTTCCTATGTCTGAGTTTCTTCGTCTCCAAAATGGGGAAGATAAGAGTATCTATCTCATAGGGTTATTATGTGAATAAGATGTGTTAATACATGTTAAGTGCTTTGGCACATGGTAAGTTCTAAATGAACGTTAATGTTGGTGATGTCTCTTCAACAGATTTCAGTCTGTCTTGAAGACAGATTGTCTTTAACAGGAAAAATCCCCTCATTTTACTGTTAGGTAAAAATCTTCTCTCTTTGTAGATTATGTTATGTGATTTAGTTACAGCTATCTTCACTGTCATCTAGTAAGGACTTTTGACAGCTGACAAAGTATTTATCTATCTCCAAGTCAGTCCTTCTCCCAAATAACTGCAGTATGTATTTGATTCAGCTATATGACATTCATTTTCTCTCAACCTCCTGTGATAGTGACCTTATTTTAATTCTGGTACCTGTTTCACTGGCCAGATGCTATGCCTTGTTGCTCAAAGTTGTAATCTCTGAAACTGGAATAATCTTTGATACCTTACTTTCTGATGGGAGTCTCTGGTCTTTGCAGTTCTCATCTTGGACTCCTCCTGCTTCTGTTTTTCAGGTTTATCTAGATCTCTAATCTTTTAAGTCTGTCCACTTCTAGAGCTCTTTTTTATTCAGGGTACTTTTTTAAAAATAAATTTTAAATCAAGATTAAATTCACCTAATATAAAATCTACCATTTTAAAGTTTGCAACTCAGTGGTTTTTAGTACATTCACAGTGTGTACAACTGTTGCCACTACTTAATTTTAGAACATTTCTCTTACCCTAATAATAAACTCTATACACATTAGCAGTCATTTCCGATTTCCCTCTCCCTGTATACTCTGGCAACCATTAATTAACATTCTGTCTCTATGGATTTGCCTATTCTTATACATTTCATATAAATGGAATCATACAATATTTGACCTTTTGTGGCTGACTCTTTTCACTTAACATAATGTTTTAAAAATTCATCTATGTTGTAACATCTTTAGTATTTCCTTTTTAATGGCTGAATAATATGCTGTTGTATGGATGTACCATATTTGTCTTTTCATCCACTGATTGACATTCGGGTTGTTTCCACTTCTTGGCTATCATGTGTAATGTCTGCTTCTAATTTTACATCATCATTTCTCTTCTGAAGACCTCCATTTTCCTTCCACAGCACCTGTTCTGCAGAATCTTGACTGTATTTGTCTAGTCTTCTATATTTTCTGTCTCTTATCTGGGCTACAGAGCCCTTCAGGAGAAGTTACACACTTGTTTGGTGAAATGAATTGGTGGGATTCTTGATGCAAAGCAGTTTTTTCAAGACTCAGTCAGGTTATCTTACTATCTTTCAGTTCAGTTCAGTCACTCAGTCATGTCCGACTCTTTGTGACCCCATGGACTGCAGCACGCCAGGCCTCCCCATCCATCACCAACTCCCGGAGTTTACCCAAACTCATGTCCATTGAGTCGGTGATGCCATCCAGCCATCTCATCCTTTGTCATCCCCTTCTTCTCCTACCCTCAGTCTTTCCCAATATCAAGGTCTTTTCAAATGAGTCAGCTCTTCGCATCAGGTGGCCAAAGTGTTGGGAGTTTCAGCTTCAACATCAGTCCTTCCAATGAATATTCAGGACTGATTTCCTTTAGGATGGACTGGTTGGATCTCCTTGCAGTCTAAGGGACTCTCAAAAGTCTTCTCCAACACCACAGTTCAAAAGCATCAATTCAGCGCTCAGCTTTCTTCACAGTCCAACTCTCACATCCATAAAAGACTACTGGAAAAACCATAGCCTTGACTAGATGGACCTCTGTTGACAAAGTAATGTCTCTGCTTTTTAATATGCTATCTAGGTTGGTCATAATTTTCCTTCCAAGGAGTAAGCATCTTTTAATTTCATGGCAATCACCATCTGCAGTGATTTTGGAGCCCCAAAAATAAAGTCTGACACTGTTTCCACTGTTTCCCCATCTGTTTGCCATGAAGTGATGGGACTGGATGCCATGATGTTAGTTTTCTGATTGTTGAGCTTTAAGCCAACTTTTTCACTCTCCTTTTTCACTTTCATCAAGAGGCTCTTTAGTTCCTTTTTACTTTCTGCCATAAGGGTGGTGTCATCTGCATATCTGAGGTAATTGATGTTTCTCCCGGCAATCTTGATTCCAGCTTGTGCTTTATCCAGCCCAGCGTTTTTCATGATGTATTCTGCACAGAAGTTAAATAAGCAGGGTGACAATATACAGCCTTGACGTACTCCTTTTCCTATTTGGAACCAGTCTGTTGTTCCATGTCCAGTTCTAACTGTTGCTTGCTGACCTGCGTGCTAGTTTCTCAAGAGGCAGGTCAGGTGGTCTGGTATTCCTATCTCTTTCAGAATTTTCCACAGTTTGTGGTGATCGACACAGTCAAAAGTTTGGCATAGTCAGTAAAGCAGAAATAGATGTTTTTCTGGAACTCTTTTGCTTTTTCCATGATCCAGTGGATGTTGGCAATTTGATCTCTGGCTCCTCTGCCTTTTCTAAAACCAGCGTGAACATCTGGAAGTTCATGATTCACGTGTTATTGAAGTCTGGCTTGGAGAACTTTGAGCATTACTTTGCTAGCGTGTGAGATGAGTGCAATTGTGCGGTGGTTTGAGCATTCATCTTTAGCAGCTCTTAACGTTCACTGTTCTCTCAAGATTTACCAGCTTATTGTTCATTCTTAGTAGAGGAACT
Organism: Capra hircus; assembly: GCF_001704415.2. Lineage (NCBI taxonomy): Eukaryota > Metazoa > Chordata > Mammalia > Artiodactyla > Bovidae > Capra > Capra hircus. Next base: position 71,958,811 of record NC_030808.1, read on the forward strand.
TGTGTCTTCCTTTTGATGGGAACACTTTTATTTCTTGCTTTTAATCTAGAAACTTAACAGAGTCTGTCCTTAATCCATTCCACACACACACACATTTGAGTGATAAAAGCACCCCTTTTCCTTTGCACTTCCAGACTGAACTTCTTTGAGAAAGACTTTGCTTTAGCCACCTCTGTCTTTTCCCTCTCTACATCTTTAAATTGTCTTCTTTTCTAATATGAAGCCATCATCCTCTGTTTGCCAGAGAGATGCCCTAAGCCATGCTCTAAGATGTAGGATGTCTTTATTGTTTGCCATTTCCTTTCGTATAATATGTGAACACTTTTGCTGTGCCCACAATGTTTTTCCTGATCTGGCCCTTGTATACATTTTTGCACTGAACTAAGCTCCTTAGTGCCTCTGGTTTACCCTGCCTTGTAAGCTTCAGGGTTAGTTTATGCTTTTCCTAAAATAGTGTCTTATTACCCTTATCTGATTGACTAATTCCTGTTGGTCTTCAGGGCTTTTCTCAAGTGTTTCCTTTTGTAGGAATCCTTCTTTGAACCCCATGGTCCTGATGTTCTTCCTTTATTCTCTCTTGCATAGTTTTGATGAGCATAGCAGTTGTGTTTGTGCTAAATAGAATTTACCTGCTTTTCTAATGGTTAGGATCTTGTTGTTCAGTCGCTCAGTCGTGTCCGACTCTGTGACCCTATGGACTGCAGCACACCAGGCTTCGCTGTCCTTCACTGTCACCCACAGCTCGCTCAGACTCATGTTCATTGAGTCGGTGATGCCATCCAACCATCTCATCCTCTGTCGTCCCCTTCTCCTCCTGCCTTCAGTCTTTCTCAGCATCAGGGTCTTTTCCAATGAGTCAACTCTTCACATCAGGTGGCCAAAATATTGAAGTTTCAGCTTCAGCATGAGTCCTTCCAGTGAATATTCAGGGTTGGTTTCCTTTAGGATTGACTGGTTTGATCTCCTTGCAGTCCAAGGGACTTCAAGTCTTCTCCAACACCACAATTGAAAACCGTCAGCTCTTTGTCACTAAGCCTTCTTTATGGTCCAACTCTTGCATCCATACATGACTACTGGAAAAGCCATAGCTTAAGGGCTTCCCTGGTGGCTCAGAGGGTAAAGCGTCTGCCTCAAATGCGGGAGACCCGGGTTCGATCCCTGGGTCGTGAAGATCCCCTGGAGAAGGAAATGGTAACCCAATCCAGTATTCTTGCCTGGAGAATCCCATGGACGGAGAAGCCTGGTAGGCTACAGTCCACGGGGTCGCAAAAGTCGGACACGACTGAGCCACTACACCTTCTACACCTTGGACTCTATGGACCTTTGTCAGCAAAGTAATGTTTCTGCTTTTTAATATGCTCTCTAGGTTTTTCATAGCTTTTCTTTCAAGGAGCTTTTAATTTCATGACTGCAGTCACCATCTGCAGTGATTTTGGAGCCCAAGAAAATAAAGTCTGTCATTGTTTCCATTGTTTCCCCATCTGTTTGCCATGAAGTGATGGGACCGAATGCCATGATCTTAGCGTTTTGAATGCTGAGTTTTAAGCCAGCCTTTTTACTCTCCTCTTTCAGTTTCATCAGGAGGCTCTTTTAATTCCTCTTTGCTTTCTGCCATAATGGTGGTGTTATCTGCATATCTGAGGCTGTTGATATTTCTCCTGGCAATCTTGATTCCAGCTTGTGCTTCATCCAGACTGGCATTTCCCATGGTGTACTCTACATATAAGTTAAATAAGCAGGGTGACAATATTACAGCCTTGATGTACTCCTTTCCCAATTTGGAACCAGTCCGTTTTTCCATGTCCAGTTCTCACTGTTGCTTCTTGACCTGCATACAGGTTTCTTACAAGGCAGATAAGGTGGTCTGGTATTCCTGTCTGTTGAAGGATTTTCCAGTTTGTTGTGATCCATACAGTCAAAGGCCTTAGCATGTTCAATAAAACAGAAGCAGATTTTTTTCTGGAATTCTCTTGCTTTTTTGATGATCCAACAGATGTTGGCAATTTGATCTCTGGTTCCTCTGCCTTTTCTAAGTCCAACTTGAACATTCTGGAAGTTCTTGATTCACATACTGTTGGAGCCTAGTTTGGAGAATTACAACAGAGACTTAGAACAGAATTAGTAGAACAGATTAGAACAGAGATTTTTTTCACTTAACGTTGATCCAGATTCCAGGGTAACAGTTTTAAATTATACTCCTGAGATCCTTGTGTTGTCTTCTAAAGTTTTCCTAAGCTGTTTATCCTCTTCTCGGTGACCCTACTTCCCATTTTGTCATTACCCTTCCTTCTTCTAGATCAGCTCCACTTTTATCTTTATTATGTTTAACTTTCACCCAAGATATTGTTTGCTTAAAGAAAATGTTTTGTGTGAAATAAAGAAAAAAGAAGGACTAGAAAAAGAAAAGGAATGGAAAGGAAAAAAGAGAAAGATTAAAAAGTGAAAGAGAAAAAGAGGGAATGGGGAAAGAGAGAGAGAAGCTCAGTTCTAAGATTTAGTATAGTGCCTAGAATGGTAGGCATTGGAGAAATGTGGTTGATTAATCAATTCTGCTTTGATGCTGATGCTGCTAAGTTGCTTCAGTCGTGTCTGACTCTGTGTGACCCTATAGACGGCAGCCCACCAGGCTCCCCCATCCCTGGGATTCTCCAGGCAAGTATACTGGAGTGGGTTGCCATTTCCTTCTGTAATGCGTGAAAGTGAAAAGTGAAAGTGAAGTCGCTCAGTTGTGTGCGATTCCTTACGACCCCATAGACTGTAGCCTACTAGGCTCCTCCGTCCATGGGATTTTCTAGGCAAGAGTATTGGAGTGGCTTGCCGTTGCCTTCTCTGTCTGCTTTGATAGTCTGATACTAAAATGACCAACATGACTCACCCACCATACCAGTTTACTTCCCTTTCCTCCACCATACCACAGTTGTGTTTTTAAAAAACTTTTGTCAAACTGCTTGCTCTGCCGAAAGTGGAAGTGAAGTTGCTCAGTCGTGTCCAACTCTTTGCGACCCCATGGACTACAGCCTACCAGGCTTCTCCGTCCATGGGATTTTCCAGGCAAGAGTGCTGGAGTGGATTGCCATTTCCTTCTCCAGGGGATCTTCCCGACCCAGGAATCGAACCCTGGTCTCCAGCATTCCAGGCAGACGCTTTACCATCTTCCAAGAGATGCTTAATACATTTTTGTGGAGTTAAGCTACAGGGTTGAATTTAACTTGATAAAATTAAAAATTAACTTGATGGGTGGTTGGTGTTATAAGACACCCTCCACATCTTGAAAGGTCATCTTTTTTTTTTTTTGATATGATTTACTCTTCTTATGATTTACTTTATAAGCCAAAGGGAAAAAAAAAGAACACTTTTCGTTTACTTTCGATTTATTGATGAACTGTAATCTTAACTCGGCAAACTCATGTGGTTATTGATAATACTTGTTCAATTAATTAAAAAAATATTTTCAATTATATAATGTGTTTCTTTTTCAGCTTGTGAAACTGTGTATTGCAATGATTGATACTGGAAAAGCCTTTTGTGTTGCAAATAAACAGTTCATGAATGGGATTCGAGACCTGGCACAGTATTCTAGCAATGATGCTGTAGTTGAGGTTAGTATTATTAAACTTAGTTAAAATGATCCATGCAACATGTTATTAAATAACTGTATCTATTTACCTTATTAATAATGGTGGTCCTTAAAATCAGAAGTGGAAAAGCTATCACCTATTGGTGCTATCTTATATAATTCTGTGTTCTAGGACAGTTAGAAGGTGATGGTTGATCTGTGGTGTAAATATCTCTTTACTACACTTGCTGCTAGGTGAGCTGAAGCATCTAGAGGGGCACCTGAGCAGGTAGGGTAGGATCATGTTTATTAGTGCAAGCAGAGAACATTAACTTAAGACTAGTATCTAACTGTACATTTGGGGGGCTGCATAGGAAAGTTCTGGTGGACTAGCTATGTTAGCTTAGACTCCCTGCTCTATTATGTGGTATTATAATGTTTCTTTTAAGAGGAATAATAGCTAGTGAAAAAAATGGTATAATTTGGTAATTATGTGATCTATAGATACCTAAATGCACACAGTCTTGATACACTTACTTTTAACCTTTGCCATTTCAATTAGTTAGTATAATAGTATTGATAGGCAGTTTAATTCTTTGACTGTTCTTGAGTTTTATTCAAGGTAGTTTTACTACCTGTAGACTTCTATGCAGACCGTGTCTGAGAAGTAGTGAGATTGTCCTAGTGAGAAATAAATGTTACTGTTTACACTGTAACTAGATCTTTCTGTCACAAATGCTGAAAATACGTTTTTCTACCATATATTAAAGTAGCTCTTAAATAACTTGGTTTTCTTTTGATTTCTTTCCCAGACAAGTTTGACCAAATTTTCTGACAGTCTTCAAGAAATGATAAACTTTCACACAGTAAGTGTTAGTAAGTAGGGGTTATTGTGGCCGTGGTAATGCTTTATTACTTTTCTTTGGCGGCAATATTTTATAGAATTACTTAAGTTGGAATTCACAGACTTTGATTTATTAACAACTTTTTAGTTGGGTGGGTCTAAAATTCGTGTGTGTGTGAGAGAGAAAAGATGGAATATACATGTGTATTATTTCCTATCCTGTAATAGTGAACTTTAATTTCAATGAAGTGCATACTCATAAAAGTTAATTTTTTCTCTTTAAGTTGTCCCTTTGTAAATTTTTAAGCAGTTATTTCAAGAAGAAAGACAGATGTACAAGTCATCATTGTAAATTTGGCTATTTCTTTTAATTACAAATATATCCCCTTTGTCTAATAAGTTGCTGATATGAAAGACTGTTGTATTGTTTGAGCTATTTATGTGTGTGTTTAAGATATGAGGACAGATCTTTAAGAATGAGGGATATATGTTACTTTTGGAATGTGATGAAATGCCTTTATACAGTTTGTAAAAGTTTACTGGAAATATGGTACTTTGTAAGCTATATATATTTTTATAATTTTTTAAAAATCTAATATGTATGACTCATATAATTATTTATTCAGTGTTTCAAAATTTAACTGCCTATAAGAGGGGAATATCAATACTTATATTCTTTGTAAATTCTGCTACTTTCTGGTTTTTAGTTAATTTGATTTTCTTGTTTTTTTTTGGGACAACATGTTAAGAATGAATTGATCTGATAATATTTATTTTAATTGTGGTTCAAATTTTATTTATTCCAAAATTATGCAAAAGCATCTTCTTCAGTTTCTGCTGTCAGTTCTTTTGGTTATGTATCTAGGTGTAGAATTGCTGGGTCATAAGTAATTCTATGTTTATCTTTTTGAGAAACCATCAAACTGATTTCCACAGAGGCTACAACATTTTACATTCCCATTTACATCCCTACTAGCAATGTATGAGTGTTCCAGTTTTTACATCTGGGTCAAAACAAGTTTTTACACTTGTTATCTATCTATCTACCTATCTTCCTTCCTTCCGTTTTGTTATAGCCATTGTAGTAGGTGTGAATTGGTATCTTATTGTGGCTTTGATTTGTGTTTCTTGCTTGACTAATGTGGTTAAGCATCTTTTCATCTGTTTATGACCATTTGTGTATTTTCTTCTGCCATTGGTACCATTGTTGTCCGCTTAAGTAATGTGCCCATTTAAAAATTTGTTTAAATTGAATTTTTTATATACTCTGGATATTAAACCCTTATCAGATGTACGATATGTAAATAATTTTTCCTATTCTGTAAGTTGTTTTTTTACTTTCTTGATAAATGTCCTTTGATGCATTAAAGTTTTAATTGTTTTATTGAAGTATAGTGAGTTCACAATGTTATGTTAGTTTCAAGTGTATAGCAAAGTGATTCAGTTATGCATATATATATATATATATATATATTCTTTTTCAGATTTCTATTATAGGTTATTACAAGGTATTGGATATGGTTCCCTGTGCTATACAGTAGGTCCTTGTTATTTACCTATTTTACATGTGTTAATCACTCAGTCGTATCCAACTCTTTGTGACCCCATGGATTGTAGCCCACCAGGTTCCTCTGTCCATGGAATTGTGCAGGCAAGACTACTGGAATGGGTTGCCATTTCCTGCTCCAGTTTTATATGTAATAAGGTATATATGGTAATCCCAAACTCCTAATTTATCTTCAACTACCCCCCCACCCCCCCCCCCCCCCGCCAACTATCCCCTTTGGCAACCCGAAGTTTGTTTTCTGTGTCTGTTTATGTTTTGTAAATAAATTTGTTTATTTCTGTCAGTTTTTTTAAGATTCTGCATAAATGATATCATATGATATTTGTCTTTCTCTGTCTTTCTTACTTCACTTGGTAATTTCTAGGTCTATCCATGTTTCTATATTTCATTCTTTTTAGTGGCTGAGTAGTATTCTAGTATTATGAGTAGTTATGTGTGTGTGTGTGTGTGTGTGTGTGTGTGTGTGTGTGTGTGTACCTACACACCACATCTTCTTTATTCATTTCTCTGTTGAGGGACATTTAGGTTGTTTCCATGTCTTGGCTACTGTAAATACTACTGATATGAACATTGGGGTGCTTGTATCTTTTCAAATTAGAGTCTTCTCTGGATATATGCTCAGGAAGGGGATTGCTGGGTTATATGGCAAATTTGTTTTTAGTTTTTTAAGGCACCTCCATACTTCTCCATAGTAGCTGCACCAGTTTACATTCCCACCAGTAGTGTATGAGGGTTCCCTTCCCTCCACACTCTCCCCAGCGTTTATTGTTTTTGGATTTTTTTGATGATAGCCATTTTGAGTGATGTGAGGTGTTACTGAGATATTGTGGTTTTGATTTGCATTCCTCTAATAATTAGTGATGTTGAAAATATTTTCATGTGCCTATTGACCATCTTTGGAGAAATACCTGTTTAGGTCTTCAGCCCATTATTGATTGGGTTGTTTCTTTTTTTGATTCTTAGCTTTGTGAGCTGTTTGTATATTTTAAAAATCCCTTGTCAGTTGTAATGTTTGCAAATATTTTCTCCCATTCTGTAGGTTTTCTTTTCATTTTGCCTCTTTAGGTGGGTTTATTCCCAGATATTTCATTCTTTTTGATGTAATAGTAAATGGGATTGTTCCCTTAATTTCTCTTTCTGATATTTGGTTGTTCAGTTCAGTTCAGTCGCTCAGTCTTGTCCGACTCTTTGGAACCCCGTGAATTGCAGCACGCCAGGCCTCCCTGTCCATCACCAACTCCTGGAGTTCACTCAAACTCACGTCCATCAAGTTGGTGATGCCATCCAGCCATCTCATCCTCTGTCGTCCCCTTTTCCTCCTGCCCCCAATCCCTCCCAGCATCAGAGTCTTTTCCAGTGAGTCAGCTCTTCGCATGAAGTGGCCAAAGTACTGGAGTTTCAGCTTCAGCATCATTCCTTCCAAAGAACACCCAGGGCTGATCTCCTTTAGTGTACAGAAATGCGATGAATTTCCATACGTTAATTTTGTATCTTTTAACTTTACTAAATTCATTCATGAGCTCTAGTAGTTTTCTGGTAGCGTCATTAAGATTTCCTGTGTGGAGCATAGAAATGCCATGTGCAGACAGTGACGGTTTCACGTCTTCTTTTCCAGGTTAGATTCCTTTTATTTCCTTTTCTTCAATTGCTGTGTCTGGGACTTCCAAAACTATGCTGAATGAAAGTGGTGAGAATGGGCATCCTTTGTCTTCTTCATTATCTTATAGAAAATGCTTTCATCTTTTCATCATTGAGTATGATGTTAGCTGTGGACTTGTCATATATCACCTTTATTATGTTGAGGTATGTTCCCTCTATGCCTATTTTTGGACTAGTTTTTATTATAAATGGATATTGAATTTTATCAAAAGATTTTTCTGCATTGGTTGAGATGATCATATGGTTTTTATTCTTCAGTTTGTTAATGTGATGTTATCACACTCATTAATTTGCAGATATTGAAAAGTCCTTGCATCTTGGAATAAATCCCACTTGATCATGGTGTATCATCCTTTTAATGTATTGTTGGATTCAGTTTGGATTCATATTTTGTTGAGGACTTTTACATTGTGTTCATCAGTGATACTGGCCTATAATTTCTTTTTTGATATCTTTTTCTGATTTTGGTATCAGGGTGTTGGTGGCCTCATAGAATGAGTCTGGGAGTGTTCCTTACCTTGCAGTTTCTTGGAATAGTTTCAGAAGGATAGGTATTAACTCTTCTCTAAATGTTTGTTGGAATTCACCTTAGAAACCGTCTTGTCCTTGGCTTTTATTTGTTGGGAATTTTGAAATTACTGATTCAGTTTATGTACTGGTAGTTGACCTGTTCGTATATTCTGTTTCCTCTCGGTTCAGTCTTATGAGAGTGTACCTTTCTAAGAATTTTTCCAGTTCTTCTAGTTGTCCTTTTTAATTGGTGTGTAGTTGCTTGTAGTATTCTCCCTATGATCTTCTGTATTTCTGTGGTGGTGGTCATAACTTCCCCATTTTCATTTCTGATTTTCTTTATTTGGTCCTCTCCCTTTTATTCTTGATGAGACCGTCTAAAGGTTGACATAGAAATATTTGCAACAGTGACAGGTTTACTTCTCTTCCAATCTGGATTGCTTTTATTTCCTTTTCTTCTCTAATTGCCGTGGCAAGGACTTCCAAACCTGTGCTGAGTATAAGTGGTGAGAATGGGCACCCTTACTCTTGATCCTAGAGGAAATGCTTTCAGCTTTTCATTGTTGAATTAGTTTTCTTTTCAAAGAACCAAGTTTTGGTTTCATTGATCTTTCTGTTGTTTTTGAAGTCTCTGTTTCATTTATTTCTGCTCTGATCTTGGTGATTTATTTTCTTTTACTAACATTGAGTTTTGTTTGTTGTTCTTTCTCTAGTTGCTTCTTATGTAAGATTAAGTTGTTTGAGACTTTTCTTGTTTCCTTAGGTAAACTTGTATTGCTATGAACTTCCCTCTTAGAACTGCTTCTGCTGTATCCCATAGGTTTTGGATAGTAAATTTACTCTTTCAGGCATTCGTCTTTAGACATTTAAAATTTTCCTCTTTGATTTCTTCAGTGAGGCACTGGTTGCTTAGTAGCATATTGTTTAGCTTCCATCTGTCTGTAGCCTTGTAGTTGGAAAAGATGTCAATATTTGATATAATTTCAGTTTTCTTAAATTCACTGAGGCTTGCTATATGTCCTAGCATGTGATCTATTCTGGAGACTGTTCCATGTACACTTGAAAATAGTGTGTGTCCCACAGCTTTTGGATGGAATGCTCTATAAATGTCAATTAAGTCCATCTGGCCAAATGTATCATTTAAGTCTCATGTTTCCTTATTGATTTTCTGTCTGATTAATCTGTCCATTGATGTAAGTGGGATGCTAATGTCTACCGCTTTATTGTATTAATATCAGTTTCTCCTTTTATGTCTTTTAACATTTGGCTTATATATTGAGGGGCTCCTATGGTGGGTACCTATATATTTAAAACTGTGCTACCTTCTTTTTGAGTTGATCCTTTAATCATCATGTAGTGTCCTTCTCTGTCTCTTGTCTTTATTTGACAGTATATTTTGTGTGACACAAGTATTACTATTCCAACTTTTCTTTTGATTTCTAGTTGCATGGAATACCTTTTTTCCATCCACTTACTGTCAGTCCATATGTGTCTCTAGATCTGAAGTGAGTCTCTTACAGGCAGCAGATATACAGGCCTTATTTTGGTATTTATTCAGCCAGTCTCTGTCTTTTGGTAGGAACATTTATTTCATTTACATTTAAGGTGATGATAACCAATATGTATGTTCCTGTTGCTATTTTCTTAATTTTTTTGGATTTGTTTTTTGTTAAGTCTTTCTGTTTTCTTTTTTTGTTCTCTTTCTTGTGGTTTGATGACTCTCTTTATTGTTATATTTAGATTCTTTTTTCTTCTTTGTATGTGTATCTATTATAGTTATTGTTTTGTGGTTACCATGAGATTTTTATATAGGAGTCTATATTTGTATGTGCTTGTTTTAAATTGCTGACCTTTTAATTTCAAACACATTTTAGATAACCTTCATTTGTACTCACCTCCCCTCATAATAACTGTTTTGGGTATTATATTTTGTATCAGATTGTTTTGTGTATCCCGTAACTGCTTATTGTGGATACAAATGATTTTTACTACTTTCGTCCTTTAACCTTACTATTAGCTTTGTTTTTGGATTGTTTCCTACCTGTTGTGTGTGTTTGCCTTTAGCAGTGAGCTTTTCCGTTTTGTAATTTTCTTGTTTCTAGTTGTGGCCTTTTCTTTTCTGCCCAGGGAAGTTCCTTTAGCATTTGTTGTAAAGCTGCTTTGGTGGTGCTGAATTCTTTTAGCTTTGGCTTGTCTGTAAAGTTTTTGACTTCTCCATAAAATCTCAGTGAAAGTCTTACTAGGTAGAGTATTCTTGGTTGTATGTCCTTTTCTTTCATCGCTTTAAATATATCATATCATTCTCTTCTGTTGGTTTGAGTTTTGCTGAAAAATTTGCTGATAGCCTTATGGGAATTCCCTTGTATGTTATTTGTTACCTTTTCCTTGTTGCTTTTATTTTTTACAATATTGTATTGGTTTTGCCACACATCATCATGAATCCGCCACGGGTGTGCACATGTTCCCCATCCTGAACCCCCCTCCCAACTCCCTCCCCATACCATCCCTCTGGGTCATCCCAGTGCACCAGCCCCGAGCATCCTGTATCTTGCATCGAACCTGGACTGGCGATTCGTTTCACATATATTATACATGTTTCAATGCCATTCTCCCAAAGCATCCCACCCTCGCCCTCTCCCACAGAGTCCAAAAGACTATTCTATACATCTGTGTCTCTTTTGCTGTCTCGCATAAGTTATCACTACCATCTTTCTAAATTCCATATATATGCGTTAGTATACTGTATTGGTGTTTTTCTTTCTGGCTTACTTCACTCTGTATAATAGGCTCCAGTGTCACATACTCTCTCTTATCTTTGATTTCTGTCATTTTGATTACAGTGTGTTTTAGTGTATGCCTCTCTGGGCTAATCCTGTATGAGAGTCTCTGTACTTCCTGTGCTTGGGTGACTCTTTCCTTCCCCAGATTAAGAAAGTTGCAGCTAGTACCTCTTCTGATATGTTCTCAAAACCTTCTCTACTCCTTTGGTACCCCTGTAATGCAAATATTATCACACTTGTCCCAGAAATCTTTTAAACTGAGGTTTTGTTTGCACTCTTTAAGAGTGAAGTCTCTTATTTCTTCCAATCCTGTGGAGGTTTTGCAGTCAAGCTCCACTGGCTTCCAAGGCCAAAGTCCTCATTTCTTTTCATTCTTTTTTTCTCTTCAGGAGCAGTGATTTCTAAGCAGGAATACTGGAGTGGGTTGCCTCATTTTGTCTAAATTGCTGTTTGTATTTTTACGTTTGTTGTACGTTCATTGGATTTCTTGACCTTGGAAAAGTGACCCTCCGAAGGAAATGTCCAGTGTGTCCCAGCAGTGCAATCCCCTCTTGTCACAAGGTATTAGGGGCCAAGTAATTCCAGGGTAATGTCTGGCCTGTGTTTGTGAATTTGGCTTGCACACTGCAGGACCGTAATTTTTTTTGCTTCTAGTGTCTGCCCCCTGGTGGGTAAGGCTGGTCTATAGGCTTTGGAGTCTTCCTGGCAGGAGAGGCCAGTGTTTACCCTCTGTTGGTGGGGCTGAGTATTGGTCCTCTGGTGGGCAGGGCCTTTCTAGGGGTGTGTCTGGAGGCTGCTGTGTGCAGGAAATCTTGAAGTAGCCTGTCAGCTGATCAGTGGGAATGTGTTCCCACTCAGTTTTTTGTTTGGCTTGAGGTGTCCCAACACTGGAGACTACAGGCTTTTAGGTGGGGCTGGGTCTTTGTGCCAAAATATCAGGCTCTGGACGAGGCCCCACAGGTCAGTGTTTTCCAGTACGTTCACCAGCAGTGTTTGTGTCCCCAGGATGGGCCACATCCGCCCCGTCTCGCCAGAAGACACTCCAAAGATCAGCAGTGGATTCGACCCAGGCTACTATCCAGTTACTGCTTTTGCCCTAGGTCCTTGTGCACCCGAAATTTTGTGTGCACTCTTTAAGAGTGAAGTCTCTGTTTCTCCCAATCCTGTGGAGCTTTTGCAGTCAAGCTCCACTGGCTTCCAAAGCCAAATGTTCTGGGGTCTTTTCCTCCTAATGCCAGACCCCCATGCTGGGGGCCTTATGTGGGGCTCAGCATTCTCACTGTTGTAGGAGAATGTCTGTAATCTAATTGTACTCTAGTTTATGGGTTGCTTACTTTGGCGGGGGGTATGAGATTTGATCATATCACAGGCACACCCCTACTACCAGTCTTATTCTGGTTTTGTCTTTATGTCTTTAGTTGGAGAGACTCTTCCCTGGTAGGTTTCAGTTTTTTTTCGACAATGGTTGGTCTGCAGATTGTTGTGAGTTTGGTGAGCTTGTGAGAGGAGGTCATCTTATGGTTCTACTCTGCCATCTTGGCCCTTCTCTAGAAGTTTTAATTTTGATGAAATCCAATTTATCTTTTTTTTTTTCTTCTGTTCCTCTTACTTTTGGGGTCATATCTAAGAATCCATTGCTAAATCCTAGATCATTCAGACTTATTCCTTTGTTTTTTCTCTAAGAGTTCTACGATTTTAGCGCTAACATTTTGCACCAACTTGTTCCTAATGACCCCTTATTAGTTTTCTTTTTGCCTTCTGTTGAATTGGATGCTAGTGTATGGTATATTTGATTTCTTTTAATTCAGGGGATCTTTTGGATTCAGACTCCTTAAACAGTGTAATATAATGAGAATCAAAATTGTTTAAAAGTTACTGATTTTAAATTAACATACTAAATTAAGTTTTTTTGTAATAAAATATCCTTTGTAATAGCCCTATTCTTGATATTTTCTTTAAATTAGTAAGTCTTATATTATTGCTTTTTGTAAGACTATCTTGTTCTTTTTGTAGTTTTATATGTGAAAAGTTATGATTAAGATAAACTTTTGGCAAGGAAGTAGTTTAAATGTATGTTGAAGTCTGTCTGTCAAGAAATCTCAAGTTCAGAGTATTTTATAAATTATCCTGTTAGAGTAAACTAAGTCTTTAAAAATGAGGTTTGTTTGAAGCCAGGGCTAAAAGTATAGTTTGCTTCAAGACAGTAGAGATTATTAGTCTTTTTAGTGATAGTGCTGTTAATGTGCAACTAGTTTCCTGAACTGATTCCAATAGTGTGTTTTTTCCCCCTGCTTTTCTAAAATTAAAAGCAATCAATGTTTCTTGATTTTTAACATTGTAAAAGGAACATAGAATTTAGATAGAAACACCTTTGAGTTTAGGCTTCACTGTTATGAGCTGTATAATTTCGGTCAATTTTAAAAATCACTTTTCATTTTTCAGTTTACTGTTCTGTAAAAGGGGAATAGTAGAATTTGCAATAACAATATGTAAAAGGGTATTGTGATGAGTAACAGAAAGTGTGCAACCAGTTGCTGGGGTGATACTTCTTCCTTTACTATGTTGGTTGGTATCCATTTGGGAAAATAGAAACCACATATGGTATTTCTTTCTTTCCTTTTTTTTTTTTTACATATGGTGTTACTTATAGAAAGATTTTTATGCATTGATTTAGTTACGAAGTATTCAGAGAGTTGGAAGAAGGAAAAAAACCACAATGATGCCACCTAGAGATTATTCATCATGGGAAGGAGCTATTGTCCTTAGGGCTGCAGGACTCAGGGTAGATGTGACACCAGAGCCCCTAAGTGCTGCACTGTATCGTTCCCAAGCCAAGAAGTCAAAGCTCTCCTGCTTGTTGCTGACACTCCTGGATTGGTCCCTGATGCTGCTGAAAGTTGGAGTAGCTCAGTTGCTCACTAATGGCTGTGTCAGAACAGAAAGCGGAGAGAAAAGTGGCTTCTCTTTATCTCCTGCCTCTTAATCTAACATCAGATCCCATTTGTAGAACCTGACCTCTTAGCTTGCAGGGAGTTTGGGAAATACACTTCACAGATCTCTAGCTCTTGTCATCACAGAGGAGACGATTATGGAAGGGTGATATAGTGGTGAAAGCCAGTAAACAGTTGGCACACCAACCACAAAGACTATAATTTTGAAAACATTTTTAGTAGGTATATCATTACACAATCTTAACAATTTTTATCCTTGAAACCTTTTTCTGTGACTTTTCTTTTTCTCCTTGCACTCTGTATCGCACACATTAACAAAATATACCCCAGGTCCTTTGTCACCTCCAAGTCTAAACTATAAACGGCTACCACCTTTTGTTTAAGATTATATAACTTGTATCTCTGCTTCTCTTCTTTTACGATGCATTCTGTATACAGCAGCCAGAATGAACTTTTAAAAATACAAATTAATTCATACTACTTGGCTGCTCTGGCTCCTTATTATACTCAGAATAAAATCCTAACCAAGCCCTGTATGATGAGGCTCCTGCTGGTAACTTCCTGATCTCATCTCTACTCTGCCTGGTTGTAACCCTTTCCTTTGTTGTTCTTTGAACATGCCAATGTGATTCTCACCTTAGGACCTTTGTACTTGGTATCTGTTCTGTGCAGAACATTCTCCCTTCACATCTGTGTGTGATTGTTTCTCTATGACATTCCTTCTCTTTCTGTAGGCCTCTCTCACTGTAATAGATCACTTCCTCTATGAGAAGCCTTCCTTGACCACCATATGGTTGCATTCTGTCAATTTACCATCTTTTATGTGCCACATTAGAAGACACGCATACACACACCACATATATGTGTATGATCTTGTCCTTAAATATATATACTTACTTTATTGTCTGTCCTAAGTTTCATGACTGTTACATTTATCTCTTCTGTTGCTGCTCGGAAGACCTGGGTAGGAAGGAGTTACTCATGGCAGGGTTGAGGAGACTGAGATTATGATAACCCTTGTTTTATTTTTAAGTAATCAAATGGATAAAGATGTGTTAAATTGATGACAATTCAGGGCTCAAAGAGATACATAAAAATATTTAATATTCTTTTCTTTTATTGTTTTATGTACTTGAAAACTTCAGATCTCTGTTTTGACTATAATTCATGTTGCTTTAGAAAGATAGTTTGCAAACTATTTGTCTGTCTGTTGGCCTAGAGGTCTAAAAGCGATAGAGGTGAACTTGAATGTATTTACATATGTACTTATATGAATGTATATGTATATAGAGAACACTCTGTCTCATACTGCACTCAGATGTCTAGTGTCTTTCTAATTTTATTCCCATATTCCTTTTTAAAGCATCTCAGAAATTTTCTGCTAATAGCTGTAGGTATGAAATTGTGAGACTTTAGTTTACTTTTTTCTTTCTTTTTATAGTTGCTGTGCTCTCTGGCCTGTTTGTTTCTTGTTAACAAATACTTTTAATGTTTTCAGTAGGAGTGACCTCTGTATATTGAATCAGAATTTTTGTATTTGTGGCAAAAGTTTTTGACCCCATCGTAATGCTATATGTTTCACTTCAACTAGATAAAGATAGGGATGACACATACTTGTTTACTGTTTACTGTTGTCTCCTTGGTACTTGTGTAATTCTTATTCTGGGGAAGTAATTTAATATTTCTAAGCTTTACATTCTACCACTGTGTAATAAAGGGGCTTCACTAGATGACCTTTAATTGTAAAAATTCGAAAATTACAAAGTGCTAATTATTATAAGATTTAAATGTGATCTCAGCTATTTGTTAAAAATGTTGGAAAAGCCTAGTTGTAGAAAATGCTTTATTTTAGTAGTATATTCTGTTCACTGAAATTTTAATTACATAGCATTACAGGAGAAAGGAGGCTTTATAGAATAAGATAAACTGCTTTCTAAAAGGTAATAAAACTGGCATCTGCTTTCCATTCTACAGCCAAGCTCATAACACTTACGTCTTGGTGTATTAGTTTGTATCAGGATAAAAGGCTGGATGTTACAGAGATTTATGAATAACTTTGTGGGCTTAAATGAATGTTTCAAATAATCTAATCATTTGTGTTTTTAGCCAAGTAAAATTAAACATAGATTGGGCCTAGATTATCTAGTCATTTAAAAAATAAATTATTTGGATTCTTTTGTGATTTATTTTCTCTGTAAAAAATGGACAGTATTGTTCCTTATTCTTTATAGAATGAGAATTTCCTAGAGTTGCTCTTTAACTCATGTTTTTTTTATAAGATGCCAACTCATGACTTTTCCAAAGCAGGTCATACGTATTGTAGTACATGCTAGAGTTGATTTGACTACTGGTTGTTTTTCTGGAGCCCTGTTTATGTAACATTACTGATGACTCTTTTGAATTCTAATCTGCTGTTGGTATAAGGAGCTTAGACTATTGATTTGATTATTTGTCAAATGAAATTTTAAAGTTGAATTGTTGCATAAAACTCCATGAAAACGTGTGACCCTTTCTGGTTTTTTTTTTTTGTGTGTGTGTGTGTTTGGCTTTCCATATTGCACCTGTCTACTCATTTGCTCAATAGATGGTTTTAGGTAGTGAGAATGTAGTAGTTTGGTGTTTCTGTTCTCATCTCATGGCAGAAGTGGAAAAGGATGGTTGTGTTTGTATGAGACACTGGAGAGAACTGCTAGGGGACACGAGGTGTCATGCCCTGTCTGAGTGTTGGTGAAAAATATTTATTTCTTTTTTATGAGCTTATGTTAATAGCTATTTAGTAAATAATTTATTTTTTATAGAATTATGTTAAAATAAAACTTAAAGTGTTAGGAGAGATATTACATATTGAACGTGTTTCCATATATTTAAAAAATATTTTAATGAGAAACTTGAGCTGGCTTCCCTGAATGTACCTTTAAAAAAAAAAATAAGGTCTTATGTGTGAAATAGTTTCAAGCAGTTCCTGATCAAGAGTTAAAAATTAATGATCTTTTCAAGTTCTCGGCCATTTTCATTGATGAGGACTTTGTCTGCGTAGGTAGACATACTAATGAAAGGCAGATGAACATTACCCTTTGCACCTGATTGATAGGAATTGTTTTATCACTTGTAAGTGTAATTTAAATGATTTCATCACTTTAAATTATCCCTTAAAGGAACAATCATTCATTAAGTGGGATTGTTCTTTTTTTTTCTTTCATTGACACATGTAGTGTCATGTATTTTTTGGGTTAAGTTGAATGGATTTTGAATGAAATAATGACAGCTTTCCTGCAGGTAAATGGAGAAGTTGCTTTACCTATGAAACCCATTTACACATTTTAATAATTCTCTTTGTGGATTCATATTATAGCACTGAAAGTCCCTAATGACTCATTCTCAGCCTCTTGTTTACAACACTTTGAGTCCATAAAGATTGTTGGTACATGTTAGTTGTCAAAAATATCAAGGAATTGCTTGAAATAAGGTCATCCATCAGAATATAGAACACCAGTTAAGTAAGCCACCTTTTAAAGTCAATAACCGCTGCTGCTGCTAAGTCGCTTCAGTTGTGTCCAACTCTGTGCGACCCCATAGACGGGGGCCACTGTCTCTGGGATTCTCCAGGCAAGAACACTGGAGTGGGTTGCCATTTCCTTCTCCAATGCATGAAAGTGAAAAGCGAAAGTGAAGTTGCTTAGTCGTGCCCAACTCTTAGCGACCCCATGGACTGCAGCCTACCAGGCTCCTCCGTCCATGGGATTTTCCAGGCAAGAGTACTGGAGTGGGGTGCCATTGCCTTCTCCAGTCAATAACTAGCACTAAGCACATCTGCAAGTTGAAAGTTGTTCCTCCTAAATTTCTTGAATTCTATTTTTAAATCATAAACCCAGGCAAAATTCTCCCTTTGGACAGCTAGTATTGTGGGTGGGGGTTGGGGGGAAGTTGTACTGCACAGCATACGGGATCTTAGTTCCCTGACCAGGGATCAAACCCGTGCCCCCTGCACTGGAAGCAGGAAGTCTTAACCACTGGACCGCCAGGGAAGTCCCCAGAGAGTTGATATTATTGTCTCATGTCTATACAAAAAGCTGAAGATGAATGAAATGTTTTGAATGTTTTGCTTAGATTCATGCATCGTCTTCATGAAATTTAATTTGGAATTTATATCTACATGGAGCCTTTTACATATATGAGATCCTTTGTGAAATAATACACTAGTTGATCTTCACAACTCTCTAAATGGATTCTTAATGTAAATTTACATCCTGCTGTCTTAGTGGCCGCATTATCAGTAGTGCATACTTCCAAATTCATCTTCTTTGTTTTAAAGTTTTCTTTTTGGCATTTGAGTATTTCATCCCTAGGAATTTGTTTTGGTACTTAGAAAACCAATCAGTGTTCTTCCAAGATAATCTTAAACTCAGAAATTTTAATTGTTAATTTGAACAAGAATTATTAACATGTAGAATCGTCACACAGCAATGAAAACTTTGATGCCATTGTCTTCTGGTTAGTGATTATTACTGTGTTTACCTGGCATGCCGTCAGATGCATCTGTTAATTCTGTTATTTGAATGTGGCACATTTTCTGTTTCCTTTGCTTCTGTGGAAATTGCAAAGTTCTGACATTTTCCTTGTAGGTTGGTGTATTATGCAATTTTATGAGGCATTCTGGCTGTAGCTCTAGCTGTTAATTGAGTAACCTTTTAAGCAGCTTCTTAATCTGATATAGTTATAACTAATATCATAAAAGAACTTTGTTTCTTATTTTGTGTTTGCAGAAGTTTAAAGTACAAATCTTTCTGTATAAAATGGATATTTTGTATTGAAGTCTTGTACAATTTACTCCTGCCATTGTTTTATTTAATAACTTTTTCATATGCAGATACATTGTGGTTGAAGAAGAGAATTTTGTCATGTGTTTGCCTATGATTCTCAAATTGTGGTGCCTGGACCAGCAGCATCAGCAACACCTAAGGACTTATTAGAATGGTAGCTTCCTAGAGTCCATTCAGATCTACTAAATCAGAAACTCTGAAGCTGAAAGCCAGCAATATGTGTTTGAGCAAGCCTTGCAGGTGATTCTGACGTATTCTAAAGTTTGTGAACCACTTTTCTAGAGCATGGGTTGGCAAACTATGGCTTGCAGGCCAAGTCTAGCCTGTTGCCCCTCTGCCTTTTTCATATAAATTTTTGTAGGAACATAGCATTATTCATTTGTTTTTGTATTGTCTATGGTTATTTTCACACAATGGCAGAGATGAGTAGTTGTGACACAGACTACACGGCCTACGAGCCTAAAATGCTGTCTAGTTCTACAGAAAAAATGTGGTAACCTTTGCTCTCAAGACTATTTTTGTCCACTTCAGAGGACTGTATCTATCATGACATCCACTGAAGAGAGGCCCCTTTCTGCTCTAGTGAAAGTAATTTAGTGATTTAGCTACCTTGATGAATTCTTCTCAGTGGAGTGCTTGTAGGTTACAGTCCAGACTAGTTAAAATCCAGTCCCTGGGAGTAAGAACCAGCAATCCATAATCTTTAAAGCTCCACAGCACATGTCATCCCAGTGTGCAGCCCAATTTGAGAAACAGTGTGTTGCTTCCCCCAAACAAGCATTTGGACATCTCGGTAAAGGCAGGTTTCTGATAATGTAAGTCTGGGGTGGTTCTGAAGATTCTTCATTTCTGACAAGTACTCAAGTGATGTGGATAATGCTGGTTCACATCCAGGGAACTTTAAAAATATATTTCTGAGTCTCACCAGTTTTTATAATTATCTCAGCATCAGAGTATTTAAAAGTTCCCCAGGTTATAATACTGTGTGCAGCCATTTGAGAACCCCTGGTCAGAACAATTTGTCTCAATCTTGCCTGATAGCTCAGTTGGTAAAGAATCTGCCTGCAACGCAGGAGACCCCGGTTTGATTCTTGGGTGGGGAAGTTCCCCTGGAGAAGGGATAGGCTACCCACTCCAGTATTCTGGCCAGGAGAATTCCATGGACTAAGTCCATGCGGTCACAAAGAGTCAGACAAAACTGAGTGACTTTCACTTTCACTTTGAGTAACAGTCACCTAGTGAATTTCTTAAAGAATGCGGAAGAGTTCTATCCTTCTTTAACAAGCTGGAATCTTTGTATTTTCTGTTAGCTTTGCAAATGAGTTTGATTCATACCCAGCCAGTGACAAACCATTGCATTAGAGAAATGAAGAAAGGGAGAAAGAAGAGGTTAGATATTAATAAATGAATAAGTTAGGACAGGCAGAGAATGTAGAAAAACAGTAACACATAATAGATATTCACTTGCATATTTGGGACCTGTTTCTGATAAAACAAAGAAGAGTCGTCTTGATTGTTATAGGCCTGAAATAAGCAGACCTGATGAGACTTGAAAGATTCAGCGAATTCACAATGTCAACAGCCAAACCCCTGTGCCTATAGATTCTGGAAAGGACAGGAATGATTGTGTCATGCAGAATCATCAGAAGAGACTGCTGTGTTAGCTCAGTAATATTTAAATGGATCATGAAGACTTTGCAAAATTTTATTCTCGGCCAAGGGGACCTAAATGGTAAGAACTGGAACTAGTTCAAAGCTATCTATGGATGTGTAGCCTATTCTTGTGTTGTGCTAAACTTCCTAGAGTGCCTGCCATCTGTGTAGTGTATTTCAGCTTTCATCCTTTCCTGAACATTGCAGAGATAGTGTTGCTTTATCTTAGTACCGACATGAATGGGGAAAAACTTGAGTGTAAGCCATTGGTTTTAAGCAGTCATGATATTTATGCACTTTAGTAAGATCTTTTTATAACTAGCAGATCAGATGACACTGTTGATTACTTGTCATGCATATGTTGCTAGGAATAATGCTATTCATTTCCAAATAGGGAACTGAATCTCAGCTTTTGTGTTGGTAGCCCCTCACCCCCTCCCTGGCCAGAATCTGTCACTGTGACTTTATTATACCATCCCAGGTTTTGTGGTGTAGACCTGGAAGAGAAGCCCTGAGATGTACTTGATTCTGAGGATGAAACAAATTTTGTTTTTGGTTTAAAGTCCAGATAAGGTTTTTGGTGGTTGCTGAGTACTGTGGGTAAGATCTGAATCAGAACCCCCAACTAGTCAGGATAGTAGAACTGTACACAAGGAAAATGGGGAAATGAGGTAAAGGGCAAAATTTTAGGGAAGAATCTTGTACACTTCCTTGTCACCTAATTTCCAGGGACATTGACAAGACAAAGTCTTAAAGCTTTATGCTTTTAGCACATGAAAAGAAATGCTGTGAAGTCTAGCTTAGTGGGGTATAGATTAGTGCCCAATTGGGGCAGCTCTTTGCGACGTTTTGTGGGGGCGGGGTGGGCAGTTAGCTGTTAGATAGCTGAATGGCGTAAAATTCGTAAGTAGAAAACAAGAGTTTTACTCAGTTGCCCTTGCATTACAACATACTTTTCATTCTAATGGAGATGTTAAAAATATGTCAGCTAGATTATTGACATTTGCCTGAAAACTTCTCATTCTATCCAAATGTATATAAACTAGCTAAATGCTATATTTTGGAGAATTTAGATAGTTATGTTTCGTTATTTTAAAGCAACAGTAATAATAGATTCTATTTCTTTCTCTGAAATATATATATATATATTTTTTTAAACTGAGGAGTAATCGATATAACTGTGTATTAAAGTGTACAGTTTGATAGATGTTGACATATGTATTACTGCCATAAAATTGTCACCTCATTTAATTTAATGAACATAACAATTAACACCTCAAAAATTTTCTTGTGCCATTTTATAGTTCCTCCTTTTCAATTTGCCATGTCCTTATTCCTTGTCAGTCACTGCTGGCTGTCATTATTGATCAGTTTGCATTTTCTAGACTTATATGTAAATGGAATTTTTTTTGCTCTGATTTCTTTCTGTGTAATTAGTTTGAGATTCAGTCGTGGTTTGTGCATCAATTCCTTTTTTTTAAATTGCTTAATAATGTTGCATTGTGTAGAAGTATCAGGTTCCTTATCCATTCACTTATTGATGGATATATTAGTTATCTATTGCGATATAACAGATTTACTCCCAAATATAGTGACTTAAAACAACAAACATTATCTCATTGTTACTGGGCCTGGAGTCTATTTTTTAGAGAGATACAGCTGGGTGGCTCTATTTCAGAGTCTTTAATGAGGTCTTTGCTGAGACTTTCCCAGTGACTCAGCAGTAAAGAATGAACCTGCAGTGCAGGAGCCACAGGAGACATGGGTTTGATTGCTGGGTCAGGAAGATACCCTGGAGAAGTAAATGGCAACCTTTCTAGTATTCTTGCCTGGTAAATTCCACGGACACAGGAGACTGCGGGCTACAGTCCACGGAATTGCGAAAGAGTCGGACGCAACTTAGCAACTAAACAACTGTCATTTGAAGGCTTCACCACAGGGTCTAGAAGAGCCAATTCTAAGATAAAAATAGTGAAAGTATTAGTTGCTCAGTTGTGTCTGACTCTTTATGATGCCATGAACTGTAGCCCATCAGGCTCCTCTGTCCATGGGATTCTTCAGGCAAGAATACTGGAGTGGGTAGCCATTCTCTTCTCCAAGGGATCTTCCTGACCCAGGGATCGAACTCAGGTCTCATGTGTTTGGGGCTCCCCAGGTGGTGCTAGTGGTAAAGAACCCGCCTGCCAGTGGAGGAGACATAGGAGATGCAGGTTCAATCCCTGGGTTGGGAAGATCCCCTGGAGGAGGGCATGGCAACCCACCCCAGTATTCGTGCCTGGAGAATCCTGTGGACAGAGGAGCCTGGCGGGCTACAGTCCGTAGCGTCACACAGAGTCGGACATGACTGAAGCGACTTAGCACACATGCACATATGCGCAGTGTGTGAGAGTTCTAGTTGTCCCACGTGATTGCCAATACTTGGTATGGGTAGTCTTTTTAATTTTATTATGGCTTTAATTTGTGTTTATTATTAATAACCAGTGATCAGAAAAATCTTTTCAAGTGTTTATTTGCTACCCATGTATTCACTTTGGTAAAATACCAGATCTTTAGCTTATTTTAAAAAATTGAGTTATCTTCTTATTTCTTAGTTATAAGAGTTCTTTCTGCATTCCATGTATGTCTTTTGTCAGATAAGTGTCTTGAAGATACATATTTTCTCCCAGACTTTGCCTTTTTTATTTTTGTAGCTATAGCTTTTGAAGAACAACAGTTTTTAATTTTAATGAATTTATTGATTTTTTTTCTTTTATAATTTTCTTTTTTGTGTACTATTAAATGTTTTCCTAACCCAAGTTTACTAAGATTTACTCTGTGTTTAGTTTAGGTTTGTGATCCATCATGAGGTAATTTTTACACATGTTGCATGGTAAGAGTAAAGGTTCATTTTTGATCATAAGACTGTCCAGTTTTTGTTCTAGCATCATTTTCTCAAAAAATTATCTTTTCCTTATTGGCATCTTTTGTTAAAAACAGAAGTTGATCCATTTGTATGGATCATTTCTGGACTCTTGTTTTATTGATCTTACTTTGGCCTATTTTTAATACTGCAAATGCCTTGATTACTGTAGGTTTCAATAATGAGTCTTAAAATCAGGTAGGATAAGTATTCCAACTTTGTTCAATTTCTTTTCAAAATTAATTTGGCTATTGTAGGTCATTTACATTTAGATATACACTTTTTAAAGAAAGACACACGACACACACAATCTTAGTTCCCCAACCAGAGATTGAACCCATCTCCTGCAATGGAAGCATGAACCACAAGGGAAGTCCCATTTCCATATATATTTTAGAGTCAAGTATTAAACTTCTGTAAAATGCCTTACTGGGATTTGGAGTGAGATTTCATCGAATCTAGAGATCCACTGGGTGAGAATTGACATCTAACTAATAGTGAATTTTGTAATCCAGGAACACAGTGTATTACTCCATTTATTTAGGTTTTATTTCATTTCTCTTACCAGTGTTTTGTGGTCTTTATTGTACAAGTCATGCATACCATTTGTCAAATTTGTCCCTAAGCATTTCCTATT
The DNA here is from genome assembly GCF_001704415.2 of Capra hircus. Classification (NCBI taxonomy): domain Eukaryota; kingdom Metazoa; phylum Chordata; class Mammalia; order Artiodactyla; family Bovidae; genus Capra; species Capra hircus. The sequence continues at coordinate 71,982,687 of NC_030808.1, forward strand.
TTTTGGTGCTATTGTAGGTGATATTTTTGGAAAGTTAAAAAATAACAGTTTTTTGAACTGTTTGCAGTTGGTCATTATTGATGTACAGAAATAGCACTGATTCTTCTACATTGACTTTATTTCTACAACTTTGCTAAAGTCACTTATTAGTTCTAGTAGTGTTTTATGTAGTTTCTCTTTAGTTACATTTGTTTGTTTGTTTTGCTTTTTAGATCCCATGTATAAATGAAATCATATATTTTTCTTTCTCTGTCTGACTTACTTTACATAGCGTAGTACCCTCTAGGTCCATGCATGTTGTAGCAAATGGCAAATATTGGGAGTCCTAGACACGACAGTCAGACAGGAAAAATAAATGGAATCTGTACTGGAAAGGAAGGTGTTAAACTGTCAGTGTTTGCAGATGCCATATGATACTATGTATAGAAAATCCTAAAGGTACCACTAGAAAAAAAAAAATAAATAAAGGTGCCACCAGAAACTACTGGAACTTGTCAATGAATTCAGTAAAGTTGCAGGATACAAAATTAATATGCAGAAATCTGCTGTGTTTCTGTATACTAACATTGAAGTAATCTCATTTACAATTGCATCAAAAAGAATAAAGTATGTGGGAATAAGTCTAAGGAAGTAAAAGACTTCTACTTGGAAAACTATCAATGATAGTTTTGACAGTGGTAAAAAAATCTCTGATCAAATAAATAAAGGTGACATAAACAGCCTCATGGATTGGAAGAATTAATGTATTAAAAATAACCACTCTACCAGAGGCAGTCTAGAGATACAGTATAATCCTTATCAAAATCCCAAAGACATTTTTCACAGAACTGGGAAAAAATAATTCTAAAATTTATATCAAGTGCAAAAGACCGCAAATAACCAAAACAATCTTAAGAAGAAGGCTAGAGGTGTCACATACCTATATTTCAAACTATACTACAAAGCTACAGTAATAAAAACAGTATGTCAGTGACACGAAAACAGGCACATCGATCGAGGGATGAGAGTAGAGAGTCCAGAAATGAACCCACATTTATATGGGCAGTTACTCTATGGCAGAGGAGGCCTTTTTAATAGATGGTGTTAGGAAAACTGGGCAGCTATATACAAAAGAGTCAACTGACTGTATTCTCACACAATATACAAAAATAAAGTAAAAAATGGATTGAAGATGTAAATGTAAGACCCGAAACCATAAAACTTATAGAAGAAAATATAGGCAGTATGCTCTTTGACATCTGTCTCAGCAGTATTTCTTTTGGCTGTCTCTGCAGACAAGGGAAATAAAAGCAAAAATAAACTAATAGGACTACATCAAACTGGTGTTAGTTTCTCAGTTGTGTCGGACTCTTTGGAATCCTGTGGACTGCCAGGGTCCTTTGTTCATGGAATTTTCCAGGCAAGAATACTGGAGTGTGTTGCCATGCCCTTCTCAAGAGGATCTTCCTAACCCAGGGGTCAAACCCAGGTCCCCTGCACTGCAGGCAGATTCTTTACCATCTGAGCCACCAGGGAAGCCTACATTGGACTAAAAAAGCTTTTATATAGTGAAAGAAACCACTGACAAAAAGAAAAAGCACCGTGGTGAATGACAGGAAATATTTGCAAATGTTATATGCAACAAGGGATTAATATCCCCAATATTCAAGGAACTCATATACCTCAACATAAAAAACCCCCAAAACCAAAATACCCCAATAAAAAAAAAAGGTCATAGGACCTAAATAGACACTTTTCCAGAGAAGAGATACAGATGACCACCAGGCACATGAAAAGATGCTCACCACCGTTAAGGTATCAGGGAAATGCAAATCAAAACCAAAGTGAGGTATCACATCACACTTGTCAGAATGGCTGTTATCAAAAAGATAACTAACTAACAAGCGTTGGTGAGGATGTAGAGATGAGTGAATGCTTGTGTGCTGTTGATGGGAATATAGATTGGTATAGCCACTGTGGAAAACAGTAAGGAAATTTCTCAAAAAGTAACAGTAGAACTACCATATGGTCCACCAGGTTCATTCTTGGGTACTTAATCAAAGAAAACAAAAGTACTAATTAGGAAAAATATGCACCCCTATGATCATTGCAGTTGTATTCACAGTAGGCAAGATATGGAAGCAACCTAAGTGCCTGTCGATAGGTGAATGGGTCAAAAAAGGTGTGGTATATCTACTATGTGTATAGTGTATATGCAGGAATATTACCCAGCCATAAACAAGAATGGAACCTTGTCATTTGTGAGAATATGGGTGGACCTAGAGGGTACTAAAGTTATTTGCAAATTCGGTTGTAACAAAATTGATTCCTGTGGTGTACAGTTTTATGAGTTTTAACAAATGCATACAGTCAGGTCTCCATACCTCAATCAAGATACAGTTTCATTAATTCTGCTGCTGCTAAGTCGCTTCAATCGTGTCCAACTCTGTGTGACCCCATAGATGGCAGCCCACCAGGCTTCTCTGTCCCTGGGATTCTCCATGCAAGAATACTGGAGTGGGTTGCCATTTCCTTCTTCAGTGCATGCATGCATGCTAAGTCACTTCAGTCATGTCTGAATCTGTGTAACGCTATGGACAGTAGCCCACCAGCCTCCTCTGTCCACAGGATTCTCTAGGCTAGAATACTGGAGTGGGTTGCCATTTCCTTCTCCATTCATTAATTCTAGAAATACTGTTATTAACCATTGTTAGTCAACCTTCTCTCCCTTCCCCACCATTGGAAACTGTTTATAGTTCTGCCTTTTCTGAAATGTCATATAAATGGATTCATTTAGCTTGTAGCCTTTTAGATATGACTTATTTTACTTATCAAAATGCGTTGAGATTCATGTATGTGATTGCAGTTATTACTAGTTCTTTCTTTTTCTTGATGATATAGATATTGTATAGATACACCGTAGTTTGTTTCTCCAAGGAAATTTGGGGTGTATCCAGTTTTTGGCAATTAAGAATGAAACTGCTATAAATATTTGCATACAGATTTTGTTATGGACCTAAGTTTAAGGTGGATGAAGAAGGGGATGACAGAGTATGAGATAGTTGGATGGCATCACAGACTCAATGGACATGAGTTTGAGTAAGCTCTGGGATTTGGTGATGGACAGGAAACCCTGGTGTGCTGCAGTCCATGGGGTCGCAAAGAGTCAGACGTGACTGAGCGACTGACCTGAACTGAACTGAATAAGTGATATCATATATGTCTTTCTCTGACTTAGTATGATAATTTCTAAGGGCATTCAAGTTGCAGCTAACGACATTATTTCATTCTTTTTATGTCTGAGAAGTATTCCATTTATCCATCCATCTGTTGATGAATATTTAGGTTGCTTCCATGTCTTCACTCAGAGAAGGCAATGGCAACCCACTCCAGTACTCTTGCCTGGAGAATCCCATGGACAGAGGAGCCTGGTAGGCTGGAGTCCATGGGGTCGCTAAGAGTCAGACATGACTGAATGACTTCACTTTCACTTTCATGCATTGGAGAAGGAAATGGCAGCCCACTCCAGTGAATTCCAGGGACGGGGGAGCCTGGTGGGCTGCCATCTATGGGGTTGCACAGAGTCGGACACGACTGAAGTGACTTAGCTGCAGCAGCAGCAGCAGCAGCATGTCTTAGACTATTGTAGATGGTGTTGCTGTGAATATTGGGATGCATATCTTTTCAAATTAGATTTTTTTTCTGGAAATAGGCCCAGGAGTGAGATTGCTGGATCATATGGCAACTCTATTTTTAGTTTTTTAAGGACTCTCCATGCTTTTCTCTATAGTGACTGTACTAATTTATTTTTCTGCCAACAATGTCAGGAGGTTTCCCTTTTTTTCATACCTTCTCCAGCATTTATTATTTGTATACTTTTTAATGATGGCCATTCTGACTGGTGTGAGGTGAGATCTCACTGTAGATTTGATTTGCATTTCTCCAGTAGCTATCAATGCTGAGCCTCTTTTCAGGTACCTATTGGCCATCTGTATGTTTTCTTTGAAGAGATGTCTGTTTAGGTCTTCTACCCATTTTTTGCTTGGGTTTTTTTTTTTTGTCATTACTGAGTTGTGTGAGATGTTTGTATATTTTGGAAATTAAGCCCTTGTAGGGCACATTGTTTGCAAATTTTTTTCTCCCAATCTGTAGGTTTTTTCATTTTGTTCATGATTTCTTTGCTGTTCAAAAGCTTATGAATTTGATTAGGTCTCATTTGTTTATTTTTATTTTTATTTCTACTGCCTTGGGAAACTGACCTAAGAAAACAGTTGAGCTTCATTAGTTTTTGTCTTTCAAAGAATTTACCCATCTCATCTATTGAATTCATCAGCATAAAGTTGTTCCACAAATCCCCTGATTATCCTTTCTGAATACCCATAGGGTCTGTGGTGAAGTCCTGTCTCTCCTTATTGTAGGACATTGTGTCTTCTTTTTTCCTGATCACTTTGGCTGTTGTTGGTTTTGCTCAGCCATTAAGTCATGTCCAGCTCTGCGATGCCATGGACTGTTGCACTCCTGACTTCCCTGTCCTTCGATATCTCCCAGTTCAGTTCAGTATAGTTCAGTCGCTTGGTCGTGTCCGACTCTTTGCGACCCCGTGGACTGCAACATGCCAGGCCTCCCTGTCCATCACCAACTCCCGCAGTTTACTCAAACTCATATCCATTCAAATGGGTATATCTTTCCTTTTCTCCTTTGCCTTTCACATCTTTTCTATTCTCAGCTCTTTCTAATGCCTCCTCGGACAACCATTTTGCTTTTTTGCATTTCTTTTTCTTAGGGATGGTCTTGATCCCTGTCTCCTGTACAATGTCATGAACCTCAGTCCATAGTTCATCAGGCACTCTATCAGATCTAGTCCCTTAAATCTACATTTACATAAAACCTAGCAATATCAACCCTAGGTATTTGCCCATACAGATTTCTTTGCTCAAATTGATGTCCAGTGAGTCGATGATGCTATCTAACCATCTCATCTTCTGCCGCCCTCTTCTCCTTTTCCTTTCAATCTTTCCCAGTATCAGGGTCTTTTCTAATGAGTCAGCTCTTCACATCAGGTGGCCAAAGTATTAGAATATCAGCTTCAGCATCAGTCCTTCCAGTGAATATTCAGAGTTGATTTCCTTTAGATTAACTGGTTTGATCTTGCAGTCCAGGGGACTCCTAAGAGTCTTCTCCAGGACCATGATTCAAAAGCATCAATTCTTTGATGCTCAGACTTCTTTATGGTCCAACTCTCAAATCCATATGTGACTACTGAAAAAACCCTATCTTTGACTGTATGGACCTTTGTTGGCAAAGTGACGTCTCTGCTTTTTAATATGCTGACTTTAGCTCTGAGTTTATCTATTTCAGATCTTAAAAAACTAGCTTTAGGTTTCATTAGGTTTTGGCTATTGATTTCCTGTTTTCTATTTAGTTACCTTCCAATATGATCTTTATTATGTCATTTCTTCAGCTTAACTTGGGTTTAATACTTTGGGATTAACATTATACAAAACCTTTTTTCCTTTAAAAGTGAATTTGACAGATTTTGAAACCCTGTACTCAACCCAGACTGTGCGTGTGTGTTTGGCATTTAGACAAGGACATAATACTTTGCTTCTAGCCAGATTCCATAAAGATTGAAATATTTTGATGCTGTTTTTAGTTAGTTGAAGGACATAGGATTTTCTTTTTGTTTTGAATAGTGATTTTTCTGTCTGTTTATCTGCTGTGTTTCAAATTCTGAATGAAGTATATCTGTAAATTATGAAAGTACTTGACATTTCCATGCCAAGTCTTATGAAATTTACCACACGTAGAGTTAAATATATGTGGCATCCGTTAAGTGGTGTAAAATATTTTTGTAAGAAATAAAATTTTATCCTCATTTTTAATCTTAGCAATCATTTAAGGGCTGTATATACTTAACTCAGAATGTAAGACATTTAAATCCACATGTCTTCCCAAATGAGAAATCGCTAAGGTATAAGGAAGTTCTGTTGTTTTCATTTCTTATGTTTTAGTATATTAGAATAAGAAATTCCTGTGGTGGATAGAGTAGAATTTGTATTAGTCTTTTAGGTTGTCTTCTAAAGCCTGAGTTAGAATCAAGATAATAAATTGCTTAATTGATTGAAAATTATATTTAAGTATTAATACACGTTTGATTTACTCTGTAAATAGTAATTTTTTTTTTAACAGATGAAATTGGCCTGAGAATCAGTTTCTTTTTTAAGTACTTATTTCTTATGCAGTGTTCAGTAAGAAGTGTAGGTATTATTAGAATTGGAATATTGTTGGAGGGATGTAACATTTATAGAACTACATGAAAATTTTTTTCTTTGTTTACTTTTTTAATTGTTTAATGTTCCTTTTCTTGTAGATCCTATTTGACCAAACCCAGAGATCAATTAAGGCACAACTTCAGAACTTTGTTAAAGAGTAAGTCAATTTCAGTGAAAAGAAAAGAAAAGCAGCCAAGATTACATCTGGGAGTTATCATTTGAGAGAACCTAGAATCATACTTTCAGACTTACTAAAAATGTGGGAGTTTTTATTTGTTTTTTGCTTTGTGAATTTTATGTTCCATTTTTTTCTGAATTACTCTGTAAGAAATCAGATTTCATGCTTTTCCATGAATAACTTATGCTATGGAATTTGTATTCAGGATACATAGCTCAAACTGTTAATAGATAAAACAAATTTTTAATGTAAATAAATAATCTGATGACCTTTAAAAATAAAAGCAGATCCCAAAAGTTGTTGAAATACCATCAGTTATTCTAGTTATCTCCATATAGGATTTTCTTTGTAGAGAAGATAATAGCATGTATGAGAATGAGTTATGAAGGTGCATAATAAGTAATGAAAACAAGCCTTTTGTGTCACAGTCATCACATTTTGTGTGTGAAATAAAATGAAACTGGAAATAGAAAAAATCTGACCTTTCCAGGTATGGATGTTTGTCTTTTCTACATTAATAATTTCAGTTTTCCTCTTTTAATTCCTGACTGAGAATATATTATATTACATATAAGGTTGATTAGGATACAGTATTCAGTTCAATTCAGTTGCTCAGTCATGTCTGACTCTTTGTGACCCCATGAACCACAGCATGCCAGGCCTCCCTGTCCATCACCAACACCAGAGTCTACCCAAACCCATGTCCATTGAGTCGGTGATGCCATCCAACCATCTCACCCTCTGTCATCCCCTTCTCCTCCTGCCCTCAGTCTTTCCCAGCATCAGGGTCTTTTCCAATGAGTCAGTTCTTCACATCAGGTGGCCAGAGTATTGGAGTTTCAGCTTTAACATCAGTCTTTCCAATGAACACCCAGGACTGATCTCCATTAGGGTGGACTGGTTGTATCTCCTTGCAGTCCAGGGGACTCTCAAGAGTCTTCTCCAACACCACAGTTCAAAAGCATCAATTCTTTTGTGCTCAGCTTTCTTTATAGTCCAACTCTCACATCCATGCATGATCACTGGAAAAACCATAGCCTTGACTAGACAGACTTCTGTTGCCACAGTAATGTCTCTGCTTTTTAATATGCTGTCTAGGTTGGTCATAACTAATACAGGTATTACAAGCTATAAATAGTGGCAGAGCTCATAATGTACTTCTATCTTAGTAGATTAGAATTTGTTGTACTGGAGGTGATCTCTTGCAGGTTGTTTATAAATTATTTCATAAAATACTAATATTCAGAATGTCCTTATAGTATATATACATGAAAATTTATCACTTCCTATAAAGAGTTTAAAGTCTTTGCTAGGCATATTTTATTATTGTTGTTATTTTAAAGTTATTTGTCTTCAAGTTATTTTGCCTAATTCCCTGGTAGAGGAAGTAAAAGCAAAGAGATGTTATGTATTTACCTAAGGTCATTAATGAATGGAGGTTTCAGATTTTCAGACTGTTACCCTTTACTGGTACATAATTCTTTTAGAGGGCTTCCCAGGTGGCTTATGTGTGGTCAGTCATGTCTGACTCTTTGTGACCTTATGGACTGTAGCCCACCAGGCTTCTCTGTCCATGGAGTTTTCCAGGCAAGAATGCTAGAGTGAGTTGCCTTTTCATTCTCCAGGGGATCTTCCTAACTCAGGGATTGAACACTTATCTCTTGTTTCCTGTGTTGGCAGGCAGGTTATTTATCAGTTGAACTACCAGGGAAGCCCTCTAAAAGAATTATGTACTACTCCAGTACTCTTGCCTGGAAAATCCCATGGACGGAGGAGCCTGGTAGGCTGCAGTCCATGGGGTCGCTGAGGGTCGGACCCGACTGAGCGACATCACTTTCACTTTTCACTTTCACGCATTGGAGAAGGAAATGGCAACCCACTCCAGTGTTCTTGCCTGGAGAATCCCAGGGACGGGGGAGCCTGGTGGGCTGACGTCTATGGGGTCGCACAGAGTCGGACACAACTGAAGTGACTTAGCAGCAGCAGCAGCAAAGGGTTATAGTATCCATTTCAATAGTCTGAGCTTCCCTGATGGCTCAGATTGTAAAGAATCTGCCTGCAATGTAGGAGACCTGGGTTTGATCCCTGGGTTGGGAAGGTCCCCTAGAGTAGGAAATAGTAACCCACTCCAGTATTATTACCTGGAAAATCCCATGAACATAGGAACCTGGTGGGCTACAGTCTAGGGGATCAGAAAAAGTTGGGCACGACTAAGCACGCAGTACACACAATTCTTTTAGAAAGCATTTTATGTGTGTATTTTAAAAATGTATTCCTGCCTTTGGCCTACTAATTTTCTTGAGTAAGAAATGAATGTTGTTTCTTTAAATGTGGTCTGTACCTTTGTAGGAAAAGGCAATGGCAACCCACTCCAGTACTCTTGCCTGGAGAATCCCATAGACAGAGGAGCCTGGTAGGCTGCAGTCCATGGGGTCGCTAAGAGTCAGGCATGACTGAGCATCTTCACTTTCACTTTTCACTTTCATGCACTGGGGAAGGAAATGGCAACCCACTCCAGTATTCTTGCCTGGAGAATCCCAGGGACAGAGGAGCCTAGAGGGCTGCCGTCTGTGGGGTCGCACAGAGTTGGACATGACTGAAGTGACTTAGCAGCAGCAGCAGCAGCATACCTTTGTAACGTATACTGTTTCCCAGTGGCTCAGGTGGTAAAGAATCTGCCTGCCAATGGAGGAGACTCTGGTTTGATCCCTGGGTTGGAAAGATCCCCTGGAGAAGGCTGCCCACTCCAGTACTCTTGCCTGGAGAATCCCATGGACAGAAGAACATGACAGGCTCCAGTCCATGGGGCCTCAGAGGAGTTGGATAGGACTCAGTGACTAAAACAACAAGAGGACCACCCATAACAGGAAATCAAGGACTTGTCTTAAGAAAATCCCTTAGATTTCTAGAGCTTATCCCCCAAACACAAAGAATTATAATTTCTGGGAGAGGATCTTTGGAACTTGCATTTTTTAACAAGTTCCCTGTGGTATATACTATTGTTTAAAAAATCATTTGATTAGATATTGGTGCATGTCCCAAAATTTGTCTTTTGAAATAACAAATTAACTTTGCTTTTTTGTTTCTGTAATGTTAATTTGATAATTCATTTTTTAATTTGAATTGTATAGATTTAAGTCAGGAAATGCTAGCTGACTATATTAGGGAATATTATGTGCTCATAGACTATGTATTAATTGGAAGAACTATTGAGTATCATTGCAAATAAACGAAAAAATATGGAAACATAAGAATAAATTTTTAAATGTTGTTTTGCTGAAGTGTTTGATCCAGAAAGTTTTATAAAAATTTCACTATTTTAATTTTTTTAGAGATCTCAGAAAATTCAAAGATGCCAAGAAGCAGTTTGAAAAAGTCAGTGAAGAAAAAGAAAATGCATTAGTAAAAAATGCTCAAGTGCAAAGAAACAAACAGCATGAAGTTGAAGAAGCCACAAACATCCTGACAGCAACAAGAAAATGTTTTCGACACATAGCCCTCGATTATGTACTTCAGGTTTGTTTATTATGTTTTCAAAAATTGCTTACTAAACACGTTGTTGGGCTTCCCTCATAGCTCAGTTGGGTTGCAGGAGACCCAGGTTTGATTCCTGGGTCAGGAAGATCCCCTGGAGAAGGAAATGGCAATCCACTCCAGTATTCTTGCCTGAAAAATCCCATCGACAGAGGAGCCTGGAAGGCTATAGTCTATGGGGTCGCAAGAGTCGGACGTGACTTAGTGACTAAACCACCACCACCAAACATGTCATTTTTTTTGAGTGATTGCATTGAAGGGAATAAATTATGCTATTTCTTTTTGTTTAAAATTAAGCCATGTCCTTTTGTGAAAAATTTTCTTGTGTCTGGGTGTTTATCTGCATATGCCCTGTACATGTGTGTATACCTTAAGTTCTGATTTCTTCCCCTGTTCACTTAACATTATCCTTTTTCCTTTTCTAAATATCATTAAAAGGATTATTAATTGCTAGATTTTATTCTATGGATATACTGTGTCAATTTAGTTAATATCCAGTTATTAGATGTATAATTGCCAGTTTTTGCTGGCAATACTTAAAATACAGTTTTCAGTAAATATAAATGATAATATCTTTGTATACAAATCTCTTGCAACATTTCTGATTATTTCTTTAGAGTAGATTTTAGAGATACAAAGGGCTTACCATATTGCCAAATGAAAAATATTTCTAGAAATAATGTTCTCATAATTGCATTAGGTGCTGCTTTTGAAAAGTAGAGATCGATATTTGGTAAGATGCCAGGTGATCTAAGACAGAGAAGTCCCTTTAGATTGTTGACTTAACAATGGTCACAGAGTATTTCATTAAACAGTCCTGAAGTAACCATATTGCAAATTGGTGATTAAAACTACCCAGATAACTTTGCAAAAATAGTAGAAAATGACCTTATGAGTTTTTTCTATTAAGTTCCTATTCAGTCAGTGGGAGGATAAATTTTTAAAAGTACAGTCTATTAATTAAAGACTTCTAGAATGGAGTAGTCTGTATTTCCTATTTCCTCTTATCTATCTCACACTTATACCACTTCCTGCTGTAATGTGAGCACTGAGAGTCTGTCTGCCCCATTCTTCTGAAATGGCTTGTGTTAAGGTCTTATTCATTAGAAATATTTTACTTTTTAGCCGACTCGAGTGTTGTGTTCCACTGAAATGGTAAACTACACTCTCTTTCTTGAGACCTGCTTTCATCTTGATCTTAAGCCACTTTCAGGCCGTCCTCATAACTTGTGTTTCTTTTCAGTTTCCACCTTGGGTTTCTCTCCTTTGTGCACCTTTGCAATCTGACTTTTACTGTTCCATCTTTGGTTTTCCTGTTTTCTGACTTCATAATTTCCCTTATAGTTTCATCATGTCCTTTGCTCGAATTATTACCATATATAGATGATGAAATCTACTTTTCTCCTGAAGTACTTTGTCCCTTTTGTGTCCAAAACTGAAATCTGTCTTCTCAAATGGCTTCTTATTGCCATTACCAAACTGAGTGGTGTTACCCTCTTAATCATAGAAGTCAGACTTGGAGAATCACACTAGATATTGTCCTCATTCTTAGCTACTACAAGTAACAATCGAAATTGCCTTGAGAAGTTCTGTGTACGTCTTAAATCTGTTCTTTCTCACTCTGCTGCAGCCCGAATCCTTACTGTTTCTCTTCTGGAGTATTAAGACGTTCTCATAAAAACGGATCTTCCCTGCATCACTTGTAACCTGCTCTTTAGCAATCCATCCTGTGTTCTGTGTCAGAACCACTGAAACTTCTCCCGGCAATTGAGTTGTCTTGTCTCTGCTCCCTCTGTGCTGCCGCATTATTGTCATGCGCATTGTTAGAGCGCTTCCCTCGTTTACTGTGGTGATTTATTAATATGTCTTCCTTACACCTAGATTATATCCCTTCTGTCTAGTCCAGTGGTTAGAAAATAGATAGGTAATGTTTTTTGAAAGAGTGGATGACTTAATTTTAAATTTTATTTGGGGAGGGACAGTTAGCTAAAATATTAATTATTGTCAGATTGACACATTGTAAACTATCCATTTCCTTTGGTGTCCATCTAGTAGTTTTAAGTTAGGACTTCACCTCTCTTGTAAGTTATTTGTTTGATTTTTTTCCAATGAGAACTGTTGTATTATTTCATTGTAAGTCCAAACTCTCTGTTTTAGAGAATACTAAGTAATAAATATTCAAATTTACAGTTTGTCATGCTTTAACTTCTCTAAATATTTTAATATACTTTTGTTTTTTCAAGTGTTTGCTGTTTTTCATTGTCAAACAGAGGTATTTTTTAACATTTTTCTAAGTTTTTACTTAGAGCATTTGGAAGTTAACTATTTTTGTTCTCAAAACTGAATAGACCTTGAAACAGACATGCAGAATAAACTAGTGCTTAGGTAAGCAATGTTATTAGATTTTTGGGAGTCTGTTTTTGTTTTCTGTTCAGTGCTTTAAAATTATAACAGGTAAAATATTCACTGGGAAGGACATATTAAAAGGATAGATATTTTGTAATAAGTTTTAGCAAAGAATGAATGATTCTATTTTATAAACATTTCATTTCACTAAGTTGATATATAATAACAGACAAAAATAAAATGCTTGTTGTGAACTCCTAAAGTTGGGAGAGATACCGTAGAAGGCAAATTTTGTAATTACTGATCTTTCAATAGTTTGGTCTAATTAAAATATTTATTTATGGTCCATTAATTTGTTTAACAAATATTTTTTGAGTGCTTAGTATATACGACTTGGAGAATACATCTGGGAATAAGGCAAGAGCTTGATCTCATGGAACTTATGTTTTAACTGGGGAAATGACATAAGTAAATAAAATATAAGGTAGTTAAGAATACTAAAAAGAAAATAAATAAGATTGATACACTAAAGAGTGCTTGAAGGCCTAATTTGAACCTTTGTGAGGAGATAGTATTTAAGTTTGGACCTTATGGATAAGAGCCTTATGCCCATTTGGGCAGAAAATCATGACATGAGGACAAAACAAATAGTTTGAAAGCCTTGAGGTGGGAATCTTCTTGGGCTGTGGTTGAAGTACAGAAAAGGGGAAAGTACTGTAGTAGAAAATTAGGTTGGAGAGGTAGCAGGAGCCTCTTCACAAAGGGCCTTGTAGGCTACAATTGGGAGATGTAGGTTGGGAGTTGGAAGATTTTAAGATAAACATACATGATCAAAAAGGCACTCTTGTTGCTGTGTGCAGAATGAAGTGTAAGGAGTCAAGAGTGGAAACAAACTAGTTTAGACTATAGTAACAGGTAAAGATTATGGCAGTTGGTGGTAGTGATGAAAGTGGTGAGAATTTATATTAAGGATGTATGTTGAAAGAGCAGTTAGATGAGGAGAGTGGAGAAAAGATGGAATTCTAAGAAATTTGAAAGTCTATCAAGGTGATAGTTTTATCAGTACAGTACAATTTTATGATTTAAACATGGCCAGTTTTTCTTTGAGTTGAAAAATGATGAGAGTTTCATTGGCGTGTTTCTCTAAAAACTGTTTTTGCAGAAAGCAGGTCAAAAACTGAGAAACTCGGACTTTGTTTTTATTTACGTTTCTGGAAAAGTATTAAACCATTAGAATAAGCGAATTTTACAACATCGCATTCTGGATTAGTTTTCTAAATAGTGCATAAGTGATTAACCAAGTTCATTTTCCCCTCAGATTAATGTCCTTCAATCAAAAAGGCGATCAGAAATCCTGAAATCAGTAAGATATTTATTGAAATGATGTTCTATATATGTTAATATGAAGTTAAATGTATATATTTAAGTGTTTAAGATAGCATCATATGTGTGTGTATATATGTTTGTTTATTTATTGACTTATTCAGGTTTATAATTAATCTTCTTAATGATGTTTGTATATTTCTTACATGTCACTAAACCACTTTTTTCATTTGTTTTATGTTACAGTTATTTATATATGTCTCATCCATTAATATATTCTAAGTTCCTTAAAGCAGACATTTACATATTTGAGATTGAGGACATAAATAAATAACATCATTTTATAGAATTTTCCCCTTAGGGTTGTTGATGATGTATCTGCTTTTTGGAATGCAGGTAGAAAACAAACGAGTTGAAATGTGAAGGCGTGAGAACAGTGATTTTCTTACTTGCCTTTTTTTTTGTCTTAAAGCTAACAAGGAGGTGGGCGGAGGATGGTAGTGGTATGGACACTATAGTCTTTTGTATTTTGAGACCTTAAGAAATAATTTCTCCTCTGATTTTGTTATCTGAAGTTTTTTTCCTTCAAGAGGTTTACTGAAATTGTTTTTGATCCTTGTCCCCACCTAGCTTTTTCCTAAATTCTGTTAATGTTTATGTTATTTCTTATCAGATGAGTACTTTATACTTCCTGTTTACATCCACTTCCTTTTCCAGATTGAGAGCAGTATGTATTATTTGTAGAAAATTAGAAAATAAAATGTATGAGGAAAGAATAAAAGTACTACAAATGCTATTACCAAGAGAGAACCACTGTTGTGGCTGATGTAATTTTTGTCTGTTTTATGTGTATGTGTGTGCCTATTTGTGTGTGTGCATGAACATTTTTATATACCTTTTAAAACTCTGTTTAATTTTTTTAAAGCAAAACAAAATAGGAATCATTCCTACATATTCTTCTGTAATTTTTTTGTACAAATACACTCCAAAATCATCATGTGTTATTAAATATTTTTTTATTTAATGATGACCTTTGTTGCTAGATAGAATTCTTCCTTGTGATTATAGTAGAGATGAGCAAACATTTTTTTGAAGGGCCTGGTAGGGCCATACTAGATTTGAGGGTCCATATGATCTGTGTTGCAATTGCTCAGCTGTGCTATTGTAATGAGGAAGCAGTCATAGACAGTATGTAAATGAATGGCATGATTGTTCCAGTATCAACGTGGAAGTTAGAATTTTACATAATTTCTATGTCATTAAGTGTGTCTTTTTTTCATTTTCGTTAACCATTTAAAAATGCAAAAACCATTGTTAGTCCATTGGCCATCCAAAAACAGGTAGTGGGGCTGGATATATTTTGTGGGTTACAGTTTTGACCTTGTTCAACTCAGTTCAGTCACTCAGTCATGTCTTTTTGCCACCCCATGGACTGCAGCATGCCAGGCCTCCCAGTCCATCACCAGCTCCCGGAGTTTACCCAAACTCATGTCCATTGAGTCAGTGATGCCATCCATCAGCTCATCCTCTGTTGTCCCCTTCTCCTCCTACCTTCAGTCTTTCCCAGCATCAGGGTCTTTTTGCAGTGACTCAGTTCTTTGCATCAGGTGGTCAGCGTGTTGGAGTTTCAGCTTCAACATCAGTCCTTCCAGTGAACACCGAGGACTGATTTCCTTTTGAATGGACTGGTTGGATCTCCTTGCAGTCCAAGGAACTTGCAAGAGTCTTCTCCAACAGCACAGTTCAAAAGCATCAATTCTTTGGTGCTCAGCTTTCTTTATAGTACAACTCTCACATCCATACATGACTACTGGAAAAACCATAGCTTTGACATGACAGACCTTTTTTGACAAAGTAATGTCTCTGCTTTTTAATATTCTGACCTTTAATATACCATAAATGAACTTTACCCATTAATGGACTTTTGAGTAATTTCCCTGTTTTTGACATGAAATGTAGCATTGTATAGTGATCATCCTAATGAATAATATGATTATTTCCTTCAGATAGATTAAGGTAAGCAAGCTTCCCTGGTGGTTCAGACGGTAAAGTGTCTGCCTACAATGCGGGAGACCTGGGTTCAATCCCTGGCTTGGGAAGATTTCCTGGAGAAGGAAATGGCAACCCACTCCAGTATTCTTGCCTGGAAAATCCCATGGACAGAGGAACCTGGTAGGCTGCAGTCCACAGGGTCGCAAAGAATTGGACATGACTGAGCGACTTCAGGATTTAAGCATTTATTGAGACTTTTAAAAAAGTATTGTGAAGTTATAAGTGTTACACAAAATTTTCACTAATAGTGTGTGAGAGTGAATATTTTTGCATATTTTACCAACAATGGGTGTTGATTTTTCCCACTCTACCCATAATTGAATAGGTAGAAAATTTCATCTTATTGTTTAATTTTGGATTTCTTTGATATAAATGAGTATGATTGTCTCCCTTCCCCTCCCCCCCTTTTTTCTTGGTCATTTATGTTTTCTGTTTATGTCCTTTGTCTCTTTTCCTGTTGGGATCTTCATGTTTTTCATGTTAATTTGTAACATCTCTTACCTATTAAGACTATTAACCCTTTGTCATATGCTTTTTGCTAGTTTATTATTTATCTTTTAATACACTTATTATGTATTTTGATGTGCAGGCATATTTTACATTTTTATGTACTTGTAACTATCCTTCTTTATATATAAATATATAAATTAAGCATAATTTTTAAAAATCATATTCACGAAGTTGTACAACTGACATTATCTCATTCCAGAATCATCTTTAAGTGAGCTTTGTCCTTTTGTCATTGCTTTTTATTTTATTGGTTTTTCTCTTTAAAAATAATTTTTTTTGAAGGATTCTTGAGTATTAAGGACCTTATGACCTATTTTAGATTTCAGAGAATTAAGCAGATTTTTGCTAAAAATAACATGGCTGTTCAGAGGATTCTTTCAGTCCTGTGATTGAGTTATTTAATTCAATGCTCAAACTACCGCACAGTTGCACTCATCTCACACGCTAGTAAAGTAATGCTCAAAATTCTCCAAGTCAGGCTTCAGCAATACATGAACCGTGAACTTCCAGATGTTCAAGCTGGCTTTAGAAAAGGCAGAGGAGCCAGAGACCAAATTGCCAACATCCGCTGGATCATTAAAAAAGCAAGAGAGTTCCAAAAAAACATCTATTTCTGCTTTATTAACTATGCCAAAGCCTTTGACTGTGTGGATCACAATAAACTGTGGAAAATTCTGAAAGAGATGTGAATACCAGACCACCTGACCTGCCTCTTGAGAAATTTATATGCGGGTCAGGAAGCAACAGTTAGAACTGGATATGGAACAACAGATTGGTTCCAAATAGGAAAAGGAGTATGTCAAGGCGGTATATTGTCACCTTGCTTATTTAACTTATATGCAGAGTACATCATGAGAAACGCTGGGCTGGAAGAAGCACAAGCTGGAATCAAGATTGGCGGGAGAAATATCAGTAACCTCAGATATGCAGATGACACCACCCTTATGGCAGAAAGTGAAGAGGAACTAAAAAGCCTCTTGATGAAAGTGAAAGTGGAGAGTGAAAAAAGTTGGCTTAAAGCTCAACATTCAGAAAACAAAGATCATGGCATCTGGTCCCATCACTTCATGGGAAATAGATGGGGAAACAGTGGAAAGTGTGTCAGACTTTATTTTTGTGGGCTCCAAAATCACTGCAGATGGTGACTGCAGCCATGAAATTAAAAGACACTTACTCCTTGGAAGAAAAGTTATGACCAACCTAGATAGCATATTCAAAAGCAGAGACGTTACTTTGCCAACAAAGGTCTGTTTAGTCAAGGCTATGATTTTTCTAGTGGGCATGTATGGATGTGAGAGTTGGACTGTGAAGAAAGCTGAGCGCCAAAGAATTGATGCTTTTGAACTGTGGTGTTGGAGAAGACTCTTGAGAGTCCCTTGGACTGCGAGGAGATCCAACCAGTCCATTCTGAAGGAGATCAACCCTGGGATTTCTTTGGAAGGACTGATACTAAAGTTGAAACTCCAGTACTTTGGCCACCTCATGCGAAGAGTTGACTCATTGGAAAAGACTCTGATGCTGGGAGGGACTGGGGGCAGGAGGAGAAGGGGACGGCTGAGGATGAGATGGCTGGATGGCGTCACTGACTTGATGGACGTGAGTCTGAGTGAACTCCGGGAGTTGGTGATGGACAGGGAGGCCTGGCGTGCTGCGATTCATGGGGTTGCAAAGAGTTGGACACGACTGAGCAACTGAACTGAACTGAATGTGAAAACTGATAAAGATGAGTGATTTTTTCCCCTCTGATGAATAGTTAACATATAGGAAAACAGAAAAAAATCTTAACCCATTAATGACAGTTTTGGATTTTTTGGAATGAATATAAGAAAATTTCCATATTGGCAGAGCCTGTTGCCTCATTTTATTTTGGTATTTTTGAGAAAAAAATGAGCATCCCCCTATTTCATGTTATGTTTAGTGATCTACAGGTTGTAAAGTGTTTGTGATTGTTTTAAGAGCTTCTTATATCACCTTTTAATCTTTTGATGTTTTATTTGTAATTTAAGATTTTGCCAGTGAGTTTGGTTGAAAGATACATAGATATTTTATAATGTACCTGGAAAGATGATGACGGTATTGAAAACTTGATTTTTTGAATTATTGCAACCATTTAAGAAAAATGATTCAGCTTAATTTTAAGTGGTTTGATATTTTGCACTCTGGTGAAATAATTTTTTAACAATACATAGGATCAGAATTAAAGTTTCAGAATATTTATTTAAGAATTAATTCAAAAATGGCGATAATTTTTTTCTCCTTTAGATGTTATCCTTTATGTATGCCCATTTGGCTTTCTTCCATCAAGGATATGATCTATTTAGTGAACTTGGGCCCTATATGAAGGATCTTGGTGCACAGGTAATGTACTGTACTTCTTGTTTTTGTGTTATATCCCAATATCTGTATTTTTTTTAAGTGTTTATATTTGACATTTTCACTTCAGGTATACAGTAAAATAATTTAATATGTTAGTGTGTATATACTGCACGATGATCATCACTGTATAAATCTAGTTAACATCGACCTTACATAGTTATACAATTTTTTTCTGATGAGAACTTTTAAGATCTACTCTCTTACCAACTTTCACATATATAATACAGTATTATTAACTATAGATACCATGTTGTCTTTGACATCCCCAGGAGTTGTTTATTTTACAGCTGGAAGTTTTGTACCTTTTGACCTTCATCTCCCATTTTGCCCACCCCCAAAACCCACCACTAGCAACCTCCAATCTGTTCTTTCTATGAGTTCTATTTTTTTTTTTTAATTCCACTTACCAGTTCATTGCGATCACACAGTAGTTGTCTTTCTCTGTCTGACTTATTTAACTTAGTGTAATATCCTCAGGATCCATCCATGTTGCAAAAGGCAGCCTTCTCCTTTTTCTATGGGTGAATAATACTGCATTGTATATTTATACCACATTTTTGCATTCGTCTATTAATGGACACTTAGGTTACTTTCATATCTTGGCTATGTAATGCTTCAGTGAATGTGGGTATGCAGATACCTTTTCGAGTTAGTGTCTTCATTTCCTTCAGGTAAATGCCCATGAGTGGAATTGCTGGATCATATTGTAGTTCTATTTTTATTTTTTTGAGGAACCTCCATATTGTCCTTAATAGTGGCTGCACCAATTTCATTCTCATCATCAGTACACAAGGGTTCCCTTTTCTCCACATCCTTGACAATCTTGTCTTCAAGATTGTTAGAATGACAGCCATTCTAACAGATGTGAGGGGATATCTCATTGTGGTTTTAATTTAGAAGTCCTTCATGATTAATGACTTTTGGTCCCTTGTTTGCCATCTGTGTGTTTTCTTGGGAAAATGTCTATTTAGGTCCTCTCCTCATGTTTTAATTGGATTTCTTTTTTTTTGCTGTTGCATTGTCTTGAGTTCTTTATATATTTTAGATATTAACCTCTTATGAAATATATGATTTGTAAATATCTTCTGCCATTTGGTAGGTTGCATTTTCATTTTGATGATGGTTTCATTTGCTGTGCAGAAACTTTTTAGTTTGATGTAGTTTGTTTGTTTTGTTGTCTTTGTTCTAGTGCCTGTATTTTAAAAGAGATTAAGCAAATTGGGAAATTTGACATTTAGTTTATTTAGTGCAAATCCCGTGGACGGAGGAGCCTGGTGGGCTGCAGTCCATGGAGTCACTGAGGGTCGGACACGACTGAGCGACTTCACTTTCACTTTTCCCTTTCATGCATTGGAGAAGGAAATGGCAACCCACCCCAGTGTTCTTGCCTGGAGAATCCCAGGGACGGGGGAGCCTGGTAGGCTGCCATCTGTGGGGTTGCACAGAGTTGGACATGACTGAAGCAGCTTAGCCGCAGCAGTGTAGAAGTTTGGTGTTTTTATAGCAGATTTATGTAAGTCCAGTGTGTAACCAAAAATGAGATTAAAGTTAAAGAATATGTTGTAGATAGTTATATAAGGGTACTGAGAAGAATTTTAAAACAAAGTGTTTGTTTTACAGTATACATAGCTGGATTTATTTATTTTGTTTGTTACATTTGGATTATTGAGTTACTGTCCTAATTGGTATTTTATTTTAGTTATAACTCTTTTTTTAACTTTCAAAGATATTTGCATTTTGCTATTTTGAATAATAAAATTTTATTTTAAAAGTATTTTTTTATTTATTTGGCTGCCCTGGGTTTTAGTTGTGGCAGGCATATGGGGTCTAGTTCCCTAACCAGGGATCAGATCTGGCCCCCTGCATTGGGAGCATGGAGTCCCAGCCACTGGACCACCAGGGAAGTCCCTGAATAATAGTAAAGTTTGGAATTTTAAGATTGAAGAACTCTAGGTAACTTTTTCATTTTATACACATGTAGACATGCATGAATTATATATAAGAGTATTATATAGAAATTTTGTTATGTCCAAATTATTTTTGATTATCTGATCAGAACTTCAGGCTTCCCTGATGGCTCAGTGGTAAAAGTCCACCTGCCAGTGCAGGAGACACAGGTTCCATCCCTGGGTTGGGCATATCCATGGAGAAGGAGATGGCAACCCAGTCCTGTATTCTTGCCTGGGAAATCCCATAGACAGAAGAGCCTGATGGGCTCCAGTCCATGGCGTTGCAGAAGAGTGAGACACAACTGAGCAACGAAACAGCAATAGCAACAATCAGAATTTCATGTTAAATCTGTTCCCACACATTCTATTTTGTTTACTGGTGAGTTTTCTGGATTTCTATCAATTTTCAGTTGGTTTTCTTTCTCAAAATGGTTCAGATTACTTTTTCAGGAAAGGAATTAAGGATGAAAAATAGACTTTAGAGAAATGGGGAAAAAGTAAGAGCAGAATGATAATTGCATTCATTGACCAGAAATAAATACAGTGCGTGTGTGTGTGTATGTTTGTGTGTGTTGGGCTATTGTGGGGGAAAGGTGGTATGTAAGGTATATGTCACGAATTATAGAATTGCTCTTCCCTGCCTCTACAGAGCTTAATTTACTGGAAGAAAATAACAGGTTACCACACTATTAATCTCTGTGCTAAGTGCCCTATCTGGGTTTATAAATTGAGATTAGATTTTGTTTGCATGTGATAGAAAACCACAAACAGCAGGAGCTTTAAACAGGATAGAATTTTATTGCTTTTATGTAAAATCAAAGGTCTAGTATAGTGCTCACTTAATCTGTAGGGACCCAGGCTTATTATATCTTTGGATTCTGCCTAATGGTTCAGAGTGGTTTATCAGGCTTTAGCCATCATAACCAAATTGTAGTCAATAGGATGGAGGGGGAAAGAAAGATTTGTTCCCTCTCTTTCAGCGTAGTTCCCAGGGATTGTATATGCCGCTTCTGCATATGTTCCATTGTCCCACTGCTGCTGCTGCTATTAAGTCGCTTCAGTCGTGTCCGACTCTGTGCGACCCCATAGACGGCAGCCCACCAGGCTTCCCCATCCCTGGGATTCTCCAGGCAAGAACACTGGAGTGGGTTGCCATGTCCTTCTCCAACGCATGAAAGTGAAAAGTGAAAGTGAAGTCACTCAGTCGTGTCCGACTCTTCTCGACCCCATGGACCGCAGCCTACCAGGCTCCTCTGTCCGTGGGATCTTCCAGGCAAGAGTACTGGAGTGGGTTGTCATTGCCTTCTCCCAGATTGTCCCACTAGCTTCAAGGAAAGCTGAGAAATAGTGTTAATGCAGGTAACCGTGTTAACCTACTAGAATTTGGGGATTTTGTTGTTAAGAAAGGAAGAGAGAATGGATATGGGAGATAGATAGCTGTCTCCACCACATATGTTACTGCAACATATAAGCAGTATATCCAACCCAGATTTGGGAAGAAGACAGGACCTTCCTAGGCCCTTGGTGTGTGTTAGCTGCTCAGTTGTGTCCAACTCTGCTACCCATGGACTGTAGCCCGCCAGGCCCCAGGCTCCTCAACTACTACTTGAAAATCCATGGAATTCTCCAGGCAAGAATACTGGAGTGGGTTGCCATTCCCTTCTTCAGGGGATCTTTCCTACCCAGGGATTGAACCCAGGTCTCTTGCATTGTGGACAGATTCTTTACCATCTGAGCCACCAGGGAACTAGCAAACATTAGATTTTACCCTCATCTTACATTAAGTATAATATCAAAAAATGCATTGGATTGTAGTTGACTGGTGTCAATAATTGTATATTTTAACATTTTAATTTCAGTTTTGCATTTTTTACCCTCCCAGGTCTCAAGTAATTTTGCACATCCCTGAGAAGCATCTAAACTCTAGTGCCTATAGTGTTTGGCCTGGTTGGAGGTGCCAGTTTATGGTATCTGGAACTAGGGTCATGGCAATAGGGGTGGAGATAAATAGATAGACTTGAGGAATATGTAGTCAATTCGAGAGTGGAGGGACATGAGAAGTTTAAATGTATTTAGTTTGGGAATAGGACATCTAAGTGGGTGTATCTAGAACTCAAGAGAGAAACATTTAAGAGTCAATAGTATATAATTGCTAATTGCAGTCACAGGAGTGTGTGAATTGAAGCAAGGAGTTAACAGATGTTTCAAAAACATGAACCTATTTTAAGAAAGATAAGTGACCAAGCACCATGCCTAATACTTTTAATTTTGAAAATTAAGGTCAAAGTCCACAAGTGTAAAATAAAAGAGAATTTGACTTGGGACAGATCCCTCAGAATGACCTACTTTTAAGAAATGGCTAGGTGAGAGGGCTCCATGAGAACACTGATGGGAGAGAGGTGGAAAATCAGGAGACTATGGTAGCAAAAGACAAGGAAAGAGTGTCTCAAAAAGATGTGGGTGGTTGTCAGTTCAATGACTGGAAGGAAGGTTGAGTAAACCTAGGACTGAGAATTGCCTCTTAGATTTAGCAACAAGAAGGTTGTTTGTTACTTCTGTCAGAGTTGAGGGTCTAAGAGGTAAAAGCTAAATTACCATGGATAGATGAATATGATATGGGCAAGTGGAGAACAGGGAGAGTTTTTTAAGAAGTTGTATTGTGAAGGAAAGAGAGAGATAAGTTGGTAACTAGAGAGGAGTGTGGGTTTTAGGAAGATTTTATTTAAGGTTTTATTCTATTTATTAAATTTGCACAAATTTAAAACAAGTGGGAATGGGAGAATTTGAAAAGCAGAAGAAGTATTGAAATCTGAGGTGGTAGGCGTGGACAAAATTCAGAACATAAGTACAGGATTGGGGGCACCTGGTTAGTTATAGGAGTCTATTAACCTCATATGTGCAGTACTAATAGAAACACGGGACACATGCTGCTTTGCTCCAGTTCTCTTCTTGATCCAGGCAAGGAGGATCCCGTAGAAGACAGGACGGCCAGCCTTTGCATCTCTCCAACTCATTCGTCCTCCAACACTTCACCGTGTTGAAAGATATCTTTTTCTATATACGTTTGCCCTAACAGAGGGAGAGGAATTTTCTCTCTTTTCTGAGTGGGATACAGTTGAGAAATTTACTCCAATTTGACAATTTACTACCATCACTGACATTGTAGTACTGGTGTGGAAGGTACATGCATACAAGTTTTTATATATCAGTTTGAATCTTGGAAGTGCCTTCTACTGCAGTTCAGCCTGAATGTATGAAAAACATTTATATGTCATTCAGTTAAAGGCTATAAAACCAGGGTATAATGATTATTTCACTCATTGACTATAAGAAACCGTTGAGGACAGTTTCTTAGTGCAGCGTTACCCATTAAGTCAGTGTGACCTGTCACTATGGTGTGTATGGCTTAGGTCCAAAAGTGGAGTAGTATAGTTGCCATCTAAACAAAGTATTTTGTAGTAGTGATAGTTCTGTTTCCATGTATTTTCTTTTGGTTCTTTATTATTATTCAGTGAGATTAAGATTCTGTGGCCAGAATTAGTCTCCTGTGGGGAAAAGAAAAACCATTTGTGATAGAGAGTCAATAAACATCACATAGTCTTTTAAGAAGGGCTTTTTCAGTTTTGTTTTTAAAGGCTATCAGTGAAAGCATCTTTCTCCATAGTTTGTTGATATTGACATGTATAGCTATTTATCACACTTTAGTCAGTTCAAGGTGATGGGTATTCAAAGATGAAATGATGTACATCACTGTTTGGAATAGTAGACACACCTAATGGAGTATTTTATTTACTTTCTTTTGAAAATTTTATTTTATATTGGGGTGTAGCTGATTAACAATGTTGTAATAGTTTCAGGTGAACAGTGAAGGGACTCAGCCATATGTATACAGGTATCCATTCTTCTTCAGTCCTCCCTCCTGTACAGACTGCCACATAACATTGAGCAGAGTTCCATGTGCTATATATTAGGTCCTGTTGGTTAATCATTTTAGATATATTTTAAATATATTTAAATACAGCAGTGTGTACGTGTCCATCCAAAACCCCCTAACTATCCCTTCCCCTGAAAATAAGTTCATTTTCTAACTTTATGAGTCTCTTGTAGTATTTTAAACCTAATTGTTTGTTACTCCAGCAAAGAGGAATTCAGGAAACTAGTACTTTTGTAATAATACTGGCAATCAGGTATTTCTCTTCTGATGAAA
Source organism: Capra hircus (assembly GCF_001704415.2). Lineage (NCBI taxonomy): Eukaryota > Metazoa > Chordata > Mammalia > Artiodactyla > Bovidae > Capra > Capra hircus. The sequence continues at coordinate 72,007,413 of NC_030808.1, forward strand.
GGAACAAGAATGAAATGGGATTTTATGATTTCATAAGTTTTAAAAAATTTTTAAAGAAAAATTGATGATTTTATACATTAACCTAAGGAAGGAATGACTTCTTTCCTATTTTATTCTACTCCACTCTATTTTCTTTCTCTTTTATCTGTTGTTATTTTTTCTACCTTTTAGATTTTATTATAATACTAGGAAGCCAGCTTGAAAGCATCATGCATCTTGAGTGATTGGAAGTGTCTGTTATGTTGAACTTGTGAGTGCCAGCACACACTAAATTAGCTGCTAGATTTTGTTATTTGGGGAAGAAAAATCACCAATATATCTTCTTTCTGTCTTTGATAGTAACTGCTAGAATTGCTAAGCGTATCAGCTGCCACTTAATCTAGAGTCATTCTCCTTAATTTAAGGAGTGAACTCGTTATCATTGTTGTACCCTAGGCAAGGCCACCTGTCACAATTGCTTGACATGTGATTGTTCTCAGAAACATTTTCCCTAGCGGAGTTTTAGACATTCTCAAAGAGGATATGAAACCAGAAAAAAAAGAACTTTCATTTTATGGTTGTAGCCAAATGCCTTTTTAGGTAAACCTAAGTTGACTGACTTACTTGGAATATGATTTTTGAAAAGTAATTGTATCTTTCTTTTTCAACTTTTAAGTCTCTCTTACTTACTCTTTTATTTTTTTTTTGCAGTTGGATCGACTGGTTGTAGATGCAGCAAAGGAGAAAAGAGAAATGGAGCAAAAACATTCCACCATTCAACAAAAGGTACTTGAGGGGAGAAGTTAGAGTAGATTAATTCCCTTTTTACACAATTTTTTGGTTATTGGTTTCACCAAGGTATCACATTGAAATAAATCCTTTGAATTGCCTTAATAATTAAATTGTATAGATGAACTCTTCCTTTTTTTGTAAACCATAAAATATTTTTCCAGTGTTGAGGTATGTATTTTATTATTATTTTATATAAAAATATTTGAGAGCCATGCTCTTGAACAAGTTTATAAAAACGTCAGTCCCTTAGGGCCTTAACTGATTTAAAAGTGGCCCTTGCGTGCTAAGTCAGTTCAGTTGTGTACAACTCTTTTCGACCCTATGGACTATAGCTTGCCAGGCTCCTCTATCCATGGAATTCTCCATACTAGAATACTGGAGTGGGTTGCCATTTCCTTCTCCAGGGCATCTTCTTGACCCAGGGATCGAACCTGGGCCTCTTAGGTCTTCTGCATTGGCCAGTGGGTTCATTACCACTCGGGCCACCTGGGAAGGCCCCTAGAGTTTAAAATGCTGCTTATAGTTTCAGTTAGGATATCACCAGGGCTTCCCAGGTGGGGCAAATGGTAAAGAACCCACCTGCCAGTGCAGGAGACACAAGACATGTGGGTTTGATCCCTGGGTTAGGAAGATCCCCTGAAGGAGGGCACAACAACCCACTCCAGTATTCTTGCCTGGAGAATTCCATGGGCAGAGAAGCCTGGCAGGCTACAGTCCATAGGGACGCAAAGAGTCATACATGACTGAAGCGACCTAGCCTGCATGCACGCAAGATATCACCAAGCCCTGTAAAATGTGTGTGTGTGTTTGTATGTCTGTATGCAGGGTAGCAGTGGTTGACGGAGGGTAGGTGGAGGTGAACAGAAGTTGGAGAACACCGAAGCACCTGTGTGTGTGTGTGTGTGTGTGTGTGTGACTAGGAATTTCCAGTTGGAGAACACTGAAGCGTGTGTGTGTGACTAGGAATTTCCAGCTGCAGTCACTCTGTGGCAACACTTACCCTCTCAAGTGATGCTGAAGTTTCACTTGCATTTCTTGTTAACTTACCTAAGCCTAGGTAAAGTAATATCTGAAAAATATGTATTTAAAAATGAAGATTTAAAAAAAAGATGTAAATGTGCAACCAGGTTCTATTTCTGTGTGCTAAAAGCTTTGAATATGATATACCTGGAACTCAGTATAATAGTATTTTATACAGTCATCAATGTGATCTTTTTTGTAAGTATAGTCATCTGAAAATAAAAGGATAGAACTGGCGGTTGAATGTGTGTAAAAAATATGTGAAAAGATGTCTCTGTACTTAAATGGCAGAGCAGTACCACAATTATGAGTGTGGTTTCCCACGGGGAGGCTTATCCATCCCTCTCCTGCAATTTCCCCAAGTGTGGGAAACATGACTGCATAAATTTTGGTGTCGGGGGATTGCCATCACAACCTCCCTAAAAAGACAAAGAAAAAAGATGTCATCTAGTATTGCTTTAAGAAATCTATCCTCTTGTGAGCAGTCAAATCAACTTTTGTTATGGTTTATTTAGAATTTAAAATGCCAGTAAACTAGATTTAATATTGAAGATGTCAGTGAAAAAAAAAGTGAAAGTGAAATCAGTAATTAAAGTTAAATTTTTTTTGGTGATGGGTTGTTAATACTCAAAGAGAAGCATTTTTTTTAAAAGGGAAAGATTTTTTATGAGATAATGTTTAATTTATTTCTTCTAGTTATAGTCGGGTAAGACTGCCTCCATGTTTTGTTTAAAGTTGAATCACTTTTGGTTGGATAACTTGTTTTAATGACATTACTATGGAAAGATTTTTAAGAATTGGGACCAATCATTTTTAATTAAAATGAGAGGTCATGATATTTAGAAGCATGTTTATTTGTTTAAATTGAATTATTTAATGAATATTATGCATCTTTTAATACCTTTCCCTAGTGTATGTCAGTGTCATACTGAATGTCCAAGAGTAGTAGATTATTAAATCTGATTAATGAATTAGATTTTAAATAGTGGTCAGTTATTGTTTTCCTTAAAGAGAGTAATGCTGTTTTTGCTTATTATGAATACTTAATCTTTTTTTTCTTTGCCCTTAAATGCTGACCCAAGGCTGCATTACAGGTAAAAAAAGGAAAAGACCTAATCAAACTAAAAAGCAAGGAAAAGTCTGTCTAATGTAATTATTTAGATTTTTTGGAATTGAAATCGATCAGTTGAAGAAACATTGGTGCGGTGCACATTCATGTACATGCCTTTTGGATATGTGCACGCATTTCTGATAGATTTAGACCTAAGAATAAAATTGCTGGGTCATAGCATGTGTGTGTGTGTATATATATGTTCAGTGTTAGTAGATAATGCTGTTATTTTTCAAAATGTTATACCATTCCTAGTAAGCAGGACTGTGTGAGAGTTCCCGTTGCTCCTTGCCACCTCATCATATTATGAGAGTTTTCAATTTTTTGCCTATTTTGGTGGGTAGATATGGACATTTTGTGGTTTTAATTTATGCTTTATCACTAATGCCCTTCTGCGATGTCTGTTGGTCATTTGGATATCCTCCTTGTTAAATGTCTGGCTAGTCTTTCTCCTGTTTTTCCATCAGGTTATCTAACTGTTGATCATATCCTCAAATATTCTAGACGTTAGTCCCCCTTTGAGGTATATACATTTAAAATATTCACATAGTGTTAAAAATATCTTTTCTGTTCGGTGCCTTTTGTGTCCTTCCCAACCCACTGGTACTGCTAAGTCACTTCAGTCTTGTCCGACTCTGCGACCCCATAGACAGCAGCCCACCAGCCTCCCCCGTCCCCCGGATTCTCCAGGCAAGAACACTGGAGTGGGTTGCCATTTCCTTCTCCAATGCATGAAAGTGAAAAGTGAAAGTGAAGTCGCTCAGTCGTGTCCAACTCTTAGTGACCCCATAGACTGCAGCCTACCAGGCTCCTCCGCCCATGGGATTTTCCAGGCAAGAGTACTGGAGTGGGGTGCCATTGCTTTCTCCATTCCCAACCCAAGATCACAACAATGTATCTCCTGTAAACTCTTGTTTTTGTGCATGCATGCTAGGTCGCTTCAGTTGTGTTTGACTCTTTGAGACTCTATGGACTGTAACCTGCCTGTCCATGGGAATCTCCTGGCAAGAATACTGCAGTGGGTTTTCATGCCCTCTTCACAATCCAGGGTTTGAGTCTGTGTCTTTGGCAGGAGGATTCTTCTTCCCACTAGCACCACCTGGGAAGCTTTGCTTGTTTTATCTAGGCCTTTAATCAGTCTGTAATTGTGTGTGTGTGTGTGTGTGTAGTTTGAGGTAGAGATCCAGTTTCCTTTTATTTTCACATTGGTAGCTAAATGATTTAGATTCGGTTATTAAAGTTTGTTTTCCCCCAACTACTCAGTGTTGTATACTCTTTTGTATAGGACATTTCCATACATGTGAGGTCTGTTTCAGACTCTCTATTCTGTTTCATTGGTCTTTTTGTCTTAATTATACCAGTACCATGCTATCTTAATTATTTTAGCTTTATAGCGTATCTTGATAATCTGACAAAGCAAAGCCTCCTTCCCTTCTTCAAAAGTGAATTGCTAAAGTTCTGTATTTCCATATAAATACAGCAGCTTTTCAGGTTGCATAAAAATAGCTTTGCATTGGATCTGTGAATGGATTTGGGGAAGAATTAATATCTTTATTTTAAATGTCTTCCAGTTCATGAGCCTTGAATATTTCTCTGTTCATTCATTTTTTTAGATATCCTTCATAAAATTTCATTGTTTTCTTAATCTTTTTGTAGGTGTATTTCTAGATACTTGTATTGAAAATGTTATTGTAAATGTTATCCTTTAAAAATATATTTTCTCACTGTTTACTTTGGTTGTATATTAGAATAAAATTTGATATTTGTGTGTTGATTTTTTTAACCAGTAGTAGTCTTTTTAAGCTCTCTTTACTGCTACTACTACTAATATACCTCTGAATTCTTTTGGATGTGTACAGTCACATCCTTTGCAAATAATCCTTTCCTTTTGGTTTATCTTGCTGGCTAGGACTTTCAAAATAATCTTGAATCAAAGTGCTTATAGTGGTCCTTCTTGTCTTGCTTGCAATTTCAAAAGGGAAAATTTCAGTTGAGTCCCTTCATTGTCTTGACTTATATTCCTTGGGCTCCAGACCAAAGCTTCAAGTTCTCCTGATGAGACAAGCTCCTGATGTTACAAAGAAATCTTTGGAATGTTGCCAAACTCGATTATATCTATTGCTGACTTAATTTTGTCAGCATAATTAAATAAATTATAGCTCCAAATAAATTTTAAATGAAGGAATTAAAATTTCCTTGATTTTTTTGCCCCAAAGTAAAAGCAGAAAGAAATGTAGCAGTTTATTTACAGATTATTTCATTTGATTATTTTGGATGATCATGTCCTTCACGATTAAGTTTTGAGATATATCAGCAGTGTTTGAGTGTAATTCTGAAGTGTGCCTAGTTCCTTTTCCCATAATCATGGACTCTCAGATTTAGAAAGATCTTACGTGATTATCACTCTGCTTCTCCTCCAGTGCAGAACCCCTGCATTCCAGTATTCTTGGCAGATGGTCATCCAGTCTCTACCAAAATCTTTCTCAAGATGGAAAGTCTACTCCTCTCTAATAGTATAGCGTTCTAATTTTGCTTATTGGTCCAGAAGTAATTTTGAAGTTTCAGGACTGCTTTTTAGAGTTTTCAATTTGGAGATCACAATGATTTTTCAGTTTTGTTGAAATAACTTTGGAAATTTACCAGGAAATATTTTAAATATAGAATTTCTGATTTTAAAATTTATTGGCTTCTTGGAGGAAAATTGAAAGTTTGAATTGCATTCAAGTGAAAACTAGAATGGTTAGATGATTGAAGATGACTATGAGTGATTTTATAACCCTTATAAAAAAGTGAGCTCAGAATGCCTACTTCACACTGTGGTACTTCTTTGCAAAAATAAACTTTCTGTAATTCTTTTTTTGAACCCCCAAATAGTGGAGTTATTGTTTCTACCAAAAACAGTATAACAATATAAAACTACCCTAATAGTAATATATTTAGAAAATAGTGGTAGATTTAACTAATCCCAAGTAGAAATACGTATATTCCTTTAAAAAATTGTTAGCAGACATATCAATATTGGGATTAAATGAAAACATTTAAAACAACACCCACAGAATAGCACGTTGTTCCCTTTGTCTATTTTTATACATATTATTTTGTTCTTTTAATCACAGTGTGTACAATTTATTTATCCAGGTTATATAATTTATAAACTTTTAAAATTTGCTTTTCTTTTAATGTGTATTCTGTATAGTCGTTTGTGTTATTGCATAATAGTCCACTGAATTACAGTATGTTAATATGTTGAAGCATTCTTCTGTTATTGAACATTTAGGTCTCCCCTTATGAATGTTGTTGATCTAACTATCCTAATACAATGCTTTTCTACTGTTTGAGCTGTTTCTCTAGGATAGATTTGTCTAGGGAAATCAGTAAAAACCATACAAACTTTTTAATGTGTTATTTTGTTTAGGATTTCTCCAATGATGATTCTAAGCTAGAATATAACGTAGATGCTGCAAATGGCATTGTTATGGAAGGTTATCTGTTCAAACGTGCCAGCAATGCCTTCAAAACTTGGAACAGGTAATATATTTCAAACACCAGTCTTGCTCTTTCCATATCCTCAGTTTTCTGACTACTCTATGGTTTAGTGACTCTTTCCTTCATAATTCTCTAAATTCACAGTCCCTAGTAACTTTTCTGAATTATGTGTATTGGAGATAAGTTGCCCCTCTAGGAGTAAGGCCTTAAGAAGGAAGTGAAAAATAACACTAGCAAATCTAAATTCTAAAATTTAAGCAAAGTTTAAATCGGGAAGCAAGGAAAATTTTTATAATGCTTGGGTTGTAATGACTAGGTTACTACAATGAATAAGTTTTTAAATGTGAGCTTCCTCCGCTGTTTGTTATGAAATAGATCTGATTGCAAGTTATGTATTGATTATAATGGATGAATAAGACAAGTGGGTTGTTTTTCATTTTTGGGGTTCCTCCTTTATATGTATGTTTATATACATATTTACTTAATTTTGGCTTGTGAATCTTTAAGTGAGATGATCCTGGTTTTCTGATCTTTTCAATAACTTTAACCAGGCTTTTTAGAATATGGGATGAGTTTTATATGTGAAGTGTATATGGCAGCTGTTGCTCCTTTTTTGTTAACTTGATGCCTACTGAAAAATGTTTTTTTCTAAACTGATTTTTGAAAATAAATGTTGATCAAGTAAATATCTTTTAAATGAATGTATAAAATATTTATTACATTTCTCATGTATTAATAAAGTGAAATCATTTCAGACATGAAGGCAAAAGGAAAGAGTGATTGTCTCAGGATCATCTTTCTGAATAGCAGTGACTAGTCTTTTATTCAAGGATAATTCCTTTGTGGAAAAAAAAGGATTATTTTGTAATAGTTGAGAATAGTATCAGATTCTGGTTGATTGATTTAATAACTATTATATTATTGGTTGAATGTGTATATTTTATTTGCTACTTGAACAGGATATGAATTCACTTAATGATAGAGAAGATTGTTTTCTTTTTTAAAAAAGTGGACATTAGCAAAATAAATAGAATTTTCTTGGTAAGTTTAATTTGGTATACATTTTTGTTAATTTAACTGGAAACCATTATGCTTGAATATTCAAAATATTGAAATGGATTCTTAGTGCACTTATTTTGAGTTCTTGGTGATGAGGTTATGTACAAAAAATATTTACTGATATTTTCAAATGTCATTTTAGTATCACTGTATCAATGTTATTTGTATCAATTTAGTGTCAATGTCATTGAGTATCTCCTTAGCATTTGATATTGTCAGATGTTTAAATGGGACATAGTGTGTTATATTTGAAGTAATTGTTCTTTACCTGAGAATGAATATAAATGGGAAAGAATGGTGATTGTATTTGATACTAAGTTTCTTTGAGTAATGTAGGACTTTAAAAATAATACATAAATATAGGAGGATCTACTCAGATGGCCTGGTTAAGAAAGAAGGTTTTAACTATTGTAAAGTAAAAATGTAAAATTGCAGTTTTGTTTTCTAAACTGTAAGAATTAAACCAATAATCTTTTAAGCCTTTCCTGGCAAATTTCCCTGGCCAGAGTAGGAAATTAATATAAGAAATAGCGTGATTGTCAAATTTTTTTAATAAAGAGTTTTCAACCAGTACAGTTTCATGAGGTAACGTTAGAATTGAATTTTAACCTTCAGATTTCAAAACAACCTTCTTAAAATTTAACACAGTGAAAATACAATAAATCCATTAAAGCCATACCATTATGTTAAGAAGAAATGAAGTGAACTTCATGGAGTACTCTTAATCAGAAATGCTCGAAGACTTCAAAATGAAGCACAATAAGTCTTAGTGGAAAATTACATTCCCATTTAGGACAACAGAAGAAAATTAATTGATTCAAGCATGGATCTTTTTGTTTTTATATGTTTCATGAATTTTATTAATTGGCATAGACATTAAACCATAACTAAAATCAAGTAGTGAATAGCTATTAAATTCTCAATTGCAGATATGTTACCTACCATTTGCCAAGTAAGAATGATAGTAACTTTGAAAATGAGGCCACCTTTTAAAGGAGATGCCATTTCTATATGGTAGGATAACAGTTATTGATTAAAATCATAGATTATAGTTAACACCCTGATATTTAGTAAAGAAAATGGAAGCGCAGGGACATGTTTGCTCATTCAAGGTCACATACTTGGTTTGTGACAAAACTGACGCTGAAAACCTGGTGTTTTAGGAAACTTGCTATGAAAATTCCAAACAATCTGCATTTTGATAAGATAAGATACAGCTTTGGTAAAAACAACAACAAAAATAGTTTAAAAACTATTTTAAAAAACTTTCCTAATGCATTTGCATTATTAGGAATAAATTATGGGTAGCAAATTATTCATTTTCATATACCTTTAAAGAATATTTTGATGAAAACACTAATTAAAAGCAGACTTGTAAATAATACAGCGTATAAACATATAAAATTCTTCAAAGACAGAAGTCAAAAACTTTTTAACAAAAGTCTTACGTATTTTATAGGTTATAGGTCAATAACTATAAAAGGGAGGAGAAAGAAGTCTCTTATATGTTAGTTAGAATTCTCTTCTGCTTTTCAATTTTAAAAATTTGGAATGTATCTAAAATTTTTTTTTATATAAGGTTAGCAAAAATCTACTCTCAGGAAATATTTGCAGATATTTTCCTTTTACCTATATATGATCTCAGACTCTTTCCTACTTGTCTAGTTAGTTCTCTATCCAGCTTAATTTAATATATTTTATTAGCATCTGAATAAAAGACGTATTTGTGATATTTGTGCCTTAACTACAAAAATCTAGGAATTCAACTGTTCAAGCATATAGATTTTTTTTCTGCCCACTTTTTTTTTTTTTTAAGAAAAAGATTGTTTGTGGTTTAGTTTCAGGAAACATACTTTCTTGTAGTCACTCTGAGAGGTTTCAGTCATATGATGACAAATTTGCTATTGTCTATAGCTTTATGGAATAGAAGCACACATATTTCAGAGTCAGCTTTAAAAAAAGATCTTCCTGAGAGAAATGTGAATTTGACTAGGAATTTCCAGTTAGTTTTAACACCTGATGCTGTATTTCACAAAATCTAAGTATATTTTGAAAGCATCATTCCATAATCTGAAATTTAACCAAAGAGATGGTATTTTTATGTGGTGTGATTGAAATGGTGTAAGAAGTGAAACGTTTTATGTCTTAATGTGAATTGTTGAGCTTGTTTCTGTTTGGTTTCAGATTTCTAATTTGTAGTGTCTCTTAAGATTTTTTTAATGTCTGTAATATATATTTTTTGAAGATGTGATATCTACAAAATAGTCTTTCCAGGCCATCTTCTCAGTGTGGCAGCTTCATTTCAAGCTCAAGTCAGAGCTAGATGGATTTTAATACTATGCTCAGTCTTTGTTAAACTGGAAAATGTAGCTAAAAGCATAAAATGCATTATACAGTATCTTAAAGCAAAGTGTTCTGTTTCTAGTACAGATACAAATAAGAAGTGTGTACATAGATTAAAGATAAACTCTACTTATGTGTGGCCTTAGAGTGTCTGCTATCATTTGATGAGAAGAGGGTGAGCTGGAGGGAGGAGCTTTTCATGTTGAAATGTTCTCATTTGTTTCAGGTTTAGGTAGACATAGCTGTAGTGATTGTTTCCTTTAATTTGTTAAGATGAGGAAAGCTACTATTTGTATTTTAGAGCTAACCATAGAGGTAGATAACTCCCAATGATAGTAGAGTGTGCGAATATTCTCAATAGTAGACTGTACAGAATTTTCTCTGCCATAATGCTTTGAAGAATATTTTGAACATTTATAAAATATTAGCCTTTCAGATTCCTAAGAGTTGGAGTTAGTTGTATAAATGCGTATATATATAATATCAGCAAAATGCAACAGATATTTTTGATTCTTTTGTTAGGTTATGAGCTTAAGCTGGTTCCTTTAATTCTTGCTTTATTTTCATATCATGCTAGTCCTTTGCTTATTTTGCACATTTGCGTTTTCATTCTTTTACCACCTTTCCCTTATGTTTTAATCCTGCCCCATTTTTTCACATGACAGGAAAAAGCCCGATCATATCAGGTACCAAATGGCTTCCTTCCCCTCACCCCTGCCTTACTCCAACTTCCTCTTTGGCACGAGAAAGCTCGTAATTAACCTGCATTTCAGTTGGATTACTTGCAATGGATATAAAGTCTCTTTAGGTTTTAAACTGAGAAGAAAATGTAAACATCTTATTTGAGGAACAGAATTATACCTTTTCATTGCTTATATCCTCAGTTTGTTTTAATCTGGAAAGGAACGTTTGATGTGTAAATAGTTGTCCAAAGAAGACATAGCTTCAGTAATACAAGTACTACAAGTATGTATATATGTGTGTATGTGTACACACATTCACATATATATATATGCATGTATATATGTAGGTATGTATGTTTTAGGGGAAATAAGTTGGTAAATGGTTTTTAAATTTTTGAAATAGTAATTAGGTATTTGTATCTTTGGTAATCATCTTGTTAATTATGTTTAAAGGAAACATTGCCAATTCCTAGCTTTTTTGTTTGTTTTACCACTTTGGTCTTTTTCCTTGTGAAAACTAAATTGAATTTTAAATAAAGGAACATATATATGTTCGAGCTTTTAATTTTATTAAATGTTCACTATTTGGCACCTATATGAATCTGTACATGAACCCATCGTTTGTATAATTTTAGTGATAAAGCATCTACTTTTAAAGATAAATAGTGATAAAGATTTAAAAATTTTGCTTTTACCCATGTTCTTGATTTTAAGTAAGTCCCAGGACTAGTGTTCAAAAATTGTAAAAGATACTTGATTTATTTTTTAATGTATTCCCCCCTAATTTTGTCATATAGAAGCTCTTGTTGATATTTAAAAACTAATATTTGTTTATGAATGTAAAATTTTGGTCTAAAATTTTTATTATATTAAGTTGTCTCAATTTGAGATAGATATAAATTGATGTCTTAGTTTTCTTAAAACCAAAAAAATTTCACTTTTGAATACTTATATTTTGGCTTTTTGATCAGATTATGAATCTTGTAAATATAGTATAGTTGTCAGCATAATGCTTTCCAACATTTGTCTTTTTTATTATGTAATTACCTTTTAAGTGAAGTCACTCAGTCGTGTCCGACTCTTTGCGAGCCCATGGATTGTAGCATATCAGGCTTCTCCGTCCATGGGATTTTCCAGGCAGGAGTACTGGAGTAGGTTGCCATTTCCTTCTCCAGGGGATCTTCCCGACCCAGGGATTGAACCCAGGTCTCCCGCATTGTAAGCAGATGCTTTACCCTCTGAGCCACCAGGGAAGCCCCTTTTAAAGTATCTTCAAATTGCGGGTGGCATGAGCTTAAAATATTAAATATTTTCCATATCTTGTAGATTGTGAATAATTTTCCTTTTATTGGAGGTCTTAATAATAACTAGAGTTATTCTATAGGAGAAAAGATTATATTTTTTTGCTTACCTGATTAAAGTCTTGATCAATATAAATGAGTATAGTTAGCTCTTTTTTTTTTTTTTTTTAATGATAGAGGAGGGAAGATAGTACCATAGACATACTGAGTATGGCAATTAAAATTTTTCTCTACCCAGGATAGTTGTGATTTTTTTCACTTAGGAAATGTCAAATTAAGATGAATTCATAGTGTCTTGAATTTATAATATAAACAAAAATTGATGATGTGAAAAAGTTTCTCATAAGCAGATAAATGGCAGGGGAACTAAGTTTCAGAAAGTTAATAATCAAACAGAATCTAACAAAAAAACCATACATTTTTATCTAGTATTTTGTTTTTATGTTTAGAGGCTATTATTCTTAAGATTCAGCAGGTCAAAAGAAATTTACTTTCTGATGACCTCAGAAGCATGAAAAGTTTACCTGGATGCTTTTCCATTGTTCAATGAAATTCTTTATAGTTTTTCATCAAATTACATAATATTACTATATATAAAACTTAAGAATTTTTATTAATATAGTTTACTTCAAATGATTTTTAAATTAATACTTTAATCAATATCAGAGATTATTTCCATTGCATGTCATCCCATGTGGCAGGGCTGCACCATTTTGTTTGTTTGGAGGTATTTCCTTTAACATTTCTAACCAACCATGTGTCCCAGAACAAAGAGACCCAGAAGTTCTTCCTTTTCTAGCCCATCTCTTGATGATTTGCATTTAGAGGCAACCTACTTGGTTTTTATCTAGATGCTTGTTTAACAGATCTGTATTTTAATGGTAAAGGTGAATGCCTTTTTAAATAGCAAGAAAACCTAACAATCTGTCTCGCTTAAAAATAGCAAAGCATCTAATCATTTTCTCAGCCTTGGAGAATTAACTTAAATTTTTTGAAATAGAAGTTCTAAACATGTCTAAATACAATTTTTAGTGCTTTGTATTAGTATCAATGAAAAGGTAGAATCTCTATCTGCTAATAGATTAATAACTAATGTTTACACTAGAAATCATCTCACATGTAACTAATTTAAAAATAATAACTCAAATATTGTTTTACCTTTCATGCTTGATGAGAATTTTTGCTTTCTTTTATGAATGGCTTTTGGCTGTGTTTTTTTTTAAGTCTTCAGGTCTTTTATTGTTTTAACAAATTAGAATTAGTAAATATGCCATACATACGTTAGTTTTTTCTTCTAAAGAAGATTGCAAGTAAAATGCCAATTAATTTACAGTAATGAGCAGAACAATATAAATAATTGGGTGACTTATTTTTAGTAATAACTTTGATTTTTCTGCTGAGAAGTATTTTATATGAAAGTAAGGCCAAGTGAATTGGCGACAGTCTCCTATTTAATATCATTTCTAAAAGGATGATATATTTTTCTGTTTTGCTTTACAGATCAAATGCTTGTTGAATGGGGTGCAGAAAGGTTGAAAACAAAGCACCATTTGTTTCAGTCTTTTGTATACAAAGGAATAGTCTTATTTATAATATAAATTTATTTCTACTTTATAACACAAGCAAATTATTTTTGGGGACAGCTATAGTTAATTTTGGGGAAGCTCAAAAAGTTAAAATTTTATTTTTTAAAAAATTATTATTGGTAGTGGCACAAAGTATAACAGCTTTTGTTAGGGTGTAAATTTCTGACATAAAAATGATTAAAAAATATGGTAGTTTTATTTTCTTTTTCTGTGGTTTTAAAATTGCCTGAAATTTTTAATTTCAGTAATTATCTCATTGACGTCAGTTTATATAAAGCAAAACAAAACAATGCTTTTCTAAAAACTTAATTACTATAAATTGATTTTCTAGTAGTTTCTCAAATATTTTGTTTCTAACAACAACTGAAATAAATTATGTTTGTGAAAATGTAATCTATTTTATATTTATTTAGACGCTGGTTTTCAATACAGAATAATCAGTTGGTTTACCAGAAAAAGTTTAAGGTAGGTGTTTTGTTAAGTAATTAAGTGAAAACCCATTGAATCCGCCACTTCAGTTTTTATTTGTTCCTCTTGGTATAGCATTGAAGTTCATACATATGTATGTGTGCAAAATTATCATTTGTTAGTTTTATGTTTGGATATGTATAAAAGGACTCAGGAGTGGAAAGTATCAGCATTGTTTCCTGAATTCTTAATTCCTGTCTTTGAGATGGATTGTTCTGTGTTTCAGAGTTACTTTTATTTCTTCACATGTTTCTTTGTCCATTTGTGAGACAGGAAATCCCTAATACTGTTTTGGTGCTAAAGGAAAGGTTGTGTTTAAGAAATACCACCTTAGGGCCAAAAGTGGTAATAGAGAAGGGTTAGCAATTAATTAAAATATAAGCTTGAATTACTTTAAATAGAAACTTCTAAATTTGTTAATATTGTTTTTATGTGTTTGTTTTCTTGAGCCTGATTTTAAGAGTGAGGTATTTTCATTTAATGGAAAGGTATAATGAGATTATATGTGACTAGATAATGTTAAAGATAATTAGAGAAAAGAACTATTAGTTAATTGATGATTTGATTTTTACCTAATTAACCTTTATGAATAATACGTTCAACTGTAAATTTCAAATACCCACCTACTTTCATCCTGAGATAACACAATGTGAAGTTTTACTTGCTAGATTCTATAGTAGCAGGTTTATTCCATACAAATTCTTTAACTATTCAGTTCATGTTTTTTTCTACCCTGATAAGCTTGGTTTTGAGTTTCTATTTTTATTAAGTACTAAAAAATGATTTTAAAAATTCTCATTTTCTTAGATATTTTAAGAAGCATGTATAAGCTTTTTCTTTCAGTTATTAAAACTAGACTCATGAAAGGCTTCTTTTTTGGAGGAGAGTGGCTTTTATTATATGTGAGAGGATCAGGAGAAAAATTGATTTGAAAGAAAATGGAAGAAAATTAACAGGAAGCTAACATTTATTGAGCACCTGCTAATTAACTGTGAAGGATTGGACTACGTTTATATGAACTATTTCACTGAATTCTCATCAATTTTATAAGGCAGATAAAATTAACAGGGCATAATTACCTTTATATGGAATTAGTTATATTTATATTGATAACTCCTATTTCTGATCTAAAATAAGATAAATATAAGATCAGTATAAACCTTTAAAATTAGACCATTTATTCCAAGTACTGTTTTTAAGTATGTTTTTATAGGTAGTGATATTTAAAGCCTAGGTTGATAAATACAGGAGTTTTGTTTCCTTGTTGTAGGATAATCCCACTGTGGTGGTGGAGGATCTCAGGCTCTGCACAGTGAAACACTGTGAGGACATAGAACGACGATTCTGCTTTGAGGTGGTCTCTCCAACAAAGTGAGTGGTTCTAAAGAATTTGAGAGTTGTTTTTGTGTTTCTATAGCTTGTCTTAAAGGACTTTCCAGAATACAGAAAGATTTGTTACAGTTGTGACTATAAGAGCTAAAAAGGAAAAAAGTGTTCTCAAATTAAATTTGAATTATGAATAATTAGACACATATTAATGATTACAAGTCAGATATTTATGTAACTTTTACGCAGTATCATAGTCCTTAAATTCTGATGATTACTATGGCTATATGGAAACATTTTAACTGTCAAGATAATGAGCTGAAGTCATATATCAGATAAATTCTTTGATAACTTATTATTTCATATGTCTACCCAATGAAAAATATTAATGTTATTTTATGTGGCAAATTTAAAGTTTTATTTTTTTAATACACAGAATAAGTGACTTGTTTTCAGTAGGTAATTTATTTCATTGACGTCTTGATTTCTTTACGAACATACTACCTAAAGATAGTGAAATAAAACCTTTCAACACAGTATTTTTCGTTAGAAAATGATTATATAGCAAAATTGATAAAAAATAAACCTTATTTTTTGGGTTAATTTAGTGTCTGAGAAAACAATGTTATTTCCCTTTAGAAGTTGTATGCTTCAGGCAGATTCTGAAAAGCTGCGCCAGGCATGGATTAAGGCTGTTCAGACCAGTATTGCTACTGCTTACAGAGAGAAGGGTGATGAATCAGAGGTTAGTAAATAGCACTGCATGCAAAGTGATATTTTGCCAAAGTTTTTAATTTTAATTGCAACATTGCATGATTATAACATTCTTTTTTTATGGAGGATGACTTTTTTGTATTGAAATGGGTTTTATTTTTAAATTGTACATTTAGTTTCTTGTTTATTTCTCTTGACTTTTCTTTTAATTCCAATATTTCAGTGTATGTTTAATCCAGTATTTGAATATGTGTCTCAAGTATTCTGATGCAAGTATTTTTCCTCAAATATTTTATTAATATAATAAAACAGTGAGTGTGAAAGGTAAACACTAAAACTAGGTGAAGAGCAAAGAACAGGAAAGCTCATATTTTTAAATTGAAATCTCCCTGGAGAAGATAAGCTGAGTGTAGAGTCTGGGATTGTAGTCTGGTGTTAGCTACCCAGTAAGTTTACAGACTCTTTTGAGCAAGGCCTGGAGAGGGCAATGGCACCCCACTCCAGTACTCTTGCCTGGAGAATCCCATGGACAGAGGAGCCTGGTAGGCTGCAGTCCATGGAGTTGCTAAGAGTCAGACGCAACTGAGAGACTTCACTTTGAGCAAGGCCATGAATGAGTCTTAAGAAATGAAAAATGTCTTTATTCTATCCTCACGTTTGTTAGTTTGGTTAAGTGTGAAATTTTTAGGTTGGTAGTGATTGTTCTTAAGACTTTTAATGGCAGTGTTTTCTGCTTTCCAGAGTTGCTGTTGGAGTCTTTCTTATTACCAGTCTTTAATATTCCTCCTCTCCAATTTCTTTGTTTTCTTTTTCTGAAATTTTTGGACTGGTCTTATGATTCTCGTGTGTGTGTGTGTGTGTGTGTGTATGTTTTGCTCTGCAATCTGGGAGATTTTACCAGTTAGTCTTCCAAACCTATTGAATATTCCATTTGTGCTAGCACATATTTAATTTCAAAGAGTTTCTTTTTGTTTACTGAATGTTTACATACATAAACCTGTTCTTTTTTCATGTATGCGGTATTAGATTTGTGTTTCTTAATCTTGACAGCACAGTATGATAATACAGGAAGTTTTAAAAAATCCCAGTGCTTAGGTACCACCCTAGAATAGTTGAATGGAGTTGGGGCCCAGGCATCAATATTTTTAAAAGCTTTCTACTAATAAGTGATTTCTCTGTTCAAGCAGTGTTGAGAACCATTTTATTAAGGGCTTTCCTTGGCTATCTTGTTATCTGCTCATGGTTGCAAGTGCTGTAAGAACATAGGACTTCGTTGATGGTGATCTTCACCAAAGTGTGGACCATTTGTTGAGAAACAATTTGAATTAGGATCTTTGGAGTCTTTTCAGCTACGATTCCCCAGAGAAGACTCACTGTTCTCCTGTGTAGAGGTAAAGGACTGGCTGGGAGTTAATTGCTGGAGAACCAGCATTCAGTTATGTAGACGTTCATTTAATCCTGTGCTTGCCTCTTTTTAGGTAAATGCCATCTAGTCACTTTCTGTTTTCTTTCAGTGAATGAACCTCTTGTCGTTTGTATGGCTTTGTAGAGGACAGTTCACTAATGGCAGCATTGGGAAGGGTACCTTTGATCTAACTTCTTCTTAATGATTTCTCCTACTTTCTCCCCACTTCCAAGATTAACTGGTACAAATCCTTGAGCCTTTTGTCTATTATATGAGGTAAATTGATGAACTCTTAGATTTTTCTTACTATTTCTTTAGATTTTGCCTTGGTCTATTCTTGTTACCATTGATCCAGCCACTTTGCAACTCTCTGAATTTTGTTGCTCTTATTTTCTTTTCTGTTAGCCATATTCTTGTGGATAAATGTTCTTTTTTCTTTTTTTATTTAGAAAACCTTAAGTTTCTAAAGTTGAATTCAGTTCAGTCACTTAGTCATATCCAGCTCTTTGCGACCCCATAAACTGTAGCACTCCAGGCCTCCCTATCCATCACCAACTCCCGGAGTTCACCTAAAACCAAGTCCATTGAGTCGGTGATGCCATCCAACCATCTCATCCTCTGTCGTCCCCTTCTCAACCTGCCCTCAATCTTTCCCAGCAACGGGGTCTTTTCAAAAGAGTCAGCTCTTTGCATCAGGTCGTCAAAGTATTGGAGTTTCAACTTCAACATCAGTTCTTTCAGCGAACACCCAGGACTGATCTCCTTTAGGATGGACTGGTTGGATCACCTTGCAGTCCAAGGGACACTCAGGACTCTTCTCCAACACCACGGTTCAAAAGCATCAATTCTTTGGTGCTCAGCTTTCTTTATAGTCCAACTCAAACATCCATACATGACCACTGGAAAAACCATAGCCTTGACTAGACAGATCTGTGTTGCCATAGTAGCTTTTTAATGTGCTTTGTAGGTTGGTCTTAACTTTCCTTCCAAGGAGTAAGTGTCTTTTAATTTCATGGCTGCAATCACCATCTGCAGTGATTTTGGAGCCCCCCAAAATAAGGTCTGCCACTGTTTCCCCTGTTTCCCCATCTATTTGCCATGAAGTGATGGGACCAGATGCCATGATCTTAATTTTCTGAATGTTGAGCTTTAAACCAACTTTTTCACTCTCCTCTTTCACTTTCATCAAGAGGCCCTTTAGTTCTTCACTTTCTGCCATAAGGGTGGTGTCATCTGCATATCTGAGGTTATTGATATTTTTCCCAGCAATCTTGATTCTAGCATGTGCTTCCTCCAGCTCAGCATTTCTCATGATGTACTCTGCATACAAGTTAAATAAGCAGGGTGACAATATACAGCCTTGACGTACTCCTTTTCCTATTTGGAACCTGTCTGTTGTTCCATGTCCAGTTCTAACTGTTGCTTCCTGACCCGCGTATAAATTTCTCAAGAGGCAGGTCAGGTGGTCTGGTATTCCCATCTCTTTCAGAATTTTCCAGTTTATGGTGATCCACAGAGTCAAAGGCTTTGGCATAGTCAATAAAGCAGAAATAGATGTTTTTCTGGAACTCTCTTGCTTTTTTGATGATTCAGCAGATGTTGGCGATTTGATCTCTGTTGGTTCCTCTGCCTTTTTTAAAACCAGCTTGAACATCTGGAAGTTCACGGTTCATGTATTGCTGAAGCCTGACTTGGAGAATTTTGAGCATTACTTTACTAGCGTGTGAGATGACTGCAATTGTGCAGTAGTTTGAGCTTTCTTTGGCATTGCCTTTCTTTGGGATTGGAATGAAAACTGACCTTTTCCAGTCCTGTGGCCACTGCTGAGTTTTCCAAATTTTCTGGCATATAGAGTACAAAACTTTCCCAGCATCATCTTTCAGGATTTGAAACAGCTCAACTGGAATTCCATCACCTCTGCTAGCTTTGTTCGTAGTGATATTTCCTAAGGCCCACTTGACTTCACATTCCAGGATGTCTACCTCTAGGTGAATGATCACACCATCGTAGTTATCTGGGTCGTGAAGCTCTTTTTTGTACAGTTCTTCTGTGTATTCTTGCCACCTCTTCTTAATATCTTCTGCTTCTGTTAGGTCCATGCCATTTCTTACTTTATTGAGCCCATCTTTCCATGAAATGTTCCCTTGGTATCTTTAATTTCCTTGAAGAGATTTCTAGTCTTTCCCATTCTATTGTTTTCCTCTATGTCTTTGCATTGACCGCTGAGGAAGGCTGACAGAATGTGGTCCACTGGAGAAGGGAAAGGAAAACCACTTCAGTATTCTTGCCTTGAGAACCCCATGAACAGTATGAAAAGGCAAAAAGATAGGACACTGATAGATGAACTCCCCAGGTCAGTAGGTGCCACTGGTGCCACTCCAATATGCTATGGAGATCCATGGAAAAATAATTCCAGAAAGAATAAAGGGATGGAGCCAAAGCTAAAACAACACCCAGTTGTGGATAGTACTGGTGATAGAAGCAAGGTTCGATGTGGTAAAGAGCAATATTGCGTAGGAACCTGGAATGTTAGGTCCATGAATCAAGGCAAATTGGAAGTGGTCAGATAGGAGATGGCAAGAGTGAACATCGGCATTCTAGGAATCAGCAGACTAAAATGGACTGGAATGGGTGAATTTAACTCAGATGACCATTATATCTACTATTGTGGGCAGGAATCTCTTAGAAGAAATGGAGTAGCCATGATAGTCAACAAGAGAGTCTGAAATGCAGTACTTGGATGCAGTCTCAAAATTGACAGAATATCTCTGTTCATTTCCAAGGCAAAGCATTCAGTATCACAGTAATCCAAGTCTGTGCCCCAACCAGTAACGCTGAAGAAGCTGAAGTTGAACGGTTCTGTGAAGGCCTACAAGACCTTCTAGAACTAATACCCCCAAAAGATGTCCTTTTCATTATAGGGGACTGGAATGCAAAAGCAGGAAGTCAAGAAACACCTGGAGTAACAGGCCAATTTGGCCTTGGAGTACAGAATGAATCAGGACAAAGGCTAATAGTGTTTTGTCAAGAGAATACACTGGTCATAGCAAACACCCTCTTCCAACAACACGAGACAAGACGCTACACATGGACATCACCAGATGGTCAACACCGACATCAGATTGATTATATTCTTTGCAGCCAGAGATGGAGAAGCTCTATAGAGTTAGCAAAAACAAGACCGGGAGCTGACTGTGTGGCTCAGATCATGAACCTCTTAATGCCAAATTCAGACTGAAATTGAAGAAAGTGGGGGAAACCACTAGACCATTCAGGTATGACCTACATCAAATCCCTTATGAGTATACAGATCTGATAGACAGAGTGCCTGATGAACTATGGACGGAGGTTTGTGACATTGTACAGGAGATAGGAATCAAGATCGACCCCAAGGAAAAGAAATTAAAACAAGTGAAATGGCTGTCTGAGGAGGCCTTACAAATAGCTGTGAAAAGAAGAGAAGTGAAAAGCAGAGGAGAAAAGGAAAGATATACCCATTTGAATGCAGAGTTCCAAAGAATAGCAGGGAGAGATAAGAAAGCCTTCCTGAGCAATCAATGCAAAGAAATAGAGGAAATCAATAGAATGGGAGAGTTTCTAAAGTAGATTATAGATATCATTGTCATTCCACACTAAATAGTAATTTCTTAATATCGTCTGTAACTCAGTCTATTCAGATGTCTCCAGTTATCCTAAAAATGTCTTTTACAACCTGTTTTACAAAGTAGGATCTTTTTTGTGACTGGGCATTGAATCTAGTCCAGTGTTCCTTGTCTTTCAGTCTAGAATAGTTCCTTCTTTTTTTTTTTTCCCCATGACAGTGACTTGCTGAAAAGGTTAGACTTTCTGTTCCAGGAGAATTCCTTGTCATAGATTATAACATAGGTGATGTGTATACTTCATATTGCAATGAGAGAAATACAATATTGTTACCCTACCATTGCTAATGCAAAAATCTTCTTTGTGAAGATAAAGCAGACGTGGATTAGGGAGATGACAGTGTGATCCCTTCATTGTCATGGCACATTTCCTTTCTTGTTCCCAGTCTGTTAATACTTCATTCCTTTGCATTACAAATCTACTTTGTCTTACTTTAACCCTATAAAGTCTAGGCCCCATCAACCATTCATTTAATAGTTTTGTAGCTGAATTTGTAATTTTATTGGGAATTTGCAAAATGATGATTTTCTAATTCTTTTCCCATATCCATTTATTAACTTGCATTCTTATGTGAAATATAGGTTTTCTTTATCATTGGAGCTATTTAGTTTAATAAGAGAGGCTTAAATTTTTGCTTTTAATTACCACATTTGGTTGATTTATTAGCTACCTGAAGTGGGGACAGATAATGTTTTGGGGGATATCATTATAAACTCCCAGATTTTTAAAAACACAATGGGTCCCAATTAACTGTGGTAATTACTCTTTTTTCACATTCATATTATCACACCTTTGTCCAATAAGGACTCAGGTGATGCCTTGAAAAATTTCTCTAGTGTTTAGCAGAGTTGTGAGAGGGAACACATTTAGATGTGTATCCAGATCATATTGATGAAGAAGCTAGCGGATTGCTGAAATGCTTGTGTTAGCAGAATCGTACACCAGAAATAGTAGGGATTACAGGAAAAATAGAGATAGGGCCAACCTAAAACCTACCTGAGTTTGTAACTTGAATAATTTTAGAAACTTTTAAATCTCAATAAAAATATTAGCACAGTTGAATTCCTAATAAATAAACACTATAGTATAGAGGACAGGTAGGACTTAGCTTTAAAAATTGGTGAAGATAGCTTAAAGGAAGTGTACAGAAGGGTTGAGGCTTTGGTGACATGTGCAAAACACATAACTATCAGAGAGAATGGTGTAGTAAACACTTTCAAGTCATAGCGCATGGCCAAAATGCGCCAAGAAGAGTGAAAGATGGGTGTCGTTTCCAGTCCTGTATTCCTTGAGGTGTCCAGCCCAGGTTCTCCTGTGTTACTGTACTTTGCTTTCAGCTTCTCTAATTTGGTGTAAAGTTCAGTTCAGTTCAGTTCAGTCGCTCAGTCGTGTCCGACTCTTTGCGACTTCACGAATCGCAGCACGCCAGGCCTCCCTGTCCACCACCAACTCCTGGAGTTCACTCAAACTCACGTCCATCGAGTCAGTGATGCCATCCAGCCATCTCATCCTCGGTCGTCCCCTTCTCCTCCTGCCCCCAATCCCTCCCAGCATCAGAGTCTCTTCCAGTGAGTCAACTCTTCGCATGAGGTGGCCAAAGTACTGGAGTTTCAGCTTTAGCATCATTCCTTCCAAAGAAATCCCAGGGCTGATCTCCTTCAGAATGGACTGGTTGGAAAAGCATTAGCTAATAAAGGAATACTGAGAGTGAACCAGCATGATTTGTGCATTGACATCCTTTTTCTGTATGATAATTGCTTACAAGCTAATTCACATTATGAAATATGGTTTAGTAACATGGGTTTTATTTCTTTTTAAAATTTTAAAGTAATCTATAACTTACAGAGAAGTTCCAAGTAATGCAAAAAATTTTCCCCTGAACTATTTCAGAGTAAGCAGCTAATACATGCTACACCGCCCATTATTAATTTAGTGAGTTCTTCCCACAACTAGGACATTTCTCCTGTATAATCAGAATCAAGAAATGAGCATTGGTACATTACTACCATTTAATTCTCAAATGCCAAGTTTTAATAGTTGTCCCAGTAATGTTCTTTACAGCAAAAAGATCCAGTCTAGAAGCACAGGTTTCTTTTAGTTGTTATGATTCTTCAGTTTCCTTCGGTTTTGGTAATCAGTTCTGTTCAGTTGCTCAGTCGTGTCTGACTCTTTGTGACCCCATGAATCGCAGCGTCCCCAGGCCTCCCTGTGCATCATCAACTCCTGGAGTTTACTCAGACTCACATCCATCGAGTCCATGATGCCATCCAGCCATCTCATCCTCGGTCGTCCCCTTCTCCTCCTGCCCCCAATCCCTCCCAGCATCAGAGTCTTTTCCAATGAGTCAACTCTTCGCATGAGGTGGCCAAAGTACTGGAGTTTCAGCTTTAGCATCATTCCTTCCAAAGAAATCCCAGGGCTGACCTCCTTCAGAATGGACTGGTTGGATCTACTTGCAGACCAAGGGATTCTCAAGAGTCTTCTCCAACACCACAGTTCAAAAGCATCAATTCTTCAGCGCTCACCCTTCTTCACAGTCCAACTCTCGCATCCATACATGACCACAGGAAAAACCATAGCCTTGACTAGACGGACCTTAGTCGGCAGTGTATTGTCTCTGCTTTTGAATATGCTATCTAGGTTGGTCATAACTTTTCTTCCAAGGAGTAAGCGTCTTTTAATTTCATGGCTGCAATCACCATCTGCAGTGATTTTGGAGCCCCCCAAAATAAAGTCTGAGACTGTTTCCACTGTTTCCCCATCTGTTTTGACCTTCTTGACCTTGATTGTATTGAAGATTGCACACTTTGGTAGAATATCCCCCATTGTTGATATGTTTACTTACAAAGTTGTGCACTGTTGGTAGGAATATTGTATAAATGATGCTGTGTTCTTCTCACTGCATCTTCTTAGGTGGCCTGAGATTTTGATTTGTTCCATTTTTGGTGATGTTAACTTTGATCACTTGATTAAGGTAATGCATGCTAGACATCTCTACTGAAATACTGTCTTTGTAATAGTATTTTGTATGTACAGGGAGTATGTACTTTGAGACTATGTAAATATTCTTTCCTATTCAAACTTTAATTTTTAAATGTAATTATATGAGGATACAACCCTGTTTTATTTAATGTATCATGATTCATTGCTATCATTATTTGTTTTATTGCTCAGATTGACTCGTTTCTCTAGTGGAGCCCTGGATTCTGTAACCTTTTGACATTTCCCCAACAATCTTGAAGTTCTTCCCTACCTTCTAGCATGATGAGATGTCTTGAGTTCATCTTCTTGTACTTTCTCTGCACCAGCCTTGAAATCAGCAGTTTCTCCAAAGTACACTAGCTCTTTTGGGTAGAGAATAGTTTTAGAAAGCAAGATAAGGGAATATACATGTGCATATATACATTTGCATCTTTACTGCTTTATAAATATATTTATATTAAAACCATTAGGGCGCCTGTTGTCATCTCCAGTCCTAATGTAATACAATCGGGTTTGTTCTAACTTTCTCCCTTTTCATATAAATAACTCCTTTCTCTGAAGTAAGAAATCTGATTTCCCTTTATTTTTAGCAGTTTGCTTATATGCTCAGTCCCCCTGTTGTGACGAGTATGCTTTCTCTGCTGCCATTTGCCACCTGCCAGACTAATACCTCACACCAGGTGGCACTACCACTTGGTGGTTCCTCTCTGTCTTCAGGCTCTCGTTGCCTTTGTTAGACTGTCTCCCTATGCAGAAACCCTTCTTCTCCTGCTTGGCAACCAACAACCTGCATGGGGTCACTCTCATCTGAGGGTATGCTCCTCACCCAGCACAGTCCTCTCTGTAATACCATATCCCCACACTTTCTTTGCTTAGCCACACTTAACGGCTATTGAATTGAGTTTTCAAGAAGGGCAAGATTATATTTGTGTGAATTCTGTCCTAAAATACTGGCTTATTAAAGTTGAAATGTTTTAAAACCAAAAGACTTTTTAGGCCATATATTTATTTACGTAGGATCCCCAAACTCCGTTTTTGTACTTGGTCATTATTGGTATATTCTTTGCTGTGCACTTAAAAAATTAGTTTTTTGCTTATCTGCCACCTTTTGCTTTTCTCCTGGTTTCTCATGAGCTTTTAGACTTGTGCGTTATATTGTTGATTCACTCTGTAATTATAATTATGCAGTTGATCTGTTCTTTAGTAAAAGGCCATACCATTTTCAGTAATTCACTGCAGTAATTGAAACAACTTGCTTGCAGTTCATTGAATACCTTGGAAAAACTTGGTATAAAATAGTATTTATTTTTTTCTTGAGTCTTAATAGTCTCATGCATACTCTCTCTGTCTCTCATCCTGCATGCTCAATTCCTGTTCCTCTTTTTCTTTGCCTTTTTATCTTGTGTAGACAGTCATTGTATCAAGTTATTTTTTATTATTAATGTGCTTCTCTGTATGAGACTAAAGGCCAATTGATGGCAGATGCTGTGTATTTTCATTCTTGAACCCCCAGTGTTTAGAACAGTGTCCTTCTTAGGCCCATTATAGGCCTTCATATTGTTGATTGGCAGCTTTTGTTTGGAGCATGTAGTATGCAATGTAGTATTACAATCCTTTTTTGTTTTTTTAAATCTTAATTCTTTTAGAAGCTGGATAAGAAATCATCTCCATCCACAGGGAGCCTGGATTCTGGAAATGAGTCAAAAGATAAGCTATTAAAAGGAGAAAGTGCATTGCAGCGAGTCCAGTGTATACCTGGGAATGCCAGCTGTTGTGACTGTGGTCTGGCAGACCCACGGTGGGCCAGCATCAACCTGGGCATCACCCTGTGTATTGAGTGTTCTGGGATTCATCGGTGAGTAGGCCCACCTGGGGTGAGAGACTTCTTTTGGTTAAACACATGTAAATTTTTGTGTCCCAATGGTTAGAGGACTTTCCCTCCTGCCTAATTTGGCTGCCAGTTTGTGTCTTTGTACCTTTTATGAAGTGGATAAAATTCTGGTTTGTGAAGTGATTTTGAGGACTTGGATTCACCATTAACCAGAAGATCTGTCCATATTTATATATGTATTGAGGGCTATATTAGAGACTGTGTCACATTGAGATAGAAAAATAACTTACATAATGTGCAAATAGAGATTTGAAAGTTTTATGTATTGATGGTGCTGCTGCTAAGTCGCTTCAGTCGTGCCCGACTCTGTGCGACCCCATAGACGGCAGCCCAACAGGCTCCCCTATCCCTGGGATTCTCCAGGCAAGAACACTGGAGTGGGTTGCCATTTCCTTCTCCAATGCATGAAAGTGAAAAGTGAAAGTGAAGTTGCTCAGTCATGTCCGACTCTTAGCGACCCCATGGACTGCAGCCTACCAGGCTCCTCCATCCGTGGAATTTTCCAGGCAAGAGTA
This sequence comes from Capra hircus, assembly GCF_001704415.2. Classification (NCBI taxonomy): domain Eukaryota; kingdom Metazoa; phylum Chordata; class Mammalia; order Artiodactyla; family Bovidae; genus Capra; species Capra hircus. The sequence continues at coordinate 72,033,734 of NC_030808.1, forward strand.
CTGGAGTGGGGTGCTATCACCTTCTCCGTGTATTGATGCAGTCTTTTCTTTTTCCAACTTAGGAGTCTTGGAGTTCATTTCTCAAAAGTGCGATCTTTAACTTTGGATACCTGGGAGCCTGAACTTTTAAAGGTAAAATAAATATTTGCTTTAAAATAACCAATACAATATTGTAAAGTAATTCGCCTCCAATTAAAATAAATAAATTTAAATTAAAAAAAATAAAATATTTTATGTTTTCACATAAAAGTCAAGATTTTTAAAATGTATTTATTCTTTTGCCACTTGGCTATGCAAGATCTTAGTTCCCCAACAAGGAATCAAACCTGTGCCCTCTGCAGTGGAAGGGCGGAGTCCTAACCACTGGACCACCAGGGAATCCCCAAAAGTCAATATTTTAGAATCTAGATTTGCAAATGTATGAGTTTCTCAATGCCAACAGTGAATTAAATTATATTGGAATATATCTGAAGTGATTTTGGCAAATCTGGTGTTTTCTTACTGTTTTTTTTAAGTTTCTAAGCTTAAGTAGCACTCTTAATTGTATGTCCGTTCACTTTTTAAGGAAACTAGCACCGTTGCATTTTTATGTTTTCTCAGAAATTAGATTTTGTGCCTTAATATTTTGTAATTATATAAATTTTTATTAAGAATATGAGATATTGTCATAGTGAGCTGCATAACAGATTGGTATATCATGTTATTATGGCATTATTTTAGCATCAGTTCAGTTTAGTCGCTCAGTCATGTCCGACTCCATGAGGATTTAACATAGACACATTTGAAAATTTATATTTGTCAGGGATGGTAGTCTTCAAACTAAGACATCCTTTTTCCCTGTGTAAGAATTCATATCTATGAAAGTGTCATAAGTAATTTTAGATCACAACTGGGTTTTTAATAAGTGAAAGTAAAAGTCTCCCAGTCATGTCCAGCTCTTTGCGACCCCATGGACTGTAGGAATTCTCCAGGCTGGAATACTGGAGTGGGTAGCCTTACCCTTTTCCAGGGGATTTACCCAACCCAGGGATTGAACACAGGTGTCTCGCATTGCAGGCAGATTCTTTACCAGCTGAGCCACCAGGGAAGCCCAAGAATACTGGAATGGGTAGCCTATACCGTCTCCAGATCTTCCCAACCCAGGAGTCGAACTGGGGTCTCCTGCATTGCTGGCGGATTCTTAACCACCTCAGTTACCAGGAAGCCCAAGACTTTCAAAATTTATACTGATTAATAGTGTATCCATTTTAATTCCCACTGTTTAGTTTACCTATTGTAAAAAATGTTAGCTTAAAGGTTGTAGTGTATTCTATATTTATTTCTGTCTGAAAATTGTGTTTCTTAATGCATTTGTGTTTTTAATCCATAGATAAACTCATAATCCTTTCAGTTATATAAAGTAAAAAAGTTTTCTTTGTGGAATTATTGTGTAAACCTCTAAATGGAAGTGATAAGTTGGCTCGTATGATAGAGCCCTATTTTTATAGATTCTATAAATTGATATGAATCCAAAGAAGAAGTAAGTGGGGGGTGGGAGCTAGAAATCTAATTTCTGCGTCAACTGTGGGTAGATATGAACTCAGTGGATTCATTTTAGAAATTTTGGTTGAGACACAGCTGTCTGATACTTTCAAAAAAATATTAAAGCAGTATTTAGAAATGTAAATAAAATCTAAGGAGAAAATGTGTGTGTGTGTTAGTCATTCAGTTATGTCTGAGTCTTTGCAACCCCATGGACTGTAGCCTGCCAGGCTCCTCTCTTCATGGTATTCTCCAGGCAAGAGTACTCGAGTGGGTCGCCATTTCCTTCTCCAGTAGATCTTCCCTACCCAGGAACTGAACCCAGGTCGCCTGCATTTCAGGCAGATTCTTTACCGTCCGAGCCACCAGGGAAGCCCAAGGAGAAAATAGTTGGCTTCAGTTCTGAGTTGTTTAAAACTTAACCTATCTGGACTTAGGCTTCTTTTTTTTGGTTAACTTAGCTGATGTTGTGAGTATATAGCCTTGTGCTAACCACAGCGGAGGGATAGAAGTCTGGCAGAATATGTGTCTTAAAGAGTAGTAATCTTCTAAGGGAGGTATTCTGGTAAAAAATGGAAAAATGCTGATAATGCTCTCAGTCCTCACTTCATTTTGTTTTAACTTTCAGCATCATTGTGATATATGCATTTTCAGAACTTGCAAAGAATTAAGTATTTGCTTAAGGATTAATATAGTATTTTTTAGGAAATTATAGCTTATTTTCTGTCTTTCTGCCAAACAGCTTATGTGTGAGTTGGGGAATGATGTTATAAATAGAGTTTATGAAGCGAATTTGGAAAAAATGGGAATAAAGAAACCGCATCCAGGACAAAGGTACTATTTCAGTTGTGTTAAAATGTTACTTCATCTCCCCCATCTTAAATATAGCTATTATTTTATTTCCCTTTAATTGATATGTAATATTGAAACAGAATGGTTCAGAGAGATCATTACTGCTTCGGTTAAAATGTGGCTGTTTCTATCTTGGGTTTGTTAATTAGATTGTATTTTATAGTTAGATAATAAATTATAATCTCTAGATGAGAGAGAAGCTTAAAAATTAAGGCTCTGCAAAGAAATGTAAAACCTCTTACTACCAGGTAAAGTAGACAAAGTTCTATTAGTTGCAGGCCTTTAAAAAGAGATAAATCTGTTCATTAATGTTTCCAAGGGTCAAGTTTCTATACCTACAATGAATAATTTTTGCATTTTTGACTTTGTTTAGCAAATACTTGTTAACTACATATTTCCTACATCGCATTTTTATATTGAAGGATTACAGTTGAAAAGGGTGACTTCTGGTAAGGGAGAGTACTTGCTTAGTTGCTGTGTTTTAAGTTTTACTTCCAGTCCTGTTCATGGAGACTTACTGAATGAAGTGGCAAAGAGTGCCTTCAATGTGGATAATTAGTTTTGTTGTTCATGTTATTTTTAGTCTTTATGTTTCTTTATATTAGATATTAAAACTTTGCCATAATCCTATATTTGACTATATCTTTATGATAATTAATACTTTTTAAAAGTTATTGCTCTCTAAACCAATACCGTTTAAATCAGATTCTTATATTTATGCAAAACCATGATTGAGTTATCTCAGACCTTGAGATATCCTATTTTAGCCAAAGACTTAGGCATTTTAGAAAGATGTAAGTAGGAGAAGGTATAGAAGAAACTTGACAAGTTTTATAGTTGTATCATAAATCAAAAATTTTAAGTGTGATACTTTTTTTGGTCCCCTTTAAGTTAAAAATGCTGTGTTGTGTTAAAGTAGTTGTCTTATGAAAACTAATGGTCATGACTAGTGGTAATTCAGTGTGTGACATTATTTATTGGAGTAAAAATAGAATTGAAGTTAATTTCTGTAAATTTTAAGTGTTTGGGTATTGTTTTCATTCTTTAAAAATCAACAGGGAATATGTGTAGAAATGAATGAGCATAGAAATTAAGAGAATAAGAATGCTATGTTAATACTTGTGACTTTTCAGTTGGTTGATTATTTATATTCATTTAAACATGAAATCATAGTTCATTAAATATTTGGAAGGAAAACATGTTGCAGAATGTTGTAAATACATAAAACATTTTAACTAGTATTATGTTTAGTGACTTTCTTTGAAAAATTCAGTATGTAATGACTTCTTTTCACTATTGGTCATGCTAAGAGATTAAGCAGAACATCATGACATGTTTATGTATACCAACCAGACAGGAGAAAGAGGCGTATATCAGAGCAAAATATGTGGAGAGGAAATTTGTGGATAAATACTCTATGTCATCATCACCTCCTGAGCAGGAAAAAAAGATTGTCTCCAAAAGTTGTGAAGAAAAGAGGCTGAGCATGTCTAAACTTGGGCCAAGTGAACAAATTAGAGCATCTCCTCAGAGTTCAGGTATTACAGTTTATTTGCTGTTTGTATAATTTGCTGTTTGCTTAGTTTCTGAATTAGTAGCTGTTGTAGATTTTGTAAATGCTGAAAATATATCTTCTTCTATATATCCTAAGGAAAAATTGGATTTCTCTGTCTTTAAAATAGTTAAATATAAACAGTCTCCTGGTAATTCACATTCCTACATACAGTTGACCCTTGAAAAAACTCAGGGGTTGAGGTACCAACTCTGCACTCAGTTGAAAATTCACATGTAATTTTTAGTTGGCCCTCCATATATGTGCTGCTTCCGTATCTGCTCTGCAGTTCCTCTGTATCACTGGTTCCGCATCCATGAGTTCTGCCAATCCCAGATCATGTGGTACTCTAGTATTTTGTACTGAAAAAAAATGTATGTATAGGTGGACAGCGTAATTTAAACCTGTGTCGTTTAAGGGCCAACTGTAATGTATCTATTCTAGGGAATAAAACTGTTTAAAATGCAAGGGGAGATGGGAATTATAGATCTATCATGCAAAAAACCCTAAATATCTGATTAACCACCTAATATCCTTCCTGTTTCTTCCTCCTGAAATTTTCCCAATAACGTTTTTTCCTGCCCTCTTCCCTTCTTGTGGCCTGCTTTGTGCTTTGCTAACTTGCATGTCCCCAGTGGTTGCTGTAAATAGCGACGAGGCCAGGCGGGAGTCTCTCTTCTGTCCTGATGAGCTAGATTCACTCTTCTCCTACTTTGATACTTCTTCAAAGCTACGTAGTAGTAAGTACTGCTCTTGTGGAGCATTCCAAGTCTGTGCCAGTGGTCATTGTGTGGTGTGGCCATTTCTCTAGACGTTACCCATTGTCTCAGAATTGCACATTGCTTACCGTCATACGATAAATCGACTCTACTATCCCTGACACACGCTGGGGTAATGAGAATGAGATATGTTACGACTCTGAAAATAAGTTTATTCCTAGGCTTCATGACTGATTCATATTTTGATAAGTGAAGTGTACCAAAGAATTAAAATTGTGAAAAGTTTATTCTGGTGGTGGCTGAGTTCATGTTGATGTTTCAGAGTTCCTTTTAGAATCTCGTTGTTTGTTGGACTTTTTTCTTAATGGTTCAAAACTTTAATCTCTAGCTGGTTTTTCTTTATAACAGTCAAAAGTAATGACAGTGGAATCCAGCAGAGCTCTGATGATGGAAGAGAATCTTTACCCTCCACAGTGTCAGCCAATAGTTTATATGAAACTGGTGAGTTTGGTGAAAGTTAGTGTTAAATGATATTGTTCGCTGAAAAATGCACGTGAAATGTGAAATGCCAAGTCTGATTGAATAGTTTCTAAAGGAAGTGGTTAATCTTTTAGAAGATACTAAGGGGAAGTTATACTGCTGAATGAGAAAGCAGCTATTTCTTTTCATATTTGGAAGTTCTTTCCTAGCTGTGTATTTTTCTAAGCCTCATGACATGTGCTGAAAGTAACTTGTCAATAACTAAAGGTGATTTTTAATGCATGTGAACTTATGTCTTATTACCCGTTATCTTTTGGGGGACTGTCGTTTTTTGTATATAATTACATATATTTATTTTTGGCTGCACTGGGTCTTCATTTTTTTCTTTGCGTGGGCTTTCTTCTAGTTGCGATGAGTAGGGCCTGCTGTCTAGTTGAGGTGTGCAGGCTTCTCAGTGCAGTGGCTTCTCTCGTTGCAAAGCACAGGCTCTAGTTCTAGCTGCCTGGGCTTTAGTAGTTGCAATCTGTGGGCTCTAGAGCACAGGCTCAGTAGTTGGGGCACATGGGCATGTGTGCTTCTTGGCATGTGGAATCTCCCCAGACCAGGGGATCCCCATCCCCTGCATTGGCAGGTGGATTCTTACCCTCCTTGCAAGAGGAAAGTCCCTGGAAGTCTTTTCTTGTCAGGAGAAAGAGATCAGCAAACCCACCCTCCATCCCACAATTACGGATGCCCACCCCCCATCTCCTCCAAACAGGTTTTTCTTCTAACTTGTACTTTCCTCCTATATTCTCTCCTTTATGATTTCAGTGGTTTTGATTTTGCAGAATACTCGATAGAAAGCATTCTTTATGTTATTTGAACTGCTTGTACTGCAAATTGTGATGGTGTTGGACCATCCCAGGAATAAAGTGAGGTTTGGTCTAGTAGTGAAATTCTTTTGGGGTTGTTACTGCGTCTTCTGAGTCCCTAAGTCCAGGCTTATAGTCAGATACCTAATTTTAGTCTAATACAGAGTAATCAACCTACGTGTCAGATACTGGCAAGATCACAGAGACCTGATGTACTAGTCAATGTATTTCAAAGAGAAGAAGGCTGTGGGGAGTGATTAGTCTATAGGAAATAAGGTACCTTTGTGAAAATCTTACATCACAACTTCATACTGTGATACAAGTAAGAGTTTGATTTTTTAAAAAGCTGTGGTAAGTTACATATACTATAAAAATTTAGCATCGTAACCATTTTCAGGTGTACAGCTCAGTGGCATTACGTCAGTCACACTTTTGTGCTGCCATTGCCACCGTCTATCTCCAGAATTCTTACCCTACAAAAAACAAGATGCAGTGACTTCCCATTCTCTCCCTCCCTGCCAAGGGCTCATTTTTATTTATGTGTGTTTGTTTTTCAGAGGCAGAAAGGCAAGATTCTTCTGTGTTTCTTGACTCTAAACATTTTAATCCAGGACTCCAGCTTTATAGGGCTTCATATGAAAAAAATCTTCCTAAAATGGCTGAGGCTTTGGCTCACGGCGCAGATGTGAACTGGTCTAATTCCGAGGAAAACAAAGCAACACCACTTATTCAGGCTGTATTAGGGGTATGAATTTGTAAATTCAGGTTTTCAGTGGTAATAGAACATAAAAAATCGTAATTCATTTTGAGCATAACTTTACATTATTGTTTGCTTCAAGAGGTGGGTTGGAAAATGGAAGCAGCAGCTAGTAGTTATTTCTGAATATCGCTTTGTGTAAGTTCAATTTTTTTCTTCATGGAAGGGAATTCTAGTAATGAAAGTAGTGGGTTTTGCTAGATTGCAGACTGCAAATAGAATCTCAGTTAGTAGTTCTTGGGAAGAAAATAATATAATTTATCATTTCTCTGCTTTTGCTGGGGGGCATTTTCTCTTTTTGGGTATTAGAGTAAATACTCTGGTTTTTAATAGAAATACATTGTCATTCACTTTTTGCCCATTGTTGTCTTCTTTTTTTCCTTCTAAGGGCTCTTTGGTTACCTGCGAGTTTCTCCTACAGAATGGTGCTAATGTGAACCAAAGAGATGTGCAGGGGCGAGGACCATTGCACCATGCCACCGTCTTGGGGCACACGGGGTAAACTATTGTGCTTATATATTTAAGGAGATTTTATTTGAAAAAATTAATTTGAAATAATCTTTTGCTCTTCGGTTAAGATCGTTAGGTAGTTTGTAAGGTGCTACTTTCTGTGACTTACATTGTCATGGTAGAACTTGAAATTTAAAAAAATTTCAGAAAAAAATACTGTTACTTTTCAATAAGTAACAATAATACTGTTTATCAATAAGAAAATTGACAGACTTTGAACTTTACTAATTATTTATATAGATCTCTTAGAATTTAAAACTGTCATTGAAATTGTGGCAGTTTTAAAAGACAACTTAATGTGTTTGTATGTATTTATGCATATAAATAAATACATACAGTATTTCTATATTTATACCTTATGTACATAGAACACACATTTGGGGGAAATTTTGTAACTTTGTAAATTTTAGTTTTCCTACAAGATAGTTAATTCTTATTTTGTGCTATTGTTGTGATGTTGTGATTTCTGGACCAGTATTTAGATCCACAGAACAATAAAGCCATACAATGGGCTTTCTACTAGAGGGTACAAATAAACTCAAAATTTGGCCTTATATATTTGTATCAAAGGTCACTTTTTAAAAATAAAATACCTCATGATCTGCAATTTTTATTACCTGGACAGGCAAGAAGCTGTCCTTTTTTAATGTTTATTTATAACTAATCTTCTATTTTCATCCTAGTTTGTTTTCTCTCCCTCTGTTAGCAAGAAGATTCAGTTCAATAACTTTATCATAAAAACTCTTCTTTATAAAAGCTTATATTTAACTCATCCTTTTTATTTTCTTTTTAATTGTGATTATTCCCATTTTACTTCATAGACTCAGTTTATCATTTTTTCATTTTTGTCAGTTTCTTGAAGTTATGAATATTTGCGAGGAATATAGCAGCAAGATTACTTCCCATTTGTTGCTATTGTATTAGCATTAATATTTTGTGATGTTAACATTGCCTTGGCTTCCTTCTTTTCCTCGATAATGACCTTGAGTGCTTTTTATTTAAGTTTATAGGTATCTGTGTACACCTTTTTATAATATTCTCTGAGGGTAGGGGCCATAATTTATTCATTCCACTATACTATGTATTGCCAGATTAAATGTGAAAATACCTTGAGATTTACAAAATGTTGATCATGGTAGATTTTTATTATTAGAGGCAATAGTCAATAAAATAAATCTTTGTAGAATGAATCAAGAATTTCCTAATGAAGATGTTATATCTTTAAATAGTGCTTCTTATTTTTTAAGGTGAATACTAATTTTTTTTTAATTGGCAATATCAGGCAGGTATGTTTATTTCTAAAAAGAGGTGCCAATCAACATGCGACTGATGAAGAAGGGAAGGACCCTTTGAGTATAGCTGTGGAAGCAGCTAATGCTGATATAGTGACCTTGTAAGTGTTTTCACATGATTATTTCCCATACATTTTATTACTTATACAGGGATTTAACATAGAGTTTCCTGTGTAGGTGTGAAATTTAAACTTGGTTATTTACTAGAAGCCATTTACTTTTCTAAGCACAGTAAATGTATGAAGCATGTTACATACATGAAATTACTTGGTTCCCACCTCAACCCTTTTATTAATAAAGTCCCATTTTATAAGGAAGCCAAGCTACAGATAATTTGAGAAACTAGTAAATGGTGGAGCTGGAATTTGAAACCAAGAATTCTGTCTCTAAACCTGTGTGCTTAGCCACTTCTGTTTCACTTCCTGGCCAGTAGGAATAGAATATCAGTGACTTTTCTGAACTGGATTCTTTAACTCTCAGTACAGTACTGGGGTGAGAGTTGGATTGGTTAGTAACGGGCAATTTTACTACTACCTCAAGAATTAGAGCATTATAAGCAGGGAATGCAATTGGATTGATGTTAGTAACTTGCAGTTGCATTGCCTTTGTGCACTGATACTTAGGGGACCTGTTTGTGATTATTTTTTAGAAAGAATTATTCACAAGAGTACTCTATTTTGAGGTAAAAAGAGTTGTTTTGGAATGTTTGAATACAATTAATATGACCTGTTAAAGAACCTTGAGGTCTTTGATTTTCATCTTAGATCAAAGTTGTTCTTTACACTTGAAATCTAGGAATGTGGTTGTCACCTACCCTTTACCGTTATGTAGGAAGTCTCAAACATATGTTGTATGAATCACTTTTTCTTTCTATTCTGAATGAAGTCCATGATTGTTGATTCTCTGTTAACTAAATAAAGACAAATCCATTTACACTACTGAATTTTATTCAGTTACAAAGAGGAACTCCCTTGACTATCTTGAACTCCAGAGCTCCCACTGAGAATTCTTGCCATATATATTACCCCTCCCTGACCCCTGCCAAACTAAAACAAAACAAAACACCAAAAGAGAAAAATGTATTTTCTCTGTACCTAGCTTCACTTCCTCCCTGGAGGGTTTATTGTTACTCTGGAGACTGTTGTAGGAAAATTTAGATCTATTAAATCATTATAGACTTAACATTGGAGAAAGCTAAGTGATTAAAGAAAAGATAGGAGTGATGCAGCAGAATTACATTAACCCTGGCTGCAGCTTCCCAGGCAGTTCTTATAGTAGTGGCCCTTCTTTCCCCAAAATATGTTTCCAAATTGTCTAAATTTTCTCATTTTGTTTTACTTGAGGCTGTCAGTTTCACTTAAAATTTACTGAAATAGGCAGCCTCTCTGAAAGGTTCAAATACCAAAAAGGGAGACTTACTTATCTTGCTGTTATGAGTTCACACAATGGTTGAAAAAGGAAATGGTAGCAAATTGTGGTACTTTGAAGATAAAGAAACAGCCTGTGTCAGATGCTGCAGTTGCCAGAGAGAGCATATTAGAAGAGGGTGATGGAAGTCTGGGAGGGCAATGAATATTTGGTGGCCTGAAGGACAGGCAAAAGAGTAGGAGAGGGGCACCACAGATAAGATTTGTGTTTCAAAATGTTGCTTGAAATTAGTAAGAAAACGAGAGGAAATTCACTAATTTTCTTAATCCACTGCTATAGGTCTTCCTGCTGCCAGGTAAATAACCCAAAAAGAATATATAATCAATATGGTTAACTGTGGGAAAATCTTAGTAGCCTATGGTCATTTATTATAATGTCTGTATGTCAGAATATATCCCAAGTATTTATAGATAACACATGCTATTTATACATTTGGAACTACCATACCTCAGGATGAACCAGATTGAATTTATGACAGGCTATTGCTTCCATTTTATAGAAGCAATAATTTCAAAGGTTGGCAATTAAAGTCTAACAGGTTGCATTAGAGTCAGGAATTCTGTGTGCCTGAAGGAAGCAAGCTGCTGGTGGTGCTGCAAGGAACCTGCTTAAAACTGAAACTCACTTATTAGAAATCTTTTATTGTCTTTTGTCATGAGAATTATTTGCTTTGTATCTCAGATTGTTGGTCTAATAAACTAAAAGTCCTTTTGTTTCAGGCCAAATAACTGGTAAAAGAAAAAATTACATGAGTACATGTCTTAGTTGTATATAATTCAGTAGTTTATGAATATTTATACTGTATAACTTACCTAAAACATTCTTTAATTTTAGGTTACGTTTAGCAAGAATGAATGAAGAGATGCGAGAATCAGAAGGACTTTATGGACAGCCAGGTCAATATTCTACTAATAACCATACTGAAATGCAATATAAGAAATGCATCCAGGAATTTATCAGTTTACAATTGGAAGAGTCATAGTTCTTTAGCAAACTAAAAATACTGTATAGAGTTTTTATAAATTACTTGCAAATTGTGAGTTGTTAGCTATGTACTGTACTTACTGAATTCTTGGGAGTGGCTCACTCTTGAGCCTTTAAAACTCCATAACTACTCCTTTTACAGTACGCATTTACTTGCTGTATTTAACTCTGGCTACTGACTTCTTTATCTGCTGTACAGATGTCTTCCATATACATTCCAGTGAGGTGAATGGAATGATAATGTATCTTTATACACTTAAAGCAGCACAACAGTCATTTTCTTTTTGGCTGTCAAGTGAATATAACAGAATTGTTTTCTTTTGGTTATTCAGGGAATTTCTATAAATTGTGTTCAGGGAAAAAAAGACAAATCACTATGTGTTAACATATAAAAAGTCAGTATGGAAAATACCTAGAAAACATTTATTGAATTAAGAATTCTGTATTTGACCTAAAAATGAGTTAAAGGTTTTAAAATAAAGTTTACCAGTAGGTTAAAAAGTCCGTAATGGGAATAGAGTTAGTTTAAAAGGTAGTGGGAAAAGGTCCAATTTTATCTTTGCCCTAAGTAATTGTACAATATTTGTTGGATAAATGGAAGTATTTCAAGCAGCATTTTGTGAACTTGATGGCAAAGTAGATGTATTCTTATTAAGAGAAATCTCAACTCAGGATCAGCTCAAGTCTCATTTTGCGTAATTTTTATCTTTGAGTCGAGATGTAAGAAAATTAAGAAATGCTGCTGATCAGATTTCATTCTTTGATGAACACATCCTGATTAGACATTCTTCACAAAGAAGAAAGTAATAATTAGATCTCCAGTTTCATGAATTTGAGTATATGAATTACTAATTTATCTGTTTTAAATTCATATACATGCTGGTTAAAAATTTTAGGAATCCATGACTAAAATAATTGAGACTGTTCAGTTCTCAGTGAGTATGTTTAATTATTTTCAATCAGTATTAATATTTTAAAAGTGGCTTGTAATATCATCTATCTTTCCTGTTCAATTGTGTTTTGAAATTTCTGTACTTTGTGCTAGCTTTAGCCAGCATTTTTACTTTTATTTTTACTTTACTTTTATTTTAACCCGATTTATATATATATATAATAAGACATATGGGACCATTCCGTTCTCAGAGGAGTGTATTTATTACTTTTGGGGTTTCTAATTTAAATAGGGAACAAGTAAGAACTTTGAGAATAGAGGCACTTCAGCTAGATACTTCTAATCTAGGGTGTCCCACTTTAATCCTATGGATCAAACAATATGACTGATTCATGATGTACCAAGAGGTAAGAGTGCTGATAAAGGGTGAAGTCTCAGCATTAATTCTGAATTTCACCCATTTGTTTTAAACTTGAATGTTAGACTTTAAAAATGTTATAATTTTGTAACAGATATACTTAAGTATAAGGCCATTTTTGAGGCCTTTGTGTTTAAGCACTTTAAAATAAAAATTATTCAAAGAATATGACCCAATAGGCTAAGATAAGAGTGAATTTCAGGATTTTAGCTTAAACAGTTTTTTTTCCTTGACATTTTCAATGTAAATGTCTAGTCAGCTGCTCTTTCCTTAGGGTGTTTACTGATGAAGCTGCACCCAGCTGATTAGTCAGAAGGTGAGGAGGTGACTTTTCTCTGGAGGAGCTGGGACTTTGAAAGGACAGGTCCTCTTATGTTCTTGCAGCTTCTATTTCCATCTAAACTGTTGGGTCTTCTGCCCCTATCTGGAATCATTCAAATGGTTCTTTCAGTGTCATTGTATGTATAAGTTTATGAGTATATACCTTCTGCTCTGGAGAAGGAAACGGCAACCCACTCCAGCATTCTTGCCTGTAGAAGTCCATGGACAGTGGAGCCTGGTGGGCTACGGTCCATGGGATTGCAAAGAGTCGGACACCACTGAGCACACAGCACAGCACCTTCTGCTCAACAGTAGAAAAATAAGAGTTTTCTAATTTGTTTGAATGAAAATTTTAAGGGAAAAAAAGGCTTATTAAAAAACACAAGCTTTCCTGCTATAGTCAAATCTTAGTTTAGAAAAGATTTTTTAAAAAAGAGCAGAAGTTTGGAAATGGTATACCAGCAGAATAAAATGAGATTTTCATTTGGTTATAACTAGATTTTAAATTCATTTAGGTGGTCTTGTATTTAAAGCAAAACAACTTTATACTTATACAGGTGACATGGTGAGATGGCTCAGCAGTCCCTCTCTGAGCCTTTTCCTTTGTGAGTCTTTGGAGAGCAGATACTTTTGCTGAGGTGGCAGGTCTCTTTTCCTCTTTGCTTATCACTGTAAATTTTCCTCTCATAGATTTTGGTTGGTTGTTTTAGCTAGATCCTTTGTTGTTGTTGTTGTTGTTGTTGTTGCCTAGCAATAGATGGAAAACCTCAGAATTCTGGGTAATTTTAAAATGCAAGTATCTTCAGTCTTTTCATTATGAAGATCTCTTCCATTTAAAAGACTCAGATATAATCTTTGGGAATCATGGACCTGTTTCTAGGAAACTCCACTTTTGAACTTTCTGTCTACAACCCTAACAACCTGAGACTTTCTATTTTTCGCCATGTGACCCAAGAGCACACATTTCCTGAGGGGAAGATGTGTCCCTCCTTGTCAGTTCCTACGACTCTTAGGAGGACTAAGTGGGTGCGTGCAGTATCACATCCTGCTCTCAATTGTTGGAAACTAGTTTGGTGGTTCCCGTGGTCTCTGGCTCTGTGACTCCTCTTGATTGTTGGCAGAGTTTCTCAACCAGTTGAAGATCACTGCTTTAGTGAACCACTACTGATTATGTGAGTATGTTGCTGGTGAAGCCTGATCATTGATCCAGTCAGTTACAAAAAGGAAGCTGTGATCAGTCCAGAGGGGCAGGCTCATCCGCTGATCACCTGGGAGCAGGGTCTCCCAGGCTGCTGTATCTTTGAGGGGAGTACATTTTAAGAGCAAAATTAGCAAAATCTTGGATCATAGCTGCTGTTGCAGTGCTTATTCTGAATACCAAAAATCAAACACTATTTTAAACCATCCGTGGAAATATAGCAGTCCACATTTTAAAAACTCAGAACTGTCCAAGCACATAGAAGAGTTAGCTTGCTGAAGAGAATAGAATGTGATTAAGTAATTTAAAGAATTTAACTTAGTATTTCAAATATTGGGTGGTTAGTTGTTTATTGTTTATAATAAACTGTTAAATGTACTTATGAACTTTCCAGGGCAACATATTCTGGGTTATTGTTTATGTATTCCAGTGTAGACAAGTTATATTTGCCATGGGAAACATTCTGAATGATCAAAATTGTATTTAAAGAATCACATTGAAGTTCAATTTGTAGTTCGATTTGTGTTAACTGTATTAAATATCTTAGTCACTATTGTTACGTCATGTTTGCTTTTTGACAACACATTTTGAGGCCTAAGAAAGGTATTATATTGATAGTCCCTTAATTAACATTTGGTTAGAAACTGAATATTAATGAAAAGTTTTGTGTATGTGTGTGAAGGTTAGACTTCCTTTTGTACTGTATTAACTCTTTTAAAATGTATTCAGTAAGTGAAACCAATGATTAGTGTAGCACCAACCCTTTCCTTCAAGGAAACATTTAATTCAGTGAATAAAAAAATCTTATAATCTGTTGTGCATGGTACAATGGTTCTACTAAAATGTACTTGTGTAGTAGGTACTAGATAATTTAAAAACAAAAACTGGAAAACCACAAAAAGAAAAAAAAAATCCCACAGCTTGTTATACAAAATATGCATTGCTAATGGTAGAAGCCATATATTGCCATTGTACTGTTGTAATACTTAAGATTGACTGCTCATCTGGTGCTATCTGTAAGCTGTTTGGCATTAGCGCCTGCTAGGTCCTTCTTCCTATTTCTTCTTGAATGTATAATGTGTGCCTTTTAAGTTCCTTCTGGTGTTGAATGGTAAAATCCGTGTGGTATTTTTGTATTATAATCTGCACTTTAACTTTCTTGGAAAGTAAGATTCCAGACTCTCCAGTTTAAATAGTATTTTTAAAATATTTATAATGTTTACAATAAATATTTTAAATATTTGAATTCAGCATCTAAGAATAAGAAAAACTTTTAAATATTTTGTATGGTTTGTTAATTGATGTTTAATGTTCGTCTCTTAGTTTATTTTATATATTTTAGAATGCCTAAAAATGGGAATAGATTGTAGTTTGTCTTCTAATGTGGAGGTAAACTTTTATGAAATGAAACATGGGTGTAATTGGATTGTCTTTCCAGTTGTTCCAGCATATCACCCTTTATTATTTTAGTTACAATAATATATGAGTTAGATGTTACTCTTAGACAACCTATTAGGCTTCTCTTCTTACTGTATTTTTTTCTTTTTAAAGTGATTGATTCAGGTCATGAGAAAATTTCCAGGGCTAAATGAAAAACTATATAGAGATTTTAATAACTTGCTTTTTACATTGACTAAATATTAAAAGCATTAAAAATTTTTTTATTGAAAATCTTGAGTTATGCTGTTAGACCTTTTTACTAGATCTTATCACTTTCCCCTGATTTTTTTCTAATTCTCTAGCTTTTGGTATGACATCTATTGCCTCAAAAAATCTCACTTTTTAAAAGCTGACAAAACTTACTGCACTATTAACAACAGCTGTAGCAATGGGTGTATAATAAGATGGATGCAAGGTGTCTTTTGGGGAATAATTATAAGACCATGCTTTAACAATAAATCAGTATTTGACAGTCTAAATCTTGAAAACAGAATTACGACAAGCCTCTGTATAAAAGTAATATGTTTAATGAAGCATTCATGATGAATGATTTAACTTGAAAATAAGATTTCATTTTATATAAATCTTTTGTCCAAAGACTTAGCCTATATGTGTGTATATATTTAGTTTTTCATCACAAGAAAAATAGTCTTCAATCTGCTATAATATCAGTATCTATAATCTTCTCTACAAGCGAATTGTACGTATATACACATGTATTCCCTGGAGTAGGAAATGGCAGCCCACTCCAGTATTCTTGCCTGGAAAATCCCATAGACAGAGGAGCCAGGGGGGCTACAGTCCATGGGGTCACAAAGAGTCGGGCATGACTGAGCATATACAACCAACCAACATATGTATTATTCTAATTTAACAGATGTCTTTGATATTTAGTCCCCTTTTGTCATAGCATCCTTGCTCAAATGACCTACAGTAAATGAACTATTGACTAAATGTGAAAGTATGATTTTAAAGTCATTTTCTAGGCTTTATTATTTTTAAGCTTAGTAAAAAGTAGGTTAAATGCATTAGTTTTAGTTAAGCATTAAAGTTTGAATAAAGACTTTTTCACATATTATTTAAATTAAGATTTAGTTAAAATATAATATTAAAATTTCCCACCTGGTTATCAGTTTTGTCCTGTTACTAACTTGCATCCATCAGAAACATTAATATTTGTTTTTGATCTTTTCTTTTGGCCTTGATCAAAGGAAATATTTATTTAAAGAATGCCTTGTTATTATACCTCATTTAGGATGACTTTTATTTCTTGTGTGTTAATAAATGTATTTCTTTACTTGCTTTAAAACACTTGCATCTTTGCTCTTTTCTAACTCTGAACTTTCCTCTGTGGCTGCATCTGAGGTGCTTTTTTCAGGTATAGTTTTTTTTTTCTTCCATTATATACTTAGTCAGCACTTCCATTTAGTTGGTCTTTTTTCTTCAAAAAATGCTCATCTAAACAAAGTTTTATTATCATGAATTGTAAAATAGTTACTAGTCATAAAATGAATGTTGTTTATTAATGCTTTTTATATAAATTTTTTAAAGTGTTCTTATTTTACTTTCATGCAGGTGATGAAACTTACCAGGACATTTTTCGTGATTTCTCCCAGATGGCATCCAATAATCCAGAGAAACTAAATCGTTTCCAGCAAGATTCACAGAAATTTTGAATTTTTTTTTTAGAATGGGGAAAATAGTAAATCTAGTGACCCCCTAATGTATATATCTGAAAACTCACATATTTTTACTGCTTTAATTCTACTTACTTTTAGTAGCTGTTGCGCGGTTTGGAGAAGAGATACCCATTCATTGATATTTTTATAAATCAAAACATAGATCTCTAGCAGTTGGGAGAGGAACTTACTTTAAGACTTACTTTATTTTTGTTTTTTTAAAAAAGCCTGTTTAAAGGGCTGTTTTTTATAGATGAAAGTTGAATCTGGACTTAGGCCATCTTCTAGGTTACAAGATGCTAAGAATTTATACAAAATAATCTCTTTTTTCCCCAATGAATGATGGCATTGATGTTTTTCTTCTGTGCACTGTGCCCAGGATTGTTCAGTCAAGCCTGTCAGCATCAAGTGGGAGCCTGATGTCCTGCCTGATTCCAGAACGTGTCTTTGCTTTAGCTTCCTGGATGTTGGTGGTTCAAAATAGTTTTTGTTTTTATTTTTTCTTGGTAGCTATTATATACACAATATGTAATTTAATTATTAGAACTAGAGGATACATGACCTCATTTCCTCATAAATGTAGTTTATCCCTCACATCCAGTACTTTAACATATATACAGTGGCTGTACAGATTGATATAACTCAGTCCTTTAGATTTATTCCATTTTATGAAGCAAAAAAGAAACCGTTGACAAATTTTTTTTTTTTTCAATTACCAAAAGGATCTCATAGAAGTTACAGTTCTTCAGTGTTGGGTTGATTTCCTAAAACCTTGACAATTTTATTGATGTAATAAAACTGTGTTTCAATGGTTACTTGAATGTTGCAAAATTATGCTTTCATCAGATTGTAACTATCAAAGGAAAAGTTGACATAAAATAATGTAGAACATTTTATATTTGAAATGTATCCTTTTCAAGGTACATTTTTGCCATTGCTCCTAGTGAAAGGAAAGTCTCTCTGTAAAAAGAGAAAAAAAGACTCATTTTTTTAGTTTATACTAAAATATACAGCAATAAATTGCTTTTTAATTCTTCTAACATCTATCCTATGTACTTACTGTACATGGTATACATTCTTTTAAATTATAGCATCTATGCAGGCTTCCCTGGTAGCCCAGATGGTAAAGAATCCGCTTGCAGTGTGGGAGACCTGGGTTTGATCCCTGGGTTGGGAAGATCCCCTGGAGGAGGGCACAGTAACCCACTCCAGTAATTTTGTGTGAAGAATCCAGTGGACAGAGGAGCCTGGGGGCCTATAGGCCAGGGGTTCTCGAAGAATTGGACATGAGTGAGCAACTAAGCACAGCACATGTAGCTTTAGTATTTGGTTACATGAATCACAGACCCTTGAATTCCAAAATATTATGGACTTGGATAGATATACTATACTATGGAAATATTAATTTTCTGTGTATATGCTGCAAATTAGTTTGATTCCATCTTTGATTGACCTCTCGTCAGGAGTATAAAATAAGTAATTTGCTCTATGGTTAATTTTTAATATTGTCGTAGTTAAATTTAATTTTATTTTTCAAGTTATATGTAAGTAATGAGAGGTTTTTAAACTTGAGTTACCAAATAAGTAGAGAAATATTTCATTGGGTATATAATAAATTTTCTAACATTTTCCCACCAGTAAGTAGTTTTCTAAGTTGACCAAACATCAAATCAGAATCTAAACAGGAATTATACTGAAATAAATTCACATCACAGAAAAGGTTCTGTATTTGTTTGACCAAATTGCATGCATATAGTGCTTATTTAGTTATAACTGCTGTGTATTAGATAAAGATAAAAATATATGTATGGATTATTTCTAAGGAAAGGCTAATTTCCAAAACCTTGTATTTTAATCGCAACAATAACAGGAACATTAAATCTTCCCTGTTCCACCTCTGAGTCACAGATCACCCGGCTTTGCAAAAGTCTGATTTGTAGCATTTTTGTTAGTGTACTTTGAAATTAATTATCCAGAAAGCTCAAGGAGAAGGAAATATATTGAGATAAGAAAGAAAGAGACAAAGAGAGGAAGAAAGAAAGAAGAAACAAGAGCCTCACTTTTTCTTTGTAGTGCCTATTCCAGTTTTGATCCTCGGAATCCTTTTGATCTTTATCTGAAGAAGCCTAGGTAGGTTTCATTTTGGATCCAGCCTTTGGTCTCTAGATCACCTCTGGGGTCTTTGGTTGTGAAAGCAGTTCTTAGATACTCTTGACTCCTGTGGCTTCAGTCATGAGTTGTTAATGTGGCAGTAATTAGTGTCTACTTAAATTTAATTTTTAGAGATGTATTTGAAGTACACTAAAGATGACCATGGTTCTGAATATCTTCAGAAAATCTTCAAAGAAAGTGAAAGTTAAATCTTTAACAGTGCAGGGAGCTTGTACATTGAAAAATACATTTCTATGGCTTGGTTTCTTGAATATGCCAAAACCCAATTTGGATTAAATTTGTTAGAAATTATGCAGTAGTAACAGCAAAGTTTTAAAGCAAATTAATGGTTACAAGTAGTTACAGAGTAGGTTGGCTTTTAACCAAGGTGAATTTAGATGTGTCAACTAATAGCTTTTCTATAGTATGTAACAAATCTGAGTTTTATTATGCTGTGAATTATTCAGTACAGTATGATCAATTACAGTGTAAACAGTGTTAGTTATAATCTTGGGCTTCAAAAATTAATGTGATTGTCCTTTGTCTTCTTTGCCTAAGTGATTTGCTGGTATTTAGTTTCGGATCCCTTATTATTCCATTAATCATTATTAGCTCATTAGCTTAAAAGTTTGATTTAAAATAGTCTCAAAATAAGAGTAGCTGTACTGTGAGGAATTTATACAGTGCAGTTTCATGTTAGAACTAAAGGTAATTATGTAGTTATTTGTAATTTTTCATGGTAACACTTAACATGTTTAAGATTTCTAAGGTTTTAAAAAATTACCTTTGGTACAATTCTTAGAAATTCAGAGATTTCCAGGGATTCACTACATTACAGTGTTTGCCTAATTTATACTGGTGTTCATTATATATTTTAATCAACTTTAGTGTTTACTTTGTAA
This sequence comes from Capra hircus, assembly GCF_001704415.2. Taxonomy (NCBI): domain Eukaryota; kingdom Metazoa; phylum Chordata; class Mammalia; order Artiodactyla; family Bovidae; genus Capra; species Capra hircus. The sequence goes on from NC_030808.1 coordinate 72,053,681, forward strand.
AACATATATATTTTATTTGAAATATTACTTTGGTTCTTCATGAGTGCATTTTGACAAAACACATACTTTTACAGTCTGGACAACTTAAATTTGTGATGTGTTAAGCAGTATTTTAAAAATATAATTTTACACGTGAAGTGTGATCACAAGAAACAATTGTATTTAAGACTAAATTTACTATCCGTTTTGAATAAGACATTCCCTTATCAGTCTTCTATTGTTTAATTAACTTTTCTGTTTGATAGCACTTTTGACTGTGAACATGAGCTGGAAAAATGCTATGTTTTTATAAATTGTCTTTCTAAAATGATTTCAGACCTACATGATATAGTGGAAAGAGCACTGACTAGTAATTATTTACTCTTTGAAGTCAGAGTGCCTCACAAATGAAATGCGTCGGATGAAACAAGGTGAAACTGTGACAGCAGTCTTTCCTGTGCTGTTCCTGCAGCCCCTCCCAGTGTGCCTTGCCATCAGTCTGTCTTGCAGGGTTCCCACGGCAGGGCTTCTGAGGTCACCAGCATTGTCTCTTCTTTGACCGTGGGCTGCTGCTCTTGCTTCACAGAGCTGGGCTCTGGTTTGCTGGTTGGTGGCATAGCTGACACCAGAACCCCTGTCTGACTAGTAGTCAGAGGCACTCATGTCATGAAAATGATTTGAAATCATTATAAATCAGCAAAGTCTGATAACAACTGCCAGCTTTCCTTGTGTTTTGATTTAAAAAAAAAAGACTCTAAATATTCTGGATATAAAATTACTGGATATAAAATTACTTTGAAGAAATAGATTAAGGTTTGAACACATCAAATTGTAGGGAATTTTATATTTTTGCAATAACAAACATTGACAACAGCAAAATGTTGTAAAGGTAATTTTAATCCACCATATGCTTACCAATTCCTTGATTCTTCTAAACAAAGACAGCTAAAAGGGGCATGGATTTGGCCAAATCTTGACATCTATAAATACAATGTTGTGGGCATCCTTTTCTGTTTATATAAATTTATCTACTAAAATGAGATAATGGGAGGAAAGCAAGATTTGATGAAATAAACTTTTTTGTACATTGCTCTTTTCACTGTCTTATGTACTAGGTTTTCTTATTTTTCCTCAGCACATTTCCCAACCTTTTGGATATTCATTTTAAATAGGGAAAGCTCCCTACATTATAAAGAATATTGGCACCATTTATTTTACACCTAGGCTAAAGGTTAACTTTCAGAAATGAGCTACTTTCCTATATGTGTTTACTTGTGCTTCATGATATTTCTGGATCATTCCAGTCATAGAGACTTATTACATGTAATATTTCCTGCTACCTGTGAAAAGATAGATTTTAAAGAATGTATAACCAACAATCCATTTAATTTTTACTAGCATGTAGAGGACTTATTTGTATCTAATTCATGAATGTAGTTTTACTGTAGGATGTCACTTGTAAATGGAACAAAGTACGTTATCTTTATAGTTATTCTAAGATGTACATTATGTAAGAATTGTAAATATTTGCCTGATTAAATTCTTTGTATGCCAAGAAACTATGTGAAGTCAATAAAAATCTCACCTCTGGCATAGTTCTTTTATGTTCAGACTTCTACTTTATCGTGAACTACAACTGCAGATATACCTGTTAACTGTCACGCTTTTCGTATTTTCAGTTTTGTATTCCTTTCTTACCCTGTCAAATTGGTCCATATTGATCCTATTTGCTGATTGCTTCAACCATGAAATCCGTTTTGATTTTTAAAATATTTTCTTCTGCCTGCCACAGAGCTGTGTGGCTCCCAGTTCATTAGCTAAAAGCCACAAAAGGCATTTTTATGCTGTAGCTCTAATTTTTTTGCCATTATGATTGAGATATCTGTTGAAGTTTCTAATCTAGGCAACACATTTACACTCAGTCCTTTTAGTAAACAAACAAAAACATGTTTTTGCATGAATCGAGATTGAAGGAATAGAGGCTTAAAAGAACAGACTTGGAAGTGAATTGCCTGCTTTTGCTTTTCCTTTAAAAGTTAAGTGAAAGCAGACACTAAAACTATTCTATGTAATTTACTTTATTCCACTTCACTTCAGTTTCATAATAGTTATTTGACCGGGAGATGCAAACCGATAGTAAATGTTTTAAATGAAAACAGCCTACTTTCCTTTATTACAAAACAGTGCTTTTTTCATTGTAGGAAAGGTTAGTGATAAGCAAAAAGAATTCCATCCTAATTCCATCATTTGCCTGTGATGTTTAGTATGGTACCTCCTAGCCACATGTGTCTACTGAAATTTAATTAAAATTAGAATTAAGTGTTGAGTTCATGTGTTGAATTGCCACACTTCAGAGCCGCTAGCTTTGTGTCCAGTGACTACTGTTTTGAGCAGGGCAGATTATAGAATATATTCACCCTAGGAAGTTCTGTTGGATAGTATTAAGTGTGGGGGACGCTATTACTTCCATGGTGTATACCCTTCTAGACCTTTGGATGTGTGTATTTATATACAGTGGGATCAAACTGTTTTGTCACCTGCTTTCATTTAATAAATGAGGGACAAGTTTCTAAGCCTTTAATCTGCATCACTTTGGGGAGGATTTTAAAAAATCTTTTTATTGAAATTTTAAAACACTCAAAAGTAGAGAGAATAACTTTAGTAGCTATTGGTTCATGACTTACATTGTTTTATCTATACTTGTACCCATTTTTCCTCTTCCCTATTTTTTAAAGACAGGTGCCAGACATTTCATCAAATTGTTGAGTATGTCTCTCTAAATATGTATATTGCTTTTATGCAGAACCTTAAAAATGATACAAATGAACTTATCTACAAAACAGAAGCAGACTTAGAGAACTGAACTTATTTGTAAAACAGAAGCAGACTTAGAGAATGAACTTACTGTTACTAGATAGGAAGGATTGGGGAGGGGAGAATAAGGAGTTTGGGGTTGACATGTATACAACAAGGACCTACTGTCCAATACAGAAAACTCTGCTCAATATTATGTAACAACCTAAATGGGAAAAGACTTTAAAAAAGAATAGATACATGTATGTGTATAATTGAATCACTTTGCTGTACACCTGGACTTGACACAACATTGTTAATCAACTATATATTTCAATATAAAACAGTTGGGGGAAAAGGACTGTTCTTAAAAAATTATATCACCTTTCTTAAACTATGAAACTATGTAGTCAATATTCAAATTCCTCGGTATCTTGTGTTCTTTAAAAAAAGATTTTTCAAATCAGAATTTATGTAAGTTCCATTCATTGCAATTGGCTAATGTATCTGTTGAGTCTGTAAATCTATAGGTTCTTCCTCCATTTGTCACTTTAAAAAATTTCCAATTACAGTTTGTTGACTACAGCACCAACAGCACCTTTGTTTTCTAAAAATTAAAAAAAAATTACCTATTTTTGGCTGCACTGGGTTTTCATTGCTGTGTGTAGGGTTTCTGTGGCTGTGGGCGAGTGGGCTTCTCGTTGTGGTGGCTTCTCTTGTTGCAGAGCCCGAGCTGCAGGCACTTGGATTCAGTAGCTGTGGCTTGTGGGGTCTGGAGTGCTGGCTCAGTAGTGGTGCACGGGCTTACCTGTCATGTGGTGTATGGGATCCTTCTGGGCCAGGGATTGAAAGCGTGTCCCCTGCACTGGCGGGCGGACTCTTAGCCACTGGGTCACCAGAGAATTCCCAACAGCGTCTTTAGTGTCACTTTACTGATGAACATTTGATTTTAATACCTTGTCATCATAAACCTAGCTCTGCATTACCCTTGTGGCTAAATATTTGAGTACATTTTCCCTTATTCTGTTATGAAAACGATGGTTTACAATGGGTGGGTATATTTCTGATGCTCATTCACTGAGTCAAGCACCATCAGTTACTGGAGATATTATGGTTAAAGAAAGACACACTGCCTGCTCTCTTGAAGTCTTGCCTTCTTGCAGCAGAGAAAGATGGGAATGGGTAGTTCTTAGGTGGCCCTTATGGTATCCTTGAGGATGATGCCTCATCTGGACACTGCAAGGGCTGGTGTTTAGAGACCACTCTTTGAGGCAGGGACACCCAAGCCAAGGTCTGAAGCAGGAGAGGTTGACTGTGTGAAAATCCAGGGCACTGCTTTTCAAACTTTGGCTTGCAGAAGAATCACCATCAAGGCCCAGGCTCGTTGAAGGTAATAGGGCCTGAGGCTTTGTGTTTTATCAAGCTCCCTAGTGCTGCTAGTACCAATAAAATTTTGACAACCACTGTTCTGTGGATAGGAGAGAGAACTGAAAGTTTTCTTAGATTTTAGTGTTGGCAGAATATAGGCACCCTCTTCTGCTGTGGAAGTGTCTGCTTCACTGTCAAGCCTGACACCGTGTGACCTGAGCAAGTGACCTCAGTTACGCCTCAGTTAATTTTGCAAAAACACCGGGTATACAGTAAGTCTCTTTTAAAGTGTTGAAGTCAGTTAAAAAAAAAAAAACCACAAGCTTCCTGGGGAGCTCTCAACCACCCAAAGTTTGTGGTAGGTGGCCCCCCTGGTGGCTACATCCCATAGGTTGCCTCTGGTCGGCCTCAGAGATGCCAGGTGAGGTGAGCAAGTGATTCATACCTCGGGTGTCAATCCTACTTCACCGAGAATGGGAAAGGAGTTGCTAGTTTAAATTCTTCAGCCCTAGTCGCCAAGGTGTGAAAGGAGTCAGGGAGAGGACAGAAAGCCTTCAAGAAATTAGGAGGGAAAAGATAGAGAACATTTTTTGTGCGTCCAGTTTAGTCTTTTTGCTTCCGAAGGCTTAGCTTCGGTTTCTAGCGCCTGGGGCTGTGCGCTTAACGAGGGCCATTTTCCACAGACCGCACAGCCTGCTGGCTTGTGTGGCCAAGTCCTCACCGCCTGTGTCGAACACGCTGGAGGGACTCCCGCAGGCTCACCGCCCGACCCCGCTGTAATCCTTCTGAGCTTAGGACCCAGTGGCTGCCAGGCAGCCTGGCACCGCCTCTCCGCGTATCAGCGCCCGCAGATTGGCAGCTCGGCTCCGCCCCCGCCATGGCTGCCGCCAGCTGCCGGGGCTGCTAACTTGCTGCCGGGATACTGGTCTCTGCCGCAACTCGCCGGCTGATCTGTTCGCGGGCCGGCGGCGCATGGGTCTCCTCCGAGGCGGGCCCCCGTGCGCTCGGGCCATGGCGCGTCTGGGCGCTGTGCGCTCCCACTACTGCGCGCTGCTGCTGGCCGCGGCGCTGGCGGTCTGTGCTTTCTACTACCTGGGCTCGGGCCGGGAGACCTTCTCCAGCGCCACCAAGAGGCTGAAGGAGGCCCGCGCCGGGGCCCCTGCTGCGCCCTCGCCGCCGGCGCTGGAGCTGGCGCGGGCATCCTTGGCGCCGGCCCCGGGCGCTAAGGCCAAGAGCCTGGAGGGCGGCGGGGCCGGGCCGGTGGACTACCACCTGCTGATGATGTTCACCAAGGCCGAACACAATGCCGCGCTGCAGGCCAAGGCCCGCGTCGCCCTCCGCTCCCTGCTGCGCCTCGCGAAGTTCGAGGCGCACGAGGTGCTTAACCTGCACTTCGTAAGCGAGGAGGCCAGCCGCGAGGTGGCCAAGGTTTTGCTGCGGGAGCTGCTGCCGCCCGCCGCCGGCTTCAAATGCAAGGTGAGCGGGGCCCCAGCTAGAGGCTCCGGGTAGGTGACTCGGTCATTGTGGGGCCTGGCCTGGATCCAGGGGTCAGGAGGGAGGTGTCTTAGTTGCGATGCCCATTGCCAGTGCCAGCAGAAGCTTAACCCCTTAATCCGTACCCTACCTGAATTGTGCGTTCACAGCACGCTGCAGGCATGGTCCGGGGGGCGTGTCTCGGAGCCTCTATTAGCTGACTTCGTTGATCCTAGCTTCCCTTTAACTGCGGCCCCCTGGAGAATCAGCATGCCCGCTCTTTCCTGGCGTGGTTGATTTCAGCAGTCAGTGCCTTTAAGTCTGCCCCTCTTTTTATTCTTTTCAGTGTTTGACTTTTGAGGATGGAGCAGGTCACTTGAAGGTGCAGTGTCTGCTGGACAAGGTCTTAGGCCGCTTGAGTTGTTCAAATTACAGTGACATTTCTCATAGCTCTAAGGATTTCAGTTGAAACTGGTCCAGCCCAAACCCAGCCCATGTGAACCATTTCATCTCCTCAGTGTGCCTCCTCCTTCCCTTCTCTTCAGGGTCATGAACCCATTTAGAGAAGCAGCGGGTTCCTCCCAGCAAGAAAGTGCTCCAAGAGGTAAGGATATAAGATCTGGAGAGGGCAGAGCAGAGATAGTCATCTTGTTCCAGGCTGGACCGCCTGGCTCTGCTTGGGAGAGATTGTGTTCTTCATTCAGTCAGCTCAGTCACTCAGTCGTGTCGTGACCGACTCTTTGCGACCCCATGGACTGCAGCACACCAGGCCCCCCTGTCCATCACCAACTCCTGGAGCTTACTCAAACTCATGTCCATCTGGTCGGTGATGCCATCCAACCATCTCATCCCCTGTCATCCCCTTCTCCTCCCGCCTTCAATCTTTCCCAGCATTAGGGTCTTTTCCAATGAGTTGGTTCTTTGCATCAGGTGGCCAAAGTATTCGAGTATTTCAGCTTCAATATCAGTCCTTCCAATGAATATTCAGGGTTGATTTCCTTTAGGATTGACTGGTTGGATCTCCTTGCAGTCCAAGCTTAGTGTTATTGGCCTCAGTTAAGTTACATGTCTCCTTTTGACCTAATCGTTGCCCAGAGGGGATCTAATGTGTGATTTTGGGATAGAAATAGTGTGCACTAAATCACTCCAGTCATGTCCGGCTCTATGTGACCCAATGGACTGTAGCCCACCAGAGTCCTCTGTCCAGTGGGATTCCCCAGGCAAGAATACTGGAGTGGGTTGCCATGCCCTCCTCCAGGGGATCTTCCCCACCCAGGGATTGAACCCGTGTCTCATGTCTCCTGCATTGGCAGGTGGGTTCTTAGTAGCTGATCTTAAAGGATGGAGACTGGTGGTAGGGGGAGGGGTGGTAAGATTAGAGTAGTGTACCATGTGTTTGTGCTGGTTGAGTGACTAAGGGGAGCCAGTGCTGGCCTCCTGCAGGGTTCAGGGGCCTGTTGGTGTTTGTTTTTGGCCACACTGCACAGCCTGTGGGATCTGAGTTCCCCGACCTGTGTCCCTTGAAGCGGAAGTTCAGTCTTAACCACTGGACCTCCAGGGAACTCCCTTTTTTGTTGTTGTTGTCTACAGGATCAAGTCCTCATTTCTTGGCAGGGCTGTCTATTGTGGGGCCGGGCTCTTCAGCTGACCTCCTTGTCCTTCCTCTACTAACTGTACTGAATGTGCCTTTACACAAGCTCTACTCTCTGCCCAGAGTGTAGCTTCCTTTCTTCCTGGGCCCTTGACCACTGTTTACGTAGTTTTTACCCTCCCCCAGGAATGCCCCTAGACATTGGGGACAGTCTGTGCCCAGCCCTCCACAGCTTTCTGTTCCAGCTTTCTGCCATAGCATCCAGTGTATGCCCTGCCCAGAACAAATGAACCCTTTGGGAACACCCACCAGTCATAGCGAGGCACCTGGTCTGGATTCCATGGTACAGGAGGCCAAGAATCCAGGTCCTGGAGCTTGTGGCTGCAGGGGCCTTGGGGTCCACTGTCTGAGCTGAGGTTCTTTCAGCCTGGGGCCCATCCTGATTTCCCTAATTGCAGTCTTGGGAGGAAGGGCCTGGCAGCCTGTTCCAGGTGTTCCTTAGGACTCCAGTGTTTGAGAAATTCTTTGCTAGTTCAAGGGAGAAAAGCAAGAGCCTTTGATCATAGGGCCAGTCTGGATAGAGCTGGGTGACTGCGGGTGACCCTGCCTCCCTTTGGCTCTCAGGGCGTGCAGACTTGGCTGGCGCTCCAGACACCACCTTGTAGACCAACATCATCATTGTTTCCCTTTATGAGTCAGAGGTCACACCCTGGGCCTCTGCCCCGTTACTAGGACTCTGCTGTCCCCTTCCTGAGCTCCAGCCACAGTGTCCTGTCATATATCCAACTTTTCCAGCCTACATGCCTCTGCTTCTTTTTTTCCACCACCAGGATACACTTTCTCTGTGCATCGCTAAGTCTCGCCCATCTTCAGATACCATCTCCTTGTTGGAGCCATCCAGGCAGCCTCCATTCGAGAGGCACGTCTTCCTCATGTACCTGGCTGGCGCGGTGGACTGCGTGCCTTCTTATCTCTGGTGCCTGTGCCTGGAACATAGTGGGCACTGTAAATACAGGTCTAGGGCAGGTCCAGGCTCAGGGCCGGGTTCACTCCTTGGAGTTTGTGTTTCATGCTCCAACTCTTTCCCTCTGCTGGCCCTGGTTCTGACAGCCAGAGCCATCACTCAAGACCCGAGGCAGCTGCAGATGACCTGAAGGGGATGATACCACCCTACCACGGCACGAAGAAGGAGAGTCTGGGGGCTTCCAACTTGATGGCTGTGTTCAGATAAGGGTTTATCATTTTCAGCTAAATTGCTTTTATTCCTTTTATTTTATTTTATTTTTTGTGTGCATCTGTTTTCTGTGTGTGACCACGGTCATCTCTGCCTGGCCCTCAGGAGCCCACCATGTATGCTTAAGTCCCCTGAATGACTGAGCATCTGCTGTGTGTCAGACCCTGAAGTCACAACTGTAGGGAACACAGACAGGGCAGGTACAGCCCCTGACACCAGGTACCCATGGTGCTTAGCATCACCCACGTATAGCCTGTCCCATTGCTGAACCTGCTGGACTGGGCACGAGATAGTCCCGAGGGAGGGAGACAGCACTGCGTTTAAACCGCAGGTGGCCAGTGACTGTTTGGGTGACGTGGGTGGCCCCTCTTTGCTTCTCAGGGCCTCCCAGGCCTCCTCTCAAATGAAGATTTAGCCCCTACTTCCCTCGGAGAGGTGAGGATTAAATGCCACCTCGTGTGCTGCAGGCAGCCCTGTGCTGCTGTGTCCGTTGTTGTGTGTCTGGTCTCACAACACTTCTACTCTGCCGACTTCTGGGAACTCAGCACTGGCGGGCCCTGCAGCCATCGCCTCCCCCCTTTCTGGGGTGGCCAGCCCCCTGCGGAGGCCCAGGGCGACTTTCCCAGTGCTGTGGGGACACTCAGGCACACAGCATGATTGCTTCTCAGAAAGGCCATCTCTGAACCCCTTTTCTGAAGCAGCTGCCCCCTTATTAGCCTTCATTACCTTTCCCGTCACCTTGTTGGTTGCACACACTCATTTGTTCATTCATTCAACAGATGTTGTTGAGTGCTTATCCTGCTCCAGGCACTATTCTAGGTGCCGGTGGCCAGCAGGAACAGAGCCAGGCCCCTGCCCTCGTGGAGCTTACATCCCAGGGCTGTAGGGGTGTGGAGGAGTTTGGCTCAAACAAATGAACAGAAGTCCTCACAGAGTGAGTCAGATCATGATCATGTAGAGAAAAGTCAAGGTGGATGAGGACACAGGGAGTGTCCGTGTGTCGGGGTGGGGAGTTGTGGGCCGTTTTGTACCGGTGGACAGGGAAGGCCTCACAGATACTGTTAACGTCTGAGCAAGGGCTGAAGGAAGCGAGAGGAAGAGCTCTTTGAACATCAAGAAACAAGTTTGAAAAAGTCACGACCCTGTTTCCTAGTTTGCATTCCACCCCTCCCTACTAGAGCACCATGCCCACAAGGGCAGGGCATTACTACCCTCTTGGTCTGTAAATGCCACCCTGTAAATGCCACCCCTGTTTCTGGCCTGAGTTGGGAGTGACAGACACAGGGGCACGTGCCTCCCAGATCTGGAACACAGGCCAGACAGACTTCTGGAGGGACAGGCTGCTTTGGACAGCAGCTGGCCGCCCTGCAGGGAGGGGCAGACCCTTCAAGGCTAATCCCAGAGGGGAAGAGAACCAGACAGACCTGCCTCTCACTGCAGTTTCTCCTCCTTCCCTAAGGGAGGCAGTAATGTGTCAGGTGGGGAAGGGCGGGCTGGGGAGCGGCAGGAGGTGGGGAGTGCTGGTCTGCTGGGCACAGATGGCATGAAATAGTGGATGGTGTTCTCTCTTCCTCCATCACTGTTCCATTCTTGGCACAGCTCCTGGCACATTCTAGGCTCTCAGAAATACTTTATAGTCGACTGATTGATAGCTGTATTGATTAAACCTGAGAAATCATAGAAGGGTTCTTGGTGTGCTGCCCTTGGTACATCAAACTTCAGCTATCTCAGAGCACGAGGCTGGGTTGCTCCATCTCCAGATGACAAGTTAGGAACTGGAAGGAGGCCTTGTGCTTTCTACACTTAAAAGTGACCACTAGATTCCAAGAGGAGCGTGCTGAGGACTTGGGGTAACGAGACAAAAGTTAAATCTCTTTGCACATCTTTTTTGAATTTGCAGTTTCTTTTATTGCAAAAAGAAAACTGTGAGTTGCTTTGAAAGAGTCCCAGCTCATAGTTGAGGCTCTAACTATGTTGAGGCTAGTTGAGGCTCTTCTTCTAAAGAAGCCTGAGGGGAAAAACCTTGATGCTGGCTTCTCAGTGAAGCTAATGACAAACAGGTGACGTTGCAATGCAGATTCCCCCGCCTGTCATGGCAGCAGGAACCTTGATCAGAAGAAAACTCTTGACTAAGTTATGACCATCTGGGAAAGAAGTGATCAAAGAAGTGTGTCCTGAAGTGAGATGCTCTTTGAAAAGACTAGATGACATTTTATACTCTAAAATTTAGAGAATTTACCGAATGCAGTGGAACCCTTAAATTATAATACATTCATGATATAACTGTAGTAATGTACCAATGGGAACATTCTCTTGGGAAACTTTAGTCATGGATCTGTAGGGAAGAACTTTGTATAGTATTATTGTATCATGCACTCTGGATAACTTCACAGATATGTTTTAAAGTTTTAAGGTAAAGTCCATCCATAACTAAGACCAGCGATCGTCGTGTATACCTGATACCTGCATGAGCTGGGCTTCCCTGGTGGCTCAGTGGTAAAGAACCTGCCTGAAATGCAGGAAACTCAGGTTTGATCCCTGGATCAGGGAGATCCCCTGGAGGAGAGCATGGCAATCCCCTCCAGTATTCCTGCTGGGAATGGACACAGGAGCCCAGGGGGCTACAGTCCATGGGGTCACAAAGAGTAGGACGCGACTAAAGCGACTGGGCACAGCGTGCACTGGTTGCTTGGAAATACTGTGGGGGCTTCAGTGCATGAATGAAATGTTCCAGCTTAGGGTAACAGTCATTCTTCATAATCACTTGACTGTTTTCTGTTCCAATAGGTCATTTTTGAAAGACCGATGATTACATTTTCTTGCAATTCAAAAAGCTTGAGATATAATTCATGTCCCATGAAATTCACCCTTTAAAATATACAATTCAACAAAACTTGAAAAATTTGAGATCTCCCTTCCTGTGACACTGTCACAGATCATTGACATGCAGTTCTACCATGATGTCATTGGAATCAGAAATACATCTTATGTGTAGAACAGACTTTTGGACTCTGTGGGAGGGGGAGAGGGCGGGATGATTTGGGAGAATGGCATTGAAACATGTATAATATCATGTAAGAAACGAATCGCCAGTCTAGGTTTGATGCAGGATACAGGATGCTTGGGGCTAGTGCACTGGGATGACCCAGAGAGATGGTAGGAGGAGGGAGGTGGGAGGGGGGTTCAGGATTGGGAACACGTGTACACCCGTGGCGGATTCATGTTGATGTATGGCAAAACCAATACAGTATTGTAAAATAAAGTAGAAAAAAATACATCTTATTAGCGGCTTTGTAGATAGCTTAATATTAAAAAATACACAGTGGTTTTTAACACATTCACCAACTTGTTCAGTTACGATCACTAATTCCAGAGCATTTCATCACCCCAGAAAAGAAGCTGTACCCATCAGCACTCATTCTCCCTTCCCCCTTTCCTCTCAGCCCTGGCATCCATGAACCTGCTTTCTATAAATTGGCTTGTTCTGAACATTTCGTATAAACAGACCTTTACTTCTGACTTCTTTCACTTAGCGTGATGTTTTTAAGGTTCATGTTGTCTGTGTGTCAGTACTTCATACCTTTTTATTGTTGAATAATATTCTGTTGTATGGCTATACCACATTTTTACTTATTCATTCATTAGTTAATGGACATTTGAGTTTCTACGTTTTGGCTATTATGAATAAATTGCTGTGAATACTCATTTACAAATTTTTGTGTGGATATGTTTTCAGATCTCTTGGGTATATACCTGGGTGTGGAGGGCTTGGTCATATGGTAACTGTGAGGAGCTGCCAGACTTTTCCAGAGTAGTGTATTGTATTATTATTTTATATTTCCATCAGCTGTGTATTAGGGTTCCAATTTCTCCACATGCTCACCAGCACTTGTTGTCTGTCTTGATTATTGCCATCTTACTGGGTGTGAGGTAGCATCACATTGTGGTTCTGATTTGCATTTCCCTAATGACTAAAGATGAGATGATTACACATTGATAAGGACAGCCAGATAAATATGTTTGGGATTTTTCTTATGTATTTAAGGGCTTCCCTGATAGCTCAGTTGGTAAAGAATCTGCCTGCAATGCAGGACATCCTGGTTTGATTCCTGGGTCGGGAAGATCCGCTGGAGAAGGGATAGGCTACCCACTCCAGTATTCTTGGGCTTCCCTGGTGGCTCAGCTGGTAAAGAGTCTGCCTGCAATGTGAGTAGACCTGGGTTTGATCCCTGGGTTGGGAAGATCCCCTGGAGTAGGGGAAGGCTACTCACTACAGTATTCTGGCCTAGAGAATTCCATGGACTCTACAGTCCATGGGGTCGCAAAGAGTCCGATACGACTGAGCAACTTTTGCTTTCGCTTTTGCTTACTTAGGCTGCTTCCCACGTGGCTCAGATGGTAAAAGTGTCTGCCTGCAGTGTGGGAGACCTGGGTTCGATCCCTGGGTCGGAAAGATCCCCTGGAGAAGACAATGGCAACCCACTCCAGTACTCTTGCCTGGAAAATTCCATGGACGGAGGAGCCTGGTAGGCTATAGTCCATGGAGTTGCAAAGAGTTGGACAAGACTGAGCGACTTCATTTCACTTTGTTTACATATTTACCAAGATACATTTTACAAGAAATACTAGGTATCTTGACTCTTCCTGCACATCCTGAAAGATGTTATAACATCTCTGGAAACACTCTTTACCGAAGGACAAGGTTTGGAAATTTCTGATGTGTTTAGTAACTTCTTGGGTTTTCCTTTGGGATCAGCTGGTAAAGAATCCTCCCACAATGTGGGAGACCTCGGTTAGATCACTGGTTTGGGAAGATCCCCTGGAGACAGGAAAGGCTACCCACTCCAGTATTCTGGCCTGGAGAATTCCATGGGCTGTATACTCCATGGAGTTGCAAAGAGTTGGACACGACTGAGTGACTTTCACTTTAGTAACGCTATGCCTAAAATCAGTGAGGTGATGTTAGTAGTATGAATACTTGATTAGGAGAATTGTAACAATATTTGTTCAGCACTTTAGAGCTTATGAAAGTGCTTGCACAAATGTTTCACCTGAGCATCACTGTGACTGGTGAAGGAACCTCTAAGGCTGAGACATCGGTGCTTTACTTGAGCTCCCACACTAAGAAGTGGGGCTGGACTGTGACATGTGCTTTGGGGAGTAGGAGGCAGGACAAGACAGGGAGCCATTGAGGGGCACAATCTGTATCATCCCCTTGCCCAGATTCCCCAAATAAACATTCAGTCTGAATAAAGACTGTGCTTGCTGCCATCATCGCTTTGCAGAGCCTTACAGAATCACCAAGCATTGGGGCAGGCTGGAAACTCTGACTCTCGGTGCAGTATCCTCCCAGTGAGCTGATAGATTAGCTGATAGATCCTGGGCAGCAGGGCAGTGACTTATTCAGTGTACACAGGGCTGGGGGTAGAATCAGCCTGGGCCCTTCCATCTTCTACTTGAGTGTCATTGTTTTCAGTGGCCTCTCTAAACCGCAGGAAAGAGTGGACAGGATACAGGGTCGTTTTCACCATCCCAGTGGAGTCTCTTCCTGTGTTTCCAAGGATCCCTCAGGCTGGAAAGGGGCGGGGAGGCACCTCTCTGACCTTTAGCAGGCCAAACCTCTGCTGTTCCCTCGGGGCCAGCTTTACAGCTGTCCAGTGCCTGAGACCACCAGAGCGTTAGTTTTGGGTGAGCTGTAACATTGCTCCCAGGGAAACCACGTGGTGTGTCACCTGTTTGGGGGTGCATGCTGGGGGCGGTTTCAGGGCTAGCATCAGCGCGCCGGCCTCCCAGGCCAGAAGGAGGAGGAGCTGAAGGAAGGCAGCCCACACTGGACCACCTCCGGTCTCCTTGCTGGTCACCGCATCCTCCCCGACACCCAGTAGGGGGAGAGCTTGCCCTGCGGCTCCCGGGCAGAGTCACCTCTCCTGCCCATCGAGCCGCGTGCAGCGTCACGCACGGCCACTGGAGGGCACCGCCGCTCCGCGTTTGCTCGGCTGGAGCCCGGGCCCTTCTCTGCCTCCTTCCACTGAGGAAGCCTGGGGCGCAATCCTAGCTGTTTTTGTTCATTCTCCACGAGCGTCCCCATTTGTCACTGCCTCCGCCACAACGCCGCTCCGTGTTTTAGAAAGGAAGACCGAAATGAAAGGCAATCTGCCTGGCGGTCATGGGTAGTCATTTCCTTCCCGCGCCGGGTGTAAGCCTGTTTTGATCAGGCCCTTTGGAAAAAGCGGGTGAGAAACAAGCTGGGAAGGTTGGATTCTGGACTGGGAGGGCTGCAGCGCTTCCCTGAAGCATAGAAAGAAGAGTGTGGATGGGCGGTGCGGTGTGCTCCTCTTGGTCCGAGCCCTATGAGCACGGTTCCGGGGCGGCCTCTCAGCCTCCCAGGGCGCCTCCTTTGTCCAGTCTGGGGTGCCCATCACGCCTAGCACGGACACTCTGGTGAAGGGAGGGGAACTTGGAGCAGCTTGAGGGTGGAGTCCCTCTCACCATGGATGAGTTCACCAGAGCCCCAGGGTTTGCTTTGGGCCCATGCCCCCAGGTATCCAGGCTCTTAGTGGGGACTTGGGCAAGGGGACCACATAGTAAAGAGGGTGCTGTTGACCTGGGTGCTGGGCCTGATGGGGCCCTTGTTGCCCAACTGCCGGGAGCCTCCGTGTCCTCAGTTGTTGGATGGGCTTGGATCCCCTCTTCACACCCTTCCTGGCCCAGGGTTCTCGCCTTGGCCTTGGGACCGCTCCCACGGGCCTGTGGGTTGCTTGGGGTCGGTCAGGATGGTCAGGCCTGGCCCGGAGAGGCAGCTCTGTGTGCTCTCATTCCTGTTTCAGGTGCCTGTTCTGAGCAGCTGAGGGAGGCCCTGTAGGCTGGCACAAAGCCTGCTGTTAATGTCTTTTAAATTAAAGTCATTAGATTTATTTATGGGGGTAATTATTATTGAGCCGATCCTCGTGCTGGTGGGTCAGTGTGTCCGGGAGGCTCTGGAGCCCCGTGCTGGTCCAGGGTGCGCTTTGCTCTCCTTGGGCCTCCTCTTCCCGTCCTGGCTGGAGCTTACCACTCTTCCCTCCACTAGCCAGGTTTGTCCTGTGCCCGCCAGGGACAGGCCCCTGGGCAGGAGTGCATAGTTCGGGACTTGACACCTGGACTCAGATGCAGTCTGTGACATTTGGGGACAGTGTAACCCCTCTCAGCCTCCGACCTCCCCAGAGGGCCTTACCAGAGTGGTTATAAGGTGAAAATGGGCACCACTGCGCCCTGGCACACGGCAGGTGGTTAGTTAGTGGTGGCTGCTACTTTTTTCACTTTCATGCATTGGAGAAGGAGATGGCAACCCACTCCAGTGTTCTTGCCTGCAGAATCCCAGGGACAGAGGAGCCTGGTAGGAGGCCGTCTATGGGGTTGCACAGAATTGGACACAACTGAAGCGACTTAGCAGCAGCAGCAGCAGCAGTAGCTACTTGTGGTACCTGAGTCGGCATTCCGGGGAGGAGCCTTTTCTCATCAGTTTGGAAGGCTTGGCACCTGCTGATTCAATTGGAGAGCAGTGATGTGAGTTTGAAAATCAGATTTCTGCCCAGGTTTATTTCAAGGTGTCTCAGTCTGTTTAGGCTATTGTGACAAAATACCACAGGCTGGTGGCTTATAAACAATTTCCTGTGAGTAATCAATTTCTGACCACCACCTCCCCCTTCCGCACGTGCCCAGCACAGGTCTGGCTCTGGGCAGAGGCTCAGCAAATGCTAGCTTGCTTTGGCCTGTGTTCTGGAGCAGGTGCTGCTGTTTCTTATCAGGTTGGGGAAGCTGGTCTGTGCTTTGCTGTGTCTTCTTTGTGAAGGTTCCTGTCTAGACGCTCCAATTCTAGAAGTTTCTAGAAGGTTCCAGCATTTTATTTAACTCTTCTTAATGGTGTTTTCTCAGTCTGATTGCACACAGCAATTGTTCATAATCTTTTTGGGAATTCAGCAAAGTATAAACTGTAAGTGATTTTGAAAAGCCAGGCTACAGGGGAGACCCGAATCCCCCATAGCTTACTCATTTCCTTTTCCCACCCATCCCTTTGAGTAGGGTCTTGGGCCTCACCCTCTGGGGCCCACACCCTGTCAGCTGCTGTGAGGGGGCCCTGTTGTACCAGATTAGCACGGCAGTCCAGGCCACGGGCTCTGTGAGACCTGCCCAATCAGACTTCTTGAGTCCTGGTTACTGTGGGACTGTGAACGGGCTTCACCAGCTCTGGCAGGTGGACGGTGGGTTAGTCATCGTTTGATAACTTGTACAGGATTCAGCAGAGTACATGCTTTGTTCTGCATGGCCCCGGCCACCTCTGTCTGGGGAACAGGAAGACATGGGGCAGGGGATACCAGGGTGTCTGGGGCTGGTTTTGTGAGGAGGGTGGGGCTGTCTGTGGGTGTCAGGGAACTTGGGATGGCACTCATCGTAATGGGACCCTCCCGGTCTCGCAGAGGAGGGAAGCGAGGCAGCTGGGGCAGCAGACTGGCTTGTGTCCTGTACCTGGCAGGAGAGTCATGATCAGAAGATGGGGCAGTTGGAGCCTCCGGGCCTGTGAGGCCCACCCCCTCGGTGCTGGTGGCTGCTGTGTAGCTGCGCTCACCGAGCTGCCTGGAGTTGCGGGAGCCCCTTCGAACCTCTGGGACTTTGCTCAGGTGCTTCCTCTCCTGAACGCCCAGCCCGCCCTTTATCTGGTTAAGTCTTTTCACCCTTCAAGATTAGGCTCAGCTGGGTGCCAATGATGTGGAGAGGCTGTTCCTGACCACCCCACCCTGCGTTGGCCCTCCTCTCCGAGTGGCACTGTGCTGAAGTTGGCCCCTGGGCAATTACTCCTGGGGGCTGGGCTGTCTTCTTCCCCCCCGGGTCTCGGGACGTGGTGTAGCACAGGGCCTGGTGTGGGGTCCAACCCAGCAAGAGCCTGCCGGGCGGGCACAGGTGGTTGGCCGAGTGCCCTGCTCCTAGCTATCCTGTGCGCGTGTTCCCGCACGGAGGACATGGATGGGGACAGTGTTGGTCCCTGGCATCCAGAGAGGCCTCTTGATCTAGATGACGTCTTCCTCGTACCTTTTAATGCTGGTCCTCCAGACAGGAAGGTGTCCGGTCTGAAGCCAGCCAGGAAGATCCGGTATGTGTTGGAGACGTCTTCCTGGGTTTCAGAACTCCCCGTGTGTTACTATGCAGGGCTGCTGTTGCTGGTCTGGAGGAGGTGGGAGGGATCGGCCTCTCTCTCCCCTTATGCAGGCACGGGCAGAGCCCTCAGTGGGTGAGCCTGGAGCCTCTCTGGTAAGCCGCCCAGCCCCTGCCCATCAGCTTTCTCTCCGAGTCCTGCCCAGGGAGCCTGATCCTGGGTCCTAAGGCTCTCCCTGACCCCAGCTTCCACTGGCAAGGCTTCCAATGTCCCTGAGCCTCAATTTCTCATCTGTGAGATGGGCAGGCGCATGCTAGCCCTGAGTGATATCCACAGCTTCTTACTGGCATGTTGAAACTGGACACAGGAAGTTGCGAAACACGTGTCCTTTCCATGCTTTTCCTGAGTGGGAGGATGGGAGACTGGGGGAGACTTGACGCCGTCGGTCATCTCTTTCTGGGGTCACCCCCCAGGTCCTGCTCGCTGATTCTACTTTGCTCCTCTGGGAGATACTGGTTGATTTCCTGGCCACTGCCGCGAGCCAGGCTGCACCTCGAGCCAGGGGACGGGGTGTGGAAGCTCCTTCGGGTCTCGCAGAGGTGGCGTCAGTTGAGTGGCGGGCCGCTGCTGGACTCCATCTTCGTGCTCTTCCTCAGTCCTGGGAGGAGGGAGGGCTTCTCCCCGAGGAAGAGGTTTCCCAGGCGAGGATCCCGAGCCCAAAGCAGGTTCAGAGCTTGGGCTCTGAGGTGTGGAGCCGGGATGGGAGCCGACCTTTCCGGCTGGTGAGCTCTGGGTGCTAAGCCCTGTGATGTCAGCTCTGGGGCTTCGTTCCAGGCCCTCCAAACAGGGGGTGCTGTAGGAGAGCTGGTGTCCCCCCAGGAGGGTTCCCACGGTGCCCTCTGCTCGCTGGGGTCTCACACACGTGGCCTCTTCCCCTCGTCACCGGGTGCTGTGAGGAGGCAGGTCCCCTCAACCTGCTCGCGGTGGGTCTCATTCCTCCTCCAAGTTCTGCCCTGAGAACCAGCCGGGGGGGGCCTCTGTTGAGGATGTGGGGTGTTTGGTGTGTTGTTTGGAGCCCCACTTCCCTCTTGTGGCAGCAGGTCCAAGAGGTCAGGGCTGGAGGCAGCTGGAAAGGCTGTGAAGTCCTGTCCCCTTCTGTTAACTTGTGAGGAAATGGGCCCAGAGAGGCCGAGTGATGGCTCAAGGCCACACAGCGGTCAGCGGACAGGGGTCTGGGACCCGCTTTCCTTCCCATGCTGACTCCCTGCCTGCTGTCCGTTCTGTTTGTTCTGAAGCAGCTCCTGGGCCGTTCTGGTCTCTGTGTGTGTCCTTAGCCTGAGGCAGTCATCAGATCTCACCCACCTGTGACTGCTTGTGTTTTGTGTACGTTGAATGGCCTCTCTGCCCAATCCACTGAGCAGCTACTCCAGATCCCAGCTGATGGGGCCTCCTCAGATGCAGGCCCCAGGGCCTTTGGAGAGGCTCCCACTGTCCCATGGCCGACCTGCATGGGGCCCCGAGGCAGGCTGAGCCTGTGTGATAGTTTTGGAGGGGGGCTGAGCCTGTGTGTGTGGAGGGGGTGCTGAGTGTGTGTGTGTGGGGGGGGTGGGGTGGGGCTGAGCCTGTGTGCGTGTGTGTGGAGGGGGTGCTGAATGTGTGTGTGTGTGTGAAGAGGGGCTGAGCTTGTGTGAGTGTGTGGAGGGGGTGCTGAGTGTGTGTGTGTGTGGTGGGATGGGGCTGAGCCTGTGTGAGTATGTGTGTGTGAGAGAGTGTGTGGAGGAGGGGCTGAGCGTGTGTAAGTGTGTGTGTGTGTAGGGGGGACTGAGCCTCTGTGAGTGTGTATCTGTCACTGAGCGTGTGTAAGTGTGTGTGTGTAAGGAGGAGGGCTGAGCCTGTGAGTGTGGAGGGGGGCTGAGCGTGCGTGTGTACGTGCGTGTGTGTGTGTAAGGGGGCTGAGCCTATGAGAGTGTGTGTGAGTGTGTGTCTGTGAGAGTGTGTGGAGGGAGGCTGAGTGTGTGTGTGTGTGTTGGGGGGTGGGGCTGATAGGACCCCACTTCTGTCCCCCGCCTGAGTCTGTGTGTGTGTGTGAGTGTGTGTGTGATGGGGTGAGGCTGAGCCTGTGTGTGACTGTGTGTGTAGAGGGGGGCTGAGTGTTTGTGTGTGTGTGTTGGGGGGTGAGGCTGAGCCTGTGTGTGTGTTGGGGGGTGCGGCTGATAGGACCCCACTTCTGTCCCCTGCCCGAGTCTGTGTGTGTGTGTGTGTGTGTGTGGGGGGGTGAGGCTGAGCCTGTGTGTGTTGGGGGGTGTGGCTGATAGGACCCCATTTCTGTCCTCCGCCTGAGTCTGTGTGTGTGAGTATGTGGAGGGAAGCTGAGTGTGTGTGTGTGTGTGTGTGTGTGTGTGTGTGTTGGGGGGTGAGGCTGAGCCTGTGTGTGTGTGTTGGAAGGTGCGGCTGATAGGACCCCACTGCTGTCCCCCGCCCGAGTCTGTGTGTGTGTGTGTGCGTGTGTGTGTGTGTGTATGTGTGGTGGGGTATGGCTGAGCCTGTGTGTGTGTGTGTGTGTGTTGGGGGGTGCGGCTGAGCCTGTGTGTGTTGGGGGTGTGGCTGATAGGACCCCACTGCTGTTCCCGCCCGAGTCTGTGTGTGTGTGTGTGTGTGTGGTGGGGTGCGGCTGAGCCTGTGTGTGTGTGGTGGGGGGTGCAGCTGATAGGACCCCACTGCTGTTCCCGCCTGAGTCTGTGTGTGTGTGTGTGTGTGGTGGGGTGCAGCTGAGCCTGTGTGTGTGTGTGTGTTGAGGGGTGCGGCTGAGCCTGTGTGTGTGTGTGTTGGGGGGGTGTGGCTGATAGGACCCCACTGCTGTCCCCCGCCCGAGTCTATGTGTGTGTGTGTTGGGGTGCGGCTGAGCCTGTGTGTGAGTGTGTGGAGGGGGGCTGAGTGTGTGTGTGTGTTAGGGGTGCAGCTGATAGGACCCCACTGCTGTCCCCCACCCGAGTCTATGTGTGTGTGTGTTGGGGTGCGGCTGAGCCTGTGTGTGAGTGTGTGGAGGGGGGCTGAGTGTGTGTGTGTGTTAGGGGTGCAGCTGATAGGACCCCACTGCTGTCCCCCACCCTAGTCTGCACCCTGTCAAGCCCAGCGCTGCTGTGTACAGGGTCTCAGGGTACCAGGGAGTGGGCTCCCCGCTGTGGGAGCTGGTGTTATGACGCAGTGGGCACTCTGGAAGCTCTCTGAGTTACCATCCACCTGGCCCACTTGGAGAGTCCACCCTGGCCGGAGCCCTGTTGCCTGAGTTGGTCTCGGTGGTGCCTCTGTCGCCTCCTGCTGCCTGCAGCGCTGGTGAGGCCACCAGGTGAGAGGCCCTGGCGGCGGGCTCCGCGATGGTTCTCCCCACTCCGGGTGCAGCTTGGCACAGGGGTGGGCAGGAGCTTCTCGGATGAGTGTGGCGTGGGCTTCAGGCAGGCCTGGGAGGGCCCCAGGTCCACATGACCCCTCTGAGAGGCAGTGGGGAGTGGTCTGCCTTCTCTGAGCAACTTCCTCACCCGCACAGGGGCACGGCACTGCACCCCTCCTCAACATGTTGTGGGGATGAAACGACATGACTTACTGTGTCTAGAGGACCCGTGTGTGACCAGTACAGTGGACTAGGGGTCTGCGGTGGACCTGAGGCACGGGGGCCCCCTCCTCCATGAAGCCCATCCAGGTCTGCCTCCTGCCCCCCAGTGGCAGTACACTGTCTGGGTCCGCCCCCTGGAAACCCCCTCATGCCCTGCCTCGCTGGCCTGCACCTGCCCATCCTGTGTCCCAGGTCAGATCCTGGTGTTGGTGGCCATGCCCCAGCCTGGGCTGTGCGGGCCGGCTGCCTGGATGCTCAGGTTTGTCTTACAAAAGAGCCAGGTTTGGCACAGAGGTGGCCTGGGCTGCACACTTTTATTACGTTCGGTGTAGGTACTGAGCGAGAGGGTGACTGAGCCATGGGACCCGCCGAGCTGCCTTATCCCCCTGCTACCCCCACCTCTCTCACAGGAGGGGAGGGACAAGCTTTCTGCTCAGCTCGTGGGAAGATCTCACTCTGGAGGGAGGTGGATCTGTGCCCTATGGTTGGCAGGGCAAGCTGCTGGCGATTTTGGCTGCTGCTGATCTGTGTTAAGATGAGTTTAACTTGTGGCCAGTGTGGAGTGAGACTTTGGTCCTGGTCCCCAGGGGTGGGCAGTGCTGACACCTGAGACACGGCCGAAGTTTCAGATCCCTGATCGCCCACCCACTCAGGGTCCGGCTGTGCTGTGGGTCACTCAGCCAGGAGCAGGCAATGAATGGACAGTGCGTGGGTACCCAGCTACTTGCTGCCAGCCTTGGGGGCACAGGTCACCTGCAGTCCACAGTGGACAGGGCTCCCTGGTGTGAGCTTGTCTGAGAGTCTCACTTCCATGGGTTCCTGTTTAAAACCAGCCTGGTTAGTGACCCCCTTTGGCAGCGGGGGCTGGGATGTTACACAGAGTGAGGTGAGCAGTATTGTCAGAGAAAGTGAGGTGTTAGGGGGTCAGTTGTGTTTAGTTTTCCGTTCTTCTGACTCCTTGAGCGGCTTTTGCTTTGGCCAGAAATGCGAGCAACTGAAGTTGGTCATTGATGTGGCTCTCAGAGGGTCGTATGACTTTTGAGAGCAAATGTGGAATGAAAGCGTTCCTCTTTACCACGGGGAAAGCTCTGTCTCAAGTCCCTGGTCTAGGAGGTGAAATAGGATCTTGCTGTCTCACTGCCTGTTCTCAGGAGCTGTTGACATCCAGCCCTGTTCTGTGATGTGCTCAGCATCTGGAAGGGATTTCCAGAAGTCTTTGGGGGATCTGTTAGAGCCTGGAAACATGGGAGTTTTCTTGCAGCCCCATGAGAGTATTCAGCTCTGAGGAATCAAGAGTCCTGGGCCTTCGAGGGTGTGAGGTTGCTCCCACTTTTTGTCATCGCAAACATCGCTGCTGTGACCATTTGGGTGACCATCTGCACACAGAGACGAGCTTGAGCTTCTCCAGTCTTCACACCTGGAAGGGTCTTCCCTGGCCTGGGGGTCTGTGCACCTTCCCGGAGGCTGCTCAGTGCTTCCCTGGTGCGGTGGTCCCCCGCCCGCTCCGAGTTCTGCCGAGGACCTGGTGTGGACACCCTTTCCTGGGTGGGTCTGGCTGCCTTTGTTTCAGGAAGTGGAGACCTGAGGGCAGCTTTGTGGGCAGACTCGAATGTTCTCGGTGCCGCTGCAAGCCTTCTGGTTGAGTGGAGACCTGACCTGCTCTTCCCCAGCGTTTTCCGAGTCTCTTAGAGGAGGTACCTCCAGCTGCAGGTGCAGCGCCTCTGTCTCGGGGGCCGGGGGGCTTGGCTTCGGGACTGGCTGCCACGGGCCATGTAATGGGGGGAGACCGCCACGCCCCTCTTTGGGTCTCACTGTCCCTCTCTGAGACGTGAGGGCTTGAATCAGTGACTCTGATATAGGCTCTTGGCTCTGCCCGTGTTGCTCACCCACTTTGGATTTTGTGACTTGCAGAGGGGTCCCCACTGTCGTGGGCACAGCTGTGGGCCTGAGCTGCAGCAACTGGCAGGTCAGGGTGGAGGCTGGGTGCTGCCTTGCAGGGCGGCAGAGGCCTGGCCCTCATCGGTACCTGGATGTGCCCTCCGTGGAACAGTCTGTGCGCTCGTACAGCTTGAGGGAAGGGCCTCAAATTCCAGGGCTTAAGGCCAGAGCAGCTGAGTGGTGACAGAGGGGAAGCCAAGGTGCGCTGCTGGCCCTGGGGGACCTCACCTCCAGAGGCAGAGGGGCGCTGCTTTCCCTGTGAGGCCTGTGTGAGCCCCGGTGGCGTAGCTGCCGTGTGAAATCCCCGCGGAGCCAGTATTTACTGTGCCTGGGAGTGCCCGCTCTGTCCCAGGACACTGATGCACACGGGCGTGTCCGTGAAGAGAGGGAGAGAGCCCTGCCCTTGTGGAGCAGACCTTCTGGGAGGAAGAGGACTGAATGAGCCAGTGATGCCTGTCTGCCTTGCTGCCTGGAACACCCGGCAACAGGGGCTCGAAACGGGGCGGGGTTCGTTTCATCTCTTGGTTGTTCCTTGAGAAGCAGATGAGTACATTGTACCGCCTCCTCGCAGGTGAGTTAGGAGGTTTAGCAGGATGAGGGGGCTGCGAGGCTGTCACAGTCTCTAGGTGGGAAGCGGGGACTCTGTCCCTGAGAAGGTGGCATTGGGCCAGAGACCTGGTGGAGTGAGGGAGCTGGGAGGGCGTCTGGGTGACTGGTGGTTTGAGGAGCGGCAGGCAGGGGCCGTGGGCTGCAGTGACATCGCTGGGGTCGGGGGACGTGGCAGGAACGGGCCAGGCTTCGCGGGAGGCCCATGAGAGCTCTGGCTTTGTTGGAGTGACGGAAGGGGCCGCTTCTGGATTTTGAGCAGAGAAGGGTCACTCTGGCTGCTGTGTGGACCGCGTGAAGAGGAGACCTGTGAGCAGGAGGCCAGAGAGAGGATGCTGGCCTGAGTAGGCGGAAGCTGGGGGGCTGTCACGTGCAGGGGAGGGATGCTGGGCCCATCCAGGAGAAGGTTCTCTACACTAGAGTTAATTCAGACGTGGGCCTGGGGCCTCGAGGGGGCCGTCAACGACATGCGCCTCTCCGGCAGAGCTGGGGTTGTGGTGTTTTCATTCAACACTGAATTTTCCTAATAGTAGGATCCAGTTTTCTACAAAATAAGCGAAAGAAAAAGCATGAGAGAGAAGGGACAGAAGGCGAGCAGGAAGGAGAGCAGTGACCTTGCAGCGTGTGCTTAGTCGCTCAGTGGCATCCAACGCCTTGCCTCCCCGTGGTGTGTAACTTGCCAGACACCTCTTTCTCACTCGGTGGGACTCTGCCCTTGGCGAGGGGACAAAATAAGAAAAGTGGAATGAGGGCAGGCCTCGGGGGTGGTTGCCTTTCTGGAATCAGAACAGCCTGGGCTCACAGCTGGGCCTTGGCCACTGTCCACCATATCCCCTGGGACGGGTGACTTCGCCTCTCCAAGCAGCCATGGCCACCTCCTTCATCAGGGGCATGGTGCTGATGGCAGCCGGCTGATGGACTCGCGGTTGTCCACGTTGCTTCCTGACCCTTGCTTGGTTTTGTCTCTTTGTGGCCCCTCGGTGAGCAGGTGCCGGTTCCTCGTGTGGCAGGGTGCAGAGCAGTGCTGGGAATGGGGCGTGGCGGGGGGACTGTCTTAGCTTGAGGTTAAGGCGGAGACTCAGTGGACAGGCTCCTGATGTCAGCGTGTGTGACCTTGGGGAGGCATGGACTCAGCCCGTGGCTGCCTCCTGGCCGCCAGTACTGTGCTCGGCATTTTAAACACATCACCTCACCCTCAGATGGAGGCAGTGGACCCGAGCAGAGTCCTCAGAGTCAGGCCATTGACTGTTTCCTTCACGGTTTTTGCCAGTATCCTAGAACTGCCTGCAGCATTAGCTGCTTAATATGTATTTTAAATCAACTCACTTTTTTTCCTCTTAGCCTCTCATTAGGTGGTGATATCTGTGAAATCATAGTTCTAAAGTGTTTTAATTTTTGCAGTGTTTTACATATCAAAGTAAATCTATGAGCATTAAAGTGGTTGGTCTCTGTGCTCCTTTGGAAGTCCTGTTTGTCCCCTCCGGAACCGGTGCCACATCTCGGGGAGCATTGGGCCAGGGGCTTTCAGGGAGCTTAGGAGTGGCAGCACCAGGAGATGACGGACACTGTCCTGGCTGCACGGAGCTCAGCTGCGTGCTCCGGGGGCCGCGGTGCTCTTGGGCGCCCACTGTGTCCCCACCCCAGAGAGCCAGGAGGGGAGGGGGGGTCATGTGGTCTGAGGCGGGGTGTGGGAGACCTGGCTGAGGCCACCTTCCTGCCTGCTCGATGGAGACACGAAGCTGGCTCAGTGCGTCCCTTGGGTGTCACTCACGTAAAACAGCAGTGTTCTTTGGGAGGTCACAGGTCATGGGAGATGGCCACACAAAAAAGAAGTCAGGGGATCTGGTGAATAAGACCGGACAGCCCTATAGCCGGCCGACTCCTTGGCAGGTGGGCAAGCTGGGGCACTTACCCTAAGATTTCACAAAGCAGACCTTTTGCTACCACAGGGTCCCTGGGGCTTCCGAGGTGGCTCTGTGGTAGAGAACCTGCCTGCCAATGTAAGGAGACACAAGAGATGGGGGTTCGATCCCTGGGTCGGGAGGATCCCCTGGAGAAGGAAACGGCAACCCACCCCAGTGTTCTTGCCTGGGAAAGAGGTGTCTGGCAAGTTACACTCCACGGGGTCACAAGGGTCAGATACGACTGAGCGCACGCAGGCGCTGCAGGGTCACTGCCCTCCTTCCCGCGCTCCTTCTGTCCCTTCTCTCTCATGCTTTTTCTTTTGCTTATTTTGTAGAAAACGATCCTACTGTTAGGAAAATTCAGTGTTAAATGAAAACAACCCAAACCTCATAATTTATCAAAAAAGTGAATTAAGGAATGATTATACCCACTGTGTACAGATTATTTGAGCTCACTAAACAGATTCTTTAGTAAGTGCTGGAAAAGGTAGGGAGTGACCAGCTGCCTGCAAGAGTGACTGCTCAGGGCTGAGAGATGGGCCCTGGGAGTGGGAGGCAGGGCGGCAGGTGGTGGGGCTGGCCGTGGCGCTGTGGGCATGGGATGGACTGCACTGCAGAAATCATAGGCTTGTGCCCAGGGCCCCACAGCTGTGTCGTGATATCTGCACAGGCATGTGACCTGTGTGATGGCACTGCTAGCTGGTCATGGACATGTGCGGACCTCCTCCCACCCCTTTTGCCTTCGGCGTCGCCCTGGAGGGGCGTCTGGGCCCGCTTCTCTGTCTCTCTCCCCTCCTCTCAGTGTGTGGTCTTTCTTGGGTCCTTCCTCACCCTCCGTCCCTGTGACTTGCCGTGACCCCTGGCGGTCATCCTGGAAATCCACTTGGAAGGCCCAGGTGTTTGGATGTCTGAGAGCAGAGCACGTACAAGACAGACAAGCATTTTTTTGCGTATCCTCGCATGTGTAACCTCTGTACCTTGCTCTGCTAACCAGGTCTTCATCTCATCATCTCCTTGCCCAGGACCCTCCTACTACTGGGGGTAAGGAGGTGAGGATGGGCAAGGGGGAATCCAAATTGGTGCCCCAGAGGGGCTGGCTCTAGTTCCTGAGCCCAGGGCCCATTCTCCTGGGCAAGGGGGAATCCAAGTTGGTGCCATCAGCTGGGCACCCAGAGGGGCTGGCTCCAGTTCCTGAGCCCGGGGCCCATTCTCCTCCAGACACGACAGGCTGCTCTTCCTTGATTTCTTGTTGGGCTCCTGAAAAGTGTCAGTCGCTCAGTCATGTCCATCTCTTTGTGACCCCATGGACTGTAGCCTGCCAGGCACCTCTGTCCATGGAATTCTCCAGGGAAGATTACTGAAGTGGGTAGCCATTCCCTTCTCTAGGGGATCCTCCCAAACCAGGGATCGAACCTGGGTCTCCTGCATTGCAGGCAAATGCTATACCATCCGAGCCACCAGGGAAGCCCTCGAGTCCACAGACAATTGACGTCTCAGAGGGAGGAGGTTTATTGTAACCATTTATCCTTGTGCCATTACAGGCAAGAAAATGGAACGAGGTGGGAACCTGAGCGGGGGAGAGGGTGGGACTGGGGAGAATGACCAGCATGTGTGGAAGGTGGTATGAGTTCCCCACAGCCTCGCCCCTGAGCAGAAGCCCACAGACCCTTCAGCTCCTCCCCACCGTTTGCCACCTCGTCCCTCTTACATTCTATTTTCTCCTTGTTCTGTCCTGCTCTGGTCGACTGAGGTTTTGGAGAACTGGAATGTGGCCCATCTCTGCTGAGGTGGTAATCTGTGCTCTGGAGAAAATAAGTCTGGTGATTGAATAAATAGCCAGGAGTGCAGTGGGGTGGAGTGGGGGGAGTAGCTTCCGTTTTGGTTGGGAAACTCTCAGGAGGTGACATGCGAACTGGCACCAGAAGAGCTGGAAGGACATAGCTGTGGTTCACTCTAAGGGAGAGCATTGTGAGCAGAGGGAACCACTGGTGCGAAGGCCCTGAAGAGTAAATGTGCTGGCATGTCTGTGGGATTGAAAGGCTGCCATTCTGTTAGCAGATTTTTCTTTCCATCCTAAAAATATTCATCGTGTTTTCACATTCATCGTTGATGTCCTTGAGAAAACAACTCCCCCCCCCCCACCCCCAGGGAATCATTTCCCTCCAGCTTTTGTTGGAATGGATTACTAAGATCACCCAAACTAGGATCACACTGGTGGGAGCTGACCAGCCTATGGGGGGACCCACTTGGCCCTCATGCAGTTGGAGTGCTGCAGAGCCAGGCAGCTCTGATTATTGCTGTATCGTGACTTGGGCTGTTTATTACAGAAGGTATTTTTTGTATCAAATCAAAGTACTTTTGCCTGGGAAAGGCATTTGAGCACTCATTGAACAGGGTGATAAGATCAGCTGTCCTTTACTGAGTCCCTATTGCATTCCTGGAGACTGGCAGCATGATTCTCTCCCATTTTCAGACGGGGTAGGTTTGGGGTTTTGACAGGGGTTGCCAGGTGATGAAGTGTGGACTTAGCATCTGATCCCAAAACTGCCCGCAGACCCGGCTGGGCACTCCAGCACACATGAGATTCCACCCCAGACTGGTGCCCACGGAGCAGGGCAGTAGCTGTCATGGGCTCTCTCCTGTCAAGTCCAGAAGCTGGCACTGCAGCTCTCCTGCCCAGTTCTCTGGGAGGCCCCTGGGAGAAGCGGGCGCCTGTTGGCTGTTCCTGCAGTGTCTGGATCCCACAATGAGAGCAGACTTCCCGGAGTGCTGTGCTGTCCCTCTGCCCTCCGGCAGCTCCTCCAGGGACAGCTGGGCCCAGGGAGGTGACATGGCCATCCCTGATGGCCCTGTGCCTGCCACCCTGCAGACAGGCCTTGGCGTTTCCTGGAAGCCTGGCGTCTCCCTGGGCACAGGGCCCGCCTCACCACCTCCCTTCTGGGCTCCAAGAGCTCTGTGTGACCTGATTCCTAGTGGGCGTGCCGAGTGACACACGAGTTTTCTCTTCCAGGCTGAGCTACGGCTTGGCATGGCTCTGTCCCCAGTGGACATTTAGTGGAGCAGTGGTCTGGCTTTTCAGGCCTGTCTGTGCCAGTGAGCCTGGGGCTGGACATCTACCCCTGCCTGTCACCAGGCTGTGCCGTTCTGGGTGCTTTGGCCTCCCCATGTTGGAGAAGGTGTGGAGAAGGTGGTGTGTGTAATGGATATGAGGCAAACGTCCCCTCTCCCCCATCCCCAGGCTGTCCTTTGCAAGAGAGATGTCTTTCCAGTCTCTCGTTTGACGTGGCACTCTCTCGGTTACATGCTTTATTTTGAACAACAAAGTACAGCTTGAGACCACCTTAGCCTGAAGCATTAATTACTGAATGTGGGTGCGCCTAGAATTCTCTTGACAGACTTCATTAAAGGTGAAAGGAAGCCGAGAAATTTAACACAGATCTAGCCACTGTTTCTGGGATTTTGATCTCATAATTATAAATGTGGAATATTGATATAAGGGATCCTTTTAAAGTAGCTACAGATATCTGGTTATTAACTGCCTTAATGGTATGGACATAGGTTCTCCAGGGTTGGGATAGATGCCATTTCTGGTGACAACATCCCACACAGATTTATAAGGGGCTGTATCTGAAACATCTTGAATGGATGATTGGATGATGTATTCTGGAAAACTGCTCTGAATGACTCAACTTGACTTTGGGGTTGGTGAAGACATTCCTGTTGAGGACCACATGAAGGGTTTGAAAAAATTCAGTTTGTAAGGTGTGTAGTAGATGGAAATAATCATGAATAAGATTTTTATAATTTAAAATATGTATATATAAACTGGGCTTCCCTGGTAGCTCAGATGGTGAAGTGTCTGCCTACAATGCAGGAGACCCGGGTTTGATCCCTGGGTCGGGAAGATCCCCTGGAGAAGGAAATGGCAACCCATTCCAGTATTCATGCCTGGAAAATCCCATGGACCGAGAAGCCTGGCGGGCTACAGTCCATGGGGTTGTAAAGAGTCGGACACAACTGAGCGACTTCACTTTCACATACATAAATTAATAAAAGTTGCACATAAGATTTGGCTTTTTAATCTACATCTCTAAAAAAATTATAGCCAGTTGCTGTAAACCGTCATCTTGGATCTTCTCATGGGTCAGCTGCCTTCGGTACAGGAGTCACCTTGTGGCCCTGGGTTTCTGGGTTATGTGTTATTTCTTCCTGCGGCCCCTGAAGTGGGGGATCTGAAAAGGAGGGGCAGAGGGAGGGATAGCAGGAGGGGAGCATGTTCTCTGTCTCTCTCCCTCTTTTTTTTCTCTCTCCATCACTCTTGCTTTGATCACTGCTGCCAGGCACTAGCCCCTGGATGGGCTGGGGGGCTTCAGAGAGTGCCAGACTCTAAGCCCGCCCTCAGGAGACCACAGTTTACAAACCTGTTTGAGATACCATCAGGCCTGGTGCTTTGATTCCTGCTTGCAGTGTCTGTGCTTTGCTTCTTGCTGCAGAAAGTGTATTCCATGGAACATATTAATTTATCTTTAAGTAGATTTATTATATGAAATATTCATTGGAGCAGGCTCCTCCGTACAGCGTTTGGAACAACGTACCCAGTACAGTTTGTCCTCATAAATCTATTAATGCTGATGGGATGTAATTGTCTCCTGTGAAGCTTTGGGGTGAGACGGGGGCCTGGGGAGGGGAGGGAGCTGGCTGCTGCTCGCTGTCTCTCCCCCATGGCTTGGCTGTGGTGGACCCTGTTCTGAGTGTGTATGGGTACACATCCATTTTTTTTCTCTTCCTTTTTAATGAATGCAGAGGCTTCCATTTCTGAGGGCCCTCTTGTCAGCTTCCAGCTTCTTGTCAAATTCCAGTTTTTAGCTGTTGTTAGAGCTGTAATGAGGCTCAGAGGGAAAAGCCGGCTCATGAGTGAAGGCTGATCTGTGAGCAGAGGGAGTTCAGGGGACCAAGGAGGGGCCGAGTATGTGTGTGTACGTGTGTGTGTGTGTGTAGTATGCTATCACAGAGGAAGCTCAGGGGACCAAGGAGGGGCCATGTTTGTGTGTGTGCACATGTACAGAATGCTAACACTTTGGATTAAGTGAAGCGTGGCAACCCCTGAGCTAGGTGCTTTATCTGCTTGTCCCAGGTGGTCCTTATAGGAGGGGAGGCGTTGTCATTCCTGTGTTATCCATGAAGAAACTGAGGCCCACTCGAGGCTCGGAGAGGTCTAGTAGCTTGGGTAGAATGCAGCTTATTGAGTTCAGCGAGCCTGTCCTGATGGCCTGGGGCTTTCCCAGGGCCCTGAGCAGCCCCAGATCCTGGCCTCCAGGAGTGCCCCATCCAGCCAGTGCAGAAGCAGGACCTGCAGAGGAGACAGACGGGGAAGTGGAGCCTCCCTCCTTGTGACACAGGGTGCTCAGGACAGCCTGACGCATTGTGGGAAGCCGTGGGGAGGCCAGAAGTGGGTGTTTGAGCCGAAGTAGAAGACTGGTTGGAGTTTACCTGGCAGATGGTGGCTGGGAGAGGTCGTTCCAGACGGTGCAAAGAGCAGGGGCAAACACGTAGGGCACAGGACACCAAGGTGTGGCGGGCAGGGTGGAGACTGCCTGGTTCAATTCCCCTCAGCGCCCAGGGAGGGGAGGGCTGAGGGGCAGCTGGAACCACTAGTGTGGGGCCTTGCTGGGGCATTTGGACTGTGACCCAAGGCTCTGAGGAGCCAGTGGAAGTTTTGAAGCCAAAGAGGAAGAGAAATGAATTTGCATGTTTGGAAAATTCGTCTTGCATTACAACAGAGGCTGGTTTGGAGGGCGCAAGACTGGAGGTGGGGAAGCCTGTGGAGTGTGTGGCCCCCGTACAGCCAGGATGTCAGGGGAGCAATGTGTGTGGGGTTGTCAAGGCCAAAGCCAGAGTTTGGCACCTGTGTTGAGAAACAGCAGAACTGGTCTGGATTCCACATCCCAGGTTGGAAAAGAAAGTGAAAGTCGTTCAGTTGTGTCCGACTCTTTGTGACCCCGTGGACTATACAGTCCTTGGAATTCTCCAGGCCAGAATACTGGAGTGGGTAGCCGTTCCCTTCTCCAGGGGATCTTCCCAACCCAGGACCGGAACCCAGGTCTCCTCCATTGCGGGTGGATTCTCTACTAGCTGAGCTACCAGGGAAACCCAGGTTGAGAGGTCACAGAAAGGGGAAAAAGTCAAAGGGGAAAAAAAAGTCAGAAAAAGGATAAAGGCAAACAGCACATTAGGAGACAAATGACAAGAAGTTGTAAAAAGACTTTTATGAAGAGATAAAAAATTTAAAGGCTTACAGATAGGGAATGATGAGGGCTAACACAGTATAAAGGATTTTTTTGCTTAATAGTGTTTTAGAAATTTAAGTGGATCTGAGAATAAAAAGGAAACACTTAAGTGAGTTAAGACAAAAACAGATTTCTGGCCAAAAGCAGAACCTAAAGGAGGGGGAAGCAGACAGGACAGCTGGCCGCTGCAGGGCTGTGATGTGCTTGTTCTGGCCGTCCGAGTGCTGGCAGCTCTGGGGCTGCAGGCTTGGGCGGGTGGCACCAAGGGCTGGCCTGGGAGGAACCTGGGCAGGTGGAGGGAAAGGGCAGAGGTAAGTGATGAAACGGAGCCTACCTGCTTGGGGCCTTCTCGGGCACTGCCCACATCTGTCATTTCTCCTGCAGCAGGGCTGCTGACAGTGTCAGCAAGCCAGACAGGGGCCTCGTGGGGTTCCTCCTTTCATGGTCGGCACCCTGGTCAGACAGGTCCTTGACCCTGGAGTTGAGGTGGCGGCCACCTCGCAGGCCTGTTCTGTCCTGTTAGCTGCCAGGGAAGATGGAGGTGGAAAGTCATCTGCAGATCTAGTGGGGGGATTGAAGGAGGAGGAGGAGGGACATCTGGGCTCCGGCCTGGGTGCATTTATTGAGCTCCTCTTGTCTGCAGTGGAATGTGCTGGGTATTGCGGGGCACACGAGCACCAGGGAAGGCTCGCAAGACGTATGTGAGCAGAGCGCATGGTAATCTGGCGTCTCATGTGAGGCTGGGGCTCTCTGTGGGATGGGCTGATGATCTGGAGTAATGCCAAACAAGGGAAACTGACTCAGGAGGCTCTCCTGTCTCTAATTGCTGATCTTGCTGATGTTTTCCTCTGTGGGTCACTGGAAAAGAGGAGCTGTGTGGAGCTGAAAGAGCGTGAGGCTTGGAGTCTGGAGGCCATGGTTCAGTTCTGGCTCTGGCAGTTGTTAGCGCTGTGATCTTGGACGAGTGTAACGTCTCTGAGTACCTACTTTCTCAGTTGTAGTTGGATGTCTGCCTGCTGAAGGCCAGGTTGTGGTGGGGATCTGTGTGTGTGTGAGAGGGTTTCATAAATTGCAGAGCCCTGTGACAGAGCTGCTGGTGACCTCTCTAGACTCTACGTGTTTTGAGGAAAGTGGTACCTGGTTTCTCCTGATACCTCTCTCAGCACCTCCAGAGTGTCTGGGACACTCAAGTTGAGTCAATGGATGAGTTGACTGCATCTCCAGGCATTTTTCATTTTCTAGTGGCCAGACCCTCTCCCTGTCACAGTGTTGGCAGGGAGGTGGAATGTCTGACTGTGATGCAGAACACGTGTAGTGGCCTCCAGGCGACGCTGGAGCCAGTGCCGGGCCCCCAGACTTGCTGAAGGTCCTCACTTTGTGACCAGACCCTTTAACTTGGTTTCCAGTCTCTGGGCACAGGACTTCCTCCAGTGTGGTGCAGTTTGAAGTGCAGAACCAGAGGCAGACTGGGGCAGCTCCTGTTCCCTGGTACCCACTCCTCTTCCGCTGTGCCCCACGTGTCTGCCTACACACCCTCACACTTGGTGCCCCATCCCCATTGCTGGACTCTGCTGACTCCCCATTGCTCCCCGTTTCCTTAGCTCTTCGAGATTCCATGTCCCTCTCTCGTGGGCCCTGGAGAGGCCATATCTGTCCTGTCCATGGCCCGTGTGTGTGCTGGGGCCCCACCTGGGGTGCTCACTCGTTCCCTGTGCCCTCCTGCAGGTCGTCTTCCACGATGTTGGTGTGCTGACAGACAAGCTCTTCCCGGTCGTGGAGGCTATGCAGAAGCACTTCAGTGCTGGCTCTGGGACCTACTACAGCGACTCCATCTTCTTCCTCTCCGTGGCCATGCATCAGATCATGCCCAAAGGTAACCTGAGAAGTGGGGCAGTGGGCCCTGGCGTGTGACTCTGCATCTGTTTTCCTGGCTCCAGTACTGCTGGTGCCCTGTATCAGAGAGCAGACAGAGCAGGGGCAGCCAAGCCCTCCGTGTACAGCACTCCCTGCGCAGAGACTCCAGGGCCGGGCCCTGAGCTGCACAGCTCCCAGGGCCCACTCACGAGTCCCCAGTGTGAGCTGTGCAGGACCGACACCCTGGGTTGGGGCACCTGGGCTCCAGCCCTGACTCTGCTCCTTGCGCACACATAACTCTCTGAGATTCAGTTTGCTTATCTGTAAAATGGCAGGTTGTAATAAATGACGCTGTATCCCAGTCTGTGATCCTGATCTTTCTGGTTTGAGCCTGTACTTATCTGACTTAACTTATCAAACCTAGATGTTGGAAGTGCACATTATGACTTAGGAGGACTTTTTCTGAAACTCTGATGCACAATTATTTTCTGGGCTTTGGTCCCTGTGGGGCAGAAGAGGTGGATTGTCTGGTCTGTGATAGGTCAGCCTTGTATGGAAGCGCCGGCAGGTTATCCTTGGACTAGAAGCCTTGTAGGGGGTTGGGGGTCTCATTCGTGGGGTATACCAGGGTTCTGGGTTCTTCACCTCCAAATAGTCTATGATTGATTCTGGAGCCCTAGGTATTGCCCCCTGCCCACTCCTATTTCTAGCTACAGTGAGCCATGAGCTGAGCTTTGTAGGGGTGAGGAGGGGAGTTCTGGGATCTTGGGGTAGCAGCTCTCCAAACTGTGAGCCTGGCCACTTGGGAGGTCACTGCTCCTGGCCAGCAGCCCCGAGGGGGAGAGGAGCTGAGCACCACTGCCCGAATTCCTGGTGAAGCAGGAACTCAGGAGACAGAGGCTGAGGCCGGGTTCTTGTTGGCAGGTTGTCCTAGCATAGGAGAATCTAGCCCATCCATCTTGGCTGAGACTTTGTCTCCCTGGGGTAAGTTCCTGCACCTGCCTGTCCTCTTAGCTGTCAGGCGAGGGCTCAGGGAGCTTCGTGAGTGCGGGTCCAAAGAGAGAGGGGACTCACCCACCTGAAGGGCGCGGGAGGAGAGCTGACATTTGTGATGCTGTGGGGAGACCAGGTGCAGCTCCGGCAGCGCCCCGAGTCCCCCACAGCCCTGGAGCTCACACACGTGTGTGCTGACCGAGGAGTTGAGTGACTGGCAGTCACTCCTCTCCCCTCAGGTGGGCAGGTGTGATCTCTCTGGGCAGACCCTGTGCAGGGGCTGTGGGCATCTCAGCCCGCAGGAAGCTGTGGCCCTGCCCTCCTGGATTCCAGGGAGCAGACAGATATAGGAGCTGGTCCCAGCTGTGCTGCTGACCCCGTGTGCCTTTGCTGAGACCTCAGTGTCCCCACCTGGAATTGCAGGAGCTGATCTAGTGAAGAGTCCAGGCTTCCAGGAATCGCCCTAGGAGATTTTGTAGTTCTGGGGAGCAGAGAGAAGAGGGGTCTTACCCTTATCCTCTCTCTCCCACCCACGCCTCACTCCTCACAGTCCATTTTGGTCGCTGTGTAGAGCAGGCTTGGGAGCAGGATTCTATTTGGTCAAAGGGTTTTGTGGTTAAACTAGCAACTTGAGATTCTCGACCAGATGGGCCTTGAGGGCCTGCCCAGTCCTGTTGTGCAGGACGCACGATTGGCCTTGAAAGAAGCTCAGTGACAGAAGATGTGATGAAGAACATCAGGGGATCTGGGGGGAGGCAGGCCTCCTCCTCCTTCCCCTCCTCCCTCATCAGTTGGTAGGTCTCTGCCCATCATATGCTAAGCTCTAGGCCAGGTCATGCTTTGGGGCACCCAGGGGCTGGTCAGGACCAGGCTGTGAACTCTAAGTGCAGATGACAAGAATTAGGGACCCAGGGTCCATTCTCTGCCTCGATGACTGTGGTTAGGGACCCAGGGTGCTTCCTGTCTGCCTCGCCGACGCTGCCCTGCCCAGTAGCCTGTCCCTGTCCCTGGGCCCACATCTGCAGAGAAGAGACTGTGGCCTGGGTCTTGCTGTCTGTGCAGCAGGTCAGATCGGAGGTGTCCCTCCACGTGCTCCAGGGGCCCTGGGGCGGCCAGTGTCAGGAGGTGGGGATGGTGCTGTGTGAGGTGTGCCGACCCAAACACAGACACTTTTCTTGGGATTTTAGGTGAATGATGCTAGAGGTTCATTTATCCATCCACCCAAAGTCTGCTTCCTAAGAAGCACATTATTAGGAGTTCCTAAAGTTTGATAATCATAAAATAAAGCGAGCCGTCCTGGAGTTCTCCCACGGAGCTTGGGTGTTTCCGCCCAGCAGTCTGGCCGCTGCACAACACTTGGCAGTGTTGCAAAACTCCTACTGGGCAGAGCCTTTGGAATTCCTGTGATTTTCGGAAGGAGCTTGGTTTCCAAAGCACTGTTAGTGCTGTCTTGGGTTCGTCATGTCTCTCTATTGCTGCCTTTTTTGTTTTCATTGTTTTCAATCATAGAAATTGCTATTGTCTTGTGCTTTGTTGATGATTTGGTTCTTGTGTAATTGCCACATTCTTGCTATTTTGGTTTATTTAGTTTCTTTCTCAGTGTTCTTTTTTCTCTGGGAAAGTGAGAATGGGATGTGGGTGGATCATAAACCTTTGGTCTCACCCAGGAGGGCTGGTTTGGAAAAGCTTGTGTTCCCTTGAGTTACATCTCAGGAAGTCCTGTCTGGAGTTTGTCCCCCAAATCCAGGTTATTTCTGTGTATTGAAATAGCGCCTCTCTTCCCCTCCCCCTTATAAAACACAGTCAGTTAGCGTTAGTCATTCAGTCGTGTCCGACTCTTTGAAACCCAGTGGACTGCAGCCTGCCAGACTTCTCTGTCCATGGGATTTCCTAGGCAAGAATACTGGAGTGGGTTACCATTTCCTCTTCCAGGGGTTATTTCCCATCCAGGGATCCTTTCCCATCCAGGGATCAAACCCTGGTCTCCTGCACTGCAGACAGATTTCTTTACCATCTGAGCCACCAGGGAAGCTTCTGCAGCATAAGTGTTACCATGCAATACCCAAACTGTTACAATATGTTTACTTTTTCTATTTTAAAGTAACATTCATAAAAAAATCTGCAAACTGCATTAAAATGGAAAAAAGGTTATCCCTTTACTACTACATAAACATCACTGCTTTGTTAATTCTCTGAGTATTTTCTAATATCTTCCCAGCACATAGCTTTTAAAAAATTTAGGCAAAGTAGAAGTTGGACTACATATTTAAAGCATTATGAGTCTTTCTTATATATTAAAGTATGAAATTCAACCTTCATTTAAGCTGAAAATTGAAAGAAATGGTACAAGTAAATCTGTATCATGACTTTTTCAGTTAATGTCACTCATCACCATTTTCTATGTAATCATAGTCTTCGAAAAATTTTTGAATGGTTCCATTGAGTAGCTAAACCTTAGTTCGCTTTATCATTTCTGTGTTCTCAGCTACCTAGATGCTTTCTATTTTTTTCCTATGATCATAAATTACACTGTGATGACTGTCCTCATGTATAAGGATTATTTTCTTTAATTAGGATGATTTCCTTAGGCTAGCTCCCTGCAGGTGCAATTCATCGGCGAAAAATTAGCCTTACAAAGCCTGCCTGTGTTGGCTGCCTCCGCCCCAGGGTCTCAATGGGCACGGGCAAGGTTCTCTACAGTTCCCCAAGCCCGTTGATGCCTGGCCTGTTGGAAGGACCTGAGGCAGCCGCATATGAACATCAAGGCGGTTGCTGTCCCCGCTTGACAGGAGAGGAAGCGAGGAGCTGGGGGAAGGCTCCTTGTCTGAGTTCTGGGATGAGCTGGGCCTCCCCCTGGGTTCCTGAAGCCTTGACCCTGGCTTATCCTGATGGCACAACCTACGTGCCAACCTCCCAAACCCACACAGCCCCCTGAGGCTTCCAGAGCCTGGCCCCTCTTCTCTTCTGGGCCCCTCGCTGCAGCCAGGCAGAGGGGGCCTGGCTGGGCTGGGTGGCGATGGTTAGCCCCGTGTGTGTTACCCTGACCATCCACTCCTCTCAGATCACGTCCGCAGAGAGCATGAAGGCGCCTTGCTGGTGAATCGCGCTGGCTCTGATTTTAGTCAGACCTTATGTCTCCTCCTGTTGCGTGTTGGAGGGGCCACGTGTGGCTGGCTGCTCCTGCCACTCACACTTGCCTACCCATGTGTCCTATGCAGACACGCGGCCTCTCTCTGCTCCTCACTCACACCCACAGGGCTTTTATCTCCTGTCAGTAGCGTTGGGCTTGTCACCATTGGAAGCATCTTATGCAATGGAAAAGAAAATATTTTTTTGCCCAGCTGGAGCTGGAGGGTGCAAAGAGCAGCTTCCTTCTGTGTCACATGGCTCCAAGGAGCTCTTGGCTCTGGCTTAGAGACACCAGGCCATAAAAACAGCTCTTACCTAGACTGGGCCACGATGCCTGGTCCATGGTGGGAAGCGGAAGGCGGGTGCCCACACGGTCAGCAGTGTGTAAGGCTGGCCACAGACCCCAGGAGACTTTCCTGGGAGGCTCTCTTGTCCTAGGGTCAACTCTTTGCCAGTAGATGTCCTTTGCCAAGGGTCTGGTGTTTGCGTGACCTGGTGCTAGGCACTGCGGGTGTCCCAGAGATGTGTGCTGGACTCATGATGGTGGGGTGGGCAGCATGGTCCAGTGACGAGGCAGGACATCATGAAAACCACAAGGGAGGTGCACACAGGGCTGAGTGTTCCGAGGCGGAAGAGTCACAGGCATTTGGAAGGAAGGAGGAGGGCTTCATGGGGGAGGTGGAACTTCAGGTGGACTTTGAAGGGTGGGTAAAATTTCATTGTGTAGAAACAGGTAGTGAGCAGTTCAGGCAGTTGGGAAGAGTGTGGTGAGTGTTTGGGAGATAGCACACTGCCTCCATTGACAGACACATTAGGGCGCATGTTGGGAAGCCGTGAGAGAGAAGGTGGGTGGGGAGGTTGGCAAGTGCCAGGGGCTTAGATGCCAGGCCGGGGGGCTGGCTTCTCACACATGGGGCAGAGCCTCTGTGAGCATCTGGCAGGAAGGTCCTTAACCAGATCCATGCTTTAGGAGGTGTCTGAGACTGGGATGGACTACAGGGGGAGATGTTGGGGCCCAGCACACATCTTTACTGAGTGTCCATTGGCTGGGCAGGCTGGGAGGGACCCACGGATAGACTCCCTGGCTTCATGCGGCAGCTACTCTGGAGGTGCGTGTGTGTGCACACGTGTATATCACACATGTCACACACACAAGGGGAACTGCAGAGCCAGGTGAGACCTGACAGGCATCCCAGCGTTTGCACAGCCCCGCTCTTTCCATGAGACCCAGGGCGGAGGTGGAAGTTGAGGTGGGCTTTGAAGGGTGGAACTGCAGATGTTGCTATGATGGCTGCCGTGGGAACAGTTATGAACTCCCTCCAGCTTTTAACTCTGTGGGTTAAGAACGGAAGGAAGTAAAGAACTTCTGAGAGAAGACAAAGCAGACTGGTCTATGAGCTCATCAACCCTGTGCAACCAGCGCAGGTATTCCTGCCCTGGGGCCTCTTGCCTGTAGTCCTTTGCAGTCTAGTGTGAATAAGCCTCCAGTCCCGTTGCTTTCCTCTGAACACTGAATGGAGATAGATAGCCCATGAGAATGAGATGAATATGTGAAGTAATGACAAATGAGGTTGAGGGAAAGGTGGAAGGAAGGAGGAAAAGAGGATTTTGAAGCTTGGTGCACTTCTGGGGGCTTTTGGAGACAAGCTCGGGCTTGTCTTAAGAAACCTGAGAGGCCAGGGAGAAGGAGCCCAGGAGGAGGGAGGCCAACGGCCTGATTAGACCATGGTGAGGCCTCAGTCCTGGAAAATTTGAGGAGACCCTGCTCTTTTCCGCTAGTACTTTCCCTCCTAGACCCCATGAGTCTGGCCCCCTTGGGCCCTGGAACCGGGCCTGGGTGATAGAGTTAGCATTAGCATGCTATGCATCTATCTGGCTTCTGAGGGCCGAGCCTGGGCACCTGACTGATTTTACCACGGTGTCTGTTGGAGCAGGGTATAGGAGATTCTGAGTGAGCCTTAGGCAAAACCAGCTCCATAGCAGATAGATCTTAGGCCCCAGTGGAGTCTGGCCAGCTGCTTGCTCTGGTCTGTGTGTTATGGGGTCATGTTAGCAGGGACCTGTGTTCCTGCTAGGACCTGTTGGTTTCCCTGCCTGCAGTTGAGGAGTAAAGTTGTGCACAGCCTGTGTCTGCACGGAGGTGGGCTGGACCACCTCTCCTGTCTCGGCCTGTGCTTGCGGCATTGGCACCTCTGCGCTCAGGATTTCTGAGGTTGATGCCCGTGGGCTGTGCCAGCTGCATTGGCTTCTGGCCCGCTTTGTGTGCTGGAGGGGTCTCAGGTGGGATCATCCTTGGGATGTGGGGACTGTCCCTCCCACTGGCTCTGTTTGGGGCATACTGTGGAGGGGGCATTTGAGATGAGGACGTGGGTGTCCTCTGCCTGTCTGGGGACAAAATCTCCTTTAATCACAACATTTCATCTTTATAGAGGATGTTCATATCTGCCTATACTGGGGGGAGTTGGTGCAGTAGGCACTGTGACCCCATTTTTTTGACAAGGGAGTTGAGTCACAGAGAGGGGCAGAGACCTTCCCTGGGTCACAGAGTCTGACTGAGCAAGGACATGGCTGACTCTCAACCAGTGCTCATCAGGAACAGCCCCACACTTTCCTAGCTTGGGTGAGAGGCCGGCCCAGCTGTGCTGCTCAAGTGTCCAGGCTCGCCCTTCAGGCTTGCCCTCGGGTACAGTCCAGGGAGGGTTCACATTTGCAGAAGCTTCAGTTTGCTCATGAGTCAATCAACCAAAATTTGAGGGCTAGCTTTGCTCCAGCACTGTTCTTGGGGCTTTGAGTAAGGAGAGAAAGTTTAGTGTTGCCTCATTTCCCCTGTCCAGGCTCAGCTTTCCCATCTGTGAAGTGGGGATGCCTTTCCCTTGGTTCCAGGGCTGTTGTGGGGAAAGGTCAGTGTGGGAAAGTACTGACTGCGCAGTAAGTCGCTGCTGATTATGGTTCCTTCGTTTTGGTGTTTCTTCAGGTCAGTTGCTCCTAAAGCGGTGGTTCCCAAGTTTTACTATCCAGAGACCCCACAGCTGTCTAGATCACCAATGGCTGTCTCTCCCATTTGTTCCCAGGAGAAGACCAGAGCCCAGCTTGGGGGTAAGGACTGTACTGGATGGGTTCTGGCCAGAGAGGTGGGTTCTGGCCAGAGAGGTGGGGTCTGGCCAGTTGTCAGCTCCGGGCTGGAACAGGGCGTCGTGTTGTCCTTCACTGTGACCTTATATTCCACAGGAGGTTGTGTACATCCCAGAGAGCAGGGGTTGTCAAAGCAGATCTGTTATCTAGTTTAAGCCTCCTAACAGTTCTGTGGAGAAGGCAATGGCACGCCATTCCAGTACTCTTGCCTGGCAAATCCCATGGACGGAGGAGCCTGGTAGGCTGCAGTCCATGGGGTCTCTGAGGGTTGGACATGACTGAGCGACTTCACTTTCACTTTTCACTTTCATGCATTGGAGAAGGAAATGGCAACCCACTCCAGTGTTCTTGCCTGGAGAATCCCAGGGACGGGGGAGCCTGGCGGGCTGCCGTCTAAGGGGTTGCACAGAGTCGGACACGACTGAAGCAGTGCAGCAGCAGCAGCAGCAGCAGTAACAGTTCTGTGGTGTAAGCAGGAATTGACATCCCAGTTTTATAGATGGACACTATGGTGTCCAGAGAAGTGTGGTGAGTTGATCAAAGTCACCTGGTGACTAAGAGGCAGGACTTGGATGAGAATCTTGGCTGTCCCCCTCCAGCTCTCTCCTGGCCTCAGTTTCCTCACTCTTTAGTGAGCATATCGGGCTCCATCATCTCCTTGGTCCTTACCAGCCAAGCATTTGCTCCCTCAGTGTACATACCCTGAGTTTATCAGTGGAGCAGGTTGTATATGTGTGTGTTTTTTATATGTTTCACAGTTTTCAAATCGGTGGATACTCTTCCAGATCTGTGTGTGTGTGTCTGTCTGCTTGACTCCCACTTCTCAGGATGCCCTTTGATTCTCAGCACTCTGGGCCTATGCATCTTCTCTATGTCGGTCTCCCTATCTAGTCTAGGTTAGTCACTTCTTAAAAAACCAATAGGCTTTATTTTTTAGAACAGTTTTACATTTATAGAAAAATGTGAGCATAGCACTAAGAGTTACCATGTGCCCCAATTCTCTTATTATTAACATATTACATTAATGTGGTACATTAGTTACAGTTAATAAACCGGTATTAATACATTCTTATTACCCAAAGGCCACACTCTTCAGGTGCCCTTAGTTTTAGTCTAAGGTCCTTTTTTTGTCTCAGGGCCTGCTGTGTGACTCTGGCCAAGTTGCTGAACCTGCCTAGGCCTTGGCTTCCTTGTCTGTAAAATGGAGACAGTAACAGTTCACAGCTCAGGGGGTTGTTACAAGAATTAAATGAATTAGTATACTTAATAGGCTTAGAGCAGTGCCTGGAACATGGTAAGGTGTTAGCTTGCCTCCTCTCTGGATCACTCTGTAAAATGAGGATGAGAAAATTCGGAGGATTAACGAGATAGCCTCCATTAGCCCTCAGCACTGTGCCTGGTTCGTGGTGCGTGCCCAGTAACTGGCAGTGTGAGACGTGCCTCCAAACATAGCACCAAAGTGTGTGGGGCTGGAGGCACTCTCAGACTCTTAGGCACCCAGTTTTACCTTTTGGAAGGAGCTTCTGATATGGGAGAAGGAGGTTTTCTGGATGAACCTGGGCAAGTCATTTGACCACTTATCTCCCAGGTGAGGACACGCATCTCTGACCTGCC
Organism: Capra hircus; assembly: GCF_001704415.2. NCBI lineage: Eukaryota > Metazoa > Chordata > Mammalia > Artiodactyla > Bovidae > Capra > Capra hircus. The sequence continues at coordinate 72,096,316 of NC_030808.1, forward strand.
TTCCTCTCAGGGTTACTGTAAGCTGGAAATGGAGTAATGCAGCTTAAAATGCTTCTCCCCCCACCCGCAACACCTTTTCCACCTGCTCCCAGACTCAGAGCATCTGAAATCTGTGCAGTCCTAGCACATTAATCAATACCGTCAGCCCCATACAGCTTGTGCTTCCTAGGGACATCTGTGTGTGTAAAGATCGGGCAAATGCAAAATGCTGTCAACTCCCTGAAGGTGTAGGACTTGGGCCCTCAGCGTCTTCTGCCCCAGAGTCACCTTTCTGAAACCTCGTGTGATGCTTGATGTTGTGGGACAGAATGAAAAGGCGACTGGTGATGAGTAGAGGGTGGCCCGACCCTGCCTGCTCCCAGTGCCCCCTTCTCCTGGCATCATGGGTGCCATCACCCTTGAGCACCCTTCTTTCAGCCATCTCTCCAGGGGCCTTGCTGTCCTGAGGCTGGAGGTAGACAGTTGGACTCTAGTGAGGACATTCTGGGATCCACTTTGGGTCAGTGGTGCTAGATGGAAAAGGCTGGTGTGAGTCACGCGTAATTTGTGCACTGGTGAATCTCAACCCAGGTTCACAGGTCCACGTGAAAAAGAATGGAGTCCAGGTTGGAAAGCCTGCATGTGGGGGATAAAACCAAAGTGGGAAAATCCAGACTGGCAGCTCTCATTCATTCCTGCTTTGAAACACTGAGGTCAGTGTGCAGCCTTTTGCAGAAAGCTTTTAAAATTCCATCTTTTTCTTTTTTCCCCCTTAGGTGAAATTTGACACATGTAGTAAAAGCTATATTCAGTTTGGATTTCTTTGTTCTGTGCATTTTGTGTTTTCACTTACTACCATGGGGGGTCATTAATGTTCCCCACTGTTCTCTCCTAGCAGTTTTATAAAACAGAGAAGGCTTTTAAGGCTGGTTTATGAAACTTTATAACTTTGTTCAGTTAGAACCCAAATCAGAAAACTAGTCTATAACCAATGTTTACTCATCCATCAGTGAGGCAGACCTGTGTCTACCAGGAGGGGTCCCATAGGGGGATGTACGTGAATTCTGGAACCTGGGGTGCAGTAGAGAGTGGTGGGGATCCTGAGGGGGCCTCTTCTCTGTCCCGACCCCATCAGCCTCAATATTGAGAGAGAGCAGAAACAAGGGGCCCACTAAACTCACTGATGCTGTTTTGATTGCTTTGCCAGCCCCTGGAATCCTTCATGGGAAAGGTGGCAGCCATACCCACAGTTAGTCCCATGGTCTCTGCTTGCTTCAGGGGTGAAGTGGCCTCAGGGGTGGTTTAGTGTGGACGTGAGGTCAGCACCCTGATGCTGGAAAAGATTGAGGGCAGGAGGAGAAGGGGATGACAGAGGATGAGATGGTTGGATGGCATCACTGACTCAATGGACATGGGTTTGGGTGAACTCTGGAGTTGGTGATGGACAGGGAGGCCTGGTGTACTGCGGTTCATGGGGTCTCAAAAGAGTCGGGCACGACTGAGTGACTGAACTGAACTGAGGTTAGCAGACCTGGGGGTGAGTTCCTGCTCTGTCTCCACTATCTGGCTGTCAGGGTGGGGGGCTCTCTCCCTTCCTTGATTCCTCCCCCGAGGACAGCAATGGAGACTGACCCTAGGACCCTGCTTACTAGTGGGTGTGGTCACTGTGTCAAAAGTCTTGTACGTGAATGTGACTTCCCATCTCTCTGGAGTTTTCTTCTGGCTCCTGAGACTGTGGAAGTGGGCAGGAACAGGGTTGCCTCAGCTGGGTGGGGGCCGGGGGGCACCGTTTCCCTGTCTCTCTTGCACCCCCTCAGGCTTACTTGTATGAGAGGAGAGTGAGGTCCTGCTGAGGCTTTGGGCCTCAGCCACATTCTCCAGCCTGGTTTGCAAGAGCATCCTGTACCGCAGCCCAGCAATGACAAGGTGGTACTTGAGTTTCCCACCTGCTGTGACTGCCAGGGTGTCTAAATGTCTCAGAAACTGCCTCAGGAGGAGGGGCCACTGGGCTTCTCCAAGTTCTCTGGGCAAAGTAACATCTAGGACCGCCTAACCCCTAACAGAGCCTCTGGGTGAACAGCCTGGCTTCTCAGTATTTCTGACTCTTTGTTTAGAAAATGGGGATAACTGACTACACAAATGTCAAAAGGTTGCATGGGGACTGAGCTGTGGCCTGAAGAGCCATAGTCCCTGGGACTAACAACACGGGTCACTGGTGCTTTTACTCCAGGAGGGTCCTGTGTGTGTCAGCACATCAAAGCTCTGACAAGCGCTGTGTCTTGGACTAGCCTATTTTGTGGGTCACCTCTGTACACCAGAGCCGACTCAGTGCCTTGGTACTTTTTAATCTTAAGGCTGTTTAGAACTGCCTGGGGATGAAGTCCAGCAGCTTCTGATAAATTGCATAGAAACTGCATGTTCTCTGTGGGTGAGTCATCACAGGAGCTTGGACCTTCTCAACGAGCAGTTCTTGATGGGTTGCTGCAGCCTCGAGGAAGCACGGTGGGTCCTGACTCCAGCGCTCAACGTGTCTGGAGGGGTGGGGGTTCTCCTGTGGATGAAAGCCGAAGGAAAAACAGATCCGCAGGAACTTGCCTGAGTGAAGACATCTGAGTAGATACTGCACAAAGGTTACACACGTGTGTCCAGTGATCACAGTGACAGCTGTTTGCTGGCAGCTCGTATGGAGCAAATTTGAGGCACTTCGTCTTCTCATTTGGAAGAGGGAGAACTGAGCAGATTTCTCATAAAATGTTAAAAATAATACTGTGACAGAGACCACATTCTATTAACTTAATGCTGGAGGCTGTTTGTAAGTTAATGAAAATAGTTGCCAAATTGAACAATAATACCTTCCATTTTGGTCTCCCCATTAGGTTCTATCTTTTGACTTTTCAAGATCCTCTCTTAAATTCTTGGCCACTAGTCAAAGGCATCAGCTAGTGTTTACTGCTATCAGGAGGTTTATTTTTGATGTCTTGTCTTCTCTGACAGGTTGGCTGTCTGCTGCCATACGCAGGGTGCTGGATGGGTGCTGCTAGCTTGCCTTCTGGGGGTGCCTCTTCTTCTTGAGGAGAGACCTCAAGAGGGTGGGTGCTCACAGAGCCTGAGGTCAGAGGTCAGCAGCCTGGGCCTGGACTGTGGGATTATTTGCATGGCGAATGGACCAGATACCAGGACTTCTGCCAGTATTCAGAGGGGAAGCTTCCTTGAAAAGGATGAGGCTTGGGCCAGGCCTTGAGGCCTGTGGGGTTGAGGGTGGGAGGAGAAGGGCAGGCATTCTGGGCGAGGGATGTGCCATGCAGCCTGGGTCTCAGCCTGGGCAGAGGCCAGCCTGCCCTGGGGATGCGGCCCCTTCAGGTGGCAGCAGGTCCCAAGTCCCTCAGTTCGGCGTGCCCAGCGAGCACCTCTGGGGTTGACATTAAGTACAAGGAGCATCTTCTCCTTGTCCCTGTCTTTGTGTATCACCCCCTGGCAGGAGAAGATCCGATTTCTCTACACAAGCTGTGTAATCGCTGATGACCAGGTCCTACTGGTGAAGCATCTTGGACTGAATCTCCAGCTTGCTCTTTTTTTCTTTTCTGCACCCCTTACTGTGTCTCCTGGACGTCCTGGAATGTTCCTGGCTGGGGCTAGGCCTTCAGAGAGAGAGAGGAGAGAGCGAGTGCTGCAGGGATTAAAGCTTCCCCTACTCTTGTTGATCAACCCCGCTCACCCACCCGCCTTCTGCATAGTTCTTGGTGCTCCCCAACAGCCATGTTCTCCTCCATCCAGAGTGGCTGCCTGAAATTATTTGTGGTCAGACGTGCACTCAGCTTTCCTTCTTCCTGGCCTTGCTCGACTCTTCCTTTGGCCTGAAATGCTGCCGCAGCACACACCCAGTCACCACTCTGCCTGGCAGAAGGGCCCCCAGAGGGCAGGCTCCCTAGGCATGCAGGTTGTCCACAGGGCAGCCTCTGCCTGGACCTTTGGAGGGTGAAAAGCTTTTGAGAGTCCTGTCAGATGTGATGGGACCTGATGTGAACCTGAACTTTTTTGTAAAATCTAAAAGCCTTTGGTAGATGGATGGGAGTGATTCCCATCACAGATGGGTAAGAACTCTCAGTAGGGAAGGGACTCCAGCGAGTACAATCAGCCACATGGGTGCAGAGTTCTGATGGTAAAAGGCTGTTTGTTTGTTTTTTTAAATTTACTTACTTGGCTGTGTTGGATCTTAGTTGCAGCATGCGGGTTCTTTAGTTGTGGCCTGCCGACTGCTGAGCATGTGACCACCAGGGAAGTCCCAGACACAGTGCGGTCTTAGAGCTTCTCTGTCTGAGAGCTATCACAGGTAGCTCTAAAGGTGGCCTTCAGTTCAGTCGCTCAGTCGTGTCCGACCCTTTGCAACCCCATGAACCGCAGCACGCCAGGCCTCCCTGTCCATCACCAACTCCCGGAGTTCACTCAGACTCACGTCCATCGAGTTAGTGATGCCATCCAGCCATCTCATCCTCTGTCATTCCCTTCTCCTCCTGCCCTCAATCTTTCCCAGCACCAGGGTCTTTTCAAGTAAGTCAGCTCTTCGCATCAGGTGGCCAAAGTATTGGAGTTTCAGCTTCAACATCAGTCCTACCAATGAACACCCAGGGCCGATCTCCTTCAGAATGGACTGGTTGGATCTCCTTGCAGTCCAAGGGACTCTCAAGAGTCTTCTCCAACACCACACACGTTGGCTTTTTGGCTTCTTTCCTTCACACCGGCTTGTTGCCTTGGTTCAGGACTGATTTCTTAATCAGGCTTAGCTGGTTTCTGCCGTAGTCTCACTCCCTTCGTAGGCTCTGGGATATAACTTCTCCCTGAGAGGTGAGGGAGATTGTGGGGTCCAGTGGGTGATGGGGAGAAGGCAATGGCACTCCCCTCCAGTACTCTTGCCTGGAAAATTCCACGGACGGAGGAACCTGGTGGGCTGCAGTCCATGGGGTTGCGAAGAGTCAGACATGACTGAGAAGCTTCACTTTCGCTTTTATGCATCGGAGAAGGAAATGGCAACCCATTCCAGTGTTCTTGCCTGGAGAATCCCAGGGACAGCGGAGCCTGGTGGGCTGCAGTCCATGGGGTTGCGAAGAGTTGGACACGACTGAAGCGACTTAGCAGCAGCAGCAGCATCACATAATAAAGTATGTCCTTTATAGTCATTAATCACACACTGTGAAATTTGGGGAACTAGGGGACTTGGGCTAGCAGTGAACTTTTGACTGTGAGTTGGTTTGGTGGCTAATCTCTAATAAGCCACCCCATTCAAGCCTTCTGATGGGACATCCTGGCCCTGATGACCTCCCTGGAGCCCTGCCTAGATACGCTCTTCCTCTTCCCTCTCTTTTTCCTCTTTTATGAGAAAGCAAGACTCCTGCAAGTCAACACAGGGGGAGGGATTATCATGGGAGGGGCTGGAATGAGAGAGTTTGGAACTTGGGGCAGCTCTGGGGACCCCTCTGTTCTAGTGATTCTTTCTCTTTCTGTCATTCTCATGGTCTCTGTGTTTCTGTATATACTTCTCCATTTTCTTCTCTCCATGTTGTGTTTTTAAAACATTTTTTTCTGTTCCCACGGAACTGAAGCCTGTGGGGGGGCTTTGGTTTGGTATGACTTCCCCATAACAGGCATCATCATTGGGTATTTTCCATTTCAGATCCTGAAAGAGAATCTTCTGGCCATCCCACAGGCCTTGAATTGTTGAATTTTTTGTCATCAGTCCAGTCCTCTGGGACCAGAGCAGGTGGGACCATGTGGTCCCAAACCTGGCCACCTGGGTGTGGGAAGGGACAAGTGTGTGATTTCTAGTCTTGGATACAGAGGATCTGTCCTGGAGGGGAGGGCAGAGGGGAAAGATACGCGTCAGATGTGGGTCATGCTCTCACGACTATTTTCTAGTGAAGGAATGAAACATTCCTGTCCTACAAATGGATGGACTTGGGGGTGTCGTAGGGAGTCATTGATTCCCACTTCCGGGTGTTCGGGCCCTTCACTTGAGTTGGACTTTCTGACTGCTGACATATAGAATATGGCAAAGCTTCTGAGATGGTTATATATAGTCTTGGCTTCCGTCTTGGATATCTCTTTTCTCTGTGAGCCCCTGCCCTGGAGGAAGCTGGCTGTTCTGTTAATGAGCTGCCCTGTGGAGTAGCCTGCATGGCAAGGAATTGATGTCCCTGGCCAATAGCCCAGAGGATCTGAGGCCCACCAACAGCCACAGGAGTGAATGCTGAGATGGTTGCAGCCTGTGAGCCAGAGGCATTCAGCTAAGCTGTGGCTGAATTGTCTTAGAAGCTGTGAGATAGTGATTGATGTTTTCACTGGCAGCAAGATAACTGATCCAGGGCATGTAAGCACAGTTCTGGGAGAGGGTAAAGAAGGGTACAACTTTGACCAAGGAATTTTGGGAAGGCTTTGAGAAGAATGAGACATTTGAATGCAGTTGTCTTTTTCCCCTGGACTGCTGGAGTGGTCTCTGATACAGAGGGCAAGGAGGACGATCTGGTAGTCCTGTTTTCCAAGGTGAATCAGATGAACACAGTTTTTCTGTTGTCTGGCCTCTGAGAACACTTGTTCCTTCTGTCAAAGAAGGACAGGGTTTGCTGTTTCCTTGAGCCTCCCACTCAGCCTAATGGGTGGCATCTCTGGTGAAGGTTGGGTTTCCTGGGCCCCGAGGGCCTCCATCATGGGCTGCTTAGCACCCAGCACTGGTTAGAGAGCGAGAGCTCCGAGTTCACAGCTTAGCTGGATGCCTCTGGCATCTGTTTCTCTTTCTTACTGATGGTGTAGCCTTAGGCAAGGCAGTGAGTATCCTTTCTGGGCCTTTTTAAAAAATTTCTGCACCTTTTATTATGAAAAATTCAAATATATACAATAGTAGAGTAACAAACTCTCAACCAATTTCAAAAGTTATCAGCTTATGGCCAATCTTATTTTATCTCTACTCCCGCCCACTGCCTTCTCCCTCAACCCTGGGTTGTTTCAGAGTACGCACTAGATATCATATTATTTTATACTTAAGTACTTTGATAAGTATCTCTGACAAATAAGTACTTTTTGCTTACATAAACACAGTATCTCATTACATTTAACAAAATTAACAATTCCTTATTATATAATATTTAAGGAGTGTTCACTCTTCAGTTGTCTTAGAAGTATGTTTTTATAGGATTGTGCAAGTCAGGATTCAGACAAGGGCTACATGTCTCTGAAGTCTTAATCTTTCTCTTTTTGTAAATTAAACTTTTAAGTTTGTGATACTTGTAGATGAACATGTAGTTGTAAGAAAGAATATAGAAATGCTTTACCCACTTTCTCCCAGTGGTACCGTCTTGCAAGACGACGTACGTGACAGCTAGGATGCTGACTTTGATGTAGTCAAGATTCCATCATCAGCATTCCATTATGAGGCTCCTTCATGTTGCTCTGGTATAGTCACACCCACTCCCCACATCCCCACCTCACCCTTGACAACCATTAATCTGTTTTCCATTTCTATACTTTTGTCATTTCAAAGAATGTTCTATAAATGGAATCATAAAGTATGTAACCTTTTAAGAATGACTTTTTCCCATTCAACGTAATTCTCTGGAGATTCTTTAAAGTTGTTGCAAATATCAGAATCCATTCCTTTTTATTGCCAAGTATTCTGTGGTATAGACATGCCCTAGTTTGTTTCACCATTCATACATTTAAGGACATCTAGGTTGGGCTTCCCTGGTGGCTCAGATGGTAAAGTGTCTGCCGGCAACTCGGGAGACCCAGGTTCAACCCCTGGGTTGGGAAGATCCCCTGGAGAAAGAAATGGCACCCCACTCCAGTACTCTTGCCTGGAAAATTCCATGGATGGAGGAGCCTGGTGGGCTACAGTCCGTGGGGTCACAAAGAGTCAGACACGACTGAGCCACTTCACAGTCACAGAGGTTGTTTCCAGTTTTGGGTTATTTTGAGTAAAGCTGCTATGACACTTTTGTCCAAGTCTTTATGTGAATATAAATTGTTATTTCTCTGGAATAAATGCCTGAAGGAGTAGTTGTTGAGTCACTAAGTCGAGTCTGACTCTTTGTGACCCCCTGGACTACAGCAAGCCAGGCATCCCTGTCCTTCAGCTTCTCTTGGAGTTTGCTCAAATTTATGTCCATTGAGTCAGTGATGCTATCTAACCATCTCATCCTCTGCCATTCCCCTTTCTCCTTTTGCCTTAAATCTTTTCCAGCATCAGGGTCTTTTCCAATGAGTTGGCTCTTCACATCAGGTGGCCAAGGTATTGGAGCATCCTCTTCAGCATCAGTCCTTCCAATGAATATTTAGGGTTTATTTCCTTTAGGATTGACTGGTCTGATCTCCTTGCAGTCCAAGGAACTCTAAAGAGTCTGCTTCAGCACTATAGTTTAAAAGCATCAATTCTTCGGTGCTCAGCCTTCTTTATGGTCCTGCTCTCACATCCATACATGACTACTGGAAAAGCCAGAGCTTTGACTATTTGACTATTTTTATATATTTGTCAGAGCTTTTCTTCCAAGGAGCAAGCATCTTTTAATTTCATGGCAGCAGTCACCATCAGCAATGAATTTGGAACCCAAGAAAATAAAATCTGACACCACTTCCACTTTTTCCCCTCTATTTGCCATGAAGTGATGGGACAGATACCTTGATCTTAGTTTTTTGAATGTTGAATTTTAAGTCAGCTTTTTCACTTTCCTCCTCTACCCTCATCAAGAGGCTCTTTAGTTCCTTTTTACTTTCTGCTATTAGAGTGTTATCGTCTGCATATAGGAAGGAATAGTAGCTGGATCTTATAGTAGTTCCATGCTTGGTTGCTCAAGAAATTGCTAAGCTTTTCCAGAGTGGCAGTACCATTTTACACGCCCACCAGAAATATGTGAATATTTGCTGAGTCTCTCTTAATCTATAGATCTTTCCTTCTGCCTCTATTTTCTACTCTACCAATTGGGGATTAAAAACTTCTCCTCTGATTGAGCATAAGTCTTGGCATGCTTCAGTTGGTACATGTGCAGCTGCTTTATAAGCTCTCCATAACTGGGACTTTTGCTACTTCTCTTTTGTGGGGTTTCTGAAGTGGCATCACAGTATTTTAGGGAAGTAGGGTAGATGCTTCCTGACTATCTGCCCTTATGTTTCCCAGCCTGGCTGGATTCTGCCGGGCAGGTGGGTCATCAGGGTAGCTGCATGTCACACATGTTTAGTACAGCTTGGGTGTACTAAAGGAAATGGGGACCGGGAATGAGATACTTAGGTTGCCCGAGCAACCCACGAGACCGTAGTCCCCGCCCACCACCACCCCTGCTGGAGTCAGGCCTCTTGTCACCTCCCATCTTCCTTGATCTGGCCAGCAGCTCTGACCGGAACATAGAGATGCCAGCATGTAACATGAGTGTGTGCACGTGCATCTGTTCTTTTAGCCACACATCCACACCAGATTTGCTGAAGATGATGACAGTTTCTAGAACACCATGCGCAGCAAATTCCAGGTCCCATTAGAAACAAAAATGTTGGGCTTTTTTCAAAGTGCTTTCTTTGTCTCCTCCCTTGTGTCTGCCACGACTGTCATTTCCTGTGTCGTAATCCTCCCCCATCACTTGCTGAGCTGTTGACCAATGTCCCTGACGTTAGTGGCAGCCTTTGTTCCAGGGGCTGACCTGACTAAATGTCCCCAGGTTCCCGGGTGACCTCAGACAAGAACCGCAGCAGCTAGCTTCCTAGCCTCCAGCTCCTTCAGCATCAAGAGTGACAGTCCCAGCGCATCACAGTCGGGGGGCTGTGAAGAATCAGAAATAGATTTACGGAAAAACACTGCACGAAAGCATCGTGTTGGAGAGACACTAACAGCAGAGAGGATGGTTTCTTCAGGCTGTTTGCACCTTACTTTGAATGGCTAACGATTGTTAGATCTCTCCTCTCCGTGTTCTAGAGGATGGAATTTCAGTGTTGTTAAGATTCGCTTCTTCTGTGGGTTTTCTCTGGTGCCAGCACGCTGCCCTTTTGCATTGCTGTCTGCCCCAGGCCTTGGGTTGGGGTTGTGTCTGCTGCTCTCTCAAAGGCTATGTGGACCCAGAAGGCTTTTCAGTGAGGTGCAGGGGTGGGTACAAGTCATTAAGTTAGCAAACAATGGTGTGAAGTTCTGGGAGTGGGGGGACCCTGGCGTAGGTGTTCACATCCAAGCAGCGCAGAGGTGTGAGCAGGAATGCAGCCAGAGGTTTCCTTGGGGCTGCTCTGCACAGAACCTCCTTGTTCCCGGATTATTGTCCCTGACACACCGGCCCTTTTGGGGAGCAGGGGCTCTAGGAGCCAGCTCTTGCCTTGTTGATACTTCCCTTCTTTGGGCCACGTGACTATACAGTGGCCTTTCTGGGGTGATCACTGTCTGAGCAGCAAGCTTGGGGACCCTGAGGGCCAGGGGGCACATGGTTTATCACAGTTCCTTTCACTTGTGTCTTACTTTCTGTAACACTTTTTATCAACACTCGCCGTGGCCTCAGTGGCCTGGGTGACGTGCTCAGATGTAGTCCATGTCTATTGGCCCCACAGAGCTTGCAGGCTAGTTCGGAGGACACTCCATTCCTGATCACCCCTCCCAGTCGCCCTCCCCGTGCTGTGTTCTTGCTGCCATCTCGTTGGGTCAGATCCTTGTTGTAAAGTGCTGTAGTAATGATAGATGTCATGATTTAGAGAAGTCTCGCCTTGTGCCAGGCATGTGCTGAGTGCCTTACTATAATGTATTATCCCCCATTAGCCCCGAGAAAGGCATAATTCCCTACTTTACAGGTGAGAAATCTGGGCCCAGGAGGATCAGGTGAATTGCCCCAAGACACAGCTCTGATGGGAGAGCTGGACAGAACATGAATTGCCTGACTCCAGGGCCTGCTCTTTACCAGTAAAAGGGATGCTCTGTAAACCTGGCAGGACTTAGCTGAACGTTGCTGTGGCCACCTTCTTTCTCACAAATAACTTTCAAGGACAAAGAACAGTGCACAGCTCAAAAGAAACAGGCACAAAAAAGCAGGGTACAGTGAGTGAGAACTGGCAAAGAGACAGCAGAATTAGACCCTTTAGGAGTTCAGATCATAAAAAAATGTATGTTAACTATGTTTGAAGAAACAGAAGACAAGCCTGAGAATATGCAGGGAGCTATTAAAAAATACACTGATATATTTGAAAAACAACCAAACAGAACTTTTCAAAATAAGGAGTACAGTAATCAAAGCAAAAAGTTCTGGGTGGTCAATTAGAAATATCTTAAAAATGTAGATTTTTAAAGGTAACCAGTGAACAGGTTCCTTCTTCCTTCTTTACCCCAATTCTACTCCCCTCCTCAAGTGTGAGCTTTGTAAATAGATTGGTATGTTTCATTTTAAGCTTTCTTTCTGTGCATTTATGAACATACATGTCAATACACAACAAAAGGTTTTCATATAAATGAGATTTACTTTTTTCCTCCATTTGATAACATGATATACCTTTAGATATGGATACATATAGATTGACCACATTGATGGAACTCATTTAAAATTTTTGTCTTATTTTCAACCACCTCCACGTGGTAGAAAATTCAGAATACACAAAAGGGTATACAAAGATATATGTATATAAGTCTTTTTACTCTCCTCCCTGCCATCAAGTTCTCAACTCCCTGGAAAGGTTCTACACATTATTTATTTATTTATTTATACTGAATATGTCTTGTTGATATCTTCAAATTATAGTTTTTTATATAGCTTTTATAGCATTCTTCTTATAGTTACAGAGTATTTTTATTAAAAACATTTCTGTTGAAGTATAGTTGATAGGAACGGAAGGAAGGAACGTCGCTCAGTCGTGTCCGACTCTTTGCGACCCCGTGGACTGTGGCCTACCAGGCTCCTCTGTTCATGGGATTCTCCAGGCAAGAGTACTGGAGTGGGTTGCCATTTCCTTCTCCAGAGGATCTTCCCGACCCAGGGATCGAACCCGGGTCTCCCACATTGTAGACAGACGCTTTACCGTCTGAGCCACCAGGGAAGCCTATAGTTGATGTACAATGTGTTAATTTCTGCTGTACAGCAAAGAGATTGTTATATATATACACACACACTCACACATTCTTTTCCATATTTTTTCCATTATGGTTTAATCACAGGATATTGAATCTAATTCCCAATCTATATATAATGGTTTGCATCTGCTACCTCTACCCTACGGAGTACTTTATTTTATGGAATTTAATTTACTTAACTAGTCCTTATTGATGGACCTTTAGATTATTTCCAAATTTTATTATTAAAAACAATTCTGCAGTTACTACCTTGTTCACCAATAGTTTTATACATATGTGGAATTTTGTTGGATGAATCCTTGAAAGTGAAATTGTTGAGTCAAAGGTGTATGCATTTAACATTTTTGTGGATGTTGCCAAATTGCCCTCCATTATGTTTATATTAGTTTCTAAATCCACAGCATTAATGAGATTGTTTACCCATTCTCAGCTCAGAATGTAAGCAAAATGTTTGAAATTTGCCAATTTATAAGTGGAAAGTTATATCTAATAGAACATTGGTTTTACTCAGAGTGAAATAGGATTTCCTTTAATATGGTAAGAACTACTGAATTTCCTTTTCTTTGAGCTATTTATATTCTTAACCTGTTTTTCTGTTGAGTTGTTGATTTTTTCTTACTGATTTCAAGCAGCTCTCTACTTATTAAGGAAATTAGGGTATTTTTGTCCCTAATATACATTGAAAATATTTTTTTAATAGTTCATTATCTTTAGACTAATTTTTTCCTCCCATGAAGTCTAAAAATAATTGTGTGGCCAACTATGTAAGTCCTTTGTGACTTTTAGATTTTGTATCATACCTAGTAAATCTTCTTACTCCAAGATTATAAAAAAACATTATTTCATGATTTTTGACGAAGCAATTTGTATATTGTGGTGTGTTAATAGAGGATGAGATGGTTGGATGGCATCCTGGGTGTTCATTGGAAGGACTGCTGTTGAAGCTGAAACTCCAATACTTTGGCCACTTGATACAAAGAGCTGACTTATTGGAAAAGACCCTGATGCTGGGAAATATTGAAGATGGGAGGAGAAGGGGATGACAGAGGATGAGATGGTTAAATGGCATCACCAACTCAATGGACATGGGTTTGGGTGGACTTTGGGAGTTGGTGATGGACAGGGAGGCCTGGAGTGCTGCAGTTCATGGGGTTGCAAAGAGTCAGACACAACTGAGCGACTGAACTGAACTGGATTATCAATAAGAATTGTTCTGGCCTACTTTTTTCTCTGAATTCATGTAAAGGAACTTTTCTTTCAAGGTGACTCAAGTGAGTGACTCTGAATACAGAAGTTTGGAAGTGATAGTCTGAGGATATCCTTTTAGCTTGGTCTTGTGGACAAATTGACAGTGTTCGCTTCATCTTTGGGGGCTGCTGGCAGCCTGGACATGACAGCCTATACATATAGGGGTATGTATATAGAAATTTAAGGAGGACAGACAGGATGGTGGTAGTGGAACCATGTGCCTAAGGCTTCCTCGTCCCAGAACAGGGCTCAGATGGGCACTACCAGCATTCACTTCTGAGATTCTTTTTCTTTTGATTGACAGCTTACATTTGAAGACTTTTTAATGTATTCCATCAGGTTACTGCCAATTTTTTTGGCCAGGGACCTAGTTGGTCTCCTTAAGGCCACATTGCAGTCTCTGTCATATTCCATTGTGTGTTGCTTGTAGGATTAGTTCTAAACACTTATGTTTATCTCTTTTGTTTTCACATTGTTATGTTCTCTCTTCAGCCCTTTGTGCTGACAGCTGGAACAAAGTGAGATTCTACCCTCCAGACACTTGTTCCAAGTGTGAAATTGGCCTCATCTAATTCCCTTGTACTCCTGGCTCTTAGTGCCTAGCTACCTGTGAGGATAGAGGAGAGGAGCAAAGAGGTGCTACATCCCAAGCTCAGAGTTAGACAGAATACCAAGGCTTTAGGTCTCTCTGGGCCTCAGGTTATGACGCCTTTATCCCTTGGCCAGTCAGGTTCTGTGAGCTTTAGATGGTCCCTGGGACATGTATGGGACCAGCCAGGATAGGTGTTCCACTTGAGATAGCCCAAGGTGTGACAAGCCAGTGGAGTGAACCCAAGCCAGAGTCCTTGTGAAAGGGAAGCTTGAGACTCCAGTACAGTTTGTGAGTCCAGAAGGGCAGGAATGAGGTCATCAATGAAGAATAGCACCAAGACAAGACTTGAGATGAAGTGATCCGAAAATGGGAAGGAGGATATAGGATAGTCAGTGCTCATTTTTGTTGGCACATGGTTTGAGAGAGAGTTAAGATGGTTTAAAGGCAGAGGGTTGAGGTGGATTTGTAGAGACAGGTAACTTTATGGACTGTCCCAGAAGCAGCTGGTTACGTAAAGGTATGTGCTGGGCCTCCCAGGGTACCCAGAGCACCTGTCCTTGCAGGCATGGAGCATCCTTCCCAACAGTTCTCACCTCTTCCAGCCAATGATTTGAAAGGCTGTAGGCCTGATACCTTCTTTGTAGAGAAACTTAGAAGTCAGGTGACCTTTTATAAGATGATGGAAGCAATGCCTGTGATCAGCCAGGCTAGCTTTTAACAAGAGGGTGGATCAGAATCACCCAGGAGTGTTTACAAAATACTTAGCCTGGGTTCTAGCACTTAGAGACTTTTTTTTTTTTAATTGAGGTGAATTTTATATGCAGTGAAAATAGAAATTTTTGACTCAGTAGGTCTGGGGTTGGATCCAGACAGGATTATTTCCAGAAAGTACTCTGGGTAAGTCTAAGGTCCATCTCCAATTGAGAGCATGTATTCACTTCACCCCTAAATATTACTGATGGGGAGACTGAGGCCCAGAGAGGTAGCTGGTGGTAGAGCACAAGAGCACATTAGACCCTGGGGCTCATACTGGACCAGGGGCGGGGGCCCAGATGTCCTGCTTGTGGTCTAGGGTGCCTGAATCGAGTGACTGATGCAGTCAGAACAGGCAAGGCTGTTTGACACCCCCCTCCCCAGCCCAGTCTAAACAGGTGTTTCCAGGTTTCCTGCATGCACAGTGTAGTCCCAGAGCTGCCCTGTAGAGTCCAGGAGGGGCGTTCACACGAGTCAGTTGATTGTAGCTCAGTGAGCACTGGTCAACAAAGCTCTCGCCTGGGGAGAGCCAAGTTGTAAGGATGAAAGGCAAGTTCTGTGTCCTGGTGCAGGTCTCTTGGTAAGCACTAGGAAAGCATTTTCCAGGCTTGATGCCAGAAGACTTATGGAATCCCATTACCACCATTTCCATTGCCTCTGCCAGTGACCCGGGCTGTGTACTTTGATGAGTTATCTCACGTGATCCACCCTTGGGAATGGGTAGTCATGTATCCCATTCTTATGGCTAGAAAAGCAGTTAAGCACCATACAATGGCCAAAGTTACCCAGCTGGCTGGGCTGGAGCTGGAGTTCAAGCCCAGGCAGAATGACTTCAGCCCTGGGCTCCTACCCAGATTCCTCCCAAGCCTTCCAGAGCATTGGTTCTGAAGGAAATCTTGTAGAGCAGCCTTCCCTAAACTGAGTTTTCCAGGGAAGACCCTCCTAGGAAATGTGAAAAGCAGTGATGTAAAGATATGTTGAAATACAGCATCCTGTCCCTCCTTGGAGACTAATAACGTGCTTCGTCCTACTGGAGACTTGGAGAACAACAGGCAAATACCCTTAACTTTGCTTAAATGGCAGTTCCCAAACTGACCCACCCATGGGTACACTTCTTACTCTCCTGGTGGCTCAGATGGTAAAGAATCTGCCTATGATGCAGGGAGCCTGGGTTTGATTCCTGGGTCGGGAAGAGCCCCTGGAGAAGGGAATGGCAACCCACTCCAGTACTATTGCCTGGAAAATCCCATGGACAGAGAAGCCTGGCAGGCTACAGTCCACGGGGTCACAAAGAGTTGGACACAACTGAGTGATTAACACATATGTAATACTTGGCACTTGATTCTAAATGGCTTTCAGGATATTATTCCTGAAAAAACTCCTAAAGGAATTTGGGAAACACTTTCTTGGTCAATAAGTCAAATTCTCTCCTTTTCAGTGAACACAGAAGGGCAAGGACTTATCTAATATCCAACACAAGTGTGTCACTGGGCTGGGGATGTCTGCAGCATAAGCTTTGCCAGGATGGCCATCTTCAGGGGACACCTTGAGTCCTAATGGGAGACAGGTAGGTGATAACCCCTAGAGAGGCCCTCTAGCTCGGACGTTTATAAAGGTGGCAATAAGATCCGTTGGAAATGATGAGTTCTATCTTTAGGACACAGAGCCAGAGAGGTTAGATTTTGAGGGGCTTTCGATACAGTCCCACTTCCTCTCTCCCAAGGTGGTGATGGGACCCCTGAGCCAGTGGCTGAAGGGACAGACTGCAGTGGTTTGATCGGGATTCCTCCTCTAGTCCTACGATGGGGCCTTTTCCATGCACCCTGCTTGTTCCTGTCCCACACCAACGCCCAGGCTCAGGGACAGCATCCACACATCCCAGCTTTTTTTTCACATTGCAGATTAATTTCAGCCTCTGGTAATGCTGTTGACCAAAATTTATTCCTAAGCAGCCAACCTCTATTAGTTGATATTTATAGAGATTTGTTTTTTTCCAGTGTGCTTGGCAAAATGCCTACCAATATTTATTCATTAACTTGAGAATTGGTTTTTGTGTTTCCATCTGCGGCTTTTATCTGAATTTTCTGTAGTGATCAATGTTCTCAGTGGGGAGTGGTGCGGGTATTTTTGCTCTCTTGACAGGAGAATCACTTCCTGAATTGGCTATCGAGAATTGTGGGTGCCCTGACCTTGCAAACACCATGAAACTTTTCTCTGACCACTGGGATATTCATATTAAAGGTTTTGTTATGTTACATAATGGTTAAGAGCTCCGAAACAACACTCCCTGAGTTGAACGCAGCTCTCCCACTTTGTGATGAAAACAATAGTATCTGCAGGACTTCCTTGGTGGTCCAGAGGTTAAGATTCTGTACTTCCATTGCAGGCAGCATGGGTTTGATCCCTGGTCGGGGAACTAAGATCCTGCACGCCCTGTGGCATGGCCAAAAAAAAAAGAAAATAATAGTATCTGCTTGTGAAGATGATTGTGTTATTAGTATTCATATCGTGCTTGGATGATAGCAGGCACACAAAAAGTGTTAGATGGGTGCTTGCTGCTCCTGCTCTTCTTAGTGTGGCTTCATTCGGTTGGAGCTTCCCTAGAGCCCAGCTCTCCTGACACCCAGGCCCTGGACTCTCTGTACTCGATAACCTTTACTTACTGTGGAGTCATCGTGGCCTAGAACTCCTTCCGGCACTTGGCCTTCCCAGGATGAAATGCCTGGGCAGCTTGTTCCTGATTGGCTCTTTTATAAAACTCCAGGGGAATGAGAGAAGTTCCTCATTGAAAGTCTCTTCTCTGGGAGCCTATTTCCTACTTAGAGTTACTCATTGTCTGTATGACTCACCTGTGCCAATTATGACCCCTTTAGTTTGCATTCATCCCCTTGGGAAGCATACATCTGGGACGTTTTCCCAGGAAACGGAACTTAGTTTTTATCATCCAAGTCAGACAGAATTGGGTGAATCTGACATACACTGTATATTTTCAAGCCCCACGTGAGCAGTTATTGGATTACCTGCCATAGTGAATTAATCTCACTTTGACTAGTCTGATCTTGTGGATAAGGCAGAGCCAAGGATGAAGCCTGTGATGAGCTGATGAGCGCAGGAGCCAGGTGCAGCCCAGCTTGGCTTGTCTCTCCAACTTGAAGGTGACGGTTGGGTGGGGCCAATGTAAGCTCTCTCCAGTTTGGAGCCTGCAGGTCCTTGGGGCGAAGGCTCTGGGTTTGCTTTTCTATAAGCTCTCTGTCTGGGTTAGGGAAGTGTGTGGGCCGAAGGAGCAGAGCATTTGTAGAGACGAAGAATGATCGCTTGTGTCACGTGCTGATGATTGGTTAGCATGACGAGGGCTGGATTTAGCAACATGAAGGTTATCTGTGACCTTGACAAGCAGCCTCCCTGGGGCCGTGATCAGTGTGAGCCTGAGTGGAATGGATATTTAATCATTTCCCTTTTTATAGAACATTTAATGTGTTTAGACTGTTTCAGTTTTTGCCATTTTAGATGATGATCCTTGTGAACATCTTCAGGGGTATGTTTTTTCTTTTCACATATTATTTCATAAATATAATCATCATAGTAAGATTACTGAACCAAAGCATTAAAACATTTTAATATTATGCCACTAATATCTGACCCTCAGTCTGTTTTTTCCTAAAACAATCTGTAATAGCATTCTGTTTTTGCTGTAAGTAAATATCTCAGATAGAAATAGATACTGGCTGCTATGGTTTTAAGCTAAAAGCTAATTGAACCATGAAAACTCATTGCCAGTTCAGTAGCAAGAAGTGCAGAAAATAATTGCCTCAATACATAATTGATTGTTTTCAATCCAGGGTAGTTATGCTGTGGGATAATTGACCAATACTGACTTTTTGAAAAGACATAACAGTAGCAAAGCAAAGGATTCTCCTTCAGCTAGTTGCTCTGCCTGTTTTGAAACCTACTACTTCTTGTACAAAAATTTCCATGAAGTGATAATTAATGACTTAAAATTATAGCTTAGTCTCATCTCATTCTAATATTCCTCATTACGTTGGTATTTTGGGCTTCCCACGTGGCTCACTGGTAAAGAATCCGCCTGCCAATGCAAGAGACGCAGGTTAGATCCCTGGGTCAGGAAGGTCCCCTGGAGCAGGAAATGGCAACCCACTCCAGTATTCTTGCCTGGAAAATTCCATGGACAGAGGAGATTGGTGAGCTACAGTCCATGGGGTCACAAAGAGTAGGACACCACTGAGCATGCACGCACACTCTTTGGTATTTTACATCCTGCAAAGCATTTTATAATACGATAATCTCTCTTCCCTGTTGGCTGTGACTCCTAAATATTGTTTTACATAATCTGGGCCACAACTCTTAATATAGCAGTGAAATTATGACAAAATTCCAAGCAAGGTATTTATTCAGATTTCAAAAGAGAAAGCAGGGGCTTCATCCATCCTTCATGTTTGCATCAAGGGTCTGACTCATCTGTGTGGTCTCTCCCTCTGTGTGTTTTTTTCACCTGAGATGTAAGATTTATTGTTGAAATATTAAAGGAACTGTTCTCAGCCCTCTGGGAGCACAGCTGTTGCCCCAGGGGGATTATTTGTATATGTCAGGGTAATGCTGGAAGAGATGCAGAGGAGCCCGGGCCCCTGTGTGCTGTGGAGGATGGGGCAAGATCTGCCTCCTCCTGAAGGGTTGCTAGGCCAGTGTTCAGTATCTAGAGCTGTGCTCTCTGAATCAGTAGCCACTGGCCACAGGTGGCTATTGAAATTTAGATTAATTAAAAGTAGATGAGGCTAAAAATTCAATTCTGGTCACACTAGTCATATTTGAAATGTGCTCAGTAGCGAATGTGATTAGCTGCTGCATTGAACAGTGAAGATAGGGAACATTTCCATCCCTGCAGAAATTTCTATTAGACAGAAATTTCTAAAGCAGCAGCTCTAGAGGGTGTGACAGCCCTCTAGGTGTTGTGAGAGGCCCACGTTTAGGGTACTTGTTGGCCAAGCCCCTTGACGGGATGGGGCTCAGCTTCCCGAAGAAGGGAAGTTGTAGGTGATCTGGGAGAGCAGGCTGTGGTCTCAGGCCAGGAGGAACAGCAGTGCCAGGCAAGGAAACTGAGAGAGAATCCCAGACACGCATGGGGTCACCCCAGTGAGCTGGAAGAGGGGCTGTAACTTGAAGGTCAGGGCAAGTCTCAGACCCACTGAAGCACCCTGGATGCTTTATGGAGCCGGAAGCCTGCAGCAGTGGCTGGGGTTGCTGAAATCCTGCCCACTGGAGGGGGTCTGGCTGGTGTACAGGGATGTCAGGGCTCCTGTGCAGCTTTGCCCTGCTCCTCAGAGCTGTTCCAGAGAGCCCTGTGAGCCCAGATGGTGCGGTAGGCACGGGGTGGCAGAGGAAAGGGGCGGGGCTTTAGGAGCTGAGTACTTGGGACACAAACCCTTGTCATCTTTTTCTTTTACAGTACACTAGGAGGGGTTTTCCTCCAGGCATCTGAATGCTTCTGAGGACAAAGGAAGAAATAAGAAAAAGATGGCCTTAAAAAACAAAAAAACTAAAAGAGGCTCTATGCAGTAGAAGAAATGTGTCCCATTTTCAGTGGGACTCTTGGTAGGAACAATCCTGGCTACAGAGAGCCTTTGGGAAAGCAGTCCACAATGGGCACCCCTGAGGGGTTCAGGACCACCTTCTCAGAACTCTTCAAGGCATGCCTATCACATTAATAATAGTAATAATAACATTGAGGATGATAATAATGATAATATCCAGTTGACCCTCAAATAATGCAGAGGTTAGGGGCACCAACCCTCCGAGCAGTTGAAAATTTGCCTTAACTTTGTATTCAGCCCTCCATATCTGTGGTCCTGCATCCGTGATTCAACCAGCCTCAGATCAGGTAGTGCTGTCGTCATTGTTCGGTCGCTCAGTCATGCCTGACTCTTTGCAACTCCATGGACTGCAGCATGCCAGGCTTCCTTGTCCTTCACTGTCTCCCGGTGTTTGCTCAAACTCATGTCCATCGAGTCGGTGATGCCATCCAACCATCTCATCCTCTGTCGTCCCCTTCTGCCCTCAGTCTTTCCAAGCATCAGGGTCTTTTCCAATGTGTCAGCTCTTTACATCAGGTGGCCAAAGGATTGGAGCTTCAGCATCAGTCCTTCCAGTGAATATTCAGGGTTGATTTCCTTTAGGATGGACTGCTTGGATCTCCTTGCAGTCCAAGGGACTCTCGAGAGTCTTCTCCAGCACCATAGTTGGAAGGCATCAATTCTTCAGCACTCAGCCTTCTTTAGGGTCTGACTCTCACATCCATATGTGACTACTAGAAAAACCATAGCTTTGACTCTATGGACCTTTATTGGCAAAGTGATGTCTCTGCTTTGTAATACGCTGTCAAAGTTTTTCATAGCTGTCCTAAGGAACAAGCGTCTTAATTTCATGGCTGTAGTGCGTATTTATTGAAAAACTACAGATAAGTACAACTGCACAGTTCAAACCTGTGTTGTGCAAGGATCACCTGTAATGAATGTAGGCATAACTAGTTTTATTGTACTTTGCTTTATTGTGCTTTGGAGGTTTTGCACTTTTTTTTTTTTTGCTGTTTTTTAATTGTTTTACAAATTGAAAGTCTGTGGCAACCCTACATCCTGCAAGACTGTTGGCATCATTTTTCCAACAGCATTTGCTTACTTCATGTCTCTGTCATGTTTTTTTAATTCTTGCAGTATTTCCAACTGTTTCATTATTATTATATTTATTATGGTGATCTATGATCAGTGATTATTGATGTTACTGCTGTAGTTGTTTTAGGGCACTGTCATCACACGCATATAAAACAGTGCACTTGGTAAATGTCTGTGTTCTGACTGCTTCACTGACTGGCCATTCCCTCCCTTCTCCCTCTTCTCTGGCCTCTCTGTCCCTGAGAGAACAGGATATTGAATTTAGGCCAATTAATAACTATACAGTGGCCTCTAAGTGTTCAAGTGAAAGGAAGAGCCACACATTTCACTTTCAATCAAAGCTGGAAATCATTAAATTTAGTGAAGAAGGCATGGTGAAAGCCAGGATAGCGTGAAAGCTAGGCCTCTGACACCAGTTAGCTACGCTGTGATTGCAAAGGACAAGCTCTTGAAGGAAATTAAAAGTGCCACTTCTGTGAGCACAAGAATGATAAGAAAGTGAAGCAGTCTTATTTCTGATATGCAGAAAGTTTTGGTGATCTGGATAGATCATATCAGTCACACATTCCAAGCCAAAGCCTAATTCACAGCAAAGCTCGAACTTTCTTCAGTTCTTTAAAGTCTGAGAGAGGTGAGGAAGCTGTAAAAGAAAACTTTGAAGCCACAACACTGTCAATCAACTTTACTTCAATAAAAAAAGAAAAAGACAATTTGTAAGGCTGTAACTGCCATAGATAGTGATTCCTCTGATGGATCAGGGAAAAGTCAACTGAAAACCTTCTGGAAAGGGTTTACCGTTCTAGGTGTCATTAAGAACATTTGTGACTCATGGGAAGAGGTCAAAATACCACCCTTAACAGGAGTTGGGAAGAGGTTGATTCCAACCCTTGTGGGTGGTTTTGAGGGATTCAAGACTGCAGTGGAGGAAGTAACTGCCGATGTGGCCGAAGCAGGAGAACTGGAATTAGGAGGAGAACCTAAGATGTGAGTGAACTGCTGCAATCCCTTGATGAAACATGAAGAGATAACAAGTTGCTTCTTCTAGAGAGAAAATGGTTTCTTGAGATGGAATCTCCTCCTGGTGAAGAAGCTGTAAAGATTGCTAAAATAACAACAAGGGATGTGGAATATCACAATTTAGTAGATAAAGCAGGCAGCAGCAGGGTTTGAGAGGACTGACTCAGATTTTGAAAGAAGTCCTACTGTGGGTAAAATGCCATCAAATGGCATTGCATGCTCCAGAGAAATTAATGAAAGGAAGAGTCAGTCGAGGCAGCACACTTCATTGTTGTCTTATTTTAAGAAATTGCTAGAGCCACCCCAACTTTCAGCTCCACCCCCCCGATCAGTCAGCAGCCATCTAGACTCTCCATCAACAAAATGGTTTATGACTCGCTGAAGGCTCAAATTTTTTAGCAATAAAGTATTTTTAAACTAAAGCATGTATTTTTTAAGGCATAATGCTGCTGCATGCTTAACAGGCTGTAATATAACTTTCAGATGTGCTGGAAAACCAAATAATGCGAGTGGCTCCCTTTGTTGTGATATTTGCTTTATTGCAGTGGCCTGGAACTGAACCCACAATATCTCCAGGATATGTCTGTATTTGCATAATGCTTACTAAGACCCAGGCACTGTTCTAAGTGATTTATTTAAATTCATTTAAGAGGACATTCAGGAGGCAGTAGCAAAATCTATCTCTGGAGGGCTTCTAGTTGGAAAGGCCCAGCCCCAAATTTTAATAGCATCAATAACCGTTGTAATAGTAGCGGCTATATTTTAAGATTTAAAAAAATTTTTTAGCTTACACTGTCTTTTTTCCCCTCCCAAGCACTTTTGCTAAGATACAATTTACATACCATGAAATCTACCCATTGTACATCCACAATTCAGTGACTTCGGTAAATTTTTAGAGTTATGCAGCTATCATAGCAATTCAATTTTAGGACCTTTCCATCCGCCCAAAATGTTATCTTGTGCTTGTTTGTAGTTAATCCCTGCTCCCACCCTTAGCTGTAGGGAATCACTAACCTTCTTTCTTTCTCTATAAATTTACCTTTTCTGAAAATTTCATATGAATGGAGTCTTACAATATGCAATCTCTTGCATCTGGGTTCTTTTTGAGGTTTATTCAAGTTATAATGTGTATTGGTAGCTCATTCCTTTTAATTGGTGAGCAGTAGTCCATTGTGTTGATATACTACATGTTGTTCATATGTTCACAAATTGATAAGCATTTGCATTGTTTCTGTTTTGGTTTATTATAAATAATGCTGTTAGGAACATTCATGCATGCATTTTGTGTGGACAAGTTTTCATTTTTCTTGGGTAGATTCTTAGGTGCAATGGACTGAATGTTTATGCCTGTCCACATGTCATATTATTGAAATTCTAGCCCCCACATAAGGTAGAATTTGGAGGCTGGACCTCCAGGAGGTGATCAATTTTAGTAGTTTTCCTTTGGATTCCTTGGGATTTTTAACATGCAAGATAATGTCATCTGGGAATAAGTGCAGTTTTAATTCTTTTCCAATCTGGATGCCTTTAATTAATTAGGTGATGATGATTCATAATATTTTTGTCTTAGCTTGAAACTCCATTACAGCATTGCATAGAAGTGGCAAAGGCAGGCATTCTTGCCCTGTTCCCCATTCTAGGAGGAAAGCATTCAGTCTCTCACTATTTATGCATTATTGTTGGCTATAGGTTTTTTAAAAAGACTGATAGATGCCCTTTTATCAGGTTAAAGAAATTCCCTAGTCAACCTTGCATTCCTGGGATAAATCCTGCATAACCTTTTTTATATGTTGGTAGGTAGGGTTGACTAGTATTTATTAAAAATTAAATTTTTCTGTGATGTTTGTGGTTTCATAGATTGAGTTGGAAAGTAGGATTTACTAATATTTTGTTAAAAATTAATTTTTCTGTGATCTTTTGGTCTCATAGAATGAGTTGGAAAGTGTCTCCTATTTTCTGGAAGATTTTGCAAAGGATTGGTATCATTTCTTCTTTAAATATTTAATAGGATTCACCTGTGAAATCATCTGAGTTTGTGCTTTTCTTTGTGGGAAGATTTTAAGTTATGAAATAAGTTTCTTATTACAGACTTACTCAGATCATCTATTTATTCTTGAGTCAGTTTTGGTAATTTATGTATTTCTATAGATGTCCATTTTATCTAAGTTGTCTGATTTGTTGACATAAAGTTGCTCTATAGGATTAGTAATGGTGTCCCTTTTTTTCATTCATCATTTAATAGTATTTGTCTCCTCTCTCTCTATTTTTCCTCTTCCTTATCAGTCTAGTCAATGATTTGTCAATTTTTTTGATTTAGGAAGAACCGACTTTTTGTTTCTTGTTTTTTCTTTAGAGTTTTTCTGTTTTCTCTTGAATTGATTTCCACTATACTCTTTTTGATTTATTTTCTCCTGGTTGCTTTGGATTTCAGTTTGTTTTTCTATGTCTTGTTTCTTAAGAGGGAGATCAGGTTATTTGTTTGAGATTCTTTTTCTGATGCAGGCATTAACCCTGGGTGATGATCGAGTGCTCCTCGGCCTGTGCAGCTTAGCGGGCACATCACATATGTTTCAGATCTTGGTTTGCTGTATGAAATGGGGAAAATGTAGTACTCAACTCTTAAGGTTCTCAGGAGGTTTGAATCACCTAATCAGTGTAAAGTGCTGAACACAGTAACCCAGTACATAGGAAGTGCTCAGTGGATGTCAGCATCATCATTATTTACTATTACTGTGTGAAGAAAATAAGGCTCAGAGAGGAAGTGACTCAAGATCACACATCTGGTGAAAACCAGAGCAGAGCTTGAACTCTCGTCTGATGCTATTCTACCAGGCTGCCCTGCCTAGTTCTGAGAGGTCTCCATCAAGTTAAATCACAAAGTATTTGATTTAGTGCTTGATGGAGTGAGTATTGGAAGAAACTACTCTCTCCAACTCCAAGATTCTGTGATTCTGAGACAGTGCACAATGGACAGAAGTGGGAGCAAGCATGTTTGGCTGTTGAACCTTGAGGTGAATAGTTGAATGGGCCCGTATAATCACCCAATGCTGGCTGGCAATCAAAGCCTAAGATTCCTGGGGGTCTAAAATCAGAAAGACCATGTGTACCCAGAAGGCATCTTTAGGAAGTGCCTGGCAGGGTTTATTTCATCTGTCCCTTTGCGGGAGTCTGGATTTCTAGAGAGGTCCCTGGGGCCACCATACCTTACGTCACTGTCTGCCCAGCTTAGGAAGTGAGAGGAAACTGCAGAAGAAAGTTTGCATATGAGATATAACTGTTGCTGGAATACATGTCCCTTTGGCCCTGCTGCCACAGTCTTTTCCAGCCAACACAAAAGATTGTTTCGGTCTTGCCTCCTGGATTTCCTTCCCCAAAGAGTAAAAGGCAAGTCCTACATTTGCAGCTAGCTGGCTAGAGACTGTTTCTATTAACTATAGCTTTGGGAAGTATGCTAATATAATTCTGTCCCTTAGACTTTTTTCCTGTTTAGAAGTGGTATCTCTGAAATCAAACCTTTCCTAGAGTCAGGAGTTTACTCTTCTAAATTTAGAACCAAGGAAGCTAGTCAAGGCGTTAGTTGAACTTGTGTCCTTGGGATGTATTTAATATCACAATGACTTTCTTTGGTGGGGCCTTTGTCAGAGAGAAAGAATTTGCCCTTCCTTTTTTTTTAAATTGGGGAATAAAAGGTTGACAGTAAACAAGGATACATCTTTAAAGTGTTTAGTAAGAAAGGGAAGTTTTAAATATTTCCTGGCATTCATCGAATTTACAAGTGCACAACTTTGTTAATCATATCCAGACAAGTCTTCCCATAGCTTAAGAGCGTGTTCGCTGGAATGCAGCCTGCATCATTTACTTCTGGCTACAAATGAAAAGTTCCAGCCAGCTGGGATTCTACCTCAGTTTGCGTGCAATGCAATTACAACCAGAGAAGCTTAGTGGAATAGCTTCCAGAGGTGGAAGCCCATTTCTTTCTCCTTCTATGCTCCAGCTCCTGAGTCAGTCAACATTAGGTCAAGATACTGGGGGAGACTGCCTCTCTGATTGACTGTCTTATGGTTCCTCTTAGTGCTACATAGATAATCTGGAATTTCCTGGAAAAGTTGAATGGCGTAGTGCCTATGGAGAAGATACTGAAAGAGGGAACACAGTAGAGGAAGTTGGGGGAATGAGAAGCAAAACTTCAGCCAGCAGTGACTGTGAGAGAACTCAGGTAGAGGAAGGAGCTGTCACTAGACTTCATTTCCTCACTCATTTAGTTGAGACTTACTGAATTCCAACTGTGAGCCAAATCCTGCTGTAAGTGCTGGGGTCCAGGGGTTAGAAAAACAGATGTGGCCTCTGACCTCACGGGGTGCGCAGAGCAGACATGTCTGAATCAGACAACTGAGCAGGTGGTTCATTCATTGCCATTGTGATAGGGGCAGGGAGGGGAGCTGCGGTGCTGTGTTAGTGGGGATTCGGGGTGTGTGTTTTGGGGTGTGCTGAGAGTGACATTTCAGGTGAAACTGACAGATGGGTGAGACTTGGCTGGGCTGGGAAGCAGAGCAGAGGGACTACAGTCTGAGAGCATAGAGGAAACAAAGGCTTTGTGGGTGGTTGTGCCCTAAATGTGGAGGCCTGACCAGTGTGGAGCTGCAGACCAGGGCTGGAGGGGTGGGTGGGGCCAGGCCGCGCAGGATTGAGAGCTGGGGACTTTATCCTGGAGACAGTGGTGTTTGGGACCGTTGATGGAGTTCTCAGGAAGGGGTAAACGTGGTTTGCATTTTCATCTAGTGACTTCAGTGCTTTTCCCTGCATTCTTCTGTGGGGTGGACCAGAGAATGGCCTGAATTTGAGGATCCCCACAGAGCACATCAAAGTCCAGTGAGAAGTTCTCTGTGGCATGTGGTCGGGGAGCCAGCATTGGAAGCTTTTGAAGAGGACGGCGACGTAGTCTGGGGAGCAGTCCCACAGTGGCTTTCAAGTTCCGGGGAAACAGAGTGTGCTAGAAGGCAGCCGAAGAAGCCAGTGCGGGCATCCAGGAGGGAAGTGGCTTGGAATGTACAAGCAAGGCAGAAGGTTAGCGGGAAGGCGTCAGAGGGACAGTGGCGCTGCAAAGCTCGGGTTTCAAGTCTTCAGAGGCTAAGGGGCGAGAACGCCCTCATGGGAAAGTGACGAGATCACAGACCTGAGTGAAAGTGACCAAGGAGAGGAGGGAGGCAGGTGAGAGGGGCTTCTGGGCTTGTTGTGAAGGGAGAGGTGGGTTGATAGGTGCAGGGAGGACGGGAGCTGCCGGTAAGGGGAATGAGTCAAGGCTCACTTTGAATATTCAGGAAGGACCTGAAGGAAGACTGTGAAGCTACCGTCCCCACCATGCCCCTCGGCATCTGGAGGGTGGGGGTACCTGTCCCTGTGGCCAGGTCAGCCCAGTCCTGGTAACTCCATGACCTCAGAGAGGAGGGCCACAGTCGTTTGTGCCCCAGCGCTAAAGCCAGAAAGCTGCTTTATATAAATTAGCACAAATTGACCTCATTACCCATGGTCATTAAGGGACTTCAGAGACCAAAGTGAAAAACAAAAGGAACAGATCGAAAACTCCTCCAGAACACAGCTTTGCACTGGCAGCAGGCTCCAAAGGTTCTAGCGGCTGACTTTCTGCTCAGGTGTGTCTGACGTTCCGGTGCTGGACCTGGGCACGGTCCCGGCCAGACTGTTATTCCTCCCAGCTCCCTGCAGGTGTGTGCAGAGCTTTGTGTTCTGCGAATCACATGATCATGATGGACGCTTCCCCTCGCAAGCTGCTTTTATCCATTTCTTACTCTTCTAAGTTCTGAGACAGTGAACCTGGCTTGCTCTGTATTTCTTAAAACAGTCTTTTTTCCTTAATACTCCAGGGCTCCCCGTCCTTTCGTTCCTTTCCCCCTTTCTGTTCTTTCCTCTTCCCTTCTTTTGCTTTAACTGGAGTGAGGTCATTTGTGAAGCTGTTGCTACTCTGTGGAAGGGTGGCCAGAAGGGGCATCAAGCCCTCCTTGCACTTCTGATTTGTCCAGCCTGTAAGGTGAGCCATACAAAATAGCCAGCATTTGAGAAAATAAAGCCTAAGAATTGTTTAAGGTGCAGGAATATATAAACTCTTCTTTTTAATGGAGTCCATTTTCTTGGTAAAGATGAGTAACGTGACATGAGGGAGGAGCCTTGGATTTTTTTTTTTTTTTTCCTTAACTGAAGTCTAGACACTTCCTTCAGGAATGGTAATTTCCTCAGAATATTTTCTCAGCCCTCAGTGTCCGTGATAATTTGAATATTGGAAGTTTTACAAGCTGTGTGAGAGTGTGAGGGGGTTGTGTTGATTGTCCAGGGAGACCTGAAGAGGGAGTGGCCTTGTTTCCGAGTAAGGAGACCCAGATCAGAGAGACTCAGCAGGTTTTCTTGAGGGCAGGCGTTCTTCTGACTCATTTTGAGGGTTTTCTTACGCTTCCAGAATTAGGCCATTTCTTGGTCTGAAGGTATAGTGATAATCACTGGGGGCAGTTGGGATTTCAATCATGTCTTCCGCTTAAAGGTAAAGGCAGGAACAATGGATGCTATTCTCTTAGGCCCCTTGTTATGATCCAGTGGCATTTGACAGTTTAAAATCCAAAAGGAAATCAACTAAAGTGTGGAGGGCTTCATACACTGTGTTAACAGCCAGTGCTGCACTCTACACTTAGCATTTTTGGGAAGGTGGTATCTGAAAAATTCTGTAGGTGTAGTCTGTCATTGTGGAAATGAAGCAATCACCAAGCTTGTTGTTTGCCCCTTGGCCCTGAATTAACTCACTGTTAACAGAAGAACCCAGATGGGCTGCTCCATAGGTGGCCTCGGCGCAGGGCCCATCTGTGTATCTTGCTCTGACTATCCCTGCTGGACCTCATGGGGGGCCATCATGGAGATTAAATATGTTTATGTACGCCAGGGAGTGTTGCACAGAGTAGATCATTAGTGTTTATCCTTCTTTTTCTCCTTCTCCCCCTCTCTCAATGATAAACTCAGTCTGTCTTCTTACAGAAGATTTTTATTCCAAGATGTAGGATGATGGCTTCTCTCTTAAAGTCAGATGTCTCACAGATGACCCAGGGCCATCAGGCAGATCACAGAGCTCTTTGACTCTGGGAAGTGTTAGGCCTTCAACCATCATACAAGTTCCCTTCAACTACTGGGGTTTTGAGGGCTGGGATCTGAGTTGGTTCCAAATTACCCCTTTCCTGGGCACGAGGGTAACAGCTGGGTTCTGGGCAAGTTTACTTCCTCCTTGTTCACAACCATAGCAGAGCTGTGACCCCAGTCTGGAGGGACCTGAATTCCCTGGCTTTCTAGAATGACTTGCCTTTCTTCAGTAGCTATAGCAGATGAAAGCCAGTTTTTCAGAGAGTCCTGTGTGTGTTAAGTTGCTTTGGTTGTGTCCGACTCTTTGCGATCCTATGAACTGTAGCCCTTCAGTCTCCTCTGTCCATGGGATTATCCATGAAAAGATGCTGGAGTGGGTTGTCATGCCCTCCTCCAAGGGATCTCCCCGGCCCAGGGATCAAACCCATTTCTCTTGCATCTCCTGCATTGGCAGGCAAGTTCTTTACCACTAGCGCCACCTGGGAAGCCCATCAGAGAGCCTCAGAGCAGGCCAATCCCGGTCTGAATCCCAGGAGTTAGTTCAGTGGGAAGCAGACAGTAGGTGGAACACAGTGATAAATTTAGAGTTTCCAAACCTGAACCTCAGCCTAGCTTTGCTTAACTGGTTATGTGAATATCATCATTTATTTGTCATGCCTGAGTCTCGGCTTCTTGATTTGTAAAATAAAGATGATAATATGTACCTGACAGGGCTTTCTAGAAAATAAAGGAGATGAAATGAATGAAAACATGATGTAATCTTTAATGACATGGTTAATTTTTTTCTGCTTGCTCTCTAGATGGGGGTGTTCCCTTACCCTCAGTACATAGTTTAGCACCAAGGACATTAGAAAATTCTCAGTAAATCTTTTTGGGTTTAGGAAGTTGTTTTAGCAGCCCTAGCTTAATGGTTTAAATTTCGACCTTCTATAGGGAGGTCGTTGTTATTGTTGGGAGAAAAAAATAGATTTCACATAAAGGGATGAAAAATGTGTAAGATCTTTTGTTCCTTTTTTTTTTTTTTAATTTCCTTCCTTCCACCAAGACTTTTCTTATTATCTTCACCTCTTAATGGTGAAAGCAGACCTTGGCTTATTTCTTGGTTTCCAAGAAGAGGAAGGAGACGGAAAAACAAGCAGGATGTTTTCTCCTCTGCAGAACTGTTTGCAAGTTTTGGCCGTGGGAGTAACACACCCTCCTCCTCCAGTGGGTCTGGCTCTGTCGCCTGAGGCTTGGCCACTTGCATACAGGGCTGGCTGATTTATTTGGAGAGTGATTTGAGACTTAGAACCTTTAGAATGAAGCTTCCAGTCCTTTCTAGAGTAAAAGCTACCTTTATTGCTTTGATAGATAAATAGGTTGCTTTATATAGTTCTCGTCTGCTAATAGTGGCAGCAACAGCAGCAATAGCTGACATTAACTGAACGATTACCAAATACTAGCCACTGCTCTCAGAGCTTTGAGTGCTAACTGCTAATCCATACAGCCACCGTGTGAGATCAGAAAGTAGGTACTGAGTTTTCCATCTTAAATGTGAAAAAGCCCAGCACAGAAAGGTTAAGTGCTTTGCCTATGAGCACATACCTGGTTGAATGGCTGGCATGATATTTGGGAAGATGATGACTGACAATCAGGGGATTTGGATTAATTAATGTTCTCTTCACAGTGTCTGACACAAGGCAGGACCTCAACATTTGGCCGCATTTAGTCATACTGGTCTGGAATTGGCCTAGAGAAGTGGGGTGTCCCTTGAGATAGAAAGTGTGTTTGCAGTAGGCCACTTCACCGGAGATCTTGGGGCCAAGGCGATCAAGAAAAAGAGTACAGGTCCTTTGGAACTGGCATCAGCATTTAGCCTGAGAACTTAACCATTGTTGGTTAATTAGGCAATTCCTTGGCCTCCCCCTTCTGTTTCCATGTATAGCTCATTGGATAGGGTATGGCAATGGAGGAGAACTTTGGTGGTTCAGACTCTAGCTTTGCCAGATACCTGTGGACGCATAACCACCCCAGGGCCAGATTCCTCCTTTGTGAAGGGAAGGTAATAATAACATACCTATCTCCAGGTTTGTTGCGACAACCAAATGAATATATGTAACAGAAAGATCTTAAAACAATATCTGCCACATGGTAGCCATTCAAACAATGATAATGTACAATTATTGTTGATGTTTATCACCATGTTCTTACATAACCCCTTGCCTTATTCCTCATAGTGTCTGTGGTATTCACTACAGTAATACAAAGTTTAAAAAATAAAAGCGAATAGAGACTCAGGGCCAGGAAGTAAATGTATAGAAAATGAAAGATTAGGTGTCATAGTAAAAGATATAAAGACATGCATATTTGCAGAAGTGTCTCTTCTGTCTGGTGGCCAGTGGCTGAAGAGGGAAATTCAGTTCCCTGGTGGCAAAGAGGGAAATTGTCCTCATTCACATAGGCATTACCCTCATCAGAGGGGCACAGGCAAAGCTTCTCCAAGCATTGACTTATGAATGAAAACTTTTATTTCTCTTTTATTAGAGAAAATGAACTCTAACTTCTAAACACTTGGCCCTTTAGATGGGCCCATCGGACACAAGGGAAATCTTCACCCCAGGTCTTTTGTGTAAACTTTAACTCTTTAAAATCAATTGCACATTTTATATTTTGGTTTGTGATCAGCTCTCATTAGCCAAGCAGGGATGAATCATGTCACTTACATTTTTTACAGCTGAAGTTTTATATCACCTTGAAAACCTCTTATGAACAAAATCCTGTGCTCGCAATAGGGATCTGTGGTTTCTTCTAAGGGGTGCCTGTGTTGCTCTTGCTCCTGGTGAACAGATGTGCAGTTGTGGACGCCTTTCCAGTCTGCTCTTGGTGTGTGCGGAGCCGTTGGACCGTGAACTTGGTCACGTTTGCAGTGGCGCGGGCTGCTCCCCTTGGCCAGACTGGCCCATATCGTGCTCTGGGGCCGGGAGGGGCCTCAGGGACTGTCCCCAGAGGCTGACCCTTATCTGTTTGTTTGCTTGTTTCCAAGGGCTACAGAGCCAGGAAGAGGAATACAGACCCCATAGAAAGAAAAAGGAACAGGAAATTGTTCAAAAGGGAGTGATGAAATGAGAAAAGCAACAGGAAACGGCTCGGGAATCAGGGGAGGCATCAGTCAAAGGAAAGCAGTCTTGAGGACCAGGCGGGCCAGAGGAGTAAATCCTCCCCAAACCTCTGGGACTCCTTCCATGCCGACCCTGACCAGCCAGGTCTCCAGGGTGGAAGTGGTGTCTCTGGTTACTGAGGGACTGTCTGTGCCACTCCCTGCCCTGGCTTCAGTGCAGATCTGGGGGTCTGGAGTTAGAAATGAATCTGTGTCCATCTGAGCCAGACCCTCCCAGACATGCTGTGTGTCCCCCTTCCCTCCATGCACCTCTCCTGCTCCCCTCCTCCCTCTGAAAGGTCAGGAGTGCTCTCCTGGGGACCCCCGGAGTCCCAGATTGCTCCTTGGTGCTGCTCAGAGATCCCTTCCCCTCACCAGCAGCTCTGTCTCTCCATTTCACTCCTGTCCTGTTCTGTCCTGGCCTGGGGCTGCCCTGTGTGAGGGAGATGAAGCAGGAGGGAGGGAGAGTGAGGTGCCACATGGGGGCACAGCGTTCTCAGAGGTGCATACCAGTCACCCAGCATGAAGGGTGCAAACACGGGACTTCCTGGGACAGAAGCCACACAGGAAATCGTTGGTAATTGTGGCTTGCTCTGAAATTTGTACCACATCTTCGGTACTCTGAGTGAAATTTGGGAAATCACCTTTTAGTGTTTCCGTCACAGGAAGGATGAAATTGGGTCCCCATTTATAAAGAAACTGCTCTCCTCTGGCCATGTCAGACTAGTTTGTTTCTATTTCTTGGGGTCGATTATCCATTTGTGACCTAATAGTATCTACTCTGGGGATTGTGTCTTATCACCATTTATCCTCACCCCTTACCAACTCCCATGAGGATGCACATGCATGTGTGATTGCGTGCACACACGCACACGCGCGCGCGCACACACACACACACACACACACACACACACACACACACATCTAATTAACTGATTCTTTGGCCAAGATTCAGGTTCAGTTGAAATAGGATGTGACTGCAAACTAGTCCTTGAACTTCACTATCCTTCAGACTATTGAACACTACAGTTTTTAGCAGACATAAGGGAGTAGTTGTGTTGGCTCAGAGAATTTCAGGGTTGGAAAAAACCAGAAGGTTTGATCC
The DNA here is from genome assembly GCF_001704415.2 of Capra hircus. NCBI lineage: Eukaryota > Metazoa > Chordata > Mammalia > Artiodactyla > Bovidae > Capra > Capra hircus. The sequence goes on from NC_030808.1 coordinate 72,130,021, forward strand.
CTTCGTCAGTTCTTGAATCTCCCACGTGGCATCCCCAGAGCGTGAGGTTGTCCAGTGCAGCCTGCTTGGACTCCTAATGATAGGGAGCTGCCGGCACCAGGAGCAGCCTCTTTCATCTTCAGACATGTTTTGGTTTTAGAAAGTTCTTTCTTACATTGTCCAAAACCTGCTTTTATCTGTTGGTGCTTATACCAACTCTTGACCTCAGTGAAGAAGCCTAGTTCCTTTATTTTAGAAATTCAAAGGAGGCTTTCAATCAGGGGAAACAGCTCTGGTTTCCTCGTGTGCTCCCCACAGGGAACATTTCTAGACTGCTCTCGGTCCAGGTGCCTGCTTCTGGGGTGCTCCCGTTGGTCTCTGCCCCCCTCCAAATATGGGGCCCAGGTCAGAACACAGTTCTTCAGAGGTGGGCACTGGGAGAGGGGCAGATGCAAACCAGAGGAAGGAGCAAGGTGGTATTCTCATTCGCCTCTGTGGATGGAGCTGCGGGAGTCTGTAGCTGCATCCTGCTGGGAATGCAGTGCTCACAGACATAGCAGATCTCTGTATATCCCCTCTGTTGTGGTCGCCCCATACCATAATAGAACCCCCAGATCTGAGAGCAGATAGTGAGACTTCCTGGGGAGAGCAGGGCAGGCTTCCTGAACTGGTCTAAGAGTGACTTAAGAGAGTAGGGAAAGGAGACAGGTGTGGGGTTTTATGATGGTTGTGGGTGCAGTTGGAGTGAAGACTGCACAGGCCAGGACTAGTGTGGTTTGAACATCCCACCAGCATCAAAGAAAGGAACCTCTGGGCTTTCTTGTCTGCTTGTCCCAGTGTAGGGGTGGAAGAGGAAGATGAGGCTTGAATGCTGTCCACACTGAAATATTGAAAAGTGGAGTCACACAACCATTCTTTGCTTCCTGACCTCGAGCCTGCTGGGTCTGCTGCCCTACCTCCTAACAGGTCCTTGTGGAAATAGTTAACACAGGAAGTCTGCAGAGAGAATCCTGACCTCATGCCCTTGAGGTCATCTTGCAGTCAAGGATCTCCTTCAGACCCTGTTCCCTGGGCTGGGGATGGAAGAAGGGTGAGACACAGCACATACCCAACAGACGCATGATGCCTAATTCATGCCATGAACGTACGGGAGAATTACATCAACAGATACTGTACGGGAGCAAGTATTTCTGCACAGACACGAGGATGAGGGGTTTGGCAGGACACCTGCTCCAGCCTGCAGAAGGGTTGGAGCCTGAGGAGGTGGCACGGTGTCCCTGCTGTGCTGGAGAGGGGATGTCAGCAGTGAAGGGTTTGAGAGCCCCTTCCCACTGGTTCTGAGTAGCTGGCCATGTCCTACATCCTACATCACATTTCAGCAGAAAATGTAGGCATGTGTCCTGTGAGGTAAGGAGTGTTGCCGTAGGAACGGTGACTTACCTCTCCTTGCTGAGCTACCCGCATTGTTGGTTCCAGCCGCAAACTTCTCCCTTTTGCCTGCTGAGAGTCTCTGGGTGGGCACAGGGGAGGCAGTGCACGCAGGCTCTGCTGGGAGACACAAACTGACATCACTCTCCTCCAGGTCTCCAGCCTCCTCAGTGTCAGCTCTTCTCTGCATGTGAGGGACTGGGGAAGCTGAGGGAGCTTCACAGATGTGAGAAATTAATCAAATGATACCAGTGTGGCAGAGCGCTGGTGCATGCTGATGGTTGACAGGCAAGGAAACCGCAGTTGAAAGAGACACATGTACCCCAATGGTTACGGAAGCACTGTTTACAGCAGCTAGGACATGGAAGCAACCTAGACGGTCATCGGCTGAAGAATGGAAAAGGAAGCTGTGGTACATATACACAATGGAATATTACTCAGCTATGAAAAGGAACGCGTTTGACTCAGTCCTAATGAGGTGGATGAAACTGGAGCTTATTATACAGAGTGTAGAAAGTCAGAAAGAGAAACACCAATACAGTATATTACTGCATATATATGGAGTTTAGAAAGATAGGAACGATGATCCTATAGGCAAGACAGCAAAAGAGACACAGAGGTAAAGAACAGACCTTTGGACTATGTGGGAGAAAGCGTGAAAGTGAAAGTCACTCAGTCGTGTCCAACTCTTTGTGACCCCATGGACTGTGCAGTCCATGGAATTCTCCAGGCCAGAATACTGGAGTGCGAAGTCGTTCCCGTCTACAGGAGATCTTGCCAACCCAGGATTCCCGCATTGCAGGTCGATTCTTTTCCGGCTGAGCCACCGAGGAAGCCCAGGTGGGATGGTTTGAGAGAATAGCACTAGAAACACGTGTGCTACCACATGTAAAATAGATGACAGTGCAAGTTCGATGCATGATGCGGGGCACTCAGAGCTGGTGGTGCTCTCAACCTAGACGGATAGGAGGGCTAGGGCTAGGGTGTTCAGGAGGGGCGGACACGTGCACCCGTGGCTGATTCAGGTCAATGTGTGGCAAAAACCACCACAATGTTGTAAAGTAATTATCCTTCAATTAAGATGAATAAATTAATTTTTGAAAGAAGGAAATCCCCATCTGAATACCTACAGATACAGCAAAGTCAACACACAGCCCAGAGCTGTCTTCCTCTCCCCAAATTTGCCCTTCTTATCTTGGCAAATGATAGGTTGCCTGAGCCAGAAACAAAGGGTTCACCTTAGATTCCCTTCCTGCCTTGTTCCCCCTTAGACTGTCACAAAGCCTCACCAGTTCTTTATACTTCTGTCCCTCTCTCTCTTTTTCTAGGTATTGAATGAGTTTACTTGTTTGGCAATAGGCAAAATTATATGTACAGTTTTTTTATTTCTTCCAGTTTTATTGAGATATAATTGACACATAGCTCTACATTTAAGCTATTGCGATGCACAGCATCATAATTTGACTTACATGCCTCATGAAATGCCTTACACGTGTCTCTTGCTGGCTTCTGCCCCCTGCTCCTGTCCACAGGGCTGGGGCTCAGTCAGTGCACACTGCATGGCCATCCCGCTTGTAAAAAATTTTAAATACTTTCATTCTGGTTGGTAAATTGACTCCCTTCCCTGCAAGACCCAGTGACGCTGGCCTGTCGGCCTCCAGGATCCTGCTTAGTGCTCAGTCGGCTTCCTTTGCCATTAGTTGGCCTTGCCTTGTGCTCTGTCCACCTGAGGCCCCTTTTGTTCCCAGTGAGGTCTTGCCGCTTGTCCTCTGAGGGCATGGGTTCAGTGTTACCTGCTGGGTGTCTTTGTCTGACCTTCTCCCTAGCAGAATTCACTGCCCACCTCTGTGGCCCTGAGCACCCAGCCCTGCTGGCTTTGAGGACTGACTGTTTTATAGTCACCCCCATGAGACACAGAGCCCCTTAAGTGAATAGCTCTTTCCCAGGTAAATCTGGTTCTGGGAAGGTCTTGTATTTCAAAATGATATTTGTTGAATGTGTTGAGTGCTGTGCTCAGTGCTAATGTTTATAAACCCTCATGGCGTCTACAGTCACCCTGGAGGGGCTGGCCCTAAGTAAGTAAACAATTAAATGTATAACTGAAAATTGTACAAAAGTCCTAAGGGGACAGAGAATGGGGTGTATAGAGCAAGAGAGTTTAGGGCAATTCTTGGACTTGGTCTGCAGAGTTCTTCAGTCCAGGACCCTCCTCCTCAGCCGCTTATGGAAGTGAACGGCTTATCCTCTTTTGAAGGTCTGGGGACTTGAGATGGAAATGGGGAAGGGAGAATGAGCTCTCTGGCTGCCAGTGGCAAGGCTGTTTCTTGGCTGCTCTGACTTGGTTTTTAAGAAGCTGATACACATGCATGCATGCTCAGTCTGACTCTTTGCAACCCCACTGATTGTAGCCTGCCAGGTTCCTCTGTCCATGGGGTTCTCCAGGCAAGAGTATTGGAATGGGTTGCCATTTCCTCCTCCAGAGGATCTTCCCAACCGAGGGATTAAACCCATGTCTCCTGCCTTGGCAGGTGGCTTATTTTACCACTGAACCACTTGGGAATCCCTGGGATGATCTACAGTCTGCATTAAAAAAAAAAAAAAATCACCAGAGCAGCATCCATGTGACCTGGGTCCTCTTTGTGCCATGGGTTTCCTGTCCTTCTGCCAAGCTGGGTGACTCTGCCCCCTGCAAAGTGAGAAAGCCAAAGGCTGTGTCGATAGCATCCCCGCTGACATGGGCTCTGTGGTCCATTCCCCACCTGTGGACGACACCACGAGAGTGACACCTGGTCCCTTTCCTTCAGGGGAGGGCGGGCGTGGCCTCTGATAGACGATAGGAGTGGCTCTGTGGCTGGAGCTGGTGCGCCCTGGTCGGCGAGCGAGTGCTCAGTAGGGAGGGGCAGTGCTGCACTCTTTAAACTGTGATTCCCTGGAGCCCATATGAGCCTGTGTTGTTTGACTGCCAGGGTGAGGTGGTGAAGGAAGGTAATTGGGAGAAATGGGAAGCTCGCTGGATATTTGAAAACCAGACGGAAAGTGAAAGAACGTTGAAATGATGCTTTTAATCATAGAGGATATAGAATCCAGCTAATAAAGTACAGTTTCATGCCAGGTCTTAGGCGCATATTGAGGGCACCTTGGGAGATGGTCTTCTGCCAGCTCTCATAAACCTCAGTGTTGTTTGGCATCGGGAGCCCCTGAGGTCAGCTGCCTCCCTGGCGTGTGTGCTGTGATGGTGCTTGTAGGGTGAGAGCCCACGGGGGCCTGAGGGGTTCTTCAGGTGAGGAGGTGGACTCCACCACCGCAAGGTGGAGCAGGCGCGACTGCCGCAGCTTCCCGGCCTCTCGGGAAACCGCAGGGTCTGGTCTGTGCTGTCAGGACTGCGGCCTGAGGCTCGCAGGGTGTGTCCAGCTCCCTGGGGCCTCTGGTGGCCCCTCCGTCTTCTATCCAGCCGAGAGCCCAGTGGAGAGCAGGGCGGCGAGTGGCTTGGGCAGCTCTCCTTCTGTTCTTGAGGTTTCCCCATCTCTGGAGTCAGCCGGGATGGACTTAGGGAGGTTTGATCAGGTGAGAGGCAGTTGACTTCGGCCGAGCTGCAGAGAGCGCCCATGTCTTTGGAATGCTTTCTTTGGAGCCCCGGGTCTTTGTGGCCACAGGTGGCTGTGTGTGGCCCACCTCCTAGCTGACAGTGTGTGCATTGTCCCCACTGGGCAGTTGAGAGCAGAGAAGTGCTTTTGTCAGGAGACCCGTGTGATTTCTTGGTACCCAGTGGGGAGTTTGGGGCTCACAGCCCCAGTTAAAGGGACCTCAACTTTGTTCCCCACCAAACTGGGTGAGTCCAGCCAGACAGTCCCAGAGAAGCTTAAACTCATGTGTCCACAGCAGCACATCATTCTGACCTGTGACGTTAAAGCAGAGACCTCTCCGGTCTTGCCTCTTGCCTCTGCCTTTTAACTGTCTCCCTCCCCAGTCTGGCTTGGGAGGGCCATGCCTTCTGCAGGCCTGATCTTGTTAGTCTTGTGATCAGTAACTTCTCTGGTTTCCTGCCAAGACCTGGCACCGGAATCTTCCATAAAGTGTCCCCAGACTGCCTTTCCAGCCTCATCTTCCCCTGCGCCCCTCATATATCCTTTACTCCAGGCAAACTTTCTCACTTTCTGCTCTCCCAGCAAGCCTTCTAGGCTTTCATGTCCCTGCCTTTGCTATTGCTGGTCTCTCCTTTTCTAATGCCTGTTCCCACACAGACAGACTCTGCTTCGTATCTGCTTTTCAAAGTCTGTTGTGGACTGGACTATATCCCCTCAAATTCCTTAGCCTCCAATGTGATGGTATTTGGAGATGGGGCTGTTAGGAGTCATTAGGGTTAAATGAGGTTATAAGGGTGGGGTCCTGGCCTCCTGATTGGATTGATGTCTTATCAAGAGGGAGCCACAGCAGAGCACTGTCTCTCTGAGTGAGCCCAGAGGAAAGGCCCCTTGAGTTCACAGAGAGAAGGTGGCATCTGCAATCTGGGATGAGAGCGCTCTTCAGAAACCGAATCTGCCGCCACCTTGATCATGGCCTCCAGCCTCTGGAACTGAGAAAGTCAGTGTCCGTGGTTTAGGCCTCCCTGGCATTTGTTAGGCAGCTGGTGCAGACGAAGGCAACCTGCCTCCCTCCCCCCTGCAAATACCATCTCTCTGCAAAGCAGCCTCCTCACTGCACCCACAGCACTGCCTCTCCCTCCTGGACACTTGGCTCAGGCTTCCTGGGATCCTTATTGTTGTTAATTAATTTCCACCACTAGTCTGTCAGCAGTTTGAGGGTAGGGACCTTGTTTTGCTTATCTGATTCAGAGTGCCAGGTATTATATGTTTAGTCAGTTAATAATTGAATGAATTAATACACATGGACGCTCACCCCCTACTCCTTGCCAGTTGGCTGTTAGACTGCAGATTGTCCTTTTGTGGCTACTTTTCAGGTATTTCTGCTCTTAGTGATCATTTAACCTGATCCCTCCAGGGTATTAACATATGGAAGGTGGAGGGGACTCTTGGTGTCATTTTCCCACCCTCATTATGCCTTGGTTTGCCTGAATGTGTAGCTTTTCTCAGCTCGGTTGGTGAGAGGAAAGGAATTGCTGTGATAGCACAGAGAGCCAGGCCAGGGTCAGACCCAGTCCACCATGACAAGGAGAGAGAGCATGTGTCCCTAAGCCTTCTTGGCTTTGTCTTCTCCAGGAACAGGCAGCGAGTCCTCTGTCTCGACCCCAGCCTCACAGAGGCTAGGTGATGAAGTGGGTCCCTCATGGGTGGCGGTGGTTGAGCACAGCCCAGAGAGCCCAAGTGGCATGTCCCATTAGGTACCAGGACAGCCGGGTGGTGACAGAGCCACGGAGAGGAGCCAAGTCTACTGAGCAGTGCTTAGTCACTCAGTCATGTTCGACTCTTTGTGACCCCATGGACTGTAGCCCACCAGGCTCCTCTGCCCATGGGATTCTCCAGGCAAGAATACTGGAGTGGGTGGCCATTGCCTTCTGCAGGTTTAGTTCAGCTCAGTTGCTCAGTCGTGTCCAACTCTTTGGGACCCCATGAACCGCAGCACGCCAGGCCTCCTTGTCCATCACCAACTCCCGGAGCCTACCCAAACTCATGTCTGTTGAGTTGGTGATGCCATCTAATCGTCTCATCCTCTGTCGTCCCCTTCTCCTCCTGCCCTCAATCTTTCCCAGCATCAGGGTCTTTTCAAATGAGTCAGCTCTTTGCATCAGGTGGCCAAAGTATTGGAGTTTCAGCTTCAACATCAGCCCTTCCAATGAACACCCAGGACTGATTTCCTTCAGGATAGACTGGTTGGATCTCCTTGCAGTCCAAGGGACTCTCAAGAGTCTTCTCCAACACCACAGTTCAAAAGCATCAATTCTTCAGCGCTCAGCTTACTTTATAGTCCAACTCTCACATCCATACATGACCACTGAAAAAACCATAGCCTTGACTGGACAGACCTTTGTTGGCAAAGTAATATCTCTGCTTTTTAATCTGCTGTCTAGGTTGGTCATAACTTTTCTTCCAAGGAGTAAGCGTCTTTTAATTTCATGACTGCAGTCACCATCTGCAGTGATTTTGGAGCCCCCCAAAATAAAGTCAGCCACTGTTTCCCCATCTATTTCCCATGAAGTGATGGGACTGGATGCCATGATCTTAGTTTTCTGAATGTTGCACTTTAAGCCAACTTTTTCACTCTCCTCTCTCACTGTCATCAAGAGGCTTTTTAGTTCCTCTTCACTTTCTGCCATAAGGGTGGTGTCGTCTGCATATCTGAGGTTATTGATATTTCTCCCGGCAATCTTGATTCCAGCTTGTGCTTCATCCAGCCCAGCGTTTCTCATGATGGTGTCCATTGCCTTCTGCAGGGGATGTTGTTAAGCCCGGCTGCTCCGATGCCCTGCCCGAAGCCCCTGGCAGGTTTGGTACCTGCTTTGCCCTTCAGCTCCAACTGCCACACTTCTCTCCCCTTTCTCTACTCACATGTGCTAAAGGTATTCCCTGAGTTGTCACTTGTACTCCTTTTGCCTTCTCTTCCCCCAGATCATTGCATTTCCGTTTCCCCATCTTGCAGGTCTCAGCTCCAATGCTGCTTGTTCCAATGGCCCTCTCTGCGCCCCCCGTTTCAGGGCCCCCCGCAGTGTCACGTTGCCCCGACACTGAGTTTCATCCCCACAGCCCCTCCTGCTGGCTAAAGTCATCCTGTGCAGACTGACAGTGACACAGAGGTGGAGCCCTGGCCTCCCATTTCCCTGCTGTTGTCTGCAGTGGGGAGAAGTGCCTGGCATACAGTGGGGTATAATAACTATTTGTTGACCCATCGAAAGAATGCTGATTTGTTTGTCATGAACAGGGAGGTTTCCATTGTCCTAGGACTGTGTGCAGGGGGCACTGGCTGTGGGTGCTGCTGGAGGGGCAGTCCCTCGGTGGGGCTGGTATGGCACTGCCCTGGGCCTGGAGGGAGTGCTCGGCTATGCTCATGCCAAGCAGTGCCTAGAGATCAGCTTCTTAGGGGAGCCTCTTCCCTCCTGAGTGGTTTGCTTCTAGCAATATTGAGTTTCCATTTTTATGACAGCATCTGAAGCCTCATTAGATGCAGAAGGAAAATTTGGTGCAGGTCCAAATTTTTCTTTCAAAAAAGAGAAAGCTCTGTCCTTGATTAGAACCTCACAGCTCTGCCTGAGCTCAAAGTGCTTTTGACAGTCGGGAAGACCCTAAAGTTGTAGAGACCTTGTTTATATTCAAGGAGTTTCAGTTACCAAGCATCATGGCTGTACTTCAGATGTAAGTGGAGGTGTAAGTATTTTAAAAAGAAGTAAAATCGCCCTGTCTTCCACAGAAAAGGAACATTCTTTTTTTCTTGGTATGTGTTCGCTGTTTCTGTGACCAGTCACAGACACTCCTGGCTTTATAGTTGAAAAATCATTTGGAAATAGTTTTAAGATTGTTCAAGTCTTCCTTCACTGACAGTTACCAGACTCTTTACTTGGATGTTCATCACTGGAGACTTGAATAATGTCACAGGTAACTGTTAGATGAATTGTTTAGGGGGAACTTCATCTCCTAATGCTGGACTGGAATATTCATAAGGTACATTTGCTCTGACCCAGCATTCCAGGAGCCAGACCATAAACACTGACCTCTGAGTAGTGGAGAAAAGGGGCAGCACATGGCCTCCCTGCTTAATGAGAGCAGTGCAGGTTTAGAGAACAGGCCAGCCTCTAATCACTGGACGCCCTCATGCCAAGAAAAGGTTAAAATGTCATATATTTCCGTAGGAATGCCGAACTTTTTCCTTGATGCAGGCATTCAGGAAATTAAACCACAAGAAAGGCCAAGTCGAATTTCTTAATCCACCCCAAACAATGAAATGTGAAGTGTGGGTTTATGGTTGGAAAGTGACTGGGTAAAAATAGCACCAACTGACTCAACACATCAGCCTCCTCAGGCTCCCAGAGCCTCTGATGCGTGTGGACTCTGCTCACAGACACCCGTGTGGTTGGCGCTGGCCTTCCTTTGGGAAGCCGGGGCAGCCCAAGAACTCAGTGCCTGTTTCTTCATCTGCTGCCTGTGTTCCCTGCTTTCTCCATACTCTATTCCAGAAGCGTCCGGTCCAGGCTCACCAGTGTCCTTTGGTGGATATGACTCAGAGGGAAGCCCCCTGGCTGCCTTTGGTGTTGGGTTTAGATGGTCTCTGTGTTTGGGGCTGTGGCATCTTATTGCCTTCAGCCATCACTGTCCACCGGAGGTTTACAGAGTCGCTCACCTGACCGGGATGGGGAGAATTGCTCTGCCTCGGGCTATATCTCCCTTGCCTGAGCTTTCCTGTTTGTGCTCTCCCATCCTCATGTATCTTATAGCTAATCTTTTGGGGATTCCTCTAGGCCTGGAGCTCTGCTGCTGCTGCTGCTAAGTCGCTTCAGTCGTGTCCGACTTTGTGCGACCCATAGACGGCAGCCCACCAGGCTCCCCCGTCCCTGAGATTCTCCAGGCAAGAACACGAGTGGGTTGCCATTTCCTTCTCCAATGCATGAAAGTGAAAACTGAAAGTGAAGTCGCTCAGTCGGGTCCGACTCTTCGCGACCCCATGGACTGCAGCCTACCAGGCTCCTCCATCCATGGGATTTTCCAGGCAAGAGTACTGGAGTAGGGCAATTTGGCCTCTGAGAGGCTCATCCCAATAGACATGAGGGTTTTTATAAGCTGCTCAGATTCCCAGAGCACCTACCACTTGCCTGGAACTTCCAAGATGTCCTCAGCAAGAGGAGTTGGGGAAATCATAGTATAAATGCAATTAGATAAATAACAGGAATGGCTTCCCGGGTGGCTCAGCCATAAAGAATCCACCTGCCAGTGCAGGAGACGAGGGTTTGATCCCTGGGTCAAGAAGATCCCCTGGAGAAGGAAATGGCAACCTATTCCAGTATTCTTGCCTGGGAAATCCCATGGACAGAGCAGCCTGGTGGGCTACAATCCATAGGGTCGCAAAAGAGTCGAATATGACCTGGCAACTAACAAGTAATAGGAAAAAGAAACCAGATGAGAGTAACTCCTATCTTATTGTCTGCCTTTTCTTTTTTAAAAACACGTATTTGGAAATCCAGAAAACCACCTTATGGTGAAGTAGGAGAAAGGTAGAAGTTTCTAGAAGGACTTGTCTTAGGAAAAAGAGTATAAAAAGGAGTAACTCTGGCTACTTCAAGAAGACTCTTAAAGAGCCTGGTATGTGTGCTGAGTTGCTTCAGTCGTGTCCAGCTCTTTTGCGATCCTATGGATTGTAGCCCACCATGCTCATATGTCCGTGGGAGTCTCCAGGCAAGAATACTAGAGTGAGTTGCCATGCCCACCTCCAGGAGATCTTCCTGATCCAGGGATTAGACTAGTGTCTCTTACCTGGATTGGCAGGCAGGTTCTTTATCACTAGCACCTGGGAAGCTTGAGGTCATGGCAAAATGTCTTAAATCTGATCGACTTTGCCAGAAAATGGCTATTTTCTGTGAGGTAGTTAATTAGTCCCTTAAGAAACATTTTTAACTTAAAAGCAATACATGTCCATTTTGAAAAGATGGAGAAGTATTTCAAAAATACACATTTTCTTCTAGTTGCATATGTGTGTATGCACACACACATATAAATGTATAATATAAACATGTATTTGGCATGCTGATTATGTATTATTATATTATGTTTTAACATATTTATTTTGTCATTACAAATATATATATGGGAGGATATTTAGAGTATCATAAAGAAAATTTAAAATAATTTGTTTTACTATGGGGTGAGGGAATGTGATTGCTTGTCCCCAAAGATGACCTCCTAAGGAGCCACCCCTCCCAGCCTTCACACCTGTGAGCAGTCCCCTCTGCTGGAATGTGGGCAGGCTCAGCAGCTTGTTTCTGGTGGACAGGACACAGTGGAAGTGATGCAGCCTGACTTCTGGGGCTCGGTCACTAGGAGCTCTGTGCAGTTTCAGCCTTGGTCTCTTGGGACACTGGTTCTTGGCAAGCTCCCTTTTGGAATCCAGCTGCCCTGCTGGGAGAAGCCAGAACCGCAGAGGGAGCCCACATGAAAGTGGTCTGGTTGACAGCCCCTGCTGAGCTCTTTGCTGACAGCCAGCGTTGACTGCTAGCAATGTGTGTGATGTGGCCATCCAGCCCAGCTGAACCTTCGGAAGACTGCAGCCTCAGCTGCAGTTTCCTGGTGTCCACACAGGAGACTCCAGGTGAGCACAGCCCAGCTGAGCCTAGATGACCAACAGAACCATGGGGGAGGATCACACTCTGTTTTCAACCACTAAGTTTTGGGGTGGTTGGTCATGTAGCTATAGATAACTAGCATCAGTTCAGTTCAGTCACTCAGTCGTGTCCGACTCTTTGTGACCCCATGAATCGCAGCACGCCAGGCCTCCCTGTCCATCACCATCTCCCGGAGTTCACTCAGACTCACGTCCATCGAGTCGGTGATGCCATCCAGCCATCTCATCCTCTGTCGTCCCCGTCTCCTCCTGGCCCCAATCCCTCCCAGCATCAGAGTCTTTTCCAATGAGTCGACTGTTTGCATGAGGTGGCCAAAGTACTGGAGCTTCAGCTTTAGCATCATTCCTTCCAAAGAACACCCAGGGCTGATCTTTGAAATGGACTGGTTGGACCTCCATAGCTGGTTTCAAAGTAACCAGGGTTAAAGGGAGCATGATGTGGCCAAAGGACTCAGGTTCTAGGGCCTGGAAGGCCTGATGTCCTGCTCTGTCACTCCCTAAGGCCAACTTTTGACCTTAGGCAAGTTGTTTCCAGTTGTTAAATGGAAATCGGGAGATAAAAGTATTCCAATGTCTGACACTTAGTAAGTACTAAGGAAGTGTTAGTTTCTATATGGTTGTATTGAATAGTCATGGAGAACGGTGATAAGGGAATATTGGAAACAGCAGTGGCAGCAGCAGCAAATATATAATTAAAATGCTTCTATAGTTACATTTTTTGCAGCTGTGAATAATGTCATTCGTTTCTGAACCTCTCCACACTTAACATAGTACTGGGTGCACAGAAGGGACTTTATAACTTGCCAGTCCATTCTGAAGGAGATCAGCCCTGGGATTTCTTTGGAAGAAATGATGCTAAAGCTGAAACTCCAGTACGTTGGCCACCTCATGCGAAGAGTTGACTCACTGGAAAAGACTTTGATGCTGGGAGGGATTGGGGGCAGGAGAAGAAGGGGACGACAGAGGATGAGATGGCTGGATGGCATCACTGACTTGATGGACGCGAGTCTGAGTGAACTCCGGGAGTTGGTGATGGACAGGGAGGCCTGGAGTGCTGCGATTCATGGGGTTGCAAAGAGTAGGACACGACTGAGCAACTGAACTGAACTGAGGCATGGCTGAGGTCAACACAGTGAGGAGGGTCTTCCACGCCCAGTGTAATCTGTGCTATTCTGAGGACAAGCAGCCGGGCTATGAGTGAGGGGAAAAGGTCACTTCTGTACAGAATTGCAAGCAGGCAGGGCTGGGAGGGTTTGAAAGAGTAGCTGCTGCAATGTTCTTGTCTTTACAGTCTGGGAAAACTGACGTCCAGAGGGCAAGTGGCTCGTCCAAGGCTGGATACAGTGGCAGAGTCAGGCCAGTGCGCCAGGGCTCTACCTCAGGACACTGTCTACTCACACTCACCCAGAGTTACTCAGTCCACATTTCATTAAATAAGGCAGAGCATACTGCATTTTAAAAAACAGGGGATCAAAATGAACATCACCAGCAATGTGACAAATTGTGCCTCCTGGTATGATGCAGTGAGAAGAAACCAGTATCACTTCTGTGCTATTCCTAACAAAGATGAATAACCTGAATCTCATCAGAAGGAAACATCAGTTAACCCAAATTTAGGGAGATTTTACTAAATAATTGGCCTGTGCTCCTCAAATTGTCATAGGTCCTGGAGGCCAAGGAAAGACTGAGAAACTGTTTCATATTGAGGAGATGTGACAACCAAACGCCATTCTGGGCCAGAAATTTTGTTTTTGGTTTTGGACAATTGACAAGTTTTGAATGGGACTGTAGATTAAAAGGTAGTGATATTTTAATTTCCTGTGTTTAATGGTTGTACTTTTATGATGAGAATGTCCTTGCTTTATAGGAAGTACCTACTGAATCTTTTTTTTTGCTTTCATCTGCAATGATGTCAATTTGGCATTATATTTTATGTCTTTCATTTAAAATTAAAACAAGTAATTTTATTGAAAACCAAAAACTAAATTGATTAAATTCAATTAAAATGAAAGAAATGAATCAGTGCTTAAGTACAATTTGGTAGATATTTTCAGTTGTTGGATCTGTGATGGGAACAAGTTACAAAAAGGATTTCAAATGAAGATTGGAGACTGGACTCCCAGCTTGGGGACCAGTCTTTTGACTTCTCTACATTTTCGGGTAATTCTTAGATTCATAGTAGGAGGGGCTCCTCTTAACCTTGGTACCAAACAGGGTTGAAAGCATGGAAGCATAGACTGTATCTTGTATGGGAGAAAGCTACAAAATGGGGACCATAAACCCTACTTGTAAGGATTAAATTAGGTAAAAATATGTGAAAATGACCTAGTCCAGTTCCTAGTTCCCAGGCATATGAGAACCTCACTATTTTATAGATGATGGTAGATAGTTTATCTTTTTTTAAATTGAAGTATGGTTAATTTACAATGTTATGTTTCTGATAAATAGCAAAATGATTCAGTTTCATATATTTATGTATATATGTATGCATATAAATTTTTCTTTTTCATATTCTTTTCTATTATAATGGAATATTAAATACATACCTGTTAATCTCAAATATCTAATTTGTCCCTCTCTCCCTCCCTTCCTTCCCCTTTGGTAACCCAGGTTGGGAAATATGTTGTGGGCGCTAGAACTTCCACAACAGTGAAAACTTCTTTGGTATACTTTTTCTCCAGTTTGTGGTCTGTCTGGGACACACGCCACACCTCCCAGGTCTGCTGCACCCAGAGCGCCTGTCCTTGCGGCAGGCCACTGCTGACCTGCACCTCCGCAGGAGACAAACAGTCAAAGGCAGGTCTGTCTCATTCTCTGTGGGGTCCCTGAGTCCTGGTGCACACTAAGTTTTGTTTGAGCCCTCCGAGTGTCTCTGGTGGGTATGGGGATTGATTCTAAACGTGATTTCAGCCCTCCTACTGTCTTGTTGGGGCTTATCCTTCGCCCTTGGACATGGAGTATCTTTTTTTGGTGGGATCCAGTCTTCTCCTGTTGGTGGTGGTCCAGCGGTTAGCTGTAAATTTGGAGTTCTCACCGGAGAAAATGAGTGCACGTCCTTCTGCTCTGCCATCTTGTGTGCCCGTTTGGAGGGTACAAACAAAACCTCCTGCGTGCCAGGACCCAGGAGAAAGGAGCAGTGACCCCACCAGAGACTGAACCAGACTTGCCTGTGCGTGTCCAGGAGTCTCCGGCGGGGGCATGGGTTGATACTGGCCTGCCGTGGGGTTAGGGGCACTGAACACAGCAGCCCTGGCAGAAGCCCTTTGAAGGAGGTCGCCATTACTGCCATTAACCCTGCTGATTGAGGGCTAGCTACCTGTCAGGCTGTTAGTAACTGATAACAGGCAACTCTTCTGGTGCTTACTGTACTGATCATAGTGCTTAGAGTACTGGTCTAAGTGTTTTACATAGATTACATCGTTTAATCCCAAAAGCCAACCCTTGAGGTTATTATGCTCATTTTATAGAGAAAGAGAATCGTTGTCTGAGGAGGCCTCAACAAATAGCTGAGAAAGGAAGAGAAACTAAAGGCAAAAGAGAAAAGAAAAGATACACCCATCTCAATGCAGAGTTCCAAAGAATAGCAAGGAGAGATAAGAAAGCCTTCTGAAGTGACTGATGAAAAGAAATAGAGGAAAATAATAGACTGGGAAAGACTAGAGATCTCAAGAACATTAGGGATACCAAGGGAATGTTTCATGCAAAGATGGGCACAATAAAGGACAGAAATGGATGGACCTAACAGAAGCAAAAGATATTAAGAAAAGGTGGCAAGAGTACACAGAAGAACTATACAAAAAAGATCTTAATGACCCAGATAACCACGATGGTCTGCTTACTCACCTAGAGCCAGACATCCTGGAGTGTGAAGTCAAGTGGGCCTTAGGAAGCATCACTATGAACAAAGCTAGTGGAGGTGATGCAATTCCAGATGAGCTATTTCAAATCGTAAAAGATGATGCTGTGAAAGTCCTGCACTCACTGTCAGCAAATTTGGAAAACTCAGCAGTGGCCACAGGACTGGAAAAGGTCAGTTTTCATTCCAATCCCAAAGAAAGCCAATGCCAAAGAATATTCAAACTACTACATGATTGCACTCATCTCACTTGCTAGTAAAGTAATGCTCAAAATTCTCCAAGCTAGGCTTCAGTAGTGCGTGAACTGAGAATTTCCAGATGTTGAAGCTGGTCTTAGAGAAGACACAGGAACCAGAGATCAAATTGCCAACATCTGTTGGATCATTAAAAAAGTAAGAGAATTCCAGAAAAACATCTGCTTCATTGATTATGCTAAAGCCTTTGACTGGGTGGATCACAGCAAACTATGGAAAATTCTTAGAGATGGGAATACCAGATGGCCTTCCCTGCCTCCTGTGAAACCTGTGTGCAGGTCAAGAAGCAACTGTTAGAACTGGACATGGAACAGTGGACTGTTGCTAAATTGGGAAAGGAGTACATCAAGGTTGTATATTGTCATCTTGCTTATTTAACTTATATGCAGAGTACATCATGCAAAATGCCAGACTGGAGGAGGCACAAGCTGGAATCAAGATTTCCGGGAGAAATATCAATAACCTCAGATATGCGCATGACACCACCCTTATGGCAGAACGAGAAGAGGAACTAAAGAACCTCTTGATGAAAGTGAAAGAGGAGAGTGAAAAAGCTGGTTTAAAACTCAACATTCAGAAAATTACAATCATGGCATCCAGCCCCATAACTTCATGGCAAATAGATTGGGAAACAATGGAAACAGTGACAGACTTATTTTCTTGGACTCCAAAATCACTGCAGATGGTGACTGCAGCCATGAAATTAAAAGAAGCTTGCTTCTTGGAAGAAAAGCTATGACAAACCTAGACAGTGTATTATAAAGCAAAGACATTACTTTGTGAACAAAGGTCTAGTGAAAGGTATGATTTTTCCAGTAGTCATGTATGGATGTAAGAGTTGGACTATAAGGAAAGCTGAGCACCGAAAAACTGAGGCTTTTTTTTTTTTTCAGTTTTTAAAACTTTTATTTTATATACAAAGAGCTAGTATTATTTCCGCCTAAGGTTGATGAAGAGGAACTAAAAAGCCTCTTGATGAAAGTGAAAGAGGAAAGTGAAAAAGTTGGCTTAAAGCTCAACATTCAGAAAACGAAGATCATGGCATCTGGTTCCGATCACTTCATGGGAAATAAATGTGGAAACAGTGTCAGACTTTATTTTTTTGGGCTCCAAAATCACTGCAGATGGTAATTGCAGTCATGAAATTAAAAGACGCTTACTCCTTGGAAGAAAAGTTACTACCAACCTAGATAGCATATTGAAAAGCAGAGACATGACTTTGCCAACAAAGGTCCGTCTAGTCAAGGCTATAGTTTTTCCAGTGGTCATGTATGGATGTGAAGAGTTGGACTGTGAAGAAAGCTGAGCACCAAAGAATTGATGCTTTTGAACCGTGGTGTTGGAGAAGACTCTTGAGAGTCCCTTGGACTGCAAGGAGATCCAACCAGTCCATTCTGAAGGAGATCAGCCCTGGGATTTCTTTGGAGGGTCTGATGCTAAAGCTGAAGCTCCAGTACTTTGGTCACCTCATGCGAAGAGTTGACTCATTGGAAAAGAC
Organism: Capra hircus; assembly: GCF_001704415.2. Lineage (NCBI taxonomy): Eukaryota > Metazoa > Chordata > Mammalia > Artiodactyla > Bovidae > Capra > Capra hircus. Next base: position 72,147,315 of record NC_030808.1, read on the forward strand.
TGATGCTGGGAGGGATTAGGGGCAGGAGAAGGGGATGACAGAGGATGAGATGGCTGGATGGCATCACTGACTCGATGGACGTGAGTTTGGGTGAACTCTGGGAGTTGGTGATGGACAGGGAGGCCTGGCGTGCTGTGATTCACGGGGTCACAAAAAGTCGGACACGACTGAGTGACTGAACTGAACTGAAGGTTGATGTGCTGGATGAGCCATCTAAGGAAGTTCGTTTAGTCCAACTTAATGAAGCCAATGTCCTTCACATACTGGCGGAAACACTGGCGGCACTATTTCAGGATCAGACCGTGCCAGTTTGAGCAGACCCAGCAAGAGCAAGAATCCTGGCCGAATTTTCTTGATGGCTCCAGTGGAGCTGCTGGTGACCGATGTTGCTTTCTTGGCTGCAACAAGGTAAAAGACAGAACTGATGCTTTTGAAATGTGGCATTGGAGAAGACTCTTGAGAGTCCCTTGGACTGCAAGGAGATCCAACCAGTCCATCCTAAAGGAGATCAGTCCTGAATATTCATTGAAAGGACTGATGCTGAAGCTGAAGCTCCCATATTTTGGCCACCTGATGCAAAGAATTGACTCATTGGAAAAGACCCTGATGCTGGGAAAAATTGAAGGCAAGAGGAGAAGGGGACGACAGAGGATCAGATGGTTGAATGGCATCACCAACTTGATGGACATGAGTTGAGCAAGCTCTGGGAGTTGGTGATGGACTGGGAAGCCTGGGGTGCTGCATTCCATGGAGTCCCAAAGAGTCAGACATGACTGAGCAGCTGAACTGAACCGAATCAGGTGTGTACTCAGGACTATGACTGCTGGATCTTATGGCAACTCTATCTCAGTTTTTAAAGGAACCTCCATACTGTTCTCCATAACAGCTGGACCAATTTACATTCCCACCAACAGTATAGGAATGTAAATTTTTGTTTTGCTTGTCCCCACATCCTCTCCAGCATTTGTTATTTGTAGACTTTTTGATGCTGGCCATTCTGACTGGTTTGAGGTAGGACCTCATCAGGGTTTTGATTTGCATTTCTCTAATAATTAACAATGTTGAGGATCTTTTCAAATGCTTTTTGGCCATCTATATGTCTTTTTTGGAGAAATGTCTGTTTAGGTCTTCTGCCCATTTTTTGATTGGGTTGTGTGGTTTTTTGTTATTGAGTTGTATGAGCTGTTTGTATATTTTGGAAATTAAACCCTTGTTGGTTGCATGATTTGCAAATATTTTTCCCCCAGTCTGTATGTTGTCTATTCATCTTGTTTATGGTTTCTATTTTTTTCTAATGTGTCATAAAAAACCAAAATTATGTGACATATTTTCAGAACTTCTGGCTCAGGGGGTGGGAAACTTGGAGAGCCATTTGATCATTGGCAAGCCAGTTTACAAACCATCACAGGTGTTCCTCCTGAAAAGAGTAAAACCTTTTAATCTTTTAGAAAGAAAATCAGTTTTTTTTTTTCCTCGTGTTTCAAAAGGTAAGAAGGTGGGTAGATCTTCACCTGCCTCAGAGAAGTATTTCTGGATTCATAAAGTGGAGAAACTGATTTTCTTTCCCTTGCAGGTTGCCATGATGTAAATTTCTGGGCACAAGGGATGTTGTGTGGGGCCTCTCTTTCCTTGACTCCTGCATGGTCTCAGGGAGAAGTCAGGCGTGTGCCCGAGAAGTTGGCTCTTCTCTTCCTGATCCACTTACCTCCTGGTGTAAGCATTTCGGTGGTGCCCATCACTTCCTTCAGGTCCTCCTGCTGTATCAGCTAGAGGAGGAGGCTAAAGGAGACCCGTGGCCTTGAGTCTGAGGGTGGTGGTGGGCTACATGACCCCATTTGAGAAGGATGAGTCTGCTGGGTGAAAGGGACTCAGACAGTTCAGCCCCAGAAAAGACTGATGAATCTATTGTTCACACCAGGAAGAACAGCTGCCAAAATACAGAAGCCTTCTCATTCAGTTCAGTCGCTCAGTCGTGTCCGACTCTTTGCGACCCCATGAATTGCAGCACACCAGACCTCCGTGTCCATCACCATCTCCCAGAGTTCACTCAGGCTCACGTCTACCGAGTCCGTGATGCCGTCCAGCCATCTCATCCTCTGTCATCCCCTTCTCCTCCTGCCCCCAATCCCTCCCAGCATCAGAGTCTTTTCCAGTGAGTCAACTCTTCGCATGAGGTGGCCAAAGTACTGGAGTTTCAGCTTTAGCATCATCCCTTCCAAAGAAATCCCAGGGTTGATCTTCTTCAAAATGGACTGGTTGGCTTTCCTTGCAGTCCAAGGGACTCTCAAGAGTCTTCTCCAATGCCATAGTTCAAAAGCATCAATTCTTTGGTGTTCTGCTTTCTTCACAGTCCAACTCTCACACCCATACATGACCACTGGAAAAACCATAGCCTTGACTAGATGGACCTTTGTTGGCAAAGTAACGTCTCTGCTTTTGAATATGCTGTCTAGGTTGGTCATAACTTTTCTTTCCGTCTTTTAGTTTCATGGCTGCAGTCACCATCTGCAGTGATTTTGGAGCCCCCAAAATAAAGTCTGACACTGTTTCCACTGTTTCCCCATCTATTTCCTATGAAGTGATGGGACCAGATGCCATGATCTTCGTTTTCTGAATGTTGAGCTTTAAGCCAACTTTTTCACTCTCCTCTTTCACTTTCATCAAGAGCCTCTTTATTTCCTCTTCACTTTCTGCCATAAGGGTGGTGTCATCTGCATATCTGAGGTTACTGATATTTCTCCCAGCAATCTTGATTCTAGCTTGTGCTTCTTCCAGCCTAGCGTTTCTCATGATGTACTCTGCATATAAGTTAAATAAGCAGGCTGACAATATACAGCCTTGACGTTCTCCTTTTCCTATTTGGAACCAGTCTGTTGTTCCATGTCCATTTCTAACTGTTGCTTCCTGACCTGCATACAGATTTCTCAAGAGGCAGGTCAGGTGGTCTGGTATTCACATCTCTTTCAGAATTTTCCAGTTTTTTGTGATCCACAGAGTCAAAGGCTTTGGCATAGTCAATAAAGCAGAAATAGATGTTTTTCTGGAACTCTCTTGCTTTTTTGATGATCCAGAGGATGTTGGCAATTTGATCTCTGGTTCCTCTGCCTTTTCCAGAACCAGCTTGAACATCTGGAAGTTCACGGTTCACATATTGCTGAAGCCTGGCTTGGAGAATTTTGAGCATCACTTTACTAGCATGTGAGAAAGAAGTGGCCAAGGTGCTGGAACCTTGAAAGCAAAACTGCTTGTGCTTGCTTAGGTGTTGCTCAGAGATCCGTAGGTCAGCATTGTGCTCTAGCACACAGCCAGGCCGCGTGCAGAAAATATGCCCTGAGTGTCAGAATGGATAGAGGCAGTTTTGGGGTATGCGCTAGCTCACTGGGGTCTGGCCATGTCTGACTTAGCTCACCTCACTAGTGACCATTCCAGGTTTAGGGGAGATATACTGGGGCAAGGAGCCAGGCAGGGGGGAAGTGTGAGGCAGGCGATGGACAGGAGTCCTGCACAATGACGGACCTGGACTGGCAGATACAGATCTCAGTGGTAGGCCAGCTCGGAGCAGCTGTCCAAAGAGGACTGCTTTCTACCACTGCCATCCCCAAGGGTCTGTGAGAAAAAGCCTACTCATAAAGAGCAGAGACCAGGCATGGTCACAGAGTTGGTGAACAAAGTCAGAATGTGGTCCTGCCCCCAGCAGGAAGGAGAGCTTACAGTTTTGGAGACAAGAAACAAGGTCTGTAGCAGATACCAGAGTGCGATAAGCTATGGGGAAGCCAACAGGGGCCAGGGACCTCCATACGATAGAAATGAAAGAAGCGGGGAGGGTTGGGCGGATAGTCTGCTATTCTGCGTTCCAAATCTAAAATTCAATTTCCCCTGCATATTGAACTTCATAAAGAAGTGCATGAGCTATAATTTCATATTGGCAAGAGAAGTGAGAAGAAAATTGAGGCCGGATGTTTTATGTGTTGTCTTCTATATATGTCCCTAAAGTTTTTCAGCTGAGTTGGAAATAAATTCTGTCCTATCCTAAGGATATGATTTATACCAAGTCACTGAAGGTACTCAGGCTGGAGACTCATGTTGCACTGTTGCTGAGGCAAAAACCATGTCTTTTCATAATGCTCTGTTTTGTCCACAAAATAGGAGCTGATAGTTGTAAAAAATGTTATGGCTGAGCTGTAGCTAACACTCCACGCTTAATTTTGAGAGGGGTGAATAGGGCTAGAAGAAAGAATTTGCTGTATAGTTAATACATAAAACTGACTGTGGTCATTAATTTCAACCTCTTGGCCCCAAAACCTTTCACCAGAGCTGCTAACAGGTCGTATAAATCACTCTTATGAGCTCTGTTTCCTTTCTTTTCCCCTCTTCCCTCAGGGGAGGGGGCTGGCCCCTGATATGGAAGCATCGCTTAGCCCCGGGGACTTCTGAGTCAGCAGACCTGAGCACTGCAGCATCCTGGCTTCCAGGGACCAAAGGCCGGGGAACATGGGGCTGAAGGGCAAGCATGGGGCTTCAGAACCTCCTTTCAACTTATTTTGTGGCATGAAACCTCTCTTTTTCTGAAACTTCTCCATTGGCCCTTGCTCAGTGAAGGGGAACCCCAAGAATCTTCAAGGTCCTTGAGGATGGGGTGGGGGTGGTTTGAGGGAGGTGGCTGTGGGAAGCGGGAAACCCCTTCTTGGCCCATGGGAAACCTCGTGTCTGCCAAGATGCTCTGGAGCTGTTTGGTATTTTCACTCTTGATGTGGTGGCATGTCTTGTTTTTAAAGATAACAGAATTTGAAAAAGGGCTTCAGAGATGTCTGAAGGCTTTTCTCAGAAACCTGTGTGAGGCAAATCTGTGCTTGCTTTCAACTCTGACACTTCCTTCCTAGATCACCCTAGTCAAGTTGCCAAAGTTCTCTGAGCCTCAGCATCCTCACTTGAAGATGGGAGGTCCTGATACCCACCAGGCAGAGCAGAGTGGAGGTTCGTGAGCTGAAGCAGTGGTTGTAAAGCCCCAGCATGGGCCTGGCACAGGCGTCCCGAGGGAGGGAGAGAGTATTTGGCTGACCAGGCTGGAGGAGCCCCAGCAATCTGAGCCCTTGGCCCCTTGGCATGTTCCACTGTGTTCCTTTGTGCCAGCTATGCCCATAGTGAGCCAGCTGTCCTGCAGCTGGGCCCTGCATGGCAAAACGGATGGAAAAGGAGCTCTGCAGGGTGGATAAAAACCCTACTGGGAGGGGGCCCAAGTTCCCTGTTGGATGTGAGAACCACCTGTTGGATGTGAGAACCACCCCAGCCTGTTCCACTCTCAGGCCCCCTCAGGGACACAGCTGGGTCTGTGCAACATGACGGCAGGCCCCTCCATCAAGCATGGCCTGACACCCTCTAGCGAAAGAAGCTGGGTTGGTGTGCCTGGTGTGACACGTGCAGACTCTCTCCTCCCCTCCCCGGTCAGGAGCCTCTTACCCTTGGAGGAAGTGTCCACCCCTTTCAGCTCCCCTTTGACCCCTGCAGGTCAGAGGTGCTGCCGAGCAGCAGTTAACAAGCTCCAGAGGGTGATAAAGCAGGTGGCAAATTGCTGCAATCTTGCCAAGCAGACAGTGAGAAAGGGCCCTCTTCCAGAGCAGCTGCTTCCAGGTCCCCAGCTCATGATGCCCTGCGTAGCTTGGGCTTGTCATTATTTCCCTTCCTCCCCGAGCCCCCTCCCAGTTAGTGGAAAGCTTGGGCTGATGTTCTGAGGTGAAAGCCCTCTGATGTGTTGTAAATCTTTATCTCTGGGAAAGCCGTGATGCTCTTTCAGAGCTTTCAGAAGAGGAGAGAATGCACTTGCGTGGTTCATCTCCCGGGAGAAGGCCTGTCTGCTGCCCAGGATGGGAGCCAGTGCTTACATAACCAAGCACATCTCATCTCTTCAGCATTTCCTGACCTCTGTTATTTTGTATGTGTTAAGATGTGTCTATTGTTTCTGGGGATAGGAGAAGGGAGGGGAGAGGAAAGGAGGTTTTTTTAAAATCCTTTTGTTTGTTTGGGGCTATCCTTAATTACTCACCCTGGGTTGTAATTCCATCCATGGTCAGATGACATGCCTTGTGGCCGGCTTAATTGGAGGCGGATGCTGATCTGTCCCAAGCCAGTTTCCAGTGGGGAATGTTGACTTGGGAACCTCCCAGCTGGTTGTAAGGCCATGGACGTTGCCTTCTGCAGGCACTTGTGCCGAGGAATTGACCCTCCTGTCCAGCCAGGCTGGTGCTCAGGGCCTCCGACACAGAAGCAGGGGTGGACCTCCTGAACCCCAAAAACAACAATCGGAACCTCCGCAGTGCCGGCCAGAGTCAGGGTGGTGCGGTAATGGGGATTTGAAGGTCTTGAAAGCACATTTTGAGCCAGCACTTGGGATCTTGTCTTTCCTTTTCCAGCTTGTTAGAACCGAGTGGTACCACTCTGTTAGTCTGTAACTGGATCATGAGAGGGTGAGGCGGGCAGACCTACCTGTCCCCTTGTGAAGATGGCACCCCACTGTTTACTTTATCCTCTGGACTTGAGGCTCAAGAGGAAGTGTCTTAGACCAGAAAGCCCCACAGGTTCTGAGCATCTTTGCCCAGCTTGAGTTGACATATTCAGTGGATCCTGTCTTGTGATCACGCGTTCATCAGTCCTGTGTGACCTCTGTACCACCTTCTGTCCCTTGTAGGCAGCAGTTCTTCCGTTTCCTGGAGTGGCCCAGGCCAGGTCACCGGGGCTGTCATCTTCATGGACACTAGCGTTTAAAGCTCCAGCTGCTGAGCCATCCTTTACGGAAAGGCCTGGGCCACCAGCCTCGGGGAGCTGAACTCATCTGAGGAGGACGACCAGCCACAAGCGTGTTCCTAGAACACGAGGTGCTCACACTGGCCCCTTCGTAACACACGAGCCAGGCCTCCTCCTACCTGAGAACATGACCTAGGCACACACTGACACTTCAGTTTTTGTGATTTAAACAGATACTAAGTCTGAGGGGCTGGTTGAAATGCCCTTCACCCAACTAATTGGATGTTGCAGCAAACGCATTCCCAGGCATGCACAGGTTTGATTGGAACAGAGGATGCTAGGCATGGACAGACAGTGTTGGACTGCTGGTTGCTGTGTCTCTCACACCAGGCACTGAGTCAGGTTCCCGCCCCCCTTTTGAATTTAACACAGCTCAAGGTGTGTTTTTAGAGGAATGTAAAGATTTGTTTGCAAGGAAGGTAAAGAATCTGCCTGTAATGCAGGAGACCCAGGTTCAATCCCTGGCTGGGGAAGATCCCCTGGAGGAGGAAAGGGCAACCCACTCCAGTATTCTTGCCTGAGAAATCCCATGGACAGAGGAGCCTGGTGAGCTACAGTCCATGGGGTCTCAAGAGTCAGATGTGACTTAGCAACTAAAAAGATTTGTTTAAATTCCTGCCTGATGTTAATGTGAGAATACAGAGAGCCATTTTCCCATTCCCACAAGTTGACTACAAACTGGGCATCATAGAAATCTCTTTTCTTTCTTTGGCTACTGCTTATTTATCTTCAGGTTTATATTTTCATGGGATAATAGGTGAATCCTTCACGAGCTAATTGTGTGGGGTGCCTGGTGAGTCTTGTATAAAACCTTCTGGCCCATTACACAGTGACTTCTGCTCCCTAGAATTTCATGGCTTGTGCTGGGAGTCAGGGGAGGGGGGCTAGTTAACATGAGGGCATCAGTTAGGGAGTCAGAAGACCTGAGTTCTGAGATCAGCTTTGCCACTTAGCTGGACTGTGATCCCTGACAGGTCCTCCTTCTTCTTTGGTCCTCAGTTTCTCCATCTGTACACTGGCCTCAGTTATTATTGGGTTTTCTTTTCAAATCTGTTATGCTAGATTATTCTGTCTTCTACTTTTTTACTGTCTTCTCATGGAATTCTAACATGGTGGACATTCAACCAGCCTTAGATGCTAGCCATTCTTTCGCGTTTTGTAGGTGACTAGTCCTTCTTTCGGAGAAGGCAATGGCAACGCACCCCAGTATTCTTGCCTGGAAAATCCCATGGATGGAGGAGCCTGGTAGTCCATGGGGTCGCAAAGAGTTGGACATGACTGAGGGACTTCACTCTCACTTTTCACTTTCATGCATTGGAGAAGGAAATGGCAACCCACTCCAGTGTTCTTGCCTGGAGAATCCCAGGGATGGTGGAACCTGGTGGGTTGCTATCTATGGGTTCACACAGAGTCAGACATGACTGAAGCGACTTAGCAGCAGCAGCAGCAGCAGCAGCAGAAGCAGCAGTCCTTCTTTGGGGCTTCCCTGATAACTCAGAGGTAAAAAATCCGCCTGTCAATGCAGGAGACATGGGTTCTATCCCTGGGTCAGGAAGATCCCCTGGAAAAGGAAATGGCAATCCACTCCAGTATTCTTGCCTGGGAAATCCCATGCACAGAGGAGCCTGATGGGCTATAGTCCATGGGGTCGTAAAGAGTCGGACATGACTTAGTGACTAAGCAACAGTCTTCCTTTTGCTCAGGCATCCTCCCCCATGCTTTATAGATTTCATCTTCTCTTTGTTTGGGGGGCAGTTATCTCATTCATTTGTACCTTAAATTTCAGTGGTCCTGCTGCTGTCATTGCAGCTATCCTCCAACCAGCATCTTCTCTGGGCCATCACTGGTTGCCACTTCCACGTATCACCCTAGTTTCATCCTCAGCACAACTTTCAACATTATGTGTAAAACCTTCTGGATGTAATTCCCATAGAGAGTTGACTATATCAAATACCAGAGAAACCGGGCCCTTTAAAAAAAATCAAATCTCATCCTAATGAATTCCAGCATTCCTGGTAAGCATCTTCCTCTTTTCAGCAGCGACATTTACAACTTGGCATCTTACTTCACAATTGCATAAAAGGACAACTGCCTGGACAGATGCCTACACGGTAGAGCGGGCTGTGCTCAGGGAGCGGCCGGTCTGCTTGAATAGAAGGGCGTGTCCTCCTGCCTCGATCTGAAAGGTGACAACCAGGTCAGCCTTTCACATTGGTGTGAAGGGGTCACTTCATGCTGGCACTGCTGTCTCTTTCCTTCCTAATCAGGTAACCTCATGTGGTGAGGGCTCTCTTTAAAGACGTGTTCCCAGTTTTAAGCAAACTCTTCCTGAAAGGTGCTTTACCAAGGCGGAGTTACAAAATATATTAAAGCATCTCAAATCCGCGTATCTTATGGCTGTGTGTGATCTTTCCAAGTTCACTCCCAGTCATTCCCTGGACTGGGAAGGTGCTCAGATTTACTGAGGGGTGTCTTAAGACAAGGCCAGGGCTCTGGCTAAGTGCAGGAACTGGGTCTCCTCAAGAGACACCTCATGTCCTTGAGCTCTGCCCAGGGCCTGTCCGGACAGGCCAGGGAAGGAGGCATTTCCGGCTGCTTCAGGCAGATTAAGTGGGATTTAGATGATCTTGAAAAACCAGAGAGTACACACAGCACACGGTAGGCTTTCAAGGAAGAATGACTGATTGACAGACTGAATGGGCCTCTATCAGGAATTTCTTTATAGTGAACTGCTTTTATGTGGGGGACCTCCACGTAGTTCCCATTTGGCCAGGCTGTCACTCTGCAGGGTCTTTGGCACGTCTCTGTGCTTCCAGCCCCTGTGCGGGTAGCACTGGAGCCAAAATCTGCCTCCCTGGAGCTCCTCTCTCCTCAGAGCAGAATCAGGGGCTACTGGGAAGAGCATGCTGGGCTTTCAAGTCAAGCCAACCTAGGTTCAGATCCCAGCTCTGACACTTGTTGGTTGAAGGACTTGGGCTATGTTTTTAACCTTTAAAAGCGAAGACATCACTTTGCTGACAACATTCCGTATAGTCAAAGCTATGGTTTTTCCAGTAGTCACGTATGGATGTGAGAGTTGGACCATAACGAAGGCTGAGTGCTGAAGAATTGATGCTTTCAAATTGTGGTGCTAGAGAAGACGCTTGAAGAGTCCCTTGGACAGCAAGGAGATCAAACCATTCAGTCCTAAAGGAAATTAACTCTGAATATTCACTGGAAGAACTGGTGCTGAAGCTGAAGCTCTAATACTTGAGCCACCTGATGTGAAGAGTCTACTCATTGGAAAAGACCCTGATGGTGGACAAGATTGAGGGCAGAGAAGAAGGGAGCTGCAGAGGACGAGATGATGGGATAGCGTGAGATGGTTGGACTCAATGGACATGAATTTGAGCAAACTCTGGCAGATAGTGAAGGACAGAGGAGCCTGGCATGCTGCAGTCCGCAGGCTCGCCGAGAGTCAGATACCACTTAGTGACTGAACTATAACAAGAGGCCTCTGGTCCTTCATCTAAATGTGGGAATAACTCCACTTACGTTGTGTGGTTTTGAGAACTAAAACTATTGCCTGTGTAATAATACTGGACACTCAGAAACCACTCGGAGAAAGTGTTGTTCTTTTGTGACCATCGCTCATATTATTGGAAGTCTCCTAGGGCCATGAATGAGGGTCCCTCTTCTTTCACAGCCCTGAGGACGCCACGAAACTAGCACCAGATCTTTGAGGCCTCCCCCCTCCCCCTCCCGTGATACTGTGCTTTCTCTGCTTGGGTGATGGGGCCCCCCTGCCCCTGTCTCATGAGGGCTCTGCTCTATCTTGTGAAAGAGCTGCCTGATACCTTGGGTGAGGGAACTCGGGGTGCAGGGACTGCACCAGTAGACAGGTGAGAAGTGGCTGGAGCGGGTGTGTGCGGCGGGGCCACCCATCATGACGTCTTGATGGTTGCTACACATGCCTAGACATTCTCTCCTGGGAGAGTGTCCTCCCTGAAGATCACCATCAGCTTCCTCCCCTCTGTTGTCCAGGGCCACCTCTGAGAGCAGCAGGTGCCCCGAGACTCTGCCCTGTGGCCTCTCTTGTCTGTCCTGGTTTAGAGCAGCTTCTCAGGAGGCAGCCACGTCACCATAAGGGCTTCCAGCCCTGCAGGCTCCAGGGTCATCACCCTTCCCACAAGGGCTTCCTGCCCTCCAGGACCCTTCCCAACTTCTAGGTGGTAGTTATTGTGATTGCTGTGTTTAATGCAGGAGGCAACAGTTTTGCTCACATTTATGCGTTTGTGGGCAGTGAGAAGGAAAGCTGGTCGCAGGGTCCACACTGGCCTGGGGCCCATTCTCCTCCACCCGCTTCCCACAGAGGCCCGAGAAGCAGCCCATTGCCCTCTGGCCTGGGCAGCTGGATGCTCACCTACTTTTTTCAGAAAACTCATGGGGAAAAAAAAAAAAAAACAGAAAACTCACATGGGATGTCAACTAAGGTTTTGTTTCTGCGTCACAAAGGAAAATAGAACAGGGACTACTGAATCAGCTTTTCTTGGATCATAAGCTGTGATTTCTCCATAAATTAGGTAATGGCTGTTGAATTCCACAGCTGTTCCTGAGCATTTACTGAATGCCAAGCCCTGCACTATGAGTGGCTGGAGGCTGAGATGCCAAAGATGGAGTCCCTGTCTTTAGGGAGTCTCCATGGGTCGTGGGTCCTGACAGCCCCATGCTCTGCATCTGGGCTGGGGAAGGGCTGGTGGAGAGCCAAGGCAGGCACCTGGTGTTCTTACTTCACCACTCCTCGTCTGCTAAAAGTCTTCCTTGACTGCCTCAAGCTCTAGCAAGTTCCCTCCTCTCCAGACCCTGGCTTCCTGCGGCCCCTACAGCCCGGGTGATGTTCCCTACCTGTTATATAGTCTTCTCGGCATCACAGCCTCACCAGGCACATCACATCATATGCACTTCAGCAAATGAAACAACTGAAGCTTAGAGAAGTGAAATAATCCGCCCAGGATCACAGAGTTACTCGGCCGCAGAACTGGAATCTGCTCTCACGCGGTCTGATTCCCAGGCCAGGGCTTCCCTTAGGACAGGGTACTTACTGTCCATCCTCACTTAACCCTGAGAGGCCCCTCTTCCATGTCACATCAGCACTAGGTACCCTTCTCTGATTTTGTGTCCTTCCCTGAGGGCAGGGCCCAGTCAGCCTCGTGTCTGATCCCCTGCTGGCGCTGCTGGCCCAGACACTCCGATAGGCCCATTGGATGAAGGATGAAGAATGAGCTCAGCACCTCTCTCCTCCCTACTCGCTCCTCAGTCATCTGCCGGCAACGGGAGCAAACAGCTCTTATGAGCCAGGTGTCTGTCTAATTATAGCTGAGTTAGTCTTTCAGACAGTGGATTAAAAACAGGATCTGAGGTCTTTTAGCTGGTTCTGTCTGGGTCAGCATGCTAACCCCACACATATCTTGGTTTGCAAAAATAGTAATAAGAAGCTGAGGCAACAATGACTTATGGGTCATTTACTACCTGTACCACAGAGAGAAGCACCAAGACAGTCATCTAAGCTTGAGAATTTGGTCACCTAGTTTTACCGTGTGTGTCTGCCACCAGGAGGGAAGCTATGAGGTAGTTGTCTTCCTCTGTGAAGGCTTCTAGTGAGTCTGGGGTTGCTGGGAGATGAAGGGCCTTTGTTTCTGGTGGTGCCATTGCGTTATTTGGTGATAGCAAGAATAATCCGGTACACTTTCCGCACCTTTCACTTCGTTCTCTGTTAATGACTGAGCCTCCCGGGAGGTATGTCCCTGTCTCATTGTTGTATTGTTCTTTCCTCCAGAGATCCTGCGGATAATTCAGCTGGACCTAGACCTCAAGTACAAGACCAACATCCGGGAATTGTTTGAGGAGTTCGACAACTTCCTGCCAGGCGCCATCATTGGCATAGCACGGGAGATGCAGCCGGTGTACAGGTGGGTGGGAGCAGCTGGCCTGCCCTCCAGGAACCCTCCCTGCCTCTTACCACCCCCACCCCCCACCTTCCGCAGAGGGGATCGATGGGTCTCCGTCTTTCTGCACTGAACATCCTGGGGACACTTTTGTACTTATTGTTTATAGTAAATAGTTTGGGCAGCGGGGTCTGCACCAAGACCATAGATGCTTACTTACCTCATTCATTTGGGAGAGTTGGTGACATTTTTTTCTTGTGGAAAGCCCAGCCATTTGGGTTCTGGTTCAGCTCAGAATTTTAAAATCTCCGGCTCTGTCTTACACTGGAGGTGTCGAGATGCAGCTTTAACTTGCTTGTCTGATGATGAACTAAGTTTTCTTGGCCTCTGAGTCACCAGCAAGCCCTCCTCTGTGTAAGGGGGGGCAGGTTTGTCAGTGTTTTTCAGGGAGGGAGAGGCCGCACAGCTTTCGTGCACAGATTGGCATCGACCAGTCAAGTCAAGAGTGCGTTCTTGTTCCTCTATATAGTTTTTTCCTTATCAGGTGCTCAGCATAGAGAAACTCCAGCACTGAGAACCGGGAGACACGTTCAGGAGTATTCACTGTGGCCTCATTTGTAGTAGCCCAAAATGAAAACAGCTCAGTGCTCATGGACAGCAGAATGGATAAATATAATGTATTCATCCAGTTGAGTACTTGAAATAAAAATGAGCAGACAGGTACCCACGTGCACTGATAGGCAAGACTAAACTGTGCTGTTTAGGGATGTATATGCAAGTGGTAAATGCCATAAGGAGAACCGAGGGATGATGGTCCCAAACGGCAGCGGGACAGCTACCTGCGGAGCGGGTGGGGGAGTGGGAGGGGCGTGGACCCGGGTGGGCATTGCCCCTGGTCGGCTGCAGTGCTTTGCGCTCCACTTGAGGGGCTGTGCATGTGTTTGCGTGTGTTCCTTTGTGTGTAATGTATGTCTTACAATTTAAAAACGTTTGAAAAGAGAAGGAAAGGCTGAAGCACCTGCAGGTTTTCATTATACACCAGGCCTATGTCCCTGGGTACAGAGACTTCCACATTGCTGCCTGTTCCTCTTTGCTGCCCCGTGAGCTGACCCACCCTTGGTTCTCAGTGCATACCCTCATGCTGACTCCCAATGGGCATTCTCAGAGCCAGGCCCAGTCTTTGGAGAGCCGCAGGGCAGCTAGTGACTCAAGAACACGCATGTCCTCTTAGAGGAGAGTGACAGCCTTGGCTTGGTTGTAATAATTATTTGCAAGACCCTGATCACATAACAGGAAATTCCTGCAAGGCCTCTGAGTGAGTTGATAACTCATGGGCCAGGTGGGCTGTTTCCCTTACATAATCCTCTCACAGGTTGCCCTGGAGTCACGCAGTAGAGCCCCTTACTCTGCTGTGCGTGGGGAAGAGGAGACTTTGGGCAAACCCCTGCCCTTGCACTCATAGCAGCATAGCCCCACCCCATGCCGCCCCCTTCCTTCACCTTCACACAAGGCGTGTGTTAGGTCTGTGGGTGTTGTTTTAACCAGGGGAGGAGATGGAAGGAACACTGAGCCAAGAGTCTGATGGCCTGTGTGTTAGTCCCAGCTTGGTCACCACGATGGCCTTGCCATCTGAGGGTGGGAGCAGGTGCGCTCTGAGACCACCGTCCTTCAGCCCTGGCATTTGTGATCCCAGCCCTCTGACCCTCACCATTTCCGAGTCATCTTTGCTCAGCCTGAGGTTGCTTGTCAGCTGGTGAATTCCTCACTGCTACACAGGGCCTGTGACCCAAGGATCGTTAAACCAGGCTGACTATTAAGTACAATTAGAGCTGTGAGGCCTTCAAGCCCTGGTTTGGAATTTTTCTCATGTAATACAGATGAAAACCTGATCATGCTTAACTTAAATGGTATTGGCCAGACTTTATCTTTTCTGTACATCAAAGATTTCAGAAACAGTGAAACCGAAAATCAGTTTAATTAGGCTTTTCAAAGGAAACCTTTGAGAGATTTTAGATTCAAAATGAAATTGAGTTTTCCTCATCTTCAGAATCCTGCATTCTGCACCACGGCATGAGACAGAGGAGACTCCTGTGGCCGGGCTGGTGATAAAGTCCAGAAGATGCCCTGTTTGTAGGGCCCAGTCTGTCAGAAGCAACAGAAATGAAAAGTCCTTTACTTGCTCTTCCCCTCTTTCGTCCCCTTCCAGCCGAAATGTTTCTGAAGACCTCTGATAATTCGGTCTGCAGTGACTGCCCTGTGCTGATCTGTCCCCACTGGCTCTGAGTAATTTGATACTTGCCTTCTGTCTCATGCTGAGGCGGGGAGCATTTGGTGCTGGCCGGGACAGGGAACCGTGGTTTTTGGCCATCTTCCGTAAGAAAACCAGAGGTTCCAGTGGCCCCAGAGATCGAGTGTTAGTTGTCTGGGGAGTCTGTGTCTGGGTGTGAGTGTTTGTAAGGAGGGGGAATGCAGGCAGGGGAGTAAACAAGGCCTGAACCAGGGCCGGCAGAGCCAGGCCCCCAAGAACAGCTTCAGGCCCATCTCCCTAGACGTCGCTGGTGTAGCTGGTGGGGAATCCCCCGTGGCCGTCTGCCTTCCTCTGTAGGCACCTGGTCCTCCCCCAGGAACTGGCCTGTGGACTGTGAGGTGGGCAAAGTTTTATCATAAACAGAATCTGCTAGCATCTGTGCAAAGAAAGGAAAATTTAGAAACCAAATGGCACCAAAGCAAACTTAGCTGATGAACAGAGCGCGTTCGGATCTGGAAATTCACTAAGCAGAAATAAATCTAGACCTTCTCAGCTGTGTTATTTTTATAGTCACTTGTCCGAGAGTTACTATACTTCAAAAAAGGCACATATTAAGTCATTTTTATGGCTGTTTCCCTTTGATTGTGTGCCATGAATGTTAGAAGATTGAGGGGCTGGAAGAGAAAGTATTTCCCACTGTACTTTTGACAAATAGCTTTTTTAAAAAAACAGCCCCCCCCCGATTCCGCCCCAAACATAGCACCACATCAGCTGTGTTTTCTAGAAAATGATGTCTCATGGGATGCTAGCATTTTGATTAAGGAGCCTTTTCCTCTTGGGCCCCTGTAAGATTTTGTTGAGTCAAACGTCTCATGACTTTCCTCATCTGAAAACTGGGGAGCAGTGGTCATCTTGGGTGGAACATTGTCCTTCCCTTCTTGATTCTTTCTCTTTTTCTTTGCTAGGAAACTTTAGTTAGTTGGGCAGTGTGGTTAGTTGGAATAAGTGGAGAAGGGTCTAGTGCTTTCTAGTCATAAATAGCTATGTTTCAAATATGTGTTAATCCAGGATGCCATTGAGCATTTTCTTCCTTATGAGTGAATTGGAAAAGTAAAGAAAACTGTTAGACCTTCATTGTGCATAACCTATAAAAATCATAAGGGTGTATCACCTGGCAGAGCAGCCATACATAGAAGAAATGACTCAGATTATACTCAGAAACCATGGATTATAGTCCTGCCTTTCACAAATTACCCATGTGACACTACGTAAGTCGGTTGATTCTCTGAACTTCTGTGTTTTCACCTGTAAGTGGGGATAGATATGTCTAATACACAGAATTGCTGAAATGCTCAAATGAAATAAAACACTTGAAAGTTTCTGGTGTAAAAGAGACTCTGGGTAGAGAACGTTTCTTCCTTCCCACCATTAATCATCATAGCTCCGTTTGTGCTTTCCTTTCCAGCTGATTTGTTGTTCAGTATACCTCCTGTTCTACCCCACCCACAACAGATGTGGTTGCCAGTTAAAATACAGGATGCCCAGTTAAATAAATTTCAGATAAACAACAAACAACTGCTTTATGTAAGTATAACCCAAATATTGTAAGGGGATATACTTACACAAAACAAGTATTGTTTATATGAAATTGAAGTGTAACTGGGTATCCTGCTGGTTTTCTTTCCTTTTTTCCCTTCTTTTTTTCTACATTTGGCAGTTCTACCCTTACTCAAGTGTTCAGTTCAGTTCAGTCGCTCAGTCGTGTCCGACTCTTTGCGACCCCATGAATTGCAGCACACCAGGCCTCCCTGTCCATCACCAACTCCCGGAGTTCACTCAGACTCGCGTTCATCGAGTCCGTGATGCCATCCAGCCATCTCATCCTCTGTCGTCCCCTTTTCCTCCTGTCCCCAATCCCTCCCAGCATCAGAGTCTTTTCCAATGAGTCAACTCTTCGCATGAGGTGGCCAAAGTACTGGAGTTTCAGCTTTAGCATCATTCCTTCCAAAGAAATCCCAGGGCTGATCTCCTTCAGAATGGACTGGTTGGATCTCCTTGCAGTCCAAGGGACTCTCAAGACTCTTCTCCAACACCACAGTTCAAAAGCATCAATTCTTCGGTGCTCAGCTTTCTTCACAGTCCAACTCTCACATCCATACATGACCACAGGAAAAACCATAGCCTTGACTAGATGGACCTTAGTTGGCAAAGTAATGTCTCTGCTTTTGAATATGCTGTCTAGGTTGCTCATAACTTTTCTTCCAAGGAGAACCCCGCTTTTTAGCAATGGAGAGTGATCTGGCTTTTCTATAAGATCCTTGAGTGAATAGGAACAAAGGGTATGAAAGCGGGAAACCAGTGGGAAGGTGGGAGGTTGAGGGGCAGCCTTCAGAGTCTTCAGGAGACAGCAGGCCTGAGGTTCACCCACCCCTCTGCAGGAGCCAGGGCCAGACTGCGGCCTGGGAAGTTGGATAGGCCCCTGGAGCTAGGCAGCCTGCAGTGGCTTAGCTTCAGCCACAGGGCTCCTGCAGAGCCTGGCGTGAGTGAGTGAGAGTGTATGTGTTGAGGAGCTGGGGTAGCAGCCGCTGGTTGTGGTCACTCTGTCTTGAGGCTGGCCACCTGAGGAGCTGTTGGATGGTGGCTTTATTAACGGGGGCCACGGGCTTCTGGTTCATTCTCTCTTGGCTCCATTGGCTGGCTGTATGCTGGTTTGAGCCCAAACCCACCATGAGGTGGAAGCAGCAGGCGAATCCTGTCAACTGCTGATAATGACACCAGGCAGGAATTTGCTTTTGTGGTTAATATTTTAATAATGTCTACTCTACTACTTTTTTAGGTCTTGTGGTTTTTATTGATAGCATTTGTGCCAGCCTAATCTCTGTCTGGATGCTTGAAATAAAAATGTCTAACTTATTTTCAGGCCTCTTTATCCCATTCCTAGCATTGGAGAAGGGATGTTGGGAAGGAAGTGAGGACTAGCACAGAAGTAGGAGGGGAGGACGTGGACTGAGATCACCTCGGCCACTCATGGCTGTATGACCTTGGGCAAGTTTCCTGACCTCTCTGAGTTTTAGTTTCTTTAGCTGAAACCTGGAGATTATAGCAATACTGTATAATACCATATATGGTGAAGTTGATTGAAGGCTAAATTAGACAGTGTATCTGGCATAGACTAGGATGCCTTATTTGTGATAGCAACTTTATCCAATCCCACTCAGACACTTAGTTCTGTGACCTTACCCTGTGAGGCTCAGCTCCCTCATGGTATGTAAAGCTGGAGCAACTGATAATTTAGCATAATTAGCGCTGGTATTTTGGCTTCTCAGCATCTGTCATGGCTTCCTGGGTGGCCAGTGGTAAAGAATCTGCCTGCCATTGCAGGGGACACAGGTTCGATCCTTGGGTTGGGAAGATTCCCTGGAGAAGGAAATGGCAACCTACCCCATTATTTTTGCTGGGAAATCCCATGGACAGAGGAGCCTGGCAGGCTATAGTCCATGGGATTGCAAAGAGTCAGACATGACTTAGCAACCAAACAACAACAAAAACAGCATCTGTACCCTCTTCCTATGTTTGAGAAATTTCTGCTATATAAGCCTGCCTCCCTTTATGGAAGACAGAAAGGCTGGAGACTTTCTTTCCTGGACTCCAGTGCAGCTAGGGTTCTGTGTTCTTCTCCATCCCCTGAGAAAAGCACCATCAGGAATTTAGAATCTATGCAGGCTGGTTTTATACTTTCACTATATACCCTGAGCAATATAAAGTGAAAGTGAAGTTGCTCAGTTGTGTCCGACTCTTTTCAACCCCATGGACTGTAGCCTACCAGGCTCTCCTGGCCATGGGATTTTCCAGGCAAGAATACTGGAGTGGGTTGCCATTGCCTTCTCCAGGAGAAGCAAAATAAAGTATTTGCAAAACAGAAACTGACAGTATTACCAGGAGAAAACAGTGAGTCCACAATAATGGAGTGAAATGTTAAGGTGCCTCTATCAGAAACCAGGAGCTCAAAGAGGCGGAAGGTTTGTGTGCAGAAGATCACAGCAGAGGAGGAAGGGCGGGGGACACGAGGAGGACAGACCGCTGGGGCAGGCGCCTGTCCCCTGTTTCACACCGAGAGCCTGCCTGGGGGCCTGGCGGGCATTTCAGTGCCCCACTGAGAGTGAACTTCTGGCTACTACCTGCTTCTGGACGTCAGCCCTTGGCTCCAGTGGTTTCTTGTCCATGGAGATGTTTGTCTTATTTTTCACCCCTACTATTTTCCTCCCTCTGCTGCATTCCTTGAATTTAAAAAAATATGAGTAATACATTTTCATTAAAAATTCAAGCAGTATACAAAGATGATTATTTTTCCAGAAATTTTCTACAGATTTATCAGTGATGCGTGTGTAAGTAGACTCATACTTTATATACCCTTGTGCATCTTTCTTTATTCACTAAACAGTGTGTCTTGGCCATCCTTATCCCTAACTCAGTATTCCTGTATTAAACATTGCTAGTCTCCCAATATGTATTTTTTTATGTTTTATCTTGGAAAGCTTCTAACATAGACAAAGGCAGACAGAATCATGTAGTACTCCAGGTGCTTTAGTATTATAATATTCATGGAGTTTTAGTAATTATCAATCCTGAGCCAACCTTGCTTCATCTTTATCCTTATCTATCCTCTCTTACCGCCTCTTCCCAGGCACCTCCGTTATTTTCAAGAAAACCCAGTCAGCAGACCATTTCACTGGTAAATATCATTTTAAATTTATCATTAAAAAAAAAAATTCCATGTGCTTGTTTCTGGATTTGGAGCTGAGAGGTTGTGTGAACTCATGGTGTCATTTTGTCTTCAAGTTCCTTGTCCTGAAATCAGTTTATACGAGGAAGGAAAACAGACAGGCGCAGCTCTAACTTCTAGCCAAGTGACATTTTCCATCCCTCTCCAGATTGTCTTATGTCAGGACGTTAATGTGGCAGTCTTGTCTGGAAGGTTTTAAAGCCCATATAAATTCAGGTCCATTGTTCACCAGGCATGAAACGCTGTATTATAAGGTAACTCTGCCACCACCATCATTTCAGGATGAGTAAGCTAGGACTTGCAGATGAAAGAGAGTAGATTTTCATCTTTCTGCTGACACCTGAGGATGAATTTCTTGGCTCTTGTTCTTGTGTTTTTTTTTTAAAAATTAACCAAGATTGAGCCTGTCAGTTTCTATTAGAGTTAAATCTGAGTAAAGAGAGAAAAACCTGTGAGCTTTTAAAATAGTGGCTGATGAAGAAACCCTGTATTCCTTCATCCTTGGGAGTTAGAAGACAAGGCTGACTGCTTTTGTGGAGCCTGTGTAACCCAGCAGCAGTGATGTAGCCTCTTCAGGCGTCACTAATAAAAGGAGAGAAAAATATCTGCTCTGTGGTAGAGATAAAAATATTATAAGATTATTATTTTTAATGGCAACATTGGGAAAATGTATTTTAAAAGGAAAAAGCTGCATACAGAAAACCCGAGTGGAACTGTGTTACTGTAAATGTAATTATTTCTTCTCTGATGGTTGTGCCCCCCGGGGAAGTTGTGAATATCCAATGTAATCTGAAGGTCATGGAGTCAGGGAGGCTCCTGAAGGCTGAGCACCCAGGCTGAGATGACGTCCTGGTGGGGACCATGTGAGGGACTTACCTTCTCTGAAAACACGGCTCACATCAGCTCTTGCGTCACCTTGGGCAGTGTGAGTCCTCTGGCACTACTGAATCAGTAAGATCTGTGGCATGGTGCCTGACACACGTCATGGGAAGAATGAGTGAGGAAATGAGAGGGCAGATGGGCGGGGCCAGGTTGCATGCTCACTTTGGGCTGTGCAGTCCAGGTGGCAGGCACACAGTAGATTTTAACTGAATACATGAAATTGTTTAATAAGAGGGGACTTTCTGAACAATGTGTTAACCAGTTCTTAAGTACAAGTCCATAGGCCCGTCGCTGGTGTTTTTATAGAAATCGCTTTTATTTTCTTTTTAGAGACACTCCGTGGCATTGTTATTCTCAGTTTTTATTGGGTTCATCCTGTGTGAACCACAAGATTAGGAGCTTTGAGGAATTATGAGGTCGATCACATGGTTCCTGCTTTCAAGGAGATCATAATGTGAGGGAGATGGGCGGTTGGAATTCAGTAAAGACTCAAACACCCAAAATGCAAACTCCAAGTTGCTGCTGCTGTTTAGAGGTTTCCCTTGGATGAGCCTCAGAGAAGCTTTACTGTAGGGACTGGGAACTTTACTCTGCGCCCATGTCAGCCTCAGTTGTAACAGTCTGCTGTCAGAATTCTAAGGGGTGTGTGTGTGTGTGTGTGTGTGTGTGTGTGAGTGAGAGAGTGATGTTTCTGTCTTTCTTCTGAAAGGTCTCTTGGGAGGGCACTGAGGTTTGCTGTGCAGGTATAGCCTCCAGGAAGCATGTTTAGATGGACCTGGCAGATGGAAAACTCCCCGGCAGGCTATGGCCATGGGCCTGGCTGAGCAGGAGGGAGAAACTCGACCCTGTGCTCCAGAAGCTGGCAGCCTCATTGGCAGGACCACCACCCTGCATGGCTCCTCTGCGGGCCCTGCTAGGCAGAGGCCCAGCAAAGGATGACAGGCTTGGAGGACTGTCCTTCTTTGCATTACTACTTGTTTCTTTTGCCAGATAAACATCTTCTTGAGAAATCCTCCTTTGTTATCCAGGCAGCAAAAAAAGACTTATCTGTAAGCATCTTCCTGGGGAAAAAAGGCAAAATAGCATAGCTGATTCATGGTGACACATGTACAAGAGGGACTTTCTGTGACAAACAGTGTGTGAAAAGGGCTGAGTTAGGCGTGACTGGCTCCACGTGAGGGGAATTTCAGTATGGCTCCACAGCCACCTTGGGCACACATTTCACCCACATGACTGCATTTCTGTGGGTGGTTGAAATGGATAGTCAGCCCTGAGGCCCTCTGCCTCGAGGTTGACTGCAGAATTGATACTGCAGAAATATCAGGTATTTCACCTGGACAGGAGTTTAGAATGAACCTCTTAGCTCCTACCGTTGCGTTGGGTGACTACGGGCCATTAACTGTTAATCATAGAGCATTCCTATGATCTTTTGTTTGGAGGGGGCAGAATTGACCCCCCACATCCAGGAGCTGCCCATAGGAGCACTTTGATCTAGGGACCTAGCCATTCCCAGCATTCCTGTCTTCAAGATTTTTTCTATCACTGTTTGTAAAAGAAGATGCAAGGAGCCAGAATTGCTTCCCATATAAAAATCTACCTGTCCATGCCTCTATAGTGAACACTCATTATGAGGCTTGCTGTCCAGATGGGCTTCAGAAATGTGAGGTCAGGGAGCTGGTCGTGGGGCTTCATTACTATCAGACAGTGTGGAGTGAGTGCCAGTCCATTAGGCTGCTTCTCTGGTTCCCCTTGATCCCCCTTGGCCCTGTAAGGAAACACTGCCTCCCTCAGTAAATGAAGCCCAGGGTCTGCACAGAGTGTAAGCAAGGGAAACCCTTCCCTAACTGCTAGGACCATCTTATCTCATTGGATCCAAGAATCATGAACTTGGAACTATAAAGAAATGAATATAATTCTAGTGCTCTAACTTGGCTCAGCAGTGAATGAGATTTTCATGTTCCTAATAATGTGACTATCGTTCATTGGTATTCAGCTCTCAACATGGAAGATAGTGTCTAAGCATGGTAAAAGTGTAAAGGGGAATCATATTTTGTTTTTAGAAAGAATGACTGGAGCTGAAGCAGAGGTGGTGCATTTCTTCCACCTCTTCCTTCCTGCCAAGATGTCAGCAGAGTTTGGGAAGAGCACAGTGTGATCTTGGTCCTTCAGGCCATCTCTCTACTCACACCTCACATCCTCTCAGCTGCTTTCAGAGGTTAAAGGCATCATACAGATCAGTGGTCCCCAACCTTTTTGGCACCAGGGACCAGTTTCATGAAAGCCAATTGTCCCATGGCCTGGGGGTAGAGGGGGTGGTTTGGGGATGATTCAAATGCATCACATTTATTGTGCACTGTACTTCTGTTATTATTACATCAGCCCCACCTCAGCTCATCAGGCATTAGATCCCAGAGGTTGGGGACTCCTGATACAGATGATCAAGCAATACGTCTTGTATGAAAGGAGTATAGAGAACCTTTGAGGACTTGTTGGTGCAGAGGAGGCTGAAACAGGCAGCCACCACCTGGGAGAGAGATGTGGGTAAATGGAATACCTGGATCAGCTGCGGGTGTAGGTGCCCAGCAGCCACCTACAGGGACAGAGCAGAGGAGCCCCAGTCTCCAGTCCACGTGCCATGTCACATATGGGATCAGATACTGAGTGGTTTTTATTTTAAAACGAGAGAACATCTGGTTAGGCTCTCAAAAGCAAAGAGGATCATCTAGTTAATGTAACATCTTGTAACAGGCACAAGAACCATTTGTGATTCAGGAACTCAGGATCTAGCCTGTAGCAGTGTAATTTCAGGTAAATGCCTCCAGGAAGTAATACAAGCTTTTGAGGGTTTAAAAATGGATTGCGGCACAAAAGGATGGAGAACAGTTGATGGAACACCCATCTACGCCCTGGCTCTTAACTGGTGTTTTTAATGATCTTGTCTATTTTGCATGAATATGAGCCCAGTGTTGCCAGGTGTTTGAATTTTTTTTCCCCAAGAAAAGCCATAAATCTATGTTGTTAATATAAGAGTTCCTGATTTTAAAATAGTGGTAATTAAGTCTGCTGGCCAAAAAACTCCAAATGGTACACCAGATTCAGCTCAAGAACTCCCAGTTTGAGACTTTGGGTCTGAAAGTTCATTGAGGCAAAAACTGACTGAATGCCTCTTTTAGTCAGCCTGGACCTTCCCAAGGTTTTGGTTATTGGCTGATCCTTGGATGCAGACCGTTTTGGGGTGCTCAGACTTTTTCTCAAATGTTTTCTGTCTTTACCTGGAATAGTTGATTTTTGTTGGTAATTCAATATTCCATCAAATGATTTTCCAAATAACTTCACACTTACATAATCTTAGAATGCCAGGGCCAAGCATAATTCTTGTCCAGAAATGTAATTTGGGAAGAAAACAAAAAGATTCCCAGACTTCCATTTATCAGAGTGGGCAACAAATCTAATGTGTATGAGAAAAATCTTTGAACTCCTCTCAGTGTTTGAAGGTGCTTTTAAGAAATGAAAGGTCTAGATGGGGAGGAAAGGAGGAGAGAAGCCCAAGGCAAGAGGGAAGGGGCAGAGGCATGGAGTCATGTGGCAGCTGTACGTTCACTGCTTCCATCCACCATCCTGCCTGTTCAGTGCTACCTCATGAACAAGCCAGGGAAGTGCTGGCCCATGGACACCCCAGTGCCAGGCCTTGCTGTCTGCACAGGCATAGGAGTGAGGATGTTGGGATGCTGTCAACATACGCAGAGTGACCTCCCTGATGGCCCATCTGAAGTCAAATAGTCCTATTTTTCCTGGACAATAGATTGGTTTCCCCTTCTGTACGACTATTTAGATGTCCTCCTTTTTCAGTTGACTAACAGAAACAGATGGTGATTGCACCCATGAAATTAAAAGACGCTTACTCCTTGGAAGGAAAGTTATGACCAACCTAGACAGCATATTAAAAAGCAGAGACATTGCTTTGTCAACAAAGTTCCGTCTAGCCAAGGCTATGGTTTTTCCAGTAGTCATGTATGGATGTGAGAGTTGGACTATAAAGAAAGCTGAGCGCCAAAGAATTGATGCTTTTGAACTGTGGTGTTGGAGAAGATTCTTGAGAGTCCCTTCGACTGCAAGGAGATCCAACCAGTCCATCCTAAAGGAGATCAGTCCTGGGTGTGCACTGGGAGGACTGATGTTGAAGCTGAAACTCCAGTACTTTGGCCACCTGATGCGAAGTGCTGACTCATTGGAGAAGACCCTGATGCTGGGAAAGATTGAAGGCAGGAGGAGAAGGGGATGACAGAGGATGAGGTGGCTGGATGGCATCACTGACTCGATGGACATGGGTTTGGGTGGACTCTGGGAGTTGGTGATGGACAGGTAGGCCTGGCATGCTGTGATTCATGGGGTCGCAAAGAGTTGGACACGACTGAGCGACTGAACTGAACTGAACAGAAACCTTAGAGCCAAGCTTGGGTACACCTGAATCTTGCGGCTGTCTGTAGAATGCCTGCTGGTGTTTTTGCTAGCTTAAATAAGTTCTTCCACAACAAGATGAGGGGTGGTCAGATTTAAAGGGAAGAAGGCGAGGAAGCTGGATGGAGCCTGGATTAGTCTCCACTTTCGAGATCTGGCCGCCTGTTGTAATTAAAGATAAACATCGTGAGAAATAGTCCTGGAGGAAGTGCGGTGTGGGTGGGGTGACCATTTAACTTTACCATTAAATGATTGTTTAAACTGGAACACTTAGAGAGTGAAGAGGGGATGCTGTTAATAATCATGCCAGGACCACAAGGGTGAACCAGACCTGTCTTGGGCCACCCAAGGGTGTGTAATCACCCTCAGCTCAAGGCAGCAGGGCAGGGAAGGATGGAAGGACAAAGGCTGGGTCAGGGATGAGGCAGGGGAAGGAAGCTGTGAGAGCCTGAGGTATTCAGGGTCAGAAATACTGCTGAGCTTGGCATTGCACAGGGATTCATCATTTGTTAGGACCGGGAAGGGGATGTTGGGCAGTTCTGGGGTCCAGAATTCAGCTTTTGACTGGACTTCCAAGGTGCAGGGTGAAGGCAGCTCTTCCCTCTGAATGCATCTTACCAGGCCCCCCCCGCCCCCCACCCCCTGCTGCTCCTGGCTTTCTGTGTCAGTGTGGGACCTGTGGTTGGGTTTCGTTGAATGGGGGGATTGGGCGTCTCTGTTGGGTGGGCTCAAACTATGTAGTCCCTGACTTGAGAACTGGCCACTGGATGTGGAGGCAGTGGTGGTGGTTTAGTTGCTAGGTCGTGTCTGACCTTTGCAATCCCATGGACTGAGGCCCACCAGGCTCCTCTGTCCACTGGGATTTGGCCATAATTCCATGTGGAAGGAGTCAAAAGAAAAATATGAAGGTGAGGTGGCTGCCTCTGAAAAGCGTAGATGCTCTGTTTTCACCGTTGATTTTTGGTTAGTCTTGAAAATTCCCAAGAACTGTTTTTAGTGCATGCCCATTGCACATCAGAATTCCGCCAGGGCTGCTCCTTTCCAGCCTGAGACTGGAAGAGGCTGCCCGTGTGCTTCTGTGCGCTCCAGGGGGCCTCAAGATGGGGGTCACGGGGCTTGTTTCCTGAGATGAGGGTGGAGGGCTCAGGAAATGCCACCTTCTTCTCCTGGGTGGGCTGGTATTCTGTCTGGAGCAGAATCAGCAGAAGCTGAGAGGGTCCTGGTCTGGGAGAAAGAGGCTGGGCTGTAGGTTAAGGCAAACTCTGGGAGCTGGGGATGGGTGGAAACTCAGACTCTGTGGATTTCACAGGCCTGGCCCTGGAGTCACCCAGGATGAAGACCTTAGGCAATTAAAACAAGCTGGGCATTTCTGTCTTGGTGTATTTTTAGGAGGTGGCTCTTGTCCTCTTATCCCTGGATATCTGAGCTTATCCACGCTAACCTGGTGATGATAGTTTAGCTCTGAAGGACTCCACAGGTATCGGTTGAGGGCCTGCCCCACACCAGGCTCAGTGGGCAAGCCACAGGCCCCACCCGCAAGAGAGTGCAGTGTGGATGGCTGGCCCCCACTGCCTCTGAGGGGCTGAGCACCCTGGAAAATGTTCTGTGGTTGCATTCCCATAACTCAGAGGTTGCTTCCTTCCTTGCTTGCTTCCTTCCTGCTGCTCTGAAGGCTCTGGTCCCCTCTGCCTCGCTTCACACCACTTTCTGCCTATTAGAAGCTCCTTAGCCAGACTGTCCACTTGACTTTCAGTTTCATTTCACCCTGGACACAGTCTTTTGACTCACCGACAGCTGCGTGTTCTGCAGCCAAGGACAGCCTATCGCATCCCTGTCCTCCACCGTCCCTAAGTAACCGATGACTTCACTCTCGCAAACTCTCCTACTGTATGCTAGGTGCTGTGCTAATTCTAAAGTCCAAACTCCTTAACCGGCCACCTGGGGACCGTATTGGTCTGCCCCTTCCCTTCTCCCCCTGCCCCCTCCACCTGTTTCCTGTACCTTTTGCACAGGAACCCTGACCCCCCACTATCTCCCAGACAGGTGCTCACCTCATGTGTGACCTTTGGGGATGCTGTTCCCTCAGCCTAGCACGCTCTCCCTCCATCCTGCTCTTCTGTTTGCCCTGCTTATCCTTTGAGGCCCCAATTTCCAGAGAGCCTCTGAGGGCCTCCTTGGTCCCAGCTATAACTCCCACTCCTCAGCACTAGCTGCCCTGAGTTATGAGCAACAGCTCATAACTCGGCGGCCAGATGCTTCCTGTGTGTGTGTCCCCCGACAAGGCTGTGAACTCTGAAGACAGAGCACTTGGCTGATAAAACATTAACAAAAACATTAGCATCCTCTCTCCCCGTCTCACAAGTACAGTTGGGAAGCCTTGAACTGAAACCAGATCTCGAGCCATTATCCAACTCTGGTTCTCTGAGAACAACCTGGAGTTTTAAGACTTGGTTATTATTTTCAAATAATGACATGAATGATCAAGAGGAAGTCAAGGGGACTGAACTTTAGCCATAGGGATAAAACCAAATCACTTGATTTTCTGGGAATATACATACTCTCATTGGATTGTGAACATAGATTAGAATGTTGGGAAATTATCTGACCTCGAAGTTAGACAGAGCTGGGTAGACTGCTGGGTCTACCGCTCACTACTTATATAACTTTGCATGATATATTAAAACCTTTTAAAGCCTCGGTTTCCTCATCTGTGAAATGAGGATATGCCCAACTTACTCCTTATAAAGTGATTTCTGCTCCCTGCACCATGGCATATTTGACCTACGTGATTCACCTGTGACAATGCAGATAAAAGCATCACTGGCCTCGTGCTGTGGGTGTTCAGTCAACAGTTTAGAATGAAGTGATGTCATATACACATCACACAACTCCAGGCGCAGAGGCCCTCCGTGAACGACTTGCTTTCCCCTCTTCCCCCACCCCGTCCTACACAATCCACACCTTTCCTTGGTGCTAGTCAGTAGTCAACAGTGTCCCCAGAGCTCAGAGGGGCTGCTGAGTGTGGGAGGTGGGGCCGCCTTTTGAAGCCAGAAGGACTTTGTCTGGGCTTGGAAGGGCAGCAGGCTGTGCAGGAAGAGACTGCATCCTGCCTGACACGAAGCTGCCACTGGCCCTTTTCTCTTCACAGCCTTTGAGGTTCCAGGCCAGTTGCATGCCCTTGGCCAGAATGAAAAACATAACTTTACTTTTCTTGTCCATGAGCCAGAAGATCAGTGTGGAAAGCCCAATGGCAAAGGGGCAGAAACTGGTCAGGTTGGAGCTGACTGTGAGCGGCCGTCTGTGTTTTATAAATTTCAGACTGAAAATAGCTCACAGCATACAATGCCAAGGGTTTTTGAGGTACCAGTACCAAAGCATTTCAAGCTTCTCCTTGTTGTGTGCTTATCCCTGCATGCCAGTTGACCCTGGTGCCTCTAAAGGAGGCAAGATGGCAGATGCAGGCGTGGTCTCTGTGGTTCGTGGGCACTGTGGTCTGGCATAACCATGAAGCAAAGCCTGAGCGTATGGGACTTGACCAACTTGAAGTCTGTCCACGTCCTTCTACATACTTGTTCCCTGGGGTCATGTCTCAGTTTGAGAACCTGTCTTTTACATCCAGACTCACGTGATGGTCTGACCATCTCACACCACTTTTGTTCCAGAGGCAGAGAATACGCTCTTTACTGCCTCGGGTTTCCACTTGGTCCTTTCTTGTCTCAGCCCTTAGACAAACGTGCCATCACCTTACCAGCAACTCAGGTTCTGCTGTGAGCTTCCCGCTGCAGCTTCTTGGTGCCTGCCAAGGTGGTTGGAACGGCACTGCAGTCCTTTAGTCTTGAGCAGGGTTCAGCTGTTTCCAGATTGGCTTCGTATCTGCTCCTTATACTAATTCAGCAAAGTAGGAAAGGAGATAGTTTATGCCAGTTTTGCAAAGAGACTGGTTTGGGGATGGACTGTGTAAAGAAATCTGCCTGCAATGTGGGAGACCAGGCTTCCATTCCTGTGTTGGGAAGATCCTCTGAAGAAGGGAATGACAGCCCACTCCAGTATTCTTGCTGGGAAAATCCCATAGACGGGAATCTGGCAGGCTACAGTCCAGGGGGTTGCAAAGAGGTGGACATGATTGAGAGCCTAACACACACTAGATTTGCCTAGGGTCACTCAGTCACTTGGTCAGGAGTAGAACTCAGGTCCCTCTGCTCTGTGCTTGAGGTCCAGGTTGATGGTTCTTGGCTCTTGCCCTCTGTTTAGTGAAATGTGAGGCGGAGGATCTGGAGAGGTTTTGCAGCCTCATGCTCAGCACCTCCAGCCTTTTTAGGATTTACAGCATATACAATTGCCCTGTCCCTCCAACTACATGTAGCCCCAGGTTCCAAAATTATGATTCAGCCAACCACAGGTCAAAAAAAACCCCAGAAATTTTCAAAAGCAAAACTTGAATTTGCCGCATACTGGCAACTATTTGCATTGTATTTACAACTATTTACATAGTATTTACATCGTGTTTGGTATGTTAGTAATCTAGAGATGATTTAAAGTATATAGGAGGATATATGTTGGTTATATGCAAATACTACTTCAGTTTCTGTGAAGAACTTGAGCATCCACAGATTTTGTATTTCTAGGAGGTCCTGGCACCAGCTCCTCACAGATACCCAGGAAAGACTGTACTGACTTGTATGTTAAATCACTGTCTTTCCGTTAGAACATTTTAGAGTTCCTTAGTGTTTGAACCCCGTGCAAACTGCCCTCCCACCTCTATCCACAGTTGTATCTGGCAAAGCCTGGATTTCTACTCTGACCGGTACAGATCCCTCTAGCAAAAATGGTTTTTATAATTTTTCCTCATAGCACAGTGAGATCCCTGGTGATGGGTGCTGTGATGAGTGTGTAATTATAGAGTCTTGTGGATGGCTGTTCTCAGTCTGTTTCTTGGGATTTTTCATTTTGGGGGAATCTCAGTGGTGCAGGTTTTAGTGTGAATTGTGTCCAGTCAGGCCACTCATAGCATTCATACCAGAGAGGGAGTGTTTTTAATAATTAGAAGGCCTGAGCTTCCTTTTCATGATAATCTGCAGCTTGACTTGGATTAAATTTCTCTTACTGTTTGGGAAGCTTTAGTTCATTTTCCTTTCTTCTTTCTTTCCTCTCCTGACCCCATCCGTCCATTTCTTATCCACGACCCATCTAAAATGATAAGAAAGATTAACTGTGGGTATCTTTGATGAGTTTCAGTATCTACCCGTTAACTTAAAGAAATCCCATCCCGCTCTTTACTGCAAGAGCATCTTGTTTCTGCCATAGTGCCTTTCCCATGAGCCCTGAGCCTTGGAGTCTGTGTGCTGAGCCAGCCTAGGTGTGGAGGTGCTCAGCATGTCGCTGGTTCTTGGAAATTGAAACCACCTGTGCTTTCCCTCCTTCCCTCCTATCTTCTTGCTGCTCTTGCACTCTCTGTCTTGCTTAACACTCCTGCCTCATCCCGCTGAGTGACTGTTGGATGAAGGGATGGAGAAAGCCTTGGGTGGCTCGAGTCAAGTCACTTCCTCTCTATTTGTCCTGGGTTCCTCCTTTGTAAACTGAGAAGGATGAATTGAAGTGACTTTCCTGATTCGAACAGACAATTATAGACTCTGTTAAAATAATCAGAGAATCTCAGGCATAGAAGAAGCATTTGAAGGCATCTTTTAAATTCTCTGTGGAGCATGCCTGACTTATTAGGTCTCAGCTTGATTACCTCCCATGATGGGGAACTTGCCACTTCCAAAGCAGCCCATTATTTTATTGTTGGCTAAGTTCATAATGTTTTGCTATATATTAAATTTAAAGAAAAATCTGCTTCCCTGTAGTTTCCATCTCTTGTCCTCACTTCTGTGCTCTGGGGTGGGCCACATGAAGATGTGTCTGTATTTGTGTTGTGTGTGTGTGTTGTGTGTGTATGTATTCATCCCCACAGAAGTCCTTCAGACATTCAGAAAAGCTCTCATTTCCTCTGAATCATCTTTTGTGTTGCCCATATGCAGCAAGTTCAAGGTTTGCGTTTTGAAACTTTATGGTTATTTACATAGTATTTACATTGTGTTTGGTATCGTAAGTAATCTAGAGATGATTTAAAGTGTAAGAGAGGATGTGTGTCGGTTACATGCAAATACTACTCAAGGGCCTCTGCTCCCTGGAGCTTCCTGACAGCTGGATCCCATGGCCATGGGGCATTAGTCACAGCTGTGGGGGATTTCTCTTGAGCAGCTTTGAGACCATACTGCCTCTGTCATCACCTAAACATTAGCTTAAATTTTATGCTGGGATAAAAATAAACTGAGCCCCTAGACGTCTCTGGTATACATCCGGCCTCTAGAGGTTTTGAAAAGCTTGAGCTTCACACACACACACACCGGGTTCTGGTGCAGGGCTGTTGTCCTGACTCTCAGGGCTGGGTGTCTGGCCTTGTAGGAGGTCCTGGGAGCAGGGGATCCCAGCATTTGCAGAGCGGAAGGGCCCAGCCTCTTGGGTTGGGGAAGCCGGGGTACTTCCTTCCTCTCGAAACTGGCCTGAGGGGATGCTAACAAGGCAGCAGTGTGGAGAAGTTAAGGGCACAGGCTGGACTGGGTCTGAATTCTGGCTCCGCCACTTGCTGTCTCTGTGACCTTGAACTGGCCGCTTGACCTCACTGTGCCTGGGAGCATCATCAGCAAAACAGTGCCTGCCTTGTGGGTAGGGGCAGGGCTGTGAGCACTGAACAAGTTCATGTTTGCCCAGTGCCTAGTACAGCACCTGGTATAAGAGCCCTGTGAGTATTTGTAAGTAAGTAAAGCAGTCATATCAAATATGCAGTCAACATGTGGTGATAGTTCACCAGGAAAATGCATCCGAGAGGCTTTAAACACCAGATCATCTCCTAGTAGTGGTTCTTCCAGCAGAGGTGATTAAAATATGGATCATTATCATTTGAGAGGCTGAAAAATCTGGTTTTCTCTGGACCAACACATTCTTTCTGAGCTGGGTGGATGCCATCTCTTATGGGACAATTTCTCCAGATGGTCTCTGGTGGCGTGTTTGCCTGCAGTCCTTATAAAACTGTCGGGTGCCTATTGGACGCACCATTTTTTCTTCTTCCTACTTTGTGAGAAAGGTCCCACCCTTCCTCTCCCTCCACAGAGCTGGCAAAGCTGTCCACCTGCAGACGTAGCTGCTGTGACTCTGGGTCGTGCAGGAAACGTTCATGTTCCACTCCTCATCACTGCCTGGCAGCCACCTTTGCATTTGGCAGGAGGTACATTTCAAGCTTCAGCTGCCTCTCTCTCCCCATTTCAGGCTCCTTAGTCTGCCTTATTCCTTGTCTTCATCGTCCTTGTTCCACCAGGCTCCGGAGACCATGCTGGTGTGAACACCTGCCCATCACCTCCACCCCAAAAAAGGTCTTTCTGGAAAGATGCTGTATGATTCTATTTTTCTAGAACTCAGTTAACTGGAGGATTCGGTAGCTACTTCTGCTTTTGTTAAATGAGCAGATCCAGTTTGTCAGAACATCCAGTTTCGATAGAGGATTGTGTGTGGAATCAAGCACACTGCATTGTCTTCCTTCACTTTCTCCAGTGGCAAAATGAGAGTCATGTTGTGTGTCTCACAGAGTTTTTAGAAAATCTGCAGAAACCTTAAAGTGCTGTATCTCTGAAAGATTATTTTATTATTAGACTTGAAGCCTCCAGCTTCATCGGGATCTCCTGAGTGGTGGTGTCAGCTGCAAACCTCCAAGTCAGGGAAGAACGGAAGTGTGGCGTCACTTTCTGGCTCTTCAGCACTGATTTGGTACATCAGGAAGGCTATACATCATCTCTCCAGTGAACACCAATGTCATTCATACCTCCCAAACTTCACTTTCCTTTGTTGCAGTTTAAATTCATGGTGAACAGAAACATACTATGTAATAGCAATAATTCATACTTAATGCGTGTCATGTGCCAGGCACCATGCAAAATGCTTAGGTGTTTAATTTTCCCAGCTCCCTGAGGTCAGTACTGTTTCTGTCTCTATTTTACAGGTGAGGGAATAGAGGCCAGGAAAGGCAAAGGTCATGCCCAGGGTGTTACAGCCTGTAAATGGGGTTGGCACTGCCCCAATCACTGCCCTTGTTCCCTGCGTGTGTGGGCTGGCATGGATGGGCCCTGGGTGGGGGCGTGGTGGTGGCCTTTTGACTGTCCGTCCTGTATAGAAGGAATGCTCCCCTGATGATGATTCATTATGTTGGCCACCTGCAAGGGGATCAGTGTTTCTGGGAGGATGACAAGGAAGCGTCATGTCTGGTGCTGTTGGGTCTGTTTAGACAGGCACTGGCTGTGTGCCCCCAAGAATCAGCTGCCCGGCATCGGGTTTTACAGCTGCCCCCTTGCTGAACTATGGGGGAGGTCGCCCCCTTACCTGGGGCCCCAGGGTTGAGCCCTGGGCTTGGTCTGACACCCTGACCCTGGAGTGTGTGGTCACCTTTTGGCTGTGGTTCGATTAATTGCTGTTGTTCAGTCATTCAGTTCATGTCCGACTCTTTGTGATCCCGTTATATGTAGCCCACCAGGCTCTTATGTCCATGGGATTGTCCAGGCAAGAATGCTGGAGTGGGTTGCCATTCCCTTCTCCAGGAGATCTTGCAGGCATTGAGGAGAAGGCAATGGCAACCCACTCCAATACTCTTGCCTGGCGAATCCCACGGACAGAGGAGCCTGGTAGGCTGCAGTCCGTGGGGTTGCTAGGAGTCGGACATGACTGAGCAACTTCACTTTCACTTTTCACTTTTATGCATTGGAGAAGGAAATGGCAACCCACTCCAGTATTCTTGCCTGGAGGATCCCAGGAATGGGGGAGCCTGGTGGGCTGCCGTCTATGGGGTTGCACAGAGTTGGACACGACTGAAGTGATTTAGCGGCGGCGGTAGGCATTGAACCCATGTCTCTTGCATTGGCAGGTGGATTCTTTACCACTGAACCATCTGGGAAGCCCTGTTCGATTAATACCTGTTCCCTAAAGTTGAAAGAAGAATGAAGTGGATCGCTGGTGTCTGGGGCTCTGTCAAGGCAGCACCAGGAAAGGGGTCAGATGTAGGCCAGCTGCCCTTGGGGGTGGTGAGGTTGAGGACTTGGAAGGTGGGGAAGAGGTCCTGAGGCTGACTGTAGAAAGTTTTCAGCAGCAGGAACAGCCAGAGTGAGGGGAGAGGTGGGAAGGGGCAGGGCTGGGTTTAGGGCTGAGGCAGAGGGAGGAGCCCAGGGGCTGCATAAGAGGGAAGGGAAGTTGAAGGCAGCCAGTTTTGAAAACCTCTAATGTTTGCATCTGTGCTCATCCGCTTGCTGCGGGCTGGCCCAGGGGCCATGTGATGAGCGTGTGCAGCCCTCCCAGCACATCCCTGACCCCTCTGACACTGGTCCTACCGGCTCAGGGTGCAGACATGGCCCCACAACTGCACCAGGCAGGCCTTTGGCCTGTAGCCTCCGGCTCAAAAGCTTCCACCTTGGGCCCTGTGTCTGAGTTCCAGCTGCCTCAGCCCTGGTGGGTCTTTACTTCTTCAGAACAGAGGTCCTGGCTGCCTGGTTTCCCCATCTTCCTGTTGGCCCTCCCAGGTGCTGCCCACTTGCCTGGACTTTATCACCACATATACTCACTGAGCCCCTTAGGGAGGACCAGGAGAGACAGTATCCCCATCTTACAGAATCTACCCAAGATCACAAAACTAGAAAATGGAAGCACCTGGCTTTGAGCATAATCTGGCATTCTTTTTACTACATTGTAGCATTGCATCCTGTGCGGTGAAATTAGCCCACTATGCCGGCCCCCTGAGAACACTTACTGTAGAATTTTGTCACCTATCTGCTGCTTTGCCTGCCCAGCCCTGCCCAGCTCAGGCTCCGAGAACAGCCTTCTCAGAAGCAGGTTCTCACCTCTCACTTTGAACCATCACTACCTCGTTGACTTAGAACCATGGGGAGGAAAGAGAGTAGGGAGAGTGTTGTATGAGTAGAGTGGGGCTTTCAGGAGTCGCATTTTCCTGCTGCAGCAGATTCCAAGCCATTCTTCATGATTGCTGATGAGTGCATTTTGCTGCAGTGGCAGAAATAGCCATGTGAGAGCAAGCAAAATGTTTTATGTCTAATTTGTTCCAGGATGGCTAGCTGCAAAGCGAAAGCCTACCCTTGCTTGCAAGGTGCTGATGGGAATGTGGACCTAGGACTGAAAAGCCCACCTGCATAGTGGGAGATCAAGCCAGAGCTTGTGTCTTACTGGCAGTGGCCTGCATGGCCCTTTCATGGGCCACGACCGTGTGTGTTTAGAAAGGAGTGGAGAAGGGGGTGGGAGAGACTTTCTCCAACTGGTTTGGGTTCTGATTCTGGGGTGATTGAGCCACATGGGGGTCAGAGCTTTGGCAGGTAGGATGTTTGTGCCAGGAGAGAGGCTGCTGCTCCCAGCAGTGGAGGAGGAA
The DNA here is from genome assembly GCF_001704415.2 of Capra hircus. NCBI lineage: Eukaryota > Metazoa > Chordata > Mammalia > Artiodactyla > Bovidae > Capra > Capra hircus. The sequence continues at coordinate 72,182,864 of NC_030808.1, forward strand.
CAGGTCAACATGAGAGAGGACATTTCTGTGACACATTTCTGAGAGCAGGCGGCAGGGGAGGGGGCCGGATGGCATCTTGGAGAGATGTGCCTGACTGGCATTGCATTTGCAGGTCCTGAACTGCACAGACCCCTGGGGATCCTGCCCCCATTGGGGCCCTGCCCGCCTGCCTTCCTTGTGACTTGCAGGACAAAGCCGCATACAATATGGTGTGAAGGCCCCTTTTGATCTCACTTTGACTGCTCTTTTAGACCCATTTCCCTCCTCTCCCTGTGCCTTTCCCTGAAGCTGCATGCTCAGGGAGCTGTGTGTGGGTCTGGGTGCAGCTGTTCAGACTTTCAAAGGTGCTGGCCTGAGTCCAGCCCCTCCAGATTGCCTGTTGTCTCTGTTCTCCTTCTCCTCCGAGACTTTACACATGCCTGTCCTCGGTATGGCATGCCCCTCCCTGGCTCCAGCTGTTGAAATACTACTTATTTTGTAAGCTGAGCTCAGGCATAGCTACTTCCATGAAGCGTGCCCTGATCACTGCATTATCCCTGAGTTGGGGTCTTCCTTTCCCTTTGCTCCTGAAGCTCTTTGCTTATGGCTTTGATGGGACCACAGCACAACTGTAAAATTTTTGAAAGCAAGCAAGTTCTACCCTCACTCATTTCTGTAACTTTCACGCCTCACCCAGCCCCTCCTGGCAGTTTCTAGAAGACAACAGGCTTCACGGTCCCGTCTATTGAGTGGAACCCTTGTCACTTCAAAGTCAGCTCCAGAGTCATCTCTAAAGGTGCTGCCGAGTGAGTGCTTCCCATTGAGGGGCTGCTGGAGCTGTACCCAGTGTTCTCAGACAGGAACCCGGAGATCTCGCAGGAGGTCCTGGGAAAAGTGCATTACACTGAGTATTTGCTGAGCCTGGCAAAAAGGCAGGAGAGATACACATGTGGTCAAAAGCACAAGAGAAGGTGCTCGACATCAACAGTCACCAGGGAATTGGAAATCAGAACCACAGTGAGATACCACTACACACCTACTAGATGGATCTAGTTAAAAAAAAGCAGGCAATGACAAGTGCTGGCAAGGATGTGGAGAAGCTGGAACCCTCACACATTGCTGATAGGAGCATAAAATGGTGCCATCACTTTGGAAAACAGCCTGGATGTTCCTCAAAAACTTAAATATAGTTACCATGTAACTCAGCCATTCTACTCCTGTATAGGTGCCCAAGAAACTGAAAATATATGTCCACTCAAAAACTTGTCCATGAGAGCTCATAGCAGCATTGTTCATGAGCGGCACAAGGTGGAAGCAACGCTAATGTCCATCAACAGATGATGTGTAAATAAAATGTAGTACCTCCCTATTGGGGAACATTATTTGGCCAGGAAAAGGAATGAGATGTTGACACATGCTACAGCGTGGATGAAGTGAAAACACTATGCTTAATGAAAGAAACCAGTCACAAAAGAACACATATTATATGCATCCACTTGTATGATGGGTCTAGAATAGGCCAGAGTGATTGCTTAGGGCTGGGGTGGTTGGGTTCGGGAGGTTTGTGGGAGTGATAGCTAAAGGGTCTTGGTTTCTGTTTGAGGTGATGAGGAAAATGGTCTAAAATTGTGGTGGTAGCTGCACAACTCTGTAAATATACTAAGGAGCACTGAATTTTGTACTTTAAATGGATGGATTCTATGGTATGTGAATTATATGTTGATAAAACTGTTGTCCAAAAAATAAGGCTGGGAGTAGATATACTGCTACAGTTTAAATGTAGATGTCAATGTATGTGCTACACTCTGTTTTTCAAGGAAGGAGACATCTTTTAATGCTCTCCCTGTCTGCCTAGAGCCTACCACCTTTCCTCACAGTAACTGACAAATCTGAATGCATAGTGTCATTTTTTAAAGATGAAAATTTTAATTTCATTTTTATGATTGAGCTGCCCTTTTACTTTCCAAGAGAATTAAAGTGACTCAGCCTACATTTGGATTTCTTTGTTGGCCACTGGGGCAACACAACTCGACTGATCTCTTAGTGCGGGTGGTTCCTTTCACTCATTCATTCATTCAGGCATTCAGTCACTCATTATTTCACTGCAAACGTTTATCGTATGCCAGTGTTTTAGGATCTGAAGAGACAGAAATAAAAGTTTTCCCCATCAGGGAGCTTGTAGTACAATGGGGGAGACATTCACGTAAGCAACCGATGGATCAGTATTGTGATGGCGGACTCTGTAAATACGTGGAGAGGCTCCTGAACTCAACCAGGGGTGATCAAGGAAGGCATTAGGAAAAGATGACTTATTGGAAGACAAGTAGGGATTGGCCAAGAAGAAAGGATATCTTAGATAAAGGGGACTGCATGGGCAGCAGCCAGGGGGTTTCAAGGAACTATGAGAGTTCACTCTGGGGTGCCCAGGTGCACAGGGTAAGATCTGACATGACCCTTAGAAACCACGCAGAGGTCTTTGTTCTTTGTCATATAATCAACATATAATTCAGATACCATAGAATCCATCCATTTAAAGTACAAATGGGGAAGGCCTCTTTTCATTAGCATTTTCAGAAGATCAAGTTGGCTGCATGCTGGAGGTGAGATTGGAGAGGAGTGAAAACACAGATGACTGGGGTGAGGGCGAGATTTAGGGAGGGAGAATTGGGTAGGAGGGTAAGGGCACCACAGGACATTCTGGTGGGTGTTTGTGAGCCGGGAGGCACTGGAGGACATGCAGGCACTGGTTGGTTGTTTGCTTCCTGGGGGCTGCACTGGATCTGAGCTAACGGTGCTGACATGCAAGCCTGGACCTTATGTGTCCCTGAGTCAGCCAGCAGCCTGACTGTGTGCCGCCACAGGTCAGGTCCCCGTGGGTCCTGGGCCCCCAGCATGCCTAGGCATGCTGGACTCTGGGTTCCCTGATGATCTGTACATTAAGGAGGTGGATTTACTGATTCCTTCCAGATCTGACATTGTTCTGTGTGATGGGAGATTATACATTTGCATTTGATGATTTATATAATCATCTCAGACAGTTCAGATTCATTTCTGATCAGCTGTCCACTCTGAGAGACTTCCAAAAGCTTAGATTTCAGTTTTTCTCTCCCTGCCTTCCTAAGGCCTCCCTTTCAAGCACTGATCTGTGACATTGAGATTTACCAGGGAGCTGTATTGGACGCTTTTTCCAAGGTCTCTTTCAGAAGGTGATGTGCATCACAGGTGGTTCAAGTTCCTTCCACCCTTACCTCTCAGGCCCTCCTCCTTTCATTTCTTAGCCTAGTCCTGAAAGTCACAAGGAGAACATTCTGTAAAATGGACCAGGTGTTGGTGGCTCTTTGCAGAATGGTACCAACGAAGATGAAAGGGCTCTTTCTTTTTCCCAGTGAGAGTGTCTTGGCCCTCGTGCTATACAGCATCATAATTACATCACAACCAGGCAAGAAAATCAAATCACCTCCCACCAGATTTCTAGTGTTTTTCCACTAGGCGAACAGGGCAGGATGAGGACTTCGGAGAGGCTGAACCCTCCCCCAGTCCACCCAGCTGAGAGACACGTGGCCTTGCTGTTGACTGTGTGTTTTCTCCAGGGAGGAGAGGGTGGGATCAGATTGAGGGAAGGAGGAGGAACCCTTCAGGGCTGTCTGTTTTTCTCTATCACCTCTTTCTCAAGAATGGACATTCCGTCCCTGCAAACTTCTTTCTTTGGAAGTCACTTGTCCTCTGGGGTCTTTGCCAAGGGTGAACAGAACTGAGACATGTCAGAGTTGGAAAGTCCACTCTAAATCCATGAGCTCCTTCTAGAGAACAGGACTTGTGTCTTCATCATTTCTGTTTCTCTAGCACTCGACACAGTCCTGGGCACACAGAATCTGTGAGGACAGTCTCTCCGGATGAGGGAGCTGCAGAATGACCCATCTGGTTTATCCTGACCTTCCTTCGCCACAGGGGACGTGATCTGTTAGTGCCCATTGGACTATGTGCTCCCAGCCGCAGATGGTGTCTACACCTGTGGGCCAGCCCAGCACCAGGAGGGTGGGTGGATGAACAAATACCACTCCCTCCACCCCAGCTGCTATAGTGTGTGATGTGGCTTCTTCAGATGAGCTCTGGAGGCCTTTGTGGGGAGGGGCCTTACCCTGCCTTAGGTTGACAGGGGGAGTGGGTTTCCACCTCCCTGAGTTAGGAGTGGAATGCAACTCATTAAAAAAAGAAAAGGAAAAACTGCATTAGCTTGCTCAAGGAAGGTCTTGTGTCTCCTCTGCATTGAAGAGAAATTTAAAAATAACCTTATAGAGTGGGTATGTGATGTGGCCGTTTGTCACTTTTGACGTTTTTCATTTGCTGACTGCAGAGCAGTAATTCCTAGATGTGGTTTTGTGGTCCTCCCTGCTATCTTTCTCTGTGATCTCAAGGGTTGTCATGGGCTTGCCAAAAAGTTGCTTGAATCAAAAATTTAATTCACATATTTTTATTGATTTATCGTCTAATAAAGGAAATATTGGTAAAGTTAAAATAGAGAAAGAAAAGATTTTTTTTTTAATGTAGGAAGAGAAAGCAAGAAGATATTTAATTGCTTTGATTGAGAATTCAGTCAGCACTTAGCTTCTTGGAGACCAAGGAAAAAAAATAGATTTGGCGAACCATGTAATGTATTTTGCAGCAGCAGCAGCCTGTGGAGTCAGATGTCCTCGGCCAGCTCGGATTTCAGCTACAGTTGTCGTGAGCATCTCATGAGAGCTCAGAGTCAGCTGGAGGCATCTGTGGGGCATGGGAACATGGGGTGAAGACGCCAGCCCCCTGCCTGGCTGGAAACCAGCTCTGGGAGGCCCCTGGCTGGTCCCCACACCAGTGCCTCCAGCTGCAGTCTAGATTCTGTACCCTTGTGTGGGTTTCACGATGTCCCTTGTCTGCCTGGCCCCACTCAGGGCCCACTGCTGTGGTTCCTGGGCAGACACTGTGTTCCTCTGCGTCTCTCCCTTTCAGGGAGCTCAGCGGGCATAGGCATATTAAAGGCCATCCTTAGTTGAGCTCAGGAGGCCCAACTATTGATTATATTAAGCCCTCAAGGAACAGCAGCCCCATTTTCATCTCCAGACCTCCTCTCTGCTGTTTTCACCGTAACTTTTCAGAAGAGACCATTTTGTGACAGGTCAGAACTCACATCAGGGCTCTCCGTTGTCTGTCTTGCCCAGAACTGCCCTCTGCCCACTCTCCCTTGTCAGCGGCGCTGTTGTCTCATCGAGCTCTGCTGTCGTGATGGATGTGTGTGGACGAAGCCACTGACTCCTCGGGCTGTTCTCACATGGGGCTCAGCCCCTGCTTCCAGACTGGCGCCATCAGGACCTTGCCTGTCTGACCCCACTCCTGGCCACAGACTCTGCCAGTGGACATTTCAGCTTCTTTCAGATAGGGTTGAAAAGCAATGAGGTTTCTTTGTTGAGATAATTTGTATTCGGAAGCCTGGGGGTCACCCAGTACTCCTGGGGAGTCCACTGAGCTTGGATTCCCACTGGGGCTCACTCCCCACCCAGGAGGTTTGAATCAGGTGGCCAGCTTGGAGGACAGTGGCCACAGCTCCACTCTGCTCACCCCGGCCTCTGCTGTTCCCCACCTCCTTGAAGGTCCCTCCCGCACCCTGCTCAGGGCACTTTACATTGGCTAGTATCTGGAGGCTTCATGGAGCTTCCTGAGGAGGCTGCCCTGGGCTTTGTCCTCCCTGCTGAGCCCCTCAGAGGAAGACGATGGGATGAAAGGAGTCCAGGCCCAGGCTTTTCTCACCTTTCCCCCATCCTTTACATTCTGGAGACTGTTCTAGTCAAAGGGAGGAGTGGCGGCTGCAGGCATCCTTTTTCAGGCCCCAGATTTAATGTTGCTGCAGCTTTCTGTCAAAATCAGGCTCTTCGTCTTGTTCTTGGGCGAGAGTTTCCCTGTGTATCTCTGGTAACACTGCCTTCCTTGCTCTGTGGTTACTTCTATATGCATCTTTTCTCTCATTCTAGGCCATGAGCTTCTTGAGGGTGGAGACCAAGCCTTTCATTTTTTTCTTTTTTCTCATGAGTAATTGCTCAATAAATATGTAATAAGTGAATGGATCCTGAATTGGCTGGAAAGAATACCTTTTATTCTTTCAAGGAATACCTTTTATTCTTACTACGTCTGTTTTCTCCCACATACTTCAGATAACTCATGGCTGCCTTGCTCACCCTGCACTGTAATGTTAGGAAATACAGATGTGTCTTGCATCCCTGGAAAAAACGGTTTTAGTGCTGGCTCTGACTCCAGCCTTTCTGGAGCCAAGCCCTTTCCGTGCTCTGATCGGCTCTAGTGGGAGTCTGGCTGACCATGTCCCCAAGCAGCAGGGGCAGCCCCACAGCGCTGAGGAGCCGTCTGTATCCATTACTCCATGGGGCTTTTGTCTGGAGGCAAGAGGACTCATTATCAAAGTGTCTTGGGTTCCTGGAAGTAGATAGTAAGACGTGCTCATTTGTCCATCAGTCAGCAGATATTTACCGAGTATTGTCTGCTTGCCAGGCCTTGTGCTCGGGTTGGGGCTACATTCATGAACAAAACAGATGTGGTCCCTGCCCCCATAGAGTTTGAATTCTAGCAAGGTCGACATAGAAGCATTAGGCAAATTATCAACAGGAAAAAAGAAAAAAGTGTTCTGTGCCAAGCCAGAAGTTCTCAGAGCTCTCTCATGCTGTTACTGCAAACCGTGTCCGTCCAGGTCAGTCCTAGGGCTTGCATTCATACCTATCGTTTTCCCAGAAGCGTTTCAGTCCCCGGCTCTCTTGTCAGTTCCTGGAGAAAGCCTTGGCATGTAGTCCAGAGCGGCTGCCAAGCACCTGGAACATTACCACATAGCACAAGGGGCTGTGCTCAGGCTCTTGCTCACTGTGTGCCTGCTCTGGTCTTCAGTCTTTCCATCTGTAAAATCAAGGTTGTGGGGTCTGGGGCCACACTGCTCAGGGTTAGCTCCACAGAAAACCAATCCTAGAGCATGTCTGGAGAAAAGGATTCCATGAGGAGATAAGTTTGGGAGACTGAACATTTTATTCCCCTCTTCTCAATTCACATAGCACAGTGAAGGCTCTGAGGAGTTCTGGAGTACACACTCTGGGCTGGTTTTGTTGAGTGTAACTTTCTGAAACTTTAAAAATCATATTCCGTTTGTCACACGGCCCCTACTTTGCTGAGGCTTTGAGACTCCGCAAGGCCTGCTCGTCCAGAGGCCCAGGGAGGCCTGTTGCTCTAGTTCTCTGTAACCACAGCTCTGGTGATGCTCTGGGTCAGAGGACAGAAGTTTGGTGTAGGGCAGCGGTTCCAGAGCCTGTAACATGTGGCAGCCCTTCCTCTACCATTATCATGCCCATGTCCAAGGAGACGGTGACCAAATGTCCTGCAGCGGATTCTGGAGACGTTTTAAGACACTCGCTGTTGGTGGCATTGCCTTGGAATCCACAAGCATTTCTTAATTGGCCTCGGAACCATCAGTTCGCAAAACCCGTCTGTCATGGGAGACTTGAGCAGTATTCAGCATTTCATTAATAATTCAGTGGATGAGCTTCCTCAGGTGAAGGCCTTCCAGCCCTTGGGAGTCGCTTGTCTTCTGCCTCCAGAGATGCTCTGGGGAGAGTTCTCTGTTATGTTACAGATGTTAATGACTCAGGCAGTAGTACCTCCATGCTCTCCCAGAATCCCCAAAGCCTCATCAGTCAGAAGAGGGAAGATTGATACAGGTTAATCCCACTCTAGCTCTGTCAGCAAGCTCAGAGTGGTGGGTGGGCTTGCTGACAGAGAGGCCCTAGGGAGTGGATGCCAATGGCAGGCTTCAGGCAAGTCTCTTGTGCTTCAATGGCGGGGCCGGGGGTGGCGGGGAGCGGGTGTTATCTATTGCAATAGACTCCTCCTTCTATCTGTAACATCCCCAAGCATTTAGGAAAAAAATATGTAGAATCTTTTTTTTTTTGGCAAGTTAAAGATACCTAAAAATATTGGTTGAATTCGTTCTAGCTGATTAGATCTGATTCTCATTCCCATTTAGGAAAATTATAGAACATCACAGCTGAATGGGAACACTGAAATCTTCTCATCCACCTCCTTCATTTTTCAGTGTAGGGAAATGAGACCAGAGGAAAGTGACTGTCAAGGTTACCCAGCTGGTTCGTGCAGAGCCTGGCTGGTACCCGGGCCTCCTGGCTCATAGCCCCGTATCCTTTCCAGCGTGTCACACACCCCGCCCTGAGCACAGTGAGCACAGAGCTCTTCTCGGAGTGCTGTAGGCAGTCCCAGGCCCAGCAGTGCTGGGACACCAGATGCTCTTGTCCTTCTCAGGCGCTGTGACGCCGAGGGTTGCGTGGCTGTCCTAGCTGTCACGCTGGTGGGGCAGGTTTATGTGCCAGGACTCTCCTCCCTCCTTCTCTCAGCTCCCCTGCTAATTTGTGGTGACTAGTGCTGGCTGTCACCTCTTCAAGGCCCCTCTCCCCTTGGAGGGACTTGCCTTCAGGGGAGTTGAGCCTGGCTGCTCAGGGGAAGTGGGGAGCAGCCCTCAGGAGCCAGCCTTCGCATCCTCTTGTGGGCTCTGCTAGACACTGAGCTGGTTTTTCCACCTTCCCCTGGAGCCTGGGGAGAAGGGGCTGGAGCAGGGAGATCAGAGAGCCTCCCTTCCCGATCTGCACAGTGTAGGGGTGGAGTAGAGGATGATAAACAAGGGCCCAGGAGTCTTGAGTTTCTCAGGGACCTCAGGGCTAGAAGTGCCTTTGGAGATGACCGGGTCTTGCCCTCACTCTTCATAGATGAGGAGCCTGGGGCCTGCAGAAGGGGCAGCCTTGTTTAAGTTCTCATGGTCAGTTGAAGGCAGAGCTGGGGTGAAGCTTAGGTTTCTACCCCATTTTTCATGGAGTCTCAGCTGCAGGCCTTCAGCCTTTCTAGTTCAAGGTGTCATTTTCTGGCGTATGATCAACATGTCTCAGCCCCAAGCCCCATCGGTTAGAAAATCCAGAGCAGGTTTAGGGACCAGAGAAGATGGAAGAGTGGGTTGGGCTGGGCAGCCAAGGGGCCTTCAAGGGCTATTCAGCAGAGGAGCAAATGCCCAGAGCATCTGTGCCCTGCAGGGTCTTGGGGAGGTGTGCAGGCTCGTAGAAAGTGAAGGAGCAGAGATGAGATGAACAGGGGGTCCTGGGGGCCTCTCTGTACCTGCTCTGATGCAGGGACCCAGACTTCCTTCACTTCCTCTCTGCACTAGAGGGAGCCCCTTCTTTCCTGTGCTTAGTCACTCATCAGTTAATGATGCAGTTACTATTTATTGGTACACATCCTGGACCCAGGCACTGTGCTGAGCATTTATATGCAATTGTTAGGGGAAGCATAGTGATTGAAACCGCCCACCCTGGCCAGGCACCACAGTAACCATTTGCATGAGTTGTTTTATGACAGGAGGTTCTGGTAAGGAACACAACTAATAAGCCTCCACCAACCAGAAGAGTTCGGGAAGGTCAAAAGGGTACACCACATGTCCAACCACCTCTCAGAATCCTTCTCTCCTGGCTGAACAAGGCGTGCACCACCAGGAAGGACTCTGAGTCAGAATGATTGGCTAATGACAACCCGGAAACTAATCCCATCACCATAAAACCCTAGACTGAAAGCCATGTGGCAGAGCGGTTCTCCTGGGTTCCCTTACCCTACTGCTCTCCACCCGGGCACCCTTTCCCAACAAAATCTCTTGCTTTGTCAGCACGTGTGTCTCCTTGGACAATTCATTTCCGAGTGTTAGACAAGAACCCAGTTTCGGGCCCTGAAAGGGGTCCCCCTTCCTGCAACAGAATGTTATTGAATCCTCACAGCAGTTCTGTTCAATCCCGTTTTCCAGATGAGAACACTGAGGCGCATCGTCAACATGCTCATTCAAGGTCAGCCTTAGAGCCAGGAAGTAGTGGAGCCATGTTTCCACGCACAGTCTGAGGCTCTTTACCAAGCTGTCCTTCTCTGTGGTCCATGAGGGGACATCTGGGCAGCAGAGGGGTGAGAGAGGTATTCGGACAGAGGACACCCCAAGAGGAAAGAACAGCAGCAGCAGCAAAGTGGGAGGGGTGAGGCCCTTTCCTGGACATCTAGGCTCTTCCCTTCTTGGAACAGATCACCCCCTTCCTGGGGCCTTGATGGAGGCCTTAGCAGATAGGGTAGAAACCTAAGCTTCTCATTTTCAGAGAGCAGGAGGAGACCATGTGAGTTTTGACTGGAATCTGATCCTGGAGAAATCAGCAAGGGCCCAAGGCATCCTGCAGGAATCCTGCAGACCCAGTGGGAGCTCCCCTTCCCAGGGGGAGCCCAGGGGCAGGGCTGCACCCCACCGGTCCTGCCTGGGCCCCTCGGCCAGCCTTCTCTCCTTCAGCCAGAAACCCTCAGCCTTGTTGTTTCAACTGCACAGAGCAGGTTACCAGCTATTGTTCTTGGAAGCCTTTCTGTGATCTTAGGACCTTTGAGAAAAGAACAAACAGCTCAAAAAACCCAGGATAGTTAAAAAATGTTTGTGATTTTTGTGCTGCACAGAACAAAAGAGGCATTCAAGAGACTCAGCATTGTTCCAGGGGAGTGGGGATGAAACGGCCCCTTCTCTCTTGGGAGCATCCAGCTGATGGCTGTGGAATGTCCTCAGACCATCTCCCTGTGGCAGGCTCCTCCTCTGTGCAGGGCCAGGGCTAGGGGCCAGTTTGTGCTTGTCATCAGCTTTCATGCTCACTGAGTTTCCATCTAGTCCATTCTTTTCATCTCGTTGAGGAAAGAGGCTCAAAGTTATCACCCAGTCACCATAGTTTCATGTTAGTCACTAGCTCCCCAGTCTCTTACTGGATACTTTCAGCTGCCAGTCACGCCGCAATCTAGTGTACATAGTAATTTCCCCTTATTGGATCCGTATTCCTGTTTTGTTACGTGGAAGCAATTTTTATTTTTATTGAAGGCAGAACTGAAGTTCTAAGCAGGTAAGTGACCTGCCCGCCCGATATTGCTCAGCTGATAACTAGCAGATCCCTGAGGAACACAGTGCTCTTAAAACCCTACCAAGATTCCTCCTTCAAAGAACGAAATTTTGAAGCCTTACTGCCTCCACCTCTTGGGAAATTATAAAATGCTGTGGACCCACTGTTGTTGTTATCCTTGATAGCTCTTTCTAAGATTGAGGCTCTAAAATACCAGGTCTCCCTAAATTCTGAATTGGTTCATTTATCCCACGGCAGCCCTGTGCCCACAGCCAGCCGATGAGCCTGGCATGTCCAGCGCACTTGCCCCCAGCCCTTCAGCAAGCAGCTGTAAGGGAGCCAAGATGCGCATTGCCTTCTCCAGGACACACATCTTACTTGCCTCTCTCGGTTCCTCTGGCCTTGCTCACCCCCGATTTAGTCTGTGCAGCCTTCCCTGTGTAAGTCAAGACCAGACAAGCTTGGAGGGATGAGCTTGGGGCTGAGCCCAGAAGCTGGGTAGCAGTGATTTGTGTTGGAACACCAGTGGTGGGCTTCTTTCACGTTCTTCAGAGGAGAGCTCTTGGGGAACTGGAAGGGCTTTTGGAATCGCCTTCCTCCCCAACCTGCTCTGTATCTCCTTCAAGTTTTTTCTGCCAGAGATGGTGCAAAGTCATTCCTTTGGACCGCTTGGGCACGTGGGTTTTTTGCCGGTATCCTGTCTGTCAAAATCCTCAGGCTTGACTGGAAGAGTAACAGCTTGAGCTGCCATCAGGAAATTCCTGAGATGTATGCTCAGCACCAGTCTGAAGAGCAGGGGATGTTTAGTCAAGATAAGAGAGAACCCAGGGGGGCATGATCCCTGTCCTCATGTAAGAGAGGAAATGCGCTTGTGCCTTATGGCTCCGGAAGGTGGGGCAGGGCTTAGACCAGAGAGCAGAAACTCGGACAGGCCAGCAATCACCACGATGTAACGAGGAACTCATTAAAAAGCAGAGTTTTCAGGAAAAAAAATATGTTGTCTGGGGCAGGGTGAATTTTCTCTCTCTGGAAATGGTGTGTTCCTCTGATGAGGAGGGGGAATGACCCCCCGGGTGGGGAATGAGATAGCCATTTTCCTTTACACCTACTGGCCTCTGATGGCGCCTTCCATGGTGGCCTTTGGGGACAGATGCCTGCAAGGACTGAGCAAATCTAGGACCTCTGGAGTTCTGGGAGGCTACCCAAAGGATGAAGAGGATCAGAGAAAGAGCAGGCCACTGGCCCCTCTGCCTACATGGGGCCTGTGCTTCTGGTCTTAGCCTTCATTTCTCTGGGTGGGGAGGATAGTAGTGGTGGCGATAGTAACAAGGGCCTTAAAAAGACAGGCCTTTTCTATAGAAAAGGAAAGCTTAGTTTGTGTGCAGCTGAGCTCTTGTGACTCGTGGCTATTCTAATGGGTTCTCGGGAGAGGGGAGAATATACAACATTTCATTTCCAGATTCACACCTTGCAGGCGGTGGGAGAAGTTTGCTGGAAACAGCAGCGTGCGGAGTGGCAGGTCTGCCCTTCTAGCCGCCTTGTAAGTTGGAAGCGTGGATGGAGGAGAGTGTGAACTGTGACCTTTTCATACTTCATCATTCTTCAGTGCGGGAATGTATGTGTGTGTGTCTGTCTCACACACTCATAGGGAGGACATAGGGAGAGATGCACTGGTTGTTTTGGTTTTTGTTCCATTTCCCTGTGCGAGCTCCACACTAAATAACTCATTTTAATAACTTGGAATTTTTCCATATTTTATTTATGCTTATAAAAATTATACAGTTAAACCCACACACATGAACACATAGAGTTGTGTACAAGATTTTTTTAAAGAAACCATTTTACAAAAATGGGACCATAGTCATCGCAGTCACTGTACACTACTTTTCTCAACAGTACTTCATAGAAAAACCCCTCCAAGTCAGCCAGTGTACCTCTTATTTCATCCTTTTTATTCCCTAGAAGGGATGGACTTTATTTTATTCAACCATTCTTTTATTGATCGGTATGCACTTTGTCTCCAGCTTTTTATTTGCAAATAATTATCTCTATAAACATCCATAAGCTGCTTCCATAAACATCCTTGTATATGTGAACTACTGCTTTTATTTCCCCTGGGGAAATTCCCAAGAGTAAAAGTGCTGAGCTAAAGGGTATGGTATTTTTATTTTTGATAGATGCTTCCAGAAGATGTTCCCCAAAATAGTTCTCATCCCCATTAGCAGGTGGAGAGAGTACCTGTCCCTCCTCCCCTATAGCATGAGTTGTTGCTTCCTCGTCAGTGCTGGCCCTCTGATGGGTAGACAGTAATAGCTCACGGTTGGCTTGATTTTCATTTCTTTGGCTCCTGTTGAGTCTGAGCATCCTTTCCTATGATTATCTGCCATTTGCATTGCTCTGCCATGAGTGGCCTCCTTGGATCCTGGCGGGCAGGGACCAACAAGCCTGGGTCAGCTGGCAAGCAAGGGTCTGTTTCCGTAACAACCTTCACCTGGTCCCGGGTGACAGTTGGCTCTTGGTGCCCTTTCTCTCCTCCCCCACTTCTCCCCAGCTCTCTCTTCCTGGCATAGGTTTTAGAGTCCTCAGAAATGAGAAATTAAATCACATTCTCCCAAAGGCCTCAGGGTAGGGTGAGGGGAAGCAGAAAACAGATCTGTCAGCAGTAAGAGCTGGCAGGCTGGTTAGTTGTTCCTTACCCCTGTGTGGCCCTGGGCTAGTTCCTCAACTTCTTGCTGATGTGAAATTTGCATCTGTGAAATAGGGAACAGACACACCTGGCACCTGGCAGTGCATCTGGAAGTGGTTCCCATGCTGACTGATGCTTACAAAGCTCCAAGTCTGGCTACTCACAGTATGGTCGGACAGGAAATGCAGAATCTTGGACCCCGGATCTACTGAATCAGAACCTGCATTTAAGTGAGGACCCCTGTCCCCAAGTGAAAGATGCACATTCAAGCCTGAGAAGCACTGGCTTAAAGCACCCTGATTAGAATTACGAGGGGAAAAAATAGTAGAACTTGCCTAGAAGTGTTGCTGCAATCTCAAGCTTTTTAGATGCATCAATTGGTCCAGTATAGTGTGGGGCTTCCCTGGTAGCTCAGCTGGTACAGAAACCGCCTGCAATGCAGGAAACCCTGGATTCAATTCCTGGGTCAGGAAGAGCCTCTGGAGAAGGGATAGGCTACCCACTCCAGTATTCTTGTGCTTCCCTGGTGGCTCAGATGATAAAGAATCTACCTGCAATGTGAGAGACCTGGGTTCAGTCCCTGGGTTGGGAAGATCCCCTGGAGGAGGGCATGGCAACCCACTCCAGTATTCTTGCCTGGAGAATCCCTTGGATAGAGGAGCCTGGCGGGCCACAGTCCATGGGGTCACAAAGGCGGACATGACTGAGTGACTAAGCGCAGCACAGCATAGTATGGATTAGGCTCCTAATTAGCACATATTCCTTCTCTTGACCTGAGGTCTCTTAGTGATGTCACCTAACAGAATGCAACATTCCTCTCCCTTGGTGGCAGGGATGCCTCAGTGTAAGGAAACTCAGCACACTCAGACCCAGTTGGTTCTCCCTGTTGCTGAGCCTTCCAGACACCCGGACCCAGCACTAATCAACAGCCTGCTCCAGCATCCCAGCCCTGGGCCTGGCAGACACTGGATGCTTCAGCTGCCTTGACTCTCAGCCCCCTGCAGTCTCCCCCAGCTCCTCACCACTGGCCCCGTCATCAGCTCCAGCCTTTCTCTCTGAGTCTGGCTGCAGGCCCCACTTCTCCAGTGTTCAGACCTTGTTTGTCACCCTCTAGGTAACCGAGCTCCGGCCCTGGCACTGACACACTCGCCTGTTCCTTGCCCCGCCTCCCTCCCCACAGGCATGCTCCCCCCCTCCGCTCAGTTCCCAGGTGAGCACTCCCAGGGCCTTCCCCTTGAGCTGCCTGGGGACCGGCTGGTCTGTCACTTGAGCCCTGTGATCCTCCTTTAAATAGTGGCACTTTTAGGAGTGTTTCTACTGTGGTTCCGTGGCATTTGAATTTGCTTGGTTTATCCAGATGGTTTATCCACCAGAGGTCAGTGCTGGAAACAGAATCCACTCCAGATCTTGTAAGCAGAAGGGGTTTAGTATTGGGAATTCAGTGCTTATAACTTTGGTGGAGGGGCTGGAGGGCAGGCTCTAGACTGAGCCTTTTGAAAGACTTCTAGATCCCTACAGCTGCCAGCCTCACAGCTGTTACTGGACTCTCCAGGAAGCTGAAGAATCTCAGCCCTAAGTTGTAGACCAGGCATTAGAGTTTGGACAAGAAGCTGTTCTGATACCCAGAAGCTCCAGCGTGATGGCTGGGCTTGGGGTGACCACTGAGACAGCAGGAGCTGCGTTCCCTCCCCCAACATTGCATAGGCTTGCTGGCGAACCCTGACTTACATGCAGACCACCAGCTGCCAGGGAGTCTGGGAAACATAGTTCCCACAGGTTTGATCTCCAGACAGGAGAGTGAGGAGGGGGTTTGGGGGAAGCCAACCACACACCTCCCTTAGACAGGTAGGATTTGACAGGTGGGCATGGACATGAGTAGGGCATTCTGCACACACACTCCAGAATTCCGTGTCCACCCAGCCCCAGGGGGTGACATCACAGAGGCCAGACCCCGGGTTCCTCCCAGACTGGGCTGCAGCCCCTTCTGCAGGTGTCGCCCCCTCTGTAGAGTACATTCTTCCCTCCCAAGGGACGGGTTTCCACCAGGCCCGCAAGGAGAGTTTCTTCATGTCTCTCTGCTTTTCTAAGCTCATAAGCCATTGCTGCTTTCCTGAGAGTTCCAAAAGCTTTATATTTTTTATCGAGTTTTACCTGATTCTGGAGTGACAAGCTTGATGGAGATTCAGGAAGTATTACTGAACTAAGTCCTGCTGGCTTCAGCATAAGATGGTTTTGTTTTGGGTCATTAGGATTCCGTGTCCAATCCTGGGCCTCGTTATTAAACTGTAAAGGGAGGTTCTCCTGGCACTACAGTTGGCAAGAACTTTTTCCTGCTCATAACATGCTTGTAGAACATGAATGCTTGGGGGCTTTGTGGGGGAAATGTGTTTTCGGCATCAGTGCACGTGTGCTCAAGTCGTGTCTGACTCCTTGTGACTCCCATGGACTGTAGCCCTCCAGGCTTCTCTGTCCATGGGATTTTCCAAGCAAGAATACAGGAGTGGGTTGCCATTCCCTTCTGTGCCTTAGGTGTCAGGGAAATGACAAGGACCTGGGTCTCAAAGAGGCCCTGGTGGAGAACTCTGAGTTGGGGGTGTGGAAGCTGGAAGCAGTTTGTGCCTGAAAAACTTATGGGGGTCTAGTGCCTAGAGGCAGGGGCAATTTGAAATAGGGGTGAAGTGGAATTCAGGATATCATGTGTTCTGGACAGAGGCCTCTTGGCCTTCTCGCAAATCCTGACACAGAACCTTACGCAGAGGAGGTGCTCAAAATGGTTTATTGATTACATAGAAGAAAATAAAAAGAGATTAGGTGTGGGTAGGAGTTGGGAGGCTGGTGATTCTCGGCTTCTCCCGTCTGTTCAGGCAGGAATCATCCTGCAGGCGCTCTGTTTGGGGGAGCACGAGTTGGGGCAGCTGTCTTTAGGGCTCCAGGTAGAGGAGAGAGAGGGTGGCCGCTCCCATGGTTTTCCTGGGGAGCATTTGACGTGGGGCACAGTTTCTGCAGGATGTTAGGTTACCAGCCTAATGGCGCAGAGTCCACAGGGAGTTCTCCAGGGGATCCTCACCTTGATTCTGTAACTGGTCTTGGATACGTTCTGAAATTTGGTCGCCAGGGGCTCTGGCATCTGAGCCCTTTGTGATGGCCCAGTCACTGCAGCCAGGCTGGATGCTCACGCTCCCTTGTTGCTGTGCCAAGCACTCACCTTCTCATCTCTGCTTGTACTGCCCTGTCTCTGGGGAGGTTTCTCCTCACTTGTCTCCACCTTGAGAAACCCCTTCTGTCTTTCTCAGCCAGCTCAGTCACACCTGCTTCATAGCCTCTTGTGACCATCAGCCGCAGGAGCCTGCGCTCGCCCTGCCTGAACCCCCAGAGCACTTTTTTTTTTTCTCTCCTCCTGGCCCTTGCCCCTTTCTGCCCATTCACTAGTCCTGCAGGTTTTAAGAATAATTACCACCACTTTTTCTCACTTCAGCTGATGTGGTTTGCCAGTTTACCAGTTGATAATAGCACCCACATCATTTGCACATTTATTCAGTGATAGTAATGCCAAGTAAACTGCGGAAGAAGTAAGTTCCAGTGGCATTTAAAGCCCATCTTAATGTATACTTGCCTATACAGCATGCATGCTAGCTTTCATCACTGGGGTGAGCAAATGATGTCTTATATTTACATAATTTTTCCCTGCAGGAGACATGGGATAAGGACACCTTACCTTCTATTTTAGATAGTTGTGTTTGTTTTTTTGAAAATTCTATTCTGTTATAACAAGTAAGATCACCCCAAGGTTCTCTAAGGCAGTGTGTATTTAAAGGCCATCAGTCATCCATACCAGCTTGAAGGCAGCAGAGTTCCGTGGGACAATATATGATTCAAGAATCACTACCAGTAGTGGAGGGTGGGTGGCTAGAGTGATGTTCAAACATGTTCACAATTAACATGTTCCTTACCTACTGGTCACAGTGACAGGGGCACCCTGTCACAAGAAACACCCGCACCATCCCACCCAACCGCCAGAAGTGTTCTGGCAGAGAGCTCACACAGCCTCGCCAGCCCGGCCTGTCCTCTCCTCTCCTGCTCTCTGTCCCTTCCCTGCTCCTCCTCCTCTTAGTCTCTCCTCTCTTCCCTCCCTTCCACCCTCAGCCTCCCCTCCCGCCAAATGCATTTTTCTCTGTCTTTTGGTGTTATGAGTTGAATTGTGTCCCCCCCACACACAAATTCATACATTGCAGTCCTAACCATCAGTGCCTTAGAATGTGACCTTATTTAAAAATAGGGTCATTACAGATGTAGTTAATTAAGGTGGGATCAGGAGGGTGTGCCCTAATACAATATGAATTATGTCCTTATTAAAAGGGGAAATCGGGACCCAGACATACTCACAGGAGAGAGCACAGTGCGGAGATGAAGGCAGAGATGAGGCTTTGCTTCCACACGTGAAGCACACCAGAGATCACCAGCAGACCGCCAGAAGCCAGGGGACAGGCAGGGAGCAGACAGGCTCTCAGAGCCCCCAGGACGAGCCCCCCTGCTGACACCCTGGTCTCAGAGCTCCAGCCTCTAGAACTGTGGAGCAAGAAATTTCTGGTGTTGACGCTAGTCAGTGTGTGGTACTTTGGTACAACAGCTTTAGAGGACCAACACACATGCACACACACACACACTTGGGAGACCCTGGCCTGGTTATTATCACCTTCTCACTGCCTGTTCCTTGGCAGGGTGGAGAGGAGGGGGTCAGGTGAACAGGGACTTCTTAGTTGTAATGAAAGTGACTGCGGGGGTGTTGGGGCTCGTTTGTGAAAGCACCATGCACACACCTTCCTTTTCAAAATTGTACTCCTGGTCAAGAGTGCATGCATGCTAAATTGCTTCAGTCATGTCCAGCTCTTTTTCCACCCTGTAGACCTAGTGGAGGTCTGTAAAAACAAGGAGAAAGGATCTGGTTAGGATGCAGAAAACACACATTTTGTGGATAGATGGACTCTCATGATTTAAAATCCCAACTGTGCCATTTGCTAGTTTATTTCACTCCCCTGAGACTTTGCTACTGTATTGATAGGTTGGAAACAATAATAATACCTTTGGGGTTGCTGTGGAAAATTAAAAAATTGCAGATAAAACTCTGGGTCTAATGTTTGATTTATAAGATGATAGCTGCCTTAATTATTACTATTGATAAATACTTTGCGGGAAATGACTCTAACAGTAGCATGGGGTTTGCTTTGCTGAAATACCCTGTCTGTGTGTATATGAAAAAGTGATTGTTACGTGTGTCATTCTTTATGGTTCATAGAGTTTTCCAGCTTTTTTACTTTGAGCAAACAAGAAACTGGTTGTTTTTTTTTTTTTTTAAGAAGAAAAATGCTACTAAGTCTTGAATGAGTGGAACAAGAGTTAAATTTAGCCATTTGATAACAGTTGAAGGTTTCTGAAAAAGGTTGCACTTATACCTAGTTCTTAGCATTTTTTCATCTCTCCTCAGATGGCATGTTTTTATAAATCTAGTGGCTTTCATTTCTAATTAATGTTTATGCCTGGTAGGTTATATTTAGTAAAGAAAAACAAGGGTGGATGGAAGAGCAGTATGCTGTGGTTGGCCTGGCCCAGAACTGGCGACCGAACTGGAAGCCCCTGCAGGCCTGTGAGTTGAGGGGCTAGGCTCCCCCATGGGTGGGACTGGGGGTGAGGATGGCTGCTGAAGACTGGCGGGAGAGGGATATTTTATCACTTCAACTGGGACATAGTTTGATTTTGTGAGAGGTGAATGGCGTTAGAGCTATGTCACCAGATAGGGTTGTTTTTGTTTGTTGTGTGGCTGTGGAAGGCAGGCGGCCTGGAAGAAGAGGTCTGCTGTGCAGGACGCCATGGCTGAGGGTGACTTGTCCACGTAAGATGCGAAGTGGCCATCTCTACTGCACTTGCCTCCTAAGACCAGGAGACTTAAAGCGCCATCTGAGCTTGATCATCAAACTGGTTCCAAGTGGGAGACACCAGGGAGGGGTTAATGGTGGGCAAGGAGTACAGATTGTTGTTGTTATTAATTTTGCCCCCTGGCACTCTGTAGACCCCTTGTTTCTTTTTGAAAGGGGTTTGGAGGCAGCTTTTAGTCTTGTTGGAAGGCAAGCTGTAAACTGAAGGTGAAAGGTTGTTCTAGGCAAAACAAAACAGATGCTCTCTTTCCACAAGGCAAAGGGTGGGGGGGAATGTATGTTTGGGATTTATTTCTATTTTCTAATTCTGTTAGCAACAGAAGAAGACTGAGGAGCCCCTGATTTTATTACCGCCGGGAGCAGTAAAGGGGCGCAGTTTATCTGTCAATCTGTGGGCACCCTGGCCAGATACCCAGGGCTCCAAGTGTCTTCTCCCCTCGCCCCCCGCTCCCCCACCGCTGCCTAGGGGGTGGGCTGGGAGTTCAGCTGAGGCCTAGGAGGGGGTAAGTGCTCTTGGTTGGTTCTGTCTCCTGTCAGGTGGGCTGTCCAGCCTCTCGGCTGACAAGGGGTAGTGGATTATATCCTGAAAAGAGGATATGATTCCACTGACTCTGTTGTGTGACACCCTCAGAGCCTCTTTGCTGGATTCCCTGCCTGGGTGCAGTTTCACGCCTCACCAGCAGGGGTCTCACCGGTGTCACACCCAGGGCTGTGTGAAGGTTTGAGGGGCTTTCTCACAGTTCCTCCCCACAGCAGCTTAGAATCACTGAGCTCTGGAATGTTCCAGCTGATGAGACTTAAGCACCATTTTGAGGCTCTGAGAGAGGAAGTGGCTGATCCCCTGAGAGAGGGTGTGTTTGGGTCCCAACTGGGGCAGAACCTTCTTGGGGGTAGGGTAGCAATGAGAATAAAGCAAGACATTAGAATAAAGCGACCATGGACATTAGTCAGCAGGGAAGGATGGTATATATCTGACTTCCACAAAAAGATTCTATTGTTTTCCTCAGTATGATAATATGAAATAACTTTACTGATGTTTGATTGTCACTTTATTCATGATAGCCAGCTGGGCACTTTGACATAAAGAGCCCACATTTAAAGAATCTTTTCCATAGGAATCAACACCCGTGGGATTCAGATCAATAGAGCAGTGAAATGCTGCTTGAAGTTAATCAGAAATTCTCGCACTTACTAAAATGCAATATCTCCAGGAAAAGGTAAGACTTTATGCTTACTAAGAATTAATGATATTAGGGTAAAAGAAGTTTGGAAAGCAGGAGTGTTGTTATGGAATAACGCAAGTCTGTGTGCCCGATGTACAGTAAGGCCAAACAATACTAAAACCTTGGAGTTTGGAGCAGAGAAAGGGCCATGCAAGATGTGAGGCTCATGCCCTAAGAACTCCAGAGGTACTGAAAGCTTTCATCAGAGCCCTTTTAATAGCAAAAGGTGAGGGAGGGGTGTGGTTAGTTGTGCAAACTTGGCTTCAGATCCTTTGTTCTAGAGGTCGGGTCACGGTCAGGTAACAATGTTCCTGTACATCTCTATAAAACTAATGTTATTCTCTGTCCTGACAAGAAAGGGCAAGGTCCCAAGGCACAGCGTTCACCATCCGAGGTCCCAGTCCTGGTTAGAGGAGGCTGTGGTCTCTGAGGGAGCTAGGCACCCAACCCAGCTGGCCCTCAGAGTCCTCCGGCCACCCGAATGGGGAAGACCAGGTCCCACAGACTGCGACTCAGGGAGATGACCACTGCTATTAGCTCACAGAGAAAGGAATGGGGGAGAGGTTCTCCGCTGCCTCAAGGCTTGGGCTAAGGCTAGTCGGTGGCAGTTGGAAATGTCACCAAGAAAGGAAAAGCTAGGCCCCGCGGGAGTACCTTGGTTTCTGTGCAACCTTATGTGCAGACACGGGCAGATGCCTGAGGGGTAGGCATCTACAGTGGCCAGATGAGAGACCTGTAGTTAGCGCACAGGACCCTCCCACCCCAGTGGGTGAAGAAACAGGTCTTCAGGCCGCTGCTCTGAGGCCTGTGTGTAGGCAGGAGTATGCAGGAGGCCAGAGCTTCCTGGATGGATTGTTATTTCCAAAGGTGTGGCTCACACCACAAAGCTGCACCGCGAGCAAATCCTCCAAAGGTGACCCTTGCTGCCCAGACAAGCGGGGCCTTTAGAGGAGTTTAAGCACTTCATTTCCTTTGACTGCTTCTTTTTTAAAAATGTAAATAAACCACTCTTAGACCATTAACGTTTGAAAGCTGTGTGTTGTTAAAGGATGATTTCTTGTTATTATGTCATCATTTTCTACCCTCCCCAAGAAATTTCTAACACACATGTGCCTTTTTTTTTTTAGTAGAAATTTAAATAGAGTCTTAATAGAAGCCAAATAATTTTGCATGTGAACTTCATATGGCATTTTGCCAGTGGGCTTAGATCAAATGAAATACTATGTATCTAGATACATTTGTGTTCTTGCCTGGAGAATCCCGGGGACGGAGGAGCCTGGTGGGCTGCCGTCTATGGGGTTGCACAGAGTCGACATAACTGAAGCGACTTAGCAGCAACAGCAGCAGCAGCAGCAATGTTTGTGTTTCTCACACCTTGGTAAATATCCTGGGACACTTGTTCTGGAGAAATACTTGGGGTTATTCCAAATTATTGATAAATATACTGCATCTTCCTGAAGAGTTGGTTTTACTCAAAGATTTGGTAGGGGAAACATTTAATATATTAAAACATATATGGATACATTACAGAGTAGAATGTTAAAGTTTTATAAATCTTTTAGAGAAGACAATTTTGCACACTCACACAGTTTTATGCAGCTGTGTCCCAAGTCTCCCGTTGTTGGCCTCAGTTCTTTCCCCAGAGAGAGAAGTCTCAGAAGCCCTGTTTTTTTGTGTGGTGTTATCATTTTATTATTCTTATTATTTTATCATTATGAACTGGAGGCATGAGATGAAAGTGTTTGGTTACACTTATGAAGCCAAGGAAAGTAATATGAACTTGTCAGTGGTTCCTCAAAGTCAGTGCGGTCACATCATAATCACAACCTCAAAATGCAGTGCCTAGGTTTCTCCCAGAGGGATTCTGATTCGGTTGGGGTCCCTATATCTGCATTTTTGACCTATACCCAAAGTGATTGTGGTAACTAGATTTGGGAACCAAAGAACTGAACAGTTTATTCTGACTGTAGGCCCTGGGAAAGGGACTGCAAACTAATATCCCACTGATTGGGCAGAAGAAGGGTTTTTTTTTTTTTTTTCCATGTAACATTTTTTTTTTTTTTAATGTATTAGTTGCCACCATTTCAAATCAGGATACTTTATAGCTTTTCTTTAAAATTCAGAAGGCCGGATGATACTTGCTTGCCTTCTCTCCAAGTCTCATGGCCAGAGCTAAGCAAGCGGTGGTGGCTGTTTTGATGACCTGTGCTCTCTAGCCCTCCCTAGCATCCCCTCCACACACTGTCCCAGCTTCGCTTGCTCACAACACTGTCTGGCCCTCTGGGCACTGGAGGTTTTGCTCCTGCTCAGTGAACACATGGTCCTGCATAGTGTTCTTTAATCATAATGAACAGCTGAGTCAGACATCCTGGTTCAGCAAACAGGAATCTATTGCTGCCTCCTTCCTGGCCTCAGTGGAATAGCTCACCTTTATCCCCACCTAGGAAGTGAGTCATGCTAGAGAGAAAGACTTCCACTGTGAAGTTACAGGGACTCAGAAACCTCACCTCGGCCTGCTGCTGCTCCTTGGCTTTCAGTTACTTCTCTGAGCTTCGTTTCTGTTTCTAGAGCCCCCTTTTTCTCTCACAGACCTGCTCTCACAAAACGCAAGTACAGACACATGGATCCCTCCTGCCCATGAGCCTGGGTCTGTGGTCCCAGAGTGCCCGTGCTGACCGTCAGTCTCGTGGCCATGAACATGCCTTTCCCTTCACTACTGGTCCCTTTCCAAACGCTAGGTCATTCTGTGTTTCATGTAGAAAAGGAGCCCAAACGCCATGAGGATATAGTTTGTAAAGGAAATTGTGTTCAGAATTCCAAACAACAGGCTTGAAGCCATGAACCTTTAGAGCGTGGTATTTCTGTACCTTTGTTGGGAGGCCGTGTCTGAACACAGGGTTTGGCAGGAACAGGAGGCACCATCGGCCTGCTCTGGCTCTGCTCAGCCATCAGAGCCTGACCCCCACTCCTGTTTTCTTCCGAGATGTCACGGGGCTCTCTTTTATTCCGTGAGGTCAGAGGATGCCCCTGGAGTAGCTGCTTGACAGGACTGCGTCACTTCTCTTAGTTTTGTTCTAGTGGCCCACGCGCTGAATCACAGTTCTCTTGCCTAGCAGCTGGCTCCTCAGTGGAGTCTAGAGGTCTCACAGAGAATTGCCTCTTCCGTCTTTTATCTGAGTAGGTAAAAGTGCAGAGATGGTGAACATCAGTGATCTTTGAAAAGCAAAGAACATTTTCCTTTTAAAATCTAACCCCTCTCTTGCCTTACCTAGATGATTCTCTCTGAGGCCTGGAGAGTGTGTATGACTTACTGTTCCAGAAATGATGACTGTAGGCTGCTGGATGGATCTGTGTTTCTATACTCCTTTTTTTTCCTTGCAACCAGCCCCTCAATGGCCGACACTGAGAAGTTAGGCCCAGCCTTATGGCCCCAAATCCCCGTCTCTTGTCCTGACCAAATGGCCATTTCCATGTAAGATTCCCAGCCTTGCCTGCCATCTGCTGCCTGGAGCACAGATGGTCACTAGCTTTCGCCCCGACTCTCCCGATCATGTGCTGGCTTTTCATTCCTCGGAGACGTAAAAAGTAGCCAAATCAGAAAACATTCAGTCTAGCTTCTGATGTTCAGAGAAGGCAATGGCACCCCACTCCAGTACTCTTGCCTGGAAAATCCCATGGGTGGAGGAGCCTGGTGGGCTGCAGTCCATGGGGTCGCCAAGAGTCGGACACGACTGAGCGACTTCACTTTCACTTTTCACTTTCATTCATTGGAGAAGGACATGGCAACCCACTCTAGTATTCTTGTCTGGAGAATCCCAGGGATGGGGAAGCCTGGTGGGCTGCCATCTATGGGGTCACACAGAGTTGGACATGACTGAAGCGACTTAGCAGCAGCAGCAGCTTCTGATGTTGTAAGTTAGTTGGAAATGTTGGAAGAATCAGAATCAGACCTGCCAGGCATATTTTCTGACACATTTCCA
The DNA here is from genome assembly GCF_001704415.2 of Capra hircus. Lineage (NCBI taxonomy): Eukaryota > Metazoa > Chordata > Mammalia > Artiodactyla > Bovidae > Capra > Capra hircus. Next base: position 72,207,644 of record NC_030808.1, read on the forward strand.
TTTTCAGATATTTCATCTTAATTAGAGCCAGGTGCTCTCATGTTCATTCAGAACATAATGTTTATCAGAGATACATGTATAACCACCGTATTTTGCCCAACTCTCACTGAAATGTATAGTATACAAAAGGACTATCCCTGGGGCTAATTAACATTTGCAAGTATTTACTCAAGGAGATGGCAACCCACTCCAGTACTCTTGCCTGGAAAATCCCATGGACAGAGGAGCCCGGTAGGCTACAGTCCACGGGGTCGCGAAGAGTAGGACATGACTGAACGCTTTCACTTTCACTCAAAGCAGATGAAAGTTGTATACATTTCTAGATGAATTAATAAGAGGGAAGCGGGGAGAAGTTTTGAGGAAGGGGGAGTGTTTACCCGTTTCACCATGGCGATGCCCTGAGAGTGTCGGTGCCAACCTGCCAGGGTTTTTCCCAGTGGGGTTCGAGTGGCCTGGGTGAGGGCAGCAGTGGGCCTACAGTGTGTACGCTGTGCTGTAAATCCATTAAGTAGATTCCATTCAGTCGGGGGGCAGGGAGGGCACGTCCCTGGCACATGGCCCAGCAGGCTCTGAAGTTAATGAGATATTTATTGGTTGCAGCCTCACTATCATATGCTGTGAGCTGCTTTGTGGAGTCCCACAAGGCTGGGGGTGGCTGGAGTTGCTCCCAAAGCCCTTCACAGGCTCTGAGCCTGGGCTGGGCTGGGTGGCCACAGTGTGGTGTCTAGCTGTTTCAGAAAAGGCAGGTTTTAGCCTTACGATTTGGTGGTGAGAGTATCTTTGTGTAGAAAAGTTCAGTTTAATAAAAACAGACTTGAGTCCCTACTTCCCACCAGGCCCTGGGCTAGGCAGCAGGGGTTCAGATATAAAGAGACACAGACTCACACTTTCATAGGAGAGAGGGCACACGGGGTGATTACAGACACCGCAACCACGGATAGTGTGGTGGAGGCTGGAAGGAGAGAACTACGCAGGGGATGGGCCTCCAAGCTGAGGACGCTGGAGGTCATGGCAGGTGGCTCTGCAGGGACTCCAGCTGCTTGGGCTGAGTGAACAGGCGGGGCAGGGCTGGGGGGCAGCACAGGATGTGGTTGGACAGGGGCAGGGGCTGGCTGGATCATGGGGGTCTTGTGTGTGGTGCTGGGAGCTGCAGTTAATTCCAAAGGCAGTGAGGAACATGATGTCACCCTGGGGTCAGCGTAGAAGGCTCTGTAGACATCTACCATCTGGGAGAAGGGTCAAACCCTGACCCCCATCCTAGCTAAGTCACGCCATCCTATTACTCTGGCAGTCAAAATGCTGAGTTGTAACTCACTTCAGTGTATGGGTATAGGCCACACCTTCTGAGTAAGACCCCAAGCTAGTTGCAGATCAGAGATTCAGAGATGAATAGGAAACCAGCCCTGTCCACCTGTCCATCAGAGGTCCACACATGGTAGGTGGAAGGGAAGACAGACATGGCTAAACCACTCGTCAGCAGTGATATAGCTTGTTGTAAATGAAGCAGTGGCAAAGATTCATTTCAAATGCAAGCTCTCAGAAGGTTTTATGCAGGACTTGGAAATTCCAGATTCCCCCAAGCTTGTCTTCAGGAGAATTATTTATACTTTATTTAATTGGAACAGGTTTATTTCTTTTCCTCTGAGAGGTTTACTGTTTTGATCTCTTGGGAAGGGAGAAGGAAAGGAGAAAAGAGTCTTCCTGCAGCAGAAAGCGGTTGTTGTTTGAGAGCCTGACCTTTGTCCCGCATGTCCTCAGCTCCCTCGGAACATTCCTTGTTAATTACACACTCTGCCGCTGCCACAGCTTTTCCTTTGGCATCCGCAGCTTTGGAAAACAGACGGACTGTGCTTGCAGAGCCTGAAGCAGTGAGAAAGGGAGAGCCACGGCCCTGCGGGACTGAGGGCCTGGAGGCGGCTTGAGACCCACAGCCTGCGGGTAGAGAGGCCTGGAGTGGGCTCCTTGAGCCGCTGGCCTTGGGGACGGACACAGGCAGAGAGCTGTCAGGCTGTCCTGTTCTATGCCAGCCACTAGGGTTCCAGCTCTCAGATCCCAAAGGGAAGGAGTGGCTCAGCTTTGGCACCTGGGCTCAGCAGGCCAGTGCGGTGAGAGGATGCTTCCCAGTGCCTTGCCAGTCTGGGCCCACTGGCTGCTTCCTCTCCACTCACGTGCTCGCATGCATGTGTGTGTCTACTAAATATGTATAATGTAAAACCTGCTATTTTGACTGCTGTTAAGTGTCATTGGCATTCATTCCACTCACAGTCTTGTGCAACCAACACCACTGTCTGTTTCTAAAATGTTTTCATGACCCCAAACAGAAGCTCTGTACTTGTTAAGCAATAACTCCCCGTCCCCCCACCCTCCACCCCTAGTACCCTCTAGTCTACTTCCTGGGTCTGTGAAGTTGCCTCTTCTAGGTGGTCTATATGTGTGGACTCACAATATTTGTCTTCTCTACACTGCTCTTGGTTGCCTCCAGGCCCTGGAGCATCCTGTCCCTCACTGGAATCTCTAGACCAGTCCTTCTTCTTCATTCATCCCTGATGCTGTACTCTGCATAGATCTTTCTTTCTTTTTTAAAAAATGGAAGTATAGTTGATTTGCAAGATTATATTAGTTTTAGGTATAGTGTTTTTGCTGATGATACTCCATTATAGATTATTAGAAGACAGTGGCTAAAATTCACTGTGCCATGCAGTATATCCTTGTTGTTATCTCTTCTTCTGTGGGCCTTTCTTGCTTACATGCTCGGTCACTTCAGTTGCATCCGACTCTGCAATCCCATGGAGATAGCCCACCAGGCTCCTCTATCCATGGGATTCTCCAGGCAAGAATACTGGAGTGGGTTGCCATGCCCTCCTCCAGGGGATCTTCCCGGCCCAGGGATCGAATCCTCATCTCCTGCATTGCAGACAGATTCTTTACTGCTCAGCGACTGGGAAATTACTCTGATCTTTCTCCGTCTGGAATGTTTGGTTTGAAGTAGCCTTTCAACCCAAGCTTTCTACTCTGCATGGGGTAATATGTGTAAGGGTTTTTCCTGCACTGTCGCTGCACTGCTGAACCAGGAGACCCTGGAGGGAATGGCAGGGTGGCACAGAGTCGATGCTCAGGGCTGTGCTTGTGGAGGCGGGGCCGTCCCAGAGAACTCCTGTCCATTGAGGATGGATCGTCAGAGGGCTCTGGGGCCTGGCTGCCTGAGTTTGAACCCAGGTTTCACTACTTACTAAGCAAATGGCTTTGGCTAAATTCCTTAACTTCTGTAAGTCTCAGGTTTGTGACCTATATAATGAGGATAGTAATAGCGCCTTTACAAGCGTGTGAAGAGTAAATGAATGCAGGTGTGTGAAGCATTAGAACATGCTTACATCTGCCGACGCACGCTGCTTTATAAGTGTTTGCCATTTAAATTGCCATTGTTGTAACCTCCATCACAAAGCTAAGAGGATGAAATAATTCATGAAAGTTGTTTTGAAAGTAACTGGCATGTAATAAGCATTTAGCCAGCTACCAGTGTATGTGTGTGTGTGTGTGTTTGCATACATGAGCATATGTATGTATGTGTTTTTGCATCAAAACCAACTAAGCTCTGAGACTAGTCCCAGGGGCCGAGGCTAACTTGAAGCTGCACTCTTCTGATAAAGGGGACTGGACCACCCCGGGGGCGGATGAACAAACCTGCTGGCATTTCCTGTTCTTTTGAAGACAAGGACAGAGAAATAGGAAGCCTCAGAAGATGGACACCAAGGACAGGTCCTCTTAGGTGTGTGGCGAGGTAAAAATCAGTACAGCCTACACTTTTGGAGGTGTCATCTGAGTTCACAGCAGTCTTAGCATTTTCACCTTAAAAAAAAAAAGTTTGGGGAAAAACTATGTGAGCTTGCGTTCCTTCTAACCTCGGGCAAAAGATTCTCACACTCTCTATCCATTTGGAAGACGGAGTGGGCCTTAGTGTTTATGTGGGTAACTCCAGTTTCAATCAAGATTCTCATTTTTTTAAACCCACAGAAGAAAAGTTATCCTCTATGGAAACCAAGCTTTACAAAACTTGTCTCTTTGCTCTGATTTTAATTGCCAGTTAAAAGAAACCTTAACCTTGCTCATGAAATTGCCGTGTGAAATGTTATCAGGGCATGGATAAGCGCTGGGGCTGGAGAAGGAATGGCCTCCTGGAAAATTGGTACCTCTTTCTGAAGAAAGGAGGACTGAAAACTAGCTGGGAAGTTGAACCTCAGCTTCCGAAGGCAGAGGAAATACACGTGTGTATGTGTGCCCATGTGTATGTATGCGTGTTAGGGATGCACTCTGGGGAAGAGCATGGTTTCTGGGACTCACATGTCATCTCTCCTGCTCAGTTCAGTTCTGTCGCTCAGCCGTGTCTGACTCGTTGCAACCCCATGGACTGCAGCATGCCAGGCCTCCCTGTCCATCACCACCTCCTGCAGTTTACTCAAACTCATGTCCATTGAGTCAGTGAGGCCATCCAACCATCTCATCCTCTGTTGTCTCCTCCTCACATCTTCAATATTTCCCAGCATCAGGATCTTTTCAAATGAGTCAGCTCTTCACATCAGATGGCCAAAGTATTGGAGTTTCGGCTTCAACATCAGTCCTTCCAATGAACACTCAGGACTGATCTCCTTTAGGATGGACTGGTTGGATCTCCTTGCAGTCCAAGGAACTCTCAAGAGTCTTCTCCAACACCACAATTCAAAAGCATCAATTCTTTGGTGCTGAGCTTTCTTTATAGTCCAATTATCACATCTATACATGATTACTAGAAAAACCATAGCCTTGACTAGATGGACCTTTGTTGGCAAAGTAATGTCTCTGCTTTTTAATATGCTGTCTAGGTTGGTCATAACTTTCCTTCCAAGGAGTAACCATCTTTTAATTTCATGGCTGCAGTCACCATGTGCAGTGATTTTGGAGCCCCCCAAATAAGGTCTGCCACTGTTTCCAGTGTTTCCCCATCTATTTGCCATGAAGTGACAGGACTGGATGCCATGATGTTAGTTTCCTGAATGTTGAGCTTTAAGCCAACTTTTTCACTCTCCTCTTTCACTTTCAACAAGAGGCTGTTTAGTTCTTCTTCACTTTCTGCCATAAGGGTGGTGTCATCTGCATATCTGAGGTTATTGATATTTCTCCCAGCAATCTTGATTTCAGCTTGTGCTTCTTCCAGCCCAGCGTTTCTCATGATGTACTCTGCATAGAAGTTAAATAAGCAGGGTGACAACATACAGCCTTGACATACTCCTTTTCCTATTTGGAACCAGTCTGTTGTTCCATGTCCAGTTCTAACTGTTGCTTCCTGGCCTGCATACAGATTTCTCAAGAGGCAGGTCAGGGGGTCTGGTATTCCCATGTCTTTCAGAATTTTCCAGTTTATTGTGATCCACACAGTCAAAGGCTTTGGCATAGTCAATAAAGCAGAAATAGATGTTTTTCTGGAACTCTCTTGCTTTTTCCATGATCCAGCGGATGTTGGCAATTTGATCTTTGGTTCCTCTGCCTTTTCTAAAACCAGCTTGAACATCCGGTAGTTCATGGTTCACATATTGCTAAAGCCTGGCTTGGAGAATTTTGAGCATTACTTTATTAGCGTGTGAGATGAGTGCAATTGTGTGGTAGTTTGAGCATTCTTTGGAATTGCCTTTCTTTGGGATTAGAATGAAAACTGACCTTTTCCAGTCCTGTGGCCACTGCTGAGTTTTCCAAATTTGCTGGCATATTAAGTGTAGCACTTTCACAGCATCATCTTTCAGGATTTGAAATAGCTCCACTGGAATTCCATCACCTCCACTAGCTTTGTTCATAGTGATGCTTCCTAAGGCCCACTTGACTTCACATTCCAGATGTCTGGCCCTAGGTGAGTGATCACACCATCGTGATTATCTGGGTCATAAAGATCTTTTTTGTACCGTTCTTCGGTGTATTCTTGCCACCTCTTCTTAATATCTTCTGCTTCTGTTAGGTCCGGACCATTTCTGTCCTTTATTGAGCCCATCTTTGCATGAAATGTTCCCTTGATATCTCTAATTTTCTTGAAGAGATCTCTAGTCTTTCCCATTCTGTTGTTTTCCTCTATTTCTTTGCACTGATCGGTGAGGAAGGCTTTCTTATCTCTCCTTGCTATTCTCTCTTGCTGTTCTCTCCTGCTCGGAGCCCCTGAACTCCATGTTTGTACCACCATCACTTTCAGCACTCCCTCTCTGGCCTCGTGTGTCCCTCTGCACTGGATGCAGGCTGGTGCCATGCTAGAGGGATCCCCAGTCTCAGCCAGTATCCTCTACAAGTATGATGAAATAGCATAATTTTTTTTAGTTGAAGTATAGTTGATTTATAATATCATGTTAGTTTCAAGTTATATATGTATGTGTGTGTGCTCAGTTACTCAGTCGTGTCCTACTCTCTGCGACCCCATGACTGTAGCCCCCCAGGCTCCTGTGTCCATGGGATTCTCCAGGCAAGAATACTAGAGTGGGCTGCCATTTCCTCCTCCAGGGGATCTTCCCACCCCAGGGATTGAACCTGTATCTCCTGTATTACAGGTGCTTTACACTACCACTTGAGTGACCTCTACCACTTGAGTATCAGGGAAGCCCCATATAGATATAGATATATAGATGTATTAGATATATACATATATGTATATATATTTAGATTCAGTCCACCTCACGCGAAGAGTTGACTCATTGGAAAAGACTCTGATGCTGGGAGGGATTGGGGGCAGGAGGAGAAGGGGACGACAAAGGATGAGATGGCTGGATGGCATCACTGACTCGATGGACGTGAGTCTGAGTGAACTCCGGGAGTTGGTGATGGACAGGGAGGCCTGACATGCTGCAGTTCATGGAGTCGCAAAGAGTCAGACACGACTGAGCGACTGAACTGATATATATTTTTTCAGATTATTTTTCATTATGGATTTTTAAAAGATATTGAATCTAGCTCCTTATACTGGAGCTAGGAAATGGCAACTGGCAACACACTCCAGTATTCTTGCCTGGAGAATCCCATGGATAGGGGAGCCTGTCAGGCTATAGTCATGGGGTTGCAAAGAGTTGGACACGACTTAGCAACTACACAGATACTCTACAGTAAATCCTGGTATGTGTATGAATAGTATGTGCCTATCTAGTGTATGAATAGTAATTCGTATCTGCTAACCCCATGCCCCTGATTTAGTCCTGTTCCCTTCCCTTTCCCCACTGGTAACCATAAGTTTGTTTTCTATGTCTGTGAGCCATTTCTGTTTTGAATCTAGATTCGTTGGTATTATTTTTTAGATTCTACATATCTATAATATCATACAATGCTTGTCTTTTTCGGTCTGACTGACCACTTAATATGATATTTTCTGGGTCCATCCGTGCGGCTGCAAATCGCACCATTTCATTCTGCATATAACTGAGTAGACCGAGCAGTATGCCGCTGTGTATATACACGTCTTCTTAAGCCAGTCATCTGTTGATGGGCACTGGGGCTGTTTTCATGTCTTGGTTATTGTAAATCATGCTGCTATGAACTTTAGGGTACGTGTATCTCTTCAAATTAGAGTTTCCATCTTTTCCAGATACATGCCCAGGAGTGCGGTGCTGGACCATATGATAGTTATATTTTTAGTTTTTTAAGGAACCTCCATACTATTTTCCATAGTGCCTGCACCACTTTACATTCCCACCAACAGTCTAGCAGGGCTCCCTTTTCTCCACAGCCCCTCCAGCATTTATTATTTGTAGACTTTCTGTTGATGGCCATTCTGAGGTGATGCTGTGTTGTGGTTTTGATGTGTATTTCTCTAATCATTAGCAGTGGTGATTTTATATGTCTTCTTTGGAGAAATGTCTGTTTAGATCTTCTGCCCAATTTTTGGTTGTTGGGTTTTTTAATACTGAGTTGTATGAGCTGAAACAGTGTTAATTTTCTTACTAAGATCAAAGGGGTTTGCTTTAGTATGTGTGTAGGGAGCAAGGGAGGCCAGGATGCAAACTGGCTGTGAGTCAATGCTTGCTGAAGATGGATTGGCCATCAGTTCAATTTCTCCCCTTACCTCTGCCTTAAACCTTAGAACTGCACTGCTGTATATCACATACTGAGCCTAGATCCCTGGGCCCCTAGCTTTTCCTGGGAAATAAGCAAGACCTCTGAGGTTGCTTGAGCACCTACAGGTGAGGAAAAGTGACAGGAGAGAGGGGGTTCTGACGATGCTCCCTTTCCCAGGTGCACCTATCTGTCTTCTGTTGAACTGCTGACCTGCAATGAGAATCAGACTAAGTAGGGGTGTGCAGTCCCCTCCAGTCGTCCCTGCTCCCACCAAGAGGCAGTGGGGCTTGGGGCCTTCCTCAGGGCTCTCCAGTCAGGCTGCTCGCTCTGTATGGCTCATCCCATGTGTTGGCAGGTGTCCATGTGTGCGTGCACACACACATACACACCTCCCCACCCCCCACCCCCGAGTAACGAAGTCACTTGAGGAATCACCCATCAACATGATATGAGCAGCACTACACGCACAGGCACCCAGAACTGGATGTGGAAACCCTTGGTCTGAGAGACAGGCCTTCAGGCCCTCCCTCCCTCTCCCCCATCATACAGGGCCCAGGTTTTGTGGAAGACCCAGGACCAACAGCAGAAGGAAAGCAGGGAGCACTTTCATCATCCGTCGACTGCCATGCACCAGATATTAGTTCATTTAATTCTCTGGCAATCCTTCTCGCGAGGCACCGCGTTCCTGCTATTACAGGGAGGAAACTGACGCGAGAAGAGGAGGAGTCGCATTTGTGCATGTCTGGGTCATCGGGGGCTGTCGGCTCTGCACTACCTCGTGCCATCCTCACAGCAGTCTCTGGAGGTGTGATGCTTGGTTCTAGTGGGGCTGGTGCCAGGACAGTGGGACTGACTCCCAGGTCTCTTTCCTCTTCTCTCACTCCCCAAAGTGTGTCCCTGTGGACCACAGCAGCAGCATCACCTGGGAGCTCATCAGAAATACAGGATCCTGCTGCTCTCACCTGCTAAATCCCAGCTGCACTTAACTGGGTCTCCACACACACATTTTGTGTGCACTCTAAAGTTTGCACAGCTCTGGCATTCACTGCACAGCTCTGAGGAAGACAGGTCTGAGCAGGGAAGAGGAAGAAGAGTGGATTTAGCTGAGAAAAGCTTCCTAAGGTAGACTTGAGCTGAGTCACCTGGGAGAACCATGGAGGAGAGGCGGTCCCATCTGCTCGGAATGGCATCAGCAGATACCTGCCCCTCCTGTGCAGGAAGGTCCCTGACTGCAGACTCACAGTTCCTGCCCATGTGAACAGGCGGATGGCATGCGTGAGGAGGGGAGGATTGGCACCTGCGCAGGCCACCTGGCCCCACGTGCTGGGGATTGCTACCCTGCCAGGAAAGGCGGGCAACTCAGAGCTGGCTCTGCAGGACGTGTGCACCTGGACAGCCTCTCAGGAGGAGAGCAGAGGCTGGAAGGGCTTCATTTGGTGAAAGTTTCCTGAGATTCCCTCGAGGCGTCAGTTCTGAACGAGAGAGGTGTGGGGTCATCCTGTGTCAGCAGCTCCCCACACACGCATGTCCAGGCAGAATGAATGGCAGGAGGCCTGGTTGGGTCCCTGTGGGCCTGAGTGCATGTGAGGAGGTGTCTAGGTCTTGGGCAAGGGCCAGGCGGCTCTGAGGAGGGGAGAGAGGAGGCCGGCAGGGGCGGGAGTGTGGAGGATGCAGGCCTACCTGCAGCGTGCGTGCAGGTGTGAGCAGAGTGCTGGCGCTGGGCTCCAGGGGGCCTGGCTGACTCTGCTGTGCGGGTTCATTCTTTCTCTCCTTTGCCTCCTTCCCAAGGTGTGGCCACATCCCAGGTTTCTTCCTGCTTTTTCTCAGGCTAAGGACTATTTGGGAACTCGTGGCCTCCCCACAAGACAGCCTAGCAGGTTCCACACAGGACGGACAGCAGAGCAGCTCAGAACCTCCCTCTGACCCTTGGTGGAACCAGAATTTTCAGGGTGAGGGCCCCCATGGGGTATGGGGGTGAAAATAAGCACCTGATGATTTTGGCTGTGGTTCGCCAGTCAGCAGTTGCGCAGCCTGAATGGCTATGGGGAGAAAGGCATGGAGAGGGCAGCCAGGAGCCCTGGGAGAGGCATGGCTCCGGGAGCAGCTGTTGTTTTCAGAGGATTCTTATTACTCTCCGCAGGTGGTGGCTTGGGCTAGCCTCTAATTTTAAGGCCTGGACTTATTGCAGTGGCTTCTCTTGTTGCGGAGCATGGGCTCCTGAGAATTCAGGCTTCAGTAGTTGGAGCCCATGGGCTCCGTAGTTGTGGTTCCCAGGCTCTGGAGCACAGGCGCTGTAGTTGTGGCACATGGGCTTAGAGGTCCCAAGCCATATGGGGTCTTTCCAGACCAGAGATCAAGCCTGTGTCTCCTGCATTGGCAGGTGGATTCTTACCCACTGAGCCACCAGGGAAGCCCTAAAATTCCACTCTTAACGTTCATTCAGATCCCAGTTGGCTATTCTGGTTCAGCCCAGGCCCCAGCTTTCTGACCCAGAGAGAGCTGAGAAGCCCCAGGCCCTGTATGTTCTTCTGACTTCTTCTCCAAGGTGTTCCTCCAGCTACAGGAGCCCCAAGCATGCCTGTGGGCATCTGAGTGGAAAGCTGGGTGTGGAGAGAGGGATGTGAGTGGTTCCCATTGTTTTCGGCCTTTAGAGCCAGCACCCTGGGCTCAGCAGAGATCCTGGTGATGTGTCTAGAAGGTGTGGAGAAGAGACGAGCAGAACAGATCCAAGGAGGCAGCTAAAGGGCACACTTCCAGTTTGGAGGGAGACTATCTTCCCAGGGAATCAGCCCCCCTGCCGCAGGGAGCAGGGGGGCTCATGAGTGCTGGGTGAAGGTAAGGGTCATCCGGAAGGAGCAGGGGGAAGGCAGGTGTGCTCCAAGTTGTCCGCAGAGAAGTCAGTGCATAAATGGGCCACGTAAGCCAGCATCTCATGGCTGTCCCTTCCCCATCCTCCCAGTCGGGGTCTGTGTTGGGAGAAATGCACAAAGGCAGGAGGCACAAGCGAGGTGCCAGCACTGAGGCAGTTGTGGGTGGCACAGGGCCACATGAATCTGAGCTGGGAGGGTTGCCTTGTTCAGGTGGGAGAGCGAGGCTCGGACGTGGCAGTGACCTGGTCGGTGTCCCTGTGCCCGTCAGTGACCGTGGTTAAACAGCTATTGCTGTTGATGCCATGCCCAAGGCAGAAATCTGGGCCTGGAGCTCCTGCCTTCTTCAATCCCTCTGTCCGTCTGTCAGTCCTGTCCTGTGCTTGCTACTATCCCAAGTCCTCCACTTCCCTCCATTCCCGACCCCACCAGGTTCCCCAGGCCATCTCCACCTATCTGCTTCCAGCCTTGCCTCCTCCCAGCCATCCCTCACCCCACCAGGGACCGTCCTAGTCCGCAGGCTGTGTTGGCTTCAACCCTTTGTTACCCTCAGCGTCAAGGTACGTCTCCCTAACCTCCCTGACAAGGCCCTTCATGGGCTGGCCGTGCCTGCTGCCCATCTCGCCTCCAGCAGGGCTGGACCACACTCAGTTCCCCGGGCTAGGCACACTCTCACCGCCCACCTCTGCTCTTCCCCTGCACTCTCCATGTCTGAGCTCACAGGCCAGTTTCTCCAAGGTTCAAGCCTTCCTCGAACCCCTCAAGACTGGCTGAGGAGCCTCTCTTTGGGGGACTTAACGTTCCCCGTTGTTATGCTGGCCTGTCTCTTAGCACCCGGAGCCATGACTGCCTGTTGGCTGGTCTCCATTCTCCCCAGACACTAAGCTCCACGTGGGTAGAAGTGATACATATCTTTCTTGGTTATGGTTGTCTCCCAGGGCCCAAATGGTGTGCAGCACACAGTAGGCTTTCAGTAAGTATTTCTTCAATTAGTGAATGTGCCAGCTGGTCCCTGGCACTTTGATTGAAGCCCTTCATTCTCTCAGGTTTACTATGACCACACTCAAGGGTTAAGTGACTGGTGGAGGCCCCGCCTGTGCGAAGTGGCAGCCCTGAGTTACAGACCGGGCCTGACTCCACAGCCCCTGCTCCGAACCCTGTGCTTGTGGGGTGGAACCGCAGTTCCGTGGTCTCTGCCAGAGCCCTCTGGCATGTTTAGAGACCAGGAGGGGCCCCAATTGCAGTGACCAGGACACAGGGAGTGGCTGAGATCCCAGGCCACCTTTGAGGAGTTGTTTACTTTCTCAGCCAGGCAGTTCCGATAACCCCCTGTTAATGCTGTTCTTTGATTCAGCCTGGCTCAACTGCGATCTGAACCAGCCCATCAGGAGGATAGATTATTCTGTGGAATTTCTTCTTCCTTTTCTTCTTTAAAAGAGAGAAAACAGAGAAGACAGCACCGTGGAATGCTGAGCTGCAAGGCTTCGGGGCACAGCGTGCAGCCAGCTGCAGGGGGGACGCTGGTAGGCCAGGGACAGTCTGGATGTTTGGGTGGGCTGGAGGCCAGGCGTGTGTGGCTCAGGTGTGCCCTGTACAGATGACCCTGAATGCTGCCACCCGGCACACGGGTCCCAGGCAGCCTCTGGGGGAGGAGAGGCTTTAAAGTGGAGAGCGGTCTTTCAGAATCTGGGGCACCACGGGGCTGCAGGAGGCCTGTGCAGCACGGGTCGAAGGGAGAGCCACCTCCAGGCCAGCCCTGGGGTAGGGGGGAGGAGGAGGCTGGCCCAGCCCACGATTCAGGGCCTCTTTCCTGGCACAGCGCTAGTGAGGGTGGGGCTGTGCAGCACCTGAGAGCAGGAAGTCAGCCCTGGGCCCCACTGAGGGAATCATCAGAATGAGCCCAGGATAGAGTGGTCTCCCTTCATTGTCCTGGACTCTGCCAGGTTGTCCCCATATACAGGTGGTGGCTCGTGAACGCAGCCCCCAGGCAGGGCAGGGTGTGAGGGGCACATGGAGGTAAATGCCTGCTCCCCTTCTCTCTGACCTCACTGTCAGGCTGGGGATGAGGATGACACTATCTGACATTTGTCCCAAGTCACTGTCCCCTGCAGAGAAGCCACAGAGGGGTGGAGCCGGGGCAGAGCTGGATATTCTCTTTCCGAACACACATCCCTTCCCTGTACCATCCTGTGGGGACCCTACTGAGCCTCCTCTTGTCCTCAGCTTGAACTTTCAGATGACTATAGTGTCCTTTCCTACTTGACCTCATACACAAGGATTTAGAATGCCTGAATAATTTAATCCCATGGGGATGGCCCTTTGCTTTAGAGGTTTTATCTGCATGAAGACACTGTGGCCACGCAGATGAAGCAGGGACTCTGGAGGGTTTCAGTGCTTTGATAGAATTTGGGAGTGGCTCCCTCCGTGACCTCCCTTTCTTACCCTGCACTCCTATGACTGGCAGGATCCCGTCTCAGGCATCACCAGAGGTCTTCCCAAGGTGGACCACCCCCAGCGTGGTGACTGGTTGCCTGTCCTTGGTGGGTCCTGCAGGACAGTGGTCTCAGTGTGATTCCCCTTTGTGTCCTCAGTGTATGGATTGCTGCAGTTTGGTTTCAAAGGCTGCTGGGGTCCTGGGGTTGTGTACAGGGGCAGGGCTTTTGCAGAGAGCATCCTTGGGTGGTTAAACTCACTCAGTGATGGCAAGGCAGCAAAGGCTGACCTAAGAATTTTAGGGAAATAACTGATGTACTATGACCCTAAAGGAGAGTGTGATTTTCCTTAGTCAGAATCTGAAAAGCATGAGACAAAGTGGAGGCAAAGCCATCCTGTTGGTATGGGAAGGCTTTGTGGTGCCGGGGCATGTGACCTCTTAGGTCCCAGATGGGTGATCTTGTGCAAGCTGCTTCCTCTCTCTGTGCTCCCGGGTCATCTCTAGGTTTTCTTTTGGTGGCAGGATTTTGGTTCTAGGGCCAGAGTTATGAATTGGCCTGGGATTCCTGCTCCAAGCGCACCTGGGGCGGGGAGCGCGTGGGCTCTCTTCGGTCCTCCTGCACTTACGTAGCCTGCTCCATGGTTCGAACTGGCCTGATGGAACTCATACCCCACCCCAGTCTTGGTGTGTGGAATCCCCTCTCCTGTCTTCTGCTCTGCCAACCAGTCCTCATCTGAGCAACACACTGCTCAGAAAATCCATTTTGTGAGTTCTCTCTCATGCTGCTCTGAACTTGGTGTGAGCACCCTATAGGCTCCGCTCATTCCCAGGTCCCGCTGGGAACACAGCACTAAGCAGGGAGGGCACTTCCTGGTACTCCACAGCCTCACCTCTGGGCTTAGCCTCATAGGAGGGCTGTGTGACCACAAGGACATTACTTAACTGCTCTGAGCTTTCATTTCCTTATGTGTAAGGTGGAAATAGTACTGACCAGAGATGCTGTCATGAGGGATTGAGAGAATGTGTGTAAAGCTGAGTGAGGGCTGTAGTGAGTGGTGGCAGCTAATTCCCTCCTCCTTTTTATTCCCAGTACACTCTGTGGTCTGCCCTAGGCTTTGAACAGGTATTTACTGAATACTTAGAGGTATGGCTGATCCTCACTTCTGAGAGGAGTTGATGAGGGCAGAGACCTCTGGGGAGACTGGAGGAGAGATCCCAGGTGTCATCTCAATGGGGCAGGGGCGGGAATGCTTCCTGGTTGCCTTGCTGGCTGTGTGGGGCTGAAGCCTGCTGTCTGTGCCCGTGACCTGCAGGAAAGCTGGCTACCGGCTTGTGTCTATGTGTTGAGGACAGTGTGCCCTGTGGCTGAGGGCAGATTTGGAGGTGGTCTGGCTTCAGGGTCCCTCACTTTCTCTTCTGCTTTGATCCCCACTTCCATGGCAATTCCATCGTAGCTGGTAAAGAATCTGCCTGCAGTGCAGGAGATCCGGGTTCAGTTCCTGGGTCAGGAAGATCCCCCAGAGAAGGGATAGGCTTCCCACTCCAGTATTCTTGGACTTCCCTGGTGGCTCAGACAGTAAAGAATCCACCTGCAATGCGGGAGACCTGGGTTCAATCCTTGGGTTAGGAAGGTCCCCTGGAGGAGGGCATGGCAACCCACTCCAGTATTCTTGCCTGGAGAATCCCCATGGACAGAGGAACCTGGCAGGCTGCAGTCCATGGGGTTGCAAAGGGCTGGACACAACTGAGCGACTAAGCACAGCACAACTGATGGCATAAAGTCCTGGGGAGATGGGGAATTTTCTTGCCTTGCCTGCTCCTGCACAGCTGCTCAGACAGTGCACCCGGAGAGAGAG
The DNA here is from genome assembly GCF_001704415.2 of Capra hircus. Classification (NCBI taxonomy): domain Eukaryota; kingdom Metazoa; phylum Chordata; class Mammalia; order Artiodactyla; family Bovidae; genus Capra; species Capra hircus. The sequence goes on from NC_030808.1 coordinate 72,222,853, forward strand.
GAGATGGGCAGGTTTCAGCAATATCCAGTGAGACATCAGGAAGGGAGGGAAGGAGGGAGGCAAAAAGATAGGAACAGTCCATCCCTATTTCCCGAAAACTGTATTTATGAGCATCCACAAAGGACCAAAGCATAAGGACTCAGCAGAAACAAACACTGCACAGCTATTGCCCTGTGTGCTGCCCTATCCCATGCCCTGCCCTGGCAAATAGCACATTGCTGGAGCTGCCCCTAGCAAATGGTGGGGCTTTGCTGGTGCATAGAAATGGGTTTTGAAACAACAACAGATCCCTGTTGTACTCACAGGGTTCTGCTGCATTTAAAGAGGGATTGATTTTTGGAGTTTGGTGATTATTACACTGTCTTGAAGTTCATTCCCAAAGTTTCATGGATGGTGAATCCTAGTCCTGGCTCAGAACCATAGGCTTTCAAAGAAGAAAAGGGTCCAGACCTGATGAATCCACTTAGCAGGCACAGGAATGAGGCTCTGGTAGGGAAGTGACTTGCCCAGGGTTGCCTGCTGGTGGGTCAGGGCCAGTGAACCGGGTTTAGGGTCCCTGCTCACCACACACCCGGCCGGGGTGGTGGGGAGTGGGAGAGTAGGGGTAGCGTGTGCGTGCTGCAGACAAGCTACACTGCTTCTCACTGAACATGATGTGTGTCCTTGGCTTTCATCATCTCTGATAGTATTGTTTTGCCTGCCTTATTTCATAAAATCCTCACAACCTGTTTCCATAGGGGGAGCCTGAAGCACAGAATGCTTTAGCACCTTGCTCAGGGTAGTAGTAAGCAGAGGACCAGGATATGAATTCAGACTGTCTGCCCCAGAGCCTGCATTTTTTTCTTTTTAAAAAAAAAAATTATTTTTAATTGAAGGATAGTTGCTTTACAATATTGGTTTGATTTCTGCCATACATCACCATGAATTAGCCAGAGGTGTACATATGTCCCCTGCCTCTTGAACCCTTCCCACCTCCCACCCTTTCCCACCCCTCTAGATTGTTACAGAGCCCCAGTTGGAATTCCCTGAGTCATACAGCAAATTTCCCTTGGCTGTCTACTTTACATATGGTAGTGTATATGCTTGCATACCACTCTCTCCATTCATCTCACCCTCTCCTTCCTCCGCCCCTCAACCCTTGTCCACAAATCTGTTCTATGTGTCTGTGTCTCCACTGCTTCCCTGCAAATAGGTTCATCAGTACCATCCTTCTAGATTTCATATATATGCGTTAACATATATTATTTGTTTTTTTCTCTTTCTGACTTACTTCTCTGGATAGTAGGCTCTAGGTTTGTCCACCTCACTAGAACTGACTCAAATGTGTTCCTTTTCATGGCTGAGTAGTATTCCTTTGTATATATGTACCACAGCTTCTTTATCCATTCATCTGTGGATGGACATCTGGGTTGCTTCCATGTTCTAGCTATTGTAAATAGTGCTGTGATGAACATTGGGGTACACGTGTCTTTTTCAGTTTTGGTTTCCTCAGGATATATGCCTTGGAGTGGTATTGCTGGGTCATATGGTAGTTTTATTCCTAGTTTTTTAAGGAATCTCTATAATGTCTTTGGAGAAGGCAATGGCACCCCACTCCAGTACTCTTGCCTGGAAAATCCCATGGACAGAGGAGCCTGGTAGGCTGCAGTCCATGGGGTCGCTGAGTCAGACATGACTGAGCGACTTCACTTTCACTTTTCATTTTCATGTGTTGGAGCAGGAAATGGCAGCCCACTCCAGTGTTCTTGCCTGGAGAATCCCAGGGATGGCGGAGCCTTGTAGGCTGCCATTTATGGGATCGCAGAGTTGGACATGACTTAGCAGCAGCAGCCATAATGTCTTCCATAGTGGCTATATCAATTTATATTCCCACCAGCAGTGCAAGAGGGGTCTCTTCTCACACCCTCACTAGCCCTTGTTGTTTGTGGATTTTTTGAAGATGGCCATTCTGACCAGTGTGAGATGGTATCTCATTGTAGTTTTGACATGCATTTCTCTAATAATAAGCAATGTCGAACATCTCTTCATGTGTTTATTAGCCATCTCTATGTCTTCCTTGGAGAAATATCTGTTTAGGTCTGTTGCCCACTTTTTGATTGGGTTGTTTGTTTTTCTGGTATTGAGTTGTATGACCTGCTTGTGTATTTTGGAAATTGTTTGTTTCTTAATAATTCTATTTATTTATTTTTGGCTGCACTGGGTCTGCACTGCTGTGTGGGCTCTCCTCTAGCTGTGGAGGGCAGGGGCCACTTCTTAGTTGTGATGCGCAGGCCTCTGATTGCGGCAGCTCCTCAGTGGGCTTCTCTTGTTGCAGGGCACTGGCTCTTGACTCAGGGCCTTCAGTGGTTGCAGCAAGGACTGCACGGATTCTAGAGCAAGGACTCAAGAGTTGTGCATGGGCTTAGCTGCTTGGCAGCATGTGGGATCCCCCAGGACTAGGGGCCGAACCCACATCTCCTGCATTGGCAGGCAGGTCCTTACCACTTAGCCGCCAGTGAAGCCCCAGAACCTGCATTCTTAACCCCATCATGAACTGGAACATTTTTAAAGTCAGGGGACGACTGATACATACCTGCCTCCCTCTCCACCCCAGACTAACTTCTGATCCCTGGGGAAGGAAGCTGGCAGACCTGGGCCCTCCCTCCTGGCATCTTCAGCACCCTGCTTCCAGGAAGCATCTCCCCAGTGGTCCCTCCAAGACCCTGACAAAGTGAGAAAGCTCAGCAAATACTAGCATCAAATTTGCAAGTGGCCATGCCACCTATCTCATGGCCACTTTCAGGATAAAATAATATCACTGCTGTTCATGCGGTTTTCATTTCTTTTAAAATTATTTAAAATACCCTGTTTCTTTTGAGTACAATCCTCAGCCTCAGCATCACCTGGGAGCTTGTCAGAAATACAGCTTCTGAATGAGGATCTGCATTTTAACCAGATCCAGGTGAGCCCTCGGCACAGGGACATCTGAGAAGTACTGTTGGCTATGACAGGTACCTGAGGGGTGGTCCTGTGTCTGGCCCATTGCTGTCCCCCTGCTCTCCCCAACCCCAGTGCCTTGCTGTGTGCCTGACAGGTGGGATATCCCCATGTTTGTATCAATATGCCAATCACTTGTTCTACCCTTGACTTTGGGTATGCCAAAGTCAAACCTATGCCACAGTGTGCAGGAAGGCAAGCAGGGGCAGGCGCAGGCAGTGGTCAGCCCAGATGAAGTGGAGGGCTCACAGGTTGCTTCTGGGCTTGAGAAATAACGCATTTTCCTGGATCTCAGTGGCCTTTATGCCCCTGTCAGCCATGCCAGGGTGTGAAGGGTACTCAGCTAGACTGAGCTTAATTCAGACACAAGGTTAAATTCCACCCATGTTCCTCCCCATCAGCCTTACCACACACGCCTCCATAGGTTCTGCTTGGTGTCCTGGAAAACACCCAGCATGTGTTTTCCTGGCATCCTGGGCACTTCTCTCCCATGTCCCCTAGTGCCGCGGGGCTCTCGGGAGCAGTGAGCCACTTCTGAAGGTGACTCTCTCTGGCTTAGTCTTCACCCTGATGGAAGCCCCTCCCTCATCAGACTTCTGGGAAAGGGCAGAATTGTGGAGCTGAGCTGAGGCCCCCTGAATGAGTCATGACCAGCCCAGCCTGCTGGCTGCAGGCCAGCAGTCACCTGGTTGGTTCCAGGGCTCACACCAGATTTGAGTTGCTCCCTAGCAGTGATGTACAAGCCCCACTACTTGGAGGCCAGGGCTCTTCTGGGGTCAGCATTGGGAAGGACATTGTCCATAGCATGGTGGGCACCACTGAGTCATTTTACCATCTGGGGGTCTTCATGGCTTACCTTTGTTATACCCGCATCTCATCACAGGTGTGGATTCCTGAGCTCATGAGACAAACTTTTCTCCCTTGCCTTCTCTGTCCTCACACTGAGAGGGACCTGGCTCCCCACAGAGAAGACCCTGCTGGCCCCCGCTCAGAGGGCTAAGGGTGCTCTCTCCCCGAACTGCCTTTCTGAATTGTTCCACCAACTTCATCAACATCCTCCTCCTCTTTTAAATTTCAGCCATCTGATTTTACAGTCTCTTGGATGTTGCAAGAGGGCATCAGAGGACAGACACACTGAAACCATACTCAAAGAAAACTAGTCAATCTAATCACATTAGGACCACAGCCTTGTCTAACTCAATGAAACTAAGCCATGCCCTGTGGGGGCCACCCAAGATGGGCGGGTCATGGTGGAGAGGTCTGACAGAATGTGGTCTACTGGAGAAGGGAATGGAAAACCACTTCAGTATTCTTGCCTTGAGAACCCCAAGAACAGTATGAAAAGGCAAAATGATAGGATACTGAAAGAGGAATTCTCCAGCTCAGTAGGTGCCCAATATGCTAGTGGAGATCAGTGGAGAAATAACTCCAGAAAGAATGAAGGGATGGAGCCAAAGCAAAAACAATACCCAGCTGTGGATGTGACTGGTGATAGAAGCAAGGTCTGATGCTGTAAAGAGCAATATTGCATAGGCACCTGGAATGTCAGGTCTGTGAATCAAGGCAAATTGGAAGTGGTCAAACAGATGGCAAAAATGAACGTTGACATTCTAGGAATCAACAAGCTAAAATGGACTGGAATGGGTGAATTTAACTCAGATGACCATTATATCTACTACTGTGGGCAGGAATCCCTTAGATGAAATGGAGTAGCCATCATGGTCAACGAAAGAGTCCGAAATGCAGTACTTGGATGCAATCTCAAAAACGACAGAATGATCTCTGTTCATTTCCAAGGCAAACCATTCAGTATCACAGTAATCCAAGTCTATGCCCCAACCAGCAACACTGAAGAAGCTGAAGTTGAACGGTTCTATGAAGACCTACAAGACCTTTTAGAACTAACACCCAAAAAAGATGTCCTTTTCATTATAGGGGACTGGAATGCAAAAGTAGGAAGTCAAGAAACACCTGGAATAACAGGCAAATTTGGCCTTGGAGTACGGAATGAAGCAGGGCAATGGCTAATAGAGTTTCGCCAAGAGAACACACTGGTCATAGCAAACACCCTCTTCCAACAACACAAGAGAAAACTCTACACATGGACATCACCAGATGGTCAACACCAAAATCACATTGATTATATTCTTTGCAGCCAAAGAGGGAGAAGCTCTATACAATCAGCAAAAACAGGACCAGGAGCTGACTGTGGCTCAGATCATGAGATCCTTATTGCCAAATTCAGACTGAAATTGAAGAAAGTAGGGAAAATCACTAGACCATTCAGATATGACCTAAATCAAATCCCTTATGATTATACAGTAGAAGTGGGAAATAGATTTAAGGGCCTAGATCTGATAGATAGAGTGACTGATGAACTATGGATGGAGGTTCGTGACATTGTACAGGAGACAGGGATCAAGACCATCCCCATTGAAAAGAAATGCAAAAAAGCAAAATGACTGTCTGGGGAGGCCTTACAAAGAGCTGTGAAAAGAAGAGAAGCGAAAAGCAAAGGAGAAAAGGAAAGATATAATCATCTGAATGCAGAGTTCCAAAGAATAGCAAGAAGAGATAAGAAAGCCTTCCTCAGGGATCAATGCAACGAAATAGAGGAAAAGAGCAGAATGGGAAAGACTAGAGATCTCTTCAAGAAAATTAGAGATACCAAGGGAACATTTCATGCAACGATGGGCTCAATATTGGACAGAAATGGTCTGGACCTAACAGAAGCAGAAGATATTAAGAAGAGGTGGCAAGAATACACAGAAGAACTGTACAAAAAGATCTTCACAACCCAGATAATCACGATGGTGTGATCACTCACCTAGAGCCAGACATCCTGGAATGTGAAGTCAAGTGGGCCTTAGGAAGCTTCACTGTGAACAAAGCTAGTGGAGGTGATGGAATTCCAGTTGAGCTCTTTCAAATCCTGAAAGATGATGCTGTGAAAGTGCTGCACTCAATATGCCAGCAAATTTGGAAAACTCAGCAGTGGCCACAGGACTGGAAAAGGTCAGTTTTCATTCCAATCCCAAAGAATGCTCAGACTACCGCACAATTGCACTCATCTCACACGCTAATTAAGTAATGCTCAAAATTCTCCAAGCCAGGCTTCAGCAATACGTGAACAGTGAACTTCCAGATGTTCAAGCTGGTTTTAGAAAAGGCAGAGGAACCAGAGATCAAATTGCCGACATCGCTGGATCATGGAAAAAGCAAGAGAGTTCCAGAAAAACATCTATTTCTGCTTTATTGACTATGCCAAAGCCTTTGACTCTGTGGATCACAATCAACTGTGGAAAATTCTGAAAGAGATGGGAATACCAGACCACCTGACCTGCCTCTTGAGAAACCTATATGCAGGTCAGGAAGCAACAGTTAGAACTGGACATGGAACAACAGACTGGTTCCAAATAGGAAAAGGAGTACATCAAGGCTGTATGTTGTCACCCTGCTTATTTAACTTATATGCAGAGTACATCATGAGAAATGCTGGGCTGGAGGAAGCACAAGCTAGAATCAAGATTGCCGGGAGAAATATCAATAACTTCAGATATGCAGATGACACCACCCTTATGGCAGAAAGTGAAGAGGAACTAAAAAGTCTCTTGATGAAAGTGAAAGAGGAGAGTGAAAAAGTTGGCTTAAAGCTCAACATTCAGAAAACTAAGTCATGGCATCCGGTTCCATCACGTCATGAGAAATAGACGGAGAAACAGTGGAAACAGTGTCAGAGTTTATTTTTTGAGGCTCCAAAATCACTGCAAATGGTGATTGCAGCCATGAAATTAAAAGACACTTACTCCTTGGAAGGAAAGTTATGACCAACCTAGATAGAGTATTAAAAAGCAGAGACATTACTTTTCCAATAAAGGTCCGTCTAGTCAAGGCTATGGTTTTTCCTGTGGTCATGTATGGATGTGAGAGTTGGACTGTGAAGAAAGCTGAGCGCCAAAGAATTGATGCTTCTGAACTGTGGTGTTGGAGAAGACTCTTGAGAGTCCCTTGGACTGCAAGGAGATCCAACCAGTCCATTCTAAAGGAGATCAGCCCTGGGTGTTCGTTGGAAGGACTGATGCTGAAGCTAAAACTTCAGTACTTTGGCCATCTCATGTGAAGAGATGACTCATTTGAAAAGACTCTGATGCTGGGAGGGATTGGGGGCAGGAGGAGAAGGGGGCGACAGAATATGAGAAGGCTGGATGGCATCACTGACTCGATGGACATGAGTCTGAGTGAACTCCGGGAGTTGGAGATGGACAGGGAGGCCTGGCGTGCTGCGATTCATGGGGTCGCAGAGAGTCGGACATGACTCAGCGACTGAACTGAACTGTTAAATATCTGATTTCTGATTGGATCTTCTCAGTTCAGTGCGCTCTGTGTTGTTCCTGCCTGTCTCACATAGGACTTGGAGACGTGGACTTCAAAGCGGACTTCAGGACATCTCTCTGCTGACTGATCAGTGCTGATAAGGGGCCCCTGTCATTCCTACCCCTGACAACCTGTATGACTTTGTGGACATTTCTTACACTCTCTGACCAGCAGGGTTAGAGACCTACCTGTTTCAGGCCTTGCTAGCAGGAAATCCTAACAAGGTCACCTGTGAGTCCTGGTAGTAAGAAGCACCCTGGGGAGACAGGCAGTTTAAAGCTTCATGGGGCCCATAGCTCCCAGCGGTCCATGTCCTCTCCAGTTCGACCCCACAGGGTGGTTCTCCTGGAGAATGAAGGGTGAGTGCCCATCCCACAGAACCTCAGCTCAAGGCTGAGAGGCTGTGCCACCGCTCTGAGGCCAGTGCTGCATGCCCCAGAACTGTCCCCTGTCACCTTGCAGACTGGGGCTGGGGGAAACACTGGGCTGCTCCTGAGCACGGGTCTTTCCTCGCAGAGGACTGGAAAATAGGGCCCCTTCCAAGTCAAACAAGAGCAGACTAACCTGGGACACAAGCAGAGGCATGAGGAAGATATGATAGAGTTTCCTGACCCAGCCTTTGCTGATTAGGTGGCGAGCTTCTCCACGTGGAGCCCGGCCTCTTGTGTTCCTTAGAGACTTTGCCCTCAGCTCGAGGGACGCTTGGCGGTGGGAGGGGGGATGGGATGCAGGTGGGTGAGCCACGGTGAGATGTGCTGTGAGTGGGGCCATCCTTGTGAATCCCCAGACTACAATGGAGCCTTCTTGGCCTGCAAACCTATGGCCTGAGCTCAGCCTGTCAGCACAGGCTTCTCGAACCTTCTGGGGGGGATGTTGTGCAGACTCTCTGGGCCTCATGCGTGTCCCCATCTTTGCTTCTCCCCTCTTGGAAGTTAAAGTAGAAAACTGAGCCTTAGGAGGTGAGAAGGGCCAACCCAGGAGACAGCAATCATGAAGAAACAGGGAGGCAGAAGGAGCTGTGATTTGGGGTGGTGGGAGGAGGAGAATGGGGTGACTCATGGCAACTGGGTTCTTTTCTGGAGAAGGTGAGCTTCAGGTTCTTAGGCCAGGGTCTCTGGTTGACAGATTTGTTGGAGTAACCTCAGCAGTGATTATCAGGGGAAAGATCCGAGGGAGGAGATGGCTCAAAGTTACTTCAAATGCTCCTTCCCATAAAGATGAGTTTTCCTCACTACAGTTAGTCCACTAGCTTTTAATACTTCTTTTTAGGATTATTAATTAGGATGTATTTGATGTAAAAATTTAGAAAATGCATCTTCCATAAACTAGAAGAACGTGCTTGAAGGTTCCTCATTTGTGCTTTCCCAGCAAGCCTCTTTGGCTTCTGGAAGGATTTGCTATTTTCAATGGACCATCTGCCCCGGGGCTCATTTTACAGTTAGGATTATTTCTAAAAGGGAAGAAACCTTATCCCCTTCCTTGTGGGTCTCCAGGTGACCATGTGGGGAAGGCGGGGGGACAAGCCTCTGCACAGCCCCAAATGCAACAATTAGGCAGTGTAACACGGCTAGGTGTGGGCATGGTGGTTATCCTGAGAAACTTCTGGAAGCTTTCAGAACCCATCCCTTCATTCATATTGAGGTTTCCTGAAGCCTCAGCAGGTGCCACTGGCAGTGCCTGTGAATATATGTGGTCAGCCCAGGGCCTGTGAGGAAGGCAAGGGTCTGGGGGGCTCTCCAGTTCCCCCCACCCCAAGTCAATGAAGCACCAGCAGCAGCTGCATCACCTGATGGCCTGGTCCCCAGCGCCTGTGGCCTTGGGGTGTGCTGGCCAAATTGAGAAATAAAATTGCAGTCCATGTGCTGCTGCTCGGAATATCAGCCCATGGTAGAGTCCAAGACACAGATGAAAAGGGGCTTTGGAGACGAGAGGATCCAAGTTGGGGCCCTGCGCCAACAATAAGGGCCTCTGCTAACCCTTGTTAATGTGAAGGCGGTGACACCTCTGTACTCCTGGGAGAGGAGCGAGGTAGAGAATTGTCAGAGGGCTCTGCAGCCCTGGTATACTGTGGCAGGTGAGGAACTGGGGACCCCACCCTGTCAGACCGGTCCCTGTGGCGAGATCAGACCCTTTCTGTGAGTGTTCATCCCTCCATGTCCCTGGATCACTCTCCACTCCCAGGCTGGGGCAGTTCCTCCACAAGAACCAGCTGCCGTAGAGGCCAGAGAAGTCCATTATTGCCCTAAGCAGCTGCTCTGCTTTTCAGGGTTCATCTTGGGGTAGCACGAATGCTTTAAACAAGGGCAATAATTTTCTACTTAGAGGGCCACTGGTTCATTTTCAGGCTGTGTTTCTGCTTCCCCCTGGGTGGCTTGTATTTTCAATTTCCTGTCCCTCCCTTGCTTCGTACATATCACAATGCTCTGATATCCCAGACCTGGTTCTTTCTGGCTCTTTCTTAGGAAGTGCCTCTTTGTCTTGATGATTAAGCAGCGGTGCTAGGTGGCATGTTCCCAAAGAGCCACTGGAGTTATGGTCTCTGCCTGGAAGAACATTCTGTCCATCTTTCCACCTCTGGCCCCACCCTCCTGAGCCAGCAGCTTCAGTGCCAGGTTACTCTGGTATAGACAAGAAGAATTGGGCGAGCTTCCCTGTTGAGGTTGGTAAGGGTGCCCCAGGGCTACTGCTGGTCCCTCTGCTTCTCAGCTTGCTCGAGAGTCGAAACCCTTCTGAAACTTAACATCCAAGAACCCTTTCGTGGGCCCTTGCTCCTCACTCTCCCCCAAAATAGACCTGGCAGCAGTGAATCCAGAGAAGCAGCAGGTTTTTTCTCGGCAGCAACTTTGTGTCCTGACTTTGTTTCCCTGCCCCTGGTGCCAGGTGATATTGAAGGCCACAGAGCCTGAGCTGCCCTGACCTTTCCCTCAGTCCTGGTACAGCAGAACCAGGGCCATGCTGGGTGCTGAGGAGGCAGAGGCGATGGTGGCCACAGAGGTGACCCTCATGCTCACACCACCAGCCCGAGCCACGCTCCCCTGCCCTGTCCTGTGGGAGTGGAGGACAGACCTGTGCGGGAAGGACAGGGGACTGGTGAGCTTGATGGGGTATGAGGTGTCCAGGGGCTGCACAAGCCCTGGCTCTGCCTCTCCACTGCTGCCTTCTCCCTTCCTCCAGGTGTCTCCTCTCTGGGGGGTAAATCTTACATCTTGGCAAGATAACAACCCTCCCCTTAAAAAAGACAGAGGGAGAGAAAAGCTCTATACCCAAGGTGACATGTAACTTATATTTGGAACCCAAACATTTCAGTGGATAAGCAAACATCCTGGTTTGCCTGAGACTAGGACTCAGGGTTTCTTAGGACATGGACAGCTGGTCACCCTGCTTTTGAAAATGAAAAGGTACGTGACTATCCATTCAATTTGCAATGCTTCGATTTTCCTTACGACTTCTTCTTTGACCAATGGATTGTTTAAAGGTGTGCTGCTTAATTTCCAAATATTTAGAAGTTTTCTCTAGTTTTTTTTTTTTTTAAATTTCAAGCGCAATTCCATTTTGGTTAGGGAACATTCTTTATATGACTTTTAACATTTTCAATGTATTGAGACTTGTTTTGTCATCCATCATATGGTCTATTTTGGTGAATGCTCCATTTGCAGGAGAAAAGAATGTGTGTTCTGCTGTTGCTGGGTAGAGAGTTCCACAAATGTTGACTAGGTCAAGTTGCTTGACAGCTTTGTTCAGATCTTCCACATCCTTTGTCTTCTTGCTCTACCAGTTACTGAGAACGGGGTAATAACATTTCCAGCTAGAATAGCAAAACAAACCCAAACCCTCTCCTGATTGGAGGATTCCTGAAATTAACCATTTGGAGGAACTATGGTAAAATGAACTCACAGTTGTCAAACTGCATTCTAACCTCGCTATGATACTATTACTGCAGGCTTTAGTGGCTAGAAAGATCTAGCATCTCTGTTTGCTTTGGAAGCTTATTTTTGCCGAGGTTGTTATCACCAAGCAGGCGCCAGAGCTCTGTTCCACTCACAGTTCAACTACAGTGAAATTCAGACAATGAACTTGTGTACTCCCCTTGTAAGAACGTCCAAACGGAATACTTTGCCCTAGCCAGGAGCAACGTCTCGGCCCCTTTTGATATGTGAGACCTCAAGGAAGCTTTCTCTATTCCCAGACTTGGAGAACTGTGTTGAACTGGAAAATGGATCAGGGAGGCCCACCCCAGGCCAGGCCTCTGGTTTTCTTTCCACTGCACTGTCCACTTCACCGCCCAGTTCCTCCCTGTGATTGGTCGGGGGAGCTGCTAAAAGGGAGGCCAGAGGGTGGCTTTGCCCTGATACATTCCCCACCCTACAGACTCTAGGGAAGACGCAAAGCTGGTAAAACAAAGCAAGGTCCACTCCTGCTCTTGCCCATGACTGAGGACCTTCCGTCTCTCCTCCTTCCTCCAGGTTGCAGGTCTGGCTGCTCTGCCTGCATCTCTGTGGGTGTGGAGCCTGGGGCTCTCTGGTCCTTCCTGTCCCCACCCCATGCTGGAACTTGATATTAAAGAGGCTGGAGAACAGAGTGGGTAGTGCTCTCGCCCCATCACCCACAGAGAGGTTTCTGGGTCTGACTTCCCTTCTCCAGATGGAAGCATTTGGCCCCTTGGTTCTAATATCCCATGAGCTGTATACCTAGAATGAATTTCTAAATCTGCCTAGAGAGAGACTAAGATTGAGCCATGCTGCTGTCTAAAATTGCCATAATTCTGCCTGGCTGTCCTGGGCTTCCCAGGTGGCTGAGGGTAAAGAATCCACCAGCAATGCAGGACATGTGGGTTTGATTCCTGAGTTGTGAAGATCCCCTGGAGGAGGAAATGGCTACCCACTCCAGTATTCTTGCCTGGGAAAAATCCCATGGACAGAGGGGCCTAGTGGGCTACAGTCCATGGGGTCGCTAGGAGTCGGACACGACTGAGTGACTTCACTTTCACTTTTATGCATTGGAGAAGGAAATGGCAACCCACTCCAGTGTTCTTGCCTGGAGAATCCCAGGGACGAGGGAGCCTGGTGGGCTGCCGTCTATGGGATCGCATGGGATCGCACAGAGTCAAACACACTGAAGCGACTTAGCAACAGCAGCAGCAGACCTGATCACTATTCAGAATCGCTCCCCCAGTTCTCTCCTCTCATTTTCACAATCACAGACAAAAACAGGGGTGGAAGGTTCCACCTAGATTGTTGCTGTCCTCAAAAGTGGACTCTGGCAGAGGAGGCCTGGGTTGAGTCCCTGCTTGTGGGGCTTGCTGGTTGCATGGCTTTGGGCAGGTCCCTGACCTCTCTGTGCAGTCTGAGGTTGACGTATTGTCTCTGAGCACCTGTCTCTAGGGTGCAGTGCCTGGTGCTCCCTAAGTCTGTACAGATGTAATGGATGGAGACAATGGTGTCCTCACAGGGTTCTGGGAAGAACACTGAGGCTGGGACTCAGGAGACGACCTGGCCGGGTTCTACCTCCTACTGGGGCTGTGAGGCAGATTCTGAACCTCTGACTATCCCAGGTCTGGTGGCTGCAAAACTGCAGTGCCAGTGGACCCTCCCTCTGGGGAGTTTGTGAAGACCCAGGGAAATGAGACTGTTTCTCACACACGCATCAAGCTAAATCTGTTCTCTTCCCCCTCCCTAGGCACACATTCTGGCAGTTCCGCCATGATAACCCCAAGACGCGGGTCGGGAGCCCTCCCCCCGAGGGGCTCCCAGGCTTCAACAGCGGGGTGATGCTGCTCAACTTGGAGGCCATGCGCCAGTCCCCGCTGTACGACCGCCTGCTGGAGCCGGCGCAGGTGCAGCAGCTGGCCGACAAGTACCACTTCCGGGGTCACCTCGGGGACCAGGACTTCTTCACCATGATCGGCATGGAGCACCCCGAGCTCTTCCACGTGCTGGACTGCACCTGGAACCGGCAGCTTTGCACCTGGTGGAGGGATCACGGCTACAGCGACGTCTTCGATGCCTACTTCCGGTGCGAGGGCCACGTCAAGATCTACCACGGGAACTGCAACACGCCGATCCCAGAGGCCTAGGCCCCGCCCCGCCCGCCGTGCCGGGCTCAGAACCCGGGCGCCTCTCGGGCAGGCCCGGGACAGCATTTGGACTCCTAGAGAGACGCCGCAGGGCACCCTTGTGACCAGGTGCTGTGGCTCTCCCACCCGGGGGTGCTGTCTGAGGCCGCCCGGGGATGCCTGCCCTGCACCCCGCTGGTGCTCTGGACCTTTTGCCTCCAGGAGCCAGACGTTGTGAAGAACACACACACAGACCTCTTCCGGTGGGCTAGGAAGCAAGCGTTTGAAAAGAAGGAAGAAAACAAAACGGTGCCCCTTGCCTTCAACCCCCAAAGGCTGGAAATCCTTTTAAGAACTGGGCTTTCATAGACCAAACATAAATTTACCTTAAATCGACAGGCGAGACAGGACAAACAGTACTGCTGTAGCTCCTAGTGAGCTTTAAATGCATGAGCCAGGGTTTTACCAGCCAACCCAGAGTTTAAGCATCCAAAGGAATGCTAGCCTTCCGCACACGCACTTGGGAGGCTGTGTGGTTATTCTCACAATGCTCCTGGCGCCTGGTGAAGGGTAAAGGTCACCACCAACTGTGGCCACAGAAGAAACCTGGTCTCATTATTTGAGCCTTCACAGTGTTCATCTCTCAACTGCATCACAGAACCTCGTTATCCCTTAATCATCCAAGCCAGCTCCAGGTGACCAGACTCTGCTCAGAAATCAAATCTGCCATCAAGGAACAGTGATTGGCCAGCCCCAAGGATAGTATTGTCTGGATTGGGAAGACTCATTCCAAAGAGGAGCCAGCCCAGCGGTACCTGAATGTAACCTTGCAACTTGGCAGGGATGTCACTCTTAGACTTCCAAACATTCTAACCTTTTATTCAGAAGAATCATCCCCCTGACTTTATTGCACCAGGTGAGACCCCATACCTTAGAAGAAAATTAGGCTGTCATTTCTCGATTTCTGCTTTCTGAGTTCTCCTGTAGGTGAGCTGTAAACATGAAGCCCATAGTGGTCCATTCTGTATAATCCAGCTGAGGTCCTTGGGGAAGAAATGTTGGCTTTTCATTTTATATCAGTTTCATTTACTTTTTTCTTTCTACCATGAGTGAGAGTAGTTAATAATAAATAATAAATAAGTAATCTTTGAGAATGCAGTGATTTATGCTGTTTGCTCTCTGATCAGTTTCCTGAAGGACCTGAATCAAGAGTGTGATCAGTGTCATTCAGAGTCTCCCTCCCCACATGAATAAGCGGGCTTACAGTGGGTCTCTAGGGCCTAAGGGGGAGAATGTCTGAAGAAGGTTGTATTGGACTCAGAACAGAGAATCATTTCATTCTAGGTATTGGCAGGCCTGTCTGCTTCTGGGAGCAAAACTGCCCCCATCAGTTCTCATCTGTTTACCCCTAAGTATCTGGCTACGTCGTCCCCTGATGAAATGGCACACTGTCTCTCCTAACTCAGCTCTGACACAACAGGACTGTTCTGTTAGGTACTTGACTTCCTAGTTATAGCCACCGAGTATTGAATGCCTGCTGTGTGCCAAGCATTGTATTATGTGTGTCATCACACACACTAAGATTGATGAACGTAATTCAGATTCTAAAATTTATTGTAAGAAAATAACAAGAGATGTGGAAAGAGTCAGTGTTTATCACAGCCTTTTTTATAATAGAAAAAATTAGCAGTAACAAAATGCTGAATAGCAGAGTGGATAAGTAATGTGTGTTATAGCTGTATAATGGAATACTTTAGGCATTACAAATTTTTTTGAAAAATAATGCCTTGAAAAATGCTTATAATATGCTATTAAGAATGCAAAATATAAAATTATATTAATGATCCTAATTTTATTTTTAAAATTACATATATGGTATGTAAATATATTGAGACAGAGCCTGTTCTCTGTGTTTCATTAGTTCAATGCCTAAAAAAATCATGTTTCAAACACATTAAAAAACAATTATTTTAATGGGGAAAAGTGAATGAAACACTAGAGCGTTTTAGACTCACAATAGCAAAGCATTTTTCCTGCAGTAGTTTCAGTAGTTAAAATGTTTCTATAGCTTGAGTGGACTTTATCATTGCAAGGAAAAAGCAATAAACTGATCAAAATGCGCACAAGCCAAACAAAATCTTGTTTACCTTTGCATTTCACCTAAGCAGGAGCTTCCCCCTTCTCTGTCTTGAATAACCTGGACCTTACAACTCCATGGTAAACAGCAAAATAACAACGGGAAACCCAACCAGAACAACAAAGCCATCATGTGCTCCTGAGTTTTTCCACGAGCAACTTTTTGACAAATCCTGGAAGGCTTGTTCCTGACTGGGATCCTGTTATAAGCAAGGCAGCCCACCCCAGTATTCTTTCCTGGGAAATCCCATGGACAGAGGAACCTAGCAGGCCACAGTCCCCAGGGATCACCAAGGAGTTAGACACGACTTAGCGACTAAATACCAACAAATGATCGATGCAGTGCAAAAACAACTGTGCTGTTTAATTTGCCTTGTGAGTGGAGCATAGGCCTGTAGGTATGACTGGAACTGAAGTCCAAAAAGAGAACCTTTCTGGGTAGTAGGATTAAGATGCTTTTTAATCTTCTGTATTTACTTGTATATTTTCCATAGTGAAACAAATAGTAAAGGCTGTAAAATTCTAGCTACACACCTTCCTTCCAATTACAGGCGAGCATCATCCTGACCCCCTTACAGTTCACTGTTGGCTCTGGTTACTGTCATCCATAAGAAAACAATCTTCGGTAAACAGGCTCTGGGTTTTCTATTTTCCTGATGAATGCCCTAGTTCTCCAAATAAAAAACCTAATAATAGCATCTCCAGACTCTGCTTTCACTTCTGATACTGTCATCTTTCATGTGTACATAAATGACAATGGCCTTTGGGAGACTTGTGGGCTTATTAAAGAGGTTTATTTTTGTATGTGTCAGACCAAACTACAGCTCCCCCCTTTCCATAAGTTCTCATCAAGGTACAGTGTGCATGCTGGTACGGGGGGCTCACCGGCTTAGGGGGCAAGTGCAGCTGGGTTTGGTACCTGCTTTAACCAAAGGCTCTGCTCATCATCAGACCTGATCTCAGCGTGGAGACCCAAGGTTGGGCTGAACATGGAGTCTGGCAGGGCAAGCAGAGATTTCCGAGCAAGCAAGGTAGTACCATAGAGAGAACCTCTCTCCTGAAACAGGCCTAGCTGTGAGCCTGTGTTCTCCCCCAACCCCCTGGGCCATTTTGGACAAGCAAGATCACCTCTTTCCTCATGTATAGACACAGATAACAAGAACTCTCTCTAAACAGCGTTGTTGGAGGCAAAAAGATATGTAAGGCTGAGAAATAATATATAAATGCAGGGGAAATCTTAAGAGTTACTACTGAAAACATTTTTAAAATAATAAATGAGCCATTTGAGGTACATTAAGTGTCATCCCGAAACCAAGTGCATGATCAGCTGCTTGCTTCTAGGCTATCCAGTATTTTTTTTAGTATGCCATTCTGCAGAGGCCTAGATGTGTCCAGGAGATTGGGGGCTCCTGGGTAAACCCCTTCCCCCTTGGCTCAGTTTTTTCTTCTTTGAAAACAAGGGGGTAAAGGGACGAGCCTCAGTCTCTGAGCAGCACCCTGCCCTTGCTCTGTTGGGAGTACAGTGTTTGTCTACATTCGCTGGTGTGCCCACGGCAGGAAGTTAAAATCAAAGGCAGAAACCCCAGACCTCCACTCAGTCACCAACTTTGGGTTTATGACCACCCAAACTGAAACTCACTCAAAAAGTACTGTTGGCATGCCCCCACCCCCAGAATAAACTGTGGAAAATTCTGAAAGAGATGGGAATATCAGACCACCTGACCTGCCTCTTGAGAAACCTGTATGCAGGTCAGGAAGCAACAGTTAGAACTGCACATGGAACAACAGACTGGTTCCAAATAGGAAAAGGAGTACGTCAAGGCTGTATATTGTCACCCTGCTTATTTAAGTTCTATGCAGAGTACATCATGAGAAACGCTGGGCTGGATGAAGCACAAGCTGAAATCAAGATTGCTAGGAGAAGTATCAATAACCTCAGATATGCAGATGACACCACCCTTATGGCAGAAAGTGAAGAAGAACTAAAGAGCCTCTTGTTGAAAGTGAAAGAGGAGAGTGAAAAGTTAAGATCATGGCATCCAGTCCCATCCCTTCATGGCAAATAGATGGGGAAACAGTGGAAACAGTGGCTGACTTTATTTTGGGGCTCCAAAATCACTGCAAATGGTGATTGCAGCCATGAAATTAAAAGAGGCTTACTCCTTGGAAGGAAAGTTAAGACCAACCTAGACAGCATATTAAAAAGCAGAGACATCAGTTTGTCAACAAAGGTCCATCTAGTCAAGGCTATGGTCTTTCCAGTAATCATGTATGGATGTGAGAGTTGGACTCTAAAGAAAGCTCAGCGCAAAAGAATTGAAGCTTTTGAACTGTGGTGTTGGAGAAGACACTTGACAGTCCCTTGGACTGCAAGGAGATCCAACCAGTCCATCCTAAAGGAAGTCAGTCCTGGGTGTTCATTGGAAGGACTGATGTTGAAGCTGAAACTGCAATACTTTGGCCACCTGATGCGAAGAGCTGACTCATTTGAAAAGACCTTGATGCTGGGAAAGATTGAAGCCAGGAGGAGAAGGGGACGACAGAGGATGAGATGGTTGGATGGCATCACCAACTCAATGGACATGAGTTTGGGTAAACTCCAAGAGCTAGTGATGGACAGGGAGGCCTGATGTGCTGCGATTCATGGGGTTGCAAAGAGTCAAACAAGACTGAATGACTGAACTGAAAAAAAAAAAAAATTGGGATAGGCAAAAGAATACAGACAAACTGGGGTGGGGGAGCTGGAATTGTATTTAAAATCCAGAGAGAACCAATTGCCTTCCCTGAGCCCCCGCCCCTCTGCTTATAGCCTACTGATTTAGTTATGGCAGCTAAAATCTCATCTGAGCTTTCGGCTTATGTGACTAGTTCCCAAAGGGCCTCCCAATCAGAGCTGCTCTAGAGGTGGACCCACATCCCCATGGGTCTCACCCTGAATGGGTGGCCTGAGCCTTGAGCCCCCGACCTGGGAGCCCAGTAGAGATGTCTTAGGACACATTGAGTGGAGTGGTTAGTTACCCCCTGAAGTGCCTACAAAGATCAGAAACCCTTCTGCAGTGAAGGCTTCTTTAACTGGGGCTGGCTCGGCTCCCAGGGTGTCTCCAGGTGTACCCCCATTCTGAGGGAGACCTGTTTGCTCCATGCAGACCCTGCAGCTACGTTGAGTACCCCACATACTCAGTGATTTAGAGGCCAGCTGCCATCTCCAGTACCCCCTTCCCTGATGGGATTTGTTCCAGTCCGCCCCTGAGCCTCACTTCCTGTACACAGGCCTGAGCAGTATCATGAAACATGGAGCCTGCGGCGTTTCTGGCCCCAGTGTGGAGACCCTCTGGATGCCAAAACCAAGTCAAAAAGAAACAGATAATTTGAACAGGTTGATTGCCAGAAGTGAAACTGAATCTGTGATTTTTAAAAAACCCTGCAAACTAAAGTCCAGGACCAGATGGCTTCACTGGGGAATTCTACTAAACATACAAAGGGCTTAAACTGATCCTTCTCAAACTCTTCCAAACGACTGAAGAGGGAACGCTTCCAAAGTTATTCTATGAAGCCACCATCACCCTGACACAAAACCAGATAAGAGACACTGCAAATAAACAAAATCACAGGTCAATATCTTTAATGAATATGGATGAAAAATTCTCTACAAAATATGAGTAAACCAAAGCCAGCAATACATAAAAGGGATCATAAACCATGGTCTAGCTGGCTTCGTACCAGGGTTGCAAGAATGGCTCAACGTATGCAAAATCAACAGAAGGAAAGACAGGACTCATGCCAAGCTGCCCTGGGAAGAGCCCAGTGTCCCGCCCCACCCCCCATTACAGCACCCTGCAGTCTCTCAGGAAGGCCTCCTCTCACATCCCAGGCAGCCAGGAAGCTCCAGCCCTCTAACCCTCATCCAGCCCGGGCCTGGCACTTCCCACAGCACAGAGTATGCCTTTCTCCAAAACACAAAGCCGAGCTAAGAGCTCCTGCTAGGTGTGTAGAATTTCTGTGATTGAAGGCATGCTGTCAGAGACGTGGGTAATCCGCTTTTATTAGCAACGATCTGAGCCATAAAGTGGCAGAGATGTCTATAATCTCCCCAGTCTTAAGTGAAAACATGCTTTGAAAAATGTAAGTCCTTGTTCACAGTCACAGACAGGAAACTTCACAGGGTTTGGGTCCATCTCATCCCACCTTTCAGAAAAACTAACCTTATCTTTAATCCAGAAAGGTGTGGCAACTCCCCTCCCTTCCAGCATCCCTCTGGGGCCCCCTGTGACCTCTCCTCTCCCGCCTGCCTTCCCAGGCCCAGCCTTCTTCCCCAGGTACCCCTGGGACCTCCTGTCACCCCATGTGCTTTGAAACTTCCCATCTGTGGCTCCCACCATCTCACAGTGTCCAAACGCCTGTGTGCTGCAATCTAACACCACTCCCACCTCTCTCTACAGGGCTTCTGCTGCTCCCCGCTCCACCACCACCCTGCAGGAAGCAGGCGCTGAGGTGGAGACTTACGTGCAAGAGGCTCTCTGGGGAGGGTTCTGTGGGAGCAGAGGGGAGCAAGACCGGGACCAGACAGGGAGAAGCTGGGCTGTGAGGCAGTTATGGGAAAGCCCCAGCCAGTTCCACACAGAGCTCTGGAGCTGGGACCAGCTCGCAGAGGAGCCCCGGTTGGAGCCTGGTGGTAGGGCCTTCAGCCCTTTTCCCATCAAGTCACTACACAGGCTGCCCCAGGGGGAGTCGGAGCAGCACGCCAGTATCCACTCTGGAAGCCCTAACCCTGCAGCCCATTTGCCCATAGCCCTCTTTCTGCATCTTCTTCCTTGGCTTTCTTCTGAACTACCCTTTGCTCTTTCTCTCCAAGTCCTTCAGTTGGGGGCATTACCTGCTTTAGCTCTGCTTTCTTCAGGGCTTCCTGTCCCCTTTCTCTGAGCAGAAGCCCAGGCTCCCTGATGACACTCCCCTGCTGTTACAGCCCAGCTTGCTCTGCATTGCCAGACCAGTCCTATGGCAAAATCAGGGAAGATCATCTGCTGGGAGCAAGGCCATATCTATAGTCCCTTCCCGCCAGACTCGAATCCCTGTGGGAGCCCAGTGGCCCACCTGCCTCTGTGCTTTCAAGATATAAGTGTGGCTCAAGGTTGTAGGGACACCACTTGGCAGGAAGAGCAAGACCTAGGCCATCTTGACAGGTGGGGTGCTCTGCAAAGTTCAGGAACCTCCTCAAAGCAAGGGGGCATCTGCTGTTGCCAGGGATGATGTCAGAGTTGTGAGCCTCTGCTGGGGCTGCCTCCTGCTCACTGCGGGGGGGACGGATGGAGGAACAGTTCTGTACAGGCAGCATGGGCTTTGGAGGAGGGGCATCCAAGCCGATAGCCCAGCGTGACACTGTTCATCTTTCTGTGTCATGGATATCTACCAAGCCCCCGCTGTGTGTTAGATGCTGGGGTCACCATGGTGAAGAGCATGAGCCAGTCCCCACTTCAGCAGAAATCCTCACGCTGAGGCAGCCTTACTGCCATGGGTGCTCTGAGAGGGAGCTATGGTGCACACAGAGGGGTAACCCAGGATCCAAACTAGGGGTGAGGGATGCAGCCTGGAGGACGCGATAAGAATCCCAACCCCTGGTGAGAGAGAGCACGGCTCTGTGGCCCTGGGGAACATACTTGGCCTCCCTGAGCCTCCCAATTACATCCATCTGCTGGCTGCTGTGAGGACTAAGTGAAATAATGTAAGTATCATAGTCTCAGGTCCCAGTTCATGGACCAGAATTCCGGTGGTGGTCCATGGTGGCTATTACTACTATAAATAAAGGGAGCTACCACTTTCTAGGGCTGAGGAAATTCCCTGAGCTCTGCAGGTAAGTATGAGCTAAGGACTTTGTTCTCACTGGGGTTTGCGTGGGACTTGGGCTGCTAGGATTCTCAGTCTTGCCCCGCACAGCCACCAACTTGCCATGTGACCCAGAGCAACTTACATCCCACCTCTAGCCTTACTTGCATCCTTTGTAACAGAAAGGAGTTAGACCAGAGTCTGTAATTCAAGGCCTAGCTGGAACCCAAGCTGGGGAGGAAGGATCAAGATGGTGGAGTAGGAGGATGTGGAGCTCACTTCTCCCCATAAACACATTTTAAAAAAAAATGTACATGTGGAACAATTCTCCGAGAAAACACACTGGAAACTGGCAGAAGAACTCTCATACAAACAAAGCTGCAAGAAAGATCTCCACGTAACCAGGTAGGGAAGAAAAAAAAGACATCAGAATGGGGCCAAATCCCCTGGGAGGGATCTATAAAAGAGAAAGGCTCTACATGGGCAGGCTCTGGCCCTGGGGAGCCCCCTTGCCTGTTGGGAGGTCCAGTGGGACAGACAGAGGGGCTGGGGTGTATGCTGGCTTGCTCACAGTCAGTGTGAAGACAGACTGGTGCTGGCAGCCTCGGCCCATCCAGAACGCCTGCCAGACTGGGCTGCTAGTAAATGCAGCTGCTAGGCGCTGAATCTCAGGCAAATGGGCCCTGGAGGACTCAGTTTAGCTACATGGAGACAGCCTGGAGGGCCTGGGGTGTGGTCTACTCTGAACCTTGGAGCCTGCTGTCAGCACGCTCATGGCAGGGGCCGACTTTCTTGGCCTGCACGTGGTGGGGGTGGGTCTGGCCACATCCAGCTTTGTCAGAGCCCATACCAGGCGGGGCTGCAGAGACTGTCTCAAGTGGACAGCCCCTGGGGGGTGTTTGCAGTGGTTCAGCGTCTCCCACCCCACACCTCAGCTTGAAGTCACACCTGGGGCACACGTGTCCCGGGAGAAACCTGCCAAGGGGGCAGCAGCACCTAGCACCTCAATTCCTGCAGCCACAGCGCCTCAGCCCCCAGCACCAACCTATCCACACCACAGCCTAGCGCTGGGTTCAGACAAACACAGTGGAGAAATGGACATGACCTTGGGCTGTTCTGGGCAGAACCGTGGATGCTGTGCAGGTGGCATACGGGTTCTGTGACCACACGAGGCTCACCTGCTGCAGTGACTGTCTCTGTTCGGACAGAGCATGCATTCGGTGGCAACAGAGTCTCGTGGCTTCTGCTGCAACAACTTGGGAGCAGACCCCCACCCCTGACAGGGCTACAGGAGACAGCCACAAGGGAAAGAGGAGGCCCTGCCCAACATCCATTGCAGGCTCTGGTGACCACAATGCCAGTCATACCTGCCGCCAAGGGCGGTGATGGCCAGCACACTCGAGGAGAGACCTGGCTGGCACCCACACCCAAACAGCCCTGCACCAAAAGTACTGGCCTCACACCATCTACACGGGGATGGTCCCACATGAAAACAGCTCTTCAAGACCACAGTAGGTAACCATTTCTCCTAAGTTCAAAGAGACAGAGGAAGTTGAGTAAAATGAAAAAGTAGAGGAACTACTCCTAATTAAAATGGCAAAAATTAGGGAGAGGATTCGAAACGCAGCAAGAGAAAAACAGAGTCAGTTTTTCTCTTGGGAGAAAACTGGAACCTCAAAAAAAAAAAAAAAAAAAAAAAAAACAAAAAACCAGCGGACTTCTCTATAGAAACTTGCAGCCAGAAGGGAGTGGCATGTTATATTCAAAGTCTTGAGAGGGAAACAGGTAACCTGGGATACTCTACCTAGCAAGATTATCGTTTGAATAGTCAGAGAGATAATTTCTCAGACAAGCAAAAACTGAAAGAATACAATACTACATCTACCCTACAAGAAATATTGAAAGATCTTTTCTAGTTAGAAAAGAAATAAGAATCTATAGGAAAGGGAAAATCACAATAGGAAAGGCAGATTAATATAAAGGATTGTTGTTATTTAGTTGCTCATTTGCATCTGACGCTTTTATGACCCCTGTGGACTGTAGCCCGCCAGGTTCCTCTGTGCATGGGATTTTCCAGGCAAAAATACCAGCGTGGGTTGCCATTTCCCTCTCCATGGGATTTTCCTGACCCAGGGGTCAAATCTGTGTCTGTGCTCCTCCTGTATTGCAGGTGGACTCTTCACCACTGAGCCACTGGGGAAGTCCCATAGAGGACTGAAGATCGCTTAAATAAGCCAGTACATATGTTAAAAAGTAATCAGAATTGTACAAGCTATGATAACCACAACAGTAGCAAAAGGATAAACATGAAGATGTAAAGTAGGACATAAAAATGCAGAATGTGGGGGAGAGGAGTAAAAAAATGTAGATCTCTTAGAACGTGTTTTTCAGCCTATATGATTGCCAGTCTACAGTGAGTAGATTCAGTTATGGATTAATATACTTTAAAACCTAATGAATGGGACCTAATTAAACTTAAAAGCTTTTGCATAGCAAAGGAAACCATAAACAAGACAAAAAGACAACCTAAGGAACGAGAAAAAATATTTGTAAATGATACAGGCAACAAGGGGTTAATATCCAAACTATATAGGGACTTCCCTGGCTAAGCCTTTGTGCTTCTGATGCAGGGGGCTCAGGTTCAATCCTTGGAGAGCTAATATACCGCACTCTGTGTGGTATGACCAGTACACACACACACACACACACACACACACACACACGCACGCACAGACACACACAGACACACACAGACACACACACACACACCTCATACAACTCAGTATCAAAAACAAAAAATCTAGTCAAAGAATGGGTAGAAGACTTGGATATTTCTTCAAGGAAGACATCCAAATGACCAACTGGCAATGAAGAGATAATTAATTTCTCTAATTATTAGAGAAATGCAAGTAAAAACCACAATGAAGCAATACCTCACACCAGTCAGAATGGCCATGGTCAAAAAGTCTACAAATGATAAACGCTGGTGAGGGAATGTTAAGTTGTGGGGACTGCTAAGTTGGTGCAGCCACTATGAAAAACAGTATGAAGGTTCCTTAAAAAACTAAGACTAGAACTACCATATGGTCCAGCAATCCCCCTCCTAGGAAAGATGAAACTCTAATTTGAAAAGATACATGCACCCCAACGTTCATAGCGATACTATTTACAGTAGCCAAAGCAAGGAATCTACCTAAATGTCCATCAATAGATGAACAGATAAAGAAGATGTGGTATGGAATATTACTCAGCCATTAAAAAGAACAAAATATTGCCATTTGCAGCAACATGGACAGACTTAGAGGTTATCATACTAAGTGAAGTAAGTCAAGTAGAGATAGGCAAATATTATTTATATTTGGAATCTGAAAAATAATACCAATGAATATACATACAAAACAGAAGAAGACTCACAGACATAGAAAACAAACTTATGGGACTTCCCTGGTGATACAGTGGTTAAGAATCATCCTGCCAATGCAGGGGGCACAGGTTTGATCCCATCCCTGGTCTGGGACGATTCCACATGCCGTTCAGTTCAGTTCAGTTGCTCAGTCGTGTCTGACTCTTTGTGACCCCATGAATCGCAGCACGCCAGGCCTCCCTGTCCATCACCAACTCCCCGAGTTCACTCAGACTCACGTCCATCAAGTCAGTGATGCCATCCAGCCATCTCATCCTCTGTCGTCCCCTTCTCCTCCTGCCCACAATCCCTCCCAGCATCGGGGTCTTTTCCAATCAGTCAACTCTTCACATGAGGTGGCCAAAGTACTGGAGTTTCAGCTTCAGCACCATTACTTCCAAAGAAATCCCAGGGTTGATCTCCTTCAGAATGGACTGGTTGGATCTCCTTGCAGTCCAAGGAACTCTCAAGAGTCTTCTCCAACACCATAGTTCAAAAGCATCAATTCTTCGGTGCTCAGCCTTCTTCACAGTCCAACTCTCACATCCATAGATGACCACAGGAAAAACCATAGCCTTGACTAGACGGACCTTAGTCGGCAAAGTAATGTCTCTGCTTTTGAATATAGTCTAGATTGGTCATAACTTTTCTTCCAAGGGGTAAGCGTCTTTTAATTTCATGGCTGCAGTCACCATCTGCAGTGATTTTGGAGCCCCTCAAAATAAAGTCTGACACTATTTCTACTGTTTCCCCATCTATTTCCCATGAAGTGATGGGACCAGATGCCATGATCTTCATTTTCTGAATGTTGAGCTTTAAGCCAACTTTTTCACTCTCCTCTTTCACTTTCAACAAGAGGCTTTTTAGCTCCTCTTCACTTTCTGCCATAAGGGTGGTGTCATCTGCATATCTGAGGTGATTGATATTTCTCCTGGCAATCTTGATTCCAGCTTGTGTTTCTTCCAACCCAGCATTTCTCATGATGTACTCTGCATATAAGTTAAATGAGCAGGGTGACAATATACAGCCTTGATGTACTCCTTTTCCTATTTGGAACCAGTCTGTTGTTCCATGTCCAGTTCTAACTGTTGCCTCCTGACCTGCATACAGATTTCTCAAGAGGCAGGTTAGGTGGTCTGGAATTCCCATCTCTTTCAGAATTTTCCACAGTTGATTGTGATCCACATAGTCAAAGGCTTTGGCGTAGTCAATAAAGCAGAAATAGATGTTTTTCTGGAATTCTCTTGCTTTTTCCATGATCCAGCGGATGTTGGCAATTTGATCTCTGGTTTCTCTGCCTTTTCTAAAACCAGCTTGAACATCAGGGAGTTCGCGGTTCACGTATTGCTGAAGCCTGGCTTGGAGAATTTTGATAGGGCAACAAAATTCATACGCAACAACTACTGAGCCCGTCCACCTAGAGTGTGTGCTCCACGTGGAGAAGCCGCTGCAGTGAGAAGCCTGTATACCACAACGAAGAGTACCCACCACTTGCTGCAACTAGAGAAAGCCTGCGTGCAGCAACAAAGACCCAGAGCAGCCAAAAATACATGAAAAGAGAACAAACTCATGGTTACCAACATGGAAAGGGAGGGGGATAAATTAGGAGTGTGAGATACAAAAGTAACAGATACGAAATACTAAGCATAAAATAGATATATGCAACAAAGATTTTGTGTACAGTATGGGAACTATATTGAATCTTACAAAGACCTAATAGAAGATAATTAGACCCAAAGAAAATAATTGGAAATGTGTGTGTGTATATATATATATACATATATATATATATATGCTGCTAAGTCGCTTCAGTCAAGTTCGACTCTGTGCGACCCCACAGATGGCAGCCCACCAGGCTCCACCATCCCCGGGATTCTTCAGGCAAGAACACTGGAGTGGGTTGCCATTTCCTTGTCCAATGCATGAAAGTGAAAAGTGAAAGTGAAGTTGCTTACTAAGTGTCCGACTCTTCGTGACCCCATGGGCTACAGCCTACCAGGCTCTTCCGTCCATGGGATTTTCCAGGCAAGAGTACTGGAGTGGGTTGCCATTGCCTTCTCCGATATATATATATATATATATATATATATATATATACACACACACATACACACACATACGTATATATATATACACACACATAGATATACACATTTATATACACATATATACACACATATATATATATACATATATAAATATGTACCACTTTGCCAAAGACCTAAACACAATATTTTAAATCAACTATACTTTAATAAATACATAAAGATAAGATCCAACCTGGCATCTTCATATTCTAGGGAGTCACCAAGTCAGGGGGAGACCCCAGGCAGAGAGTCTGGGGGAGGCAAATGGGGCAGAGCTGACCACCCTTGACCTACCTATTTAGTGGGGGAGTCTGAAGCCTGCAGTCGCAGTCACTTGGTACCAAAAGGGAAGGAAGTGGAAAATGTGTGAAGTGCAGAGAACAGCTGCCTGCCTCGAGTCTGTGGGCTTGCCTTCACAGGAAGAGCCTGATTTGACCCACAGCCAGTCTTTCTAGTCAACAGTCTCTGAAGATGAACAAATGGCCCAGTCCTGTGTTTCCCAAAATGAGCCCAAAGTCGGCATGGCTCTGTCTTCAGGCCTCCTCCCTGCTCCTTGCTCTCTCTCTTCCTTCCCACTCTCTGCTCCTCCATAACAGCTCAGCTCAGGGCTGGAGGAAGCCTTCTCTGAACCCCATCTGAAATTAGACATCCCTCCTCTGTCAGCACCAGATTTGTGCATCCCTCTGTAACAATGTGGAGAATTTCATGTGTCAAGGATTTCTTGTGTGAGAAAGCAGTCATGCTGAGCAGTGGGCGTCATCTCCTGCACTGCAGGTGTGAAGGAGGTCCATGACCCTCTGACTTAGAGTATCCTATAACCCCTGGCTCAACCTGCAGAGGGAAGCAGGAGTCCAGGAGCCCCTTGGCAGGCAGCTGTGAGGCGTGGACTATTGGGGGAAAGGACAAAGGCGTGCTAGGACCTGTTTCAGGATAAGAGCCGTGAGTGAGAGATCCAGAGCACGGGGGCATGCCGAGATGTGTGAGAAGTTTTCCAGGAAGTGTAAGGGATGGAGACACTGGCGGCAGGGGGTTATGAATGGGATCACCTTCTCCCCTTTTCAAGAACATAAGTAGAGACTGACCTTACTCTTGCATTTAATTTTGGCCACTGGACCACATAATGGGAAGTGCCACAAAAGGCTGGGTCATGTGGCACCCATGGGTCTGTTGCCCAGACACCACTGTAATCTTGCTGCCTTGTCAGTCTTCCAACTCTGCCAGTAATCTGTGCACACCTGGAAGGCAGGAACCCTGGCACCCTTGTGCTCCCAGCACCCGACACAGTGCCTGGCACATGGTGGCTGCTCATTCAGTCTTTGTCATTTGACTGCGTGAATAAGTAAACACCATGCTCACAACTTGAGCAGCAAAGAGAAATGACACCAGTGGATTTGGGGAGTGAGAGGGAAGAGTGGAGAGAGACCCAGAGTTGCCCACATCACAGAATCCCAGTTAGGGCCAAAGGAAGGGATGGGAGGGCACTGGGCAACTGGGAAGACACAGACTTAGAGCTGAACTGGGGGAGATGGGTGGAGGGAGGCCCAAGAGTCAACAACACTCAAGGCAGGAAAACTCTCTCTGTGTCCCAATTTAATGAATACCCTGTGCTTACATTAGTCCTTTCATCAAGCTAAATGAGTTCCTGGGACTCAACGGTCGCTGTGGCCACTGTTTTGCCCACAGAATTCCCAGTATCTGACTGGAGGATGCCATCAAATGTTCTATTAGCCCTGCTCACTAGGAGCAAGGAGGGTGAGCCTCAGGTGCAGGTAGAGTGGGAAAGAGATGCTTAGAGAGGTAGTGAGCTCCACATCACCAGAGGTATGCTAGCAGAGGCTTGCAGCCTCTTGTGAGAGGATATGAGATGAATGTTGAGCAACAGATGGGAGCTCACATAGCCTGGCCTTTGTGTCCCTGATAACCCTGGGATTCTTGATCTCTAAGTTCCTTCTCTACCCTTTACAACTAACCGCATTGACACCTGCGCGTTTTCAGGTTCTAGTTCTGGATGCTCTGCCTACTTCTAGGAAGGAGGCTCCTCTCCAAAGACTGTAGGATCACGATCGCATGAAAATCCCTTCCATACTCTCATCACTCTCCCTTCCCCACTTTCCATGTGGTAATCGCAACTTCCTGTACAAAGTACTATAAAGGTCACACTAGGCATCCCAAGGCAAACAGAAACCCAGGAGTGGGGGGATGGTTTGGGGAAGAGGCATCAGGCTGGGCTTGGCCTGAAAGGTGGTGAAAAGGGGCTTGATGCAAACTCATGCTGCTGCAGGGATTTGATTGTGGTTCCATTCCCAGATCAAGACACACACACATGGGCAGAAACCCGAGAAGGGAGGGGGATTAGTAAAAGCCACATTAGAAAGCAAAAGGCAATATCATTTAAGAAAAAATTATAGTCAACATTTTTAAAAAGATTAATGATCTCCACAAAATGGATAAAGAACCATCCTGACCCAACCAAGATAATAGATGCTGTGTCAGACGGTGTTTCCTGTGATTTTTCTTAAAAAAAAAAAAAAAAAAAAAAAAAAGCCATCAACAAACACTACAGGTGCTCTGACCTGAATCCAGGAAGTCTTTGCTCACAGGCTGACGCCAGGTTGACTTAAGTCCTCTGGGTTCAGCTTGCAGGGGTAGTGCAGGAGCCCCGCAAGCCTCAGGTCTGGGGTGTGTAACTACTATAGACACGCCACCCAGCTGCTTCTTGCTGGACAAATGGCAGCGGGGCTTTCTCTCTGAAACAAGGGTATTAAACTCAGTTACCCTCTTCTCTTCCCAGCCTTCCTTTCAGTTCTGCTCCCTCTTGGGATAAACGGAGCTACTGGGGAAGTATGCAAATACAAACCTTTCTGTACACATTCAGAAGACTTCATGGTTCATAAACACGTCCTTAGAGAGGGTCTTCACTTTCACAACTTCATTTAGCCTTACAGCAGTGTGTTTTTATCTCCATGGTACATATGAGGAAAATGGAATCTCAGAGAGTCCAAGTTCTTTGCTTAAGCTCACCTAGCTAGAAAGTCATAAAACTGGTACAGTAGCAAAGGACTCCTGGCTCCCAACTATTCTATCATTCACCAAGTCATTATTTGGTTCCTACTGTGTATCACATACTGTTTGAGGCACTAGAGATATAGTAGTGATCAAGACAGACACAGTCCCTGCCCTCATGGAGCTTCTCTTCTAAAGGGAGGAGATAGATGATAAAGAAGGAAACCAATAGACAAAACAAGATCATCTTTCACAGTGGCAAGTGGAATAAAGGGGATTTGATAGATAGTTACTGTAGTAGGAAGGTCTTCCCTGTGGCTCAAACAGTAGAGAATCTGCCTGCAATGCAAGAGACCCAGCTTTGACCCCTGTGTCGGGAAGATCCTCTGGAGAAGGGAATGGCAATCCACTCCATTATTCTTGCCTGGAGAATCCCATGGACAGAGGAGCCTGGCGGGCTACAGTCTGTGGGATCGTAAAGAGTCGGACACGACTGAATAACACTACCGCTACTACTACTGTAGTGGGAGGTGCTGCTTTAGAGAGAACGGGCAGGGAGATCAGTGCCATCTGAACCAGGAACTGAACACGGAGGAGGCAGCCCTGTGAAATCTGGGGGAATAGGATGCCAGGCAAAGGAAACAGCAAGAACAAAGGCACCAAGGAAGGACCATCAGAAGGCCAGAGTAGCTGAGGACACAGAAGAGGGCTGGGGAGGGAGAGGGGGCAGAATGAGGCGCCATTATCACGAGGGCCTCATCAGCTACTGGCAGGAGTGCAGTTTTTATACAAAGTGTGATGGGAAGAATTTGAACTAGGGAAGTGACATGACCTGGTCATTGTATAGAAAGTAGATTATAGGTGGGCAAGTGTGTCAGGAGGAAGACCAATTAGGAGGTGATAAAATAGCTCAGGCAAATGGTGATAAAAATATGGAGGCTTGGGTTGGTGACCAGTTAAGGTAAAATAAGAAATCAAAGAACAAGATATATTTTGAAGGGGAAGCAGCCAGGCCTTGCCAAAGGAAAGGGCTGCAGACAGGCTGGGATGAATAAGAGGGGGATTACAGCTTGTGTTTTTGGCTCGAGCAATTTGCTAGATGCCTTTGTTAAGATGGGGCTTCCCAGGTGGCACTAGTGGTAAAGAATCTGCCTGCCACGCAGGAGACTCGGGTTTGATTCCTGGGTTGAGAAGATCCCCTGGAGAAGAGAATGGCAGTCTACTCTAGTATTCACCCCTGGAGAATTCCCTGGACAGAGGAACCTGGCAGGCTACAGTCCATGGGATCACAAAGAGTTGGACACGACTGGGCGACTTTTACTAGTTTAAGATGGAGAACACTTAGAGAGAAGCAGTCCTTTTTTTTTTTAGGGGAGCAGAAAAAGTCATGTCTTGGTGATGACAAATGTGAGGTTTTCTTTAAAAGAAAAACAACAACAACAACAACAACCAAACTTAAGTTTCAAACATACTGTTAGAGTTGAAGGGAGAGATCAGTTATGAGCCATCCATCTGAGAGTCGGATTTGTGGTTTCAGGATGGCTAAGTCGGGACATACTGTATCCTTTCCTCTCCAAACACCAAAAACCTAGAATAGAACTCCCAGCCTGATGAAGCGAGGAGTTGTCTGTTGCTCCAGACCACAATATATGAAGGTTGGAAGTAGACAGAGGGACGAGGAATAATTTACCAACTAGGAAAAAAGCCCAAGTCTCACTGTCTGAAGGCAGAGGGTACCAGCATGAAGAGATTTGGTCCACCAGGCAGAACCCCTGTGAGGAACAAGAGTGGGAGGTACTAGTCAGGAAAGATGGGAGTGGAGTCAGGGAAATGGTACAGAAAGCAGGGAGGGGATATTGAAAATCTGTATAAAGAGAAGTAGTCCTGGCCCAGATCCCCACCAATGAGTACACCTTCAGCAATCTGGCAGGAGACTGGAACTTTGTTTCCTGAATAATGAACCAGGGAGAGCTGAGAGGAGAGTGGGAGGGCAGTGATGAAACCCTAAGGACCACAGACTAAGAGTCTGTGGATTCTTAGGACCTAAGGACCACAAGAATCTGCAACCCAACAGATAAGCTTGCGCCAACCTCTTCCCCAAAGCTAGGGGTCTGACTTGGGCTGGCAGGAGGAGGAGAAGCTTTGCATTCTCCAGAGAAACTCAAGTGCCCAAGAATACCTGCAGCTATTGACTCTGGGGGCCCTGAGTGGAAATACCATGGACTACCTGATCACCCCACAAAGCAGCTGGCCAGTCTCCTAATCCCACCTGTGCCTGAGTTTCCCATAACATTTGGACACAAAGGCACAGTAAAGTTCCAGCAAATATTTGAGAGAAACCTCCAACATAAAACACAGAGACCAAACAATCAGGAAAAAGACACCCAGAAGAAGCAGATGATACCCAGAGACAAAGAAAATGTCAACATTAATGATAATATCCTCAGAAAAGATGAGATGGTACTGAATTCATGAGACACAAATAGAAGCTATTTTAAAAAGGAAGAGCCAGAGATCATAACATATTCTTGGAAATTAGAAATGATACTAAAATAAAAAATTTAATAATAGGGTTGGATGATACATTTGGGAAAAATCACCAGAAAATGGGAGGGGGTGAGAAAGGTGGAAAGCAGTAAAGTGCTTTTAAATTAGATTGTGTATGCAGATGACATACTACATACAGAAAACCCTAAAGACTCAATATAAAAGCTATTAAAAGTAATAAATGAGTTCAGTAAGGTAGCAGGATCCAAGATTAACATACAGGAATCTGTTGCATTTCCTTACACTATTCATAAGATATCAGAAAGAGAAGGTAAGAAAACAATCTCATTTAAAATTGCATCAGGGGCTTCCCTGGTGACTCAGTGGTACAGAATCTGTCTTGCAGTGCAGGAGAAACAGGATCAATCCCCGATCCAGGCAGATTCTGCATGCCTCAGAACAACTAAGCCCATGCGCCGCAACGATGGAGCCTGTGCTGTGGAACCCAGGAGCCCCAACTGCTGGAGCTCTAGTACCCAGGAGCCCAGGGTCCACGGCAGGAGAAGACTGCACCCTGCAAGCACAGCCCAGCCCCCACTCACCGCAAGTAGGGGAAAGCCTGAGGCAGCGATGAAGACCCAGCATAGCCAAAATTAATAAATGAAATTATAAATAAAATCTCATCAAAAGTTAAAGTATGCAGGAATGAGCCTAATCAAGTCAGTGGAGGACCTATATGCTAAGAACTATAAGATTAATAAGTTGAAGATGATTTGATAAGATGATAAATGGAAAGATATCCCACACTTTTTGATTGGAAGAATTAATATTATTAAAATGTCCAAGCTACCCAGAGCAATCTATACATTTAATGTGATCCCAATCAAATTACCCATGACATTTTTCACAGAACTAGAACAAATAATCCTAAGATTTATATACAACTAAGAATTGGAATAATTCCTGCCATGTCAATAAATAAGAATGTCATGGTCATCAGTGACTCCAGCCCTCTGGGGCACTGGAGAAGGAGAATACCGGTGATCAGCAGCTGTTAAGCGGAAGCACTGGGGAACTCAGGCTGTGCAAACACAGGATACTGGCCCCAGATACCTGAAATGCATATGAAAGGAATGATGGCAGTGAGCCCAGCCTCTTGCATCTTCCCATACACAGAGAGGCAGTAAGTTCCTTAACCTGAGATAGCTTGTTCTTCAGTCGTGTCTGACTATGACCAGGCTTCCCGCACACCAGGCTTCCCTGTCCTTCACCCTCTCCCAGAGCTTGCTCAAACTCACATCCATTGACTCAGTGATGCCATCTGACCATCTCGTCCTCTGCGTCCCCTTCTCTTTAATTCACAAAAATACTTTTGATGTTCAGACTGTCTGCCTTTGTTGCAAACTTCTATATAACCTGATTCCTCCCCACACCCTGCCCTGCCTCCTCAGAGCAGTTCTCTCAGGGCTACCTGAGATGCTGTCTCCCAAGCGTGAAGTCCCCCAAATTTCCACTGAATAAAACATAACTCTCAAGTCATAGGTTGCAAATATTTTTTAAGTCAATAGAAAAAATACTGACTTTTTGGTCAATAAAAGGCCCAGAACTGCAAAGTAATCCCAAGAAAAAAGGAACAAAACTAGAGGCACAAGACTCCCAGCTTTCAAGCAATATTACAAAGCTACAGTTATCAAAGCAACGTGACATTGGCAAAAACAGACATATGGGTTAATGGAATAGAACAGCTAGCCCAGAAATAAACCCACACAACTATGGTCAATCAATCTTTGATGAAGGGGGCAATACACAATGGGAAAAAGACATTTTCTTCAACCAGTAGCGCTGGGATAGTTGGGCAGCCACATGTAAATCAATGAAGTTAGAATACACCCTCATAGTATTCTTCCCTGGTGGCTCAGACAGTAAAGCATCTGCCTGTAATGTGAGAGACCCAGGTTTGATCCTTGGGTCGGGAAGATCCCCTGGAGAAGGAAACGGCAACCCACCTCAGTATTCTTGCCTGGAGAATTCCATGGAGAGAAGAACCTGGGGGGCTAGAGTCCATGGGGTCACAAACAGCCAGACACGACTGAGCATCTAGCACTTTTCATACTATACCCAAAAATAACCTCAAAGGGGCTTAAAGACTTAAATATGAGACATAACACTGGGCTTCCCTGGTGGTTCAGTGGTTAAGAATCTGCCTTGCAATGCAGGGGACAGAGGTGTGATCTCTGAGGACCTAGAGATCTGGGAAGATCCTGAATGCCACGAGCAACTAAACCCATGTGCCACAACTACTGAGCTTGTGCTCCAGAGCCTACGAGCTACAACTACTGAGCCCACGTGCAGCAACTGCTGAAGCCCGTGCGCCCTGGAGCCTGTGCTCCTCACCAAGAGAAGCCACTGAGATGAGAAGCCTGCGCACTGCAGCTGGAGAAAGCCCACAGCAGCAAAGAAGACCCAGTGTAACCAAAAATCAATCAATAAATGAATACTTAAAGATGTGATACCATAAAACTCAGAAGTAAACATAGGCAAAATATTCTCTCTATAAATTGTACCAACGTTTTTTTGATCAGTCTCCCAAGGCAATAGAAACAAAGGCAAAAATAAACAAATGGGACTCAGTCAAACTTACAAGCTTCTGTCCAGCAAAGGAAACCAAAAACAAAATGAAAGACAACCTACAGACGGGGAGAAAATACTTGCAAATGTTGAGACCGACAAGGGCTTAATTTCAAAAATATACAAATAGCTCTTATAACAACAACAACAACAAATAATCCAACTGAAAAATGGGCAGAAGACTTAAATAGACATTTCTTTAAAGAATACATACAGATGGTCAACAGGTACAAGATGCTAATTATTTTATATGATAATAATTGCTATAATCAACATTGCAAATTATTAGAGAAATGCAAATCAAAATAACAGTGAGGTAGCACCTCACACCAGTCAGATTGGCCATCATTTAAAAATTTAACAAAAACAAATGCTAGAAAGGGTGTGGAGAAAGGGGAACCCTCCTGCCCTGCTGGTGGAAATGGAAATGGTATAGCCACTATGGAAAGCAGTATAAAGGTTCTTCAGAAAACTAAAAATAGAGCTACCACATGATACAGCAATCCCACTTCTGGGCTTATATCCAGATAAAACAATAATTCAAACAGGTACATGTACCCCTGAGACAGGAGGCAGATTGGCCCCGTAGGGTAGAGCAATTGGAAATTTATTCTCTATTGACTGAAACGCCAAGACAAGAATAGCAGGGCAATTAAGGGAGGAGGCTGGACCCTGGCCAGACCACATATTCTTATTCTAAAGTCAGGAGACCTCTCCCGCCACACCTGCACAGGAAAAGCTTCTTGAAGGCCAAAGGGAGTCGTGTCAAGGGATGTTCTACTCAGACGCCTTTTTGGTAGGATCCATCTTGGCTAGAAATGTGTGTGCACACATGGAAGGATCCTGAGATACACTAAATATGGACTGCGAACCAAACCAAAGCAATTGGTCAAAGGAAAACTGGAAGAAATGCCCCTAAATAAGTGGTTTACCCTGCTATGTGGGTGCAACCAACTCAGGGACTCTCCCTGTGAGTCTGTCCATGTGGCTAGTCACACATACTGTGCTCTTTTTCCTCCTAAGGAATACTTTACTTGCCTCACTACTTTTTGTCTTTGTGGAGATTCTTTTCTACAAAGCTGAAGGCCCAGGGCCCTTGTCACTGCCCACTGGTCTAGTGGCTAGGACCTCGTGCTTTCACCACCTTGACCCAGCCCAGTCTCTACTTGGGAACCAAGCCCCCACTCCAAGTCATTGTAGGCCAAGGCCATCGGAGATCACCCGTATGTTCACAGCAGCACTAGTCACAATATCCAAGACATGGAGACAACCTGGACGTCCATCAGCAGACAAATGGATAAAGATGTAGTAATATGTATATATCAATACACACATACACACAAAATGGAATAACATTCAGCAATAAGAAAGGAAATAATGTCATTTGCAGTCACATAGATGGACTTAATAAGTGAAGTCAGAGAAATACAAATATTATATATCACTTATATGTGAAATCTGAAATATGACACGAACAAACTTATTTGCAAAAGAGAAACAGACTCACCAACACAGCAAATGAACTTGTGGCTGCCAAGGGGTGGGGGTGGCGGGAGTGGGTGGAGAGGGCTTAGAATCGGGAGCTTAGGCTTAGCAGATATGAACTACTATATGTAGAATGGATAAACAAGGTCCTACTGTATTACACAGAGAGCTCTATTTAATATCCTGTGATAAACCACGATGGAAAACAATTTTTCAAAAAACGGGACTTCCCTGGTGGTACAGTAGATATGAATCTGCCTGCCAATGCAGGGGCTGTTGCTGCTATGTCCCTTTAGTCGTGTCTAGCTCTTTGCAACTCCATGGACTGTAGTCCACCAGGCTCCTTCTGTTCATGGGATTCCCCAGGCAAGAACACTGGAGTGGGTTGCCATTTCCTCCTCCAGGGAATCGTCCCAACCCAGGGACTGATCCTTCATCTCCCATGCCTCCCGAATTGCAGGCAGAGTCTTTACTGCTGAGGCACTGGGACATGGATTCAATCCCTGGTCCAGGAAGATTCCACATGACTCAGAGCAACTAAGCCCGTGGGCCACAACTACTGAAGCCTGTTCCCCTAGAGCCTGTGCTTTGCAGAAGAGAAGCGACCGCGATGAGAATCCTGGACACTGCAATGAAGAATAACCCTCGCTTCCTGTAACTAGTAGTAGTTTTTCCAGTGATCATGTATGGATGTGAGAGTTGGATTATAAAGAAAGCTGAGCGCCGAAGAATTGATGCTTTTGAACTGTGGTATGAGAGAAGACTCTTGAGAGTCCCTTGGACTGCAAGGATACCCAACCAGTCCATCCTAAAGGACATCAGTCCTGGGTGTTCACTGGAAGGACTGATGCTGAAGCTGAAACTCCAGTACTTTGGCCACCTGATGTGAAGAGCTGACTCATTTGAAAAGACGCTGATGCTGGGAAATATTGAGGGCAGGAGAAGGGGATGACAGAGGATGAGATGGTTGGATAGCATCACTGACTCAATGGACATGAGTTTGGGTAAATTCTGGGAGTTGGTGATGGACAGGGAGGCCTGGCGTGCTGCAGTTCATGGGGTCACAAAGAGTTGGATATGACTGAGAGACTGAACTGAACCGAACTGTAACTAGAGAAGCCCTGCACATAGCAACGAAGACCCAGAGCAGCCAAAAATAAACAAATACATGAATAATTTAAAAAATAGAATGTATACATATATATAACTGAATCACTGTACAGCAGAAACTAATAAATACAACACTGTAAATCAACTATATGTCAATAAAACAGTAAATTAGAATGTAGTTCTAGAAAGAGATATAGAGATATCAGAGAAAGTAGTAGGGAGGATAGTACCAAAGGGATAAAGTAAAACAAGTAAGAAAACATAAGGAATAATGTAAATTCCCAGAAATGGAGGACATAATGAATGCCCAATACAAAGAATGCTGGAAGGCCTGTATCAGGGCAATCACATGAACTCAGACTCAGCTACATTAGACCGGTCATCTCCCTCCAGTACAGATTTAAAACTTCTGGCTGTCATATCATTAACAATCCCCTTTCAATGCCTGTCCCCAGTAAAGACCTATGTCCCAAATCTACTTTGTGCTGGAGCTGGCTCATATCAGCTTGCAAGAGCTGATAATTTGTCAAAAAATTTGCCATCTGGTTGTGTGATATTGTGATTTATAATAATAGTCCCTGCTTCTAGCACAGAGCTTCTAAAACCCGTAAGTGGCAGAGAGATAATGGTGTCTTTTGTTACATTAATGAGCTGACTTTGGGGATGGCCCTAGGTCATCTAAGGATAGGACCTGGTTGCCAGAGGAAACAACCCTGTGATTGGAGGTTGGAATTTTCAATGCCACCTCTCCTGCCCCTTGGGCCCTGGGGAGGGAGAGGGACTAGAGGTTGGGCCAGTCTCCAGTGACCAGTGATTTAATCAATCATGCCTATATATGAAGCCTGCACAAATCCCCAGGGGGTGGGGTTTGGAGAGTTTCCTGATGGAACACATGGAGAATCAGGTAGAATGACACACCTGGAGAG
Organism: Capra hircus; assembly: GCF_001704415.2. Lineage (NCBI taxonomy): Eukaryota > Metazoa > Chordata > Mammalia > Artiodactyla > Bovidae > Capra > Capra hircus. The sequence goes on from NC_030808.1 coordinate 72,261,340, forward strand.
GACATGGGAATCCTTCTCCCATACCTCAGCTTAGGCATCTTGTTCATCGGTTGGTCCTGAGCTATACCTTTTTATAAAAATCTTGTAATCTAATAAGTAAAATGTTTGAGTTCTGTGAGCTGCTCTAGCAAATTAACTGAACTCAAGAAGTGGGGTTGTGGGAAGCTCTGATCTACAACAAGTTGGTCACAATCACAGTTGACAATCTGGACTTGTGACTGATGTCTCAAGCTGGGTTCAGGGCATTTTTGTAGTATTGAGCCCTTAAACCTGGGGGACCTGATGCTATCTCTGGGTAGATAGTGTCAGAATCAAGTTAAACTGTAGAATGCCCAGGTGGTGTCCTGAGAATTTCTATTTGGTATGGGGACACCCACCTGCCTCTTACCCCTATATGCACATACACCCACACATTGGAATTAGTGATAAGAGTTATCTTTTAGATTGCTTAACACAACCATCACTATATAAGCCTTCAATTAGGTAAATTACCTTAAGAGTAAAAATAACCAACACTTAAAACATCCCAATTCCTAATAATTTTACACAGTTTTACAATTATCTATGATATTGAGGTTATCTTTATCTGTGTGGTGGATAAACCATCTAAAAGCAGGCTACTGGGCATCTTTCTTGACTCTACATTGATGACATCATGATAGCCTGAATATTTACACAGTGAGAATATTTACACCACAGAAATGGGTAAACACCACAAACCAGGGTTTTCTCCCCGAGATTGCCAGTGGTTAAACATACCAGTACATCACTGTTTATAGCATTCTTTGCCTAGTTCTCTTAGATATATAGTTGGATAAATGGATAGCTTGCTGGTTGGTTGGTTATTTGGCTGGCTGGCTAATTGGCTGTGCTGTTGGAAGGCCCCTCCCTTTCTACCAGTCCCTGGAGCCCAAAGACCACCTGTCTAGTGCATGAACAGCAGTGGCACTTAGGAGAGCCCGACTCTAGCTGCCAAATGTCTGTTCTTAGTTAAAAGTATCATCAATCAGCTCAGTCTTGCCTGAGCATGCAGAAGGAAACGCTTGCTGGGAGAAGCTGGGTATCTCTGCCCATACTAGGGGAAGGAGAGCTTTCCAGGCAGAGGGAAGAGAGTACCTTTTATTCTTTCATGCCTGTAAGTGGCCTTGGTGCCCAGCTGTCCCCTGTCCGTTTCTCTGCCCCCCACCCCTAGTGCCCCCAGCAAGGAGACTGACAGCGCCACTCATCACTGACACAGTTCTTATTTTCATGGAGCCTTTGCTGGCAACAAGGCTGAGGGAAGAGCTAGGTACATGGCTCAGATCACACAGAAAATTCTGATGAGAAGCTCAGGGAGACACAGGTGCAACAAAGTATGAAGGGACCAGCATCGTCAGGAGCTCTCTAATAATGATGGCTGTGAATGGCAGTGGGCTGTCGTGTGACCTGAGTCAGCCAGAGAAGCCGAGCCCCACCACACCATTTGTCCACCAGCCCCCACCCCATCTTGCCCAAGAATGTCAGGAAACATCTCCTACCATTTTTCCAGGCTCCCGGAAATGGTGGAAGGCTGGGTTCTCATCACCGCTCTGTTTCTCTACCCTGACTTGCTCATTCCTTCCTCCGGGCTGCAGTTTTCCATCTGTAAAGTAATGGAATGAGCTTAGCTCAGCACCTCTCAGAACATATTAATGGCTATTAAAAAAAAAAAAAGGTTTTGTGGACAGAGTCAAAAGGTTTTTTGGACAAATGTTTGGAAAACCCTAGACCTGCACTGGATTCCTTTCTCAGAGATTCACAGTGTTCTTGTGTACATATTAAAGTCTCTGAGAAGTCCTGCAGGAGAGAATTATGTCTATTTTTATTGTAGGGCAGCTCAAATTTATTTCACTACAGAATCCTTTTTTAAAGAATTGCTGCTTTGGAGTAATTACCCAAGGATGGGTAAGAATATTTTGCAGGTAGGCCCATTTAGTATGACCTGCCTGATTTCAGGGGTGTTGTTCAGTTGCTCAGTCGTGTCCGACTCTTGACGACCCCATGGACTGCAGCATGCTAGGCTTCCCTGTACTTCACCATCTCCTGGAGTTTGCTAAAACTCATGTCCATTGAGTCGATTTCAAGGGTAATTGTGGTCATTTTGTGTTCATTTCCAAGTCATTGGCCACAAGTGAAACAGGATGGAACAAACATTGTGGGCCTCCTCTGTTCCCGGTGCTTTTTACATCTCTCATATTATGGAAACCTAATGAAAAACTCAGAAAGGAGCACATACTGCACCAATTTAACAGATGAGGAATACGGGGCTTACCAATATTAAATTACTGGCTCAAAGCTTCTTAGCCAGCAAGTGGCAGAGCTGAGATGTGGCCAGAGCGTCTGATTCTGAGTCCCCTGCCCTTCCCTCCCCACTGCACATCTCCCAGGAGGGTGGAGAGGCCTGGACTCAGCTTGTGTTCTTTCTTCTTTTCTGGGCATGAGCTACAGCCGTTGCCATTGCCTTCTGGGCCTGGGCAAGCCCTCCTCACCCCCGGGGCTCCCTGACTCCGTCCCTCAGGGCAGCTGTCCCCACAGGCCTGTTTGGGCTCTAGGCTCATCCCTGGGGCCCGGCTGCTAGCCTGCATCCCAGGCTCACCAAATACTTGGTCTTCCTGGGTCGCCGCCTGGGGCCCTGCACCTCCCCTGCCTTGCAGCCTCTCGCCTGGTCCCCTCAGTGCCCCCTCCCCTGTGTCATTCCTGGTGCTCGTCATTTCGCCTTTGTGTTAGAGCTATGCGTGTGCTTCCTTTCCCTCAGCACTGTCTGAGTGGCTCAGTAGCCCTGCCTGCTGCTCTGGGGAGTGACTGTGGGGAGCCTGGCATCAACCTGGTACTTCCTCGAGTGTGTTGATGAGTTTCTGGGACCCTGCCCCCGGTCTCTCTACAGCCCCACCCTGACCCCAGCAACCCTCATGAATGGGGCACCCCTGGGAGACAGGAGGGAGAGTAGATGGAAGCCTGGTAGATAGAGTGATACAGGCCTCATACAGACCAACACTGACCCTCCAGCGTCACCTCTCTGAGCCTCACCTGTGATACAGAGATCCAGGATGGGCTTGACAACTGAACAGAAACGTGCTTGCGTTCTCGGCTCCTCACAGAGTGAGTGAGTGAGTGAGTGAGACATTGTGGTGAGGACAAAGCAGATGGTGCTGCTGCAGACGACCGGGTGTCTGAGGCCTCCGGGGCCGCTGCAGAAAGGGCTCTCTGGGAAGTGACCTCCGAGATGAAGATCAGCATCTGGGGCAGAGCTGTTAGGATCCACACCTGTGGGAGGGCGGGATTGCATGAAAAAAGTTGAGGCTTCAGCTGAGGAGGACTCCAGTAAAGTCCAGCATTGAAGGAGGGGCCAGACATTTTACATCCCTACGTTGATCACCCACTCACCCACTGTGGGACACCCCAGAGTGCAATTAGACCTTGCTCCTAGTGGGTTTCTTCAGCTCCAATCTCACAGGGCTGAGAATGGAGGCTGTTGTCCAGCAATTCTCCCAGCAGTGGGGATGATGAAGCTTTCTTTCCAAGGGAGTCTGAGCAGCCTATCGTGGTGCCCACCCTAAGGTGGTTCTTAAACTCAAATCACCTGGAGGTTGTGTTAAACCATCGTTGAACCCTGAGCGCTGGAGTTTCTGACTCAGTGGGTCCTGAGAATTTGCTCCCAAGTGGAGACGCTGCTACAGTGGTGACCACATTCTGAGCACACTGTTCGAGCCTCATCTTTTCATACTCTGCAGACTGTGTATTATTTGGGGACTGTGTGAATATCCTGCTCTGACCTCTCACCCAGTGGTTTTAGCATCCGCTGACTTGCAGGTGTCAATCATTCTATCAGTGGTTGCAGATGGTGCCTCACTAATTCCTTGACTCCTTCTGGATTTGTTAGCTGTCGTTCTACTGAAGAGAGGAGCTTTCTCTCTCTGCTTTATTCTTTAGACCAGTGACTCTTTATTTGAATTACCTGAGAGCTTTTAAAAGTGATTAGTGCCTGCCCTCCAAATTCTGATCGAATTCTCTGGTTGGGGCTTGAGCATCACTCTATTTTTAAAGCTCCCAGGTGATTCTGCTGTGCAGTCTGATTTACACAGACCCAAGAGCCTGGCCTTGGTGCTGAAGAGCCATGGGAAAGTTTGATGCAGGGGAGAAAAGACCCCCATTGGAGTGTTAGAAGGGGCCCTCTGGTGAGAGCTGGGGGCTGAGTGGAGTGGGAACTGAGATTTTGCTGTTGCGAAACCCTGCTGGAACACCATGAAGCTGAAATCAAAGGAACAAAGTTCTGTGCAGAAGTATTTAGGTGCTGCAGTCCTGGGAAGTGTCTTTGAGGAATTTGTGGGCTGAAGTTAATAAAAAAGGAATAGACAATCTCTTTCATATATGTGACCAGGCCCGCATTTCAAGCCTCTTCACATTCCTGAAAACTCACACTTAGAAACATTTGGGAAGACAGAGAAGGACTGAGGGTCAGGGTGGGGTATGTGCCCCCCCACGGCCCCATGTTTGCTCTCTAGCCACTGAGAGCTGAGTAGCCAGCCGTCTGCCCCTCACCTGGAATGTGGCTTTAAGACACAAGAGGCTTTAATCCTTTTGGCTTAAGGTTCTCATTAGTTTTAAGATTATTCATTGTGGTTGGCTTTACTTGGCTATTTAAGTTACATGATTGCATGTACATATATCAACCATGGTGTGGGGTGGGAGCCCAGGACTTGGGGCAGAGTGCGTTCCGTCGGCAGACTGTGACCAGACAGGGTGGTGGCCTCCAGAGCCGAGTCCATTGCCCCGGGCAGACTCCAGGGCCACTCAGGAAGGCCCATCTGGGGTCTTGGCAACTTTTCTTTGCAGAAGGGGCCCTTCTTGGGCATCTGAAAGAGTCTAGCTGGCAGGTTTCTTAAAGAGCTGCAACTACAGTCACTAGAACTCGACCGACCCTGGGTTGTTTCATGGATCCTTCCTCTTAGCGCTGCCAATGCCTCAGGGAAAGGCCTGGCCCAGAGCACTATGAAGCCTCCTTCTTCATACACCCTTAGCCTTCCAGACTACCCTCCAGGACCCAGAGCATATACCACAAGCTCTTAATAGAGTCTTCCAACCCAGCATCTCTTAAACACAGCCAACTTCATTCCATCAGGAGGCCACTCCGACTTCTCTCTCATATCAAGGGACCCGAGGGACACCCAGGCACAGGGGCATGCTCACGGAGCACCCAGTAGTCGGAGCACCAAGACCTGGGTCAGCGATTACACGTGACACACGTGACAGGGCACAGAAAGGGTGTCACTGGTGTCAGAGGACCTTGGAGAAGGAGGATGAATGAGAGCTCCTCGGAGAAAAGTGGCCTTCGCGCCTGCTGCAGTCTGGTTCTGCCCCTGCCCTTGCTGTTGGGTCTTGAGTAAGTCCCCTCCCCTCCGCGGGCCTGCTGTCCTCACTTTCTGCTTGCCCCGCCAGGCTGTAGGACTCCACAGCCCTGGAATTGTTCATGGGGCCCAGGCTCCCGTTCAAAGTGGCCCAGCCTGTCACCACTCTCCCCTCCTGTGGCCTACATTTTGGGTACAGCAGCAGGGAGCATCAGGGGTTTGCAGGCTGGTGAGCAGATGAGGCTGACCACTCTCTCCAGGTTTATCCACTGCAAGCTGCAGGTAGTGGAGGGAGGGACACTGGGACTCTAGCTTTGGTGCTCCTGCCCACCTCGGGTGAGTCATTTTTCCCATCTGGGTTTCAGGCTCCTCATCTGTTGAAAGGGGCAATGCCTGCCTCTATCCTCAAAGAACTGATAGGCAGATCAAAGGTAATGACCTTTGAACCCAGTAAAGAGCCTTTGGTTGAATGTGGGGATGAAAACAGCTATTTCCATCATGAGGTAGAATGCTCGGGTCCCTCCCTCCTAGCAGGAGCTTTGCAAATCTGGGGCAGTGGTTTTTCCTTATAGCCAGGTGGCCAGATTTCATTTTATTTCATTTTCAGCTCTCTACACCCTTCAAAATATGAAACTGCCTGCCACCCAGCTCCAGAGGAGGACAGTGAGGTTCAATGAAGTAATACTTACAAATCATCTGGCTATGCCGCCAGCTCCTTGGCCCTCCCCAGGCCCCTCCTGCCCACCTCCCCTCCCCCAGAGGGGGACCTGGGTAGGGTCCTGGCCGAGCCTCCCCAGCTCCAGAAGTCCTTCCTCCTCCTGGGACTTTTCTTTTGCAGTTCTCGCTCTGGGTCCCTGGCAGTCTCTCGTGGGTCCTCTGACATCCCAGAGCAGGCTCTTTCATACACTGCCCAGCCCTGGCCACCTGGCCCTCTGCCGGCCAAAGATTCACCTGGCAGGACTGAGCTCTTTTCTCCCCTTGGAGTTTTTCTCCCTTTCTTGGAGAATGTCAAACAGAGAAATGGAATTCAGAAGAAATCAATATCCTCAGATGGAGGAGAACTTTGCATGCACAGCAAATCAATTTGGCACAAATTTACAGAGCACCTGCTGTGGGTGGGGCCCGCAGCTCTGGAGGGAATCAGGGTTCAATCAGCCCCCACTGGGCCATGGAGATGATCATGGGCAGGAGGGGAGAGGGACACAGGCATCAGCAATTCATATTTAAGCTGACGAGTGTTGCCAAACCATAAAACCATTTACCCTCTGAGCTGCCAGTTCCTTGCCTGTGGTATGCTGGCAATAATACCTTCCTATGGTGGTTGTGCAGAAAACAGGAAATGATTTTTTTTTTAGATGCATGTGAATGGATCTTGCAAGTAGCAACCCACTATCTGGCTGTGTTTCTGGGAAGAGGGTGGATTTGCACTTTGAAAAATGATGTAATATTATGTCTCACTGTTAGTACCAGAGAGATCCAAAATAGCAAATGACTTCAGCAAAATGCAAGGTTTTTTCTTTTCAAAGAACTATACAGAGGTAGTGCTAGTATAGCAGCTCAATGGGGTCAAGAACCCACAGCATCCTTTGGCCTTGTTGCTTTTCTGTATGTTGCTTCAGTCCCAAGATATCGTCCAAAATGTCTGCTCCAGTTCCAGCCATTAAATCCACATTCCAGGCACCAAGGAGGAAGAAAAGGAGAAAAGTATATTTCTTCCCTTTAAAAAGGAGTCCCTGAAGTGACACTTACCCATTGACTAGATCTTAGACACGTGCTGGGAAATGTAGGCTTCCTTCTGAATGGCCGTATTCTTAGCTAACTGTCCCATGGAACAGGGGAGAACACATATTGGGGCCTACAAGCCTCAGCTGCTTTAGGTAGACCGCCCTCTAACTGCCTGCAGACTTTGTCTTCAGCTCTTTTCTTTTTGCTTTAAGGAGACTTCTTTCTGCCCCTCCCATTTGGTATCCAGATGAATGAACCCACAAGAACTTGGCTGGTTGGCTCTGAATTCTGACTTCCCTGGGAAAGCACAGAATGTTACCTACACTGTTTAGCTGCTCCAGAAAGAGTTCTGCCAGGGGCAGAGGGGTGTATCAGGCAGTTGTCTGAACAAACTCAGTGGCGTGAATCCATTGATCTGAGGATTTGCCCTTGGACAGGAGGCATCCTCTCTCTGAGGCACCAGGCAGGAAGGCCGTCTGAAGAGCTGATGGAGACACACCCCTCCTCTCCCCAGTGCTGGGGAAGGAGATTCTCTCTCTTGAACCCACATCCACTTTTCCTATGGGACACAGGTGCCCCCCCTCAACCTCCCCCTGCCCCCTGCTCCCCGCAGTCACTGGGCCCACTGGGCCCCTCAGCCTGAAGAGGAGAAAGCTGGGAGAGGAACTGGGCAAGCTGTAAAAAGAGTTGTCTGCAGGATTCCACCTCTTCCTGCCTTGGGGCGTCCAGGCTTCAGGAACATGGGGTGTCCTGTGAGGCTCTTGGTGTTCATCTCCCTGGCCCACTGCTGCCTGACTTCTGACAAAGACCCCCTCACGCATCTCAGGGCCTCGCCCTGGCCCCATGCCTGCCTTCGCCTGTCCTTCTACAGCCTCATGAAAAAGCCTGTCCTGCCTTCCCTTGTATCGATCCTTGGCCTGGAACGCCTACCCCACCCCGGCCGTTCGGCCCTCCGCTGAGCCCTGCTGTGCTCTCTCGCCTCAGATCCCTGCTTCTACCCCACTTGACTGTGACCGCCCCTCACCCCATCCCCACCTTGAAATCCCCTTTGCGCCCAACACACATTTCTAATGGGACCACTTTTGATCTCGGGTGTAAGTATCCGGCAGCTGTCCTGAGTTTTGCACTTGACTGAGGCCGTTGAGGTAGAGGCGACCTTGCTGTTTTTCCCCAATAAGGAGCAGAGTAGTTGCTCAGCAGTGTGTGCTGAAGGAACACTGATGGACTCAGGTTAGCCCACCTCCACACTGCCCACCAAATGAGAAGTGTTTGCCCGTAGGAACAGGGTGGTGGGTCCCTAGAGCTAGGTGGACTAGCTAGGGCATATTCAGTGGGCTGGCTGGGCACTCAGCACTGCTTAGGGCATTGTTTGCATGGGACATGCACTCTGAGTTCCAGACAGCCTGGCTTCAAATAAGCTCACGGGAATAAGTTGTCTTCGCTGAACTTGGGGTCTATCTGCATTTGCCCATAAGCAGGCCCAGGAGCCCAGTCTAAAGACTGGTCAAGATGGGAAGACCATAAGCATTCCTGAAGCAGGAAGGAGCAGACATGAAACAGAAAGTCCCCCAGCTCTTTGTCCTTTGAAATTATAAAGACCTGAAACCATCTCCTCAGCCCACCCCTCCAGCACAAATGAAACCCTAGCAATTCCACTGTTGCCAGGATTACAGCTGTCTACTTCACTGTGTCCTAAACAGATTTCTCTGAACCTTGAAGGTCAACACTGCAGCACTTCCTGGATAAAAAATAAAAAAGTCGTTAGCTCCCATTAGCCAAGGCCCACCTCTGGGCATATGGTGAGGACTGCATCACTCTCCCCTTCCCTTTTAACCTGCATCAATCTTTATGCAATTAACCCCATCTAATTTGACATTTACTTGGTCAGGCGTGTCTACTGAACAACCCCCTGACTCACTGGATCCTTGTTTCTGTTGATCCTTACTCAGATCTATGTATTCAGCTCTCCTGTTGCTGAAAGGCACCAGTTAAACAGCTTCATGGAGAAAGTTGTGCCCAAAACAATTTTTATACCCTTCCATCCCTGTGCTGAAAGATGTAATTCATGATCGAAAATGACTGATCTGAGGAATTTTCTCTAAAGCTAAAATCTTAGATTTTGCTTAGCTGTTTGATTTAGCATCTCAACATTTTTATTAATGATATTTTTGATGCTTGAGAACATGTTTGGTGTTTTCGTTTTTTACTGTATCTATTTTGCATACAGAAAGGAATACATATATAGTACACAGCTTGACTAGTTTTCTGTGAGTATGGTTTCAGTGTGTCTGCCCTCTGATGCCCTCTTGCAAAAAAAGCAAAATGGCTGTCTGGGGAGGCCTTACAAACAGCTGTGAAAAGAAGAGAGGCGAGAAGCAAAGGAGAAAAGGAAAAATAAACCCATCTGAATGCAGAGTTCCAAAGAATAGCAAGAAGAGATAAGAATGCCTTCTTCAGCGATCAATGCAAAGAAATAGAGGAAAAGAACAGAATGGGAAAGACTAGAGATCTCTTCAAGAAAATCAGAGATACCAAGGGTACATTTCATGCAAAGATGGGCTCGATAAAGGACAGAAATGGTCTGGACCTAACAGAAACAGAAGATATTAAGAAGAGGTGGCAAGAATACACAGAAGAACTGTACAAAAAAGATCTTCATGACCCAGATAATCATGATGATGTGATCACTAATCTAGAGCCAGACATCTTGGAATGTGAAGTCAAGTGGGCCTTAGAAAGCATTACTATGAACAAAGCTAGCGGAGGTGATGGAATTCCAGTTGAGCTGTTTCAAATCCTGAAAGATGATGCTGTGAAAGTGCTGCACTCAATATGCCAGCAAATTTGGAAAACTCAGCAGTGGCCACAGGACTGGAAAAGGTCAGTTTTCATTCCAATTCCAAAGAAAGGCAATGCCAAAGAATGCTCAAACTACCGCACAGTTGCACTCATCTCACATGCTAGTAATGCTCAAAATTCTCCAAGCCAGGCTTCAGCAATACGTGAACCGCGAACTCCCTGATGTTCAAGCTGGTTTTAGAAAAGGCAGAGGAACCAGAGATCAAATTGCCAACATCCACTGGATCATGAAAAAAGCAAGAGAGTCCCAGAAAAAAATCTATTTCTGCTTTATTGACATGCCAAAGCCTTTGACTGTGTGGATCACAATCAACTGTGGAAAATTCTGAAAGAGATGGGAATACCAGACCACCTGACCTGCCTCTTGAGAAATCTGCATGCAGGTCAGGAAGCAACAGTTAGAACTGGACATGGAACAACAGACTGGTTCCAAATAGGAAAAGGAGTACGTCAAGGCTGTATATTGTCACCCTGCTTATGTAACTTATATGCAGAGTATATCATGAGAAATGCTGGGCTGGAAGAAGCACAGGCTGGAATCAAGATTGCCGGGAGAAATATCAATAACCTCAGATATGCAGATGACACCACCCTTATGGCAGAAAGCGAAGAGGAGCTAAAAGCCTCCTGATGAAAGTGAAAGAGGAGAGTGAAAAAGTTGGCTTAAAGCTCAACATTCAGAAAACGAAGATCATGGCATCTGGTCCCATCACTTCATGGGAAATAGATGGGGAAACAGTGGAAACAGTGTCAGACTTTATTTTCTTGGGCTCCAAAATCACTGCAGATGGTGGTTGCAGCCATGAAATTAAAAGATGCTTACTCCTTGGAAGAAAAGTTATGACCAATCTAGACAGTATATTCAAAAGCAGAGACATTACTTTGCCAACTAAGGTCCATCTAGTCAAGGCTATGGTTTTTCCTGTGGTCATGTATGGATGTGAGAGTTGGACTGTGAAGAAAGCTGAGCGCCAAAGAATTGATGCTTTTGAACTATGGTGTTAGAGAAGACTCTTGAGAGTCCCTTAGACTGCAAGGAGATCCAACCAGTCCATTCTGAAGGAGATCAACCCTGGGATTTCTTTTGAGGTAATGATGCTGAAGCTGAAACTCCAGTACTTTGGCCACCTCATGCGAAGAGTTGACTCATTGGAAAAGACTCTGATGCTGGGAGGGATTGGGGGCAGGAGGAGAAGGGGACAACCAAGGATGAGATGGCTGGAGGGCATCATGGACTCGATGGACGTGAGTCTGAGTGAACTCCGGGAGTTGGTGATGGAGAGTGAGGCCTGGCGTGCTGCGATTCATGGGGTCGCAAAGAGTCAGACACGACTGAGCGACTGAACTGAACTGAACTGAACACAGCTTGATGTATCTTTGCAAACAAGGCAGACTTTTGTAACCCCTCTGTTCAGTTCAGTTTGGTCACTCGGTCATGTCTGACTCTTTGTGACCCCATGGACTGTTGCACACCAGGCTTCCCTGTCCATCATCAACTCCCAGAGCTTGCTCAAACTCATGTCCATTGAGTCAGTGATGCCATCCAACCGTCTCATCCTCTGTCGTCCCCTTCTCCTGCCTTCAATCTTTGCCAGCATCAGGGTCTTTTCCAAGAAGTCAGTTCTTTGCATCAGGTGGCCAAAGTATTGGAGCTTCAGCATCAGTCTTTCCAATAAATGTTCAGGGTTGATTTCCTTTAGGAGTGACTGGTTTGAACTCCTTGCTGTCCAAGGGATTCTCAAGAGTCTTCTCCAACACTGCATTTCAAAAGCATCCATTTTTTGTCAATCAGGTTTCTTTATGGTCCAACTCTCACATCCATATATGACTGCTGGAAAAACCATAGCTTTGACTATGGTTGGACCTTTGTTGGTAATGTCATATCTCTGCTTTTTAATATGCTGTCTAGGTTGGTCATAGCTTTTCTTCCAATTTCATGGCTGCAGTCACCACCTGCAGTGATTTTGGAGCCCTCAAAATAAAGTCTCTCATTGTTTTCATTGTTTTTCCATCTATTTGCCATGAAGTGATGGGACTGGATGTCATGGTCGTAGTTTTTGAATGTTGTTTCAAGCCAGCTTTTTCACTCTCCTCTTTCATTTTCATCAAGAGGCTCTTTAGTTCCTCTTAGTTTTCTGCCTTAAGGGTGGGGTCATCTGCTTATCTGAGGTTATTGATATTTCTGCCTGCAATCTTGATTCCAACTTGTGCTTCATCCAGTTTGGCATTCCACATGATGTACTCTGCATATCAGCTAAATAAGGAAGGTGACAATATACAGCCTTGAGGTACTTCTCTCCCAATTGGGAACCATCTGTTGTTCCATGTTCAGTTCTAACTGTTGCTTCTTGACCTGCATACAGATTTCTCAGGAGGCAGGTAAGGTGGTCTGGTATTCCCATCTCTTGAAGAATTTCCCACAGTTTGTCGTGATCCACCCAGTCAAAGGCTTTAATGTAATCAATGAAGCCGAAGTAGATGTTTTTCTGGAATTCTCTAGATTTTTCTATGATCCAACAGATGTTGGCAATTTGATCTCTGGTTTCTCTGCCTTTTCTAAACCCAGCTTGAACATCTGGAAGTTCTCAGTTCACATACTGTTGAAGCCTAGCTTGGAGAATTCTGAGCATTACTTTGCTAGTGTGTGAGATGAGTGCAATTGTGCAGTAGTCTGAACATTCTTTGGCATTGCCTTTCTTTGGGATTGAAGTGAAAACTGACCTTTTCTAGTCCTCTGGCCACTGCTGAGTTTTCCAAATTTGCTGGCATATTGAGTGTGTCACTTTCACAGCATCATCTTTAAGGATTTGAACTAGCTCAGCTGGAATTCCATCACCATCACTAGCTTTGTTTGTAGTGATGCTTCCTAAGGCCCACTTGACTTTGCACTCCAGGATGTCTGGCTCTAGGTGACTGATCACACCATTGTGGTTATCTGGGTCATGATCTTTTTTTGTACAGTTCTCTGTATTCTTGCCACATCTTCTTAGTATTTTCTGCTCTGTTAGGTCCATATCATTTCTGTCCATTATTGTGCCCATCTTTGCATGAAATATCATCTTTTACATCCTGATTTATTCAAATAAGATCCCATCAGGAGGTGAAGCCCCAACCAAGGGCCCAGAACAGATCATTTGTTAGAATCACTAGGCCTCTCAACAAGCTGGAAAGTAGGTTTAACTTTGTCCCTTGTGCAGAAAATACAGGCTCTGAGAGTCTGGCCTCCAGGCTGGTATGAGGGTGGGGGCTCAGATCAGCTCCTGGCACTGTCTGCCCTCTTCCTACTGCCCAGCCCATCTTCCTGCCTAGCTCATCATACTGCATGCCCTGCTCTCTGACTTTCTTGGAACTGATGTGCCCAAAGTGTGATCCCCAAACAGTAGACGGGTAGACAGATGGATGGATGGGAAGGGATGGAGGTGGCAAAGACAGCAAGTCTATATTTTCCTTCCCCAGCAGGTGTCCTTGGAGGACCTTATGTTGTCCAGCCAGGGACTCTGTAAACTTGTCTTCCTGACATTAGGCGGCAGACACTGTCCACTTCCCTGCTGAGAACTCCCTCAGTCCACGGGGGGACCAGAGCCGATGTGTATCAATTCTCAGGTAACAGACAGCTCTCATAGCACTCACCAGGCACCCGCTGCCTCTCCACCATCTGCATCAGGCTGGTCCATCACTGGACGCTGAACAACGGCATGGGAATACGCTGACCAGCGAGAAGGACGCAGTCACAGAGCGGGAGCGGAGTCTTGGAGGCCCTTCCAGACCAAGAGTCACCCTTTAGCAGACAGGTGGGGGGCTGGGGGCACTGGATGAGATGCTGGGCACATGGGGGTGGGGGCTCTCTGAGGCTCAGGCAGCAACTGTAGAGAAGTATTTCAATGCTTTAATAACTTGTCTGGGCATACCAGTGCATCCTGAGTGACCATCAGCCCTCCTTGGAGACCTCATGAAGAAAAGCTCTATTCTTTGCTCCCAGAGAATTTGTGACAGAGCTGAGGAGACAGGGAAAGGGTCACAGCTGGAGAGAATCAGTGCATCACTTCCACCTGGACCATCCACGTGCCTGTCTGCCCTCATGTATCACAGGCTTGCTACCTTCCAGGCACTGGGAAGTGCCCACAAGATGGTCCCTGCCCACAGAAGTGCCCCATTTATAGGAAGAGTGAAGCAGCTTAACCGGTAACCACAGTGTAATCTCATTTGGGTTGATACTCTTGAGTTTGAGGTCACTTTAGAATATCTTCATGGGAATTACCAAGCTTAGAGCCTTACAGAATCGCTTTTGCTAACTCCCTGTGTTCCAGATGAGGAGCCTGGGATCCACAGAAGAGAAGTTACGCTCTGCAGGGTAAAGGACGGGTAGAACCAGACCCCCCTGCCCCTCCACAACACTGTCCTCTCAGCTGCTCCCCATGTACTGCATTTTGGCTCCAGTCCTGGAAGGAGTAACTTCAAGGTGGTGGAGAAGCTGCTGAGGTGCTCATAGCTTGACAAACAGACAGATCACAAAACTAAAAAGCCAACAACAGCAAGAAGGCAAAAGCAAGACCACTGGGGGCCACCTGTGTAGGGGCACTTGTCCCACCCTCGCCAGTGGGCCTAAGCTTGCAAATTTGCTTTTGAAAAACTGAAGTACAGTTGATTTACAATATTGTGTTAACAGTGTAAAGCAAAGTGATTCAGTTACATATATATATTTTTCCAGATTATTTGCTATTACAGGCTATTATAAGATATTGAATGTAGTTCCCTGTGTTATACAGTAAATTCTTGTTGTTTGGGCTTCCCTGGTGGCTCAGATGGTAAAGAACCCAACTGCCAAGCACGAGATATGGGTTTGATCCCTGGGTTGAGAAGATCCCCTGGAGAAGGAAACAGCAAACCACTTCAGTATTCTTACCTGGAAAATCCCAAGGACAGAGGAGCTTGGAAGGCTATATATAGTCCAGGGGGTCACAAAAGAATCAGACACAACTTAGTGACTAAACAACAACGTTTGTATCTGTTAATGCCATACTCCTAACTTATTACTGCCTCCCTTTCCCTTTTGGTAATCATGTTTGTTTTCTGTTTAGGAGTCTGTGTTTTTTTTTTTTGTATATATATTTGTATTATTTTTTTAGATTACACATATAAGTAATATCATAATAATTATCTTTGTCTTACTTCACTTTTTGCTCCATTTATTTGCTTAAGAATATTAGCTGAGTACAGTGTTTTTAGGAAGCTTTACATTTAAATTATAAAAAATATATTTTAAGTGCTCTTTAGTCTTGCAGTTTTTTAAGTTTGCCCTCGGAGTGGTCTTTAGTCATTCACCACAGTCACCTCTGTGGAACCCCATTTCCTGGTAGGGTCTGCTAGGGGATTCTCCAGGAACTCTGCAGTGCTCTCTGATGAGAATCACATAGGGAACATAACAGTCAGATAGATCTAAAGGCAGACAGACCCATCACTGATTCACCAAAGTGCACAGAATCGCCTTCGCTTACTCTAACCCGGGCACTGTTGTGGAGGAAAATGTATTTCGGATGCAAATACTCTGTGATGACTCCATGCTCCTGTGACACAAGCTGCTCAGGGCCCTTGAAACCAGACATTCAGGAACCGATGGCCAGGGTCACCAAAGAGGTGGGGGCCCCTTCCCATCCTGAGAGATGCTCCACTTGGCAAGGGAACCGGGGGTGCTGGCAAGCCTGCCTCTTTCTGCCACCCTTGTGACACAGGGAAATTCCAGGCTTCTCCAGAGACCATCTCAACGGCTTGGAATCCTGTCCTTTGACCTGTCTGGGCTGGCGCAGGCCTGGGAGGAAAAGAAAACAAATATAAATCTGTCTGATCACAGACAGAACATTTATCTTTCAACAGGAAGCTTCCTGAGGAAGAACAGTGGAGGGGTTTGGAACGAGAGCACTGTGTGAGTCTGGCCTGTCCTTGCCTCTGCTTGTCAGGCTTAGTGCCTGGCATGCCCCACAGAGCCTCCCTGGGAGTGGCATCATGGCTGTGCTGAGCGCTAGCACTGTGCGGGTACGCCAGAGCCCTGCCCTTCCCACCACGTCCCTCCATGGTCCACCTCCCTCATAACCAGTGAGGGCATCTGATGGGACCAGCGTGGCTCCCTAAGCAGAGGAGGAAACAGGTCTTCACCGCTGAAGCCCCCGAGCCAGCCTCCCTCCAGGAATCAGGTCTTCCTTGGGGCTGTAGGGTGAGTGCTTGGGTAAAGGCAGGGTTGGGGAGCCAAACTCACATGTTCCCAGTGGGGTGTCAGCTGAACTTTCAGGATCCTGAAAGAGAGAAGATGCTTGTGTCCTCTGGGTTTGGCCTTGGGAATCACTTGTCTGGGACCCGTGTCACTTCCCTTTTACATCTCTACATCTCTGTCCTTGTCTGGCTCTGGCCAGAAGACTTCTGTGGGCTTTAGATACTAAAGGACTGTAGCGGTCCCAAAAATCCTTTCCTGAAGCTCAGGGAAACCCAGCGACCTGTGATCAAAAGCCCATTTGCTAATAATCAGCTGGTGAAAAGTCATGGTCTCTCTCAAGCTCCACTCAGTAGATGATGTCTACTTGGAAGCCCTAAGGGCACCTTAAAATGACCACATAGAAACTTCTACCCCTCCTCTGGTTTCATTCCACCCTCTCCTTCCTTCTGCTGGACATCTGAGAACTCAAAGCCATTCCTCATCCCCCAATCCTCTCAACATCTTAAATCTAGGTGATTATCTGATGTACTCAAGACGTCCTCCGTGGTAAAACCCATTCATTCACTCAGTGATTAATTCTAGACGCTTCTAAAGTGCTGGGCTCTCTGTTGGAGCTAGAGTTGCAGAGGTAAGGAGGAGTCAGGTGAGGCCTGCAGGGACAAATACCGCCTACACCAGGGCCAGGAAGAGCATGTGTGCTAGGCTGGAGGGCAGCCCTCAGGGGGCTCCATGCTCACTGCACATGCATTCAGCGAAAATCTGGATCGTTTCCAGCAGGAAACACAGGCCACAGAACAATGGCCAGTGTAATGGTCAGAGATACAGAAGGTGGGAAAAAGTAGGAAGATGGGCTCTGTCAGCATCACTCATTTTTAGAAAATGTTGTTCTTTCACTCAGGAATCTTGATGGAGAACTTGAGTGGGTCCAGCAGGAAGAATACAGAGAATAGCAGCCCCATGGAGCTCCCATATGGGAGCAGACCGGCCCCTGAGATGGCACATATCTCAGCATGACTAACCCTCAGCACAACCCCATGTGGTGAGTATTCTGCACATCCCCATTTATAGATGAAGAAACAGGTCAGGGGAATTTTGGGGGTGACTCAACAGTAACAAGAGTTAGAGCTGGGATTTAAACACAGATCTGTCTGACCGCAGTGTTTCTGTTAATTATGGCATAGAAAGGATTTCCATTTCCACCAGCTTCTTTTCAATCAAGGCAGACCAGGCATTCACACATGGGCTAAGCTAGCCTTTCAGTGCAGTGACATACATTTAGCACCTGCAAACAAGATTTGCTCTTATGTGTTCACTGGTATTCTGGGAACTGACTGTTGACAGTTAACAGCCAGGTTTTATCTCAGGTTATGTATTGAAATGCAGTTCATATTTGCCTTACCCACAGAATGGCTCTGGAAATGGAACGGACTGGAAGTCAGGTGACAGAAGTTGTAATCCTAGACTTGTAGGGGATTAGCAGTATAACCCTGGAGAAGCCGCTTTCTCTAGTTTCAATTTCCCTATATGAAAACAAAAAGAACACAACTCTGCTTTTAGGATTGGAGAGACGTACAGGTGCATCAAGAAGCCTAAGGATGTTCAGAGCAACGCCTCATGTTACTGTGAATACCTGAAGACTGCCATATGGCAGCTGGCCTCCAAGTTGGCCCTTATCGACCCCACCTCCTGCTATCGCCCCGCTGCAGTCCTCTCCCACTGAATCAGTGTTGTTATGTATGACCAATAGCCAACAGCACATGGCAGTGTGATGGCATGCCAGCCATTCCTGAGCTTAGGCTATACGAAGGCAGCAGCTTCCATCCTGGGTTCTCTCCCTCTTTTTCATCACTAAGGAAGCTGCCTTGTTGTGAACAGCCTTATAGAAAGCCCTATGTAGAGAAGAGCTGAGTCTTCCTGCCATTAAGTGATGGCTTACACCTTATATGCCAATCTTTTACCCCCGGCCAAGTCTTCAGGTGACCGAAGCCCTGGCCCACAGCTCAACTGCAACCTCATGAGAGACTCTGATCCAGAACCAGCAGGATAAGTTGTTCCCAGATTCCTGGCCTCAAACTGAGGAGACAATAAATGTATGTTATTTTAAAGTGCTAAATTAGGGGACTTCCCTGGTGGTCCAGTGGTTAAGAATTTGCCTTCCAATGCAGGGGACATGGGTTCAATCCCTGATTAAGGAACAAAGATCCCACATGCCACGGGACAACTAAGCCTGTGAGCCAAAACTACTGAGCCTGGGTGCCTCAACTAGAGAGCACGCATGATGTACACTACAGACCCCACGCTCTCTGGAGTCTGTGCACCACCACTGGAGAGAACCTCTGTGTCGCAACTAAGACCTGACACAGCCAAGAGAAATGTGCTAAATTGGGGAGTAATTTGTTACACAGCAATAAATAACTAATACACCCCAGACTACAGAATTTTATGCAGCAGTTAAAAAATAGAGTCGATCTCTGTGTGCTGAGATGGAAAGATTTCTGATGTTGTTTTGAGAAAATAATAACCTCAGAAAAATACACAGAGCTATATCCCTTTTACATAAGACACCATGACCACCTGCTATATTTTTCTGCATTTACGCATGCATGTGCGCTGTGCTAATCGCTCAGTAGTGTTCAGCCCTGCAGCCCCATGGACTGTAGCTGCCAGGCTCCTCTGTCCATGGGATTTCCCAGGCAAGAATACTGGAGTGGGTAGCCATTCTCTTCTCCAGGGGATTTTCTCAACCCAGGGATCGAACCCAGGTCTCCTGCATTGCAGGCAGATTCGTTACTGTTTGAGCCACCAGGGAAGCCCACGTATGCATGTACATACATAATACACAAGACATAATAATATATGAACCAATTAACATCAGTAAGAGGATCAGAGAAAGATGCAAAAGAAAACTTGCTTTTCTAAAATTCAATATACTGCAATTTCATGTTAGATTTTCACCCTGATAATGTGTTCATGTATTACTTGTATAAAAAAATTCTTTTTTAAACAGAGTGGTTGCACTCTATGATGAATGAGTTCTCTTTCAACTCTGGTGTTTTATAGTTCTATTAAAATCATCACTGAATGCAAATTAAAGGAATGAGATAATATTACCTGTTCACTGGCAAGCATTATGAAGATTGATAAATTAAGTATTGGCAAAGATGTTGGGAAAACTGGTCCTCTCATGCACTGCTTCTGGGAAAATAAAGTGAGAATCAGTTTGAAAGGCTGGTTAGGATAAGAATAAGATATCAACTAAAACAAAATCATGAAGACTCCACACCCTTTGAGGTCGAGCACTTTTAGATACTCATTAATTTATATAGAAACATGCTGGAAACTGGGATGTCCCCAGTGGCTCAGTGGTAAAGAATCTGCCTGCAAGGCAGGAGATGCAGGACACAAGTGTTCGATCCCTGGACCAGGAAGATCCTTGGAGAAGGGCGTAGCAACCCACTCCAGTATTTTTGCCTGGAGAATCCCATAGACAGAGGAGCCTGGCAGGCTACAGCCCATGGGGTCCCAAAGAACTGGACACAGCTGAAGTGACTTAGCACACATGCAGGCTGGAAATGAAGCATGCAGATGCTGCCACTCTAATGGCAGAAAGCGGAAGAGGAACTAGCGAGCTTGATGAGGGTCACAGAGAAGAGTGAAAAAGCTTGCTCAAAACTCAACATTCAAATAACTAAGATCATGGCATCCGGGTCCATCACTTCATGGCAAATAGATGGAGAAACAATGGAAACAGTGACAGATTTTATTTTCTCAGGCTCCAAAACCACTGTGGATGGAGACTGCAGTCATGAAATTAAAAGATGCTTGCTCCTTAGAAGGAAAGCCATGACCAACCTAGACAGCATATTAAAAAGCAGAGACACCACTTTGCTGACAAATGTCTGTATAGTCAAAGCTATGGTTTTTCCAGTAGCCATGTACAGATGTGAGAGTTGGACCGTAAAGAAGGCTGAGCACCGAAGAATTAATGCTTTTGAATTGCGGTGCTACAGAAGATGCTTGAGAGTCCCTTCAATTGCAAGGAGATCAAACCAGTCAACTCTACAAGAAATCAACCCTGAATATTCATTGGAAGGACTGATGCTGAAGCTGAAGCTCCAATACTCTGGCCACCTGATGTGAAGAGCTGACTCATTGGAAAAGACACTGATGCTGGGAAAGATTGAGGGCAGAAGGAGAAGAGGGCAACAGAGAATGAGATGGTTAAATAGCATCACTGACTCAATGGAATATAGTTTGAGCAAACTCTGGGAGACAGTGAAGGACAGAGTAGCCTGGCATGCTGCAGTCCATGGGGTTGCAAACAGTCAGATACGACTTAGCGACGGAACAACAAATGCAGAGGGTAGTATACTTACTGATATAAATGCTGTACTGTAAGAAGCAGTCTGTGACATACCTAAGGATGCAGATGGCAGCAGGCCTTGCAAGAGCAAACACTAAGATATAAATTAAATGTCCATAAATAAACGTCAGCATATTTTATACTATGAAACTATTAAATGAATGAGCTACACTTACATGTCATAACATGGATAAATCTCTAAGACATATAAAGTGAAAAAAACATACTGCAGAATGTTACACATAATATCATTTAAAATTATAAGCACATACTACCATCTTTTTTGTCGTACTTTTATGAAAAATCATAGAAAGAAGTCTATAATGGTGCAAACCAAAGTCATAAGGGTGTCTGTGTCTTTGGAGAAGGGGAAGAGACTGTAGCTGAGGGATAATTAAAAGAGACTTAACCTTTGTCTGCAATGTTCTGATGTGATTAAATAGTTATGAAGCACTTGTAAGTACTATGTAAGAAATGTATTTAAATATTCATGTGTCATTAAAAATTGAGTTATAAATATTTACTTACTCAATCGAAGAAGAACATTGGCTGGATGAATAGGAATTCTGATACTTTAAAACCTATTTATTTGTTTTTGGCTGTGCTGGGTCTTTGCTGATTTTCTACAGTTGTGGGGAGCTGGGGCTGCTCTCTAGTTATGATGCATGGCTTTCTACTGTGGGGGCTCCTCGTTGTGGAGCATGGGCTGTAGGGTGTGTGGGCTTCAGTAGTTGTGGCA